>NC_137324.1:153907590-155367185 GCF_965287045.1 Carcharhinus amblyrhynchos
CACCTCTCTGGGTTTTTTTAAAACAAGTTTCTTCCAAATTCCCCCAATCTTCAATATCTACCAGGTCACTTTTATCAGAGAATAGACCCATGTTCAATCTTTCGTAATAGTTATAACCTCTGTCCTGGTATCATTATAATAAATTGGTTTCGCACCTTCTCAGTATCTGTGTAACTACTAGCTTAACATTAAATACTCTCCTTTCCACTTCTCTAGAAATAAAGCTACACAATGTAGGTTTTGTAGCCTGTTTAATCTGCATTGATA
The DNA here is from genome assembly GCF_965287045.1 of Carcharhinus amblyrhynchos. Classification (NCBI taxonomy): domain Eukaryota; kingdom Metazoa; phylum Chordata; class Chondrichthyes; order Carcharhiniformes; family Carcharhinidae; genus Carcharhinus; species Carcharhinus amblyrhynchos. The sequence continues at coordinate 153,907,858 of NC_137324.1, forward strand.
TTTTTCTATATTTGTACCCCAGATCCCTCTGCTCCATTTAGATACTTGCTTCCAAAGGAATGTGTGCTGCCTTTTTCTTCCTACCAAACATATATCATATGTATTTTGAAATTCATTTAGCAATTACATGCCCATTCTGTAAATTTATTAATCTATTCCTTTGTTTTGTCACAGTCCTTCTCATGAACTATATCTTTAACCAAAGTTGATGTCATTCCCAAATTTTAACTTACTTCTGATGTAGAAGTCCAAATTGTTTATGTAACTGATGAGTAAGTATGTTCCTGGCACCAGTCCTTGCAAAATAATCCTTGGTGTCTAATTTTTAATATTTCTTTGCACTTACTTTGCTGCTTGGTTTTGTGGAGCCATATCTTTGACCACAGAGAATTGCAACTATTAATACATTCAGAACAACTCAAACAATTGAAAGGTAAGAAAATAATCTAAGAAATGGGAGCAGAACTTGACCATTTGGCTCTATCATTCAATACCATTGCAGCTGACCATCTACCTCAATTCCATCTTCTTACATTATCCCTGTATTCCTTAGCCCTTTTAATATCCAAAAATCTAATATTTATATTTAACTTGGATAAATCAATAACTGAGCATATGCAGTAGAAAATTCAGAGGATCAACAAAGTTTTGAGTGAAGAAATTTCTCAGCTCAGTCCTAAATGGTCAAACCCTTATTCTGGGATTGTGACCACTGGTTCCAGATTTCCCAGCGAGTGGAATCAATCGTCCAGCATCTACTCTATCTGCCCTTTATAGGAAATATAATCTTGGTCGAAATGATGTCAACCCAGGCATCAGTCTAGTAGACCTTTTTATGGCACCCCAAAGATGTGCAGGTTAGGTTGATTGGCCATGATAAATTGATGCTAGTGTCAGGGAATTACCAGGGTAAATACGTGGGGTTATGGGAATAGAGGCCGGATGGGATTGTGGTTGGTGCAGACTTGATGGGCTGAATGGCACTATAAGGCAAGAAAACCAGACCTACACAGTGTATTCCAAGTATGGTCTCACAAAGGCTCTATACAATTCCAGTGAGATTTCTTCACTCTGACTCCAGAATAAAGGCTAGTTTATTCTTTCCTTTCTTAATTGTTTCCTGCACCTACATGTTGACTTTGATTCTTGTGCAAAGTCATACATTTTCATCTCTCTATTTTGAAAAATAATTTGCTGTTTTATTTTTCTTCCAGAGTTGGTAACTTAACACTTACTGATATATTTCATCTGTCATGTTCTTGCTCAATTGCTGAATGTGTCTTTTGCAGCCAGATTGTGTCCTTCTCACAGCTTACTTTCCTGCCTAATTTTGTAACATTGGCAAACAAGGGTACATTATAATTGGTCTCCACTGAGTTATTGATATAGGTAGCTGAGTCAACTTACTATCTATATCCTCAAAACAACTCACTGAATTTATCAACACTTTCTTTTTCATAATTCATCATTGACTGTCTCATGGTTCTCCAAGTATGCTTAAAGTCAAAGGGACATAAGAATGGGAGTTTGGCATTCATGTGTAGGCTTCAAAGCCATGGTGAAAACCAACAGCTCACTTGATTTGTGTATAATATGAAGAAATCATTACAAGACACAAAGAAGATGAGACTTAACAAAGTTTTGCATTTTGTGGGTTTGCTGTTGGCTAAATCCACATGGCAATATTTCATCCTTGTTATAATGTTTTAATATATTGTATCTTGTTTGATATTTTTGGTTGTGTGCAAAAGACTTAAACTGAATATTTTAATTTTCAGAGCAACAAAGTTTGACCAAAGTAATCAAGGCAGGCAAGCCCAAAACAAAGAAAACTGTGAAGGTATGTAAACTAAGCTATCTAATCCTTTAAAGGACTGTCCTTATGGCTGTGTTAGAAAGTTTTGTTGATAACTCACCCAGTTGCCCAGATAAGTGGTTCTGCCTCTGGCCAAAAATAGTTTTATAATCTGCTGTACCTTTAGTTGCCTGGGCTAACCCTATTTTCTCCTTTTTACCCTTCCTCCACGCTCTTATTCCTCCTGCTGCGCTCCTACCAGCACCCGGAAAATATCTTGACACTACACATTTCAGAGTTGATAAAATGATGAATCAAGTTTGTACTAGTAATGTATTATAGGAATATATATTTTTTATCAGTGGTTTTGAATTGTATATTCCATCGTGATCTATTTTTCTGAATTCCAATTTCTTTTCACTTTCTAATTTCTGATTTGCTTCATTTCTGAAGGTTATTTACTATATCATTCTGTTTCCTAGATTTTGACCCCATCCTTCTCTCTGAAGTTGAGTCAGTCTGTTTGCAATAGTGGTGTCATATTTTACACAGATGAGCTCCCCTTCCACATCCATGCCATTGCTGAGACTACCTAGTTACTTCTGTAACATCACCAAACTTTGCCTCTTGTCTCATCTGACCTGCTGCTGAAGCCTTTGTTCGTGTCTTTGTTACCTTACCTCTGGAATTGATTATTCCAATGAGAATCCTGGCTCGTTTCCTCACAATCTACATAAACTACTGTCTGTGTCTTCACTTGCAACCAAATCCTACTCACCCATTATCCTTCTGCGCAGCCACCAGAATACACTCCCAATTAGGCAATGTTTTGATTTCAAAATTTTCACTCTTTCGAATCACTTCAGGACCTTGGCTTTCAATATCATATCTCCTCCAGCCCCTCAAAGTTCACAAGTTATCTGCTGTTTTCTCATTCTGGCTACTTGGAACACCCCTGATTTTAATGGTTCTACTTTTGGCCATGCCTTCAGTAGGCTTCAACCTCTGGAATTCCCTCCCTACACCTCTCTACCTTGTTTCTCTTTTTAAGACACTTCTGAAAACCTACCTCTTTGACAAACCTAGTATCTCCTCCATATGTATTTCTGAGAAGTGTGTTTAGCATGTTTAAATATGATAGAGGCATGCCATAAAAGGTTGTATTTCTGTTCGGGTTTCGTTATCTGGAAAGGAGAGTAAGGAACAGGTTAATGTTTTGAGAATGGATTCTTCACTCATTGTGACAAAAACAGAACTCAATAAATGAACCTGACTTTTTTCTAGATGATTTCTACCTGTGTTTTAGTAACATTTGTTTCTTGAAATTATTACCTCTCTATTTACTACTAGCCCACGGAATCTTTTTTGCATCGCATTCATATTTCAGGCTCTTAACTCCAGTTTTTCTGTCACGTTTTTCGCAACTGACCCTTTCCCATCCACAGTCCTGCATTTTTTTGAACTGTCATACAGGATCATTCGTGTGCAGGTGCTAAATAGCGTTCAGTGTAACCTGTCCAGTTTGTAGTGGGTCCCACCTTCCCCAAAATCTGTCCTAATGTCCCAGGAATTGGAAACGCTACTCCTTGCACCATCTTTCCAGCCATGTATTCGTCTGATACATCCTGGAATTTCTCCTCTGACTAGCACGTGGCACTGGCATTAATCCTGAGATCATTACCTTTTGAGGTCCTACTTTTCAACTTCCTAACTCCCTATGTTCTGCTTTTAGAACACCATCCCTTTTCTCACCAATGTCATTGCCATATGTACCATAGTCACTGGCTGTTCAGTCTCCCCCTTCAGAATGTCCTATAGACATCCTTGACCCTAGCACTAGGGAGGCAACATACCATCCTGGAGTTTTGTTTGCAGTCACAGAAATGATGATCTGTTTCCCCGCAATTGAATCCCCTATAACTATTGCATTCCAACACTTTCTCCTCCTCTCCTGTGCAACAGACCCAACCATGGTGCAATGAATTGGGCTATTGCTACTTTTTCCTGAGGCCATTTCCCCCAACCGTTTTCAAAGTTGTGTATCTGTTCAGCAGGGGAATAGCCATGGGGTTCCTACTGTGTCTGGTAGTCACCTATTCCCTTTCTGACTGTGCAGTCTTAGCCTGTGGTATGACCATCTCTGTATTTGCTATCCATGATCGTCTCAGCTTACAGCACTGAAATCCAGGCTTCCAGGAGCTGCAGCTGGAGACACATGCTAGCCCCGGGCACTGCAATATCTTCTCAGCTTCCCATGTGGAACGTGAGGACTTGTGGCTTTGAGCTCTTCCTGCCATGACTTACCCCTCTAAATAAAACCTTAACTCTGATTAAACTGTAAGTCTCTGAACCTTAAATTCAGAATTCTGCTTTTGTTCAGTTATTATCTCATTCTCTACAAAAAAACATAGTTTCTCAATATACTACCTCAGCTTTCTACTTTGGGCTTGAAATGTCCTAATTTCCCAATGAAAAGCAGTTTAACATGCCCTTGTACTTTGTTTATCTTTTCTTTGATACCCCAGTCTCTTGCTCCCTCTAGTAGTGCACTGCATACCCAAGGAATGTGCAAAGGTTTTTCCTCGTGCCAATGTAGTAAATAGAAGGCAACTTGATGACACTTCAGAACAAAAGGCTTTATTGTCAAAGCAACAATTAACAACTACATGTGCAAGTGGGTCTGATGGAATATCTACATGGCTATACTGCTTGCTTGCCTGAACTGCTGATCCTTTCCAATCCATTAGGACACTGTAGGATCCAGCCCAATTATGTGGTCCTCGTGAAATGCTGTCTTAAAGGGACCACACTACCACTAGCATACCGCTACTCCAATTTTGATCTCTTGAGCATCCCTGATTTTAATTGCAGCAACTTTGGTGGCTGCATCTTCAGTTCCCAAGGCCCATATGTCCTGGACTTCCTTCCCTCCACCTCTATATACTTCACTTTTCCTTAAGGACACTGCCCCTTTGACCAAGCTTTTGATTATCTGCACTAATACCACCTCATGTAACTTGATGTAAAATCTAACTTTAAAATTATTCAGTGAAGCACGATTATTTTAAAGTCCTACATAAATAACTTGCTTTGGATGAGCTCCAGTTTATGAAGGGGGGACATATGAGGACAGCTACAGGAGTATTGATGAATGGATGAGATCGGGGCTTTATTTTATTCAACAGCTGCCTTCGTAGGATGGCGTTCTGGGGAGCATCCCCACAGTGTGCCAATTTTTATGAAAGGAGCTTGAAGCCGTAACTCTACCCTCTTCAAGTTTCTTAAGCTCTTGACGTTAATAATAAATGCCAGTAACTTTTAAATGTGTGATTTCTTTTATGTACCATACTTTGTCATTTAAAGGTTTGTTAAATGTGTAATCTCATTTGCATATGGATAGGGTAGATACAGGGACTGAGGGATTTCAGTTATATGGACAGATTGGCTTGTTCCACCCAGAGCTGAAAAGATTGAGGGGAGATTTAAGAGGTATTCAAAATCATGAAGGATTTTGACAGAGTAAATAGAGATGAACTCTTTCCAAGAGGTTTGAAACAATAAGGAAGATTTCTCTTGCACAACTAGTTATGGTCTGGAAAAAAGGTGACAAAGTTCAATAGTAAACTCTTGCGAAGAGCCAGAACAGTTATCCTTCTGTGCTGTAAGTTCTCTAAGTCTGTTGAATTTTTAAATAGTCTATATTTTCTTTCTATTTTAGGCAAGTGATTTCAGTGACATCACAAACTGGCCTACACCAGGAGAAATTGCTAATAAAGAGGTATGTTCGCTTGACAGAGTTTGTAGATTAGTGAGCACAGGATAGGGAAATGGGACTGGCTGCAACTTGAGACGTGGACTGCAGAGTTTTGAATGATCTCTAGTAGAATATGAATGCAGTCCTTTTAAGAAACTCCTATATTATGCAGCCAAGTGATACCATCTTCACTTTTCCACTAAAGGTGTACAACTACATTCTGAACGTATTTTTTTTCTCCTGTCATGGATACTGGTTTTCTATATCAGAAGACATTTCAACATGTTGATCACTAGCTTGGTCTGAAGAAGTTTCTTCTGTGACCCACAAATTTCTACTACAAGGAAAGTACTGATCCATTTTCTCCACCTATTGCATCTTAAGTTTTACAAAACTACAGTTTCAAACAAAACTCCACTTAAGAATTTAAGAACAAAGAAAATTAAAGTACAGGAACAAGCCCTTTGACCCTCCAAGCTTGCACTGACCATGCTACCAGATTTAATTAAAACCCCCTTCCCTTCCGAGGATCATATCCCTCTATTCCCATCCTATTCATGTATTTGTCAAGATGTGTAAACATAGCTATCATATCTATTTTTACTACCTGCCCCGGCCACAAGTTGCAGGCATCCACCATCTTCTGTGCAAAAAAAAATCTGCCTTGTACATCTCCTTTTAAACCTTGCCCCTCACACCTTAAACCTGTGCCCCCTACTAATTGACTTTTCCATCCTGGGAAAAAGCTTCTGACTATCCACTCTGTCCATGCCTCCAATAATCTTGTAGACTTATGTCAGGTCGTCCCTCAACTTCCGTCATTCCACTGAACCAAGTTTCTCCAACCTCTCCTCATAGCTGATGCCTCCCACACAGGGCAACATCCCGGTAAATCTTTTTCTGTACCCTCCAAAATCTCCACATCCTTCTGGTCGTGTGGCTACCAGAATTGAGCGCTATCCCAAGTGCAGCCTAATTAAGGTTCTATAAAGCTGCAATATGACTTGCCAATTTTTAACTTCTGTCTTGTTATCTTTTGTGTGTGTCTGAGCCCTCCACCATAATTGAGAATTTGAAATTTCAATTGGCTGGCATCACAACCATTTTGAAGAAAAGGTTCCAGCTTTGTATTGTATTTTATGCAAAGCCACCATGGCCAAGCTATAATTTTAATGCTATGTCTCTGTTCTTGACTCCCATACCAGAGAAATTGGGAATTAATTTTTCTTTCATATATTGCACCATTTACATTTGATTTCTCTGCCTGAATTTGGTCCAGAGATTGAACTTACCAGTATATCCATCCTTGCTACACAATTGCTTTAGATGACTTTAACTACCAATTCATGGATTATTGGTCAGTTGAGTTGAAAGGTACTATATTGAAATGTGCAACTTAGATATTTAATTTTTATATCTTTTCACATTTTTATAGCACCATAACATTATGAACCAACCAAACAAAAAGCCTCTGAATAAAAATAAGAAAAAAGACAAGGCTGAAAAGAAAGATAACAGTGAAAGCAAAGAAAACCGAGAAACGCAACAAAATGATGATGAGGAAAAGTCAACCATTGAAGACGAATCCCAAGGGCCTTCACAAAAAGGGAAGAAAGGTAGTATGTTTTGTACAAAATCTCAAGTTATATTGAGACCTTTTCCTGCCTCCTAGCCAACCGTCTCAAAATCAGAAGTTCACAAGTATGATACAGAAAAACAATTTTTTTTTTCTAAATCTGGAAATATTTCATGATGGACAACATCTTGTTGTTCATTGAATCCCTATAATGCAGAAGGAGGCCATTTGGCCCGTAACCCCACGTATTTGCCCTGCTTATCCCCCTAATCTACATATTTAGCCTGACCGGCCAATCAACCAAACCTGCACATCTTTGGACTGGTGGGAGGAAAATGGAGAGAAAAAAATTAATGTTTCAAAATGATGACTTTTTAACAGGATTGGATAAAGACATGGAAAAGGCAGACTAAACAAAAGGGAATTCTGGTAGGGTGGAAAGGAGAAGGGGTTAATTCCTGACCTGAGTATTTTCAACATTTCATTTGCACTTTAAAAAAATTATTTTACGTAATACTCACTTGGAGTCAGCTACACAACAGATGGTGTTGTGATCAGCTCTTGGGCCATACACACATTGCTATTGGTTCCTAGGAAGAAATGTGAAAGCAGACTTAAATGGGGTTAAAAAGCAAGTTGCAATATTTTTAAGTGTGTTGATATGATTTTCTAATAAAATTCTGCTGCCAGCAATTTAAAAACAAAATTCTTTCTTACCTCTACAAAAGTGCATATGGATAAATTGAGTTACTGCATCATTCCAACCTGCCTTCATAATAGCAGTTTTCAGTTTAGTCTCTTTCAATTAATTTCCCTATGTAAAGCAGCCAAAGGTCACAATTTGCACTGCAAACTCATGATCCTGTCTACAGTGGTAACTGAAACATGGATGTTTTCTGCATATATCGTTTCCTCCACTGCGATTGGCTGAGTTTCTTGTAGGCAAGTTTATTTCTTGGCAAGTGTGCTCTTCAGATGTAAGTAACTACAAATTAGCCAAACTTTTCTTGCTGGATAGGCATTTGTTATAATCTCAGTATACAGTAATGGCTTATGTATTTGTATAATGTTATTAGTCTTTTAACTTCCTTCCTTAAATTTGACTTGAAATCAAAATGGAGACCATTATATTATCTCAGTTGCATTTTAATTAAAAGCACAAATTGTGTTATTTTCCCACCACTTAGAAAGTACAGTGGCTCGCACTGCTGCTTCACAGCTCCAGGGTCCTGGGTTCGATTCCCAGCTCAGGTCACTGTCTGCGTGGAGTTTGCACATTCTCCTCGTGTCTGCATGGGTTTCCTCCGGGTACTCCAGTTTCATCCCACAGTCCAAAGATGTGTGGGTTAGGTTGATTAGCCATGCTAAGAAATTGCCCCTTAGTGTCTAGGGATGCGTAGGTTAGAGGGATTAGTGGGTATAAAACGTAGGGATATGGGGGTAGGGCCTGGGTGGGATTATGTTCGGTGCAGACTCGATGGGCCGAAGGGCCTCTTTCTGCACTGTAGGGTTCTATAATTCTAGAAAATAATGATTTAGACTTTAAAAAATTATGTAATGATGGCCAGCAGTAATACTTGCACCTATGTAGTTTTAATTTTGATCTTGGGATGTCCCAAAAGTACTTCAGTCGGTGAAGTACTTTGAAATGTAATTATTGTTTTAACATAGAGGAGCCTTAGTAGCCAGCTTGTACACAGCAAAGTCCCACAAGTAACATTGTGATAAACGTGTTGATTTAGGCTTTAATGTTTTCCAAGGTATCTATAACGCCACTGCTTCTCAGATTGTGCTTTAGGATCTTTTACATCTACTTCAACGAATAGACGAAACCTCAGTTTGATATTTCATCTGAAAGACAGCAGCACCATCTCAGTATTGCACTGAAGTATTGTCCCAGATAATGGACTTAATTCTCTAGAATGGGGCTTGAGCAGCCCCCAGCCCTTTTGAGAACTTCAGTACATTAAAGCTTGTTTTCTCAGAATTCTTAGAATCATTGCAGGTATATTCTCAGTACACGTATTTAATGTTGAGATGAGGGCTGCCTTTCCTGGCTTGATGCAACATTTCTGCATTGTGGGGGATATTGTTCTCCTTGCTTGTTCTTTGAGTTCACTGTTCCTTTTTACATACTATTTTTGAATCCTTTTAGAATATTCAGTTTTATCCACAGTTATGCACTTTGCAGTGCCTGGTTTCAAAGCCTGACTTTGTATATTTGTGCAAGCAACTTTAAGCATTAGGAGAGCTTCTTATGCTGCAATAAATCAGCTATTGGTTGTTGAAGTTCTGCTGGAATTCTTTTATTATGCTTAGATTAAAATGTGCTGGTACTGGCAAACGCTGAACACCCACTTTGTGACATCTTTTAAGGTCACTGAATAGATAGCAATTTCTGGGACCATCTTCCTACATGTGAATTGGAACTTAACAGTGTGAACTCTTGTTTAAGCAGCATGTTACATGAAAGGCAAATTAAAGAGCATTTGGGGAGTTGGATCGGTGGTCTTCCAAATTGATATGAGTAATCGAAAAACATGACTCATTCTTCATAGAATTGTGCAGTAAAGAAGGCCTTGATTCCTGTGGCACATCCCCATTATATCTTGCTGACCAGTAGATTTATTTGTCCTCTTTGTTTCCTGTTAGATAGCCAAACTTCTTGCATGCCAATCTGCTACTCCCTACACAATGAGCTTTTATTTTCTGCAATAACCATTGTTTGATGTGTCACCTTATCAAATGTCAACTAGAAATCTAAGTAGATTACATATGCCAGTTCCCCTTTAACCACATCACATGGTATTTCAAAGAACTCCGGTAAATTGGTTCAATGTGATTTGCCCATCACAAAACTAAAGTGTGTTAAATCTGCTTTATTAACTTGAATTGTTCTAAGTTCCCTGTAACACTGTAACATCTTTAATAGCTTCTACTTTTTTCCTTGTGGTAGACGTTAAGCTAACTGACCTGTGGGTTCGTGCTTTCTGTCTCTCCCCCTTTTTTTGAATAAATAAGTCTCCGTCTCTATTTTTAATCTAATAGAACCTTCCCTCAATCTAGGGGGTTTTGCAAAATGTAAACTAATGCATCTACTGTCTCACTTCTTTTAAGACCTTGGGATGAAGTCCATTAGGACCCAAGGATTTGTCAGCCTGTAACTCCAACAATTTGCTCAGTACCACTCCCCCCACCACCTCCCCAGCCACCATGTTGCGCACGCGCGCGCGCCCCCCCCCCCCCCCCCCCCCAGAATGTCGTATGTCACTAGTAGTCCACTGGTGTCCAATTATCTTGCATTTTTAAAAATTTGGTGAGTCAAATAATTCAACATCTTGTTATTCATGTACCTATTTGGTTCATTTATCTATTTCTATTCATGGTTTTCATACTTTCAGGTCTAATTGCTCTCGAAGAATACGTTTCAAGTTGTAAACCAGCAGAGTTGTGTTTGGGAAGATATTTTGATTTAGATTTTCAGATTGAAAGGCAATTTTTCTTTAAATGTCCTCGTTTTGCAACTTTTGGCTCCTGTAACTTTATGTTGAAGGATATTCCAGTGTGAAGAGCATAATTATTTGATTTTGTTTTTAAAACACTTTAGCAAACAAGCATAAATGGGTTCCATTACACCTAGACGAAGTGAAACAAGATGGTCAAGAAAGGCCCAGCTCACGTAACAGTTCACGATCTCAGTCAGATACAACGCGATCACTACAAAATAACAAAAGAAATGATTATTCAAGAAGTAAGTGACTTGCATGAGCTTTTCATGTACAGTGCAAGTTTTTATGCTTGTTTAAAAATACCCAGGATTGTTTTATCCAGAACTTTGCCAGTCAGCTGATGTGTGCAACATGAGTGTATGATCCCACTCTCCTTGTCTCAGATATCAGCAGGAATCACTAGAATGTGAAGGAAAATGTCCAGCAGTTCAGTTAACTGATATTGATTTGTCCTGGGCACTTGTGCAGTTCGAATACAAGTAGAATTTCCATTCAGCTAATAATGGCATAATATTTCTTAATATTGCACCGTTTTGGAGAGAACAGGGCTTTTAAAACTTGTATGAAGATACAGAAATATATTGAATTTGACAGATACATTTTTGAAAAAAATGTTAAATTTTGTGCTTTTCAAGTTGTCACTTTCTTCAGAGGAGAGGAAAACAATTTTTCCACACTTTGTTCCCAGAAAACCTGCTGAGTGATTTATTGAGGATTAAGTATATACAGCATCACACTATTAGTAGGAAATGTTAAGAGACCAGGGAGCAGAATATTGTTGGAAGCACAAGAGTGGAAGCTAAGGGATTCGATGTAAAAACTGAGTAGTGAAGCATGACCTTTTTGATTTTACATTAACTTTCATTCAGAATGTTTATATAATAACTTTTATTGAAGCACATAACCCACATGAGTTTCACTGTATTGTATCTGGACCCATAAATGTGCGTCATTTTCAGCAATCGGACCAACAAAGTACAGACAAACTGGATGAACATGCCTGGGCCTGCGGAGGTGTCTTCAATGGAACTGGAAGAAAAATATGAAAATGTAGGGCCAACTCCCCAATACATTCCTGCCTCCAAGAGTTCTTGTCGGAAGTGCAGTTACACTGGTCATTGTCTGACCACAGTAAGAATCTCTCAACACCAGGTTAAAGTCCAACAGGTTTATTTGGTAGCAAAATCCATTAGCTTTGAGTGCTGCTCCTTTGTCAAGCAAGTGGGAGTTCTGTTCATAAACAGGACATATAAAGACACAAACTCAATTTAGAGAATAATGATTGGAACGCGTGTCTTCACAGCTAATCAGGTCTTAAAGGTACAGACAATGTGAGTGGAGAGAGCATTAAGCACAGGTTAAAGAGATGTGTATTGTCTCCAGACAAGACAGTTGGTGAGATTTTGCAAGTCCAGGCAAGTTGTATGGGTTACAAATAGTGTGACACAAACCCAAGATCTCAGTTGAGGCCATCCTCCTGTGTGGAACTTGGCTATCAGTTTCTGCTCAGCAACTCTGCACTGTTGTGTGTCGTGAAGGCAGCCTTGGAGAACGCTTACCCGAAGATCAGAGGCTGAGTGCCCATGACCGCTGAACTCTTCTGCAACAGGAAGAGAACAGTCTTGCCTGGTGATTGTCAAGCGGTATTCATTCCTCCGTTGTCGTAATGTCTGCATGGTCTCCTCAATGTACCATGCTTTGGGATATCCTTTCCTGCCGCATATCAGGTAGACAACGTTGGCCGAGTTGCAAGTTGTGTACCTGGAGGATGGTGTTCTCACTTGAGATGATGGCATCCGTGTTGATGATCTGGCATGTTTTGCAGAGGTTGCTGTGGCAGGGTTGTGTGGTGCCGTGGTCATTGCTGTCCTAAAGGCTGGGTAGTTTGCTGCGGACAGTGGTCTGTTTGAGGTTGTGCGGTTGTTTGAAGGCAAGAAGTGGGGGTGTGGGGATGGCATTGGTGAGATGTTCGTCATCTTCAATGATCTGCTGAAGGCTCTGGAGAAGATGCCCTTTGAGGGACATAGGTAGGGACATACTTCCCCTCTTTAGTAGAGGGGTCAATACCAGGAGGCATAGGCTTAAGGTAAGGACTGGGAGAGTTGAGGGAAAATGGTTTCACCGAGAGGTTGTGGGAGTCTGGAACTTGCAGTCTGAAAATGTAATAGAAATGGGAAACCTCGCAACATTCAAGAAGCATTTAGAATTGTCATACAAAGCTATGGACGAAGTACAGGAAAATGGGTTTAGAATAGATAGGTGCTTGATGGCCAGTGCAGGCATGATGGGCCAAAAAGCCCCTCTTTTTCATGCTGTGCAACTCTGATTCTGCGAGACTCCCAAGAAACCATCATATGTTTCTAAGCGCTTTGGCAATATTTACCTTTTGCCAGCGGGTCTGCATTCTGTCTAGTCCTCGGTCTTCATATTGATCTTTTTGCCTCTGGATTTTGCCAGTTGTCCTTAATTGGAAAATAAACACTGAGATGGCCTCAAGGAAAATCACCCAGATGGAATAATGATACCATCAGAAATAGTCCTGACACCTGTGAATCTTTTAAGAGCATAAGATTCTGCCCAGTGATTTAACAGTATCAATTAAGTTGGATGATGGACAGTGCTTGAAACCTTTGCGTTGTGATGCATCATTTAAAACTAGGTTTCTGATTGTGACATTTTTAAGCCATTAATTGACAATATGGACAAAATTCAAAGCAATTTTCTTAACTGCACTTGAATAATGCAAACTCATTTTTCTGAAGGTTGGCGTCGAGATGACAAGCGTGATAAAGACAGAAGAGATGATGCTGATGAAGTTGGCAGTGTTAGAAGTGAAGGTGGTGGTGTGCGAGGAAGTTTCAGAGGCAGAGGTAGAGGTCGAGGTCGAGGAAGGGGACGTGGCAGGGGAAACTCTCGTGGTGAGTATTTTGTTCAAATTCTATCAACTGAACCTATTTACAACTTAAAATATTGGACACACTTGCAAGTACGTGGCATCAGCAGATGAAGAAAATGGATTTTGTGTAATTAAGTTCTCTTTACCCAGCATGTACAATGCAGATGAATTACTGTACCTTGGATTGAGTGTTATAGAAGAGTTTCTCTGTCGCTATTGTTGCATGGTCAGAACACTACCTGATTAACCATCCAGGATTACCTTATCAGTTTTCCCAAATTTTCAGGTGTTTGCCTTTTAGGTTGTGATCAATAGAAATGATGACTCTCTTGCCAAAAGTACTTTTTTATGGTAAAAGGATAACATTTTGATACGTGATTACAGTATTTTCCAGTGTTTTATCACATTCTGTATTTCCATTCATTGTTTTGTCATTTAAATGCTTATTCGTGGCTAGAAATAGTATTAATTATGCCAAACAAATCATTCCAACCAAAAAGGGTCAACATGGGTAATATTTGTTAATGAATAGGTATCAGTTTTCTCTACAACATTTTTCAGTTCCAGAAGTAAGTATGTTTATGATATCATCCATGTTTCCATCAAAGATTGCTATAATACTTCTGAGTTAAAAGTGAAGTACAGTAGCTGTTTGGGGGGAAAAACTTAGACATGTGAATAATGTACTTTCCAGTCTTGTATTATTATATAATGCACTCTATTCCAGTCTTGTATTTCATGAATGTATGTTGTATATAAACTCAATCCCATGAAATAATGGGTACACATAGTAGAAGCATGGCAGGTGATAATTTTGATGTGATGCACCTTCAAGTATGAATGTAAATTTTGTTAATACTGATTTGGGTTATTTTCTCCTCAGTGAATTATGATTACCCATATGGCTACAAGCATTCGTATGACACCTCTGATCAATATATACCGGAGTACAACACAAACATGATGTACTACTATGATGATGGAAGTGGAGCACAGATGTACACAGTGGATGAAACCTTACTGAAGGAGTACATAAAACGGCAAATGTATGTAGATGTTTCTTGTGCTGCTATAGGAATGCTTTCCTAATGAAGACAACTGGGAAGTATTTTAACATTGGCAATTTTGTTCTTTAGTGAATATTACTTCAGTACAGAAAACCTGGAAAGAGATTTTTTTCTACGGAGAAAGATGGATGAACAAGGTTTTCTACCCATTTCCCTGATTGCTAGTTTCCACCGGGTACAGGCTCTAACTACAGATGTGAATCTCATTTTAGAGGTAATGTCTTAATGTTCTGTAATGAGAAATGCAGGGAATAATGCCGAACTTTGTTATTGCACTTGTTTTCTTGTCTGGCTGTTGTTGAAATCTCCACTGCTTGTAACCTATTGTTGTCTTTGAGTCATCTTGGAAGATGACTCAAAGGCAGCACGGTGGCACAGTGGTTAGCACTCTGCTTCTCGATGCCAAGGACTAGTGTTCGATTCTGGCCTTGGGTGACTGTCTGTAGTTTGCATATTCTCCCCATATCTTCGTATTCCTCTGGGTGTTCTGGTTTCCTCCCACAATCCAAACGTGCAGATTAGATTGACCATGCCAAATTTCGTCTTAATGTCAGGAGGACTTGCAGGATAAATACGTAGGGTAAAGGGAAGTGGGCCTGGGTGGGATTGTAGTAGATGCAGACTCAATGGGCTGAATGGCCTCCTTCTGTACTGTAGGGATTCCCTTCTTACTCTTTTGAATTCTGGCTGGAGGCAACAATCTTTTTTAAAAGTAGCCTTTATTTACAGACTCAAGGATGTGCAAGATTGCCCAGAAATAGGAAGGAGCCACTGCTCATCTCGCAGATTCTCTTCTATGTGACAGTATTATTAACTGACTCTACCTAAATTTCCACCCAAGTTTTATCTCCATGCAATGCACACATTCACCTACACCTCCTTGCAAAGCCTCTGTTTTTAACAGGGATAATCTTTATGGTGGTTTCACCAATCTTCCCAAATACGTATGGAGTTCTTTTTGAGGATAATGAGGGTCTGCTTGCTCCAAACTCATGATCCAAGAGTTGTGATTTCTTGTTTCCATTGTTGTTGGTTCTGTAGTCATCATTTCCTTTTGAGGACCAGGGAATGCAGCCTATCTGGCTAACAGCTTCTTGTTCATCAAAGTCAAGGCACACCTATTTCTTCAGGTGATACTGGTTTCTGGATGGACAAGATGTTGCTTGTTGAAACGTCTTCCTTAAATTATCTTCTCTCTGCTGGATTCTCAACCATGCCATCTCTCCTTTATTTATGAGCCTAGTGTCATTTGATTGAAGGTATGGGCTTGTGGTCTTCTATAATCTTCATTCTGTTAGGCCTGGTCATGGTCCATTGCTGTGATGCTTGGCATTAATGTGTGAGTAATGTGTGAAAAAGGCATGGAACTTAACCTGCGACCCATCAAAAATTTAGCTTCAAGTAAAGCCATTCTGCAAGGAATTTTTTTTACCTTCTTAATGATAAGTGGTGCCCCCCCGCTGGCCTGCTGGTACACTGGCAAACCTTGACATGGCTACATCTGTAGGATGATGTGAAAGATTAGAAGCACTCAGGCAAATTTTCGCCAGTTGGTGGAGGTGCCAATGTCTGAAATGACGTGTAGAAATAATCCTCTTCAGAAAGGCTCTGATGGCTTCAGAAGTGAAGTTGTTGAGGCCAAAACATTGTGATTTCAAGAAGACATTAGGTATAGCTCTTGGAGCGAAATGGATTGAGGGCTATGGTGGGATGTGGGGTGGGGGAGGAGGGTGGTGGCATCAAGATATTGAATTTGATGATCGGTCATGATCGAAATAAATGGCAAAGCTGGCTGGAATAGCCTATTCCTGCTGATATTTTCTGTGCTCCTACGAGCTCATGGAACTGTTGCACCTCAGTTCAAGAGGTAACTCAATATCCATTTAAGCCACCCAAGATTCTCTGCGCTGTTGCTGGCAAATATTGAGCAGTTGCGGTCATGAAGGCCTCAACTTGCTTGCTAAAATTTTAAAAAACTTGTTCTTGGCAGTTGGGTATCCACAATAGTGTAAGAAGTGGTTTGGTATTATTCCTGCACATAACTTGTAATGGCATCATCGCATGTGAGGTTCAGTCTGAATCTCTGGATTTGGAAGACTTCATTGTGATTTAATTTGTATTTAATGTAGTTACCGGTGGTTTGTCTGTTTCGACCTTGACGTATAATAGGCATATCTTCTTATCCCATTATTCTGAATCTGGAACAGGACTTCTCTCAGTCCTGTTGCGAAGGTATTCCTCATGATAATAGTTAGACTTTTGGGATAATAAGTTAGAATCTCTGATGAACATTTTTTTGTCACTCAAATGATTGTTGTTGATGCACAGCCCAGCACCAAACTTGGTCTTGCCTCAAAAGTTGTTTTGGAGTTTGTTTATTTGAGCTAGATCAGTTAGAAATTTTCCCATTTGGTTCACCTCACCCATACTTATAAACCTTTAATATTTGGTGATATTCTAGGATGGGCAGAAATTCTGTTGTCTTTTGTCTTCTGCAGGTCTGCAGTGATTCCTGTTTTCATAGCCTGATTTTTGTGGGTTTTGAAAACTCAGTTCTCAAGTGTTAATCAGGGATTTTTGTGTTTTTAATACTTCACTTACTTGCTTGTTATATCTTGCCTTTTGTTGAACCATGGACTAAAACGTCATCTGTGTGGCATATAACATCTTCCATACTTTCTAGTATGTTGGACGTCCACTTCTAGAAAACCTCTGCAGATACTGCCAAAAGGTAGACAGTTGAAACAGTACTATTCCAAAGGTGTTAGGTAAGTGGTTAGAAGTTTTGACCCCTGAGCCAGTGATAATTGCATGAAGTTTACTAAAGTTCATATTCTTCAGGTTTTGCAAGGTTCTTGTCTATAGATGCCATTGCATCTCCCCATCCACAGTCTTTTTCTATTATGTTAGGCTGACAGATTCTGATGGATCTATTTGGTTTTGGAATTGAAGCCGTATGAGAACACCACCTGGTTGGTTTTGTAGCTGGTGAAGTGACTTCTTGTTGAAGCATAGCCTCAATCTCACTTCATACCTCTCCTTAGCGGATGTGGGATCTTCCTGGATGTAACAGGGTTTTGCATCTGCCTTTAGTATGTTGTGATGCACAGTTTTCAATTTTCCCAAGTTTTGGAAATTCTCTTAATTTGTTGTCTTGTTCTTTGTCGTTGACTACTTCAACTTTTAGGTTTGATTTGGTTCAGGCTTATATGCAGGTTTTCCTGATTACCGAGGATCATCCTGGTGCTAAATGACAGTGTTACAGTGATTTGTCTTCCTTTTATGTCTTAATGTTGTATCAAAGTGACCTTTAACTTTTTTAGCTTCCTCCTGGACCTTGAAGTTTGACGTTTGCGGAGCAACTTTGTGCAGCCACTTAGTTCTTTTCTGATGGAGCTGAGACCACAGATCTCGTATCCAATTTAAATTCTGTATTTTTAAAAAATATTTTATGGGATGTGGGTGTCACTGGCTAATGTTATTGCCCAACCCTGTTGGCCCTTCAGAATGTGGTGATGAGATGCCTTCTTGAACACCAGCAGCCCCTCAGGTATACTTACATCTACTGTGCTGTTAGGATACAGTGTTATTAGGGAGGGAATTCCAGGATTTTAACCTAACAACAATGAAGGAAAGGAGATATATTTACAAGTCAGGATGGTGAGTGAATTGGAGGGGGGGGGCTTCCAGGTGGTGGTGTTCCTAGGTATCTGCTGCCCTTGCCCTTTTAGTTGGTTGTGGTCATAGGTTTGCAAGGTGCTGGTGGGACAGGACATACTCAGAAATAGTGTTGTGTGGGACATTATCTGTGTACGGTATGATTCTGTGATATGACTATATTAGACTGTTGCCTAGACTATTCTGTAAGAGAACTTTCCCAGTTCTGTCACAAGCCCCCAGATGTTAGTGAGGGCAACTTTGCAGGGTCAAAGAGCGAGGTTTGCCATTGTTTTCAGTGCTAGGTAGTCCATCTGGTTTCATTCCTTTTATTTCCATGATATCCATTGATTTTCACCTTTGCACTCCAGTATAGGTTTTTGCTCTCTTTGATTTCACCAAGGAAAGTGATTTCCTGGCTGTCTGATTCCTATACTTGTGTTTGGAGCTTCCTTTCAAATTATTTTCTTTTTGCTTTGCAAACACAGACTTGTTTAGAATGACACGCTGTTTTAAAATGACCAATTTTGCCATGGTGCTGAAATTCTGTCGTCTGGGTGGGATGTTCTTTGTGCCTCAGTGGGGGAAATTGTAAAATGGCAGTTGGCATTCATACGCACCCTGGTTGCTGCTGCAATTTGTTTTCAGTTTTGTACCCAGTAAACGGACTTCAAACAGCTTATCCCACAGATTTCTGATTCGCCCCCTTAAAACAATCTTTTGTTTTTGCAGTTTGGCCTACCTAACCAGTTGTACTACTTAGTGAGGTATCAGATCTTTATGTTGTAGAAAGCCTGACTGGATTTCTTCTAAAACGCTGACAGTTGTTCTCTTGCTCAATCATCTAACGTTCCATTATTTCAATTGTCAGCCAACTGAGAGATCATTTATAAATGAATCTATTTCATCTCCTGGCCTTTGATTTCGACAATTGAACTTAACGTGCTCCATTTTGCCTGATTGAATACAAGTCAGAGGTACCAGTGACACCTCATTTACCTCTTGCCTGGCCAGCACCTCATTGGCAATGCTGCTAGTAGCATACAACCTAGTTTTTGTTAATCATAGTCACAAGATCTGATGTATTTGGAGAACTTGAAACAATTCCTCAAGTTTTTCCCATTACTTGGCCTGTTTGAGGTCCTCTTCATTCTGGGGTTTTTAGAGGTCAGGTAGAATTCATGATAATTTGAGGTTCCCATTTCCATGCTGCTTTCTGTGTTAACCACTGGCTTATCCAAGGCTTCCTCCTGTAGTCCAATTACAGGTAACATTCAAAGTCCTGCACTCTGCTGCTGCTGAATTTCTTGGGCTGTTTCCTATGGGTCTGGTCATTGCTGCCACCATCTGGTGCAGCCACCATTGATCAAGATAATCTTGGAGGATGTAGGATTTTTTTTCTTAGTAAGAAAGCGGTGATCCTTAGTAATTTTTATTTGCATATCCTATTATGTACAGATTGCAAAGCAATAGGACAGACTGCTGTTCATCTCTCAAATTTCCCCTCACTCTTGTGTGACATCATTAATAGCTCCTTACACTCAAGCTCACTAGCCATTTGTTAGTGTTGGTTAACTCTTTATAGCAGGCTTTTTGTTTGGGGCAGTGTGGGAGGGGACATTAATCATCAAACAACCGTAAGTGTGAAAGGTGTGAGTGCGTGTCTAGCTCACTCCCAGTCTCGGGGTGCTCACTCTCAAACTGAGAGAGTGGGTGAGATCACTTGGTGTGACAATGAATGAGAACCCTGGCCTGAGCCAGACACACACACATCCCTTTTACAGCCTCTTGTCATGTATGAGCTGAGGTTTACCCAAAACTCAGACCATAACCCAACAATTGAGATCTGCTCACCTCCTACCGCTGTGCTCCCTGACTTGCATTGATTCCTGTTTAACATCATCTCAATTTTAAAATTCTCATCCTTGATTTCAAATCACCACATCCACTCCCCATCTGTTACTCCCTCCAGCCCTGTAGCATTCTCAAGCTATCTTTGTTCCTCCAGTTCTGGGTTGTCGTGCATTCCCAATTTACATCACTGATAATGCAACTAGTGAAGTGCTTTGTAACAGTTGACAGCTAAAGGTGCTGCATGCATTTTCGCTGTAAGCTAACAGGTTAATACAAGCTTTTTAAAAACTGATAGCAACCCCCTTTTTAATCATCCGACTGAAAAAAGATGATTTATTACATTGGGACGAATAGAAGAGGCAGACCCCAAGAATAACCTCAACTAATTGAACACATGCACACGTTACTAAGCACCACACTAACTATCGGAGCTAACTGGCTATTAAATATCTTGAGTTGCCCCACGATGATTATTCTTCTATTTGAATAGTGTCATGGAATCTTAAATGATCATCTGAACGGATAGGCCTGGGCCTAATATTTATCAAAAGCTGGCATTTTGATGCAGCACCTAGCTGAATTACTACATTTGTGTCTCAGCTTAAATTATTGATCAAATCTTGTTGCGGGGCTTAGAGAGGAGAGCATGCCAACTATAATGGTTACAGATCCAAGGACCTTTGAACTATATTGTAATTACACCATATAATGCAAAATAGCAGCATATAACAGTGATGTTTCAAAGTGTTGAATTACTACTTGAAAAAATGCCAGTATTTCCAATATGCATGAAACATTGCAAAAGGCAATGTTTTCTATGTTCACTTCTAAAGCTATGCTTTTAAAAACTTGAAGCTCAAATATGTTAAAGAAATTGACATACTGCACATGTATGCCATGGAGCACTCTTATGAAATAAAAACTACAAGTATTTAAGTTCTTCTGACTGCCATGTAAAGATATGAAAATCCATTTTTTAATAATTTCAGTTGCAGCCTTCTAGTACCAGCAATTTCCCCTTTTGAACACGAGTTTGTTCTGAATTGCACATTTTTGTTTGTGGCCGCATTAATTCATCTATTTTGGTTCACCGATTTGGTTCTTTGCCTTTTATAAACATCAGCTTCTGACAGATCAAAGAGTTTTATGATAGCTTTTGAAATTTATTTTCAGAAGTTAGACAAAGCTAAATTTTCTTATTTATTGCCATTTTAATAGCCAGTTTGCTCGGATATTTAGTGTGGTGCTTAGTAATATGTGCATGTGTTCAAGTAGCTGAGGCTACACTCGAGATCTGCCTCTTCCATGTCCCATTTGTGATTTGGAAATACTGTTAAAATTAAAAATGTACTGGGAGCCATTATTAGTAATCTTTGAACACTGAGAATACATCACGAAGAGAAAATTGTCACATTGTCAGTGCTTTGTGTTCCAAAAATGTCGAATTCCAATCCATATTGATTTGAACGTAATTGATCCTTTCCAGCATTCAATACTTAACTCCTGGCCTGTTCGTTATGCAGAACTCTGAAGCCTTTAAATTCTGCAAAAGCTATCATGGCCACAAGTATGTCTAACCTTGATTCTCTGAAAAGGGAATAAATGTGGTGGTGAGTCATGAAGTCCAATGGTTCAGTTCTGCTAAGCAGCAGACACACAGGTTTCTATATGTATGCAGTGTTTAATAGTGAAGATCTTTTCCCAAAGCTTGCAATGTTCCAATGTGTAATACAAAATTTTTTCTCACTGAAGTACAAATCATAGAATCCCCTACAATGCAGAAAGCAGTCATTCTGTCCATCCAGTCTGACAGACTACCTTACTTAGGCCCTTTGCCCCACCTATTTATCCTTGTAACCATTAGAACAATAAAATTATAGTACAGTTGGAAATTGTTCTGTTCTTGATTGTATCAGCTCTTAATTAGAGCTTTCATTCCACTGCCTTGTTTTCGTCGTCTTCCTGTGCTTCAAATATTAATTCGCTTTTTTTCTTCAAAAGGTGTAATGAATTTTGCCGTAACTACTTCCTGTGATGGTGCTCCATGTTTTAATCACGCTGCTTTAACAAATTTCTTTGAACTCTTCACAGTGGCATTTCTATATTAATGTCACTTGAGGAAGTAATTGCTCCCCATTCATCCAGTTAAATTTTTAGAATCTTAAATACCCCTACTAAATTGGAAGTGAATTGGTAATGAATTACATGTATCTCATTTTTCGTTCTGGTAATTAATTTATATTTGACTTTATTTTCATTTCTATAATGAGGCTGAAGATTGCACAAAAGTGGCCTAACCTCTAACCAGTGCCTGCTGAGTTTAGTCTTGCCTCTTAACTTGACCAGGGCTCAGAACATCACATTTTCAGAAAAAGGTGTTTGATCTTGAAGATGGGAGAAATATATGTAAAAGTTCAAATAGCATCAGAGCGTAATAAATGAGATAATCTAAATTTGTGATGTCAGTAGTCCCAGATTTGCTGGGTATGATTGTTAGACTATCCAGCATTCCTGACTTGCTAACTGAAAGGCTACAGATGTCCAATAAATTCATAGCCCTTGAGAGGATTAAAGTGGCAGGTTTCAGGAGGAAGTGGTTACACTGTCCCTAACGTACAACGAAAACCATAAAAAGTTTGTTTTAAATTGCCTTGGGAAAATTAAATTAATGGATATTATTGACTGTCATTTTTTTCCCATTCTTGTCCTGCAGAAGGTGACTTAACTTCTTGACATGAATAGATTTGCACCCTATTTTATGCTGAATTGTAGCATTTTCGCATGTATGCATCAAGGAAATCAGTATTTAAATTGTACAAAGCATGAGACTTCCATCACAGGAATTGTGTAGATTGACAAACATTGAAAATCCTATACTAAGGATTAGTGAAAATCCAAAATCTCCCATAGAAAAATAGAATTGGTTGAAGCCAACAGGACACCCCTAAAGTATACAATGCTTCTTGGGCAAATGTGTGCAAGCTTTTCTGTTTAGTAGCTTGCAGAATAGCTGTCTATTTTGGTTCACCAATTTGGTTCTTTGCCTTTCATAAAAATCAGCTTCCTACAGTTCAGAGTTTTATGATAGCTTTTGAATTTTTCAGTTTAACAGCAGAACAAAAACTCTAAGCATGTAGGTTCCATTGTCCCTTACTAAGTTTTATCATAACATGTGAAAGTTGTATTTCTGTTTTTTGAGTTACTTGAAGCTTCTCTTCCATGAGTTTTCATTGATTGTACAGCTTTATCTGGAAGTGGTACAAAATCTAGAGAATTATGAGCATAGTTTACAATCAAGACTTCTGTCCAACTGAAATACATTGTATCTATTGGGAGGCTTTTTTGAGGCTATTCTAGTTTTCCTATTTGGAAGATTAACTTATTTCAAAGAAGGAAACAGACCATATTTTGTAACAAATCATGTAAGATGTTGAGTTAATTGTAAAATGCATTCCAGATTATATTTCTGAAAAGATTATTCTGAAACTCAGTTGAGAAGGCCAATGTCAAAAATTTTACCTCTTGTAATAGCAAACACCATGCCCAATTTATTTACTCAATTATGAATTTAGAGCAGAAAAAGGGATCTTTAAGGCATGTGATTATCTTGTAATGCATGTTTTGAAGGAAAAAAGTTTAAATTCTTTTTGTAGGTTTAGAAGAAGTTGTGTGGCAGTACGTTAGAAAAATAGCCCTGCACTGAAATATGTTTCAGCACAAATAAATAAAGGATAGAAATAAGTGTGCACGTGAAAACTTGCGTTTAATTCTCATCATAATATCTAATTGTATTTTGAATAATTCCAGGGCTTCACCATCTATTAATTTGTCACAATTATTCTGAATTTTTGCATTTATGTATTGGTGAAGATTGTGCCCCTATCCCCATTTTTGATCTTAATTCTTTAATTGACTTGAGTATATATAAACTGTGTACCAAAGATAATGTTTTGAATTCATTTATAAGTATCATAGAAATCATTTAGTCTGTTTACCAATGCTATGCTTTTTTTTTTAATATTAATTAGGCTTTAAAAGGGAGTACGGAGGTACAAATCGTGGACCAGAAAATGAGGAAAAAAGAGAGTCCTGAAAAATGGCCTATTCCAGGCCCACCAGTTTCTGACATTCCAAGAACTGATTTCTCTCGTTTAATTAACTGCCCAGAATTTGTACCTGGGCAGATGTACGGCTCTCAAACTGGTGAGCATACTGTAAATCTTTCAGTTAAAATATTAGTCCAACATCATTGGTAATGCATGCAGCTTGATGTCAGGCAGTTGAATACTGCTGTTTCTTTATTTTGTCGTCCCTGGTTTGAGTGCTTGCATTAGTCTCCCAACTTGCAGCCCCAATCCGGAGCAAGGCGATTGGAACATAAACCAGCAAAGTAACATGCTTCAATTTAGTGTAAACTGACACTTTATCTGTCTTTACCCTACAGCACGTATGCTTGTTATAGGCTAAGAAAGGACAGGCCTTGGAAGTCGCCTTCCCTTACTGCTGAAAAAGAATATATGGAGGCAAGTGGCCATGGTGACAGGGCAAATATTGTAAAAGGAAAATAGTAGTTCAGTATTGGACATTCTTCCTTTTCTGTTTGTCACGAGTGTGGTTTACAGGCGCTCCAAGCATTTTCATCTTGAACTAGCCAAACCTTTTTGAATTTATCAACTAGTCTATGCATTGTTTCTCCTCCGCCACACTAACACAGTGTTCCCTCCCTCCGTTGGGAGATGGTCTGCAACAAATGTACAATTCTGTCGGGCCGGTCTTACTGGTTTGTGATATGTTTTCATTGCGTAATCAAAAGGGCTGATGACATAGTTCAATTAGAGAAGTACAGTAACTGAATCAAGTTCTCTGGGTTAACCAACACTGGAGGTGCCCAATATCAATGGATGTTTTTTTAAACTTTTTGCTGATCAGCTTCAGGACTATTTCAGACATTAGATGCTTGATCTCTTTATAGTTGTATGCAAGACAGACTTCGCTCTTTCACCATTGTGTTTTGGAAGTTTGAAACTGACCACTTTTAAATATTTGCATCCTCTGGGCTTCTTAGTACAAAAAAGATATTGAAGCGCTAGACAATGAGTATTACAAGAATTGAGAAATAGACTATGGGAACGGGAGTAGACCATTTAAACCTGTGTGCCTGTTTTGCCATTGAATTAGGTTGTGGCTGATCTACAACTCCATATACCTCTATTTCCATATCCCTTGATGCCTTTAATTAACAGAGATCTGAAGTGGAAATGTTAAAATGAACAACTGACCCAGCGTTAACTGATTTGTGAACGGGAGTTCATACTTCTATCACCCAAGTTCACTCCTAAGAGGCCTGGCTCTAATTTTTGCTTTGTTCCCTAGCATGAGATTCCCTAACCTACAAAATTGTTTTTCTCACACTTAGCGCATCCGTTCCCTTTAATAGTTGAAAACTTCAATCAAATTATCCTTTAATCTTCGAAATTGCAGACAGTACAACCGTAGATAGTTCAAATGAATTCCTTCCATAATATACACGCACACCGCGCGCGCACCCCCCCCCCCCCCCAAACACTTGCCATGTTCCTTCCTGTACTCTTGTGTGCGTGAACTCTGAAGATGAGTGGTAAAAGCCAAAAGGAGCAGCTTCAACTTGGAGGAAATAAGTCTGAACTGGGGGGGTTGGCAATTAGAGGATCAGTCAACGAGCAGGAGAGCTGTGAATTGGAGGGTTGGCAGTGAGAGTGTCAGAGTGGAATAGGCTGTTCCAAAAGTGCACCAATTGGCTCATGTACTACTTCAGATCAGTGCAAAATGACTTTAAAACAAAGCTTGAACGCTAAACAAGAGTACACACTTCATTTCGTGACTTGCATTAAAGTGAAACAATGTAAAAACGCAATGTAAATGGGGACTTAGTGTAAATATTTTAAATAGCATCAATGGGAATTCCTGTGTACCATTATTTCAGCCATCTCTTCAAAAACATTCAGCTTCACCAGGCATGACCCACCCTAAAAATTTTCCAGGTGTTCAGTTACTCCATTCTTAGTTGTACGCTGTAGTAATTCCCTGAAAATGGATGTTAAGGTAACCTGGTTTCCTTCTCTCACCTTGTTAAATAGCATAGTGTCATATAGTTTTCCAATCTAAAAGACTGATTCCTGAATTGAGAATTTTAGAAAAAGGCAAAATAATTGCCGGAGCTGGCAATTAAGAACAGAAAATGCAGGAAACACTTGGTCAGGCACCCTTATGGAGAAAGTGTTGGGGTTGACAGGCTTTGTGACAAAGGTTCACTGACTTGAAATGTTAATTTATTTCTTGCTCCACGGGTGGCTGTATTTCCAGTATTTACTGTTATTTTTGAAGATCACAGTGAAGGCACCTAAAATGTTCTCACCTTTTTTCCTTTTAAAACATTCTGATAATAAATGGCCTTGGGGGTTTCTCTCTCGTGTGCCATTTTTTTCATTGTTGTTAACTTGCTCACGATAACCCTGGGCAGTACCGTCCTTGATTCAATATACATTTCTTTTAGGGTATCTGATATACTATTCTCTCTCTTCACTGGGGCCTGCCCAATCCCACTTAATTTTCTTCTGGAGCTGTCGCTGGATCCACTGCAGCCTCAGCCATGATGGTGAGGAATTGGTGCACGTACGAGCATAGAATAGTTACAGCACAGGAGGCCATTTGTCCTATCTTTCTATACTGCCTCTGCAAGAACAGTTCATCCAGTGCCATCCTCTTGCCTTTTCCCAATATCTTTATGATTTGTTTTCTCTCCAGAAAATGATCCAGTTCTGCTTTGAAAGCCACAACTGAATTTTGCCTCTGTCACACTCTCGGGTAATATATCACATGGTACACCTGAGCCTACTTACAAAGGATGCTATCTCAATTATTGAGTCTCCTCTGACTACCACATTAGATTTCCCTTCCTGTTCCGTTAAGACAGTGTCTTGCTCCCAGGTGCCAAAGTCTGCATTCTTGATGCCCTTTCAGCAGTAGATAGAAAGGACCTTGTAGCATCTTGTCTCATCTCAGTTGCCTTTACTCAGTATGCTATCAGTGACACATCTGAGGAAGTACTGCAATTGGACTCCTCCCGAAGGCCGCTGCCCCCGACTGGACATGTGTGTCCAAGCCATCAGGAGGTGCGTTAACACCAGATTCATCAGCCACACTCTCAAGACAGCCCCGAACATCACCCAAGCGCAACGCCATCCACGCTCTCGAGGCCAACCGCAACATTGTCATCAAACCAGCAGACAAAGGAGGGGCCATCGTCATAGTGAGCAGAACGGATTACTGCAAAAAAGTGTACCAACAACTAAACAATGAGAAACACTACAGACAGTTATGCGCAGATCCGACCAAAGAACACACCCGTCAATTCAACACTGTGATCAAGACCTTTGATCCGGACCTTGTGCGGTGAAGAAGTCTTGTTCGAGCCTGTGCATGAAGATGTTGGCATATTGAGGTGCAAATTTGGTCCCGCCGTGCTCTCATTCCATGTATTCCCTGCGTTGGAGATCTCTGCTGCCTCCCAAAGATACTCAAGGCATCCCATCGTATCGGGCAATGGGACCCTGTGCGAGAACCTCTCCGGCTATGTCAAGGGCATCCTGAAACCAATTGTACAAAGAAACCCCAGCTTTTGTCACGACACTACGGACTTCCTACGGAAACTTGGCGCACTTGGAGCAGTTGAACCAGGGATACTCCTGGTCACAATGGATGCCTCGGCGCTCTACACCAACATCCCCCACAATGATGGCATTGCTGCAACTGCCTCAGTACTCAACGCCGACAGCTGCCAGTTTTCAGATGCAATTTTACAACTCATCCGCTTTATCCTGGACCACGATGTCTTCACCTTCAACGACCAGTTTTTCATCCAGACACACGGAACAGCCATGGGGACCAAATTTGCGCCTCAATATGCCAACATCTTCATGCACAGGCTCGAACAAGACTTCTTCACCGCACAAGACCTTCAACCGATGCTATACACTAGATACATCGATGACATTTTCTTCCTTTGGACTCATGGTGAACAATCACTGAAACAACTATATGATGACATCAACAAGTTCCACCCACCATCAGACTCACCATGGACTATTCTCCGGAATCGGTTGCATTCTTGGACATGCATCTCCAACAAGGATGATCACCTCAGCACCTCATTGTACCGCAAGCCCACAGACAACCTCACAATGCTTCACTTCTCCAGCTTCCACCCTAAACACGTTAAAGAAGCCATCCCTTACGGACAAGCCCTCCGTATACGCAGGATCTGCTCAGATGAGGAGGATCGTGGCAGACACCTCCAGGTGCTGAAAGATGCCCTCATAAGAACAGGATATGGCACTCAAATCAGAGATCGACAGTTCTGATGCGCCACAGTGAAAAAGCGCACCAACCTCCTCAGAAGACAAACACGGGACATGGTGGACAGAGTACCCTTTGTCGTCCAGTACTTCCCCAGAGCAGAAAAGCTATGACATCTTCTCCAGAGTCTTCAACATATCATTGATGAAGATGAACATCTCACTAGGGCCATCCCCACACCCCCACTTCTTGCCTTCAAACAACCGCACAACCTCAGACCTTTGTACACAGCAAACTACCCAGCCTTCAGGAGAATAGTGACCGCAACAACACACAACCTGGCCACAGCAGCCTCTGCAAGACATGCTGGATCATCGACATGGATGACATCATCACACGTGAGAACACCTTCCACAGGTACATGGCACATACTCTTGCAACTCGGCCAATGTTGTCTATCTAATCCACTGCAGGAAAGATGTCCCGAAGCATGGTACATTGGGGAGACCATGCAGACGCTACGATAACGAATGAATGAACATCACTCGACAATCACTAGGCAAGACTGTTCCCTTCCTGTTGGCGAGCACTTCAGTGGTCACGGGCATTCGGCCTCTGACCTTTGGGTAAGCGTTCTCCAAGGCGGCCTTCACAACACACAGCGCAGAGTTGCTGAGCAGAGACTGATAGCCAGGTTCTGCGCACATGAGGACAGTCTCGACTGGGATCTTGGGTTCATGTCACACTATCTGTAACCCCCGTGACTTGCCTGGGTTTGCAAAACCTCACTTACTGTGCTGTCTGGAGACAATACACATCTCTTTAACCTATGCATAATGCTTTTTCCACTCACGTTGTCAGCATCTTTAAGACTTGAATAGCAGGTTAATTGTAAAGACTCACGTTCTAATCAGTAATCTGTAAACTGTCTGTGCAGCTATATGCTCTGTCTGAGGCCAGAACTCTCCATTCACCTGACAAAGGGGCAAACCCCAAAAGCTTGTGAGTTTACTATCAAATAAATTGGTTGGACTCAAACCTGGTGTTGTCAGACTTCTTATTGTGTTTACCCCAGTCCAACGCCAGCATCTCCACATCATGACATCTGAGTACTACAGGGAGCCCTGCACCTATTTCAAGGATGTTACCACTGTTTGGAGCCAGTTTTCCAGATTATTCTTCCCTAACCCTTGTATCAGTGTATCTATAATTCTGCATTCCAGCTGACTTGATCTGAACTAGAGAGACATCTTTTCTATAGATTTCTCTGATTGGGACAGTCTCACTGTCTTCCAACAACTCCTATGAACAGTCTAGAAACACAGTCTGCTCTGCCATGTCTTAATCAATATTTATTTTCAGATTCTTGTTAGCTTTTAGTAAATCAAACACTAATTGAAAAATACTAAGAAATAATGACTGTTAAACCACTGTTTAAATCTGCAACTCTATAGCTTACTTTTGCACAAACATCAGAATTAAAGGCAAAAAGAAGTACCTTCCTTCTGCACCAAATTTCTACACGTGAAATTCCAAACTTACTACCCTGTTGCCAATGCCATCTGTTAACGTTGCACCCTTTTGCACTCTGTGCTTCAGCTTTTGGGCTCCTTTGAAAAAACAGTGTAAGCGTTCGCTTTAAAATTTATGTTCTGTTGGACTGATGGCTTCTTTGCTTCGGCTTCATCTTAAACTTCTCTCTGCATGATGAACTTATGGACTATTTTTGTCACTAAGATTGAAATCATCCAATTTGATGTTTTTAGTTCATTGAACTAAGCTGCTTATAAAAGTTTACCTGGCCCTAATCCTGAACTTGAATCTTCCTTTCTTCCTGTCCACCTTCATGCCCTCACCAAGCTAAATTTGTTCACCTGCAGTTCCCTGAACTGTTAGCAGTCCAACTCCCCTTCCTGCCCTTCACATTAGTTGATACTGTTATTGGTTCTCTCTTCTCTGGTCCCTTTCTTTGTTCTGAACTTGCAAACTTGTACCCCATTTCCAATTCCTCGGAACTCCTCAAAATTATCGCTTTCTAAATCCATGGCCATTTTTCCCAGAACACACTCTTAATCCTTTGAATCAAGTGTCTAAATAAGCCACGTTACTGAAATGATTCTTAGGTTTCCAATGAAACTTTGTGACTCCAACAAACGTAAATAATCCCTTCTCAACATATCTGCAGTTTTTGTCACAGTTGACAACACAACGCCTCTAGTTTTATAAGGCTATTTAATAAGGTGAGAAGGAAACCAGTTACCCTAACATCCATTTGCCTTCCTTATCATCTAGCTGGATGTAACTTCTCTCACCTGGTCCCATTTTTATCTATTCTGTCATAGCCAGAGAATAACTCATTGGCTTCTATTTCTACATTAGCGTTCATACCTCCGTTGTCCCCTAAGCATCTTTCTTTGGTCCCTGCCTATTTTGCCACCAACAAATTGCCAATTGCCATTATCCAAAAAAACATAGTGCTGGTTCTCGCTTCTCAGTATGGTGTCCTAATTCCAACCATCTTCAGCTACTTTATTAATGGCCTTCCTTTAAGGTCAAAGTGGAGGTGTTTGTTGATTGCATGTCTTGAGTATGATTTGTGACCACTGAGGATCTGCCCACATGCAGCAAGACCTGGACAATATTCAGGCATGGGGTGAAGTGAACAGTGGCAAGAAACATTCATACCACCTCATGCTCAAAAAGAAAGAACCTAATCATCTCCCTTAGTCATTCAGTGCCATTACCATTGCAGAGGACCCCATCCATGACTGTTTGGTTGGAGGTGTTGGTGGGGGGTGGTGCATGTTTGCTTTGTTCAGAAACTGAACAGGACCAACTGCATAGGTACTGTGGAAAGAATGCCACATTATTGGCTGCAAGACTACTGCAAGTATCTTGACTCAACTCCCAGAACTTGCCCACTACCACCTGAAAGGCACAAGTTAGTGTGGTGGAATATTCTTTCCTGGGTGAGTGTAGCTCCAACAATACTCAAGTTCTACACTATCCAGGACAAAGCAGCCTGCTTGATCATCCTCCTCCTTCCATTACAGGCTCACTGGCAGCAGTATGTTCATTGCAATGGCTCACCAAGCCTTCAGCAGCACCTTCCAAATGCATAAACTCTACCACCTAGAAGGCAGAGTTCAGCAGACACATGGGAACACCACCTGAGTTCTGCTTCAAACTACACGTCATCCTGTCTTAGAACTGTCACTATGTTTCTATTGCTGGGCCAAAAACCTAGAAGTCACTTCCTAACAGCACTTTGGGCACCTACACCAGATGGACTGCAGTGGTTCAAGAAGGAAACTCACTACTGCCACCTTCAGAGGAATTAGGGATGGGCTGCAAATGCTATCTTGCCAGTAGCATATTTCATAAATTTTAAACGTATGCTGCTCTACCTCACCACTACCTCTCTGAATCCTTCTCCAATGTTATGTTGTTTGACTTGGCATCCAGTTAAATGCTGGGAACAAGAGAGATCTGTGCCTTTGGCCCCTGCTGCAAACTTTTCCTTCGCCAACAATTCTATTCCCCTCCTAGATGACTGCCTTGAGGCTGAACTAAATGGACATTGGTATAATACTTGACCATGAGTTGAGTTACCCTGAAACACTGTCAAGATTGCTATTTCAGCCTCTTAACATCAGCCAACCTGCCCTTGCCTCAGCTTATCTGCTGTTAAAACAATAACCTTAATTTTGTTAAACGTTAGAAGATTCGGGTCTTAATGTGTGCCCAGTTGGCATCCCATGTTCTACCCTCCATAACTGTAAGGTTATCCAAAAGTGCTGACCGTGGTTGCTTGTCTATACTGGCTCTTGGTTAAATAACACCTTGATTTTAAAAACTTTTGGCTTTTTTTCCAAATCCTTCCATGATCTTTGTCTTCTGGTTCTCTGATCTCACTCCTTCATATCCTCCACTATCTGTTTAATTGTTGCACTTTTGGCAGGGGTGCCTTCAATTGTCAACATTCTTCGCTCCGGAATCCTCTCCTATAAACCTCCTTCCTCAAGAAATTCCTTAAAATCTAACATTTTGGTCAGCTGCCCAAATATCACCTTATATAGCTCCATCAAATTTTGTTTTTGCTCTTGTGAAGCACTTTGGGAAAATTAATGTTAAAGATGTTATATAAATCAAGTTTTTGATGTAATGTATAAGTTCTGGACACACTTGTAACTAAAATTTCTTTTGTGTTCTTTGAGACCTTAACCATACAGGCAACAGGAGACAGTTTGCTGAAGTAACTCAGGAAATTTTAATAATTTATGAATTAATGATTATCAAAACAGGGCAGGACTTCACTAGCATATTATGGTTCTTGCTTCCCAGTTCAGCGTTGGGCGCAGGTTGACATTCGGTCTCTGTTCCCTCCTAGTAATTTCTGCTCCCTGTTGACAACAGGCTCTAAGCTTCAGCTTCGATCTTGCTGCTCACCTTAGTCAAAGTTGCTGCTTTTTAACTCTTTCCAAGTCACGACCCGCAGTGTGATCAATGATATTGCATTCTGGTCTAAATGAGTTGGGGTTGTTTCCTAACTGGCTTAAAGGGTGCATAATTAATCTGTGATTGGTCTGGGTGATGCATAATCAGTTTCTGATTCATTCCTGGAGGGTAACGGTGATCTATTGATGTCATCTTGCAGTATCTCCTGACTGGTTCCTTACGATGCCAATTACTTATAGGATCAACCTCCTTCGTTAAAATTTGTTTCCTTTACTTAGGATGTGTATAATATTTTCCTTGCCTGTTTAATTATGATAGGAGGAATATGCTGTCATGCCCTCATGATTGATATCATAAGTTCATCTCAGTCTTTGTTTAATTGGTATTAAATCAGACCGTTGTCACGTGATTGTTTTTAGAGGCCATTTGCTGGGTGATTTGTCCCCCCACTCCCTGAAGTGGATGTGATTTGGAATGAGTTACTTTTGAAAGGATAGAAAAAAATTACAAGGTACTAATAAAACTATCACAAAATAAATAGTACTGAAAAGGTCTTGCAAAGTGTATGAATATCAGTGCCTAGCATTATTGGTGTTTAAAATCACTTTAGAATGGTTTTGATGTCTGCTTTATTTGAGAAAAGACAGCATGTGATGTCTGGGAATATAGGTTCATCAGTCTAGATGTCTTAATTTATCTATAGGTATCCGTATACCCTGTAGAACTTAATTAAAACAAGCACTAATCAATGTGTTTTAGTTGAGAAACTCCTTTGCCATGATATGTTTTTATTATATCTGTCAATGCTTGGTAAAAGTCAATTTAAAAATGCAGGATAATTTTGCAAAACTTGCAAAGTTGCATGGATTACACAAGTTTATATAAAATGCATACAAGATCAGTGCTTTGAAGGTGATTGTTGTGTTAAATATAACAACAATTTCAACAAATGCATATTCCTAAGTAATAAACATTTTTTAAAAATTACAGTCACTAAAGGTAGTTGCAGAACTAAATTCTAGACTTACAAAATCAAAAATGGTTACCTACTGTGAAAGAAAGTGACTTCTTGTAAACATCATGAGTTAAACTGCACCAATTTGTTGCACAAGGCTAATATTTTAATAGCTTTTTTTCTTTGCACAATAGGTCTTCCAATTTAGAGATCACAGCTGATAAGTTTTAATTGCTAAGGAGGTGGATAGTTCACACCTGTGTAGTTCAACCTTGTCATGCATCCCTGGTTTAAGGGCCAAGTGCTTTTTCTCTCTTGTCAAATGCGAGGGTGATGCTAACAAAGACCACGTCATGTGATAAGCTACCGACCCAGAATTCAGCAGAAAATCATATTAGGTTGGCATACTTCGATTATTTGTCTAATGCCTATAACTAAACTACAAACTAATTTCATCAAACAGCTTTTCTACAAATGGTCTCCACATTGGTGAGTACTGAACAAGGGATGTAAATATAACATAACCACTAGTTGCTCCAGCAAAACACCCACTTTATTCTTACCACTATCACATAAAACAAAACTTGCCAGAAGGAATGGCATGGCTGAGGCAGGTAGCATTGTCACAGTTTAAGCTTATTGTTCGCTTGAGGGAGCCGGGAACAGAAAGACATGGAAGATGTGTAGAGGTAATTAAAAAGTGGTGTATGATGCTTTCATACTCGAGTTGCGCCAAATAGCCCATTTGTAGTCTGGATTATGTGGCATGAAGCATTATTGTAAAATATTTTGTCTTTTGTGACTTTCAGAATCTGCTCCAAGCTCTCCTAGGGTGGGAAGTCCTGTTGATGCCAAAAAAAATGTTGAAACCAATAATCTTCAGACAATGTCTAAGGGACTTTCTACAAGTTTGCCTGATCTGGAATCTGATCCTTGGATAGAAGTGAAAAAGAGACACCGTCCATCACAACTCAATCCAAAGGTGCATATGCATTTTGCCCTCATCTATAAATGGTGTACTTGATTTTGATTTGATTTATTATTGCACGCTACACAGACAAAGCATACCATGCTTGGAGAAGGAAATGAGAGCATGCAGAATGTAGTGTTATAGTCATAGCTAGGATGTAGAGAAAGATCAACCTGATACAAGGTGGGTCCGTTCAAAAGTCTAATGGCAGCTGGGAAGAAGCTGTTCTTAAGTCAGTTGGTACATGTCCACAGGCTTTTGTATCTATTTCCTAATGGAAGAAGGATGAAGAGAGTATGTCTGGAATGTGTGGGGTCCTTTATTATGACATAATGCCAGACCCCTTGGTGCCAAAACTGTTAAGACATCAATGTGCTATTTATTGAATTATATATTGTGAAGCGCTGTGGGGTCTGTACCAAATGTAAACTTATTTCTTAGACAAAACAGGCTATATTCCATATAGCCTTGACTTCCTGTCTTCTAATATACAGTCTTTGAGACTTAACAATTGCTTTTTGGCTTGTTGCCTAGACTAATGTCTGCAGTTAGGGTGCAGAGTGTATTGAGGAGATGTAGCATAGTTTAAAGTGTAACCAGAAATTTGCTTACTGAAAAAGCATTTTTGTAGGCAACTAATTTGTCCAGTAGTCGAATCGATATCGAATAGTTGGGGATAGCTTTTCCATTTGTCAGTATCAAATACACTGATGTACCCAGTGTAATATTTTGTATTTACTATTCTCAATCTTGTCAAAAGGTGCACAATTACTGGTAGTTTGTATTTCAGGTTAGTTTTCATTGAAACTATCTAAGCTAATTTCAAGTAGGAGTCCTTACCATTTATTAAAAGAGGAGACTTTTCATCATAACCTGTTGCGCGTGCACTTTAGGTTCCAGGGGTTAAATTATGTTT
Source organism: Carcharhinus amblyrhynchos (assembly GCF_965287045.1). Classification (NCBI taxonomy): domain Eukaryota; kingdom Metazoa; phylum Chordata; class Chondrichthyes; order Carcharhiniformes; family Carcharhinidae; genus Carcharhinus; species Carcharhinus amblyrhynchos. The sequence continues at coordinate 153,943,599 of NC_137324.1, forward strand.
CCGATTTTGAATTTTAAGTTTTTCCTTTTAATCTTGAGCTGCTTTTAGCTTAGCAATTCTGTAATGTTTATAGTATATATTGCATTATTTAATCCACTTGATAACATTCTGTCAGTTAAATAGAACACTGGTTTATAACTTCAAAAAAGTTCAATTCATCGCTATAAAGCAGTAACACTTGCCTGGATAGGAGATTGGTTAGCTAATAAAATAAAGATAGTATAAATGGTCGTTTTCAGGTTGGCAAGATATGACAAGTGGTGTGGCACAAGGATCAATGTTGGGGTCTACACTTTTTTTTTACAATTTATATAAATCGCGTGGATGAAGGCATCAGATGTATGGTTGCTAAACTGGCTAATGCCACAGTTAGGTAGAAAAGTAAATTGGGAAGATGACAATAATACGGAGCTTGCAAAGGTTAAGTAGGTAGACAAACAATCCTTTTGAGTATAATGTGGGAAAATATGAACTTGTCCAGTGGCAGAAAGAATAGAGAAGCTGTATATTATTTGAAGAGACAAGATTTGCAGAACTCGGTTGTACAGAGGGCCATTGGTGTGCTGGTACATGAATCTCGAAGATGGTGTGTAGGTACAGCAAGTAATTAGAAAGGCAAATGGAATGTTATTGCTTATTGCAAGAGAATTGGAATATAAAGGTTGGGGTTTTTTGCCACAGTTGTACAGTGTTGGTGAGACCGAGTTCATTTTATAACTGGGCAGGGAAGATTCCGTAACTTATTAAAAAGTGGAGGAACAGAGTCACAGGATCACTAATTAGTTTTAACATCAAGGAAAAACCATTTTAAATATGGAAAAATTGGATTGCAGCACAAACTCCTTTACCCCTCCCCCTTTAAATTACACAGATTTTAAGACAAACATGGATTACTAAGCATATCTTAAGCTGCAACAGTTTTAATAATACAACGTCCCTTCAAATGCACAAGATGACTGTAGTCAGATATACTCCGAACCTCAAGTGAAATGCAATGAATACACTGACCCTCAAGTGAAATGTTTTAAAAATATTCCTTCGTACTAAAAGTAGCTTGCATTCCAAATCAGTCCAGGCTTTACAAATGGCTCTAAAGCTTCTGCTCTACTTTTAACAGTGAATTTAATATCCAGGTTTTACACTATTCCTTTAGGATTTCTTTGTCGGCACTGCTGTTTAAACTATTCACGGTTGCTTTAACACTTGATTTCTCCAAATTGCATCAAACTTTAGATTTATCTCTGGAGCCTGTTTTCCCACTTTACATCTGGTTACTATAGTTGTCTCTTTTAAATAAGAACATTTAGTTTACTCTTCCTTGAATCCTTCTGGAACAATACCTTGGTCTCTATTCCCTTAACATCAGTCATCTTAAGACATTCTTTCTGTCCCAATTCTCAGATTATCTGGATGGTAACTTCTTTTGGGAAACCTGCCTCTTTGCAGCTCCCATCCAGTCTAGACTTCTGGTAGAGTTGAAAGATGTTCACTTCTTGGTGTCCTCCTTCAACTGCCAGCTTTTGTTCTCCTAAAAGGACCTCTACTTGCTCAGCAGCGGCTGCATAATTCTGCTGGCCTATTTACTCTTCACACCATAGCTCCCTCTAAGCACAATAGAAACACAATTGCATTTAACAACCCCACCTAAAAACACCTTTGTCCAGCATGAATATAACTAGGTTTTATCTTGCCACAGAAACATGAAATTAAACCCACTCAAAACTTACCTTATTGCTAATATTTAGCAATGCAAATACACCTCTTAAAACTGCCTACCACCACATCTGGAATACTGTGTACAGTTTTGGTTTCCTCTAAGAAAGAATATAAATGCATTAGAAACAGTCAGTGAAAGTTCGCTCAACTGATACCTGGGCTATCTGAAAGGTTGGACTGACAGAGGTTGGATCCATTTGGAGTGAAGAATGAAAGGTAATCTTCATGAAACATACTGGATCTTGAGGTGACTTGACAGGTTGGATGTTGAAAAGATTTTCATCTTGGGAGGGATGAGAACTAGGGATACAGCTTAAAAATGAGTTTCCCATTTAAAACTGAAGTGTGAAATTATTTCCGAGGACTGAAACTCTAACACTCTCTTTCCCAGAGAGTTTGAAGGCAGGCATGGTCATAGAATATTTTTATGGCAGAGGTAGGTAGATTAATGGCTAACAGGGAGTTGAAGGTTACCGGGGGAGGCAGGAATGTGGAGTTGGATCAGCTATGATCTTATTGACTGTCGAGAAGTCAAGTAGCCTATTCTTAATTTGTTTGTATAAAATAATGAAAATCTAATTTTGTTTATTTGTAGGAAAATGAGTCATCCAAACCTCAAGCTCACAAAGTGGAGCAAGAAGAGCAAGAGGAATTGGATTTCATGTTTGATGAAGAAATGGAACAGATGGAAGGACGCAAGAATACCTTCACTGATTGGTCAGATGATGACTCAGACTATGAAATTGATGATCGTGATGTGAACAAGATCCTGATTGTAACTCAGACCCCTCCACACATGCGCAAACACCCGGGTGGCGACCGTACTGGAAATCATGTTTCACGAGCAAAAATTACAACGGAGTTGGCAAAAGCTATCAACGATGGCTTATATTACTATGAACAAGACCTTTGGATGGAAGAAAATGGGCCAGAATATTCAACAATAAAGGTGAAATACAGGCTGGCTATGTATTATGAATCTTTTTAATTTGTAGCTATATTAAATGGAATTGTTTTGTGTAATGAGGTGTCTCTGATAAAGGGACCATCAAATGTATGTGCCAAATTTTATTATACCTTAAATCAAATATTCTGTTGAGTCCTATCTGTGATGGTATGCTCAGCATACTAAAATACTTTTTATAAAAACCCAAACCTTTCAAAATGATGTATGGTGTATTGACCTACATTTGACTGTGACCTGTTTCTCCCTTTCTATTTTTAATTTTGTTGGAATTCAACCCGATCTTCTGGAGCGAAGGCATGTCTATCTCATTATTTGAAACTTGTCCAATGGAATGTTGTCACTAGAACTAACTATTACGTTATAGTCTTTGTATAATATATAAATAATACTTACATTGAGAACAAGCAGCATGTAAAAGAATGAAAAATGTTAAAATATAATTTAGCCTTGTACTCATCCATAACCAATACAGAAGAAATACTTAGTTCTGAATGGGAAGATGGGAAATATAAATTGGGGAAAAATTAGTATCAGTGCCACAAAATTTGAGCATTATTGAGCCTTTATCTTTCTTTTCTCCACTTGAAATTTACTTGCAGTTGGGGATGGATGTAATGCCTGGAGTGAAACACCTGAAATGAATTCCCAATTTGAAGTTGGTATCTATAATTTACTGTCTCTTCAATGGGGTGTCTCATCACATGAAAAATGTTGCTTTGTTGAATTTGATCTTAAAGCAAGGCCTCACCTAAAGGAGGAAGGGTCCAAATGCCTTGACCGTTTTTTCCCCTCAGTCCATACTACCAAAAACAAACCACTTATTCACTTCATTTGGTAACTTACCAAATAACCCTGTGTCCCATGTGTATTTGCTGCCTTTACAAGTCTCCCATGCGACACCTTGTCAAAAGCTCTGAAATTCGTATAAGCTTCATCAACTGCATTACCCTCTTCTACACACCTGGTCACGTCAAAAAATTCAGCCCAATTTGTTAGGCATGACGTCCCTCTGACGAAGCCATGCTAACTATCCCTGATCAAACTTTGCCTCTACAAGTGGAAGTTTGGTAACAGTGGCCACCATATTTGCCTACTAAAAGTTGTTTCACTGCAAAGTAATTACACATAAAAGCATTTGGAATTTTTGCGGTTTGATTTTAAAAAGTGCTGCTTGTAGCATGCTTTGTTTGAATAGAATGGCTCTAGATTGACTCCTATGTCAGTCCCAAAATTATTTTCATTGAAATATCATGTAAATAAAATGAATCAAATCACTGCTGTCAACCACCCCCTCTGATATTACAAGATCAGCTCCTTGGGAAGGTGATCAGATGTGACGTTGTAGACCTAACAAGGCAACAGTTTGGAGGCCTAATTTTTTCATAAGCTGTTTTAGCATCAAGTGTGGCTTTCTCACCCTGCTTTTTTTTTTGCCAATATTTGAGTTCTAATAGCAGGGTAGAATTCACATCACTAAATTTTATTGGCCAAAATTATTCAGTGTCAGTGCTTGTTTTACTCTTTAATTCTGCTCAAATATGCTGCATTGCATTTCCTTGTAAATACTAATGCCAGAGGGATACATAACCACTTTATCCGCATAACAGTTCATGGGAAGTATCCATTTCTAACTTGGAAATTTTGATTATAGTATTGATCTTCACAATGAAAAAGGGAATTGTGTTCACTTGGTTCCTCCTCCCCACCACCCACCTAACTTCACCTTCTTGAGCAGGAAACCAAGAATGGGAAGGAGTTAGTCTGATTGCGAGCAGCAGGGTGACAAGCAGAGGTAGCAGGCATTACAGCCCCTTTGCAGCTCACTATTTGAAGCCAAGTTCTGTAGAACAAGGAAACCAGGAGAATGAAACTTGATGCCTGTGGCCAGTCAGGTCACAAGAGAGAGAGGCTCAGAAAAGGTGTAATGCAAGAGCTGCCATGATTGTTATAAAGAAAACTAAAATGGTCTTGTTGATTTTTGTGGTGCTGTCTGACCAACACGGTGGCAGTGTTTGGCGCTGCTACCTCAACGCCAGGGACCCAGGTTAGATTCCTGGCTTGGGTCACTGTCTGTGTGGAGTCTACACATTCTCCACGTGTCTGCGTGGGTTTTCTCTGGGTGCTCCGGTTTCCTCCCATGATCTGAAAGTCGTGCTGGCTAAGTGCGTTGGCCATGCTAAATTTTCCCAGTGTACCTGGGAAGTGTGATGACTAGGGGATTTTCACAGTAACTTCATTGCAGTGTTAATGTAAGCCTATTTGTGACACTAATAAATAAGCTTAGAAACTTTAAACAGATTGTTTAGAATGTGGTTGCTATGGACCAGTCTGATCAGTATGCATAAAATGCATAATTACAACCTGAAAACTGGCCATTTGACTCATTCTTAGTCCTAGTAGGCTTTTGACTTCCATGTAAGCAAATTGACCACTCAATCGAACATTTTCCCAATATAACTCGTGTTTTTCTGCTTATGGTATAGCAAGAAATTGAGAATTTTAAGAAGTTGAATGTGATCAGTAAAGAACATTTTGATACTCTCGCACCTGAACCTCCAGTTGACCCGAACCAGGAGGTGCCTCCTGCACCACCAAAGGCCCAACAAGGTAAGATCAATCTAGCCTATAGCAAGCATCAATTTCTTAATGTCTGATTCCTGTTTCCTCTTTATGATTTCAAGAGCAAGTTCATTAGTTGAATTTAAATGCACAAGAAGTGATGGGTGACATCTACTTTAAAGTAAATTCTATTTGTGAGTTTACTTACACTAGATCACAGCTCCTGCATTGTATCTATAATGCAAATTGTTTCTGTTTTTATGGCTTTAACAAAAATGGATCAAATATCTAATATATTTATTTCATCGATGTTTGTTTGGCATGCTGGCAGAAACAAACTTTTTGATTGTATAAGGATCAGTGAAGCAATAAATAACACAGGATTGCAGTAATGTTATTGAGGTGCTGGGTTAGTGTTCAGAGAACACAATCAAAATTGCACAGTTTATAAATTTGAATTGAATTTAAATAAAACCTAAATAATCTTGGAATAAAATGTTGGTTTCTGTAAAAAGCCCATTCATTGTTTTGGCCATTATTTGGCAGTAATCTCGGCATCAAAGTTTGGACACAACAATCCTTCCAAGTTATCCTCACCAACATCTTGGTGTCTGGGGCTGAAGTGTGGACGGTTATTCACAGACTGGTCAAGTAATAGACTGACATCGGTATGGTTTTCTAAGTATGACTGTCAGTCAGTGCCTAACATCCTTTGGTATGCTCTGGCCAGTGTCAGAACTGACAGCAGTGCTGTGAACAGTCAGGTGATTGTGGTTCTGGGAGTCCTTGATGCTCAGACCCCATGAAATTTCATGGCTTCAGGTATATGGCAGTTTCCCACTGATTTATCATTTATCACCCTCTGTCAACCACTTCACAGCTACTCCGTATTGAACACCACTTGGGGCAAAATATATATTCTGGTTGGAGACTTCGATGTAGCACTTGGCCAGTTGTTTAGTTACATGGGCCCTTTAGATTCTTTGTGGTCATGCGTGTGCCACAGTTTAAAGCGACCAGTTTATGCACTGCAAGTTTTAGGTTGCTGTGTGGCCATGCAGCTTAGAGGGAATATTGGTCCCCACCATCATTGATTCCAATCTTCAGATAAAGTCAGTTCACTTAAGTAATCTCTCAAGTGCCTGAATGCGTTGTATACAGCAATTGGAATAGATGAGTACTGGCTGCATTCAAGCTATGCTGCTGCAAACTGTGCTCTGGATTTAGCAATGTTTCCTGCCAATCTGCTTTAAAACAGCTTCAGCAGTACCTGAAATGTGGTGAATTGTACAGGTATGTCCGGTCCACAAAAGCCAAGACCAATCCAACCTGATAAATTACTATCTCTTCAGCCTACTATCAATCATCACAGCAATGGAAGGAATCATTAACAGTGCTATCAAGCATCACTTGCTCGGTGTGGCTAGTTTGTTTTCTGCCAACACTTTGCTCCAGATCTCATTGCAACTTTTGTGCAAACATGGACAAAAGAGTTGAATTCCAGACATGAGGTGAGAGTGATTGTCTTTGACATCAAGGCAGCTGGGTTTAGAACCAAGGAATCCTATGGGATTTGAGAAAACTCTCCAGTGGTTGGAATCACCCTTAACACAAAGGAAGATGTAGCAGCTTCCAGGATGCTGCAGGAGTTTCTCAGGATAGTAAACTAGGCCCAATCATCATTGGCTGCTTCATTAATGACTTATGCCAGCATGTGGTCAGAAGTGGGACTGTTTACTGTTGATAACAACAATCAGTTCCATTTTTCAAATAATGAAGCAATCCAAACAACGTTCAGGTTTTGACTGATAAAGTTTCAAGCATCATTCAAGCCACACAAGTGCCAGGCAATGACCAACAAAAACCGGGAAGTTATTTTGTTGGGAGACTTCAGTCAAGCTAATATAAATTCCTCAGTGAAGTGGTCCACCTGTACATAAAAGCATTCCCACTTGGGCTGATAAGTGGCAAGTTCTGTATGTACTGAACAAGTGCTACATAGTGACTGTATCCCACACTCATCTCCTTTCACAATCAAATGTGTTACAATCCCTAAATCCCTTAACATGACCATTCGAGGCCGTCAAAATTGAAATTACAATTAATTAATTGATTACAATTTCAATGCCGTTATTACAAGAGGGGTCACGGCTTGCTATTCTGTCATAAAACTCCCAACCTGACTCCCCAACGCCCTGCTCGAGCTGTCCTATTCAAGAGGAATTAGATGCTGACCTTGTCAGCAACACCCACATCCCATGAAAGAATACATTAAGAAGAGCGTAAAGGAGATCATCATCGGTTTCGTAAAGAGGCATAAGAATACAAAATTAAAGGAAGTTATGATAAATCGTTGTGTCACACCTTCTCCACATGCTGGATTTTGTATCTGGGCACTACGTTTTAGGAAAGATGTAAGGGCTTTAAAGTGGGTGCAGGAAAGATTTAAATGAGAATGGCTCCAGTGATGAGGTCATTTTTGGAGAAGAATGGGTTGAGAAAATTCTTGGAGATGTTTGAGATTATGAAGGGTCCAAACAAAGTGCATGGAGGAAACTATTCCCATACACAGAGGGGTCATATTTGAGATAATTAGCAGAATTGTTGATGATATGAAACTCTTTATGCAGACGGTTGTGAGTTTGGGAATGGCACGCCTGAGAGGATGGTGGAGGCAAATTCAGTCCAAGTTTCCAAAAAGGAATTGACGCGGTGATTAACGCTGCTGCCCCTCAGCAGCAGGGACCCAGGTTCAATTCCTGGCTTGAGTCGCTGTCTATGCAGAGTCTACACGTTCTCCCCATGTCTGTATGGGTTTCCTTCCAGTCCAAAAAACGCGCTGGTATGGTGCACTGACATGCTAAATTCTCCCTCAGTGTGTTCAAATAGGTGCTGGAGTGTAGCAACTAGGGGATTAAAGTAAAGTTATTAATTAGTCACAAATAGACTTGCATTTTCACTGCAATGAAGGCACTGTGAAAATCCCCTAATTGCCACAGTGTAGCGCCTGTTCAGGTACACTGAGGGAGAATTTTTAGCACAGTAACTTCATTGCAGTGTTAACATAGGCCTACTTGTGACACTAATAAATTAACTTCTAAAAAAAATATACCCATGGATCTGTGTGTTTCAAAACTTTTCTCAAATTTCCTGTCACTCAAAAAATATTCATGCAGGTCAGGGCATAGACAGGTTTCGATCAATCCTATTGGCAATTGTCACGTGGTTTCGTGTTACCCTTGCAACCTCTATTTTACTGCAAGTAAAATCTAACTGATTTTACTTGCAGTAAACTGCTTAAGGGTGGTGAAACGTAAGTATACTAAAACATAAAACCTTTGCTTTGAGAAGAGCAGTATCAGAATATGAGCAAAGGCTGGTATTTAAATGGTATTTCAATGTTTTCTATGTTACAGAGAACCTTTGTTACTATTTAAACCAAAACCATATACTTACGGAAAGAAATCTTGAATTGCTTGTGTCTGACAGATTATGCTGAAGAGTTAGCCAACAAGTTGTTTGGTGTTGCTGAAGCCCCACCATCGAACCTAGCCCGTTCTTTGCCGACAACTGTACCAGAATCTCCAGTATGTCCTACCAGAACCCCAAGGACTCCACGTACACCTAGGCTACAGGATCCCAATAAAACACCACGGTTCTACCCTGTTGTCAAAGAAGGACGGCCCTTAGACGTTGAGGTATTAACTGTTTCTATTTTTAAGAGAAATAGAATGATGTGTAAAGATTTTACCTGACGTTATTTTGGCCAAATTCTGAATGCACTTAAACTGTACTAGGTAATGCCATGTCCCAATTGGCAGCTAATGAGAACTATGCTTTGTAAGATGTGCTCATTTTATCATTATCTTCTAGTCGAATCTTATTTGCTTATTGAATGATTTTAAAAACTATATATGTAAAATTTTGGTCAGATTTTCCTGTGGATGCTAACCCAACTGTATCATTGCTCAGGAGTGTGGAATGATACAAGACTGGTTATGTCATATTGTGATTTGGATGCTATCCTTTAGGTGTGGTGGCCATTTGCTTTCCTTGTCTGTCTTTCTCGTTTTTTTTTCTCTTATTATAAACACATGATTTAAATTATAACTTCCTAAAGCATTATTTTACCAAATGTTATTTTCTCTGTTAGAAAATGAATTGCTTTCTAGGAAATACAGAAAAGATGATACTCATTCAATTGGTGATTTGGAAATTTCCATAAAATACAATGTAAACTTTAAAACCTGAATTAGCAATGCTAAGCCATTTAGTATTTTCAGACTTTACCTGTGAATTTGTGCTGTAAACTCATGATTTCAAAGCAAGATGTACTTCATTACTATCATATTCATTTTATACAGTACTAGTCTTGCGATATATCCCTATTTAACCTCATAATCTCTCTACCTCAGGCCCTTTCTGACCTCACAGTAACTTGGCCCAAATACACGATGTGAATGTGTGCACTAGGCTAAAGTTAATTTACTGAGGCAGAAGCTAAGTTATTGGTAGTTTTTAATTCCAGGTGATTTTTATTGCAGACACCAAGGAAAAGAAAAACAAGGCATAGTTCAAATCCACCACTTGAGTGTCATATTGGTTGGGTTATGGACTCAAAAGAACATAGACCAAGAACGTCATCTGTTAGGTGAATACTTTTATTTATAGTATTTATTAATACTGCATTATTTTTATTTATAAAATGTAGAAACCCAGTGCAATTATAAACCAACATTATGATAATTGCACATTGTATCAATTTTACAAATATCATTTATTGATGTATATCAAATGCATAAGGCATTTCCATTAGTTTTCCATAAAAATAGAAAATACAGCCATATGTACAATGATTGTAATATTGATAATTGTAATTGCATAATCAGTAGACTGCATATGTTCACTTGACTCAAGTGAACACAAATCAGTACAAATGGGTATGATCTAGTGGCCATTACAGAGACATAGTTGCAGGGTGACCGGGACTGGGAATTGAATATCCAGGGGTATCAGACATTTCGGAAGGAAAAGGAGGCGGGGTAGCTCTGTTAATAAAAGATAATATCAGGGCGGTAGTGAGTGACGATATAGGCTCTAAGAAGCAAAATGTAGGATCGTTGTGGGTAGAGATAAGGAATAGTAAGGGGAGAAAGTCACTGGCGGGTGTGATCTATGGGCCCCAGATAATAACTTTTGAGGTGGGGCAGGCTTTAAACATGCGAATAATGGATGCGTGCAAAAACGGAACAGCAATATTCATGGGGGATTTTAACCTGCATGTTGATTGGTTGACTCAAGTCGAATGCGGTTGTCTTGAGGAAGAGTTCTTAGAATGCTGTCGGGATGGTTTCCTCAAACAATATGTTACAGAACCTACGAGGGAGCGAGTTGTCTTGGATCTGGTCCTGTGTAATGAGACAGCTAGAATTAAAGATCATCTTGTGAGGGATCCTCTTGGGATGAGTGATCACAATATGGTTGAATTTCTAATACAGATGGAGGGTGAGAAAGTAGAGTCCCAAACCAGTGTCCTCTGCTTGAACAGAGGGGAGTACAATAGGATGAGGGTGGAACTGGCTAATGTAGACTGGGAGCACAGACTAGTTGGTAGGACAGCTGAAGAACAGTGGGGGATTTTTAGTGAGATTTTTCTCAGTATTCAGCAAAAATATATTCCAGTGATAAAGAAGGAATGTAAGAAAAGGGATAACCAGCCGTGGATAACGAAGGAAATAAAGGAGAGTATTAAATTAAAAACCGATGCATACAGAGTGCCAAAACTAGTGGGGAATTAGAAGATTGGGAAAGCTTTAAAAAACAACAAAGAACGACTAAGAAAGCGATAAAGAAAAGAAAGATTATGAAACTAAACTAGCACAAAATATAAAAACTGATTAGTAGAAGTTTTTACAAATATATAAAAAGGAAAAGAGTGACTAAAGTAAATGTTGGATCCTTAGAAGACAAGAAGGGGAATTTAATAATGGGAAAGAAGGAAATGACCGAGGCCTTAAACAAACAAGTTTTTCATGTCGGTCTTCACGGTAGAGGACACAAATAGCTTGCTGAGCATTAACGGTCGTGGGACTGTAGCGGGTGAGGTCCTTTAAAATGATTAATATTACTAAAGAGGTCGTGTTTGGTAGACTATGGGACTAAAGGTAGACAAGTCCCCGGGCCCAGCTGGAATGCATCCCAGGGTACGGAAAGAAATGGCAGAAGTAATAGCAGATGCGTTAGTAATTTATCAAAATTCACTGGATTCTGGGGAAGTGCTGGCTGATTGGAAAATAGCTAATGTTATGCTGCTGTTTCTTTAAAAAAAAAAGGAAGTAGACAAAATGTGGGTTAACTACAAGCCAGTTAGCTTCACGTCCGTAGTTGGGAAAATGCTGGAATCCATCATTAAAGAAGAAATAGCAGGACACCTGGAAAAGAATGGTTCGATCATGCAGATGCAGCATGGATTCATGAAGGGAAAGTCGTGTTTGATGAATTTACTGTATTTTTATGAAGATGTAACAAGTGCGGTTAACAGAGGGGTACCGGTGAATGTGGTGTTTTTAGATTTCCAGAAGGCATTCGATAAGGTGCCTCACAAAAGATTGCTGCAGACGATTAAGGTACACAGAGTTGGGGGTAAAGTGTTAGCGTGGATTGAGGATTGGCTAGCTAACAGGAAGCAGAGAGTTGGAATAAATGGGTGCTTTTCTGGTTGGCAGTTGGTGACTCATGGCGTGCCGCAGGGATCGGTGCTGGGGCCTCAACTGTTTACCACATACATAGACAATCTGGAGGAGGGGACCAAGTGTAGCGTAACAAAGTTTGCTGATGACACAAAGATGAGTGGGAAAGCGAATTGCGTGGAGGACGCGGAAAGTCTGCAGAGAGATTTGGATAGGCTGAGTGAGAGGGCGAGGATCTGGCAGATGAAGTATAACGTTGGCAAGTGTGAGGTTATCCACTTTGGAAAGAATAATAGTAAAATGGACTATTTATTTAAATGGTGAAAAATTACAACGTGCTACTGTGCAGAGGACCTGGGGGTCCTTGTGTATGAATCACAAAAACTCAGTCTGCAGGTGATCAAGAAGGCAAATGGAATGTTGGCCTTTATTGCGAGGGGGATGGAATATAAAAGCAGGGAGGTCTTGCTGCAGTTGTACAAGGTACTGGTGAGGCCGCAACTGGAGTACTGTGTGCAATTTTGGTCCCCTTATTTGCGAAAGGATATATTGGCCTTGGAGGGAGTACAGAGAAGGTTCACCAGGTTGATACCAGAGGTGAGAGGGTTAGCTTATGAGGAGAGATTGAGTCAATTGGGCCTGTACTCATTGGAGTTTAAGATCCCCCCCCTCAGCCTTCTATAGATACATATAAGATAATGAAGGGGCTAGACAGGGTAGAGGCAGAGAGATTCTTTCAACTTAGAAAGGAAACAAGAATTAGAGACACAGCCTGAAAATAAGGGGGAGTCAGTTTAGAAAAGAGTTGAGGAGAAACTTCTGAGGATAGTGAATCTCTGGAATTTCTCTGCCCATTGAAGCGGTGGAGACTACTACATTGAATATGTTTAAGTCACAGATAGATAAATTTCTGATCAATAAGGGAGTTAAGGGTTATGGAGAGCAGGTGGGTAAGTGGAACGGAACCACTTTCAGATCAGCCATGATCTTATTGAATGGCAGGACAGGCTCGAGGGTCTGTATGGTCTACTCCTATCTCTTATGCTGTTATGACTCTATTGATGTACTAAATCTCAGGAGGTTCCATCATGGGGTGTTCATGCTGAGTTCATAAATATTCAGTTATGCTACAAGAATTGTTGATGAATAATAAAAATGTGTAATTCATACATAATGTAGAGATGCTGGCGTTGAACTGGGGTAAACACAGTAAGCAGTCTCTCAACACCAGGCTAAAGTCCAACCAGTTAATTTGATAGTCCTCCCACAAGCTTTCGGAAATGCTGTTCCTTCGTCAGCTGTGTGGAAGGTTCCAGTGCAGGTTAGATTGATTAGCCATGCTCAGTTGCCTCTTAGTATCAGGGAGATCAGCAAGGGGTTATGGGGATGGGGCTTGAGTGGGACTGTTGTCGGTGCGGCTCGATGGGCCAATGGCCCCTTTCTGCACTATGACAAGGAGCTAGAAGTTATACTCCAGTTATATAAAGCCCTGGAGCATTGTAAGCCATTCTGGGGAAGGAATACCACAAAGAGATACAAGTTTAAGATAATATGGAAACCAAATGAGAGAGTTCAGAGAAACTATTTCCACTGGTTGGCTCTTCTACACATCTACAAGGTGATAGAAGTCAAGAACTGTTCCACTATCAGTAGTTGTTGCTAAATCAGTGGTTAATTTCAAATCTAAGATCAATAGATTTTTGTTTACCAAAATTATGAAGGGATATGGCATGGGATACAAGGGGCTGTTGCCTTGTGGATCCACAACTGGCCTGCCTGCAGAAGGCAGAGAGTGGTTGTAGATGGGTCTTTTTCTGCACAGAGGTCAGTCACCAATGGAGTGCCCCAGGGATCTGTTCTGGGACCCTTGCTGTTCATTTTCATAAATGACCTGGATGAGGAAGTGGAGGGATGGGTTGGAAAATTGGGTGACGACAAGAAGGTTGGTGTTGTAGATTGTTTGGAGGGTTGTCAGAAGTTACAGCATGACATAGGATGCAAGACTGGGCGGAGAAGTAGCAGATAGACTTCAACCCGGATAAATGTGTAGTGGTTCATTTTGGCAGATCAAATGGGATGAAGGAGTATAATATCAAGCGTAAGACTCTTAGCAGCGTAGAGGATCAGAAGGACCTTGGGGTCCGGGTCCATACGACAAATCGGCCTGGCAGGTAGAGGATGTGGTTAAGAAGGCATATGGTGTACTGGCCTTCATCAATCGAGGGATTGAGTTTCGGAGTCAGGAGATAATGCTGCAGCTTTGTAAGACCCTGGTCAGGCCGCTTTTGGAGTACTGTGCTCAGTTCTGGTCGCCTCATTACAGGTAGGATGTGGAAGCTATTGAAAGGGCGCAGAGGAGATTTACAAGGATGTTGCCGGGATTGGGTGGCATGCCTTATGAGGATAGGTTGAGGGAGCTTGGTTTTTTCCTCCTTGGAGAGACGAAGGGTGAGAGGTGACCTGATAGAAATGTATAAGATGTTAAGAGGTATAAATCGGGGGGATTCTGAGGCTATTTCCCAGGGCTGGAATGGTTGCTACAAGAGGACACAGGTTTAAGGTGCTGGGGAGTAGGTACAGAGAAGATATCAGGGGCAAGTTTTTCACTCAGACGGTAGTGGGTGAGCGGAGTCGGCTGCCATCGGTGGTGGTGGAGGCACATTCAATAGGATCTTTTAAGAGACTTCTGGCTGAGTACGTGGGACTTAATAGAATTGAGGGTTATAGGTATGGATATGATCGGCACAACTTGTGGGCCAAAGAGCCTGTTTGTGCTGTAGCTTTTCTATGTTCTAAAGAAGGGTGCATAGAGTTAGCTGCAGTTTGCCCATGACCTGATTGAAACCAGAACAGGCTTGAGGTGTAAATTGACCTACTCCCATTCCTATATTTCTAAAATCAAAATTTTTAATCAGTATCTAGTCCACCACTTATGGTTAACCTATTTTTAATAACTGAAAATATACAGAACTATTTACAAGTTAAGGTTTCTTCATAAATATAAAACCATTTAAAAACTTTTAAATTGTGTTTATTGGTGGCATTCTATCTTTTTAATTTTATGTCTCCTTGAATGGTTCCAATTAGTAGTAACCTATGGAGAAAATTTTGATCTATGGGTGTTGCTGATTTTGTAGGTGGGACCAACTTCTGGTATAAAATATTTTAAACTGGTGCACAAGGTGGTATTGAATGTACTTCACATGTAAAACTCTGCATGTGTGTGCAGATTTGTTTAGTTTGATAAATTTTGCTGAGAAAACCAGCAATAGGCTGGGAAATCTCCAGCCTGTAAATTGGAGAAATTACAAACCGGCTTCAGCATTTGATTCACAAGAAACATGATTAGAGACAATGTTGTGGGGAAAATAAAATTAAATTCCTAGCTTTGACGTTGCTTTCATCTTTTTCAGTAGTTCCAATGCCAGCCCTTCAGAAGGCACACCATTTGTTGGAAGTTACGGCTGTACACCAAACTCTCTACCCAAATTCCAGCACCCCTCCCATGAGCTTTTAAGAGAAAATGGCTTCACCCAACAAGTTTACCACAAATATCGTCGGAGGTGTTTAAATGGTGAGCCTGTTTCCTTGTTTTAAGTGGAGGTAGGATCGTCTGACCATAACACACACAGGACATTCATCAAACATAGTAACGGTTCTACTAGAGTTTGTGCAATGTTTTTTGTTTCAAGATATAAGCTTTAAAAGAAATTTATGTTAATGTTTTTTCCACAATGTACAATTGAAGAAAATATCTTAACCTGACAAGTTGTTGCAAAATCGGTATTTTTTACTGATGTAGCAAGTAAAAACAAATGCTGCTGATACTCGTGGCACCTGTTGTAATCCAATAAAAACTGCTTTCCTTGATTGAAGGTTCCTATATTAAATTTTTAGCTGTAACTTTTTACAGGTAAGAAAGACTAGATTGGCAGTATACCACAGGTCATGAAGGCAGCACAGTTGTTGGCACTGCTGTCGCAGCGCCAGGGACCTGGGTTCAAACCCCTGGCTTGGGCCACTGTCTGTGCAGAGTCTGCATAGCCTCCCCATGTCTGTGGGTTTCCTCCTACAGTCCAAAGATGTGCAGGTTAAGTTGATTGGCTGTGCTAAATTCTCCTTCAGTGTGCCAGAAGAGGTACCGGCGTGTGGCAACTTGGGGATTTTCGTAGTAACTTAATTGCAGTGTTAATGTAAGCCTGCTTGTGACACAAATAAGTAAATGAATAAGATATTAATGTGAAAATTGTTGGAGTTGCAGACTGACAAATCCTGGATCCTAATGGACTTCATTCCAGGGTCTTAAAGGAGGTGGCCAGTGAGGCAGTTGATGCATTTTAATTTTCCAAAATTCCCTAATGGATGGTTCCATTAGATTGGAAAATGGCACATGTGACTCCTTTATTCAAAAAGTAGGAAACTACAGGCCAGTTAGCTTAATGTTTGCTAAGGGAAAATGTTATTAAATACCTCATTAAAGCATTTAGAAAAATAAATCAAGATAATTAGGCAGAGTCAATGTACTTTTGGGAGAGGTCAATCATGGTCAACCAATTATTAGTGCTCTTTGTAGAAGTGCCTTGTGTTGTGGATAAAGGGGAACTTGTGGATGTATTGGCCTTAAATTTCTAAAAGACATTTGATAAGGTGCTGATGTAGGGGGTAGTATTTAAGCATGAAGAGAGGATTGACTAGTTAACAGGCGGCAGAGAGGAGACATAAATAGGTTGTTTTCTGGCTATCAAGATGTGTGCTGTAGGGATTAATGTTGAGGCCTCAGCATTTTATAATTTATATCAATTACGTGGATGAAAGGACTGAAATTTGCTGATGATACAAAAATTGTTAGCAAAATAAGTTGTGAAGAGGCCATAAAAGCATACTATCCACATAGTAAGAGATTGCAGAACTCTGAGGTGCCTCGGGGTCTGCGTGTCCTAGTGCATGAATCACAAAGGGTCAGTGTGCAAGTGCAGCCAACAATTTGTTGGTTATTGTGAGGGGAATTGAATACAAAAGGTAGAGCTGTTATCCTTCAGTTATGACGGCATTGGTGAGACCATTTCTGGAATACTGCATACAATATTGGTCTCTCTTTTTAAGAGAGGATGCGATTGCAGTGGAAGAATTTGGGGAAGGTTTACCAGACTAATACATAGCATGGTTGAATAGGTTAGACTTGTGTCTGCTGGAGTTTGGGAGAGTGTGGCTTGATTGAAACATAAGATCCTGAGGGATCTTGACAGAGTAGATATGGAAAGGCTGTTTCATCTTGTGGGAGAATCTAGAACCGGAAATCACAATAAAAATAAGGGGTTATCATTTTAAGGCAGATGACTAATATTGAGGGTCATGAATCTTTCGTACACTCTTCCTGAAAAGGCATTGAGAGCAGAGTCTTGAATATTTTTAAGATAAAGGTATGGAGATTCTTGATGAGCAATGGTCTGAAAGCTATAGGTTGGAAAGGGGAGCTGAGGTGGCAATCAGATCAGCCATGGTTTAATTGAATGGTGGAGCAGGCTTGAGGGGCCAAGTGACCTCCTACTCCTAAATCTGATCACAGCACTTCCCATTGGGCTATGTTCGTGGTGATTACGATCAATATCATCAGCTTATGCAATTTAACTACTGAATACAGGCAATGTCAAAGAAGAGTAAAATGATAAGGAAATCTGGAAATGTGGTTGGTTGTAACCAGTTTTGTTTACTGACTATAGTCTTTAATCACCAAAGCCACATCATTAGTCAATTTATGTGCAATTTTTAATGTATTTCATTTAAAATCGTTTTGTAAAAAAACTACACTGTTTGAATCAATGACAACTCTGGTTCGAGCATCCATTTTTCTAGGCTCTTTCAAGCTCACTTTAAAAGGATACTGGCAATGCAACAGATTTACTTGCATTATCTTCACTTTTCAGAGAGGAAGCGGTTAGGAATTGGACAGTCCCAGGAAATGAACACGCTGTTCCGTTTCTGGTCCTTCTTCCTCAGAGATCACTTCAACAGGAAGATGTATGAAGAATTTAAACAACTGTCGCTTGAGGATGCAAAAGACAATTACAGGTACAATAATCAGTTGTAGTTGAAGATGAAAAAACAAAGTATAGAACAAGAAACTACAATTGTTGATACAGATCAAATTGGTTCTCCTGTAACAAAAACTTGCACGCATAAAAAAAATTCCAGAGCATATCATTCGTGCTGCTTAAAACAGAATGTGACATTGTAATATGATATTAGAACAGGTTTTCAGAACCTTGATCAAATTAACATATTGAGGAAGAAAATGAAGTGGGGAGAGTTAAGGAGGAGGCAAAATTGAAGAAGTTGGTAGGTGAAGGCACAACGATGGAGCAGTGAAAATCAGATGCTTCTTTACTTTAGTAAATTAATAACTAGTTAACAAAACAAATCAAATAGGAGCAACAGACATATCAGGGAAAGAAGTGGTGTAATAGTAGTCACTGGACTCGTAATCCAGAGAATCAGAGTAATGATCTGGGGACTATGTTCAAATCCCATCATGGCAGATGGTGGAATTTGAACTCAAATCTGGAATTAGAAGTCTAATGATGACCATGAAATGGTAGTTGTACAATTTTGGTTGCAGGTACCATTTTATCTTTTTAAAAAGCATTTAGATGGTTACATGGGTATGATGGGTATGGAGGGAAATGAGCCAATGTGGGTAATAGGGATTAGTTTAGGGGTTTTTAAAAAGGGGGGGCAGCATGGACAAGTTGGGCTGAAAGGCCTGTTTTCATGCTGTAAACCTCTGACTGTGGTTCACCAATGTCTTTTAAGGAAGTAAATCTGCTGTCCTTAACCTGGTCAGATCTAAATATGACTCCAGATCCTCAGCAATGTGGTTGACTCTTAAAATGCTCTCTGAAATGGCCTAGCAAGCCTTTCAGTTGGAGGGCAATTAAAGATGGTAATAAATACTGACCCAGCCAGCAATGCCCACATTGAATGAGTAGAAGTGGTAGTGTGGCATGACAGCAACATGTAGGAGTTTGTGGGAAGTATTTTGATATTGGACAACCACATCTACAATGAGATCTACTGCTCAACTTTGGCAGAGAGTTGGAATACAAGCTGCAGACATTGCAAAACATTGGGAAGGCAGAGATTACCTGAACACTTGTTCCTGGAGGCAGTCCCTTTAGAGTTTGTCAGTGCTTGTGATTGCAAGTCGGGTAGGTATGGTTTGGTGAGCCTCAGCTTTGATGAGCAGATACAAGGTACTTGTTACCTCTCGATGAAGATGAGATCTGCAGAGGAGCTGGTAGACTGATCGTAGCACCATACAGCTGAAATCCGTTCAGGTGGAGAGTATGTAAAGGAATTTCCCAATGACATGGGACAATGGGGTGGATGCAGTTTTCTGCTGCTGAGACTGGGAGTTCAGAAGATTGTGTTGCCTGCTTAGTGTCCAAGTTAAAGACATCTCTTTACGGATAGAAAAGAATTTGGTGCGAGGATCCAGTTGTTCTAATCCATGTAAGAACTAAGAATGATTGATTTACTCAGAGTTTGAGAAGTTAGGATCTAAATTAAAACAGAACCTCAGATGGTGATAATCTCGGGGTATTTTAAGTTACCCATCCCTTGACATCAGATTGAGCAGATTAGGGAATTTAAACATGTGGATCAAAGAGTTGGACAGGAGGAATTTAGTTCATGGGGCACTGGCACCATTACTAGAGGAGCTTTTCTGTTGGGCTGGACTGCATTCAAACCTTTGAGGTAAGTGCTCTGGCAAATACAACAGGGATGTGGATTGAATTTTAAACTAAGAGGTGGGGGGGTTCAAGTGAAGTGAAATTTAGAAATCTAACATGACAATGTGGTTACAAGGTGACCAAAGTAAACATTCCAGGAAATGCATTTCAAAAAGACAGACTACTAATGGAAGAGGAGTAGTCAGAGTTGAGGATGACGTAAGGACGTTAGTGAGAGAGGATTTTGGTTCAGATCAGGAAGTAGAATTGATACTAGAGATTAGGGAAGACAAGGTTCAATAACCACTTGTGCCACCACCACCACACCCCCCCTAGTTGAACAGAGTATTAAAGATAATTGAAGCTTGTAACAAAGGTGTAATAATTGTGGGTCTTTAATCAAATTAGCACAGATGGTCTGGAAGATGAATTTGTAGAATGTTTTTGTGATAGTTTTGAGAAGATTTGGTAGAATCAATTAAGGATAAAGTTATCTTAGATCTGGTAATGTACAATGAAGGAAGTTTAATTAGTTTCATAGAAAAGATCCTCTGGGCTTAAAAAGTTTTGTGATTTTGTTTTCTAAAATTTCCTGGATTCTGCAACAGTCCCAGCAGATTGGAAGTTAGCAAAAGCAGTAGCACCACCATTGAAGGAGAGACAACACATAGTGACAGGCTTGTTAACCTGGTCATTGGAAACATGCTGGATTCTATTATGGATGTCCTGACAGTGCACTTCGAAAATAATGGTATAATCAATCAAAGTCAGCATTGTTTTATGAAAGGGAAATGATGTTTGACAAATATATTGAAATCTTTTGAGGATGTATCTAAGAGTAAGTACAAGAGAATCAGTTGTAGTGTATTTATTTCCAAAGGTATTTAATAAGGTGCCGCACACAATAAGAACATAAGAAATAGGAGCAGGAGTAGGCCATCTAGCCCTTCGAGCCTCCCCCGCCATTCAATAAGATCATGGCTGATCTGTCGTGGCTCAGTTCCACTTTCCCGCCCTCTCCCCATAACCCTTAATCCCCTCTCTTATCAAAAACCCATCAACCCGCGTCTTAAAAATATTTAGCGAGGCAGCCTCCACCACTTCAACGGGCAGAGAATTCCAGAGATTCACCACCCTTTGAGTGAAGAAGTTCCTCCTCAACTCCGTTCTAAACCGCCCCCCCCCCCTTTATCTTGAGGCTGTGCCCCCTAGTCCTACTGTCTTTTTTGAGCGGGAAGAGTCTCTCCACCTCTATCCTATCCATCCCATTCATCATCTTATACATCTCAATGAGATCTCCCCTCATTCTTCTAAACTCTAACGAGTACAAGCCTAGTTTATTCAGCCTCTCCTCATAGCTCAACCCCCTCAACTCTGGTATCAGTCTAGTAAACCTCCTCTGCACTCCCTCCAAGGCCAAAATATCTTTGCGCAGGTGCGGCGCCCAAAACTGCACACAGTACTCCAGCTGCGGCCTCACCAATGCCCTATACAGCTGCAGCAAGACATCCCTACTTTTATATTCAATCCCCCTCGCGATGAAGGCCAGCATCCCATTCGCCTTCCTGACCACCTGCAAGCTGGGTTTTTGCGACTCGTGCACAAGGACCCTGAGGTCCCTCTGCACCGTCGCCTGCTGCAGTTTTTCGCCACGTAAGTAATAGTCCTTCCTACCATTATTCCTACCAAAGTGGACCACCTCACACTTGCCAACATTAAATTCCATTTGCCATTTCCTGGCCCATTCGCCCAGCCTATCTAGATCCTTCTGCAGACTCCACACCCTCCACACAATTTGCCGTTCCACCAATCTTGGTGTCATCAGCAAATTTCGACACCCTACACTCGGTTCCCTCCTCCAGATCATCTATATAAATGGTAAAAAGCTGAGGCCCCAGCACTGACCCCTGGGGCACTCCACTAGTCACCATCCGCCAATCCGAATAGCACCCGTTGACCCCCACTCTCTGCCTCCTATTTGACAACCAATCCTCTATCCACGCTAACACCCTACCCCCAACTCCATGTCCCTCGACCTTCTGCAATAACCTCTTGTGAGGTACTTTGTCAAACGCCTCCTGAAAATCCAGAAAGACCACATCCATCGGCTCTCCTCTATCCACCGCCCTAGACACATCCTCATAGAACTCCAGTAAATTTGTCAGACACGACTTCCCTTTAATGAAACCGTGCTGCGTCTGCTCTATCAAGCAGTTCCCTTCAAGATGCCTCGCAATTTCCTCCTTAATGACGGATTCTAACATTTTACCTACCACAGACGTTAAACTAACCGGCCTATAATTCCCCGCCTTTTGCCTGGCACCCTTCTTAAACAACGGCGTAACATTAGCCGTTTTCCAATCCTCCTGCACTTCCCCGGAATCCAGCGACGTTTGGAAAATAACCACCAAGGCATCCACTATCACCTCCGCCATTTCTTTCAGAACCCTCGGATGCATTCCATCCGGTCCTGGGGACTTGTCCACAGTCAGCCCCTCCAGTCTGTCGAGCGCCGCGCCTCTAGTAACAGTAATGTCATTAAGACCCTCCAGTCCTACCACCTTTCCATCACTAACACCCAGCAAATTATTCACGTCCTCCTCCGTGAAGACAGAAACAAAAAAGTTATTCAATACCTTAGCCATATCCCCATCCCCTACCACTAGGTCCCCTTTCTCATCCTCTAAAGGACCAACGTTCACCCTAGCCAGCCTCTTCCTTTTTATATATTTATAAAAACTCTTGCTATCCTTTTTTTATATTAAGCGCTAGCCCAGCTTCATAGTTTCTCCTACCCTTCTTTATCAACTTCTTTGTCAATCTTTGTTGACATTTAAACCTCTCCCAATCCTCTTCTCGCCCACTACTCTTAGGTACTCTAAATTCCTCCGCTTTTAATTTAACACTTTCCTTCACCTCCTTCGTTATCCACGGCTTATTACCAAGATAAGGGCTTATAGAGTTGGGCTAATATTAGCTTGGATAGAGGATTGGTTAACAGATAAGAAACAGAGTAGGGATAAACAGAGCATTTTTCAAGAATCATCAGCTGGGGCCTCAGTTCTTTACAATCTATATTAATGAGGAGATCATGAGTTATGTAACCAAGTCTGCTGACTATATAAATTTAGATGGGAATAAAAGCTATGAGGATGACAAACTGTGGCTGTGAAGAATAGACAGGTTTAGTGAGTGGACAGCAACATTACAAATGGACAAGAATGAGGGAAACTATTCACTTTGGTCGTAAGAACAGAAAAGTAGAACTTTTTTAATGGAGCGTGAAACTTTTAAGTATTGATCTTTAGAACTTTGGTTTATTCAGAGAACACACAGTCATTAGGCAAGCACAGCTAGGAAGGCCTTCCTGCAACATCCTTTCAAAACCTCCTCTATAGTCCTTGTTGTAATGCATTGAGTGATTAAAACCATCTAGCTGTGGTCTAACTAGTGTTGTATACTGTTCTAGTTTTACCTCCCTGCTCTGTACTCTATGCCAGGTGCCCTGTTCGCCACCTTAATTACCTATCCTGTAACCTTCAGGGATCTAAGGATGTGTGTTTTCAAGCTCTTCTACACTTAAGACATTAGTATACCATCTTAAACTGTTTCGTACCTCAAGTTTGAGTTTTACCAAATTTCGTAAAACACAGTGTAAAGATTTTTATCTATATTTCACTTACTTCATTGATGTGAGCAGAGCACTTGATCTTCAAAAATTCAAGCATTACTTTCTTTGGAATGTTTGTGCTGGTTTGTTGTGTTTCTGTTGCTCTGGGCAAATAATGGAAGGTAAACTATGAAACATTACCTGACTACTACTGACTTAGATATCCCTTCTGTGGGATTAATAGTGAATGTTGACATTTCAAAGAATTACCGTATTGCTGTTTGTTTAATCTTGCTGTGTGCAAATTGGCTGTTGTATTTCATGCATGACAAGAGTGTCTCTATTTGAAGTACTTCTATTGACTATAAAGTGCATTGGCACACCCTGAGGTCAGTCTGACTTGCTGGAAAATAATGATGATCAGGCCAAGTCACTTTGAAGCCTCTGAAGTAATGAGAAGCATATCATTTTTTTTCCCTTTGGTGTTAATTGTCTGGGTAAAATCTAAATAGGTACCTAGAAAAGTTGTAAATTGTTATGGTTGAAGAATCTGAGCAAATTGCATGCATTTAGAAATGACTTTCATTGTACAAAATAAATGCTAGGGTTACTAACTGACTTGCTTACTGAACCCCATCAGAAAAATTTGTTTTGGCGGCAAATCTCTGCTAATTGTACTGTGGAACTTTCTAGCATACGGTCCAGACCTGGAGGTGTCAACATTATCAAGAAATTGTTTTTAGTACTACCACAATGTGTTTTGTCCTATTTTCTTCTACTCTGTCCCCACAACTTTTAATAAGCCCACATTAGATCAAATTCAGGTTCAACTTAATTATATTATGTACAGTTTGTATATTTGATTCATTCAAGTCTGGCACTTCCAGCAGTTACTACCAGAATGACTACAGTTTAAATTCTAACTTTTTTCATTTGCGTTGCATTTAGAATAGTTGACATTTTTCCTTTTATTTCCCCCTCACTTTTTTGTTACAGATATGGGTTGGAGTGCCTGTTTAGATTTTACAGTTATGGATTAGAGAGAAGATTTCGTCATGACATATTCAAGGACTTCCAAGAGGAAACCGTAAAAGACTACGAAGCAGGTAGCCATCGTTCCAAAGCATTGAAAAGTAGCTTGTTGTATAGCAGTTTGTATGAGATGAAGGGTCTGTAGTTACAACACAGAAAAAATTGTTACTTTTATAAATAATTGCAAACGTGCATGGCAACAGGAATAGAAGATAAATTGATGACATATAAAAATAATCAGTCTTGGGGTTCTAAATTTATAAAGAAATTAATAAATTGACTATTTTTTTAGAACTAAAATGCTGCCTTCATTTCAGGACAACTCTATGGTTTGGAAAAATTTTGGGCTTTTCTCAAGTACACTCAAACCAAGAATTTGCCAATTGACCCCAAACTGCAAGAATACCTTAGCAAGTTCAAGCGTCTTGAAGACTTCAGAGTCGATGTGAGTATATTTTGCATTTTGTTCTTTATTCGTGACAGAGGATTTCTTCAGTTACTTGGGAATGACTTAGTGTTTACTTGGGTCTGCAATTGTAATTAGCTGATTATATTCATCATTTGCTTGGCTTATTAAGAATAAATAAGTTATAGTTATTGAATTGGGAAAGGATTGAATTGCCCAGGAATGTTTTTTGTGGGAATGTTTACCCATTTTGATCTCACTCCACTCCTACAATATACAAGACCTTGACCTACAGTACCAAAGCATTCAAAATGACAGGCTGTGAACATTCCAACCAGAAATGTAGCTAGCACTATATTGGTCTGGTGTTAAAATATTGTCTAACGTCCACACCAGAAACTGGCATTGAACCTTTACATATGCAAATAGTGTGAAACCTACTGCCTGCTTCACGAAATTAATTTGCCCTGATTGTTGCCAATCTGCATGTAGCCAGGCTTCAAAAGAGGCCACCACCAAATAGGTAGGTCTTTAAAAGGGGCTTGGCTTGATGTGGAGCTGGGCAAAGTACAAGAATGCCACTTGCTGTCGATGGCCACTGCATTCCCCTCTGTGCACAATGCAGGCCCCCTTGATTCTCCAGAGCCGTATTTGAGGGCCAGTGCCAGCAACGTAATGGCCTGTAGTTGAAAACATTTTTGCCAGTCTGATCTAAACGTAAAACTTACATTGAGAACACAGACATCTAAGGTAGGCAGTTGATTATTTGAGTAATTTAACATAGTTTGTTAAGTTTCATCAGATCTGATGCATTAATTAATTAGACAGAAAAACCAGTTTCAGATCCCAGAGGCTGAAAGGACGTTTGACAGTGTTGACCTCAGTAGCTTGTATTCTGCTCTCCAGTGTCAGAAAACTCTTCCTGTTCCATGTAAAGAAAGTGACTGCCTGATGAGCATTACAACCTCCCAGGACTGCACCCCCCTCCTAGAACATTTGTTAATATGTGCTTTTTATGGGGGCTGGTAGCTTACCGGTGTCAGTCACCTCTTCAAATCCTTCTGACCAATCTGTTACCTCCTCCCTTGATGATCACCATGCCCAAGGTCAGCCTTTTAGTTTGCATCATGCTGAGGGTCAGTTCCTGGTACTTTCCAAATACATGGAATAAAGGGGACAGAAGCAACATGGATACAAAATTGGTTGAGTTGAACTTTGAGGAGGACTGTGTAGAACTTGAGGATTTAGCAAGTTGGTGGAATTGGCAGATATGCAGCAGAGGAAGTTCAGTGTGGCAAAGTGCAAGGTCATGCATTTTGGTAGGTTTCTATGTAGCTATGCAAGTATTTGGAAAGGGCTAGGATGTGATCCTCTAAACAAACTTAATAAACTACATTAAATTACTCAAATAGTTAACTTCCTACCTTAGGTGTCTATGGTTTCTGAATCTAAATTTTACAGTTACACCAGACTGGCAAAAATGGCTTCAACCAGACCAATATAGCATGACGTAAACTTGAAATGGTGACCTCTGGCTTAGTGGATAGATGGAGTGAAGCTAATAAAATGTGCAATATCCTGAGCTTTATTAATAGGGGCATAGAGCACAAGAAGGTTATGCTGAACTTATGCAGGGCATTAGTCACACCTCAGCTGGAGTGTTGTGTATAATTCTGGGCACCACATGATGGGAAGAATGTTAACATGTTGGTGAGAATGCAGAAGTAGTTTCCAAGGATGAAAAACTTTAGTTATGAGGATAGATAGGAAAAGTTGGGACTGTTCTCCTTTTGGAGAGAAGAAGGCCAAGAAGAGATTTGATAGAGGTGCTCAAAATTGAGGGTCTGGACTGAGTAGATATGGAGAAACTGTTACCACTCATTAAAAGATCATGACAAAAGGGCACAAAGTTAATGTGATCTACAAAAGAAGCAAATGTGATGTGAGAAAAATCATTTTCACACAGCGAGTGATTCAGGTCTGGAATGCACTGCCTGGAAAGTGTTGATGGAGGCAGATTCAAGAGGGCCTTAGTTGTGCAATGTTTCTGTTCAAATGATCAAGGATGCAGGGAAAAGTATAATGCTCATTTAGAGAGCAGGTATGTTCACAGTGGATCATATGGTCGCCTTCCATGATGTAAAATTCTGTAACTCTGACAAAGGTTACACAAGATGCCATCTTACCAACTTAGGAATGTCAACATGGCAGTCTGAACCAAGTGACAGACCCTTCCAGGGTCTAATTGTTGCCTGTTTAAAAATTGTCTTTTGAGAAACTAATGCTGTTTAACTCATCTCAGAGTTCTATACTATGCAGAAAATGCTGGTTTATTTTTTTAACCCAATTTCTTAAATAATAAAGGCTCAATGGGACCAACTCCTTTCTGTGGGTGAAATGATTTCTAAGCTCTTGTTCTGAAATATTTTAGATGAAGAACATTTGCCTATTGTGTACATTTGTGATGAAAATTGATCATCTACCTGTGTAGCATTTCTTACGGCCAGTCTTTGAAGGATTTCTCCTTGCTCCTTACAAAGAAAGCTCCTATTCACATGATTATTGGTGAATAAGAAATATCATGCATAGCTTTTACAAGGCACAATTACAATAGAATAAGAATATTGATGTATCAGAACTTTGAATCAATAGTTTTTATTAATACTGCAGAATTTTTTGACTGCTCCATCATTGTCTTTGTACACTGCAAGCAAGTAGGTGATAGCCATTTGAAGTATTGTCCAACATAGAAAATGGCTGTTAAACCCTGCAATTAATTCTACAGTTTGGTCAGGCAAAACTGCTAAGTAATTTTACACCTTTGCCATTCAGCCCTGATCCTGAAATTGTCACAGAAACACAAACATATAACCTGCAAAATACTGCAGATGCTGTAAAAACTCGAGCCTGGCAGCTTTTGTTTTTGAAGAGTCATACAGACTTGAAACATTAGCTGTTGTTTTTTTTCTCCACAGACACTGCCAGGTCTGCCCAATCTTTCTTGCATTTTCTACTCATATTTTATTGCAAACTGTCATGTCTGTCTGATCTTTTAAGCCTGATCCCAGGCAGTAAATTATTGTGCTATATTTGTACAAGTGTCTGGTTGGTTGGTAGATATCCACTACTATCTTGAAGCTACTAATCAATTTTATACTTTCTGATCTAGTCATATAATCTGCTTACATGCTTCAGCATTTTAAAAGTAATATATTTTGCTCAATAATGTTCTTTGTGCTCTACTTTGGCAGTGTAGATATAATTATGCTTCTGACTTTTGTTTGTTGAAACGTGCTAATAATTTTTATTTCTTAGCCCCCATTTGGTGATGAGGTTGGTCGAAAGAGACGTTCTTCTGGGGCTGATGACAGTGGTCGTAGAAGACATCTATCGAACTCCTCTGCTAGTAAACCAGTAAATGCTGCTAAGCCCTTACTCACCAATAAGCCTCAGGTCTCAACAAACCCTTCCAAAAGGAATGCGTCATCTGGGAAATCTGAGGAGAACATGAGCCAGAATACTGCTGCCATGACTACCACTGAAACTGAAACACCTGAGAAATAGACTTTCTGCATCACGTCTCCCTGCTTATACAAATCGCATCAGTATTTTAAGCTCAAGGACCTTGTCCAGTTTTTAGACACTGCCTCAATGAAAGAAAAAACTTGAAAATATTCATCTTACTTTCAGTTTTGGGGGTGGGAAAACTTACCAAGTCCAAGTTTTGAGCTTTCAGCCAGCTGTTTGAGGAGGGGAGCTTGGAATCTAATCAATTTGTCATACCCCTCATTTTGATTTTCAAGAGTACCTTGAGCTACTGTTTACAGAAACGCATTCCTGCACAATATGCAAAAATTACACATTTGAATTTGGGATGCCTTACATTTCAATGAGGATTTCTCATACTTCTTAAAGAAGAAAATTTATTTTTTAGTCCATTACCATAGTGCTTTTGCAGCCAGTTCCTCCTATTGTTAATTATTAATTATATATACCTATATCAGAGTACATAAATTTATGTCTGGGAAGTGTACAATTGAAATTACTTGGGTAGGGAGAGAATAAAATCTGGAAAGAAAAACTATTACATCCAAGATGATATAACCAAGGTTGCAACATAAGTGAATGAATAACTTAATTAACAGTGTGTTGAAAATGGTTGTGCATCATCCTGGATGCAGAGTGTTTTAGGTTTAAAGCAGTTGGTTATATAGTTATTGACAATTTAATGGAGATTGTTACAGAATGACTTGCATAGATGGTATGGTTTGGGCTTGAATGAAAGTAAAACTGAAGAAGATTGTGCAGCTTTTTAAAAATGGTCTTCTGAATCACTAATATCTTGCACTGCTTAAGTTATCTGCAACTTGTTACGCAGATAAAGATAAAATAACAAATTATTCTCACTTCAGGAGGTACTGGGGGGGGGTCTGGTTTTGTTTCATTATTTTATGCTTATAGTGTGCTTTCAGTAAAGCACTACATTTGATTTGTAATTTTTTTAATGCCATTATATTGTTGTAAAATGTTAATTTTTGTGGAAATTTACAAAAAAACTTAAGTGCTCATTTGCTGAAGTGATTTTGTTTAATTTTGCTCTTGGGAATTATTAAGACAGTGTCATTTATTTTAAATTATACTTAGCAAAAGGTGGGTGGGTTGCTGGTTTATTTTGAAGGTTGTATTCACATTTGTGAAAATTACTGGAAAAACTTCAATCAGACACATTTATTCTATTTAAATATATGCTATTAAGAGTAGCATCCTAATGCAACCAGTGAAAACAATCTATTGGTCTTCCTATCTGTTCAGACTTGAATGTAGGAAAGTCTGGGCAGTAACATGAATTACTGCTGGTAATCAGAGGGCTAGAAAGAACAGTAGCAGTGTGGAATCCACATAACTACCATTATAAATATGCTGCAGCTGTACATGATTTAATTTGCTGAAATAACATGCATATAATACCTTAATGTATAATCCAGGCTTAAACCCAGCTGAACGAAGCAATTGTAAAATACTTGGATGAAAGATTGTATATACCATTTAAAGTAATCAGTTTAGAATATTTACCCTAATTTTTTCATCTAATGAAATAAGTGTGCACATCTAGCATTAGCGTGTGTAATTTGTGGCAATCTTCTCAACTTTTATAAAAATGCATATAAAAACATACAAAATCAATCAGAAAATGTAACTGGTTGCACTGTGATTCTTTGGAGACTCATTCTGCTGAGGGAAAACTTGACTCTCACTATGGTGGCTATTGTGTGCCAAGTTTTAAAATTCTCAAATGGATGTACCACCCTTGCGTTATGTATTTAAATTGAATTTTACAATTGTCATAAGTTTTTGGTCTCATTGTTCAAGTGACCTGTTTCTTACGCATCTGCCAAAGTGGTTTCTGCGCTAGACACAGGTAGGTTTGGAAAATCTGACTTGTGTGCCATGGTTTCTAATTTTTTCTTGTTATTCTGTGGGAGAGTGCCTTGCCTCTGCTACTGTGCTAACAAAAGTTGTAGATTTCAAAAACTTCTCTTTCCGCTCTGTATATGGAATCTGAAAAACTATAGCATTTCAAATTTCTTTAACTACAGAAATTACAATGTTCTTCATAACTATACACGACTGGGTAACTCTCCAGTGTAATATTTTGTATTCCTGTTGGTTCAAAATGAGATGAATTGTGTATATATATTGTGATTTCTGGTATTTAAATGTAAAGATCAGAGGTGGAAGAGCAATGTATACAATCTGGCAAAAAAAATTGCTCAGTGTTTTAATCACTTAAGTTACAGTACCTTGATAAATTTATCAATGTAAGCACATACCTCTGAGCAGTTAAAGCTAAATGTATACATTTGTAAATACACTTGAACATCACTTGTACACATGTCAAGTCGTGCAAGTTGTATACACAATATAATAGATGTATTTTCGCACCAGTTTTTTATGTAATTAGCATTTTGCGAATGCATAAAATTTGCAATGTCCATCTGGATCTGCACAAACAAATCCACTGCACCAAGTTACTTTGACTTAAGTGCAGTAAATTTACTTTTCTCCTACCACTTAATAGCTCCCACACATCTTACTCGAAAAAGAATTGTATTTTGAAAATATCATCTATAGCATTGCTCTTGTCCGAGGTGTCCAAGCTTTTGTCTTGATGGGTTGCACAGGCTATGTATGATTTTTTTATGGTTCAAATCATCTTTAAATCCATGTTATTAATTGGCATACAACTGAGTTGCCAATAAATCCTAGATTAGAACTGTGAACAATTAATTATCTTCCAATCGGATCCAATATAAATCCGTTGTTTTCAAACCTCCAGGCCCACAGAATTCAAACATGACAAACTAACAAAATTAGTTAGCTCCTTCAAGAGTGAATTAGCGGTGAATATTTTGGACATCCCTGGGATTTTGTGACCATTTCTACTCTTGCAGTATCTAAATGACATCAGTGTGACATTAGCCATGCCTGATGCATTATCCGTTGGTTGTTTTAAGAATAGGTTCAATTTCTGAATCTGATTTTGAAAATTTGGAGGCTAAAATTTAAGCAATGTTACTGAACCTCCGTGTTTTCAACGTCAAATTTTATTTGATTTAATTACAATAGGGGATCACCTTCAAATTTTTAAAGCGCGGTATAGCATTTTAAAGAGCAGGTATAACGCAACTTTAAAAACTGGCGATTCTTGAGTCCCTATAATATATGCAGGCTCATATTGGGTTTATGACTAGTCATATTGCTAATTGACATTCTTTATGCAACTTCCACATTTAAGTTGAGGTAGTTTTCTCCAGTGTATTGGAGAAAGGAAGTGGGGATTCTAACTCCAATGTCAATATTGAATATTTTGAAAGGACAAAATCTCAAAGCATTTCATTTTTCAAATAGAAGTGACTTAGTTACAAAACTCGCCAATAATAGAATTTCTACCTGTTAGTTATTCAGTTGCAAATAGTCCAGGGATGGCATGGTGGCACAGTAACACAGGAACATTGTTTCTATTCAAATAATCAAAATTGAGCAATTATTAAAGAATGTGTCTGACTCCCACCCATTCCCAGGACGCTCACTCACTCATCCTCCCCCTGTGTGTGTCTCTGTGTCTGCGTGTGTGTGTGTGTGTGTCTGTGGATATGTGGGAATAAGGGCAAGTGAGCATTTTGACACTGAAGCACACCTACTCACTCACTTTGCTGTTGCTTCTCCAATCACAAACTGTTAGATGGCCCTGACAGACAGTGAATAGAAGTTGTTCCAGACAGAATCCTGTAGGTCACGCTATCTGCTAACCACTATGAAAAAAACCTAATTTCTGCTATTTTCCTCACTTTGTTTTTATCTGAAATTGCTACTCCTTCCTTAAATTCCATGCCTGTTATCTTTCTCCAATAGTGTCGTCTTTCACCAATTTTTATAAGCTTTCTGAAAGCTCAAGACCGTTGTGGTTTCTCTCTCCCCCCAATCCATCCATCATGCCAGTGCTCCTAATTTGAATGCCTTTTGGACTGGGAGGAAACAGAAGCACCCGGAGGAAACCCACCCAGACACTGCGAGAACGTGCAAACTCCTCAATCATCCAAGCCAGGAATAGAACCCTGGCACTGTGAGGCAGCAGTGCTCTTTTCAAAGAACAGTATTAGGCTTATGAAGTAATATTAGTTTCTAAGATCCCTGTTAACTGCTTCTGATGACTTTTCCATATATCTCAATGTTTAGTATTTTCATTCATTTTCCCTATCACAGATGTTAAACTGGCCTGCTCAGCTATTGTGAATTAGCTCCATCTAACCTTTGAAAAAGTATTATTTAGCTACCCTCTAACACATTTAGTCCTAATAGAACCATGTGGTATAATTTGTAGAATTTATTTCCCATTCTCTCAGTACCCTTGTATTCCATGCCATAAATTCCAGCAATCTATCCTCCTATAGCTAATTAACTTTTGTTTATTAGAATGACTTGTCACAGAAAGGGATACAGGTGACTGAGGAGGCCAGTTTAGCATTGACAGCAATGGAATGATTTCATTTAGTTGCACCTGAGCTGACAGATGGATATTTAGTTGTAGTAGCATTAGTATCTTGTCTTTAAATAATTCATTATTGATTTGTTCACCCATATCCTCTTTTATATCTCAGATGAAGTACTAGACAAATACCTTACCAATTCCAGTTTATCCTTTACTTACTCCGTCCTCAAGGATACACACATTTTAACAATTCTGTTTTACAAAATACTTTTTCAGATCAATCATTACTTTTCCTCTTTTGTTGTGTATTTAATTTTTTTCTTGTATTCTATCATTTTTATCCCAATAAGTCATATGCTTCCTCAAATTACTGCTTTGTTTTCATATTTAGAAACTTGACGTCTTTATAAATGGTATATTTCCTTTTTAAAATAACATCCTAATCTAGTGCTGCTAATTTATCATTCCACATTATCTAAACTTGCTTACCTTTTCTAAAATATAGCCTATTTGAATCAGAAGTCCTTTTGTACTTTTGATTTGGACTTTAAAACATTACAAAATAAAATACTGAAGATCTGAAATACAAACAAAATGCTGGAAATTTTCAGCAAGTCAGGCAACATACATGGAGAGAACCAGGTACTCCAAGCTTACAGACCTAAAATGTTAACCTCATGTCTGGTCACCTACCTTTAACTCAACTACCTGATCTTTTCCATTTACTCCTCTATCCCAATGAATGGGTGTGTGTCTAAAATCTAGAACAATTTTGTTTTCAATCTACCTAATTTGCCATTCTTAAATACCCCTTGTAATTTTGTGTGCATGTACGATTCTTCCTTAAGTTGCTTTTTAACTTCTAACCCATCTCAACAGATTGAGTTAATAAAATTAACAGAAAATTAATGATTAATACATGTCAGGGACTCTTCTGACAAAAGAGAACTAAGTGTTTCAAAGCCTGTATTTAGCCCACAATTTTAGTTCTAATTGCTAATCACCAAGATTTGAATTAGCCCAGAGATGCTGAGCCAGAACCCTCCAGGTTTCATTGATTAGATGCCATTTTCAAGGAGCACTACATGTAGGTTCCATATACCCATTTCCATTGAAGGAATGGAGTGCATTGACTGGTATGTTGTGTTAATGGCCCAGAGACAGAAGAGAGGGCTCAGACCTGGTTGTAGAGGTCCTGGTGGAAGAGGAATATCGTTTTCATACTTCCAGCGCCAAGCGACTATAAAATAGTGACAATCACTTCTGGTAGAGCTTGAAATATGTTACAAGTACTGTGTTTGGCTCCAAATAGCTGGTTGCCATTCAAAAAGGAGATAAGGATAAATACTAGCTCCAAAAATGCTGTGCATCCTCAATAAATGTAGGAAATTAGCCCCTTTTTGAGCCACTGGGTAGTTGTTCCTAGTGCAAGCTTGGACTCCTTTACCATGATGACATTCAGCTAATCCAGTATTCTAGGCCAGACCAGGTAACGATAGCAGAATTTCCATCCATAAAAGACATTTAGTGAACCAAATTGTTATTTACAATAACAATGTTTCAGGAATATGTTGAAATTACAATCATGATCTTTATTGAATGGTGGAGCAGGCACAAGGGGCTGAATTGCCTGCTTCTAATTTGTATGTTCATCATCTGCTGTGGTGGGATTCAAATCCTGGTCTTCAGCATTGTCCTGGGTCTCTAGATTATTAGTCTAGTCACAATACCTCTACCTCTTTAGTACAAATCTACAAGATATCTGAATTTTAATTTTTAAAAGTTTAAACATTAAATTAGACCAAACCCTTTGTATCTTGTAGTGTAATTTCCCATGTTCTGTACCTTTGAATTTTGGGAACTTCTGTATATAAACAAAGTGCATATATAGTATTCCTGTCAATCATATATGTGTAATTTACTGTTACAGTATCTGGGGAGGTATATATCAAAATAATGAATGATCCCCAAATGAATATATTCCTAACAAGGTTCCACTCTTTGTAGCTTTCATTTGAACAAATTTTATTTGAATTATCTTTTAATTCATGTTTACCAGTAAATTTAACTTTAAATTGCCAATACAATAAAGGTATGTCATGCACATCACTCACCATGTAAATGTGGTGCAATGTAGTATAATGTGGAGCTATGTAGCTTTTCTTTATTCATGCAGTATTGAGTTTCACGAGTGTGATCATCATCAAGGTACACTATTATATATTCTCTTGACTTTAGGTTAGGATAGTGCTGCAGTGGTAACCTTCCAGAGTTCCTTTTCAACTGACCAATCAATAACATCCATAGAGGAGAACGCCCCTTTTGGGGGGAGTCGTCAGACTGATGTGCATGAAACCGGAGATTAAGGTTTCCCAGTTAGTCTGAGACTAGAGGCCAAGTAGTAACACGTTGCTTGCACTTGTACATAGTTTATTCATTACAATGAATAATTTGTTTAGTCACTAAACTTAGTGGTCGCCAATCCCTTGAGATGCCACATTGGCATTGAGAATCAATGGGAGCAACTTCAAATTGACACAAAGAAAGATGGAGCAGATCTTGGGTGGAAGTCCTTCAAGCCAGGTCCATTCAGAAGTCAGAAAATTAGAGTCCTTTGATCTTAATTTGGAAGTTGAGGTTCAATATATTGTAACACTTGCAATATTTTTTCAAAGCAAACAGCAGAGAGGGGAAGAGGAGGGTAATGCTGCTAACAGCTTGCCTTACTGAAACCTAAAGAGCTTGTCCAGGCATCCCAGACTCAAACTTTTGAAGAAGTAGTAAACTGGCATTATCACCCGAAGCCCTTGGTAATTGTGTAGAGATATAAATTCAACTCAGCTAGAGCCCCTGGGGAATGATAACAGCTTTCATGGCTAGATTGAAGCATAGAAGTCTCACAACACCAAGTTAAAGTCCAACAAGTTCATTTGGTAGCAAAAGCACTAGCTTTTGGAGTGCTGCCCCTTCAGGTAAGTGGGAGTTCTATTGGCAAACAGGGCATATAAAGACACAAACTCGATTTACAAAATAATAGTTGGAATGCAAGCCTTTACAGGTAATCAAGTCTCAAAAATACAGACAATGTGAGTGGAGAGAGCATTAAGCACAGGATAAAGAGATGTGTATTGTCTCCAGACAGAACAGTTAGTGAGATTTTGCAAGTCCAGGTAAGTCATGGGCATTATAAATAGTGTAACATGAACCCAAGATCCTGGTTGAAGCTGTCCTTGTGTGCAGAACTTGGCTATTAGTCTGCTTAGTCATTCTCTGTCGTGTGTTGTGAAGGCTGCCTTGGAGAACGCTAACCCGAAGATCAGAGGCTGAAAGCCCGTGACCACTGAAGTGTTCCCCAACAGGGAGAGAACACTCTTGTCTGGTGCGATTGAGGCAAACTGCTTAGTATTGTGAATTTGCGTTTGCCTTTAATGTTGTCTTAAGAGACAGCCTGGAGTGTGGGTTTAATAATATTGTCATACAGGAAAATCCGTAGGCAGGAAAAAACTAACGATAGTGCTAGAAAGTGCAAAAACGGAAACATCAAGATGCTAATGTCTACCAAGTTTGGAGGGAAGTTGTTAGAGCATGCAGAGTTTGATGAGCAAAGAAATACAGAGCGTAAGAGTGCAGAGATTTGGGCAAAAACCAAGATTTGTGAGAAGTGCAATCAGTGTGGGGGGAACCAACCCTACAAGAAGTGTAGGTTCAAGGAAACTGTTATACCCACAGCAGAAAGAGGTGTGCGAGAAGCAAATGTAGGGTAAAGCAGGGCCAAGATTCTAGCTCAGTGCACACCATGGAGAGTAATTCTGAATAAAGAGCTAATGTACATAAATAATATGAAGGAAGGCAAAGTAGCCTTATCTCAATCATACTGATGGTCAACAGTCATCACGCGAAAGGGAGGTAGATACAGGAATCTGCAGCACAGTAGTGGGAGAGCAAACAGTGATACCTCGGGGAAGGGTCTGTGTGTGTGGATGAGGTTATACTGATCTTGGGGAACAACCTCTATGTTAGAGGCAACAATCTGCCCTTAATTGTAGTTGTGGGCCAAGGATCAAGTTTGATAGGTTGAGATTGGCTTCAGGAAATTAAACTGAATTGGCTAGAATTTTTTTTAATTACTGAAGGGGGCCTACATGAAGGCCTTAAAGTACCAGAGGCTATTTTGAGATGAATTGGGCAAAATTCAAGGCTTGAAAGCCAAAATTCATGTTGATCCTGAAGCTACACCAAAACTCTATTGAGTCAGATCTGTGCCTCATTTCATGGGACGGTAAAGATAGAACCTAGACAAATAGAAGATTTGGGCATCACAAAATCCATGCAATTTGTGAAATGGGCAGCTCTCGTTATGCCAGTAGTCAAAGCCAACAAGTCTGTGTGAATATGCAGAGATTACAAAGTAACAGTAAACCATGCAGCAAAATTAGACAGGTACCGTATACCTAAAATAGAGGACTTGTACACAAAGTTGGCTGGGGGTCTAACATGCATCAAGTTAGTCAT
Organism: Carcharhinus amblyrhynchos; assembly: GCF_965287045.1. Classification (NCBI taxonomy): domain Eukaryota; kingdom Metazoa; phylum Chordata; class Chondrichthyes; order Carcharhiniformes; family Carcharhinidae; genus Carcharhinus; species Carcharhinus amblyrhynchos. The sequence goes on from NC_137324.1 coordinate 153,980,810, forward strand.
GCATACTAGCAGTTGAAACTGGAAGTTGCTTCCAGAGAATCCATCACTACTGACTCACATAGGGCCTGTACCAGTACACCAGATTGCCATTTGGAATCTTGTTGGTTTGCACAATTTCTCAACGCACAATGAAGAGTTTGAGTGCAATTCTCCCATTCCAACCTGCAAATCTTTCGGTGGATTGGGTCAGGACATGCACACGTGCTAATTTGCAGGTTTCACGCATGCGTTCTTGATGCATGCACATGTCCTAGCAAGGGAAATCTGGCATGGTTGGGATGTCATGTAGAGATGCTGGCATTGGACTGGGGTAAGAACACAGTAAGAAGTCTCAACACCAGGTTAGAGTCCAACCAGTTTACTTGGTAGTAATCCCACAAGCTTTCGGGAACAGTGTTCCTTTGTCAGGTGTGTGGAAGGTTCTGATCAGAGAAGGGCATATAAAGTCTCTCACAATTTACAGAATACTGATCAGAATGCAAGTCTTTACAGCTAACCTGCTATTCAAGTCTTAAAGATGCAAACAATTCATCAACTTGCATTGTCTGCATCTTTAAGACTTGAATAGCAGGTTAGCTGTAAAGACTTGCATTCTAATCAATATTCTGTAAACTGTGTGTGACTTTATATGCCCTTTTCTGATCAGAACCTTCCATGCCCCTGATGAAGGAACACTGTTTCTGAAAGCTTGTGGGATTAGTATCAAATAAATTGGTTGGACTCAACAGCAGGTTAGAGACATCTTACTGTGGTTGGGACTATGCAGGAACCTGCTGGGAACACCAGATAAGTAATTTTAATCTATTTTCAATGTTATTTAAATGTCATTGTCGGGCCTGGAACTGCATTATGTGGGCCTGATAACATCTCCCACCCTGCCAGTACAAATTCACTCTGGCGCAGTTTAGAGTAGCTCTCTGTTTTTGGTGAACTTTCGGAGACCCCACTGGAGTGAAGGGGTAGCAATTGGGGCCCCCCAGGAGCTTGGGTGGGTGATGCACCCTGGTAGTGCCCAAGGGACAAAGCCATGCTTGGGGCATCTTGGCACTGCACCAGGCACTGGGCAATGCTAAGGGGGCAGGGCTTAGAGGGTGATTATGCTCTCACCTGAAAGCTACACTTTTGTTAGTTTAACTCCAGCTTTCAGGTATCTTTTTGAAACCTACAGGTTAGTTAGGTGCACCTTTTTTGTAGTTTGGGGGGAGGGGTCATGCTGCGAGTCTGCATTGGAATCAATTAGGACTGGAATGAGGCCACCAATTGGGGCCGGCTCAGGAGAAAGGTCTGGTGGGGGTGGGGTCTACCTTCCATAGGGTGATCATTACTGCTGGTTGTGGGAGGGGGGGAGGGGGGGGGTGATGGTGGTCAGTCAGGGCTGGCCTGGGAGTGGTTGTGAGGGCTGTGATTGGACAATGGGGATGGGGGATGCAGGGGCAGCCCTGCAGGGTTCCTAGGCTGGCCAGCAAACTGCAGACTGACAGTACAGGGCCACTATGCATGCACAGAGCTCTGGAACTGTCAGACTCGAGTGTGAATAGGCCCCACCCCACACTTTTAATGAGATTCACGATTGTGACCTCAATATTCCACAGTGTGGGAGATTCGAGTCTAAACTCCCACTGAAAAACAATTTACACCATTTTTCCTGTGAAATCAGCACTTAGAATTTTTTGGGAGAATCACACCCTCTGTTACAAGATTTGACTAAAGGAGTCGTACATTTACATGATGTGCTAATCACAGGAACCATAGAAGAGGCGTATCTATCTAACCTGGAGATTTCAAAAAGTTACCAGAAGGCTGGTGTAAGACTAAAAGGAGTGAAGTGCGTGTACCTTTCAGGTAAATGAGGTGACTTATTTGGTTTTTTATTTAGAGTGAATGCACAAGGATTGCATTGATGGAATTGACAAAACACCAGCCCTGAAGAATACATCTAAGCTAAGGTTCTTCCCTGGAATCGTAAATTATTGAGATTCATTCCAAACTTATTTTCAGTGCTGGCACCTCTGCATGCATTATTGAAAAAAAAACACCGAAGATGCTACTGGAAGACATAGCAAAAAGAAACCTTCAACCAAGGAAGGATGAACTGAGCTGTGAAGATGCTGTCCTTGCGTGGGGAGTAAGGGGGAATCACCCCATTCTTGGCAGTCAGTTGTTACTTGAGGAATTATACAGCACCCACCCAGCTGTCTCCAAAATGCAAATATTGGCTCACTGCTATGTTTGGTGACCAAACAGTGTGACCAATGCCAGGTGCAACAAAAGTTACCATCTGCATGCCAGTTGCACTCTTGGGAATGGTCAAGTCAACCATGGGTTAGACCGTGGATTTTATCGGCCCATTTATGGGTATAATATTCCTATTTATAATGGTTGCACATTCAAAATAGTTGAACATTTATGGAATGAAGTCCACAACTTATTTTGCAATAGTGGAAAATTTAAAGCAAAGCTTTGCTACCCACGGGTTGCCAGAGATGTTGGCTTCAGACAACAGAACAGCATTTACCAGGCAAGGAGTTCCAACATTTCATGTTGTCAAATGGCATCAAACATATACGTACTGCACCTTATCACCCCTCATTGAATAGATTCAGTAAGAGAAACTGTACAAACCTTCACAACAGCCATGAAAAAGCAATCATCAGCATTCCTGCAAACAAAATTAACATGTTTTCTCATTAGTTATAGAACCACAAATGACCACAGAAGTAAATACTGCCATGTTGCTGATGGTTAGGCTTATGAGGACCAGATTGGACCTGCTGTTTCCCAATTTGGCAGGGAGGGTGGAGTCAAAGCAAAGTGTTCAAAGAAGAATTGTGACTCAACAAGGATTGAGAGGACATTTGAAATGGATGATCTAATATATGTCAAAAATTTTGGGACTGTTCCAAGTTGGATCCCAAGCGTTGTCATGGCCAGAATTTTTAAGATATTGTTACTATCTCTCGTTTTCTAACCTTTTGACAGGTATGTTTAACCACATTGTTTTTGCAAACATTAGTGTGAATTGCAACATCAAACTCTACCAAAACAGCCACAGTATGTATGAGGTGGAAGTTCAACATAAAATCCTGATGACTTGACAACAAGGGAGTCACATAGAGAATGAATGGGGTACTCAGCTCTGATTATACTTGCCAGTAATGTTGTTCTGAGTGAAGGAAGTATAGGACCAAGTCAACCTGAAAGGCTATGGAATGTTCTTGCGGGAACTAAAGAACTAATAAACACGGATGTACCTTTTGTAAGTTGAGTCCAGTTATTGAAAGTCAAACCTATGATACCTCTGCTGTGAAGACACCACCTGCTGAATTACATCATCCCCAGAAGAAAAGTCCCTGACAGAGTGAGCTTATAGTGGATTGTGTTAAAGTACTTGTTTAATTGTAAATAGCTTGATGTTTATTTGTGTACGGTAGTAAAGGACTTATGGGGTGGTGATGTAGTAGCGAGCACCTTTTCGGGTTGGTTTCAGGGGTTATGTGACCCGATTGGCTAATTGGACTGAAAAGCACCCAAATTTTGGGACTGGGTGTGGGCTTTCCCAGTCACCCTGACTCTGGAGTTGAAGTGGTCAGTAGCACATTTCTTGCACTTGTAGTTTATTCATTACAATAAATTGTTAATTACTAAACATGGTGGTTGTCAATCCCCTGAGATATCACAATCCCAGTTCAGTTTGACCCCTTCTGATAAAATATCCTGCTCTTTAGTATCTCTTAAGCAATTCAGTTTCCCAGGTTTTAGACTTTTTTTTTACCCCATTCCCCAGTGCCTCAAGAGTTCCTGCAGCTTTTTATATTCATTCGTGGGACATGGCGCTGAGGGCCAGCATTTAGTGCCCATCCCTGTTGCTGTTGTTCAGAGGGCAGTTGAGAGTCAACCACATTTCTATAGCTCTAGAGACACATCTAGACCAGACCAGGTAAGGCATGCATATTTGTTTCCCTAAAGGACATTAGTGAGTTGCTTGCTGATCTCCTGCTTCCACCTCTCCTTCTTGTCTGCCAGCCACCAAGATTTTGTATCTTAACTTTACTGTTGGTACTGCTTCCAGGTCAAATGGAATTCTAATGCTTGTCATTATCCTTTTACAATTGATACAATCTCTTGAACTTTTCAGTGTTAAAGCCAATTACAGATTCCTCAGACATTTAAAAGAAATATTGTACTGCTGCTGGTCAAAAACAGACATATGGCACCCCATCCTAGAAAAAATAAAACTTTACTGTGATAACATTTTCTTTGCAACAAATGTTTGAAATACATGAAGTTTTTAACATCATAAACACTTTAACAACCAACATTTTACATGTTGCACAGGTAACATTTTTACAAACAAGCTTCATTACAAAAATACAAATGTTATTTTACAATTTTAATAAACTCTGTAAATTCAATATATTTAAGATATTGTTCCCATATCTTGCTTTTGATGGAGCAGCTTTAACTACACTGTTATTGCATATATTATTGTGAATTGCTACATCAAACTCCAACGAAACAGCCTTTAAATCTAAGTTAAAATATCGTACCTTGTTGATCTTTGTGTTTTTTGAAAAGATCTGTATTGGATTGTGTACGGTTTGAATCCTGAGAGAGATTTTGTAATCGGCCCAAAGTTTTACAATTTGTTTGGTCTAGTTTCTGGTAGCTGGTAGCTGTCAAAATGAGTGCAAGGTGACTTTCTCGGTCATATTGCTTTTTACCCTCTGGATACCCTCTTTTAATCTTTTTTAAAATTAGACTCCAGTTGTGATCAGTGTTTTTGAAACAAACAATGGACTACTCTGCTCAGTTTTTTAACTCTTGATCTCCATCTTGATCCACATCTGTATGTTTTTTTAATGTCCAAGTTTGGGAAAAGAAGTTTGAATTAACCAAACATTGAATCATTCTTCATAGCAGTTGAAATGACCCCAACCTACTAAAATCCATGATTATTTTCAACAATAAATGACATTCATCCTGAGGGGAGTCATGTCCATTGTTTAACAAATATACCTATTCAATTCAGGAATGTCTTCAGATAGCCACATGATATGTGTAGTGGTACCTTTTTATGAGGGATGTACCTTTTTGTCTCTGTTATACAATGAGTGTTTTTGAATATACAAGCTAGGTCAGTTGACCCTCAGTGGTCATCTGTGCATCGGTACATCGAAATGAACATTTTATTTTTATAAGAATTAAGAATCCACATGGAATAAAGTTTGTATCACAAAAGTTATGAACATAATATGCCTTCACTGAGCATGACAATGCCTTGTAATATTCTCATCTGTTGATGCATTATTATCTAGCAATCCTGTAATATTCAACATTTTTTCAGATCTTCGTATGAATATGCAAATTATGAGCAAAGGTAGGCTGCTCAAGCCTGGTCCGCCATTCAGTAAGATCATTGGTGATCAGACTGTAACCTCAACCCCACATTCCTGCCACCCTGATAACCTTTCACCCCCATCTTAACCAAGAATCCGTCTAACTCTGCCTAAAAATGTATTTAAAGACTCTGCTTCCACTGTCTTTTGAGGAAGAAAGTTCTAAAGACTCTCAATCCTGTGAGAGAAAGAAATTCTCTCTATTCCTTTCTTAAATGAGCATCCCCTTATTCTTAAACAGTGACCCCTATTTATAAATTCCCCTTAAGAGAAAATATCCTTTCTAATCCACCCTGTCAAGACATCTCAGGATTTCAATCAACTCACCTCATACTCTTATAAATTATGGTGGATAAAAGCTTAGCCTGCCCAACCTAACCTGCCTATTATGGGTATTGATCTAGCAAACCCTCTCTGAACTTCTAAAACATTTATATCCTTCTGTAAATAAGGACACCAATACAGTACACTGTACACCAAAGGTGGTCTCACCAGTGCCCTGTACAACTGAAGTATAACCTCCCTACAATGACATTCTATTAATTTTCCTAATTATTTGCTATACCTGCGTACTAGCCTTTTGTGATCCATGCACGAGGATGCCCAGGTCCCTCTGAATCTGAACTTTGCAATCTCTCACCAGATAATGTTTTTCTTCTCATGCCAAATGAACAATTTCACTTTTGCACATACTAGTCCATTTGCAAGATTTTTGCCCATTCATTTAACCCTTTGTAGCTTCCTTATGTCCCCTTCACAATTTAATTTTCCACCTATCTTTTGAGTCCTCAACAAATTTAGCAACCATACCTTTGATATCTTCATCTAAATAATTTATCTGAATTGTAAAAGGATGAGGCTCCAGCATTGATCCACATAGCACACCACCCATCCCATCCTAACAACTTCAAGTCAATTAAAAATTCTATGATTCCCAACTAATTTTAATCTTTTAATCACTTGAACTGTTTATGTATCATTAATGTAACCAATCATTACATTTTCTTCCCTTTGTTAGCTGTTTCATTTCTTTTTGTGGGTTTTGTGCTCTTATTTTGTCTCGTTTATCTCCATCATTTTATGATCCACGTATCCTCCGCTTTAATATACTTTTCCTTTGTCATCTTGTCCAGTTGTATATATTGAAAGTCATCCTGTCTTCCCTTTGTTGTAAATGAAAATTTCCTCCATCATGTGATGTATTTTCCTTCCTTGGCCTTCCTTGATAATGCTTTTGCTGTTTTAACATTGTTCCATTGTACCTGTCTTCAGGTATTGTATTCATACTCCTCAAATACATTATTTCTGCGGTAGATTTCTTGTGCATTCCTTTCTTCATAAAAACCATCAATGTTTATAATCAATGAATAAGTGCTGTTGCTGGCAATCTTGAGCAAGTTTCTTTAATGACATCAAGTGCATTGGAGAGACAACAAAACAAGGTTGTAGCAGAATTGGACTCTGCAAATTAGCATTGTTTTCATGTTTCCAATCAAGCTAAATACCACAATCTAATAGGTAAGATATAAATTATCTTCCAAAACACAATTCAGAATCTCATAAGTACTTATTTCCCATAATTCCCATTAGCTTTCTTACTAGGTAAAAACAATCCATCCAAATTTATCACTTGTGGAATCAAATAGACTCACTCCATCTTCAGGCACCATGTCCTAAAAGAGTACAGGCAATCATGGATTTCCTGATGTTTGGCCGTGGTTATGTACATTCCTATTGTATTGTGGCCTTCTTGACATGAATGCTGACATTGCATTTGCCTTCCCAACTGCTGACTGAACCTGCACATTCATCTTAACAGAATCTTGAAGAAGGACTCCCAAGTCCCTTTATGCTTCTGATTTCCTCAGCATTTCCCTATTTAAGAAATAGTCTATGCCTTCATTTCTCTTCCAAAGTGCATAACCTCACGCTTTTCCACATTGTATTCCATCTGCCACTTCTTTGTCCACCTCCTAACCTGTCCAAGTCCTTCTGCAGCCCCCCTGCTTCCTCAATACTGTCTGTCCCTCTACATATCTTTGTGTCATCCGCAAACTTAGCAACAGTGCCTTCAGTTCCTTCTTCCAAATTGTTAATGTAAATTGTGAAAAGTTATGATTCCTACACTGATCCCTAAGGCACCCCACTAGTCACCAGCTGCTATCCTGAAAAAGACCCCTTTATCCCCATTCTCTTCCTTCTGCCAATCCTCTATCCATGCCAGGATCTTACCCTTAACACCACGGGCTCTTAACTTATTTAGCAATCTCCTATGCAGCGCCTTGTCAAAGGCCTTCTGGAAATCTAAATAAATTATGTCCACTGGTTCTCCTTTATCTAACTTCCTTGTGACCTCCTCAAAGAACTCTAACAGATTTGTCAGACATGACCTCCCCTTGACAAAGCCATGCTGACTCAGTCCTATTTTTTCATGCACTCCCAAGTACTCTCGATCTCATCTTTAATAGTAGACTCTCAAATCTTGGCAATGACCAAATTTCCTGTCTGCTGCCTCCCTCCCTTCTTAAACAGCAGTGTTGCATTAGCTACTTTCCACTCCCCTGGGACCTCCCTGTCTCCAATGATTCCTGCAGGATCATCACCAATGCCTCCACAATTTCCTCAGCTATCTCTTTTAGCAGCATTGTTATCTAAACCAAGCTTTATTCACTGTCGTAATAGCTCAAGATACTCAGTGTCAAACAATATTTTGATTACACCCCTGTGAAGTATTTTGGGCTATTTTGCTGCGTAGAGACTTTATATAAATCCAAGATGTTGTTGAGGTATTATGACCCCCCTAATAAAATTATTAGGAAATATATCTCCTGTTGTTCACAAAAATATATGACAGTTGTCAGAAAAATATCACTACGCTGCTCCTTCATATTCCCCATCATCATCCCTCTCAAAAAATTTCAGTAGCTAAGCCCCCATTCTTGTAAATCATTGCCTCATCTCCAGCCTCTCTTTCCTCGCCAAACTCCTTGAATGCGTTGCCAACTCCCAAACGTGTGACCACCTTTCTCGATCTGTTGACCAAGTTTTTGATCATCTGCACTTATACATCCTTGTGTTATAATGCCTTGGGAAATAAGCTGGGACATTTTAAAGCTGCTATATAATTACAAGTTGTTTTGTTTGGTCAACAAAGTGAGGCACACGTTCTCTGGGCTCTTTCCTTTCCAACAATGGACCAGTAAGTGCAAGATACATTTTAGGGGTTAGATTCAGATTAAAAAGTGAGACATCATCAACCCCTTCAGAAAACATGCCACATATGAACAAAAGTAAACAAAATAGGTCAATCTGCTTTCTTAGTTTTGCTGCCCTGCACGTGATAGAAGTCAATAAGGTTACACAGAAGCTTCATTTGAAGCATTTTTCAAAAATGGCATCTAGGCCTTTTGGCTAAGACACAAATGAGAACAGGCCCTGGAGGAGGTGCAATGCCTGCTCCAATCAGTTTGGACCATGTAGATCAAGCTCAAAACAGGAAGAGGCCAGCCTGTCTTGTCAACTTGGATCTGGAACGTGTCACTTGTTGTGACTTTGAATTGGACTTTGATTGGATTGAATTAGATGTAGCAAAAAAATTAAGTAGTTTTAAATAAGTATTGCAAATCAACTTGCCAGTAACATTTCATAGTTCTCTCTTCCTGCAATCATGTAGATAGATCTTATCAGTTTCCTTATCACATACTACCCCCCTCTATGTCTGCCATGGTTTATATGTTTATCTGGTGATGTGTGCTCAAAACCTACCTGCCACTGCCTTTTATTCTACAATTCCTGAAATCCTGATTTTTCTTCTTCTCTTCCTTTCCATGATTTAGTTATTACCACCTCAACACATTTGTCACCAGGTGCAACTCATCTCTCCTGAATCATTTTTTTTCAAAGGATTCCCATATATGAAGGTAGCAATGCTGTATTCACACAGGCAGCAATCACTGTTTTATTTCCACAGATTTTCAAGAATCCTTTCCTTTCCCAAATACTGTTTTATACCAGAGAACATGATGTGGAGTTGCCAGGGTTGGACTGGAGTAGGCACAGTAAATAGTCTCACAACACCAGTGTGGGGTACCTGATGAAGGGTCAGTGCTCTGAAAGCTCATGCTACCAAATAAACCTTTTGGACTTTAACCTGATGTTGTAAGACTACTTACTGTGCATAATTTTTAATCCTCTATCCTTGAGCTTTTGATCCAATTCTCATGTTAAGTCCCTATGTTTCTCTTTTTAAGTCCCTATGTTTTTCCAATCTCACTTATTCTTACAAGGACTGCCCCCACTGTTTCCGTACCTGGGTTCTTCAGCATTCCTTCTAACCATCAAAGTGTGCTGTGCTACCTTCAGCTAGACACTCACCTTTCTTCAGATATAGTTTTTATAGCACACATCATTCACTTAAGATGATGTTCTCTCTCTGAGCTGGAAAAGCTAGTTCAAAGGCAGAGGCAGCCTAGTAAAATCATAGTATTCAGGACCCTCTTCTTCTCTGGTTTTCTAATTAGCTTTTCTTCTGGAACCTTAAAACTTTCCGCAGGTTGGACAGTATTTGATAAATGTTCGCTAACAAGATCTCTTAGGTAGCTTCACATTGGCTCACTTTATCATTTTGCTTACTTTATCAATCTTTTATCCTGTATCATCTTCTTGGTTTCCACCAGCACTTTGCTAAAGCAATGCTGCTCTCAGCTCCTGTCCCTGAATGTTGCTTTGAATACTAGCCTGTCCTAATCACTTACAGTAAAAGACTTTTTACTGTGTTTACGCCAGTCCAACGCCGGCATTCCCACATCATGACTACTAATCACTTACCTGAGGGCATTTACTTACTGAATCACCCACACTCAACAACTTCTTATGTATGCCCACTGAAGTTCCTGTGTGCTTGTCTGTCAACATTTTGATTTTATTTGTATTTGATGCTTAGTTTTAATTTTACTTCCCTTTTATGTTTGTTTTACTGTTCATCTCCTCGACTTATTTTGGCATGTCTCAGACCTTCTCTAATATATTTTGTCTTCCTTTTTTGATAAACTTTCCCTTAATTCTGCTGTTTCTACATATATTTACCTGGCTACTAAACGAGACTCCTTTACCCTTTTTGAGGACACGATGGCACAGTGGTTAGCAGGGACCACGGTTCAATTCCTGGCTTGGGTCACCGCCTGTGCGGAGTCTGCATGTTCTCCCCGTATCTGTGTGAGTTTCCTCCCACAGTCTGAAAGATGTGCTGGTTAGGTGCATTGGCCATGCTAAATTCTCCCTGGCAATGGAGTGTGGTGACTAGGGGTTCACAGTAACTTCATTGTAGTGTTAATGTAAGCCTACTTGTGGATTAATAAATAAACTTAAACTTAAAATTCTTGAACAGTTCATCGTCCTAAGCAACCAAACAAGGCTAAATATTCAAGGGATTTGCCTCAGATCCCACTACTAAGGAACCTTGTCCCCAGCAACTAATATGCGGTGGTCTTGTCTTCCTTGAGCTCTTGTAATCATTGTTAGAAACAGCCATTTTATAGCACCAAATGTTGCTTTTTTACATTTTTAGTGTTTGTATATCTCCTTTAGAATCATAGAATCCCTGCAGTGAAGGAGGCCATTTGGCCCATTGAGTCTGCACTCTGACAATCTTACCCAGCTCCCATCCCCATTACCCCATTAATCCCCCTAATGTACACATCTTGGGACAACAAGAAGTCTAAAACCAGGTTCAAATCCAACAGATTTATTTGGTAGCATGACCTTTCATAGCGCTGCCCCTTCATCAGGTGAGGGGCAGTGCTCTGAAAGTTCATGCTACCAATAAACCTGTTGGACTTTAACCTAAGTTAAGTGTTGTATGACTTCTGTGCCCACCCCAGTCCAACACTGGCATCTCCACATCATCTTGGGACACTAAGGGACAATTTAGCATGGCCAATCAACCTAACCCGCGCGTCTTTGGACTGTGACAGGAAACTGGAGCACCTGGACGAAACCCATGTAAGGGAGAACATGCAAACTCCACACAGTCACCCAGGTCTGGAATTGAACCCTGGTCCCTTGTGCAGTCAGAAGTCTCACAACACCAGGTTAGAGTCCAACCAGTTTACCTGATAGTAATCTGAAAGTTTATAGGTTCGAACCTTCCACACCTGACAAAGGAACACCGTTTCCGAAAGCTTGTGAGATTACTACCAAATAAACTGGTTGGACTCTAACCTGGTGTTGTGAGACTTCTGACTGCACTTTTACTGTGTTTAGCCCAGTCCAATGCCAGCATCTCTACATCATGACTACCCTTGTGCTACGAGGCAGCAGTGCTAAATATACTGAAATATATTTTAAATTAATAAAGTATGAGGAATGAATTAGTCCACCAATAAAATTAGGTCAAAAGATTCCACGTTCATCTAAAATATCTGTCTACTAAATGTATCATTATATGATTCTAGGTAATAACTGGTTTGCTTTAAATGCATTAAATTCTTCCTATGCCGCTATGCCACATAAGGTGTGAAAGAGATCCTCATGCTGCCAGACAGGGGACTCAGTCCGATACATTGCCCCAGGACAGTCTGCGCTGCACGTGCCCCTTTCAGAAGAGGCGCCACGTATCCAACTCTGAGCCAACACGCGCCTGCGCGGTGGCGCCGGACAGCACGCGCCTGCGCGCTGGGTTCTTCGCCCGTTCTAACTGGAGGACTACAATTCCCGTCAGGCCCTGCGGACTCGGCGTTTGATTGGCGGAGACGCTACCAATGGGACGCCATTATACTGGAGTGGGTACGCGCGACCAGTGGGGTTGCTAACGTGTATTATGGCGGACAATGTGGAAGGGAATGGTGGCGGCGAGGGGGGTGGCCCGTCCCTAGAGGAGGAGGAAGCGGCCGGGATGGCCGGCTTCGGTGTCGGTGGGTTAGTGTTTAATGTCTGTCTACTGCTGCTGGCTTTGCTCGGGGTGTACAGACTGTACCGGAGGAGGAGGGCCGGCTCGGAGACCGAGTGCAAGGAGCCCGAGCTGCCCAAGATGAAGAAACGTGATTTCAGCCTGGAACAGCTGCGTGAGTACGACGGGCTTCAGAACCCGCGGCTCCTGCTCGCCGTCAACGGCAAAGTCTTCGATGTGACCAAAGGGAAGAAATTCTACGGACCCGGTCAGTGCAACAACAAAATCACCCACCTACTAAACAAAACACAGGGGCTTCACAACCAGTGCCACGGAATGCAGATAGACATCTGCCTGCATGTACAACTTCGTTGTAATACTGTGTGCTGATGATCGATCAGTTATGTCCAATTTATGTGTGTTTGCATTTCCCACTCATTTATTCTTGGTGTATTTGTATGCCAACTGTTCACGTACGGGAGGAGAGCAGCACATTAATAGGGAATATATTTTTACTCCAACACGATATTCATCAGTTAAGCCAGAGAGGTGAGAAGTAGGAATTTAAATAATTGTCTTTATTAAATAGTTGCAGAGTTCCCCCGCCCCACCCAACAAATGCTTCTTGAGGATGTGTCCGGCTAGTAATTCTATTGACAGATTTACACTTGCACAGTGAAATGTCTCGTTATGGATCTGAAGATCTTTTCTTGTGATACACCTCCATCAGTAGAACTCAAAGTGGCAATAGCGTGAAGTTAGCTGCACGCCTTTGTGGCGCTTTTCTGTTCAGGCAGTGAATGAACTCAGGTGTTGAACTAGTGAAGAATAGGTGCGTTCGGATTTTGCATTCCCAGACTTTTGAGAATATTACTTCTAATTCAGTCTTTGCTATCAGTTAGGTGCAGTGTTTTATGCAGTATCTTCAGTTGGGAACAAAATTTGATTGTAACTCAACTTTCGTGAAAGAGCCTGGTAAATCCTGTCGATGAGAAAATACAAATATTAGCCTCATGGTCTCCCACATTTTGCCCTCTTAAACTTGAGGTCATCATTCATGTTTTAACTTTCATCACCAAGTCCCATTCAGTTATTACTTCTGGACTCGCTGAGCTATATTGTTTCCAATCAAGTAATGTCTTGTTTTTTAAAATTCCAATCGTGTTTTCAAACCCCCCCCCCCGCCACCTCCCACGGCCTCCCCTCACTCTCTGTGTTATCCTCCAGCCATGATGTGAGACCTGGTGTTGTGAGACTTCTTACTGTATCCTCCAGTCCACAGCCATCTGAGATATCTGCATTCCTCTGATTTTGGCTTCTTGAGCACCCCAATTTTATTTACTCTGCCATTGGAGGCTATGCCCTTAAGTCCAACCTAAACTCTGGGTATCTTCCCTACACTTCTTCCTCCTTTAAGATACTGCTTTAAAATCTACTACCTCTTTGCCCAAACATTTAATTATCCCAGCTAATACCTCCTTATGGCTTTCTATCATAGTGTCTTTTAAAGCTGTGGGCTGGAGCATACAATATGAAGTCTCACAACACCAGGTCTCACATCATGGCTGGAGGATATTACAGAGAATGAGGGGAAGGTCTTTGGGATGACTTATCACTTCACAGATGTTATAGAAATAAGTTGTTGTATCCACAGTTATGTTGGTGGTACTTTTTGCTGTCAGTTATCTGATATCTTGGGGAGTGGAATAGTTGGATTCTAGGAGAATATAGGCCCTCTTCCTCCCCACCCCCCATCACAAGCAATGTGTTTTTTTATGAACTAAGTTTTAAAGCAAATGAGATTAGCAGTGCTTTATAAAAGCCAGACAGAAAACTGATGCACTCATGGATGAACTTTGCTCTCCTTGTGACGTTGGGTGATATCTGTGTAGCATTGCATGATGGTTATCAGTTACAGCATCATAGATTTGAGCAATCGATAACTGTTTTCCATTAAGGTCCTCTGTGGAAATGAAAGAATATAGCATTGAGAATACTGCTTGCTTTCTTGCATGGGATTATGCAACTTTAACGAGAATATAAATGCACCCTGATGATTTTAGTAAATTACATAATCTAGTCTGAAATGGTCATGCCCTTTGGTATTATAAATTTAAGTATGAAGACCTGGTCACATTTCATATTTGATCAGTAATGCCTAGTAAGCATGCATGCATGACTGGGTTAGCAACAGTTTTTGGCACAGTGCATTGAAATATTAATGGACTTGTTTCTCCTGAAGTTATTCTTTAAAACTCTTTGCATGCTCTAATCCTCCACGCTATGACAGAATTACTTCAAAAATATCCCTCCGTGAAACAATCTGTCAATATACCACAACTGGAGGGAGTACTTTAAAGGGAATGAATTATGGACTGGCTTTAGACTGGTATTTTAGAAACTTGTAACCCCCTTGGTAAAGGAAGAACTCCATCTGACACCATTGATGTTCAACCATGCTTTATAGTTTTGTCAGGAGTTAGTGTTTCTACTCAAAGTCTGGAGTAGAACTTTTGTGCACAGCTTGCTGACTTGAATGTGAAGTGCCATAGTTGACACCGTGTTAGAGGAATCTAGAATTGTAAAATGGTTGCAATCCAGAAGAAGACCTTTTAATCTGACTTGCCCTTTTTGGCTCTTTTTAAGACCAGCTTTGCTCATTCCTGGTAGTCCTTTTTGTAAATTAAACTTTTTTTTATGCAATCACTTTTTGAAAGCCACGATTGAGTCTGCCTTCACCACATATTCAAGCAGTGTATTCAACGTTCTAACCAATTGCTGCATTTTAAAAATGTTTTTCCTTTGCTTGTGTCAGTTGACCTAAATTGCCGTGCTTGGTTTCTTGAATCTGGTGCTAATGGGAACAGTTTCTCCCAATCTACTTGGTCTAAACCTCTCATGATTTTGGACATCTGTCAAATTCCTCTCAACTTTTTCTTTCTCCAGCTTCACCAGTCTATTAATGTAACTGAAATCCCTCAACCTTGGAACCATTTTCAATTTTTTCTGCACCCACTCCAAACCCTTCACATCCTTCCTAAAACTTGGTATCCAGAGTTGACACTTTATTAGATGTCCTTTGTAAGTCCACCTATACCATAGAGTCGCATTATTCTCCTCAATCTTCTCTTAAGCAAAAAAATTATCATATTAAACATGATTTCCCCATAATAGATCCATGGCGATTTTTCTTAATTACTCTGCATTTATTCAAATGACAGTTTTACACTGGCTATTGTTTCTCACCACTGAGGGTAAAATGGCCTGTAGTTGCTTGTTTATTATTAACCCTCTTCTGAAGAATGGGTTGAAATTTGCAGTTCTCCTGTCCTGTTTTCCTGAATCAAAGCAGGATTGGGAAATTGTGACCAGTGTCTCTGCAATTTCCATCCCTACTTCCCTTTGTATCCTTGGATACATCTGATCTGGCTTGGCTAACTTTAAGAGCCAGCTAGTCCCCTACCTGTCTCAAGTGCCCCAATTTTTGTCCTTCAGCCGCCAGTATGTAATCTGTAACTCAGCTTAATCTACCTCAAGGGCTCACTTATCACCTTTGAATCTGGGTGTTGACGTGTTGTGTTTTCTTTGGTAGTTAAGTGGGGGAACTGAGCTAATTTTCAGTTAAATTTGCATGTGCTGAGTAAGGCTATTTTTAATACATAAATACACTTTACACACAAAAAAATCTCATTTTCTTTGAAGAAACTACCCAGGGTAACCTATCCTCATTCCAGAAGTGTAATAACTTATAAGAGTTTTGTCAGATCTCTTTCAAATTACACTTGTACAGTGATTAGCACTGCTGCCTCTCAGTATCAGGGACCTGTGTTCAGTTCTGGTCTTGTGTGACTGTCTGTGTGGAGTTGAGTTTGTATGTTCTCCCCACGTTTGCGTGGGTTTCCTCTAGTGTTCTGGTCTCCTCCCACAGTCCAAAGAAGTGCAAGTTAGGTGGATTGGCCGTGCTAAATCTCTCCTTAGTATCCCTAGATGTGTAGGTTAGGGGGATTAGCGGAGTACATTCTTAAGATTTTGGGGATAAAGGAGTTGGGGGGGGTGGTGGCAGTGGGGATTTGGTTAAAGTGCTCTGTGGGAGATTCGGTGCAAACCAAATGGCCGCCTCCTACACTGAAGGGATCCTATTATGTAATATGGTTAACAATTATAGGTTGGGCAATCTCTGCAATAATATTAGTATGACACGATTATTGACTGAGCAGTGGATAGGTAAGATTCCACGTGTTCCAAACTTTCTATCTCTCAAATTTTGGCACACAATCTACACGTTCAAAAAAAGGGATGTGTGGATGCTAATTCTGTTCTCTTTAGGTCTGGTACTGCGTCTTCAGGAGTACGTAACACAACTAACTTTGAAATTTCAAGGTCATTTCTTGAACTGAATTGGAGCTATACAATAATTTGATTTAAATCAACGTAAAATGGGAAAGTAGGAATTTAATGCTAAAATATTTAAATCACCCCATTTGTAAATCAGTGGCTTTTGAAGGTGATGAGATGTGGAATCCAAATTCAAGAATCAAATTGAAATATTTGCACACTGTTAAATTAAAAGTTGTAGGTGACTGACTTTGACATCAAATTATTGTGCAAGAAGCTATGAAATTCAGTTCCACTGGTTAAATTATCTGGATCAATGGAATACTTCAAAATTGTATTAACTAAAAAATATGCACTTAAGATCCTGACCATTTTGATGTAATCCTTGCAATTTCATGTTCTGTAAATTTCCAAATATACAATTTTCTGTAACCTTTTTATCTTTTAATAGTATTTATCCTAATTTTTTTTCCCTCAAACTAAGTTTGAAGATGTACTACTTCAGAGATGGGAGCATTTTACCATGTACGAATGTGCAGGTGTGATTTTGTTGAATTCTTTAAGTCCTGAGCCCCTTGCAGGTCAAATTGGCTTTCTAAATATTTTAGTCGGAAAAATTAGATTTGCTGAACATAAGTTCACTTTGCTTGCAGACATTCTGCCTCCTGAGTCAGATGACTGTCTTTGCTGTGTAATACATAGGGAGAACTATAACGGATGAGAAATATGATGTAGAGATGCCGGCGTTGCAGCATCTCCACATCATGGTTATCGTTGACACCACAAACTACCAGTTCCAAGTGGAGAGGATTTCCAAAAAGATCGTGCATATCAACACGGACCAGAAATACTCAGCAGATGTACTGTTGTCCAGTGGGTTTTATAACATATGGGGTGTTTATGTAATGTAGGAGAGGCCACTTATTTCTGGTTAATAAAATCATTCAGCTTTATGAAAAGTATTCTGGTACTTTTCCTGTTTTTGATCAAATTTCGTGACTTTTATTCTGTGAAAACTGAAAACGACCGGCACTTACATTTTACAGATGTAAACCGTAGAAGATTGGTTAGTACGTAGGGAGTCGAGACGAGTTGCACTCTTTAGGGCAAGACTGATTAGACCAAAACTCTGAAGGTTCGGATAGAAAATGTACAGCTGAAAGTGATGAGTTAATTTTGTGTATAAGGAAGGTGGAACAGGTTTGGATTGTGGACACATGGAATTTAGAAGGAGGCTTATTGGGATTGAGAGAAAAAAAGTTGCCCGAGGATCTCAAAACAAAGGTTTAGGCAGAAAGAGGTTACTGCATTATTCTAACTAATGACAAAAGTCCATTAGGGTGGAGAGGAAAATTGAGAAATGTTTGGACAAATGGGGAAGAAGACTGGGTTGTTAAAAGTGAAAATGAATGAAAAGGGTAATGAGTTTAAATTAGCTATAGGCAGAATTTTTGAGGACGCCATTAATTTAAGAAAAAGTTAACAAAAGGAGGAAAAAATGAATTAAGTAAATTGGGGGGGGTTGCAAAACATTGAATGAAATAAATAACAGAACTAATGGATTGAAAGAGCCTTTTCTTCTTAATCAACATTAATTAAAGATCAGTGCTTTACTGGGGGAAATTTGCTTTGCTCTCCATGGCACAGAGAAGGTCATGGGGAGGTTTTAATAGAGACTTAAAGTACAGAAAATGAGAAATTGTTTGGAGAGATAGGAAAGATATTTGCATACTGCAAGAGTAGTTTTCTAAGTGGTGGAAACTATATTTATTGACATCAAAATACTGTTTGTCCTTCCGCTGAGAAATGCAGAAGCATTTTTGAAGCCAGATAAAATAGGCCATTATTATAGTTTCAAAATAAAATAATACTTGAACTGTCTGGAGTTGCAATGAATTGGTGCAAAGGTCTGTTGGGATATTAATGCTCTGTTGCAGCACGCGCCATTGTTTCTCATTTATTTAATACTTGATTTCATTGGGGATAGCTTTATGCAGATGGATGATTTTGGGAAAAAAAAAGTTTAGATCTTGTATCAACTAATAGTTGCAAAGTGCAATTGATATAGTGCTAGAAGCAGATATAATTGTCTATCTTTCAAATCACAGTAGTAGATGAAATTGAAAGATACTCCCAAGGCACAGCAATTAAACAATGTTTGTTCTAAGTTTTTCTTCATGCCAAAGATTATCTTGCACGCTGTTCATAGTTAAGGACCCTTAAAAGTTAAAGAGATTGTGCTGTTTTAAAAGGGCAGGATTGTTGTTTGTTTTTGGTATAATGTATTTTGCTAAAGCATAGTCAGATTTCTCTAAATTTAATTGCTCTGCATTCTTGAAATCAGTTGCATTCTGATCAGTAGCCAGTTGGGTCATTTAGAGGTAACAGACATTCTGAGCCTTGGGTCATTAAAATAGTGTGTCTCTAGACTGCAAATGAATGGAATCCTTTAATTTTTCTAAGCACCATGCAGCAATGGGTTTAGTGAACGCTCACAAAATATTTATCTCGTGAATAAAATAAAATACTTGTTGTAAAACCCACTGAGCAACAGTATATCTGTTGCATATTTCTGGTCCAGCATACCTCTCCCTACGTGTCACACAGCAAAGACAGTCATCTGACTCAGGAGACAGAATGCCTGTAAGCAGAGTAACTTAAGCGTATGTTCAGTAAATCAAATTTTTCACACTTAACACACTTATCCAATCTGATCTGCCAAGGACTCATGATTTGCCTCATGAATTCAATGCAATTACATTTGCGTTCATATGTGGTATAATTTCTAATCTTTATGAAATGGTACATCCTCCAATTTAGTTTAAGCACTATCACTGGCAGAATAATATCCAAAATAGTGGAAGGTTATTGCGCAAGATTGATATTCAAATCAAACAGCATCTATACACTAAGGAAAGTAGGGTTAACATCTTGGGTTTTGTGACCCTTTGGCAGACCTTTTGTCAATGCTGCTGAAGAGAAAAGGTAAGAGCATGTATTCAATTAAGTTGTATCTTAAAGCAGCAGGAGACATTGTTAGAGTAACTCTGAACATCACTAAGATAGTGCATCATGAGTATATCTGAAACAGGAAAGGTGGAATTAAATCATGTGGAATGAGTTGAGTGGAGCTCAGTTGCTGAGAGGATTTTTATTCAACATGCGATCAAACACGATGAAAAGTGGATTGCGTTGGAGGTGAAGGGGATAAAATATGAAAATCATGTTGAAGAGCAGACTGTCTTCAAGGAAGTGAGCTGTTCTAGCAGAGATGGGGCAGTGAATTAAGCAAAACCGAAAAGAAAAATACCGCAAATCTAAAATGGGAAGTGCTGGAAACACTCAGCAGGACAATTTCCATCCATGGAAAGACATAAGTAGGATTAACATTTCAGGTGTCTGATGTTGTTTTATTGAATTTGTATTGTACATCTAAAGCTGATTAGTATTCAACAGCATACTACAAATTTCTTTTTGATTTGAATAATTTCACTTCATGGAGTCAGCAAAATAGCATTTTCCTGTCAGGAAACTGCAGCTGAGGTTCCCTTTTTAAATACGATGTCACTGATATATTTTGTGTGCAGCATGTGCACCGTTATGCTCGTTGCATTGAGGCTTACCTATGTGGTGAACTTGGCAAAGAACTGATGAAAATCATGGTTTAATCTCAGCATCTGGAAGTTGTTAAAATGGCGAAAGATAAGAATGTGCTGTGCTATATTTTTCTATTGGTCATGGTACTTTGCATGTATATTTAAATGCTGTAGATTTTCAAATATTTAAGTATCTTTACACTTCTGAAACAGTTCCACCCTTGGATATGTCGACAGAATTAATCCTGATTTACTGTCATGTCATGTTTCAAATTTTTGAAATTAAGTTTAAATCTTGTTATAGGGTCACTCTGGACCCCTTTTACAATTGATTTCTGTTTTGTGCCAAATTTAAAGCAGCCTTTTACCACCAATGTGCTCAGGATATTGGCTTCAATTTAATAATATTGTCAGAAATTCATTATGTACAGAATAGTATTTTTAGATTTTTAGTAAGTTTTGTGCCAATAAAGCATTATTTATTTTTTGATTTTTTTTAAAGGGAGAAAGCAAACATGGGGTTTAAGTGGCCATGTGATTGTTATCTCTATAGATATTCATGTAAAGTGTAATGCTATTTTTGCATAATCTTGTAGGTTATGTGCTGAATTCCACAGTACAGAGATTGCATTTGTATGGTGCCTTTCTCTTCCAGATATTGGAAGTTGCTTTACAACTTTAAGTGTAATTTAAACACAGCAACTAATTTGCACTCCAGTTTTACCATCAGCAACCAAACTAATGATTTAATTCCCTCTTTTTGGCATTACTGACAAAGGCAGGAATGTTGGCCAGAACACTGGGAGAATGCTGCACTCTTCTCAGAATAATTCTCTGGCATCATTTAGATCTATCTGAATAAGCAGTCAAATTCTCCATTAAAACCTCATCCAAAAGACTACACTTCTGAAAATATTAACCTATTCTGTCACCTTGATCAAGACTGCAATGGAGCCTGGTCCTCTCTTTTTTCTGAGGCATATGTGACTTGTGATAAGCTGATACTAAATAAATGTTTGTGCTTTGTGGCATTGGAGTTATTTTTGTCACACTCGGTGGGGTTATTTTTGCATTTGAAAGTATGCTCCCTGCTATTTCTGCTGTCATTTTAAAATTCTTTACCGTTTACTCTTTAGGGGACTGGGCAGTCGAATACTCCAGACCTGCCACTGGTCCTGCTAGATGCAGCAGAGTAACTCGTGGTGACTCATATCTTCAGATTTATATTCCTTGCTGTGTTTTTTTTTAACTGCATAGGAACTGCTGCAATTTCCTCTGATATTCCAGAAACGCTGAGTTTAGATAATATCTGCACATGCACTTATGTGCCAAGTTAGCTGCCTTTTCATTTCATCTCCTAAAACTAATGAATGCGGAATAAACTACCGAAGAAAAGGTTGCAGTGACTTGAAAAGTAGGAAATAACTTTAGTGAATCAAGAGAAGCAGAGGGGTAAGGGGCAGAAAATAAGATGTTTCATTGGTTTGTGTTTTTATAGCAAGTAGCATATAAGACATTCTGATAGTGAAACTCCTGACTTAAAATTACTTCGGATTGGAGGTTTTCAACTTTTCTGTGGCTCTCCATTAGATCCTTAAATTCTCTTGCATCGTATTTTAGTTTGGATATGTTAAAAACAATACAATTTTTTGATCCATCTAGCTAGATTTGAAACAAATATATGCTTGTGTACACATTCTAATCATGTAATTAGAAAACCTTGTGAGAGAGTAATGCGTATTAGAATGAGATGGCATAGTTTTCACACAATACAACTTAAGTGTAACTGGTGAAGGGGTGAATTTTGAGACTTAGTTTTCCAAAGTACCAGCATTATTCGTTTATGGAGAGGCAACACAGATGAATCTGCATCTAATCCCCCTAAGTGCATTTTGGCAAAGATTGTTCCTTCCTTCCTTCCACCCTCAGTTTGTGCACACCACTCTGAAGATGGTTTGCATGTCAAATCAGCATGCCGGTAAGTATTGCATAGCTGCAGTAAGATTAGCAACATTATGCAATGGTACTAACATTTTCTAGCTTGTAGTCTAGGATTAAGCATTTATTTCCTTTATCCATGGTGTCACTGCTTCCTGATGGCTCACAAATAATGGCCGATCTTGTTTTTAAGTGAAGAAAAGAAAGACAATACAATGCTATATAAAGGTTAAGGGAAGTTCTTCGGTGTTTCCCAAGCTTTCCTGCTGTGAGTCCACTTTAAGGCTTCATGTTTTGTGCAACCCAGAGTGAAAATTGGTGGAGTGAGGGACAGGGGAGAGACTTGCTGAGGGCCATAGGGATTCAAATAGCAGGGATACAGGCACCAAAATGATTAAGACGCTTACTATTTTGCAGGTTCTGGTGCAAGCAGTATAACTTCAGAGTTCAGACAAAAGCAAATCATGCACATTTAAAGGGGTCTTGCAGCCAATCCTAAGACTGTCAAATCTGAGTCTCCCCTGGGAGACTGTGATTAAAACCATTATTTATCTATGAGACATGGGTGTCGCTGGCTGGCCAACATTTATTGCCCGTCCCTAGTTGCCCTTGGAGGGCAGTTGAGAGTCAACAACAATTTTGTGACACTGGAGTCACGTGGTTAAATAGATCTTCATGGTAACTATTTGTCAATGCTCAAATGTGTTTTTTAAATAAGTGATCATTTTGATAAATGCTATGGAGGAAAGCAGCATTGTGAAAATAAATATGTAAATATTCTGGGAAGACAGCATCTTTGAAGAGCGAAACAGTTAACGCTTCAAGTTGACAACCTTTGGTTAGAACTGGAAGAAGTTCCAGATTGAACAATTTGTAGGTACATAGTAAGTACACAGTCAGCAAAAAAAAAAGCAAGGTTGGAGTCGGAGGGTAAGGAAAAACAGTGTGTGATAGGGCAAGTGAAGAAACAAAAGGTGGGTCTACCGGAACTGTAATGTCATTAATAGAGTGAAATTTTTCTCATCACCCACAGAAAACACCCTATCCTCTCTGGTGATGGAGCCCTTTGAAGTGAAGTTGGGCTAGATGTATGTATTTCTGCTGTAATTGTTGTTGTATCTGTTTATCTATTCCTCTTTGGAATAATGCCCGAAGCCTTGCAGGTTGTAGTGTTTTATTTCTTGGGTTGAACTATAACGTACGAGGTCCCTTTTTAGAGATGGTGTCCATTGTTTATGTGGTTGATAATATTTTTGCCACTGGGGGTTGGAAATGTAGGAAGATGGTAGAATGAACAATTTAAATGCTGGCAGTGGATTCCACGAGAAACAATTACCAAGTGAATGGTGAGACACCCTGCAAAGAGGTAAATAAGAATCAGACCCTGAGGCATATGGCGGAATGGTGGTGATGTTGGAAAAAAACCTTTTTTTAAAAAAAATACCCACAGCAGAAAGTGTTTTTGCAGTTCTCATTAAATAGCTTCAGTGTGTAGCTAGTGAGGAAAAGAAAATGGCAACTCGAGGTATATACCTGGTGCTAGGCCAACAGTGGTAGGATTGGACAAGAAGACACTGGTGTTACCTATTAAAAGTCAAAGATGTCAACCTCTCAAAATTATAGTTACTAAATCATGACTGAGGGAAATTCAAAATAGCATATCTAAGAAAGAGTTTTATTTGCTGCTTGTGTTGTGCTTTACTTCGGTGGTTACCACTTATTGGTCATTTGCTAAAATCCAAATGAGTGAAATGCCACACTTCAGCATCATGGGAAAGCCAGAAGTTTTGTATGGAAAGGCCTGTGCAGCACGGTCAGTTGGAATAACTACCAGAAGAAAGTAAGATGAACCCAAACGTACAGCATTTCTTTGTTGTGGATGGAAAGCAGGGATGGGGTAGGGAGGTAAATATGTTGTCTCATTTTAATCTCAGCAATCGCTTTGAGTCAGAGTACCACCTGCAACTGATGAGCAAAAAGCTAGAAGTTACACTAAGATGTGTTGTATTTGATAAATTAGAGCCTGAGTTTCAAACTTGTTTAAAAAAAACACTGTAAAAAGCTTTACATTGCATGTTGGTAGATATTTAAGTAAATACGTGAAGTACATTTATCTGTTTTATATAAAAGGGTATTTACAGAAATTCATCTGTGGTGTGTCAACAATTTCTAATGAATACTCTCTGGTATAGAATAAAGAACTTGCAAACTAAACGTTAAATTTTACCTTCAACTCCAATGAGCAGTTTGCCTCAGTTTTTTTTTCCACATTGGCTGGTCATGGTGCAAGCTTAGAGTCTCCCAGATTGCACTCACTTTTCATATTTGAATTTGGCATCCTGGGGAGTCTCTCAGCATAGCTTTTTAATTTCCTCTCCAAATTACTTTTTCATCCACCTGATGGATATCTTTTCTGTTGTTGACAATTTGTCTGTGTTTGTAATTTGATCTCTTGGAAAGTTAGCGCTTGTGATATGACCTCTAAAGACTGCTTTTGTAATTTACCACAGTAACGTGGGAGGTCTTCAGTGAGCAGCTGACATATTGTCCTATAGGAATGGGAATAATTGAGTCAGAGTGGTAGAGTTGTGATAGCAACTTGAAAGCTTCTCTTTCTATGACTTCTTTTGGGGTAGACACAGGAGAAAATAATTGGAAGGTTTTGCTGATGGGCAGGTTTTGCAGTCAGAGGTGAAGCAACTTGCCTTGCTTGATTAAATCGGCTTTCAAAGATCTAGTGATCTTTGACACGGTCTTTCCCCTTTTCCAAATGACTGTTTAAACCTGCCGCTGAATCAAGAAGCAGGGGAGAGGTCCCTTGATGTGCAGTAGCAGTGATGTCAAAAAGCAGCCAATGACATTCCAGTATTCACATACTGCAAACCAAAAGCACTTGATACCCTTCTCTTTCATTTTCAGTTTTCAGATGACAAAATAAATGATGATTGGATAAGACAGCAACTAAAATAAAGCTAAACAACCTTAAAAATTGATCTGTTTTTAAAAGAATGGAGAAATTGACTTTCTGTAAATATAAAATTAGCATCTGAAGGGGTTTCTCAGTAATTACTGAGTTTAGTAACTTTCAATTTTTTCAAGGATTTTTTACAGTAGGAATGACAGCACAGGAGTGGACATTTTCATCAGTTCAGTTGATCTATTATTTGCAGTCTAAAAGTGCCTGAACAGCCTCTGGAATAATGTAGAATTCTGTTTTGTTCTGGGAGGACTCTAGAAGTTGCTGTCAATTTCAATGGCATAATGATAGCAAAAACTGCTAGTTTTACCATTGTTACCATCATAAAATTAATTATATTTATACCAAGATGAAAATGTGGACTATTGATATTTGTAGATGAAGAAAAGAAAGCATACAACTGGACTTTTTAGGAACCCTCTGTTGGGATTTTAACCAGCTGGTGGGATACCTGGAATTTTGGCTCTGTCTGCAACATGGTGTTGAAGTTTATGCAATTTACATTGGCTGAATTTTACTTGGCCCCTGGCTACACCAGTATTGTGAAGACTACAAGCAAGTTAGTGTTCAGCACAAACCCTGCTGTTTGTTTCTGGACTTTATTGATTTATTTCTAAGTGGAATTATCTCAACAGTAAGAAATCTTTCCTTTATTCAGTCTGGCTTTAAAAGCTGGGCAATACAACAAAAGTTTTTCCCATGCTTATCCAGTTGTAAGCTGTGGTGCTCTGCAATAATTGTTTACATCAGGAGTTAGGATATGCAGATTTTTCTTTTTGCAGGTAGAGGGGTGTGGTTGGATCTTTATAAATAGTTCTTCCCATTAAAATCTAGAATTTGTAGTTCAAACAAGATTTTCCAATTATTAGCATTTTCATGTTCCTGCAATACTGAGCAGCGCATCTGGCAAAGACTAAATTGTGAAATCTGCAGAAATTACAAAGCTAAGTTCCAAAGTGAAAGTGCTTGTGTTTAAATAATAGTAGCCACCCTGGACAGTATGTTGCAAGCTAGGCATCCTTGAGACTCAGATTTTCCTAATTAAGTAAAAGTAAACTGATTTGTTAAATAGTCAACTTGGATTGTGCTGTGTTGTAATTTACTATCCAAGGCAGCTGCTATTACTTACAATGTATATATAATCTCCCATTTCGTAGGTTTGTAATTAACTGTTGCAGTTATTATGCGGCAAAACCACGTGGGGATAAGAAGAAAAGGTAAGTCGGACTACTTTTTTGCCACAAAGTATTGAATACCTTATACTAGTTGCCTCAATCTCAATGAATCAAAACTGAAAAAGCAGTTTTTTTTGGTCAGTCACGTTGTTTACATTCTGTTTAGGACCTATGCTGTTTAGGTCAGACATGATTAAAACTGAAGTTGCATCAGTACTATGAACCTTCCATAGACATACATAACCAAAATGAAAGCAATTTGTTGCAATGCAGCCAATCAGAACTGGTCCTACTGTACTACTTTCTCCCCACAGTGACCTCTATGCCAACTATTCTCGGTAATAAAGCATTCCACGTAGCAATAATTCATAATTCTAGTAACTTCCTCTTAACTATCTCTCTCCACTGCAGTGGAAATAATTTATTACTTCTCTAGTCTCTCCTCACATATTCAGTTTTCCTCTCTGATTAATTAATGCAATACACCTTCTAAGCTCCAAGCCTTCTCTATTTAAAACTCAAATATATCCATCGGGTCTGGCAATATGGGAGCACAGCTGACCTTGCCCTCAGCTCCACTTCATTATTTGATTTCCTCAGTGTACAAAAATCTATTGATCTCAGCCTTGAATAAACTTGGCGATTTAGCATCCAGGTGCTTCTGGAGTGATGGAGAAGTTGTGGTTTGAGAATTCCAAAGATTCATAACCTAGTGAATGATGGGATTTCTTCTTAACTTTATCGAAAATGGCTGTCTCTTCCTGAGAGATTTCCTGGTTTTATTATACGCTCCAGCCAGGACAAACAGCCTGTCAGCATCTAATATGTCATAGCCCCTCAGAATCTTATGTTTCAAAGAGACCACCCCTCGTTCTTAATTCCATAGAGGACAGTGCCACTCATGAAACCTCATTTCACCCTTTCTAAGGCAAATAGAAATGCAGCAAGAATCCCTCACTTTTGTACTCCACCCCTCTTCAATAAAGGCCAGAATACCATTTGCTTTCCTAATTGGCTGCTGTACAATGTGTTTTATGTTCCTTGTGTTAGATCCCTCGGATTATCAACATTTAATCTTTTCTCACTTATTTAAATTCAATCTGTTAAATTGTTCTATTCTCACTACCAAACAAATAAACGCACATTTCCTTGCATTACATTCCATTTGCCATCTTCATGCCCACTCACATGCCATAGAATCCCTACAGTGCAGAAAGAGACTATACGGCCCATTTGAATTTGCACCAACTCTCCAAAAGAGCATCTTAACCAGTCGCCTCCCTGTCCCACCCAGTCCGCCCCAATCATAATTCCATGCATTTAGCATGGCCAGTCTACCTAACCTGTACATCTTTGGACAAACCTACCTATTTCCCTTTGCAGACACCTTGTGTGTTTCTCACAACTTATTTCCCATCTAGTTTTGTAACATCACACTTGGATGAGTGTAGTGTGTCAAAGCATTATTATAAACGACTAGCCCCAGCACTGAATCTTGCAGCACTTCAGCAGTAACAGCTTGCCAACCTGAAAATGTTTGTTTCTTCCAAGCCTGTTTTCTGTCCTTGAACCATTCCTCTGTCCATGCACCCACAACCCAAAAGCCCTTCTCTCAATTGACACCTTATTGAATCCCTTTTGAATATCCACCTATACTATATCCACTGGTTCCCCTTTATCTACCTTGCTGGTTACATCCTTAAAAAAAGAATAGGTTTGTCAAGCACTATTTTCCTTCTATATAATCATGTTGTTTCTGTCTAAATTGTACAATGATTTTCAAGTGCCTTGTTACCACTTTCTTAATAGATTCCAATGTTTTCGTGATGATCCATGACTGCTAACTTACCAGTAATTCCCTTTTTTTAATCCTTCCTCTCTTAATCGTCTGTGTTATATTTGCTGCTTTCCAATCCGCTGGGACTGTTCCTGATTTTAGGCATTTTTGTTTGGGGACTCTCACCCAGTGCATTCGATATCTACACCTAGGGTGTAGACCACCAGGCCCAGGCGATTTGTTGGTTTTTCAGTCCCAGTAAAAGAATGACTGATCACTGTCGATATTACAGGAAGTAGAAGATATTGGTGAATGAAAAGAATTGCACCTGGAGAATAAAGTCACCAAGAGACTTGTATATTTTACAAGAGTTTTGGTCCTTTTAGGAAAGGAGCAGCTTCCATCTGTCAAAATTCCCATTCTGCAGTCTCTCAAGTAGTTTGTCCCTGTATTGTTCTTGCGATTTGCTTTTAATGTTAAAGAAAACCTAAAATCCAAATGTGAGAGCCCAGTTTCCCCATTTAATTAAATAAAGCTGGAATTCATAACCTAAATGTTCCAATGTCCTCCTGTTTATTAAGCGGATAGCCTTGTATTGAGTGTTACTTTTGTTGAAAGAAACTTGTGTCCACATTTAGTTACTTCTGCAGAAATGTATTTTATATTTTTATATCAGTTTTTAATTAAACAGAGGGCCAGTATGACACATGCAGGGTACAGATGAAAGAGTGGATCTGATTCTGCAGTCATGTGTGTCAAGTGGAGCGAGTGTTATTAAGAAACAGTGATCACAGTATCGTAAGCTTTAAAATGGTTTGAAAAAGACCAGGAGCAGTCTGGACTATAAATTCTTAGTTGGAGGAGGATCAATTTTAGCCGATTGAGAATGGAATGAGCCGTGGTAAATTGCAAAGGTTGGCAGGCAAAAATATAATTGAGCAATGGATCGCTGTAAAGAGGAGCTGGTTCTGGTACAGTCAATGTGGAACCAATTAAGGAAACAAAAAGGAGACCTGTTCATGAAAGCAGAGGTGAAGCATTAGATGAATATTTTGTTCCAGTAAAGGGTGTGAGGATAAACTAGCATCTAAGGACCAATTGGTTCAACTTCAGTGCTGAGGAAGCTTGTAGAAATGATAGTCGAGGGAAAATTTAACACAAGTATGGATTAATTAAGGTAGTTCTTGCTGAAGGATTCCAGCGTTTTCCTAATGATTGTCAGACTAACTGGATTGTTGCTCCCTTTTTCTCTCTCCTCTTTTCTTGGATAGCAGTGTTTTATTTATCCATTGGATTGTTCCAGAGTCCATGATTTTTTTGGAATATCACAACCAATTCGTCCACTATCTATGGATTCTACTTTTAGAACCCAAGGATGTGTTATTAAAGCTTTTTTAAAAGGCAATTTGCACTTAACTAACTTAACTTAATATTTTAGTGAGGGGACAGAGAGGGAAGAGAATGTGATTGCGTCAAGCACTTCCAAAAGCTGTTTGATAAAATGGCAGCATGGTTGACTTGTCAGCAAAATCGAAGCCCATGGAATAAAAGTGGCTGCATGGATACAACATTGATGGGTGACAAGAAACAGATTAGTGGGAAATGGTTGTTGCTTGGAATGAAGGGGTCAGTATCAGGACCTCTTTTTTTTTGTGAATTTTGGTATGCAGTTTAAAAATTTGCAAATGACAAATTTTGAAAATATTGTGAACTATGAAGAGGCTTGAGAGGCTGTAGACGGGGTTAATGGGTGGATCAGGGTAGATAAGACTTAATGCAAAAAAGTGCAAAATATTTGTTTTGGAAGGATGAAAGAAAGGCGAAGTAAGTTTAAAAGGGGGTACAGGAACAGAGGTTGGAGATTTATATCATGAAGGCATCAGAGCAGTTGAGAAAGTAGTTTAAAAGACATTCAGGATCTTTGGCTTCATAAATAGAGGTATAGTGTACAAATGCAAGGAAATTAGGATGAACGTTTATACATTGCGTATAATTCTGGGCATCACACCACAATTCAGGTAGGCTGTGAAGGATTAAGGAGGTGCAGAAAAGCTTTACAAGAATGGTTCTAAGAAGTAGTGATGTGAATTACATGGATAGATTGGAGAAGCTGGTATTATTCTCATTAGAGCACAAAAGCTTGAAAGGAGATTTGATAGAGCTGTTCTGTATCACAAGGGGTCTAAACTGTAAATAAAGAAACTATTCCAATCAGCAGTAGGGTCTAGAACCAGAACCTGATATGAAAGTGCCAGATTTAAAGTGATTGGCAAATGAACCAAAGGTGTTCTGAGGAAACATGTTATTACTTGGTATACAACTTTGATCTAGAATGCACTGTCTGAAAAGATGGTGAAGGCGAATCTGCTCATAGCTTTTAGAAGGCAATTACTTCATCAATTTTGACATTGGGTAAAGGGCAGAGGGAATGGGATTAGCTGGCTTGCTTTTGTGGAAAACTGACACTTGATGGTTCAGCCAGCCTTCTGTCTTTCTATGATTTGATGATTCAGAGCACATGAATGATGAAAATTGGGTAGAAATAAATACTGGAAAAATAAGAGTACCAATTAGCAATTGCCTGCTTTAAGTAGATCATTTTGCTATTTAGGCTATTGAAGGCAACTGCAGATCTGACCGTGGAGTATTTCAGTATCTGAGGCAAAGCGGATGATTAAAGCAAATGAGATAGATGTAACAGTTTCACACAGGAAATAAATGATTGACAACATGTGAAGTAGCACTGGGGTAAATAAATTTAATAATTATCTGAAATCTCATTAACCTGTAAGTGAAGGTAAAGGGATGTTTATTTCACTTTCAGTTTTAAAGATAGAATAAATTAAAATGCTATGAGGTCTTGATCCACAGAAAAGTTAATTTAGAATAATTGGAGGACTTGGCAAACAAAAGTGAAAAGCTTAATCAGGAATAGGAAGAAGAAGATGACAAAATATTTTTAAAGCTATTTGTCAATCTAGATTAATTAAACTGGAAAACGTAGCCTCAAAAGGGAGAGTTCATTGAATGTATTAGAGATTTGTTTCTTGGTAATGAGTTGAAGGGTTACAGATAATGGGCAGGAAAGTGGAGTTGAGGCCGAGATGAAATCAGCCATGATTGTAATGAATGGCAGAGCAGATTCAAGGGGCTAAATGGTGTATTCCTGTTCCTAATTCTTATGTTCTACTGTCATGATGCAGATAAGGAGTCAGGGCCACACATAATTCTGAGGTGAAGCAAGTTTAGAAGTAGTTGGCTAATTAAGGCAAAGTACATAAAGATAATTGTAACTCCTCATTTTAAGTCATGTTCTGTTCTTTATACAGTATTTGATTTAATAATCAAATTCTGCTGTGAGCAGTGAGCAAATGGCCATTTATCAGACTTGCACTTGCCCATGGACTTTTTGTGCGATTTACTTGGCAAATTGTCATTGTCCAAACAGTGCAGCACCCCTATAGGTTATCTGGGATCGACGTGAACAAGACAATCCGTTGCGTATTTCCTTAAACAGTCAAATTGAAAATTTGTTAATAGGCAGACTTTGAATTCTGTATTACAATAAGAGACGAGCACTACAAATTTTGTTTAAATCTTGTATTGAAAAAGTAACCACTGAAGGAATGAGACTGTATACCTATAAAAGTTAATTTTCAGTGCCGGAGAAGGTTTTTGACAATTAAGATTTCAATGTGAAATGGATCTCGGACTGGAATGGAAAAGCTCAACATTTACTGTCAGATTTAGTGTGCACCTAGCCTGCAAGGACAGGAATCCCAAGTCAATTAAGACATTTGAATGGCAGTTAAGCAGTGAGATGCTATTTTCATGCCGCTCATGGTGGGGCAGTATATCTCAGCAATTTATAGATTTTCAGATTAACTATGCATTTGCTGTCACCACAAATTGCCATCAGATTTGCATGTTAGTTATTCACTGTTATTTTCATAGCAAAATCTGGCTCAATGCCTATATTTAATTGTAGTGGTAAAATTATGAATTTTGCCACTGATAGAAATTGGCTGTGCGGTTGATAGTGAGGAAGAAATCTGTAGACTGCAGAAAGATATTACGAGACTAGTCATGTGGCCAGAAAAATCTCATGAAATTCAATCTTGAAAAATATAAGGTAAAGCATTAAGAAGGGAAAACCAAGTGAGAGAATGCACAGTAAATGCTAGAATACTGTAAAGTATAAAGAAACAGAGGGACCTTGGAATGCATGTCCACAGACCCCTAACATTGCAGGACAGGTAGATATGGTGGTCAAGAAGGCACGGTACATAGTTGTTTTAGTTGAGGGATAGGAGGTAAACAAAACACCAGTTGGATACCCTGGGCATGCCATTAGGGGAGAACTATGATTACAGTCGAGAGGAGATTTATGAAAGATTGGTACAGCTGGAGAATTTTAGCTTTTAGAAAGGGCTGGGGGTTGTGCTCTTTAGATCAGAGGGGACTGAGGAGATTTAGTTAAAGTGTACAAAATTAGGGACCTTTATAATGTTTCAAAAGAATCCAATTCCATTGGTAAAATTCCCAGGTGTTGTAATTTTAAAGTAATTGGTACTTGGATTAGAGGTTAGTGGCACAAAAATTCTTTCATGCAAAAGATTGTGGGAATCTGGAACACTCCACCCAAAAAGGTGGTAGCTACAGAAACTCTTGTTGCATTCAAAGGAACTTGGCCACATTGTTGAAGTCCCATAAACTACAAAACGAAAAAGAACTAAAAGGTGGATAGGCTGGATAGCTGTTTTTCAGCTAGCGCAGAAAGGTGGGCTAAATTGTTTTCTGTGCCATAAATTTCTATTGTTTTATAAAACTGTATGTAGTAGTTAAAATTTTAGCAAAGTGGTAAAGTATCATAGCATGACCAATTTGTAACAGGTCATTTCCATCATAAATATGAGCATAAGAATTAGTAATGAGAAAAGTTGACGTGCTGTAGGATTTCAAATTTTTTATGTTTAAAACAAAATACGTGTCTGAAGTAGATTTATTGTTAAATTGCAAATAAGCCTTTCAACAGGTTATCACGCGATGACATGTTAAAGTTTTTCATGCCATTCTGCGGCAGGCTAGACAAATCGAAGATCAATTCATTAATTGGAGAATGGTAAAATAGTAACATGGTTAATGCAGAAGAGCATTTTGAGTTATTTAAAGTCTGAAAGTACAATTGACATGATTTTAGAAGAATTATATATGCTGCACAAATCTTTTGAAATTCTTCTGAGGTAGCTAATTGAATTGCAATCATAGGCTGTCCATTGTTTGTAACTGACTTGGATTTTCAGAAGCAGGAGTCCAGCATGTAACTATTTTAAGCAATCATTAAAAGTAGATTGGTTAGATTAATTGAAAACTGAATCTATAAATAATAGGAGAAAGTGGTAAAAGCTTTAAGATAATTAACAAGCTCTGAGGGGTCCGGTTTTGTTTTAATACTGATGGTGCTGAAGGTAACATTTCACTACATTATAGCACTTAACTCCAAACATCAGTCAGCTGGCAAGGTAACTGATTGATGTTTGAGATTATTTGGATAAATGAAGTAGATCAACAAAGAAATCATTGATTTTAATTTGCATAATTTATTTTGCGGGTAAATATTAAACTCTAAATGTCCAAGAACTTTGGCAAAAGTGGAATGTAACCCAGATATGTATCAGTCCTTCTGAAAATAAAGTTGTCACTGTGAAGCTGACCCAGTTGGTTGGTGCAAATGCATTATTTTGCTTTAGCCACATGTGTACTATATGTGATTTTAAGGTCCTTCCATTGGATGATTTATCGTGTTTAGTGAGAAGTCGCCAGGATAATTCCTAAGACTTAAAACATTTATTAAAAGAAACTATGTTCAGAAGAAAACATATTATCCATATTGGTAACAATTGGTTAAAAATGGATTAATATCTCCTATTATTGAAACCTATCACAGAACTAGAACACAAGTATTTTTAAAAAATCCCTGCGAGATTCTAAAGGTTAGAATTCCACCACGCTACCTCTGACTAATCTACAGAATAGCAGCTGTGAAATAAATCATGATTAAATGTGGTGTGAAATAGTTACTTTTGGAAAAAAGGCAGTAATTATTTGATTAAGAATATGATTGAATGTGAATAAGTATAGAAAGTTAATCAGATGTGTTTTAGAGACGTTTCTTTTGTGTCCCTCTGATGTTATCTAAAAAAATCATTTTTAAAAAAGCATTTGGCTATTCATCTCCCTGAGGAAGATTTAAGTAGCTGAAAGTTTTATCTGACCTGCACTGAAATCAAAACTATTTTTCTTGGCATGTGGGTGGCACTGGCAATGCTGCAATTATTGTCCATTCTGAGTTGTTCTGAGGAGGTTTTTCTTTCATCTCTTTGAACTTTGAGATGATTCATTTTGGTAGGACAAACTTGAATGCAGATTACAGAGTCAATGGCAAGGTTCTAAGGAATGTGGAGGAACAGAGATCTTGGGGTTCGTATCCACAGATCTCTGAAGATTGCCACTCAAGTGGATAGAGCCGTGAAGAAGGCTTATAGCGTGTTAGCCTTGGGGTTTGAGTTTAAAGCCATGAGGTTATGCTGCAACTGTACCGGACGTTGGTGAGACCACGTTTGGAATATTGTGTTCAGTTCTGGTCACCTCATTATAAGAAGGATGTGGAAGCATTGGAGAGGGTGCAGAGGCGATTTACCAGGATGCTACTTGGTTTGCAGGTTAGGCCTTACAAGGAAAGGTTGAGGGAGCTGGGGCTTTTCTCTTTGGAGCGTAGGAGGATGAGAGGCGACTAAATAGAGGTTTATAAGATGATGAGAGGGATTGATAGCGTGGACGTGCAGAGTCTATTTCCTCGGGTGGATGTAGCTGTTATTAGGGGGCATAACTTTAAGGTTCACGGTGGGAGATATAGGAGGGATGTCCGAGGTAGATTCTTCGCTCAGAGAGTGGTTGGGGTGTGGAATAGACTACCTGAATAGATAGTGGAGTTGGACACTTTCAAGTGGTTATTGGATAGGCACATGGAGTACTCCAGAATTATAGGGAGGGGATAGCTTTGATCTTGGGATTGGTCATAGCTCGACACAACATTGAGGGCCAAAGGGCCTGTACAGTGCTGTTATGTTCTATGTTTAGTAGTCTTTGTGTTGATGATGATCTCGTATAGTTGTTAAGGCAGGGAATTCCAGGATGTTGACATCAGGTGACGAAAGAATGTTGCTGCATGCCCAATACAGGATAGTGTGCAACTTGGAAGAGAACTTGAAGGTGAATGGGTTCTGGCAACATTGCTACTCTTGTCTCCCTTGGCAGTGGCTGCAGATGCAATACAAGTAACTTGGTTGCTGAAATGCATCCTATAGATTGTGAATCCTGTGAACATTGTCTATGGTGGAGGAGATGGATAATGATTCTAATGGTAAGAGCACCAATCAAACACATTGCTCCATCCTGTGTAGTATTGTGCTGCTTGATTGTTTTGGTTGCACTTAACCTATTGAGTATTCCTACACCCTCCTGACTTTGGCTTTGTGGATGATGGAAGAAGATTTGAGGGCTAAGGAGATTGGCCACATATAGAGTACCCAGTTTCTAGGCATGCCCTTTGGCTGGCCCAATTTAGCTGTTGTTCAGTAACAAAGTTAGTACAACCTGCTCCATCACTGCAGAAGTTGCAAATAGAGGTGAGTGGCCTCATTTCAGTTCTTACATGAAATGTACTTGTTGAAGCAGCTGAAAATGGTTGGGCTGAGAAAGCTTCATGGAGGAATTTTTGCAACGATGACCTTGTCTGAGCTAGGTCTCTGACAAAGAATTTTGCTCATTGTATAACCAAAACACATCTAAAACATGTTGTAGCTCTGCATAGATTGAGCCTCGGAAAAGTGATCCACAAGAATGCAAGTCTCACGTATGCATGTTGGAAACTGGGCAAACTTTGCTTAAACATGTATGGGATCCTCTGAGGCCATGTGGTTTCTTCTAGCCACGGGTTTTTTTTTCATTGCATTGCTTGGATATCCTGTTCTATTTTTTGAACTCACTTGGATGTTTGCCCATATCATCAGATTTTTTTGTTTGTTGTTTTTAATAACTTGTTTTGTTTTGATGCTGAGCTTCAGTGTTGCTTCATGAGCATGCTGAACCAGCTTAGTATGTTTTATAAATTAGCACAATAGCTTGATATATTGCAGTTCTTGCCACCTATGGGAAATATGTCTGCTTCTCTCAACTGCAATCCAAAGCTAACATACATTCTTATGACTTGAGAACAATTAAATCCTTATTCTCAATCTTTTTTGTTTTTCAGGCCTTAAACCCATAAATTAATACTGATCTGCCCTTTCCCTTTTAGATTCTTTTCAATCATTGTGATGGCATGGCTTTGGCCTTTTTTCTCAATTGAAAGTGGCATTTCTACAAGGAAGTCAGTAGGCTTACCTTTCGGTGTTCTTAATTCCTATTAAATCGAGTAATAGCAAAATTAACTGATCGTTAAAATATGGAGATATTCAGGAAGGTCACCTGGGGACTGTGAAAGAGTTCGAGGAAATTTGTATTTCTGAGGAATTAAACTAAATTGACAGGCATATGAGAAAGTTTGCTTTATTTTGAAAAGAAAAAGAACATATTAAACAAAATGGCCTTTTAATATTCCTGAATAGTTTCAGGAGTCGCAACTTATGTTAAATTGCCTAGATGATTAAACATTCTTGAACTTTGTCTATCAACTACTGTTTATAGAAACTTGGAACAAAATCAAATATTAGTTATTAACTGCTAATTCAATAAGCTTCTAATCTATTTCTGAAACTTCTTTTTAAACAGATGGTCCCTATGGCATATTTGCTGGCCGGGATGCCTCTAGAGGTTTGGCTACTTTCTGTCTTGATAAAGAAGCTCTGAGGGATGAATTTGATGATCTATCTGATTTAAATGCTGTACAAATGGAAAGTGTTAGAGAATGGGAGATGCAATTTATGGGTAAGTATTCAACACCTTTCATTGGTTACATTTGACATTAGCTGTTGATGCTATAACAATGAGGAATGTATTGGGACTATTGTATAGTAAGGGTTTCATTTAGGATTCCTCTTTCCATGTTAATTGAGCTGTAACATTCTAAATTTACAGTTTGGAAGGGTTGAGAGAGGTGGTGGTGAGGTAAAGCCAAGTGTCGTAAGCAGACACTCAAACTGCCATTTTCAGGTGATGTCATGGGGAAGCCTGTAGATGAGATAGAAGGGTGCCTTAGATAGACCTTTGAGAGACACCAGCAATAGCTGCAGGAGAGCAGGAAAGAGAAGAGTAGCATTGATAATTCTTTGACGATAATTAGATGATGAAAACGGAGCCAGACAAATGGAGTCTTACCCAGCTAGACAACATTGGAGAGGTATTAAAGAAGAATGATGTGATCAACTATATCGACTGCTGCAGGTGGCAGAGAAGGATGAGGAGGGGTAGTTTGCCTCTGTCATACAAGATGTTATTTTTGACTTTGAAAGCTATTTGATCCTGTGGCAGGGTCAGAAAGCTGATCGGGGGGGGGGGAGGGATTAAGAATACTCTGCCTGACCACTGGGACAGAGAAAGCATTTGAGAGATCCTCTGCATGGCTCCTGGAAAAGAAAATCCCTCGTTTATATTTTTTTGAAATTAAACAGGTTGTTGAATGAAGGTGGTGTGGTTGACATGCTACATGGTCACCGAAGTGTGCACAAATTATATAAGTTCAAAGCCTCTCTCAGTTGAAGAAGAGATGTTGAGTTGGATGAGCTATTATTACCTAATATAAGGGAGTACAGCTAACATTAACCTAGTGTGTCGCCATTGTGAACATCATCTTATTGTCTTCTTTTGTTAACCTGATACCAAGCAGCTGTTTCCAGTAGCAAGTAGGTAGTGTTTCCTTCACAGGCCATTGGTTATAGCTATGAATTCCATACCCATCCCACTGAACATCCAACAGTCCTTCAGTTCCACCAGTAATTTTGTTTGAAGGCTAACTCTGAAAGTCTGATGCACCTAAGATAAAGGTAATGCTACTATTGTACAAAGCTTTGGTTAGATCACATCTGGAGTACAGTAAGTCCCCATTTAAAATTGTAGCTTTACCTTTAAGTGAAAGGATTTGTAGTGAATCACATTCCCCATTAAAACTAGCGTAAATGCTCTAGTTCTGTAGGACTTCCTCATCAAAAAAAATTACACCCTGTAAGTTGAAATATTTACAATTCTAGAAACTTTTAAGTTAATTTAAAAATGGAAAAAAATACTGTTTGGTAACTTTCTGCTTGCCTCTCATGCATTGCTGATCTTGCTTGTCTCAGATCCTGCTTCCCAAATCCCCTGCTTACCATAACCTGCTATCTGATCTCCAGGTAATTGTGGACATTTATCCTCACTAACCTTCTAACCTGCAGCCTTTCCCACTTCCTAACCTCCTCTCCTGCTGATGACTTTCTGACTTCCAACTTGTACTGCTCCCTAACCTGCTCACCTGCTACCAATATTCTGTCATGGGGCCTCTACCGTTCCTTGACTCTTCCTTTCACTGATCCTTGCTCTTACTAAACTTCCTGCTCTCCAGTTCACCTGCTTATTGCTTCCCTCTCCAGAAACCTCGCTGGGCAGGTTAAAGCTATTCCTCCTGCCTCTCAGCGTTCACCTCAAGAATCCTCAGTCATAGTGAGTGTTCAGGAATTGGAAAGACAGCAAGGATGAGTGAGAGAGAGTTGGGGAGTGGCAGAGGCAGTACGTCACGAGTGAGAGGGTGGGTTAGGGAGCTGGAGAAGCAACAAGTCAGAGGGTAAACAGAAGGGGAGAGGCCGCAAACCAGAGGGTTGGCAGCAAGTGAGTGGGTTAGGAAATGGGAGATGCTCTTTCCAAAGGAGTGCATGGCCCTTTGTCAAATGCACATGTAATGATTAAAACAAAATTCTTGACGCTAAACAATAATACAGACTCTGTTTAAATGCTCTGTTAACAATGAAAAATGAGGCAATGTTAAATGGGAACTCGATTATTCAGTTCTGGTCTTGGACCTCCAAATGCATATATTGATCTTAGAGGACAAACCTTAAAATAAAAGCCAGGCTGTTCAGGGAGCACATCTGCAAACAAAGGTTCTCTTGGAATCTGAAACTCTCATTTCGTACCACTGCCTTCCCTCCACCCCCCAAAAAAAAAGTTGCTAAAGATTAGGTCAACTGCATTTACAAAGCTGTGATTGATAGAGATTTGTTTGATAATTATACTAAGGGGTGTGAAACCGAGAGAGTTAATGAAATTAAAATACAGGTCGATGATGATCTAATTGAATGAATGGTGAAACAGGCCTAAGGGCTTGAAAGCTCACTTCTTTTCCTATTTAATGACTAGAATTTCTTTCTACAGATTGTTCTATGAAATTGATTTCCTAATTTTCCTTCTTGCTAGTTTGAACATTTAACTGAACAAAGAACAGTACAGCACAGGAACAGGCCCTTTGGCCCTCCAAGCCTGCGCCGCTCATGCGCCCAACTAGACCATTTGTTTGTATCCCTTTATCCCCAGTCTGTTCATGTGGCTATCTAGATAAGTCTTAAATGATCCCAATGTGTCTGCCTCAACCACATTGCTTGGCAGTGCATTCTAGGCCCCCACCACCCTCTGTGTAAAATACGTCCCCCTGACATCTGTGTTGAACTTTGTCCCCCTCACCTTGAACTTGTGACCACTTGGGTTTGTCACCTCCGACCTGGGAAAAAGCTTCCCACTGTTCACTCTATGCCTTCATAATTTTACACACCTCTATTAGGTCGCCTCTCTTCCTCTGTCTTTCCAGGGAGAACAACCCCAGTTTACCCAATCTCTCCTCATAGCTCAGACCCTCCATACCAGGCAACATCCTGGTAAACCTTTTCTGTACTCTTTCCAAAGCCTCCACGTCCTTCTGGTAGTGTGGCAACCAGAACTGATCGCTGTATTCCAAATATGGCCTAACCAATGCTCTATATAGCTGCAACATATGCCAACTTCTGTACTCTATGCCCTGTCCAATAAAGGCAAGCATGCCATATGCCGCCTTTGCCACCCTCTCCACCTGTGCTGACAGCTTTAAGGATCTGTGGACTTGCACACCCAGGTCTCTCTGTGTGTCTATACTCTTGATGGTTCTGCCATTTATTGTATAGCTCCCCTCTACATTAGATCTACCAAAATGCATCACTTCGCATTTATCTGGATTAAATTCCATCTGCCATTTCTTCGCCCAATTTTCCAGCCTGTCTATATCCTGCTGTATTCTGACAATGTTCATCACTATCTGCAACTCCAGCAATTTTCGTGTCATTTGCAGACTTACTGATCACACCAGCTACATCTTTTTCCAAATCATTTATATATATCACAAACAGCAGAGGTCCCAGTACAGAGTCCTGCGGAACACCACTAGTCACAGATCTCCAACCGGAAAAAGAACCCTCCGCTGCTATCCTCTGTCTTTTATGGCCAAGCCAGTTCTCCACCCATCTAGCTAGCTCACCTTTTATCCCTTAAGATTTAACCTTTTGCAGCAGCCTGCCATGAGGGACCTTGTCAAACGCTTTACTAAAATCCACATAGATGACATCCACGACGGCCCTTCCCTCGTCAATCGTTTTTGTCACCTCCTCAAAAAACTCAATCACATTTGTGAGGCATGACCTCCCTTGTACAAAACCATGCTGTCTATCGCTAATGAGATTATTCAGTACTAAATGTGCATATATCCTATCTCTAAGAATCTTCTCCAACAATTTCCCTACCACGAACGTCAAGCTCACCGGTCTATAATTACCCGGGTTATCCTTGCTACTCTTCTTAAATAACGGGACCACATTTGCTATCCTCCAATCCTCTGGGACCTCACCTGTGTCCAGTGAAGAGACAAAGATTTCTGTTCGAGGCCCAGCAATTTCATCTCTTGTCTCCCTGAGCAGTCTAGGATAGATGCCATCAGGCCCTGGGGATTCGTCTGTCTTAATGTTTCCGGAAAAACCTAACACTTCCTCCCTTGTAATTGAGATTTTTTCTAACAGGTCAATACATCCCTCTGAGACACTACCAGTCAACATGTCCCTCTCCTTTGTGAGTACTGATGCAAAGTACTCATTTAGGATCTCACCTACTTCCTTGGGTTCTAAGCATAATTCCCTCCTTTGTCCCTGAGAGGTCGGATTCTTTCCCTGACAACCCTCTTGTTCCTAACGTATGTATAAAATGCCTTAGGATTCTCCTTAATCAAGCCTGCCAAAGACATTTCGTGACCCCTTTTTGCCCTTCTAACTCCCTGTTTGAGTTCTTTTCTACTTTCTCTGTATTCCTCCAGTGCTCCATCTGTTTTTAGCTGCCTGGACCTTACATATGCTGCTTTTTTTTCTTTTTGATTAGACCCACGATTTCACTGGTTAGCCACAGCTGTTGAATCCTACCTTTCCTATCCTTCCTTTTTATAGGCACATGCCTGTCCTGCAGCCCTATCAACTGCTCCTTAAAAGACTTCCACATGCCAGATGTGGATTTACCCTCGAACAGCCTCTCCCAATCAACAGCCACCAAATCCTGCCTAATCCGGCTGTAGTTAGCCTTCCCCCAATTCAGCACCTTATCCGTAGGACAACACTCATCTTTTTCCATTACTATCCTAAAGTTTACAGAATTGTGGTCACTATTTGCCACATGTTCCCCTACTGAAACTTTGACCTGACCAGGCTCATTCCCCAGTCCTAGGTCCAGTATAGCCCCCTCTCTAGTTGGACTATCAACATATTGTTCCAAAGAACCTTCCTGTACACATTTTATAAATTCCTCCCTGTCCAGACCCCCAGCCCTAAGTGATTTCCAGTCTATACAAGGGAAATTAAAGTCTCCCACTGCAACAACCCTATTTTTTCTGCACCTGTCCAGAATCTCCTTGTATATCCGTTCCTCAACTTCCTGTGGGCTGTTGGGAGGCCTGCAGTATACCCCCAGTATAGCGCCCTTCCTGTTTTCTGAGCTGCACCCACAGTGACTCGTTACATGACCCTTCTAAATTGTCCACCCTCTGTACTGCTGTAATATACTTGCTAACCAGTATTGCTACTGCCCCCTCCTCTGTCTCACCTAAAATACCCTGGAATATTCAGCTGCTAGTCCTGTCCTCCTTTTAATCAAATCTCCGTCACTGCAACCATATCCAAGTTCTGTGCAAGCATTAAGGCTCTAAGTTCATCTGTCTTGCCCGTTACACTCATTGCATCGAAGCAGATGCACTCCAGACCTCCAGGCCCACTGAGGTCATCCTCCCCCAGAATGCTGTGCCTCTTAGCTAGCTTTGTCCTAGCCTCAAACCCGTCCCCAGCCTCTATGGTTATTGACCTATTGTTTTGATCCCCACCCCCCGTCACATTAGTTTAAACCCACCCGAACCACACTAGCAAAACTCCCGGCCAGGATATTCGTGCTCCTCCAGTTTAGGTGTAACCCATCCTCCTTGTACAGGTGCCATCCTCTCTTGAAGACTTTCCAGTGATTCACAGATTTGAAACCCTCCCTCCTACACCAGTCCTTTAGCCACACGTTCAGTTGTACAATCTCCCTGTTCCTAGCCTTGCTAGCCTTTCTAAAACTGCTTTCCTGAAAAGATGTGCATTTATGTACCTCCGCTTCCCTTCCCCCCCCCCACTTCCTCCTCCTCCGCTTCCCTTCCCCCCACTTCCTCCTCCTCCTCCGCTTCCCTTCCCCCCCACTTCCTCCTCCTCCTCCTCCTCCTCCTCCGCTTCCCTTCCCCCCCACTTCCTCCTCCTCCGCTTCCCTTCCCCCCACTTCTTCCTCCTCCTCCTCCTCCTCCTCCTCCTCCTCCTCCTCCTCTGCTTCCCTTCCCCCCCACTTCCTCCTCCTCCTCCCACTTCCCTCCCCCCCACTTCCTCCACCTCCTCCGCTTCCCTTCCCTTCCCCCCCACTTCCTCCTCCTCCTCCCACTTCCCTCCCCCCCCACTTCCTCCTCCTCCTCCGCTTCCCTTCCCCCCCCCCCACTTCCTCCTCCTCCTCCGCTTCCCTTCCCCCCCACTTCCTCCTCCTCCGCTTCCCTTCCCCCCACTTCTTCCTCCTCCTCCTCCTCCTCCTCCTCCTCCTCCTCCTCCTCCTCCTCCTCCTCCTCTGCTTCCCTTCCCC
Source organism: Carcharhinus amblyrhynchos (assembly GCF_965287045.1). NCBI lineage: Eukaryota > Metazoa > Chordata > Chondrichthyes > Carcharhiniformes > Carcharhinidae > Carcharhinus > Carcharhinus amblyrhynchos. The sequence continues at coordinate 154,024,073 of NC_137324.1, forward strand.
CCCACTTCCTCCTCCTCCTCCCACTTCCCTCCCCCCCCACTTCCTCCTCCTCCTCCCGCTTCCCTTCCCCCCCCACTTCCTCCTCCTCCTCCCGCTTCCCTTCCCCCCCCACTTCCTCCTCCTCCTCCGCTTCCCTCCCCCCCCCCACTTCCTCCTCCTCCTCCGCTTCCCTTCCCCCCCCCACTTCCTCCTCCTCCTCTGCTTCCCTTCCCCCCCACTTCCTCCTCCTCCTCCGCTTCCCTTCCCCCCCACTTCCTCCTCCTCCTCCGCTTCCCTTCCCCCCCCCACTTCCTCCTCCTCCTCCGCTTCCCTTCCCCCCCCCACTTCCTCCTCCTCCTCCGCTTCCCTTCCCCCCCACTTCCTCCTCCTCCTCCTCCTCCTCCTCCTCCTCCTCCTCCTCCTCCTCCGCTTCCCTTCCCCCCACTTCCTCCACCTCCTCCGCTTCCCTTCCCTTCCCCCCCCCACTTCCTCCTCCGCTGCCCTTCCCCCGCTCCCTTGGCCCTCTTCCCCCCTCCCCTCCTGTGTATGCCTAGAATTTGGATGTACATGCCGATGGCACAAATTTTGCAAAATTCTCTCCTGGCAAAGCAGGTTTATGACCATTTCATCAACAGATCATCGTGTTCAATTTAATCAAAGCTTGGTACACATCAGAAGGCGTTAATGTTTCAACCTTATCTTCTTCTGATTTGTATTTGTGCATAGGTTTTATGGTTCACTTATTCCCTTCATTGTTACACAGTGATTGTAGATGCTACGTGATTCTCCTAATATGCTTGAATTTGTATATTGTAGAACTTTCTCTGTGGTGTTGATCTGCAATTTCTTTGTCATTTTCGGTGCATCAAAGGCAGAAGAATTGTGTTGTGCTCCGTCTTCCCAGGAAAATTTGAGCGTAAATTATGCAAGACGGGAGAACACAGGTTTTTTGCATTTTATTTGACAAAGTAGGGCCCAATGCATTAAACATATTTCTCACTACTGAGCCATACTGTCTTTTCTACACATTATATCTTGCAGGCGACATAACCTGTTGCATGAAAAGAAAAGCTTCCACAGTTTTATTTTTAAAAATATTAGTGCCTAATGTGCATAAAGAATGATTTGTTGGCTTCAGGCTTTAATTTTGTAACTAGATTGATTATACTGATTCCCAACTTTTTTAATAAGCTCATGTATCTTAATGATCTTTCCCAGGAAATCTAGGCAGAAATAGGTGATTGCAATATCAGTTAGTTTTGTGGTTATATTAACCCTGTAGCCAGATCATGGAAATTCTTGGCTTTACTGTGTTTAATATTACTTTTGAAGCTACTGCCCTTGTGGATTAGTGCAGAACATTGATTTAGAATGGAATCCAGCAGCTGAAAATGATTAGCATACCTTATTAAAACGCTGTCATCAGTGACCTGGCTACACTGTGATGGAAGCAGAGGGAAACATAAACAGCCTAACAGAGAGGATTGGTGAGGGGTGTGTGGATTTCCAAAAGGCATTTGAAGTGTCCCATAACAAGCTTGTCAGCAAAGTTAGAACTCATGGAATAAAAGGGACAGTAGCAGCATAGATACAAAATTAGCTCGGTGACAGGAAGCAGAGTAGTGGTGAATGGTTGTTATTTGGACTATTATATTGTGAGTTCCCCATAGGGTTGGTGTTGAGCTCCTGCTTCTCTTGATAAATACCTATTCACTGGGCTTAGTTTCAAAATTTGCAGACAGCACAAAACCTGGAAGTATTACATACTGTGAAGAGGATAATGGTAAACTTCAAGCAAATACAGACAGGCTGGTGGAATACATGCGCAAATGGCAAATGAAATTTAATGCCGATAAGTGAGAAATGAATCAGTTTGGTCAGAGAAATGAAGACAGACAACATGAAGTTTACAATTATAAAGGATCTTGCAGTATAGGTGCACAGATCATTGAAAGTGACAGGGCAGCTTGAGTAAACGGTTAATAAAGCGTGCAGGATCCTGGACTTCATAAGTAGATGCATTGAGTACAAAAGCATGGATCTTATGATATTATGTATTAAATACTGGTTTGTTTTAAACTTGAGTATTATGTCCATTTCTGAGCACTGCATAGGAAGAATGTGAAGGCATTAGAGATATTGCAGAAAAGATTTGAGTGGTTCCAGGGATGAGGAAATTTGGTGGATAGATGGGGCAGTAGGAGTTATTATTCTTGGAGAAGAAAAGTTTGAGAAGATTTGATAAATGAGTTCAAAATCATGAGGGGGCTAGACAGAGCAGATAGAGAGAAACTGTTCCTTTGGTGGAAAGATCAAAGAACACAATTTACAGTGAAAGCAATAGAAAGAACTGTGATGTGAGGAGAAACTTTAACACAATGAGGTTAGAATCTGAAATACACTTTCTGAATGCTTAATTGTAAAACAGATACTAGGAGAAGATTCATTAAGAGCTTAAAAGAGAATTGGATAATCATCTGAACAGAAAAGTTGTGAGGAATCATAACTTTGGGGTAGAAATACAGGTTTAAACATGTTTACAATTCATTGTTCTTAATCTGTGTGGAGTCTATACGTTCTTCCTATATCTGCGCGCGTTTCCTCCCACAGTTCAAAAGATGTGCTGGTTAGGTGCTTGGACATCTGAATACTCCCTTAGTGTACCTCAACGAGCTCTGGAGTGTGGCAACGAGGGGATTTTCACTGTAATGGCATTGCAGTGTTAATGGAAGTCTACTTGTGACACTAATAAATAAACAAACATTTGAAAAAGGTATCTGCTGCTTTGTTGTGCATTTGGTAATTATTTACCAAATTCTGTGTTCTCCATGATTTTGCAGTAGTGCACGCAAGTGAAAATGATAAGGTTCCAAATAATATCTGTATCACCGAAAAATAAAAACTGACATACACCAGTTTCTAAATTATGATGAAACTTGAGTTAATTTACTTTAGAAGCATGATGTATTACTGAATTAAAATCTTGGCTATTTAATTGCAGAAAAATATGACTACATAGGCCGGTTGCTGAAACCATGGGATGAACCGTCAGAATACACAGATGAGGAAGACGTTAAGGAGCACTCAAAGCAGGACTAAAACTGTTCAGCAACCAAAGCAAGGGCCTTCCGTGCTGCAACCCACTTTACTCAGATTTCTGCAGCTTTCTTTTTCTTCACAAGCTACAAATGATCGAATGCAAAATATATTTTGTAAAAAGTGATGAATACCCTTGTGTGGAGATTTTAATTAAAATGTCCAGTATATGCTGCCAACATTGTTTTGCAGTTGTTGTATAAGTCAGGTACGGTTACGTCCATGTTAGCAAAAAAAAGAAACACCCAAGAGTTGATTTATCTTGGACTTTTTATTTGCTGGTGGAAGTGAGATGGGCTTTAGCCGTCTGACATCACTAATGTTTCAAGATTCTTTAAACTGGGTGTAATAGGACAAGGCTCCTTATCTAGGGATCCTTGTTTTGTGCAATTTTTTATGTACAGCAACATTAAAAACAATCACCAGTGATCTTGCTTTTACAATAAAACAGTAGGTAGTTTGCACTACTGACAGCTGGGGTTCAGAGGTGAATTTTGAATTCTCTGCACAATGCGGTTTTAAAGGCTATTTTCCCATAAAACTGCACTAAATCAGTATATAATCAAAGGAAAGAGGGGGTACTGCTAACTGATTGTGCTGGCTCAGTTTCAAAATGTTATGTGGTTTATTCCCACTGAATGTTACGCAATTATATTTCTCTGCAATGATGTAACACTGAAGTCTGGTTCCCCTCCATTTATCGAAATGTAGGTAATATTCATTGTGCCTTATTTTGATTACTTTTCTACTTCAACTTGAAATATTGTGAATCAATTTCCCCAGACCTGAGTCAATGCTGTAATAGTGTTCAAAGAAGAAAAGCAGTTATTTCCTGTAGACCTCAGTTTATCATTGCCTGTAGTATGATATTGCCATTGGTAGAGTGGAAGGAAAAGTCCACTCATGCTAATGTATATGTAGCTAGCATATCCACTGATACTGCCATATTTATGTAGTGTATAATTTAGTGTTGTCATTTTTTCCTCCTTGTTTGGAGTAGCTCTTCTACTCTGAAGAGGAGAGTACATTTATTTAGCTTGTGTGGGATAGGAAAAAAAAATTGGGATGGTAAGGCAATGTGAATTTTGTAAATATGTGTGCAATTGTTTTAATGAAAACATTCAACAACCAGACAGAACTGACTTCTTGTAGAGTATCAAATCTTGAATTGGAGCTATAGGTTATGGTGGATTGGATGGATGTTGAACAATAAACGATTGGTTATTAATCTGGTCTGATTTTGTGATTTATTTTGAAAATATCGAAAATCTTTGTTAACGGCATTGGTAACAAATTGCAAAGAAAGAGATTGAGTTACATTTGCTGAAGTATTTATCATTACCAAAGGTTACTTATATGAGAAAAGTTACAGTTTAAATATCTGTAGTCTCCCAACATTGTACTTGTAAATTTGGGTAGAGCATTGTCTTTGTGTTTAACTTACATTAAATTGTATCTACTTGTTTTGATGGATGGGAACCAATGTAATCCTAAAATGCAGACATACAGCTGAGTATCAAAATGCTTGCAACCTTTCAAAGCACTCTGCAGCTATCTGTTTAGGAATGCAATCCATTTGCAATATAGTGTCATCAGATACACCTGTAATTCCTTTGGGAGCCTTCCCAGTGTTTGTAAACTCAAATGCTTGACTATAAAAACTGGATATGAATTCCTTTTTTTTGTCTGATCTGTAAGTGATCAATCCTTAGCTACTATGTTAATCGTAAAATGCTTTTAATCACATATTCGCCGAACTTTGGTTTCATCTGACACTTTAATTTTGCAAAACTGTGTGTTTGCTAATGCCTTTCTAAACTTCTCTGCCACTTCATTTTTTCTTCTTTAAGACACTCCTTTATAATCTACCTCTCTTCATCTGCCCTAATATCTCCTTGTGTGGCACAGCGTTCAATTTTGTTTAACATTCCTGTGAAGCATCTTGAGACTATTTTGTGTTTAAAAACACTATTTAAATGGAAGTTAATGTTGTATGCTCATTAAATTTTATTTCTCGAGTCATTTTGAATTTTCAAAAGCTGGGCATCCAGGATACCCCGCATTCAAATATAAATGTTAAAATGTTTGGAGAATCTTTTAATGTGTCAGCTATATCCAGAAAATGTACGCAAACGCATGCCTATAAGAATGTTTCAACTTTGAATTATCATAAAATTTCAACAGAAGCATCACACCTGTAGGCCATAGCAAGTTTCTTTTGATGCATTAGCCTAATGAGGTTATTGTAGCATCAGTACGCAGTAATGCAATATATGTGACAAAGTTCTTGCTGATTTTTCAGCTCATGCCTTTTGGAATGCCTTTCAAATAATTTTCAGATCATTATCAAACACATTTTGATCAGTTGTCTCGCAAATATTTCTGCTATAGCCTTTTTAACATGTTGCCATTCATTCAATAAATTTTAGGGGCGTCATGAGCTTAATGTATCAGCATCTGTATGACTAAAATTGGTAGGAACATTGTCTGCCTGCCTAATGAGGAAGTGCTGTTGCTGTATTGCACATTTCTAAGTGATGATTTAACTGAGTAGATTTGTGAAATGTTTGCTTGTATCATTAGGTGTCATGTAAAACCTCAACTTACAACAAAGTAAATTCTGGTACTAGCTTTAATAATGAACAGTAGAAGATTGTATGACTTCAGAGATTAGATATTTACCCATGTTGGGGGTCTGTGTCAAATAATGAGTTTCAGTTCAGGCTTTCTGCTATTGGAGGGGGAGAGAGAGGTGACATAATCCATTCTAATGGGGGAGTAAGGTCCAAGCCCTGTGAATGTCAGCAATCTTTTTTTGTTCTAAGGATTTGTTTTGGAAAGTCAAAATATGTTTCAGTTTTGCCATTTGCTCTTCCCTTTGGAGAATATAAACTGGAGTTTCATAGTATTTTAATCATGTCATTGAATTGGTTATTGTTTTAGCATTGGAACATTGGGCAGAGGTAAGAAATCTTGTACCTTGGTGTTTTGACATAGCATATACGTGTCTGAGGTCGAAACAAAATGCTGGAAAATCTCAGCAGGCCTGACAGCATCTGTGGGGAGAGAATAGAACCAACATTTCAAGTCTAGATGACTCTTCGTCTGAGCTCTGACAAAGGGTCTTCTAGACTTGCAACATTAACTCTATTCTCTCTCCACAGATGCTGTCAGACCTTGAGATTTTCCAGCATTTTCTGTTTCAGGTTCCTACATACGCAGTATTTTGCTTTTACCACATGTCTGAGGTGATGTGACCTGTGCTTTTCTATTCACCGTTGCCTAAAATTCAGTGGAAATTTCCCACCATACGTTTTCTCTTCCAGTTTGCGTCATAGAACCAATTCTGAAATTCATGTATAATTTTGAAAATTCCAGCCGTTAGATGTCATAATTTAAGTTGTGATCATATTCTAAAACTAGTCTGTAATACTAGTTTCTAACTTTGTGGCTTTTAATATGTAACATTCCTTGTTACATGCATAAACACTAATAAGCTCAAAAGTAGATTTTTTTTTACATTTTTCTAACATTTTGGTAAATGAAAATATGACCATTCCTAAGGAGATGGCTTGAGCAGCTTGACCCCTGATACTTTTCAGAACAGAAAGACATTAATGTTACTTCATCTTTTGTGGTTTTGGTACACAGGGACTGCTTGAGTTGCACCGTATAATTTAACAAATCTAACCACACTGATGAAATATTGGACTGAGAAAGCAAAATCTGAATTTTGCAACACTGAGCTAATGCGGTTAAGCAAAATGGACAATGGATTTTTCATCGTCTTCCACAACTTGTTGTGATTTCTCGGCTGACCGAATTTTGCATTGTCTTTAAGAAACTTCTGCCCTTTGTCATTGTCAATTGAAATGGTTCTATGCTGGGCTTGCCTTGCACCTCCATTCTTTTCTAGCGACATTTATAGAAAAAGTTAATGAGAAATGTACCTTTGAAAGTTGACACACTCATTGATCCTAATGATTATCATTAGGTTGAACTGACTCAATGTAATTACCATCTATTGCCAAAAGGAGGAAGCTGTTTTTATTAAAATTCAGACAACATCATCTGGCTTTGAATGGTTCAAGTTAAACTGAAGCAATTTGTCACAATTTGATTGTTACAATCCCTAACTTCTCAAGTCATTTTTATGAAAACATATTCTGTTTAGTGATTAACTGCATGTGTGTAGGAATTAGTTTGGTATCTCTCATTGGATAATTAAGTAGCCAATGGAAATGTTTCTTTTGAGCTGACCTAAATGATTTTGCGATATATATGGAATAAACAGTACTTTTTGCTAAAATATTTTTCAGTATCATATTTTCACTTCATTCAAATAAGTTCAACGGTGGTTTACCTCATGTTCTTTTGGATTCAACAGTGATATCCTTTAAACATAATTATGCAGGAGAAAGGAAAAGGCATTAAAGTACTTCTGGTTTCAGTACTCTGGTTGAAAATAATTGTGAATTCTCTTAACATTCCCTGCCTCATGGCACCAGCAATCCAGGTTCAATTCCGACTGAGTCACTGTCTGTGTGAAATTTGCACATTCTCCCATGACTATTGGTTTCCTCCGGTGCTCTGGTTTCCTCCTACACTCCAAAGATGTATGGGTTAGGTGAATTGGCCTTGCTAAATTGCCCATTAGTGTCAGGGGGACCAGCAGGAGATAGGGCCTGAGTGGGATTGTGGTGCAGATTTGTTGAGCCGAATGGCCACTTCCTGCACTGTAGGAGTTAGTAGGGGACTCTGGGAATGCAAAGGGACATCTGGTGAGTGGAAGGTTTTCAAATGTGTTAACCAGCGGTCAGGTTAAACACCTTTTAGAGTGAAGGGAAAGGTTGGCAGAAGTAGGGAATCCCAGATGACTTGGCATATTGAGGCCCAGGTCAAGAAGAAAGAGTTGTTGAAAGATATTTCGAGTGACAGGATCTACAGGCATTTAGAGATGCAAGGATTGATTAGGGACAGCCAGCATGGCTTTGTGAGTAGAAAATCATGTCTCAAGTTTGAGTTTTTTGAAGGAGTTACCAAAAAGGTAGGTGAGGGCAATGCAGTTGATGATGTCTACATGGATTTAGCAAGGCTTTTGACAAGGTATCACATAGTAAGTTATTGCATAAGGTTGCATCTCACGAGACTCAGGGTGAGGTATCTAAGTGGACACAAAATTGGCTTCTCGACAGAAGCCAGAGGGTGATTGTAGAGAGTTGTTTTTCCAACTGGAGGCCTGTGACCGGCGGTGTGCCTCAGGGATCAGTGCAGGTCCACTGTTATTTGTCATGTATGTTAATGATTTGGATGAGAATATAGGAGGCATTGTTAGTAAATTTGCAGATGACACCAAGATTGGTGGCATAGTGGACAGTGAAGAAAGTTATCTCTGCAACGGGATTTTGATCAATGGGGCCAGTGGGCTGACAAATAGCAGATGGAGTTTAATTTAGACAAATGAGGTGATGCATTTTGGTAGATTGAACCAGGGCAGGACTTATTCAGTTAACGGTACGGCGTTGGAGAGAGTTAAAGAACAAAGAGATCTAGGGGTACATATTCATAGCTCCTTGAAAGTGGAGTTACAGGTGGTTCACAGAGTGGTAAAGAAGGCATTCGGCGTGCTCGGTTTCGTTGATCAGAATATTAAATACAGGAATTGGGACATCTTGTTAAAGTTGTACAAGACATTGGTGAGTCAACACTTGGAATTTTGTGTGCAGTTCTGGTCACCCTATTATAGAAAAGATATTATTAAACTAGAAAGATTGCAGAAAAAATTTACTAGGATGCTACCAGGACTTGATGGATTGAGTTATAAGGAGATGCTGAATAGACTGGAACTCTTTTCTCTGGAGTGTAGGAGGCTGAAGCGTGACCTTATAGAGGTCTATAAAATAATGAGGGGCATAGATCAGGTAGATAGTCAATATCTATTCCCAAAGGTAGGGGAGTCTGAAACTAGAGGGCATAGGTTTAAGGTGGGGGGGGGGGGGGGGGGGGGTAGATAACAAAAGTGTCCAGAGGGGCAATTTTTTCTTAGAGGTGCTGAGTGTCTGGAACAAGTTGCCAGAGGTAGTAGTGGAAGTGGGTACAATTTTATCTTTTAAAAAAGCATTTAGATAGTTACATGGATAAAATGGGTACTGAGCGATATGGGCCAAATGTGGGCAGTTGGGATCAGCTTAGGGGTTTAAAAAAAGGGTAAGTTGGGCCAAAGGGCCTGTTTCCATGCTGTAAACCTCTGACTCTGTAGGGATTCTGCCAATTTTTTTTTGCAAATTTGTTTTCATTGTTTAATTATTTAAAGATTAATATAGGCTACGATTAGCACTATTTTATTGCAGAATAAATTGAAATTCTTACGTTTAATGGAATTTTGGTATAAAATATGCAGAATTACTCATTGTGGTAACATCTTGACGTTGGTTTTAGTGTCCCTCATGTTCAGTGTTTTTAGTAGAATCATAGAAAGTTTACAGCATAGAAAGAGGCCACATGGCCCATCATGTCACTGCCAGCTGACAAACTACCCAACCAGATTCCAGGATCCACAGTAATTTGCTTTTATCTAGCCTAATTCTACTTCCCAGCATTTGGTCTATAGCCTGCAGGTTACAGCATTTGATCTGCATATGCAGATGCCTTGAAAATCAGTTGAGGGTTTCTGCCTCTATAACCCTTTCAGGTATGAGTTCCAGACATCTACAACCTTCTGAGTGAAAATTATTTTCCTCATCTCCCCATTAATCTTTCTATTAATCGCTAAATGTATGACCCTAGTTACTAATCCTGCTGCTAAGATAAATAGGCCCTTCCCATCCACTCTATCCAGGCCCCTCACAATTTTGTACACCTCAGTCATGTCTCTCCTCATCCTCCTCTGCTCCAAGGATACCAACCCCAGATTGTCCAGCGTTTTCTCATGGCTGCAACTTTCCAGAATGGGAAACAGCCTTGTAAATCTTCTCTGTACCCTCTCCAATGCACTTGCAACATTTCTGTAATGTGGTGACCAAAATTGCACGCAGATTTAAGTCATGGCCTAACTAATGTTTTATATATTTACAGCATAGGCTTCCAGCTTTAACAGCATATGTCTTTGCTAATAAATAAAAGGATTTCATTCGCTTTAACCACCTTATCAACCTGTCCCGCTATCTTCAGGGGTTTGTGGACATTCCCTCCCTCTTTACACCTCCCAGCATCCGCCTATTTATTGTGTAATCCTTTGCCTTGTTTGACATTCCCAAATATATCACTTCAGTTCTCTGGGTTGATTGTGTTTCCCAGTTTTCTGCCCAACTGACCAGTTTATCACTATCTTCCTGCAGTTCACAGCAGTCCTCACTGTTGACCACGTAGCCAATTTGTGTGTTGTCTGCAGTCTTCTTGATCCTTCTCTCGACATATGTATATCGAAATCATTAATCTACACAATAAAGCAGGGGCCTAGTAGTGAGTTCTGCAGAAGCCCATTGGTAACAGCCTTCCAGTTACAAAACATCTACCAACAATTACTCCGTTTCCTGTAACGGGCCAGTTTTGTATCCAGCTTGCTACATTTCCCTGGATCATCTGGGCTTTTTAAAAAAAGCTAATTTGTTATCTGGAACCTTGCTAAAATCCATGCCAACCACATCAACTGCACTACCTCATCAATGTTCTTTGTTCCTCAAAAAATTCCATCAAATTCTGACAACATTCCCTTAACAAATCTATGCTGATTTAGCCTTCATTAATCTGTGCCTTTCTACATGACAGCTTATTCTGTCCCTCAGAATTGATTCCAGTAATTTGTCCATGACTGATGTAAGAATGGTCCTGAAATTATTTGGTTTATTTCTTGGTCTGTTTTTAAACAAAGGTATACTGTTAACAGACCTCCAATCCTCTGACACCTCATCTATATCCAGTGAGGATTATGAAATGATGGTCAGGCACACTGCAATTTCCTCCTTGGCTTTTAACAACCTGGGATACATTTCATCCAACCCTAGTGATTAACATCCTTTTGAGGATGCTAATCCCCTTAATATGTCCTCTCTCCCAATGTTTATCACATCCAATACTTCACATTTCTCCCCTTAACCAAAATGTCTGCATTGCCCCCTCTTCTGTGAATATAAACTTAAGAGTATTAATTAAAAACATACCCACATTCTTCACCTCCACAGACAGGTTACCTTTTAGATTTTTGAGCCCTGCATAAACTCTTAATGTACTGATAAAGTATTTGTGTGTTCTCGATTTTGCTTGCTAATATTCTTTCATGTTCTCTTTTTGCCTTCCCAGTTTCCTTTCTAATTTCACCCCTCCTCTTTGTCTTCCTCTTGATTTTCTGTAGCTTAGAGCTCTTGATGTTAAATAAGCTTTCCATTTGTGTCTCGTCTAACCCTGCAAGTTCCTTTGACATCCAGGGGCTCTAGATTTGGCCATTCTACCCTTCTTTGTGGGAATGCTTACTCTGAACCCCTTTAATCTCCCCCTTGAATGCCTCCCACTGCTCTGTCGTTGATTTATTGTCAAGTACCTGTTTCCAGTCCAGTTTTGCTAAATCATAGCTTAGTAATAGTGGCCTTTCCAAATTAGAAATTTAAGTCCTGTTCTATCTTTGTTGTTTTCCAGATTTATGTTAAAACTAACTGAATTATGATCGCTATCACCAAAATGTTCTCCCATTGTCACTCCTTCCACCTGCCCAGATTTATTTCTGAAAACTAAATCCAGGACTGCACCTCCTCTTGTTGAGCTTGCTACATACTGGCCAAAAGTGTTTTCCTGAATGCACCTTAAGAATTATGTTTCCTCCATTCCTTTCATACTACCTCAGTGATTAAAATCCCCTACTATTATTCCCTACTTTTTCTTTATTTTTCAGAGATTAAAAACATTAGCTTTTGTTTCTCCCTCTGACTGTGGGTCTAAAGTAAACTCATAGTAGTTTGACTGCCCTTTTTTTGTTCCTAAACTCAATCCATGTGGCTCCAATTGATGATCCTTCTAACATATCATCCCTCCTCACAGCTGTAATTGCTCTCTAACTAAACTTGCCATCTCTGTCCCTTTTTATCCCCCTCTCTCACTTGAAAACTCTGTAACCAGCAGTGCTGGATTTAAACTTGGTGAGTTCCTAAGCTATTTAAAGCTTGGAGGCCCCTTGTTAAAAAGTTACACTGAAAGGTCTCACAAAGGTGCGTACCAAAACAGGACCTTGGGTTGCCACAAAAAAGTTGAAAATATAATTATGCCTTTTAATAGCAAGGTATTTAAAATGAAAAATACAAATTATTTTCAAATGAAGGCATTTTCTGATTACATATTTATCATTTGGCTGGCTTAATCTCTCTCATAGATTATAATATAGTATACCCTGGAAACGATACTTAATGTATCTTAAAATTATTTTAAAAATTACATTAAATATATATACAAAATGCTGACAGTAAGTAATCAGGATCAATTTTATTAATATAAGTAATGAAATCGTTAGCAAAATCAGAAAACTGATATCAGATACAACTTAAAACATTTTCTTTCTTGATTTCTCAAAAGCAAAATCATGAATTATGCCCTCAAATGATATGCTATGGTAATTTTTTGAGTTACTCTTCAAGCTGGTGTTTTTTTTTCTGGTATCCGCTCTTAAATGTTCTCCTCATCGTAAACCTCCTTGAAATTCTGTGAGGCCCTAAGCTGTAGCTTGCTTAGCTTATGCCTAAATCCAGCCCTGGTAACCAGGAATGTTGAGCTGCCATTCCTGTTTCTCATGAAGTCATATTTCTGTAATAGCTGTGATATCATTACTGCCAACTTTCTATCTACCTCGGCCTGTCTGCTTTATTTGCAACATTTCTTGCTTTGAAGTATATGCCCTCAAACACTGCCAAACTCTCTTTATTTTCTATATTTTGTTTCCTCTGTCTTCCAGACTCATTGATTTTTTGTTTGCCAACCATTATTTTTGTTTCAAGTCTACCCTCAGGTTCCCAACCCCTTGCTAAATGGGTTTAGACAGTCCCTAACACACAAGCAAACCTTTAGCATAGTTTAATGTGACTGCAACACGGTTTCATTAAAGGGAAGTCGTGTCTGACAAATTTACTGGAGTTCTATGAGGATGTGTCTAGGGCAGTGGATAGAGGAGAGCCGGTGGATGTGGTCTTTCTGGATTTTCAGAAGGCGTTTGACAAGGTACCTCACAAGAGGTTATTGCAGAAGGTCAGGGGACATGGAGTTGGGGGTAGGGTGTTAGCGTGGATAGAGGATTGGTTGTCAAATAGGAGGCAGAGAGTGGGGGTCAATGGGTGCTATTCGGATTGGCGGTTGGTGACTAGTGGGGTGCCCCAGGGGTTGGTGCTGGGGCCTCAGCTATTTACCATTTATATAGATGATCTGGAGGAGGGAACCGAGTGCAGGGTGTCGAAATTTGCTGATGACACCAAGATTGGGGGAAAGGCAAATTGTGCGGAGGGTGTGGAGAGTCTGCAGAAGGATCTAGATAGGCTGGGCGAATGGGCCAGGAAATGGCAAATGGAATTTAATGTTGGCAAGTGTGAGGTGGTCCACTTTGGTAGGAAGAATGGTAGGAAGGACTATTACTTATGTGGCGAAAAACTGCAGCAGGCGACGGTGCAGAGGGACCTCGGGGTCCTTGTGCATGAGTCGCAAAAACCCAGCTTGCAGGTGCAGCAGGTGGTCAGGAAGGCGAATGGGATGCTGGCCTTCATAGCGAGGGGGATTGAATATAAAAGTAGGGAGGTCTTGCTGCAGCTGTATAGGGCATTGGTGAGGCCGCAGCTGGAGTACTGTGTGCAGTTTTGGGCGCCGCACCTGCGCAAGGATATTTTGGCCTTGGAGGGAGTGCAGAGGAGGTTTACTAGGCTGATACCGGAGTTGAGGGGATTGAGCTATGAGGAGAGGCTGAATAAACTAGGCTTGTACTCGTTAGAGTTTAGAAGAATGAGGGGAGATCTCATTGAGACGTATAAGATGATGAATGGGATGGATAGGATAGAGGTGGAGAGACTCTTCCTGCTCAGAAAAGACAGTAGGACTAGGGGGCACAGCCTCAAGAGAAAGGGGAGGCGGTTTAGAACGGAGTTGAGGAGGAACTTCTTCACTCAAAGGGTGGTGAATCTCTGGAATTCTCTGCCCGTTGAAGTGGTGGAGGCTGCCTCGCTAAATATTTTTAAGAAGCGGGTTGATGGGTTCTTGATAAGAGAGGGGATTAAGGGTTATGGGGAGAGGGCGGGAAAGTGGAACTGAGCCACAACAGATCAGCCATGATCTTATTGAATGGCGGGGCAGGCTCGAAGGGCTAGATGGCCTACTCCTGCTCCTATTTCTTATGTTCTTATTATGTTCTTATGTTACCTATAAATTATTATCCAACATTATTGCATGTACCATTCTTGAGATATTCTGTCTCCTGTCTTTTCTTTGCTTCCCAACAACTTCCTGCAGAACAGAAGTAAACTTTCAATACAACTTGAGTTTGTTTACACAATAAATTTTTATTACAGTACCTGCTTGGTAGAAGAATTTTGGTTCTGTTACCATGGAATATTCTAGTATTTATTGTGTTTATTCATTGAATGAAATTTCCTGCCTTCCCAGGTAAGTCAGCTTCAGAAGACCAAAAATTGAAATATATGAACCCTGAATGTCCCTCTGTCCCTAAAGATTTGTAATATGTTATATACTATATTGAACATATTTGAAATTATAGAACCATAGCATCCCCACAGTGCACAAAGAAGCCATTTGGCCCATTGAGTCTACACATCTCTCTGAAAGAGGATCCTACCCAGCAGGTTCAGCATTTCTCTGGTAGTAACGATTCTGAGCATTTATTAAATGTTAAGTTATTCTTCTAACCAATTTAGGGATGGGCAGCCATGATTTGCATAAAACTGTTCCACATTTACTTGACCAGTCATATTTCCCTGATGTATTAGTAACATGATCAGATTGCAGCCTTATAAATGGAAATGAGAAACCTAGCAAACCAGGTCTAGAAATGTCAAATAAGGCAATAAAATTTGCATGGCAAAGTTATTAACTGAGCTTGATATCACCATCACTGTTAATGCAAACTTGCAGTATTTAACTTTGTTTTTCAGTTGAACCACATCCAAGTATTGATTGCTGAATGTACCGTTGAGTCTTACTGGGAAAATAATGGAATGTCACAAAAGCTTTAACATTTAACATGCAAAACTTTAACATGTACCCAAAATGAAATTCCTGATCCTAACATGCTACTCGTTACATGAACGTAAATGCTGAAAGATGTATTTATACAATTCTCTGGGATAGCAGGTAGGTAATCTGCTGCTTTTTTTTGGTTCTGCTGCTCTGGAGGCAGCCACTAGGAAGTGTGCCAACATTTACGTCAGGCAATTATTTTCAAGGAAACCAAATAGTCCAATAAATAGGAAACTGCTCTGAAGTAGTATCTAGTCAACAAATTGGGGGTAATATATTAGCATGGACAGAAGATTGATTTAACAGGCAGGAAGCAAAAGGTAGATGTAAATGGGAAATCCTCAAGTTGGCAGGCTGTGACGAGTGGAATACTGCAAGGATCAGTGCCTGGGCCTCATTTATTTACAAGCTGTATTTATGATTTGGAGAGAGTAATGTGTTTAAATTTGCGGATGATGAAAAGCTAGGTGGAAATGTAAATTATATGGAGGACGCAGGCTACAAAAGGGACTTAGATTGAGTGGACAGCAAGGTGGCAGAGTATTATGGGAGCATGATGTTACTCACTTCTGTCATAAACAAAAAAATGAGGATTTTCTATTTTTAAGAGGGATGAAACTTCGAAGTGTTGTTCTGAGACTTGTGTCTACATAGAATGCAAAAATCATGAGCAAAATTCTCCAGCCTCCCAGTCATGTGTTTCCCACTGTCAGGAGGTGGCTTCTTGATTGCTGGTGGCAGGATTCTCTGGTCCTGCAAAAGGCATACAGCATGCTTGCCTTCATCGGCTGGGGCATTGAGTTTAAAAATTGGCAAGTCATGTTGCAGTTTTATGGAACCTTAAGCTGCATGTGGAATACTGTGTACGATTCTGGTCACCACACTACCAGAAGGATGTGGAGACTTTGGAGAGGGTACAGAAAAGATTTACCAGGAAGTTGCCTGGTATGGAGGGCATTAGCTTTGAAGAGAAGTTGGAGAAACTTGCTTTATTCTCACTGGGATGACGGAGGTTGAGGGGTGACCTGATAGAAGTTTATAAGATTATGAAGGGCATGGACAGAGTGGATAGTCAGAAGCTTTTTCTCAGGGTGGAAGAGTCCATTACTAGGTGGCATAGGTTTAAGATGCGAGGGACAAGGTTTACGAGGATGTAGGAGGCAATTCTTTTACACAGAGGGTGGTGGGTGTCTGAAACTCACTACCGGGGGAGATAGTGGAAGCAGATAAGATAGTGACTTTTAAGGGACGTCTGGACAAATACATGAATAGGATGGGAATGGACAGATATGGTCCCCAGAAAGATAGGGAGTTTTACTTCAGTTAGGCAGCAAGGTCGGTGCAGGCTTTGAGGGCCAAAGGGCCTGTTCCTGTGCTGTAATTTTATTTGTTCTTTGTTCTTCAAGTAAGTCTTAAGGCTCTGCTAGTCAATACAATCATGGTTGGTTTACGGCCTCAACTCCACTTTCTGCCCCCAAACCCCAACGCATATTCCTTGATTCTCCGAGACCCAAAAATCTGCCTATCACCTCATTAATGGAGCACCTGCAATCCTCTGGGGTTAGGGGATTTCCAAGCTTCACATCTCCCTGGATGAAGAAATTTCTCTTCATCTCAGTCCTGAATGAGTGGCCCCTTGTTCTGAGACTGCGCCCCTATATTCTAGCTTCCCCAGCCAGCAGAAAGGACTTCTTAGTATTTACCATATCAAGTCCCTTCAGTATCTTGATACTTCAATAAGATCATCTTTCATTCTTCTAAACCCCAGAGAATATCGGCCCAATTTACATTGTCCTATGAAGAGAGCCTATCACCTCATCGCAGGAATAAATCTAATGAACTTTCACTGTGCCACCTCCAATGCAAATATATACTTCCTTAAATATGGGTAGCAAAGCTATGTACATACTTCAGGTGTGGCTGTGCCAATGCCCTGTACAATTGTATCAAGACTTCTTTCTACACTGCAATAAAGGCCATTTGCCGCTTTCTTCATTGTTTGCTTTCATTTTATTTGCCTTCCATTGTTTGCTGGAGCAGACGAGTGAAGGAGCAGAGAGACAGCTAAGATTTTACCTGTTAAAAACCAGTTTAAAATAAGTTTAAAGCACTTTGTTCTTTGTAGAACTGTTTAAAGCATTTATTTATTGTATTTACTGCTTTAAGAATTCTGAGGGAGTGGTTAGCAGGCAGTTGTGGGCCATCAGATTTAAATCAGCGCCAGGTTTAAAAGGAGGCCTGGCGTAGACAGCGGGCAGCGGAGTGAGAGGGAAGCAGAGTGAGCTACTAGGGCTTAATATCAAAAAGGGCTTGAGGGAAAAAAGGCCAGGTGAGTTCGTTTGAAAAACAAAAAAAACCAAAAAAACAAAAAAAATTTTTTCAAAACCACTACAGTAAATAATGGAGGGGCATGTGATGTGTGGTTTCTGTATGATGTGGGAACTGGTGGACCCTAGGGTTCATCCCAGTGACCATGTCTGCAGTAAGTGCAGGTTGCTGGAGGAGCTCCAGCTCAGGGTAAATGAGCTGGCCTCTGAGCTACAGACACTGAGGCTCATCAAGGGGAGAGAGGGTGCCATTGTCAATGGGGTGCAAGTGACATCCACCCCCCCTAGACTGGCTAACTCTAAGGGTCAGGGACAAGAGGGGGCTACTGGGAAGAGGAAGGGGGGTGAGGAGCGGAGGCCTCAGCCTCTTAATCTGCATAACAGGTTTGAGGTTCTTGCTTCCAAGTTGGACGAGAACGAGTCAGGTGAGGTTGGTGAGCAAGCTGCACAGGGTACAGTGCTGCAGCAGGACATAGGCAAAGAGAAAAGGAAAAGGAACGTAGTAGTTATTGGGGATAGTGGGGTGAAGGGTATTGACACTGTCCTTTGTCACAATGACAAAGTGCACAGAAGGGTGTGTTGTCTGCCTGGTGCTAGGGTACGGGATGTCGCAGCTGGGCTGCAGAGGAACCTGGAGTGAGAGGGTGAGAATCCGGTCGTTGTGGTACATGTGGGTGCCGGCGACGTAAGCAAAATGCAGACTGAGGATCTGGGGAGGGAGTATGAAAAGCTTGGAATGGAATTAAAAAGTAGAACCGACAAGGTGGTTATCTCTGGGCTACTGCCTGAACCGTGTGCAGATGGGCATAGGGTTGACAGGATTAAGGAAGTGAATGGGTGGCTCAGGGATTGGTGTGGGAGGAATGGGTTTGAATTTATGGGGCATTGGCACCAGTATTGGGGTAGGTGGGACCTGTTCGGGAGGGATGGGGTTGGTCTGAATCGTGCTGGGACCAGAGTGCTGGCGAATCGAGTAAAGAGGACTGTAGACAGGGCTTTAAACTAATTATGGGGGGGGAGGGTGTGAGGGTAGGTGACCTTACGAGGTCTAAAGTTAAGGAGAGTGTACATGTAAGGGAAGAGGCCGAGGATGTCCCAATAATAGAGGGAGTAGGGGGCATGAGTATAGTTGGTGGCGTTGCGGCAAATAGGGTCCAGGTGAAGGCTGGGATGAAAGCACTTTATCTGAATGCACGAAGCATTCGGAATAAAGTGGATGAGCTGATGGCGCAGCTCGACACAAATGGATACGATCTGGTGGCCATTACAGAGACGTGGCTGCAGGGTGACAGGGACTGGGAGCTGAATGTACAGGGCTATCAAGTGTTTAGGAAGGATAGACAGGAGGGAAAAGGGGGGTGCGTAGCTCTGCTGATTAAGGATAGCATCACGGTGGTAGCAAGGGATGATATTGGAGCCAAGGAGCAGAGGGTGGAATCGTTGTGGGTGGAGATTAGGAACAGCAAAGGGAGGAAGACGCTGGTGGGTGTCGTCTATAGGCCCCCGAATAATGATCTGGAGATGGGGCGGGCTGTTAACGCGCAAATAAGTGCGGCGTGCAGGAATGGGACGGCCGTAGTTATGGGGGATTTCAATCTGCATATTGATTGGTCGACCCATGTTGGACGTGGGGGGCTCGAGGAAGAGTTCTTGGAATGCTGCCGGGATAGTTTCCTCGAACAGTGTGTGTTGGAGCCGACGAGGGAGCGAGCTATCTTGGATCTGGTGCTATGTAATGACGCGGGTAGAATTAGGGACCTTGTGGTGAAGGATCCTCTTGGGGAGAGTGATCATTGTATGGTGGAGTTTCTGGTGCAGATGGAGGAGGAGAAAGTGGGTTCCCGGACACGCGTCCTTTGTTTGAATAGAGGGAAATACGGAAGGATGAGAGAAGAATTGGCGAATGTGGACTGGGAGAGCGCGTTGGAGGGAGGGTCTGTTAAGGAGCAGTGGAGGATCTTTAAGGAGATCTTTCTTGGTGCTCAACGGAAATTTATTCCGATGGTCAAAAAGGATAGTAGGAGGAGAGGTAATAAGCCGTGGATAACAAAGGAGGTGAAGGAAAGTGTTAAACTAAAAGCGGAGGAATTTAGAGTAGCTAAGAGTAGTGGGCGAGAAGAGGATTGGGAGAGGTTTAAATGTCAACAAAGATTGACAAAGAAGTTGATAAGGAAGGGTAGGAGAAACTATGAAGCTGGGCTAGCGCTTAATATAAAAAAGGATAGCAAGAGTTTTTATAAATATATAAAAAGAAAGAGGCTGGCTAGGGTGAATGTTGGTCCTTTAGAGGATGAGAAAGGGGACCTAGTGGTAGGGGATGGGGATATGGCTAAGGTATTGAATAACTTTTTTGTTTCTGTCTTCACGGAGGAGGACGTGAATAATTTGCCGGGTGTTAGCGATAGAAAGGTGGTAGGACTGGAGGGTCTTAATGACATTACTGTTACTAGAAAGGCGGTGCTCGACAGACTGGAGGGGCTGATTGTGGACAAGTCCCCAGGACCGGATGGAATGCATCCGAGGGTTCTGAAAGAAATGGCGGAGGTGATAGTGGATGCCTTGGTGGTTATTTTCCAAACGTCGCTGGATTCCGGGGAAGTGCCGGATGATTGGAAAACGGCTAATGTTACGCCGTTGTTTAAGAAGGGTGCCAGGCAAAAGGCGGGGAATTATAGGCCGGTTAGTTTAACGTCTGTGGTAGGTAAAATGTTAGAATCTGTCATTAAGGAGGAAATTGCGAGGCATCTTGAAGGGAATTGCTTGATAGAGCAGACGCAGCACGGTTTCATTAAAGGGAAGTCGTGTCTGACAAATTTACTGGAGTTCTATGAGGATGTGTCTAGGGCGGTGGATAGAGGAGAGCCGGTGGATGTGGTCTTTCTAGATTTTCAGAAAGCGTTTGACAAAGTGCCTCACAAGAGGTTATTGCAGAAGGTCGAGGAACATGGAGTTGGGGGTAGGGTGTTAGCGTGGATAGAGGATTGGTTGTCAAATAGGAGGCAGAGAGTGGGGGTCAACGGGTGCTATTCGGATTGGCGGATGGTGACTAGTGGAGTGCCCCAGGGGTCGGTGCTGGGGCCTCAGCTTTTTACCATTTATATAGATGATCTGGAGGAGGGAACCGAGTGTAGAGTGTCGAAATTTGCTGATGACACCAAGATTGGGGGAACGGCAA
This sequence comes from Carcharhinus amblyrhynchos, assembly GCF_965287045.1. Lineage (NCBI taxonomy): Eukaryota > Metazoa > Chordata > Chondrichthyes > Carcharhiniformes > Carcharhinidae > Carcharhinus > Carcharhinus amblyrhynchos. The sequence goes on from NC_137324.1 coordinate 154,044,863, forward strand.
ATTGTGCGGAGGGTGTGGAGAGTCTGCAGAAGGATCTAGATAGGCTGGGCGAATGGGCCAGGAAATGGCAAATGGAATTTAATGTTGGCAAGTGTGAGGTGGTCCACTTTGGTAGGAAAAATGGTAGGAAGGACTATTACTTACGAGGCGAAAAACTGCAGCAGGCGACGGTGCAGAGGGACCTCGGGGTCCTTGTGCATGAGTCGCAAAAACCCAGCTTGCAGGTGCAGCAGGTGGTCAGGAAGGCGAATGGGATGCTGGCCTTCATAGCGAGGGGGATTGAATATAAAAGTAGGGAGGTCTTGCTGCAGCTGTATAGGGCATTGGTGAGGCCGCAACTGGAGTACTGTGTGCATTTTTGGGCGCCGCACCTGCGCAAAGATATTTTGGCCTTGGAGGGAGTGCAGAGGAGGTTTACTAGGCTGATACCGGAGTTGAGGGGGTTGAGCTATGAGGAGAGGCTGAATAAACTGGGCTTGTACTCGTTAGAGTTTAGAAGAATGAGAGGAGATCTCATTGAGACGTATAAGATGATGCGGTTTAGAACGGAGTTGAGGAGGAACTTCTTCACTCAAAGGGTGGTGAATCTCTGGAATTCTCTGCCCGTTGAAGTGGTGGAGGCTGCCTCGCTAAATATTTTTAAGACGCGGGTTGATGGGTTTTTGATAGGAGAGGGGATTAAGGGTTATGGGGAGAGGGCGGGAAAGTGGAACTGAGCAGCGACAGATCAGCCATGATCTTATTGAATGGCGGGGCAGGCTCGAAGGGCTGGATGGCCTACTCCTGCTCCTATTTCTTATGTTCTTATGTTCATAGCTTGATGTACCTGCATGCTAACTTGCTGTCTTTTGAGTATATCCAAGTCCCTCTGAACATCAACCTTTGCAATTTTTGCACCTTGCTTTTCTATACCTACCATTAAAGTAATCTCTTATTTCTCCACATTATACTCCATCTGCCATATTGTCTCACTTAACCTGTCTATATTCCTTTGCAATTTCTTGGTGTCCTTCTCAGTTTTGTATGAATTACTCTCTTTATCTCAATCGTTAATATAGATTGTAAATAGCTGAAATTCTGGCACTGATTGTTGTGACATTCCACCAGTCACAGCCTGACAATTTAAATTTTATTTATCCCCACTCTTTGCTTCCTATCTATTAACCAATCCCCTCTCTGTGCCAATATATTAACCTTGCCTTATCTTTTTTATTAACCTTCTTGTGTGGCATCTCATCAGCATAGTTAAGGGCATGCCCCTATCTACATCAATGGTGATGAAGTGGAAATGCTTAAGAGCTTCAAATTTCTAGGTGTCCAGATCATCAATAACCTGTCCTGGTCCCTCCATGCTGATGCTATATAGAACATAGAACATAGAACATTACAGCGCAGAACAGGCCCTTCGGCCCACGATGTTGCGCCAACCAGTTACAAAAACAATGACCCACTAGCCTATACCAATCCCTTTTCGTCCATAAACCTATCCAGAGATCTCGTTAAGAAAGCCCACGCTCACCTCTACTTTCTGAGGAGGCTGAGGAAACTTGGCATGTCCATTACGACTCTCTCCAACTTTTACAGATGCACCATGGAAAGCATTTTCCTGGTTGTATTACAGCTTGGTATGGCTCCTGCTCTGTCCAAGACTGCAAGAAACTACAAAGGGTCGTAAATGTAATCCAATTCATCATGCAAACCAGCCTCCCATCCATTGACTCTGTCTACATTTCCCAATGCCTTGGAAAAGCAGCCAGCATAATCAAAAACATTCTTTCTACCGTTCGGAAAATAATACAAAAATCTGAGATCTTGTACCAACTGACTCGAGAACAGCCCCTTCCCTGCGACCGTCAGATTTTTGAATGGACCTACCTCACATTAAGTTGATCTTTCTCTACACAGCTGTAACTGTGACACTATATTCTGCACTGTTCCCTCTGTAGGGTATGTTTTGCCTGTATAGTGCACAAGAGACAATGCTTTTTAATATATACTAATACACATGACAAATAAAGGTATTAGGTTGGATTTTAGTCCTTTTGATTCCTTCAGAACTTTTTCTAAGCTGATATAATTACCTTCTCCACACTATTAGTGGCTCCAGGGAACCTTTTGTTTCTGGTGAAGAAACAAAACCTTTTACTGTGAAGATGCAGAAATTATTTGTTCAATTTCCTCATTCATAATTTCTCCTGTCTTTAAAATTTACTTTTGTTACTATCCTTTTTATATGCCTGTAAAAGCTCTTACAGTCTGTTCTTTTACCCGTGAATAGTTTACTCATTTTTTAAAACCTTTTTAATCAGCTTTTTTGGTGGCCCTTTGCTGTTTTTTGAAAAACTGTCCGACCTTAGCTTTACAGCTATTCAGTAGTGCAACATTTATACAAGTCTCTTTTAATGTAAAATGATCCTCAATTTCCTTAATAAGCCATGGAAGGATCTTTCTTCCTGAGTTTTTGTTATTGAAATGATGAATGTGATGATTTGTTCCTTTAGCAAAAAGTAAATCAACAGGAGAAGGGTATGTAATTAGAGACCAAATTACAATCAGATAATTTCATTTTTTTAAAAAATTAATCTCCATCAGAAATGTGGGGCTAACAGAGTGATTGGCACTGCCTCCTCAGCGCCAGGGTCTGGGACACTTTTTAAGCAGAATCTGCATGTTCTCCCTGTGTCTGCGTGGGTTTCCTTCAGACTGTGGGAGGAAATCAGAGTGTCCAAAAAACAAAGTTAGATTCACTGGCCATGCTAAATTCTCCCTCAGCGTACCCAAACAGGGTGAGTGGTGACAAGGGGATTTTCACAGTAACTTTATTGCAGTGTTACTGTAAGCCTACTTGTGATGCTAATAAATAAACTTTAAAAGAGTTTGTTCAATAAAAATGTTCTTTGAATGTTTAACTACTTTATGTTTTTTTTTAAAAAATCCATTCAATTAAGTCCTAATTTAAACTTTTCATTGTTTGTCTTTATAGGAGCAGAAAGTGGAATCGTTGTGGGTGGAGATTAGGAACAGCAAAGGGAGGAAGACGCTGGTGGGTGTCGTCTATAGGCCCCCGAACAATGATCTGGAGGTGGGGCGGGCTGTTAACGCGCAAATAAGTGCGGCGTGCAGGAATGGGATGGCCGTAGTTATGGGGGATTTCAATCTACATATTGATCGGTCGACCCATGTTGGACGCGGTGGGCTCAAGGAGGAGTTCTTGGAATGCTGCCGGGATAGTTTCCTTGAACAGTGTGTGTTGGAGCCAACGAGGGAGCGAGCTATCTTGGATCTGGTGTTATGTAATGAGGCGGGTAGAATTAGGGACCTTGCGGTGAAGGATCCTCTTGGGGAGAGTGATCATTGTATGGTGGAGTTTCTGGTGCAGATGGAGGAGGACAAAGTGGGTTCCCGGACGCACGTCCTTTGTTTGAACAGAGGGGAGTACAGTAGGATGAGAGAAGAATTGGCGAATGTGGACTGGGGGAGCGCGTTGGAAGGTAGGTCTGCTGAGGAGTAGTGGAGGATCTTTAAGGAGATCTTTCTTGGTGCTCAGCAGAAATTTATTCCGATGGTCAAAAAGGACAGTAGGAGGAGAGGTAATAAGCCGTGGATAACGAAGGAGGTAAAGGAAAGTGATAAATTAAAAGCAGAGGCGTTTAGAGTAGCTAAGAGTAGTGGGCGAGAAGAGGATTGGGAGAGGTTTAAATGTCAACAAAGATTGACAAAGAAGTTGATAAAGAAGGGTAGGAGAAACTATGAAGCTGGGCTAGCGCTTAATATAAAAAAGGATAGCAAGAGTTTTTATAAATATATAAAAAGGAAGAGGCTGGCTAGGGTGAACGTTGATCCCTTAGAGGATGAGAAGGGGGACTTAGTGGTAGGGGATGGGGATATGGCTAAGGTCTTGAATAACTTTTTTGTTTCTGTCTTCACGGAGGAGGACGTGAATAATTTGCCGGGTGTTAGAGATGGAAAGGTGGTAGGACTGGAGGGTCTTAATGACGTTACTGTTACTAGAGAGGCAGTGCTCGACAGACTGGAGGGGCTGATTGTGGACAAGTCGCCAGGACCGGATGGAATGCATCTGAGGGTTCTGAAAGAAATGGCGGAGGTGATAGTGGATGCCTTGGTGGTTATTTTCCAGACGTCGCTGGATTCCGGGGAAGTGCCGGAAGATTGGAAAACGGCTAATGTTACGCCGTTGTTTAAGAAGGGTGCCAGGCAAAAGGCAGGGAATTATAGGCCGGTTAGTTTAACGTCTGTTGTAGGTAAAATGTTAGAATCCGTCATCAAGGAGGAAATAGCGAGGCATCTTGCGGGGAATTGCTTGATAGAGCAGACGCAGCACGGTTTCATTAAAGGGAAGTCGTGTCTGACAAATTTACTGGAGTTCTATGAGGATGTGTCTAGGGCGGTGGATAGAGGAGAGCCGGTGGATGTGGTCGGTCTTGATTTTCAGAAGGCGTTTGACAAGGTACCTCACAAGAGGTTATTGCAGAAGGTCGAGGGACATGGAGTTGGGGGTAGGGTGTTAGCGTGGATAGAGGATTGGTTGTCAAATAGGAGGCAGAGAGTGGGGGTCAATGGGTGCTATTCGGATTGGCGGGTGGTGACTAGTGGAGTGCCCCAGGGGTCGGTGCTGGGGCCTCAGCTATTTACCATTTATATAGATGATCTGGAGGAGGGAACCGAGTGTATGGTTTCGAAATTTGCTGATGACACCAAGATTGGTGGAACGGCAAATTGTGCGGAGGGTGTGGAGAGTCTGCAGAAGGATCTAGATAGGCTGGGCGAATGGGCCAGGAACTGGCAAATGGAATTTAATGTTGGCAAGTGCGAGGTGGTCCACTTTGGTAGGAATAATGGTAGGAAGGATTATTACTTATGTGGCAAAAAACTGAAGCAGGCGACGGTGCAGAGGGACCTCGGGGTCCTTGTGCATGAGTCGCAAAAACCCAGCTTGCAGGTGCAGCAGGTGATCAGGAAGGCGAATGGGATGCTGGCCTTCATAGCGAGGGGGATTGAATATAAAAGTAGGGAGGTCTTGCTGCAGCTGTATAGGGCACTGGTGAGGCCGCAGCTGGAGTACTGTGTGCAGTTTTGGGCGCCGTACTTACGCAAGGATATTTTGGCCTTGGAGGGAGTGCAGAGGAGGTTTACTAGGCTGATGCCGGAGTTGAGGGGGTTGAGCTATGAGGAGCGGCTGAATAAACTAGGCTTGTACTCGTTAGAGTTTAGAAGATTGAGGGGAGATCTCATTGAGATGTGTAAGATGATGATTGGGATGGATAGGATAGAGGTGGAGAGACTCTTCCCGCTCAGAAAGGATAGTAGGACTAGGGGGCACAGCCTCAAGATAAAGGGGGGGGGTGGTTTAGAACGGAGTTGAGGAGGAACTTCTTCACTCAAAGGGTGGTGAATCTCTTCTCTGCCCGTTGAAGTGGTGGAGGCAACCTCGCTAAATATTTTTAAGACGCGGGTTGATGGGCTTTTGATAAGCGAGGGGATTAAGGGTTATGGGGAGAGGGCGGGAATGTGGAACTGAGCCACGACAGATCAGCCATGATCTTATTGAATGGCGGGGCAGGCTCGAAGGGCTAGATGGCCTACTCCTGCTCTATTTCTTATGTTCTTAGAACACTCTTTATTTTGTGTAATGTTACAACGCAAAGGTGATGTTTCCCTCTACACGATTTTGGAACCATCCAAAGGGATATACCTCACCTTATAAATTAAAGCAGGATCAGACACTGTCTATCATGAACCATAAACAGGTCTTTATTTTAAAACTGGTGAAACTTTATTAAAACACTTAACAAACTGAATAAACTTCCTGATAGAATACCATCTGAATAATACAAGACTCATGAATGAAACAAGGGCTTACAAATTCCAGTAATTCTCAAAAGGATCATTGGTCTAGTTCAAAAGCCTGTTTTGCTATGCTGGAACTCTGGCTGCTAGGATTTCGGCACATTGTTGCAAAATTGGCATCTGCAGCATGCTTTCTGCAATTTAAAATTCCAAGCACAAAACCACATGCTTTTTAAAGAGACAATGCTATATGATCTTTTGGTTGCAGCACTTCTTTTCAATGTTTACATTTGTCAAACATCACATTTTTAACTTTATGAAATTGTTAACTGTTATGAAATTGCATATATAACACGATTGCAAATTTCTCCCTTCCTACAGCTGCTGACTCTGGTAAAAATAATGATACTTTGCACTGTGCCCAAGTTACCATGTTTGTTATCAGACTGAAAATATGTACATTGTTTAAACCTGTATGATGCCTGACCCTATTTCCACCTGATTCCACACGTGTTTTTCAGAGTGATCCTTTTCAAGCACAGGAATCTGGCCTGATTTCTTAATGGAGTGTTGACACCAGTTATAGCACACTAAATTTTTCCTTTCAGAAACGGGAAATTCAGCACATGCTGGCAATTACATGTGAAGCTTTGTAATTTTTAATATTAAAGGTAAAGTCACCGTGGTTCTAGATGATCATAGGCTGACCTCCCTTTTGAGGGGGAGAGCTGACTGGTGGTGATTTAACCTGAGGATCACCACACCTCAGGCAAGGGGTGAGGTTGAGAAGTGGGCCTTCATGAGTAATCTCAGCTGGTACGGGAATTGAACCCGTTGCTGTTGGCATCACTCTACCTCACCAACCAGCTGTCCAGCTAACTGGGCTAAAGTGACCCTTCCCAAGTGAGCTAAACCAAATCACCAACCCTCCCCCCAGCTGAGCTAAACCAACTTTAATATTCATGAGTTGTTCAATGAGTGAAGAATGTTTTCTTTTGAGCAAGGAGTATTGGTAACTTTGAACATGAGGGGATAGAATCTGAGGAAAGGGTTCATCGTGTGGTCTATTGATATTGGCTTGGAAGGGAAGATAAGTGGGAATGAGATCAGAGGAGCAATGCTCCGAAAGTGAATCATACAGACTTGAAACGTTATCTCTTCTCCTATGCTGCTAGATCTGAGTTTTTTTTTGAAGCATTCTGCTTTATTTCAAAGAGACAGGAGATTGGCTGAGAAAGCATGAGGGGCAGATAAGGAGAGAAATGTGGGTTCAGGCCAAAGGGGAGCTGTGTAGGATGGATGGAGTAGCTTGGTGACATAAGGGAGGTAGGAAAAGCAGCATAGGTATGTAAATATATAGTCTCAATCTTAGTGACTAATTCTGTGAGGTTCTTGCTTATTAAAGGTGATAGAGAAAGATTCAAGAAGATAGTTGGTAGTGGAGAAAAGCAGTCCAGGGTGGGCTTGGAGTGGAATCAAGTGCAGCAAGGTCTGAGTGCTTGACATGAACCAAGAGCCATGTTGATGGATAACTACGCCAGTTGTCTGTCAGTTATGCTTTACCCCTTGATCTTGAGAACAATGACGGATGGCATACACGGTTGAACAACCAGGATGGAAGAGAGAAAAGATTTTGTCAAACTTAGGGTGATACATGGCAGAAAGTGAGTGATTTAGCAAATCGATATTTGCAGAAAAACAAATGGGAGTTGGAAGCCCAGATCTAAATGATTCATCCTAGGAATAAACACAAGGAAGCGGAATTGGAAAGGGATATTCAGGAGGAGGAGTGCATACGTGAGGGACACAATGAGGTGATTGAGAATAACGAGAGCATGGGAATAGAGATAAGCTCTAAAGGATGGCTGGGGATACCATGAAATCATTATCAATTGTCAGAAAAACCAGTCTCGTTCGCTAATGTCCTTTAGGGAAGGAAATCTGCTATTGTTACCTGGTCTGGACTACATGTGACTCCAGAGCCACAGCAATGTGGTTAACTCTCAACTAAGCATAGGCAATAAATGTTGGCCAGCCAGTGATGCCCATGTCCCATGTGAGAAACACAGCTCACAGTTAAACAATTTAGTCAAGTCAAGTTCTGAAGGAGCAAGATTTTATTTGTTGTTCTTGCAAGACCGGGTGTCTAGTCAAAATAGGCACACCTTACATAGATTTGCAGCACATTTTATACTGTTTTTCAAACATTGTGATGGCTTGTATTGTGTTATTCCCCCTTATTTGGCTGTTAACCTTGTTAACTTTAAACACTGTAAATGGCTTGTATTGTGTCATTCCTTCAATTAACACTCTCTCAACTCCCATTTTGCGCTTAATCTCATCACTGCGGTTATCTGTTTCGTGTAACCTAGTTAACTGTCTGTCATGTGCCTCCCCCTTTCTGTATGCTGCTGAACTCGTCCATCACTGCTGATTGTACTGTTAGCTCTTGCAGCCTTAAAAATTACACTACTTTCTCACATCCCACAAATAAATTTTTTAAAAAATATTGATAGTAATTGACAAAATTCAGGGGAGAGAGATGAGGCAAGCTGGAGAATGGAATTGGAGAATGGGATGTTACATTGCAGTGACTGAAGAAAGAAAGGATGGAGGTCATTTTGGGTAGAAACTTGAGATGGAGCTGGGGGTGGCTATATGAAATGAAAGGTGGGATGTTTGAAAGGTGGACTAGGAGGCCAAAAGGCTGTTTAGTCATGGCCTTGTATTCAGTAAGAAAAGTAGGAGATATTGTAGATAGGCAATGAAGCTTTAAAATGGATCCAAGTGTTGCCACCCATGAGCTAAATTTCAGTGAAAGCCAAGAGTTCAATATAATCACCCACCATAATGATGTGACAGCAAGGGCCTTGTATGCAAATAAGCAAGCATCAATTATAGAAGGAAATAGGTAACCTATTTGGTAGCATTGTCTAAGAGGGTATTGGTGAGAATGACAGGAAGGAGATGAGCAATGTTAGCTCCCAGCAGATACGCCAGCTGTGCAGGAATGTTACTGGGAGAGAGGAGAATGTAGTATAGTTGTGTTGTTTGTGAGAAACCAGCAAGGAAGGCTCAAGAGAGAATGCCAAGAGAGGCAGAGAGGATGGCTGGAGGTTTATTAAAGCCTGGAACATCAGGGACATAGAAAAGCAGAGACATTGTGATTGGTTGGGGCAGGAATTGGTGAAGACAAAACAATCCACTTGGGAAAAGTGCAAAGTGAAACTATTGATTCACAGGAGAGAAGGAGCCAAAAGAAGCTGCAGGGAAAATAAACAGATTGACAAAGTGGACTTCAGTTCAGAATGTCAGCTAAACTGTGCAGGCAAATTAGTAGAATTTGCATGACCAAGATTAAGAGAAATCCAAAAGTGAATAGGAGAGCAAAAAGCACAATTTTAAAAAATACAGACCCAATTAGCAGAGATCTGGTTATTTTTCTAGTTTTAATGAAGCTTTTGAGCATTGGCTAGATTCCTCTACTTTTTTTAAAAGTACAATATGAATGTGATACGTAACATTTGTTAATTGTAAAGTTGATGGATGTGAAATAAATATGCAGAAAAGCCAAAACTGTGTATTTTTCTCCAAACCTTGTAAAACAGTAGATGTGCGTGAATTCCAGTACATTCCATACAGGACTGCTTGTTGTTTTTAAAGCTTTCCCAAAATCACAGTGAAGACTTGCTCAAGAATCTACTGTTTCCTAAATTCGAAGAAGCAGTGACTTACTTAGGTTTGCATGGTCAACATGAGAATATAAGAACTAGGAGCAGGAGTAGGCCATCTGGCCCCTCGAGCCTGCCCCGCCATTCAGTAAGATCATGGCTGATCTTTTTGTGGATTCGGCTCTGCTTACCAGCCCACTCACCATAACCCTTAATTCCTTTACTGTTCAAAAATCTATCTATCTTTACCTTAAAAACATTCAACAAGGTAGCCTCAACTGTTTCACCGGGCAGGGAATTCCACAGATTCACAACCCTTTGTGTGAAGAAGTCCCTCCTCAACTCAGTCCTAAATCTGCTCCCCCTTACTTTCAGGCTATGCCCCCTAGTTCTAGTTTCATCTGCCAGTGGAAACAACTTCCCCGCTTCTATCTTGCGTATTCCCTTCATAATCTTATGTTTCTGTAACATCTCCCGTCATTCTTCTGAATTCCAATGAGTATCGCCCCAGACTACTCAGTCTGTCCTCACAAGCCAGCCCTCTCAACTCTGGAATCAACCTAGTGAATCTCCTCCGCACCCCCTCCAGTGCCAATATATCCTTTCTCAAGTAAGGAGATCAAAATTGTACACAGTACTCCAGGTGTAGCCTCACCAGCACCTTATATAGCTGCAACATAACCTCACTATTTTTAAACTCTATCCCTCTAGCAATGAAGGAGAAAATTCTATTTGCCTTCTTAATTACCTGCTGCACCTGCAAACCAATTTCTTGAGATTCCTGCACAAGGACATCCAGGTCCCTCTGCAATGTTTTACCATTTAAATAATAGTCCATTTTGCTGTTAATTCTACCAAAATAGATGATCTCACATTTACCTGCCAGACCCTCGCCCACTTACTTAGACTCTCTGTATCCCTTTGCAGACTTACAGCATCCTCTACACACTTTGCTCTGCCACTCATCTTAGTTTGTGTGAATTTTGACATACTACAGTTGGTACCCAACTCCACATCATCCATGTAAATTGTTAACAATTGCGGTCCCAATACTGATACCTGAAGCACATCACTAGTCACTGAATACCATGAAGCCTCAACATTCCACTGCACCAGGGAAATGCCAACTAGAAATGGAAAGGAAATGTTATGGGGCTAGCAAAATGTAGATTTGCAATGCTAATCTGAGACAGCGCATTCTTCTCTTTGAGCTCCAACACACTGGTTTGTGATAAGTCATGATGTAGAGATACCGGTGTTGGACTGGGGTAAACACAGTAAGAAGTCTCACAACACCAGGTTTAAAGTCCAACCAGTTTATTTGATAGTAATCCCACAAGCTTTCGGAAACGGTGTTCCTTCGTCAGGTGTGTGGAAGGTTCTGATCAGAGAAAGGCATATAAAGACACACAGCCTTTCTCTGAAAGCTTGTGGGATTACTATCAAATAAACTGGTTGGACTATAACCTGGTGTTATGAGACTTCTTATTGTGATAAGTCAGTGCTATGTGTCAAACCCATTTAACTTGTAGAACTTGTAAAAGCATGGAAAACAAACTGATGTCAGCAACTGAACAAGAGAACATAATTTCAGATTTTAGTGTCTACAGATTTCAAAGACTGGAAAAATATTTGCATTTTATCGCAAAGAATAAATAATTGGTATGAGATGGGTTTTAGCATTGTTATGCTATGTTTATTTACCTTGAGGTGCAATGTCCCAGGATCTCTTTCCCTATCTTTGCATTATGTTTGTATGGTTAGTATTTAAATGCTGAGACAATGCTGATCTTTACCCTTGTTTGTGAGAAACAGGACACACGTGGCAAGAGCAAAGGTCAGTCATTCTATAGACGTGCACACAAACGTATTAATTAGGAGCAAGAATGGGTCATTCTGCCCCTTGAGCCTGCTCCATCATTTGATAAGATCACGGCTGATGAGATTGTGGCCTTTATCTTCCTGTCTACCCCTATACCCTTTGACTCCCTTGTGGAATCATGAATCCACATAACTCAGCCTTAAAATAGATAAAAGACAAGGCAAGATTCATGAATCATCACTTACAATCTAAACATTGGAGTTAACTTATTAACATCCTAACTACTGGCTCAGACCTTCTAATTTACTTTTAATTGCAGGGATGTTCTCAATTGTTCAACACATTTGATGTAATGTTTTTTCAAATGCTTTCAGTGGAGCAATGGTTACAACATTTCAAACAATGAGACCAATAAACTCATCAGTTCTGTCTACCCGTACATATTTAGATGATCATGCAATTAAAAGAAAATTAAAAGATCTGAGCCAGTAGTTAAGATGTTAATGAGCTATCTCCAATGCTTAGACTGCAAATTATTTGCCCATAGTCTTACTTTCAATTCCTCTTCCAGAGTCTGGATTCCATAGCTGTCTCTTCAAACAAGTGAGCCAAATCCCCCTCAGATAATCTTTGCTGTGTGCCCTGAGGAAAAGAAATGGAGTTGAGGGGGCGTTGGAGCCGGAGTCTAGATGTGGGTAGGTCGGAGTCAGAGAGGAGATTGAATTGGCAGTGGGGGTGGTGTGGTTCATCTCCTTGGAGGCTAGGTCTGGGTGTTAAAATCGTTACTCTGTTTAGAAGCGCTTTTTTGCCCTAACTGTTTCAGAGTAACACTCAGGCTAAAATAGGCAGGACTATTCAAAATTTGTGATTTAAATCACTTCTGCCGGATGGTTCCCAGCCCAGCACTGTTATCCAGAGGACGTCAGCACTTCTGGGCAGTGGGCCAGGTAAATCCTTACATAGGAACCTCCTGGAGGGATTCCCCAGCGCATCATTAGGGTACGCCTTCCTGGGGAAGCCAGAAGTTATGAGCCAGAATATTAGGAAAGAAGTTCCAGAACACAGACAGTTGAGGGGGTGCGGGGGGCAGCTTCTAATGTCAGACCAATTAAAATCAAGAATGCACAAGAGGTCAGAATCGGTGGATCCCAGATATCTCAGGTTTATTGGGCTGATGGTTAGAGACAGGAGGTGTGAAGCCATGGAAAAAATTAAAATTAAAAAATTTTTAAAATCACCTGGCATTAAGGAACTTACTTAAAACACAGGAGAGTGTTTAGGTAAAAACTTGAGATTTGTTGTCATCCTGTGAACTGCATTGGCCTTCAATCAAATAACCTCTCAATAATCTAAAGCCCTTTTCCTTTGAGATTTTGAAATTCACTGAGCCATCATCAGTGGATGCCTTTGCAAGAGATTTGCATTTTTATGTTCCTCTTGCTTTTATATGTAAAGATATTTAGAGGACTTCTCCAAAAGATGTTGAGAAGTTGTTATTTCTGAGGCCTCTGGTTCATGTTGTTTCCTTGTATTATGCACCATTTTGGGGAACAGTAGCACAGTGGTTAAATCACTAGCTTCGTAATCCAGGGAGCTGAACTAATCAGCTAGAGACATGAGTTCTTATCCCACTGTGGCAGCTGGTGAAATTAAATTAAGTTAATTAAAGAAATTTAAATAAAATGTTGGTATTGAGCACTCGGCTAACCTTAGAAGAATCCGAAAACAGGATCAGAGAACCTGGTCCAACAAACATAACCAGTAAATATTTCCTTGGATTTGAAGTTCTTCTGCTTACGTAGTGTTTGTGTATCTTTGCCTCCAATCCAAGCATCACGATCAGATTCTCTGCTTCGCACATGGGGAAATAACATATGTTTGATACTCGGCAGTCAGCCACCATTCGAGTTCCAAATGGGAAAGCTTCTGTAATAGATAAATATAGCCAATGGGAGAATGTGATATCTTGACATAATAATAGAACCTGATTGTCACATATGCAAATAAAATCTTTTCAAGGTGTTAAACTGAAAAAATCATGAAACTACTGAACTGTCATAAAACCTAGCTGGTTGACAAATACTGAAACAAAGAGGTCTGTTTCCTTTACCCAGACTGGCCTGTATGTGACTCCAGCAAACAACAGTGTGGTTGACTTTTTACTTTTCTCTGAAATGGCTTAGCAACAGTGTCCCTCTAAGTGGCTGTGCACTTAATCATTTCAGCATACCCTGATGGTTAAATTAGGCTTATTGCCTCTCAAGCACTTGAGCCAAGAGCCAGGGAAATTCTTCTAACATCCTTCCCCTTACAACCCTGACAGGAAATTGATTGATGTGGAGATGCCAGCCTTGGACTGGGGTAAACACAGCAAGAAATCTTACAACACCAGGTTAAAGTCCAACAAGTTTTTTTTGATAGTAAACTTCACAAGCTTTTGGAACGCTTCGTCAGGTGAGTGGAGAGTTTTGATCAGAAACAGGGCATATAAAGGCAGACACAGTTTACAAAATACTGATTAGAATGCAAGTCTTTACAGCTAATCTGCTATTCAAATGTTAAAGGTGCAGACAATGTGAGTGGAGATAGCATTAAGCATAGGTAAAAAGGGATGTGTATTGGCTCCAGACAGGACAGTAAGTGAGATGTTGCAAGTCCAGGCAAGTCATGGGGGTTACAGATAATGTGACATGAACCCAAGATCCTGGTTGAGGCTGTCCTCGTGTGTGGAACTTGGCTATCACTTTCCACTTAGCGACTCTGTGCTGTTATATGTCATGAACGCCGCCTTGGAGAATGTTTACCTGAAGATCAGAGGCCGAATGCCTGTGACCGCTGAAGTGTTCGCCAACAGGAAGGGAACAGTCTTGGCTGGTGATTGTCTTGCGGTGTTCATTCATCCATTGTCATAGCGTCTGCATGGTCTCCCCAGTGTACTGTGCTTCGGGACATCCTTTCCTGCAGTGTATCAGGTAGACAATGTTGGCTGAGCTGCAAGAGTATGTGCCGTGTACCTGGTGGATGGTATTCTCACATGTGATCATGGCATCCATGTCGGTGATCTGGCATGTCTTGCAGAGGTTGCTGTGGCAGGGTTTTGTGGTGTTGTGGTCACGGTTCTCCTGAAGGCTGGGTAGTTTGCTGCAGACAATGGTCTGTTTGAGGTTGTGCGGGTGTCTCCTCACAGAATCAGTATTCTGTAAACTCTGTGTGCCTTTATATGCCCTGTTTTTGATCAGAACTCTCCACTCACCTGACGAAGGAACAGCGTTCCGAAAGCTTGTGGCATTTACTATAAAATAAACCTTTTGGACTTTAACCTGGTGTTGAGAGACTTCTTACAGGAAATTGATTGACAGGAGCTAAGCCTGATATGCTTAGTCAGGTCGAATTAACAGCCTGAATTCACGTGTGTCACGTGTGCAGGAGCTTGAAAGTACGTCACCACTTATGTTTCTTCTGGCCTGCTCACCACCCCTGATGCTGCTGCACTGAAGTCTGTCCTATGTGGATGTTGTAAAATGTCTGTCGGGTTTGGGTGTGGGTTCCAGTTTAAGTCATTGCCTTAGGTGTTCATGGCTGCCTGCTTGAATGTAACCTCACTCACAGTTAAACATTACCCTTATAACAGTTCCCACTCTTCACTTGTATGATACAGATCAATGGACCTAGCTTTAGAGGAATCTAGAGGAAAGGTTGGAGAAACTGGGACTGTTCTCTTTGGAAAGACGGAGATTAAGGGGGGACATGATAGCGGTATATAAGATACTGAAGGGAATAGACAGAGTCAGTAGTGAGAGACTGCTCCCTAGATTGGTTACAAATGCAAGAGGACATGATTTAAGGGTGAGGGGGGAAGAGATATAATTTGGATATGAGAGGAAGGTTCTTTACGCAGAGAGTTGTAGGGGTATGGAACGCGCTACCGAGTAGGGTGGTGGAGGCGGGAACATTGGACTCGTTTAAGGTTCAGTTAGATAAACACATGAGTGAAACGAGGATGGAGGGTTATGGTAGGGGTTATTAAATAAGGGTTAGAACCTCGGGAGACACCGGAAAGGCAGGCTTGTGATTAACGTTTTTGTCTTTTATTCCGCAGGTGGAGGTCCACCTCGTTGTCAAACGAGGGGCATGCACACGGTGGGTCGTGCGTGGGCTGCTCTTGGAGATTCCGGGAGTGGCCTAGTACTTCGTGTCGGTGTGTGTGCTTGATCCTGGACCGGTAGATGGGCGCCGCAACAGCTCGGTGACTAGCACTGCTGGCTGTGCAGATACATGGATTTGGGCCTGTGTCTGTGGGAGTTTGTGCATTCTCCCTGTGGTTGCGTGGGTTTCCTCCGGGCGCTCCGATTTCCTCCCACACCCCAAAGATGTGCTCTTAGGCTGATTGGTTTTACCAAATTGACACTATTCTCCCCTGAATCTGGCTAAGTCAGGGGTTCTATTCGTAGACACGCAGGGTAGAATAGGTGTAGGGTGATGCGGCGGCGCGGGCTTGTTGGGCTGAAGGGCCTGTTTCCCGTGCTGGGTTGTTCTTTGTTCTTTGTTTATTTGGTGACACCTGAAATGTCTGCTAGGTGGCCACAACTGTGCAATGTTATAGATGTGTGCCTAGCCTCATGAACTACATGTGAGATCCTGGTTTTCTCGTGAAGGCCTGGCTAGCATGACTTGTCAGAATCCCTGCGCTATCTCTCAGAAGGGCAGTCGATATTGTAATCTGATTGTAACAGCACCATCAGTGTCTTAGGTTTCTTCACACATACCTCAATCTGCTAGAATGAAAATGTGAAGGCCCCACGTGATGAGAGTGATGTTCCATTATATCTGCTATGTGCTTTTTATTATCAAGTATCCAACTAAGTATTGTTTAAATGTGGTGTCGGGAGTGACTGGGCCATTTCACTCCCAGATTTCAAGGCAATGCTAGACATGAACTTGGGAAGCCCCAGCTGAAGGTTGGCTCATGAGCGCTTGTCAATGATCAGACAATTGTGCTGCTGAAGCTTTCTCTGAAATCTGACTGGAAGACTCATATCCATGATTGAAAGTGACCAATCACAGTGTCTTCAGAGTGATGACACCCTGGGAACTCCGAGTGAGGATGAGGTCAGAACATTGCTCTTGCAGGAGAGATGCTGCAGTCTGGATTCAGATCAATCTTCAGATGGTCAAGTGGGAACCAGTGATTGATGATTGCCCTCCTTGAGGCACCTTGAAATTCTCCAGGTGTACTGCAATGCATGGAATGATGTTTGTAATGCTGTTCTGGCCTTGTGAAGGCTGCCATAGACAGTGAAATGTTGGTATGCTGATTGAAAAGACTATTTCACAGTGAGCATTGGTGCAGTTCTTATCCCATTCAAGAACAGCTGCGCGGTCCACAGATTGCTTAACCATCATGTCAAGCAAGATTGTAAGTACTCATTCTGCGATTGATGTCCTTCGTTGAGATGTTGAGGATAACAGGGTGTTAATATTTACCCTGCATTGAGGGGACAGGGTGAAATGGGTTTGTCTGAGCTCATTGTTTTCATTGCCCTCCGACCCTTGTCACTATAAGGGTCTCATAGTCCTGCCTGTTGCATCTGGCCTGTGCTGTGGCCTTTTCCTATGAGGCTTCAATATCCTTGCCCTATTGAGGTCAACACTTTCAACGTCTTCCTCATCAGAGGAGACATGAAGCTTCTCCATCTGGCAGCTCAGCCCCCTTTAGAGCTCCAGGTTGTGTGGAGAACAGGAAACAGGAGATCCTCTGGGTAGACTGCCAAAGAGAACGCCACCTGATTGATCCAGGCATCTGAAATGCATCTTCAACATGCCAATGGTCTGTTCAATCAAGGAACATGTTGCAGAATAAGCCACGTTCATTGTACTTCTCCTCTGAAGTACTTTAGCCATGTCTTTTGGGAGTAGTCTTTATCACCAATGAGCCAACCCTGGATGTGCTGAAGGCTTTCAAAGATCTGTGGCTCCTGTGAGTGACTCCGGATGTGAGTTATTCAAGCTCCTGGGTACCTTGCACAAAACTGCATAATCTGTCTTTGGTGATCAGAGCAGCTGCACGTTGAAAGAGTGGAAGTCTTTTGTATTACTGAATTGTGGTTGCTGCCAAAGAGCTCTTAATGCCACGCACACAGTCGATAGCTTCAGACACAGCACTGTCAGGCTGACTCCTTTGGCGTAAACACAGTAAGAAGTCTGACAACACCAGGTTTAAGTCCAACTGATTTATTTGATCGTGAATGAAGAGTTCACCTGACGAAGAGGTTAACCCCGAAAGCTTGTAAGTTTACTATCAAATAAATCGGTTGGACTTAAACCTGGCGTTGTCAGACTTCTTACTGTGTTTATCCCAGTCCAACACCAGCATCTCCACATCCTTTGGCGTAGATATGCACTAATGTAGTGACTGTAATTGTCAAGTCATTTAAAGCCGAAACCTCTCAGCTGCCATGCATAGGATTGTTTGGAGTATTTCTTTTCCAGCCGTGGCCCCTTTATAATTGGATCCTTCTGACCTTTGCAGCTTCCTGAGAGAGGGACAAAGTGGTTGCTCATGTCCAATCTAACTTTGGCCCAAAGCCCTAATGGATTCTCATAAGAATGCACACTGGGTTAAAGTGCCCAAATCATTCAATTGCAATTTGCATCTTCCTAATATGCTTCAGTTGAGCCTTGCTCTCCAAGGCCCGAAATGGAAATTATTAGGATGCCTTTTCAATTAGCTCAAAGATGCAGCAGTTGACTCCTCCCAGAAACTTCAGACCCCTCTCCTGGCAATTTCTTTGCAAGGTTACTTTTCAATTGAATCATTGCACAGCTGTGGAAATGATGCTGCTCCATCTCTAAAGAAAGTCCAGCTTCCAAAACTCACCCCATTCCACCCTCCCCTCCCGTCACATCCTTGTACCTCTTATCATTCTGCAAGAACACCATGTGCATGTTTCCCTCCCTCCAGTTATACCCATCTCCCTCTTTAAACCTGGACCTTAATGTTATTCTAGTAGATATCCTTGTCCTCCTCCTCCTCCTCTCTCACAGCTCCCCTTCCACCACAGACAACATTCTGAGTGTTCCTATGCCCCATGTCGACCTCACGCTTCCCCCTCTTGAGGTCCTCCCACACGAAACCCTCACGTGTCCCACTCATACTTATCCATTCCCCATTTACAGGCTGTTAATGTGGCCATCCGTTGCGCAGAACCAAGCCACTAACCCTCAAGATGCAAATGTGTAAGGGACTGCCTGCACCCTGCGCTGTGCACAACAAAGTGTAGACAGGCCCTCCATCTCCCTAGGTGTCTGGAAATATAATGTCTTTCATTCCTTGGTCAAAATTCTGGAACTCCCTTCCTCACAGCATTATGGGTATACCTACACAAGAACAGCAGTTCAAGAAGACAGCTCACTGTTTTCTTAATGACAATTTGGGAACGCGGAGTCCACATAGAGCCATAGAGGTTTACATGGAAACAGGCCATTCAGCCCAACTTATTCATAAGAACATAAGAAATAGGAGCAGGAGTAGGCCATCTAGCCCTTCGAGCCTGCCCCGCCATTCAATAAGATCATGGCTGATCTGAAGTGGATCAGTTCCACATTCCCGCCCTCTCCCCATAACCCTTAATCCCCTCGCTTATCAAAAACCCATCAACCCGCGTCTTAAAAATATTTATCGAGGCAGCCTCCACCACTTCAACGGGCAGAGAATTCCAGAGATTCACCACCCTTTTGAGTGAAGATGTTCCTCCTCAACTCTGTTCTAAACTGCCCCCCCTTTATCTTGAGGCTGTGCCCCCTAGTCCTACTGTCCTTTCTGAGCGGGAAGAGTCTCTCCACCTCTATCCTATCCATCCCATTCATCATCTTATACGTCTCAATGAGATCTCCCCTCACTCTTCTAAACTCTAACGAGTACAAGCCTAGTTTATTCAGCCTCTCCTCATAGCTCAACCCCCTCAACTCCGGTATCAGCCTAGTAAACCTCCTCTGCACTCCCTCCAAGGCCAAAATATCCTTGTGTAAGTGTGGCGACCAAAACTGCACACAGTACTCCAGCTGTGGCCTCACCAATGCCCTATACAGCCTCCCTACTTTTATATTCAATCCCCTTCTCTATGAAGGCCAGCATCCCATTCGCCTTCCTGACCACCTGCTGCACCTGCAGGCTGGGTTTTTGCGACTCATGCACAAGGACCCCGAGGTCCCTCTGCACCGTCACCTGCTGCAGTTTTTCGCCACGTAAGACATAGTCCTTCCTACCATTATTCCTACTAAAGTGGACCACCTCGCACTTGCCAACATTAAATTCCATTTGCCATTTCCTGGCCCATTCGCCCAGCCTATCTAGATCCTTCTGCAGACTCTCCACACCCTCCGCACAATTCATGCCACCCTTTTTTTTAACCACTAAACTAGTCCCAATTGCCACATTTGGCCCATATCTCTCTATACCCATCCTACCCATGTAATTATCTAAATGGTTTTTAAAAGTCAAAATTGTACCCACCTCTACTACTACCACCTTGGGCAGTTTGTTTCAGACACTCACCACTCTGTGTGAAAATATTGCCCCTCTGGACCCTTTTGTATCTCTCCCCTCTCACCTTAAACCTATGCCCTCTGGTTTTAGACTCCCCTACCTTTGGGAAAAGATATTGACTATCTAACTGATCTATGCCCCTCATTATTTTATAGATCGCTACAAGATCACCCCTAAGCCTCCTATGCTCTAGAGAAAAAAGTCGCAGTCTATCCAGCCTCTCCTTATAACTCAAACCATCAAGATCTGATAGCATCCAAGTAACTTTTTTCTGTACCCTTTAGTTTAATATCCTTTCTAAAATAGGTTGACTAGAACTGTACAAGTATTTCAAGTGTGGCCTTACTAATGTCTTGTACAACTTCAACAAGATGTCTCAACTCCTGTATTCAATGTTCTGACTGATGAAACCAAGCATGCCGAATGCCGCCTTCACCACTCTGTCCACCTGTGACTCCACTTTCATGGAGATATGAACCTGTTCCCTTAGACCTCTTTGTTCTATAACTCTCCAAAACACCCTCCCAGTAATTGAGTAAATCCTGCCCTGGTTCAATCTATCAAAATGCATTTATCTAAATTAAATTCTATCTGCCATTTATCAGCCTACTGGCCCAATTGATCAAGATCCCATTGCAATCCTAGATAACCTCCTTCACTGTCCACTATGCCACCAATCTTGGTGTCATCTGCAAACTTACTAATCATGCCTACTAAACTCTCATCCAAACTATTGATATAAATGACAAATAACAGTGGACTCACCTCAATCCCTGAGGTGAGACCCACAGATCACAGGTCTCCAGTTGTAAAAACAACCCTCTACAACCTCTCTCTTCTGTCACTCAGCCAATTTTGTCTCCATTTCGCTACCTCACCTTGGATCCTGTGAGATTTAATCTTATGTAATAACCATCAATAAATTATACAAATGAGAGAGGGTGACAGCCTCTCATTGGGTACTGTAACTAAACTGAAATGTCAGAAGACCAGATATATGGGGGTGAGAAGGAAATGGAGTTGAACCGGAAGATCATTTTGAATGAGGGGGAGCAGGCCCAAGATACTTCATGTTTGTGCTCTTAGTTCTTAGCTTCTAACAACTTGTCCTTTTCTGAAGCTGTGGGTGGCAGATCTGGACTCAGTGTCTTGATTTTTGTTTAATCTCCCACTACTCCTCCCTCCTGTTTTACTTGAGCTACAGCATTAATTCATAATAGCTGTACCAGGAAAAACAATTTTTAAATTCCCAAGCAGAAAAATCATTTTACATTTGCAAGCAGTTGTTTTTAAGAATTGTTTTTATTTTAAAGCTTCACCATATCTTTGGCACAGTCCTAAGTTCCAAACCATTAACAGTATGGGAACATTCACATTGGTGGCATTGCTTATCTTGCTTTTCCTTTTGGGAAAACCAGCATGCAGTGTGACTGGAGAAACCTTAGAAGTAACTAACTTGCTTCAAAAGTCATGTGTACAATAATGTGTTTCTCGTTGAAAATTGAAAACTTTTCTATATAGTTACGGTAGAGTACATTTTTCTTTTTTTTTGAACAAAAGATTGGATAAAGTGCAGGGCTACAAGGAGAAGCCAAGGTAGTGAAAAGTATTTTGGATTTCTCAAACAAAAAATCAACACGGATTAATGCCTGACTTCTGTGTTGCAAACTTCTATAGTTTTAGAAAGATTGTGTTATAGTATTCCAATACAATTTAGGAACTATGTGGTTTCTTTTTATTCATTCATGGAATCTTGATGTGCTAGTGAGGCTGGTGTTTGTTCCCCATCCCTAAATGCCCTTGAAATGAGTGGCACCGAAAGCCATTTTGGAGGGCGGTTACAAGTCAATCAGATGAAAGCAAAATACTGCGAATGCTGGAATCTGAAACAAGAACAGAAAACGCTGGAAAATCTCACCAGGTCTGACAGCATCTGTGGAGAGAGAATCAAGCCAAAGTCTCGAATTGTCATCCAGACTTGAAACGTTGGCTCCCTCTCTACACACATGCTGTCAGACCTGCTGAGATTTTCCAGCCTTTTCTGTTTCTGTGTAAGAGTCGGTCACATTGCTGTGGGTCTGGAGTCACATGTAGGCAACATCAGGTAAGGATGGCAGATTGCCTTTCCCAAAGGACATTAGTGAACCAGATGGTTTTTCTTTATATATACGACAGTTTCCTGGTCACCGTTACTGAAATTATCTTTATATTACAGAATAATTCATTGAATTTAAATTTAAAGAGCTGCCAAGGTGGTTAAACTCATGTTGCTTTGAGCATTAGCCTGTCCCTTTGGATTACCAGCCCAAAGGCCTTACCACTACACCACTGTCTCCCCCAGGCCTAAATATCCAGAATGCCACATCATTCACTAATGCACTGCAGTCTGCTTATCGAATCAGCAATGTATTAGCTCTCAGCATTTGGTGTGATCTCGGAAAGAGATTCTATGAATCTTCAGCATTTGTGTCTAAAACTGTGATTATTTCAATTTTCTGGTAACTGCAAGACTTAACATGGCAACATGTCTTGAGAGTAAAAGCCAAGCACAGTAAACAAAATAAATGCTGAATTAGACTGAGAAAAAATAGAGCCAGAGAGAAAGAAAAACAGAGTGCATTGATCAGAAATAAAATGATTGGCATCACAGTGATGGACGCACAGCTCCAGCTCAGCATGATTAGAGAAGTTTAAACAAAAATGCAAATTGGCATTCACTTTTCCAAGAAGCAGTCATGCAATGGAAAGGGTCAGCTATATCCTTTAGTGGGCAGGAGAGAAGTGTTTAGATTTGTTTAATAGCTGTGAGTTGACAGTTTAATTAAAGACACATTTTTAAGAAATTCAGCATGCATTTCCAGCCAAAGTCAAACCATTGCATCCACTAATAGGAGATTCAAAGCCTGAGGCAGGAACCAGATTAGGATGTTAACAATTTCTTAGTAAGATTGAGAAATGAAGCCAGTAAGTTCAAAGAAAGGGATGAAAAAGGCTACTTGATCAGATCATTTGGGGCTTGTACACCATGATGTAGAAAAAGCTCTGATTGGAAGGACAAGCTCACAACCTTATCTAGTTATTAATGTCACAAGTAGGTTTATACTAAAACTGCAATGAAGTTACTGTGAAAATCCCCTCGTCACCATTCTCCACTTCCTGTTCAGGTACACTGAGGGAGAATTTCAGCATGGCCAATGCACGTCTTTCAGACTGTGGGAGGAAACTGGAGCACCTGGGTGAAGCCCATGCAGACATGGGGACAGCATGCAGACCCCACACAGTGGCCCAACTGGGAATTGAACCCTGTCACTATGAGGCAGCTGTGCTAACCACTGTGTCACCGTGCCACCCATCTAAGATATCCCAAAAACTCAGAATGTTAGGTGCCAAGATTTAGGAGAGGGAGAGGAGCTACAGGCAGCAACACCCTATGGTTCACCTCATAAAAATGTGGGTGGGTGGGTGAGTGGGAGACTTACTGTTAAAGACAGTTTGGAGATTAAATGGTCCCAGGCTGAGAAAGTTCTGCAGCAAAGAATCATTTTGAACTGATTCTGGGAGAATTGAATATCTACTTATGGGACACAGTAAATTATATCTATGAAGTGGGTTTTCAGCTGCACTAATAGAAAAGGGGGAAATGTTCAGTGCAGTGGTTTAAAATTGCCTACAAGGATAGTTTTGGGTGTTTTGTTTTGCAGTAAGTGACCTAATGTGTAAAATTTTGTCATGTCATCCTTTCAGCTATTAACAGGAAATTCAAATTTCTCTGGAATTCTCTGCCCATTGAAGTGGTGGAGGCTGCCTCGCTAAGTATTTTTAAGACGCGGGTTGATGGGTTTTTGATAAGCAAGGGGATTAAGGGTTATGGGGAGAGGGCGGGAATGTGGAACTGAGCCACGACAGATCAGCCATGATCTTATTGAATGGCGGGGCAGGCTAGATGGCCTACTCCTGCTCCTATTTCTTATGTTCTTATGTTCTTCTGCAAGAATTGTATGTCTGAGGAATACATTTCATGAAGCTCCAACATTTGTGTCTAAATGTGTGAATATTTTGAACTTCTAGGAACCATAAGACGTAACAGGATAGAAATAAAAGGTTTCTGAGAAAGGAGATATTTACCAGCTGGATGGAAAAAATATCTCAGCAAAGAACATGTAGATTACAGTTACTGATTGAAAATGCTGAAATGGAAGGTTGTACTGAGAGATGATTACACCATTCTCCAGCTCCCTGCTGAATGAACTAAAATGCTATTTTGGTACATGTTTGTGCAGGAACAGTTTCCTGAAATTACTCACTCAGATGGAACGAGAACCACTTCGTGCTGCTCTCCTGGTGATGTTTTGTTTGGCTGGCTCTTAAATGGTGTATCCAACAAGAATGCACTGTGCCCCAAGCTGGATACTTTAATGAGGTACACTTTTATATTTACTAAATGCTAAATTTAATTGTTTGTGAGGGGGTCACATAGAACATAGAACACTACAGCACAAACAGGCCCTTCGGCCCACAAGTGGCGCCGATCACATCTATACCTACCAAGCCATAGAACTATCTGTAACTTCCAATGCCATTAGATCCCATACACTCATCCAGAAGTCTTTTAAAAGACCCCAGCGAGTTTGCCTCTACCACCACCGACGGCAGCCGATTCCATTCACTCACCACCCTCTGAGTGAAAAACTTCCCCCTAACATCTCCTCTGTACTTGCTTCTCAGCACCTTAAACCTGTGTCCTCTCATAGCGACCATTTCAGCCCTGGGAAATAGCCTCCGAGAATCCACCTTATCCATTCCTCTCAACATTTTATAAAACCCTATCAGGTCGCCTCGCAACCTTCGTCTCTCCAGGGAGAAGAGACCTAGCTCCCTCAACCTATCTTCATAAGGCATGCCTCCCAATCCAGGCAACATCCTTGTAAATCTCCTCTGCACCCTCTCAATAGCTTCCACATCCTTCCTGTAGTGAAGTGACCAGAACTGCGCACAGTACTCTGTGGGGTCTGACAAGGGTCTTATAAAGTTGCAGCATTACCTCCCGATTCCTAAACTCAATCCCTCGATTAATGAAGGCCAGTACACCATACACCTTCTTGACCACGTCCTCCACCTGCAAGGCCGATTTAAGAGTCCTATGGGCCCAGACCCCAAGATCCTTCTGCTCTTCAACACAGCTAAGACTCCTACCCTTGATATTGTACTCCTGCATCCCATTGGTCCTGCCAAAATGGACCACTACACATTTATCCACATTGAAGTCCATCTGCCACTTCTCCACCCAGTCTTGCATCCTATCTATGTCACACTGCAACTTCTGACATCCCTCCAGACTATCCACAACACCACCAACCTTCGTATCGTCGGCGAACTTACTAACCCATCCCTCCACTTCCTCATCTAGGTCATTTATGAAAATGACAAACAGCAAGGGTCCTAGAACAGATCCCTGGGGCACTCCACTGGTGACCGACCTCCATG
Organism: Carcharhinus amblyrhynchos; assembly: GCF_965287045.1. Lineage (NCBI taxonomy): Eukaryota > Metazoa > Chordata > Chondrichthyes > Carcharhiniformes > Carcharhinidae > Carcharhinus > Carcharhinus amblyrhynchos. The sequence goes on from NC_137324.1 coordinate 154,070,193, forward strand.
CTGAAAAAGACCCATCCACAACCACTCTCTGCCTTCTGCAGGTAAGCCAGTTCTGGATCCACAAGGCCAAAGCCCCTTGGATCCCATGCCCTCTCACCTTCTCAAGAAGTCTTGCATGGGGGACCTTATCAAACGCCTTGCTGAAGTCCATGTAAACCACGTCCACTGCTCTTCCTTCGTCAATGTGTTCAGTCACATTTTCAAAGAACTCAACTAGGCTTGTAAGGCACGACCTGCCCTTGACAAAGCCGTGCTGACTATTTCTGATCATTCTAAACTTCTCTAAATGCTCATAAATCTTGTCCCTCAGAATCCTCTCCATCAACTTACCAACCACTGAGGTCAGACTCACTGGTCGGTAATTTCCCGGGCTATCCCTGTTCACTTTCTTGAAAATAGGAACCACATCCGCAATCCTCCGGAACCTCTCCTGTCTCCATTGACGATGCAAAGATCATCGCCAGGGGCTCTGCAATCACTACCCTCACCTCCCACAGTAACCTGGGGTACATCCCATCCGGTCCTGGTGATTTATCTATCTTGATAGAATTTAAAAGTTCCAACACATCCTCTTTCTTAATATCCACATACTCAATCTTTTCAGTCTGCCGCAAACCTGTAGTACAACCTCCCAGATCACTTTCCACCGTGAATATTGAGACAAAGTACTCATTAAGCACCTCTGTCATTTCGTCTGGTTCCACACAGACTTTTCCCCCTTCACCTTTTATAGGTCCTATCCCTTCTTTTCTCATCCTTTTACTCTTCACATATTTGTAGAACGCCTTGGGATTCTCCTTAATTTTATCTGCCAAGGCCTTCTCATGACCCCTTCTGGCTCTGCTAATTTCCTTTTTAAGCCCCTTTCTACAAGCCTTTATACTCCTCTAGATCCTTAACATCTCTTAGATCTCTAAACCTTTTATACGCCTTTCTTTTCTTCCTGACCAGGTTCACCACAACCTTCATGCACCACGGCTCCTGCAACCTACCAAAACCTCCTTGTCACATCGGAAAGTTGTCGTGTAGAGCTCCAGTCAAACATTCCTTGAAAATCTGCCACCTTCCTTCAGTGCTTTTCCCCATGAACACCACCTTCCAGTTTACTCGTCCAATTGTCTGCCTGATGTCGTCATATTTCCCCTTACTCCAGACAAACACCTTCCTAGCCTGCCTGATCCTATCTCTTTCCAATGCTATCGTGAAGGAGATGGAATTATGATCTCCATCCCCGAGATGCTCTCCCACCGAGAGATCCGTCACCTGTCCTGGTTCATTAGCCAGCACCAGGTCAAGTACAGCCTCTCCTCTCGTAGGCTTATCCATGTGCTGAGTCAGGAAACCCTCCTGAACACACCTAACAAACTCCTCCCCATCCAAACACCTTACCATAGGGATATTCCAGTCAATGTTTGGGAAATTAAAGTCTCCCATCACGACAACTCTGTTATTACTACATCTCTCTAGGATCTGTTTCCCTATCTGCACCTCAACTTTCCTGTCGCTATTGGGCGGCCTATAGAAAACACCCAGCAAAGTTATTGACCCTTTGCTGTTCCTAACTTCCACCCACAGAGACTCCGTAGACAGTCCCTCCACGGCATCCACCTTCTCTGCAGCCATGACACTGTCCCTGATCAACAGTGCCACTCCACCCACTCTTTTGCCCCCCTCCCTGTCCTTCCTGAAGCATCTGAATCCCGGCACCTGTAGTACCCAGTCCTGTCCCTGAGACATCCAAGTCTCTAATGGCCACCACATCACATTCCCAAGCAGCAATCCACGCCCTAAGCTCATCTACTTCGTTCACTACACTCCTGGCGTTAAAATAGACGCCCCTCAGATCCTCGGTCTGGGCACTTCCCTTCTCCATTACCCATCTAACCTCCCTCTCATACTGTCTACAGTCCTTCTCTACCTGGGAGCTAACCTCCTCGCTCTCAGTCTCCTCATCTCTATTCCCTCCCCCCAACTTTTCTAGTTTAAAGTCCCCCCCAGTAGCCCTAGCCAATCTTTCCGCCAAGATATTGGTCCCCCTGGGATTCAAGTGCCACCCGTCTTTACTGAACAGGTCACACCTGCCCCTAAAGAGGTCCCAATGATCCAGGAACCGGAATCCCTGCCCCCTGCTCCAGTCCCTCAGCCACGCATTCACCCTCCACCTCATTCCATTTCTGCTCTCGCTCTCCCGCGGCGCAGGCAGCAATCCTGAGATTACTACCTTCGCATTCCTCTTTCTCAGCTATCTACCTAATTCCCTATAATCCCTTTTCATGACCCCTTCCCTCTTCCTACCTATGTCAGCGGCACCTATATGAACCACAACCTCTGGCTCCTCACCCTCCCCTTTCAGGATGTCTGGGACGCGTCCAGAGACATCCCGGATCCCAGCTCCAGGGAGGCAAACCACCATCCGCGATTCCCATCTGCGTCCGCAAAAACGCCTGTCTGATCCCCTCACTATGGAGTCCCCTATTAACACTGCCTTGCTGCTCTTTTTCTTACTTTTTTGAAGTACTGGGTCAGGCTCAGTTCCAGAGAGCTGGCCATCGCTTCCTCCCCCAGATGAGCTGTCCCCCCCAGCAGTACTCAGACAGGAGTACCTATTTTGAAGGGGGACAGCCACCGGCGTGCTCTTCATCACGTGAGCTTTCCCCTTCCTAACCGTTACCCAGTTGCCTTCTTCCCATTGCCCCGGTGTGACCACTTGCCGGTAGCTCCTGTCAATTACCGTCTCATTATGCAAGAGCAGCAACAGTTGCATTTCGTGAGGTCTGTCACTACTCATCTTTTAATCCCTTTATTTATCCCAATGCACAACGCATTAATATCTAATCCTGGAGTGTATAACCTGTTCTGTGTTCCTGGAAGATCCTGGTTAAGTTTGGGTGATGTGTAAAGTCAAGAAAATCCTCGTTTGGTCAAGGCATTTGGAGACAGCTGGGTTGAGGCCTTGTTCGCAGTGACGGTTCACCTGACAAACGGCCTCACATTCTGGCGATGTTCTAGGTATCAAGATAATGGCTGCCATTGTGAGTAAATTTGTGGGTGGCCATCTCAGCTTCCTGGCACAAATCATTGGTGCTCACGTTGATGGACTGTAAAATATCCAAAGGAAAATGGATGAAGTGGAGGAAAGAGTCCTGTCAGTCAAGACGGCAATTTCTTTGGTGAAGGCTCACCGTCAGTACTTGGAAATCCTACTTCATGCTATGTTGGACATCCTGGTTAATTCGGAGATGGAGCTGGAGAAGGAGTGTCCGTGCGCCCGATCTCCTGACGAGAGCTGAAGATAATTTCCAAGCTGAATTTGAGAGCTGGCTGCCATGTGTTCTTAATCTCGACTTGAAGGCTGGGTATTTCAAGTTCAAAGAGGCATACTATGTCCAATCTTTGAGACCTGGAGTCGGTTATATACCGCGATCACTGATCTTACATTGTTTTGACCTTAATGTTTGTTGAAAGAGGCTGGAGGCAGCCAAACGTGATGGGACCTTGCCTCCTACCTGGGTCTCTCTCTCTACTGGTGCTTCTGAGCAATAACACAATGGAAGTGTAGAGGTATTGGTGAAACTATGATGGATTGATCCTTAATGTTGCTCAAAAATAATGCCAAGGCTTTGGCCTTTTCAAGCTCTGTGGATGGCTATGTTATCCTGCAGTTCATCATTAATCCTCAACTATTGCCTTTGTGATTATAATCCTGATTTTGCGATGCTGCCTTTTATCCTTACGAGGGTGGTTGATTTATGTGCACTGAGATGTAAGTCTCCTGTTATGCTGTTATTCTTTGAAAGCCAGTAATATCCATTTATTTTACTCTGGCAGTGGAACGAGGCGACCTTAGTTTAAGGCGTATTACCATGTGTTGCGTTGTTTATAAAAAAAAATGAGAAAAGATCTTCAATAAAACTATATGTATTTTAAATATAACTGGTTGCTCACAAGCACAATGTTCTTCCAAATTGTACTGCTTGTTGAGAAATCCAGCAGCAATTGTACTTCTGCTTTTTAGCCTTGTTCTTTATTGTTTCTGCTGATCCAACATGGAGAACATTCATAGCTTTAGACATGTAATTGGAACTTTGAAGACTTCTACTGTTTGATTGTGGTATCAGACAGTACCTCAAGCATTTCCAAATGCTTGCATTATTTCCACTTTATGGGTTAATCTTCTGTACAGGGAGACCAGGGGTGCCAGTCTCTCTTTTATTTTTCTTTTTTACTTTCATTCTTTGCGTCGCACCACCTTTTCATTCTTTTTCTTTACTTGTACTGGCACATGTTTTTTCACTGTTTGTTTTGAGTGCTTATCCTCATGACCACTGTGCCCTCCTGTACAGCTGTCACCAGCCTCAAGTTGAGCAAAAGAACACAACACAAGAACTAGAAACAGGAGTTGACTGCCAGGCCCTTCAAGCCTGTCCTGTCCTGCATTCAATATGATCATGGCTGATCAATGCTAGCCTCAACTCCTTTCCTGTGTCATTTCCCCATAGCCCTCTATTCCTCAATCTGTCAAATATTTATCCATCTCCACTTTAAATCTAGGCTGAGACTTCAGTGCTGAACTGTCAGAAATGTTGGTCTTTTGGATGAGACATTAAACCAAGGTTTATTTTCCCTGTTGAGTGCATGTAAAAGTCCCATGGCGCTGTTTGAAAAATCAGCCTGATCACTATTTATCCCTCAATCAAGACCCAAACAACAGAATATAGTCATTATCACATTTGCAGGTCCTCCCTGTATCATTCGGAGTGCTTCGACACATTTAATTATAACAATTAGTGAATTGCCTCCTATTCTTTTATACACTTCCCTGTACTACAGACCTAGAAACAATGTGGCCAATGTCTCATGCCACTGGTTTATGCTAGCCACAAGACTCTAAAAAGAAACACCACTATATAGTTTGAACTGAGTTGGTTGAAAAACTTCCTTCGATATATTACAAATCATAAGTGTGAGTCGAGGAAAATCAACATTGCTCAAGTCATTGAATAGTGGTGAGATGGCGGACAATTAGCGGGGCTCAAAAAAACAATAAACAGACTCACAAGTTAAGCCTTTAAAAGGGGTTTCCAAATCCTTGTGGAGTGGCATAACTCCTCTGTATGGGGCACTTCCTCAGTTGGCCAACCACAATGACAGGTGCCTCTTCAGGCACAGGCAATTCAGTTCGATCTATTTCCATGGAGGCCTCGGCTGTGCCTGCAATAAAATCACCATGCACTTCAGTGCTAAAACAGTCAGCAATATTTCCTGATGGCAATATATTTCCTGGTGGCAAAACTGGTTGCTGGGCATCTCTCTTTTTCTCAAATTGTCTATGCATTTTCAAATGATTCTTGCTTCTTTTTCCACTTGATAAGATAGGGTTCTAAGTTTTAGCGATAGCAATTCCAGGGACCAACGCGACTCACTACCAAAATTCCTCACATACCTAGCATTCATCCGCTCTAAGTGGCTGTGTTGATTGACGTGAATCATGACTTGCCTTCTGATTGTTTTGGCTGGTTTTTACCCTCCCTGGCAAATTTGGAAACATAAGGCTCTGTCTCATTAATAACTCTGCTGGTGGGACTCCCATTATTGCATACGGAGTAACCAGGAAGAAAGTTTATTTATTTATTAGTCACAAGTACATCTTACATTAACACTGCAATGAAGTTACTGTGAAATTCCCTTAGCTGCCACACACCGGTGCCTGTTCAGGTTAATGCAGCTAACCAGCACATCTTTCAAAGTGTGCGAGGAATTTGGAGCTCCTGGAGGAAACCCATGCAGACACAGGAAGAGTGTGCAAACTCCACCCAGACAGTAACCCAAGCCAGGAATCGAACCCAGATTCCTGGCACTGTGATACAGCAGTACTAACCGCTGTGCTCCCATGAGATTTTGTTGTCCAAGGTCCCTCCTGACTGCTTCTTTAAAAGTTTGGATGGCTCACTCAGTGGTCCATTGAATGCTGGGCGATAAGGCACAATTCTAATGTGCTTGATACCCTTGAGTGTGATGAAGCTTTGAAACTCAGTGCTTGTGAATACAATTCCATTGCTAAATACTGTTACTTCAGGTATTCTGTGGGTGTAAAAACATGGGTGTAATCTTTCAATGGTAGTGTGATGTCAGAGACTTCACCTCAGAAAAGTCCATCTGATTAAAGTGTGTATAAACAATGAGCAGAAATATTGTGCCCATGAATGGACCAACATAATCAATATGGACTCATACCCAAGGCTGGCCAGCCATTTCCAAGAGTGCAGAGGGGCTGCAGCAGGCATCCTTTATTGCAATTGGCACTATTCACAATGCTTGATTGGGCTCTTCATGTTGGCATTGGTGCTAGGCCACCACACATAACTTCTGGCGATCATCTTCACCTTTGAGATGCTTGGCTGAGCACTGTGTTAACAATGGAATAGTAGACAGGTCGAAATGTACTAACAAGCTAGAAGAATGGAGCAATTGTTTTACTTTGTTAAAACCTTTTTTTCTGGGGAGTCTTCCAAGAACAATGGTAACATTTCTTTTGCCAATAATGTCGACTAGTTTGGTAAGAAAAAACCCATAGTAATTTACCATTCCCAAAAATGACGAATTCAGAAATGTTTTTGGGGCTGATGTTTCCTTTATGGCCTTGACTTGTCATCCATGGGGTGTAATCCTTGTGCATCTACATGGTACCCCAGGTTGGTGGCACCATTGGCTTGAAAAGTACATTTCTGCCTGTTGAGTGAACTCCAGTCGCTTGAAATCTCTTCAGCACCTCCTCTAAATTTGCTAGATGCTTGGCTTCTGTTGAGCAAATTATGAGAACACCATTAAGGCACACCACAACTTGTGGCAACCCCTGAGCAAACTCTCCATTGTCTACTGGAAAACTGCATATGCTGAAGACACGTCTAAAGTTTGGTGCATGTATTGGAACATCCTTTTTCTGTGCATTTATTGTAACATAGCCTCAGGAAGTGTAATCTAATGCAAGTTGCTGACATAATTGACTCATATCCAGCTCTGTATAAGGTTGAGCTCCAGCCATACAGATCTTTTGGATTGGATATTTATCCAACTTGACAGCCCAATAAACTCTTAATTTGTAATACAAATACAAACTTTTTTTCTGGTTTCAATATGAAAACTATCGGTGCTACCCATTCCAAGAATTGAATTGGTTGGATAATGCCCAGTTCTTCCAAATGCTTTAATTTAGTATCTACTTTCTCTTGTAAAGCATATGGTACTCACCCTAAAGTATTAAGGGGTTGCCTCAGGGTCCACGTACATCTTTGCTTGTAGACCTAATTTTGCCTAATTCATCTTTGAAGACACTCTTTTATTTCTTAATCCGTTTGAGCACTCCTTCCTGCAATTGGAAAATTTTGTTCCCATTTAACATGATTTCATTAAGCCAATTGCGGCCGAGGAGGCTGGTCCTTCATGATCACTGGGAGTTGGGCAGACTGTTGCCCATAGCTTACAGATACCATTGCGCGCCTTGTTTATTTACAGGTTAAAACTATACAGAGGCTTGCAGCCTCGTGGCCACACTCAGCTCCTGGGGTGACTCTGAATATAAAAGAGGTGAGTCTCCAACTTCTCCCTGATTGATTCTGTAGGTCATGTGACCCTTACTCTGCAGTTTGATCCTTAAAAGAACAATCACCACAGTTTAATAACAAAGGCACTTAAAAAAATCAAGATAATTTGAATGTTTATCATAGCATTGTATGCAATCTTCATTACATTACCTGATTTTCAATAGCATTGACTGTAACTAAAATATGCCATGATTTGCACCTAATTAAAGGATGGTGGGTATACTTGCACATTGACATAGTGATCATGCCAGGTGGCCTAGCCAGCACCACAATTCATTTTAAAAAGCTACTAAATCAGTGATCAGGATAAAATGTCATCACGATTTCTAAAGGTAAACACAGCTGGAGTAATGTACACAATAACTTTCTTTCAGTATGACTAACCTAATCTGCTGGAAAGTGAAAACAAATTTGATATTTGCTCATCAATAAAAATCAGGCTGCCTTCCAGTTCTGTGTTTTGTTTTACGCACGCGCACGCGCACACACACACACAGTTTGTCTAGTGTACATGCCAGCCCTGCTGAACATTCATCCTTTTGAGGGAATACTTCAATAACCTTCATACCTGGCTTTAGTGACTGGAGAAAATTTATTTCATTTACTGGGTCTGCAATGATTGTTTTCCTATCTAGAAACACAGAAACAATGAACCAGACATATGAACTATGAATTTTCTTTTGTTTACATGTTGTAATGGTGCACTATTCTCTCTAATTGTATTGCTTTCTCAAGCATATGTGTGTGCATGGGTGCTGAATGATTGATGTAGGATTTGGATTTCTGGGGTGAATAAATAATCCTCTTTTTTAAGCCCATGAAAGCTTGCTTTTTTAAATTGACCGCACACTCTAGAGGTTACAAAACACAGACATTCCTCTTCAAAAATAATACAATAAAGAAAAGGGTACAAATGTTTTGATTCACCCTTGATCCTGTTTGTAGCATAATCCTAACTCAATTAACAGCAGGAGAAAATACAATATATAACTGTTTAGCAACAAGGCATGGTGGCACAATGGTTAATGCTGCTGCCTCACAATGCCGGGGACCCAGGTTCAATTCCTGGCTTGGGTCACTGTTCGTGCAGAGTCTGCATGTTCTTCTCATGTCTGCATGGGTTTCCTCCCACACCCCAAAAGATGTGCTGGTTAGGTGCATTGGCCATGTTAAATTCCCCCTCAGTGTATGCCAGAGTGTGGGGATAGGGGATTTTCACAGTCACTTCACAGAGGTGTTAATGTAAGCCTACTTGTGACACTAATAAATAAACAAAGGAATACAAATAAACAATCTATTAATACAAAAACAGCTTATAAAAGAAAATATAGTGAAAGGGATTAAAAGGAAATGAGATGAGAAAAAGATGAAAAAATAAAGAAATGTAAATAAGGTGAAGACAGAAAAAGTTTTGTAAAGCTTTTAAGAATGTCACTTTTACATGATACTGAAGGATGCATCACCAGTTTTACTTTGCGCTAATATAATTGGAAACCTGTTTTCACTGCATTAGAGCAGAGTTAAGGAGGATGGACTTTTTTTTATTTGTTCTTGGCCTGTCAGGAATTCAGCTTTTTTGTCCATGCTTGGAATGTGATGCCCGGCACTAGTAGAACCCAAACACAGTGAACTGGTTGTTGCTGAGCAAGTGCCACTTTCCATCATGTCAAGGATAATTGAGAGTATCAAGGACATTAATGAACTAGATGGGTTTTTATAACAACCAGTAGTTTCATGATCAGGTGCTAGCTTTGTATTTTGCAGATTTATCTCATTAATTGAATTTAAATTCCTTGGTTGACATGGGGAACTGATATTCCCAGAGTTCTGGATCTCCAGTGCAGTAACACTACCAGAGTGCTGCTGCCTCATAAGTTCTGAAACCACTCAGACTTCATTGCTCAACAAACTCTTATCAGCAGTGTGAGTTTAATAACTGAGTAGCTTTTATGATAAGAGAAGTTAATTTTTAAAACATGAATAAGTTATCCAAGTTAATTTTTAATTCAAATGTTTAACTTGTTTGGCAGGACTTCTAAATGTGATATTCTAAATCCATCCTCCATCAATTAATTTTGATAGCAGATTGATTGAAAACACCTTGTCCCATAAGTAGCTGGAAGAATTACTCAGATAATTGAAGAATATCATGGGCTTGCAGTAACCAATAACAGAAAACCTAATAAAAGTAGTGACAGATTGCTCCATCATGCTGCATGTGATAGAGAGGGTGAGGATGACAATTCCAGCATGCATTGAAAATCTCATGCTTGTGTTTACAGCCTGATAAGTTTTGTTTTTAGTTAAGCTACGATCCCAGCTGATGCAGCTATCGGACAAATCAGATCCCAGAGTGGAACCCTGCTTGATATATCCTCACTCTTAATTTTTGCGTTCGAGACGTGGATGAACAAAGTCATAGGATTGCCGATTAACTTTTAACAAATGAATAAAACATGAATTAAGCAATAAAATCCAATTCCTTCACCCCAGCCACATGTTCACAGATATATACAGATTTGTAAGGATAGAACAAGTTACCAAATCTATCTTATGTTCTAATATTCTTTGTAAGTATGCAGTCCATGTAACCAGTAGCTGAAATGTGGTCAGACACACCACACTCTGAAACCAAGTGACTGATGCCACCCAATCCAACTTCTGTGGATTTCTCACCAAATCCTCCCAGATGCTTGTCACACTGTGAGTCAACTGGTCTCCCAGCAAATGCCTCATCTCAGGGTGTCCATTCTAGACCAACCTGCCTCAGCCATTCAGTTCTGCTACAGAAGGACCTGTGGTACAACACCAACAACCCAGCTCAGAATCAGGACCTGGTTGATGATCCCACAATGGAAATCTCAGGCTTTGACCTCCCACACAGTGGGTGGGTCAAACTGAACCATTTCACAACTAGAATCAGACACTGTCTCAATAACCTCTTCCATGGGGGACACCGTGACTCTCTCCTATGCAACTGTGGCAAAATGTTGCAGATGATCGACAAGTGCCCCAATGTGTATTTCAGCGGTCGTCTCACTACCTACACCAGGTTGATGAGGAGGCTGTCAACTGACTGAAGAATTTCAAATTTGACATCTTGCTGTTCGTCTATGCATATTATAGTAGCAGTAGTAGGTCTGGAACCTGGGCTTTCACACAAGGGTTTCCAATCACCACACGAGAAGAACTTTGAAATTTTCTCCTGCACAAGCTTTTCTCTTGGATGTGATCTCCAAAGATCCAAGTCCAGGGTTTCAACTTCTCCTTTCAGTATTCCTCTGCCCTGAATCACAACATATATTCAAACTTCCACGCAACCTCTCAGATACACAGCCATGCCAACAGAACAGTAGTGTTGCCTACCTTAGGATGATTTGGATGTCTGGCTTCTCGCTAGCTGATGTTTCTAGGACTTCATCTAGTAGCTCTGTCTGACCTCTTTGCTCCTTTAACTTCAGAGAACATATCTTGTTTAGATTCCAGTTCTTTGTCCCTTTGACTGCAGTCTTTCTGGAACTGTTTCATTCCCTGTTTTCTGGAACTTTCTGTTCTTTGGTTTCTGGGACTTGCTTTCTGCCCCTCTGCCTGTATTAACACCTCCTATGAACAGTTTCTTGTTTTTGGGTTACCTGGCTGCAGACTGAAAATAAGTGCTTCTGCTTTTCAGTGTGGGACTCTGTTTGGTAAGCAACAGTTTAATCCTTTTTAAAAGGATGCAGTTGTTCTAATGTTGTAAAAATTCAATTAGCATGCTGGCAAAGTTTAAAGTGAAGTTGAACTACAGACTTGTAGGCACCTTTGTTTAACATGAAGCTAAACTGAAGTTTTAATGATTTCTTAGCACACGAATACAGAAACACTAATTAAGCTTACTTAACTGTGACCTTATTCCTCATAACACAGTACAAATATAATTTATTTCCCATCTTTATATCCTAATAAATAAATGAATGTTGTTGGGTTCGTTGGCATTTTAATCTCTTTACAACAATCTGAGGTCCCTATCTGCTTCATGAAGATGACCGTCATTCCAGTGCCAAAGAAAAGCCAAGCAGTGTGTCTTAATGACTATCGTCCAATGGTTCTGACACCCATTATTATGAAGTGCTTCGAAAGGTTAGCCATGGTATGAAACAATTCCAGACGCCTGGACTGCCTGAATCCACTACAGTTTGCCTACTGCTACAACTGATCCACAGCAGATGCCATCTCCCTGGCCCTGCACTCAACCCTGGAACACCTAGATAACAAAGATACCTATGGCAGACTCCTATTTATTGACTACAGCTCAGCCTTCAACCCCATTATTCCTGCGAAACTCATCTCTAAATTCTGTGGCTTGGGCCTCGGCTCCTCCCTCTGCGACTGGATCCTGAACTTCCTAATCCACAGATCACAATCTGTAAGGGCAACAACACTTCCTCCATGATCATCCTCAACATCGGTGCCTACAAGGCTGTGTTCTCAGCCCCCTACTATCCTCCTTATACACCTATGATTGTGTGGCCAAATTCCCCTCCAACTCCACCTTAGTGGGTCGGATTTCAAACAATAATATGATAGAGTACAGGAATGAAATAGAGAATGTGGTGAACTGATGCGCCGACAATAATCTCTCCCTGAATGTCAACAAAAGGAAGGAGATTATCATCGATTTCAGGAAGCATAGTGGAGAACATGCCACTCTCTACATCAACGGGAACGAAGTAGAAAGGGTCGAGAGCTTCAAGTTTTTAGGTGTCCCGATCACCAACAACCTGTCCTGCTCCTCCCTCACTGATACTATAGTTAAGAAACCAAAAGAGAAAATGCCTGAAAATCTCAGCAGGCCTGGCAGCATCTGTAAGGAGTGAAAAGAGCTGACGTTTTGAATCCAGATGACCCTTTGTCAAAGCTGGAGTTTTGAGAAAGGGCTGTCTGGATTTGAAACACCAGCTCTTTTTGCTCCTTACAGTTGCTGGCAGACCTGCTGGGATTTTCCAGCATTTTCTCTTTTGGTTTCAGATTCCAGCATCCACAGTAATTTGCTTTTATTTATAGTTAAGAAAGCCTATTAATGCCTCTACGTTTTCAGAAGACTAAGGAAATTTGGCATGTCCACTACGACTCTCACCACCTTCTCCAGATGCACCATAAAAAGCATTATTTCTGGTGTATCACAGCTTGGTGAGGCTCCTGCTCTGTCCAAGACCGCAAGAAACTACAAAAGGTCGTGAATGTAGCCCAATCTATCACGCAAACCAGCCTCCTATTCATTGACTCTGTCTACACTTACCTCTGCTTTGGCAAAGCAGCTAGTATAAGTAAGGATCCCACACACCCCGGACATTCTCTCTTTTACCTTCTTCCATCAGGAAAAAGTTACAAAAGTCTAAGGTTACATACCAACTGACTCAAGAACAACTTCTTCCCTGCTGCTGTCAGACTTTTGAATGGACCAACCTTCCATTAAGTTGTTGTGTCTCTACACCCTAGTAACATTACATTCTGCACTTTCTCATTTCCTTCTCAATGAATGGCATGCTTTGTCTGTATAGTGCACAAGAAACATTACTACTCACTGTATAATACATGTGACAATAATAAATCAAATCAAAATCAAAATGACAAGTTGGCTCTGAGTTGTGGAGTGAAACTTTACTTCAGAGCTTTAGCATTGTAATGTGGATTGATGGTGAGAGTGAATCATTGAACCATTCATTGAATCATTCTACAGTGCAGAAGGAGGACATTTGACTCATCGTGCCTGTGTCAAATGTTTTAAAGTTCTATCCAATTAGATCCACTCCCCTGTCCTTTCCCCAATGCCCTGCAAGTATTTTCCTTTTTAATTGTACATCCAATTTCCTTTTGACTGATATCATCGAATGTCTCCACCACTTTTCAGGTTACGCATCCCAATCATAATGATGCATTAAACAATTCTCATCTTCCACCTGGTTCTTTTGCCAGTTATGTTAGATATGTGTAATTTAGTTAGTGAACCCTTCTGTCAGTGGAAACAGTTTCTCCCTGTTTTCTCTGTCTATCAGAACTCTTTGTGTTAACGAACGCCTCTATTAATTCTCCTCTTCATCACCCTCTAAGGAGAACAACCTCAACTTCTCTGGACTACCCACATAGCTAAATTCTCTTATCCTTAGTATCATTTTAATAAATTTCCTCTGCATCTTCACCAAGGCCTTGATACCCTTACTAAAATCTGGACTCCAAATTTGGACACAATACTCCAGCTGAGACCCAACCAGTGATTCTCAGAATAAAGGTTCATCAAGACTTTCTTGTTTTTGGACTCTATTCCTCTATTTATAATGCCAAATAAATTATTTTGTTTTTAATAATTTATCAACCTGTCCTTGCACCTACGAAGATTTATGTATGTAAATCTCCAGGTCTCTTTTATGTTGAACCCATTTAAAATTATACTGTTTAGTTTATGTCATCTCTCTTCATTCCAAAATGTACACTTTTCTCTGCATTAACTTTAATTAGCCACATTTCTGTATATTTCACCAGTTTGTCTATATCCTCTTGGAAACATTGGAACACATCTTACTTGCATCCACTCTGTTTGTTCCTTTAAATACTTCTTAGGTTTCAATGAGATTACCGCCCGTTCTTTGAAACTCTAGTGAACACAGGCCCAGTTTGCCCATATTCTCTTAATAAGATCCTGAAGTCTGCTACTGTCCTCCTCATTGTTAGCTATTGTTCCAAGCTTTATAATTGCTCCAAGCTTTGAGTGCACGCCTCCTGACAGCAGGACCAGGTAATTTATACTTTTGAAAATAAGCTGTGGATGTATATATCAAACGTTGATTGCCATAGTTGTGTGCTGCCCTCTTGTGTGATAAACAATTGTTCACTACCACTCTGTGCTTTCTATCTCTAACTTATTTTTCACCTATTTGCCACTGCCTCTTTAAACCCATGGACTTTGATTTTGTTAACAAGTTCATTGTGAGGCATTTAGTCAAATGTCTTTTGAAACTCCATACAAAATATCAATTGCATTACTTCTCCATTGAATGAACGCAATCAAATTTGGCTGGCACAATTTATCAGAATGCCCAGCCACCTGAAGAAGGGACAGGCTGTCCCGAAAGCTTGCAGCTTTTGCAACAAATAAACCTGTTTGGACTCGAAACCGGTGTTGTGGGATTTCTTTCTGTTTTACCTCAGTCCAACGCTGGCATCTCCACATTATGATGTCAGTGTCAGTGACTGACGAACTCTGATGATTAAAATACTGCAGATCAATCTATAGAATAACTAAAGCAGAATTACAGACATTTCTCTGGGTTAGAGCGATGTCATCGCCACTGCCAAATGAAGGGCTTAGGAGAAGTGTAGTGGAGAGGGTGGGCCAGCGAGGACTTGGGGCTGTTGTGGGCAAGATGCGCCAGAGAGAGTAGCTGAGTGAGGTGTAAACCAGTACCATCTCTAGCTGTCAAGTATAGAAGTCTCACAACACCAGGTTAAAGTCCAATGGGTTTATTTGGTAGCAAACACCACTAGCTTTTGGAGCGTTGCTCCTTCGTCAGGGGAGTGGCAGATCTCCCACTCACCTGACGAAGGAGCAGCACTCTGAAAGCTAGTGGCGTTTGCTACCAAATGAATCTGTTGGACTTTAACCTGGTGTTGTGAGACTTCTTACTGTGTTTACGCCAGTCCAACGCTGGCATCTCCACATCATGTCAAGTGTACACCAGTGGTGGGAGAAACTGTGCATTTGCCAGCAGATGCAGTGTAAGCTAAGTGCGCATGCACACCTGTCCCTGGTGCCTAGTTAATCAGCTTCAGTTAATCAGTTGCAGTGTTTTTTTGTAAAGGAATATAAAATTGAAACCCTGCAGTCCTTTAGCACCGCTTACATATCCAAAGGAGATTGGAAGATTGCAATCAAAGCTTCTAATTTCCACATTTACTTCCTTTGGCACTTTAGGATGGATCCTATCCAGATTAGAGATCAAGAAAAGACACACTTTGTTGAGGGTGTTAAACTGAATCTACTGGTCCTGGTGAATGTTAATTGTTCCATGATATTATTTGAAGAAGAATAAGTCGTGCTCTTAACCACATTTCTTCCCGAAATCTACATCCAAATAAATGAACCATGCATAGCAATGGTAATTTCATCTACGGTAAAGCCGTGACTCATGATTAGACTTTTACATCTGTGTCAGAAGGTTGTGTGTTCAAGCCACTCTTGAGGATTTGAGCACTTGTCAGCTGACAATCCAGTGCAATATTGAAGAGTGCTGCACTGTCTGAGATAAATTGCTTAATCCCTGAAAATGGAGTCAATGATTGTGGTGCACTATTAACCCACACAATTGAGTAGAATGCAGACAGCATGCCATTTTGACTAAGCCCCATGTAGAAGACTTGGGTTATAATGAGAGGGGACATTGCTGAGGCTGTGGTCCTTGGTGGGGCTGAAGACAATGTAGATGAAGTTATCTGCTTACCTAGTCCTCCTTCTCATCCCATTTCTCCCTCATCTACATTCTCTTCTAACACAGAAGCTGCTGATGTTGGAAGTATGCACCTCTTACTTTCTCCTCCCCGCTCACCATAATCCTTTTCCCTTCTGATACCCAAGCACATAATCTGTCCGGGCAATGAAAGAAGAGCAAGAAGAGGGTGAAGATTGATGAAGACAGTGTGCGATTTCAATTGTAACCATCTATAGAAACATAGAAACTAGAAGCAGGTATAGGCCATTCAGTCCTTTGAGCCTGCGCTGCCATTCATTATGATCATCAAATTCAATATCTTGATCCCCCTTTCTCCCCATTTCGCTTGGTCCCTTTAGCCCCAAGATCTAAATCTATAGAAACATACTGCTCAGATACTAATACTTTATGTAGTTTAGAAGAGGTTAGTAAAATAGAAGTCAAAAGAAATATACCAACATATAGATTGTAAGTATCTGATGATCGCTGCATACTTTTGATCTGAATATGCCAATCTTTCTACCAATATAGTAACTACTGCACTTTCCGTCAGAAGCGTGCACGTGCCATTGATGCCATTTTGAAACTTTAAAGGGCTTCATATCAGCCAATTCAATTCAATATCACCATGCGGCCTTTTGAAGAAGGCATTAAACTGGCATCCTGCCTACCCTCTCAGGTAGATGTAAAAGATCCTATTTGAAGAGCAGGGCAGTGTTCCTGTTGGCCTGGTAAAATTTATCTCTCAATCAAGATTATAATACTTTTCACTGTATCCCCAATACATGTGACAATAGTAAATCAAATTAAGTTGATCTTTCTCTAAACCCTAGCTATGACTGTAATACTACATTTTTCACCCTCTCCTTTCCTTCTCTATGAATGAGCCTATCAAGCAATGAATCATAGCCTCCCTATAGTATAGAAGGAGGCTATTCGGCCCACCGAGCCTGCACCAAGAACAGTCCCATCCAGGACCCAGGCAAAACTAACCTGCTAATTGCCTGAAACTAGGGTCAATTTTGCATGGCTGATCAGCCTAACCCGCACATCTTTGGACTGTGGGGGGAAACCGGAGCACCCAGAGGAAACCCACGCAGATATGCAAAGAAAGTGAAAGCTCCAGACAGACAGTGACTCAAGCTGGGAATCGAACCTGGGTTTGTCTGTATAGTGCGCAAGAAACAATAGTTTTCACTGTATCCCAATAAACGTGACAATAAGAAGTCAAATCGCAATCGACTTAATCGGTAATTGATCTAACTAACTTGCTGTGTTTCCCTGCATTGGAACAGTTTCTTTGGCAGTGAGAAGCTTTGGGGTGTCTTGAAGTTTTGAAAGATGCTATCCTATATCAATGGGAGTTCCTGCTCTAGGGAATTTCAATGAAACAATGGAAATTTGCTGTATTTCCCCTGCATTGGAACAGTTTCATTGGCAGTGAGAAGCTTTGGGGTGTCTTGAAGTTTTGAAAGATGCTATCCTACATCAATGGGAGTTCCTACTCCAGGAAAGTTTAATGAAAGAATGGAAAGTTGCTATGTTTTCCCTGCATTGGAACAGTTTCTTTGGCAGTGAGAAGCTTTGGGGTGTCCTGAAGTTTTGAAAGATGCTCTCCTATATCAATAGGAGTTCCTACTCCAGGGCAGTTCAATGAAACAATTCATCACTCATTCACTGCAGGAGAGGCTCTCCATTGGTCCAATAGATATCCAATCAAAGTTGGAGCCTCGGCTCATGCGCACTTGAGGATCCCGCTGTGCGCGTGCCCGGTTCAGTGCGCCTGCGCGCTGACTCTCCGCTCTGGCATGATGGCGGCGCAGGTGGACTGTGAGTTCCTAGTGAAGAAAGCTCGGGATTTAGTGGCGGAGGATCCGTGGGCCGCCAAAGCCTGGCTCATCACCGCCAGGACATTGTACCCTACGGACTTCAGTATTCAGGTCGGTGTGAGCCCGGAGAACGGGGGAGGCAGGACAGTAAAGGTGGTGGTAATGGGATTATTGTTGAACATGTCCTGGAGTGTTTTATGCTTCATAGCCATTGTCAACAATAATCTTCACTGTACATTAAACTTCTCAGTTTTACATGTAAGGGATTACAGTTTACTGTTTTACAGTTCAGTACAGTGTATAACACTAATGGATAACATCTGTATCTCCTAATGACTGACATCTAGCACAGTCACAGCTTTGGAAAACTGTGTGAAAACTCTGTCCAATTTATATTGTTCGTATGTCATGCTGTCTGCTCTGTACTTTGTTTACTTTTTGACAAATGACAGCCCTGTACAGGGTATAGTGTTAGGTATTGACACAGAAACAAAAAATGTTGGAAAATTTCCATAGGTCTCATAGCATCTATGGAGTAAGAATAAAGCCAACATTTTGAGTTGTGGTAATCCTTTGCCAAAGCTGTCAGATCTACTGAGATTTTTCAGCATTTTTGTTTAAGTTTTCAGATTTTAGCATCCACAATATTTTGCCTTTATCTCTGTTAATGGGATGCAGGTGGTCAGGAAGGCTAATGGGATGCTGGCCTTCATAGCGAGGGGGATTGAATGTAAAAGTAGGGAGGTCTTGCTGTAGCTGTATAGGGCATTGGTGAGGCCGCAGCTGGAGTACTGTGTGCAGTTTTGGTCGCCATACTTACGCAAGGATATTTTGGCCTTGGAGGGAGTGCAGAGGAGGTTTACTAGGCTGATACCGGAGTTGAGGGGGTTGAGCTATGAGGAGAGGCTGAATAAACTAGGCTTGTACTCGTTAGAGTTCAGAAGAATGAGGGGAGATCTCATTGAGACGTATAAGATGATGAATGGGATGGATAGGATAGAGGTGGAGAGGCTCTTCCCGCTCAGAAAGGACAGTAGGACTAGGGGGCACAGCCTCAAGATAAAGGGGGGACGGTTTAGAACGGAGTTGAGGAGGAACTTCTTCACTCAAAGGGTGGTGAATCTCTGGAATTCTCTGCCCGTTGAGGTGGTGGAGGCTGCCTCGCTAAATATTTTTAAGATGCGGGTTGATGGGTTTTTGATAAGCGAGGGGATTAAGGGTTATGGGGAGAGGGCGGGAATGTGGAACTGAGCCACGACAGATCAGCCATGATCTTATTGAATGGCGGGGCAGGCTCGAAGGGCTGGATGGCCTACTCCTGCTCCTATTTCTTATGTTCTAAACATTGGCATTTATCTTCAGGGTGCATAACCATTTATTGATAGTTTCATAGAGTGGTGCATCACAGCTTTTACCTTGCAACTTGCTTAGGCAATGAATGCATTGTTTATTTTAAAAATTAAAGTGCATTTAATATAAGTTCAAGAAAAAGTTAAAGTTTTACATTAAAAAAAAGCTCAGAACCCTTAAATTAAAATCCAGCCTTATAACTCCTTGATATTTTGTACTGTGTAATGCAATGTAGCGTATGCAAAGTAATTTACAATTGTGGCTCCAACCTCTGTGACCCACATACATTCCAGTATTAACTAATAGGAAAATAAAGCCTTTTACTCTCTAAGGATCACAAGGAAGTTTCAACCCAGATTTTTGTTGATGTTCATTGCAAAATGTCCATGAGTTGGCATAAATTGGCACTAAATTTGGAATTGCTGTTAGAAATGTAGGAATTTTGAGTAATTTTTTTTAAGATAATTTGGTTTGACTGGGGGACAGTTGATGCTTTGGAAGGCTGGAGTCTTTTAATGTTTGATGTTTATTTATTTGTGCCACAAGTAGGCTTACATTAACACTGCAATGAAGTTACTTTGAAAATCCCCTAGTTGCCACACTCTGGCACCTGTTCAGGTACACCAAGGGAGAATTTAGCATGACCAACGCACCTAAGCAATGCGTTTTTTGGACTGTGCGAGGAAACCAGAGTACCCAGAGGGAACCCCCACGCAAACATGTGGAGTATGTGCAGACTCTGAACAGACAGTGACCCAAGCTGGGAATCGAATCCAGGTCCCTGGCACTGTGAGGCAGCAGTGCTAGCCACCATGCCACCTGGGAGTCGTTTGTGCTTACTTTAATAAAAGAAAGAGATTTAAAAATATATATAAATGGGAGACCATGAGGTACCTATTCTACTTAGAAATTAATTGTTTCAAGTCATTCTGCTTCGACATGTTCTAAAATTCCTTTGATTCAGTATCACACTTTGTTCAATAAACACTCTGAAGCAGTTTGTGATGTTTAATTATGGTTGAAGGTATTATATAAATACATGTTCTAAAAATTGTTAGCCTTTTGCATGGTATCACATAGTCTTCTGATTGGATTTATTAGGCAGTCTAGTGAACTAAGTGCAAGCAATGAAATATAACGTCCTAATCACAGGTTCCTGATTAAGATATGGAAAGAGATGTGGGTCGATCCATTACCAGACTGGACTGTCAACCTCATTTCCACTGTAGTTGGAAAGCAAACCTATTATTACTTTCAAAAAAAGTCCTCAGTGTCAGTTGCATGGGATGTTTGAATTCAATAGCTTGACACTTTCCTGATTCTATTCTATAAAATAACTCTAATTACTTTAGTTAACTTGTGACTGCAGGAAATGAATATGTTCAGACAGCCAACAGGAGCACTACTTGAAAAAATACACCTGATTCTTCACTCAACAGATCTGAATATATTAAACCATTTTATTCTGTTCCCCTGAAACATCCTTCAGTGACAGTGTTTATTTTGCAAGCCTGGGAACTGATTGAAATAGCTAGTAATAACCAGTTCAAAATCCAAGAGGTAATCTGTCATGGAGAAAAATGTTTCAATTTTGACTGGGCAGGAAAAGTAGAGACAGTTGTAGGAATTTGTTTTGGGACTAAGTAATATGGAAGATCACAGTCACGTTATAATATATGTATCCTAAAATGATTTTAAGGTGGAAATTCAGAGGTACGTTTCACTTTGCCCTTCTAACTTGTGACATTAGGAGAACTATTTGATTAAATTCTAACTGTAATCCATTGCCAGCTGTTCTCTGATATCTGACCTATCTTTAATTTCACTCAGTTCTTGTGTTGCCATCACAACTGAACTTGTGGGAGTGAAACCACAGCACTCTGGTTAAGTAGTCCAATGAGTACAAAGACGATTAGTGAATCTTTTAAGCTAATATTCATATATGGTAAAGTCCTGGATCAGTGTTTTAGCATTAAACTGAAAGTTTTGCTGGTTATTATCAAATTGCAGCTCATTTCAATCACAGATTAATTGAAATATTTATGTCAGTATTATTGAAATATTATAATGAAATGTTTTGAACTAATTTACTGTTTATTTCCCCCTGCACTAATGTTTCAATTATTCTCGTTCTTAACAATAAACAGAAGTGCAAAGTAAGTTTCAACATGTTCTGCTGGATTATACTTTGTGATTATAACAAGAGCAAAATTGTTGGCATTTGTTATCATCCCTCTGAAACTGAGAGAGACTTCTGGCATCTGCACATGCATAGCTAAATGCAGATACCCATTAGTTGCTGTCAGTGATTCCCCACTGCTTCACAGGGTGTCCTGTTGAAGTCTTTGTCGATATAAATAAATTTGAAATTGCTATTGTAAGGTGAACTTCCACTTTTCACATTATTAGTCTTGCTGTAAAAAAAAAGCTGATGAATGAGGTGTGTCTTGATTTTTAGTGCTGTACTCAGCCATGATTACCACTGAACGACCCCTAAATCTAATTTTTTTTATTTGTGGAATTTTTTCATCCCATTGTTAAAAAATCCATGTTTTGGTAAATTATTTTAAGCTTATGAAATTTTGGCTTCTACTTTAATCCTATGTTTAAGTCCCAATATTTATTTCACTCACTAAAATTATAAGTAAAAACAATCAAACCTGCTTGTTATTTCCTGGTTTGCTGTCTTTGCGAATTCTTCAATATGATTGGCTGCTTAGCCAGCTTGATGATGTCGCCATTGCTGGATGCCATTAAACTCTTACAACTGGTCCCAGGATGTAATTGACATGGTCAAGATAAAATCCATGAATTGGAAACCCCTGGACAGCTTTCTTCATCAGTAATGTCTGCTGTTACTTCAGTGTTGAGTGCAAAATCCAGACACTTACTGCTCTAGTGCCAGCATTCTCTAAGCCAGAATCCAGATGGTGAAATAAAAGCTGGCAGGGATGGATTAACGACAAATGGCTGGAGTGAGATCACGCACAAAGCTTGATTTTAAATGATTCCTGAGCTCAATTGCCCATTTGACTTCCAGATTTGTTACCTGGGGTCAGTCAGCAGATTATTGACATTTGAAACTCAACTTTTGCTGTCTCTTTTCTCTCTTGAGCTATAACTGAATACTGCTTTTATGAAATCATCTAACTGCTTTGGATTAGTTTTATGGATTTTCTATTAATAACAGTTTCTAATTTTAGTATGAAATGTACACAATTGAGCGAAATGCTGAGAGAACAGCTTCAGCTGGAAGACTCCTTTATGACATGTAAGTAACACAACAAATAACTTTCCACGCAAACAGGCAACAATAAAATGCTTTGAGATACTGCTAGGCAGCTCTAAAAGTTGTAAAGAAGAAATAGCAAATGCCAGAAATCTGGCAAAACAAAATGTTGATGATGTACCTGAACAGAAAATATTTTCGGTATAGATCATTTATTAGACCTCATTCTTGGGAGCTTGTATAGGCTCTGAATATGAAATAATCATTATTACAGGAGAGTTTTCCCTTTTTAATCCCAGAAAATAAATATTTAATATTTTTGATATCATCAATTAATGGAATTATTAATAAATTCTTTTGAGCAACAAGGTAATAATAACTCATACTCTTCAATTAGATGTTTCTACATTGGGTCGTGAAACGCAGTACTTATCATAAATTATAAATCAAACACTTCCTATATAATTAATCCAGTTTTATTTGTTTTGATATATCTGAGCCAACCACCATTTATCTGAATTCAAGACTTAAGTATTTTATAGTTTGGTAATGGTGTGCTTTCCAGAACAGTGAAATAATGTCTATACATTACAAGTATCTCAGTATGATTTGTTTTAAATACCAGGTTTGTAAATTTTCCTGATCAACCAATGGTATGGAGGGAAATAAGTGTTATTACAGCAGCACTGCGTAATGATGTCCAGGACAAGCAAACACAGTTTTTACGAGGTAAAATATTGGTTAATGTTTCTTAATATCATATTGTTTGTTTGCCAAACTATTGTAAACCAACACGCTGTACTGATGCCAAAAGAGAAAATGCTGGAAAAATCTCAGCAGGTCTGGCAACATCTATAAGGAGAGAAAAGAGCTGACGTTTCGAGTTCAGATGACCCTTTGCCAAAGCTTTGCTGCCCATGCTGTACATTGTATGCTACTTCACAGAGAAGACAGTGAATTTCTGAATAACTTAACAATCTAGAATGGCCTGTTATCCTGTGGGACTCTGTCTCACAAAACTTAAAAGTTCTTTGAGATCACTTAGCATCTCATTCAGAAAATGTCAAAGTTGTCTCCAGTGAAAGGTTATGCTGGTGTAGAAAAAAATAAAGTAGCATCTGTATACAAATTGATAGTCAGCAAATTACAGACAAAATTCTAGCAAGTTTAACTGAGTTTGATCACCCATGATCTATGTAGTCATCTGATCCTTTTGATTGGATTATGGACTTGTAAGTCAACATCACCAGTCATTTTTTTGTTCTGAAAAGACTGCTACTTTTGAAATAAATATTTGTCTCTACCATTATATGAAATGTATATCATTATGAATTGAATTAATATAATGAGAAAGGACGTCTGTTTTACATTTTTAGTTCTTTTCTTTGTTAGTTGAGACATTGGCTGAAATTTCACACTTCCCAGCAGCAGGATTTTAGTCAAAGGGGAGGGGGCAGTGTTTATATGCTTTTTGGGGGGGGGGGGCGGCGGTGTGCTTGGGGGGGTGGGGGGGGGGGGCGGCGGCGGCGGCGGTGTGCTTGGGGGGGGGGGCGCGGCGGTGTGCTGGGGGGGGGGGGGGGGCGGTGTGCTGGAGGGGATGGCCAATGATTTTATGCAGATGTTATTGGAAATGAAAAATGTTAATTAAGAGGAAAGTTTGGATAGGTTGGGGTAGTTTCCCTTAGAACAGAGCAGCAGATTTATTGAGATGTATAAAATTGAACTTGAAATAGATAGGAAGGACCTAGTTCCATTAGCAGAGAGGTCAATATCAAGGGGCATAGATTTAAAGTAATTAGTAGAAGGATAAGAGGACAGTTGAATAATCTTTCACACAGAAGGTGGTGGAGCACTCTGCCTGAAACAGTGATAGAGGCAGAAAACATCATTGTGTTAAAAAATACACTTGGATACGTAAGGTGTGTAGGTGCCAAAAGCTAAAATATGCAATTAGGCTGGATAACCTGTTATGCCAGCATTGCCATGATAGGTCAAATGGCCTGTCCGGGTGCCCTAATCTTTTCTGTTTCTAAGTTGAGCATGTGACACTTTAAAATTTTGAGCAAATGCAGTGATGTTCCTGTTCGTAAGAGCAAAACAGCAAAGAGATATTTTGATCAGTTTGGTTAAATATGTGACAGATATCAATGACAGCAAAGCAAGATGAATTAGACTTCACGTGGTTCAGTGAGACTGTCCTTCTAATTTGACAGACTAAAATAGTTTAGTCGCAATCATATTTATTGTCATAAAGCTTTTTAACTGCTGTTATAGGTTTTACAGTTGGGTGATTTGTATTCTACCTGATTCCTATGGATTGGATCCAGAGCATAAAAAAATTGTTGTAGCACCTCTACTGGTTTTGTGGAAAAAATAGTTAACTAACAAATTTAGTAACCTTGCAATATAATTAATTTCTGATAATTTTTTGTACTAAAATATTGAATTATCTGATACTTTCAATTAAGATATGTAAATAACATAAAAGTGGGAATTTAGTGCTTTAAGTGAACTAGTACATAATTTGAAATAAGGAATTTTGAATCAAGAAAAATAGACTGTTGTTTTTGGTTTCTCATAATTTAACACTAGTCCTTAGAACTCAGTGGGTAATGCAGTAAAAGTTAACATTTGTTCTCACTTCTTCCAGAGAATGAGCCTTTTTTAATGAAGGGAAAGTAGCCCATAAATGATCAAAATAAAAATTAGGGTAATGGTGGTCACCATTATTTAAATGCAAATGCTGCAACAAATTCACTAGAGAATAGAAATGTGATTAAATGCAGAAATCTAAACGTTGCCATTGGAGGTGCACTGGCCTGTCATCAGCTTTATGAAAATTGGCATCTTTCTATCTGAATCCCCTATTGAACTTGAAGTTCCTGTAGTTGAATGGTGTAGGCAAAGCAAACTCACCACAAAGTTAAGTCAAGTCATTTCAAGTCTAACTAACTGCATACCAATGTGATTATGTTAATTACTGCCAGCCTGAAAATTAACTATTGCAACCGTGGAGTTTCATTCACAAAATCTTGAATTAGTTACAATAGAGGAGGGCATTTGCTCTGCTGGCTCTCTAAGGAACAATTCATCTTGTGCCACATTTCTGCCTTTTCTACATAGCCCTGCTTATCCTATTTTACATAATTCAATTCCCTCTTGAATGCCTTGATTGAACCTCCCTCCACTAAACTCTTAGGCAGTGGATTCTTGATTCTTACCACTCGCTGCATAAGAAAGGTTTTTTTCTTCTGTCACTGTTGCTTCTTTTGCCAATTACTTTAAATGTGTGCCCTCTGGTTAGAGTAATAGCGGTTTACAGCATGGAAATAGGCCCTTTGGCTAACTTGCTCATGCTGCCCAATTTTTACCACTAAGCTAGTCCCAATTGCCTGCTTTTGGCCCACATCCCTCTATACCCATCTTACTCAAGTAACTGTTGAAATACTTTTTAAAAGACAAAATTGTACCCGCCTCTACTACTGCCTCTGGCAGCTCGTTCCAGACACTCACCACTGAAAAAAGTTGCCCCTCTGTATCTCTCCCTTCTCATCTTAAACCTATGCCCTCTACTTTTAGTCCCCTCTACCTTTGTGAAAAGATGTTGATTATCAACTTAATCTAAGCCACTCATTATTTTATAGAGCTCTATAAGATCAGCCCTAAGCCTCCTATGCTCCAGGGGAAAAAGTCCCAGTCTATCCAGTCTCTCCAGTCTCTCCTTATAACTCAAACCATCTAGTCCTGGTAGCATCCTAGTAAGTCTTTTCTGCACTCTTTCTAGTTCAATAATATTGTTTCGATAATAGGGTGACCAGAACTGCATGCAGTATTGGCCTTACTAATGTATTGTACAAGTTCAACAAGACGTCCTAACTCCTTATTTAATATTCTGGCCAATGAAACCAATCATGCCGAATGCCGCCTTCACCAACCTGTCCACCTTTGACTCCACTTTCAGCAGCTATGAACCTGTATTCTTAGATCTCTTAAGAACATAAGAAATAGGAGCAGGAGTAGGCCATCTAGCCCCTCGAGCCTGCCCCGCCATTCAATAAGATCATGGCTGACCTGTCGTGGCTCAGTTCCACATTCCCGCCCTCTCCCCATAACCCTTAATCCCCTTGCCTATCAAAAACCTATCAACCCGCGTCTTAAAAATATTGAGCGAGGCGGCCTCCACCACTTCAACGGGCAGAGAATTCCAGAGATTCACCACTGTTTGAGTGAAGAAGTTCCTCCTCAACTCTGTTCTAAACCGCCCCCCCTTTATTCTGAGGCTGTGCCCTCTAGCCCTACTGTCCTTTCTGAGCGGGAAGAGCCTCTCCACCTCTATCCTATCCATCCCATTCATCATCTTATACGTCTCAATGAGATCTCCCCTCATTCTTCTGAACTCTAACGAGTACAAGCCTAGTTTATTCAGCCTCTCCTCATAGTTCAACCCCCTCAACTCCGGAATCAGCCTAGTAAACCTCCTCTGCACTCCCTCCAAGGCCAAAATATCCTTGCGTAAGTATGGCGACCAAAACTGCACACAGCACTCCAGCTGCGGCCTCACCAGTGCCCTATACAGCCGCAGCAAGACCTCCCTACTTTTATATTCAATCCCCCTCGCTATGAAGGCCAGCATCCCATTCGCCTTCCTGACCACCTGCTGCACCTGCAGGCTAGGTTTTTGCGACTCATGCACAAGGACCCCGAGGTCCCTCTGCACCGTCGCATGCTGCAGTTTTTTGCCACGTAAGTAATAGTCTTTCCTACTATTATTCCTACCAAAGTGGACAACCTCACATTTTCCAACATTAAATTCCATTTGCCATTTCCTGGCCCATTCGCCCAGCCTATCTAGATCCTTCTGCGGACTCTCCACACCCTCCGCACAATTTGCCGTTCCACCAATCTTGGTGTCATCAGCAAATTTCGACACCATACACTCGGTTCCCTCCTCCAGATCATCTATATAAATGGTGAATAGCTGAGGCCGTAGTACCAACCCCTGGGGCACTCCACTAGTCACCACCCGCCAATCCGAATAGCACCCATTGACCCCCACTCTCTGCCTCCTATTTGACAACCAATCCTCTATCCACGCTAACACCCTACCCCCAACTCCGTGCCCCCTGACCTTCTGCAATAACCTCTTGTGAGGCACCTTGTCAAACGCCTTCTGAAAATCAAGAAAGACCACATCCACCAGCTCTCCTCTATCCACCGCCCTAGACACATCCTCATAGAACTCCAATAAATTCGTCAGACACGATTTCCCCTTAACGAAACCGTGCTGCGTCTGCTCTACCAAACAATTCTCCTCAAGATGCCTCCCTATTTTCTCCTTGATCATGGATTCTAACATTTTTCCTACAACAGACGTTAAACTAACTGGCCTATAATTCCCTGCCTTTTGCCTGGCACCCTTCTTAAACAACGGCGTAACATTAGCCGTTTTCCAATCTTGCAGCACTTCCCCGGAATCCAGCGACGTTTGGAAAATAATCACCAAGGCATCCACTATCACCTCTGCCATTTCCTTCAGAACCCTTGGATGCATTCCATCCGGTCCTGGGGACTTGTCCACAATCGGTCCCTCCAGTCTGTCGAGCACTGCCTCTCTAGTAACAATAATTTCATTCAGGCCCTTCACTCCTACCATCTTTCCATCGCTAACACCTGGCAAATTATTCACGTCCTCCTCCGTGAAGACCGAAACAAAAAAGTTATTCAGGGCCTCAGCCATTTCCCCATCCCCTACCACTAAGTCCCCCCTCTCATCCTCTAAGGGTCCAACGTTCACCCTAGCCAGCCTCTTCCTTTTTATGTATTTATAAAAACTCTTGCTATCCTTTTTTATCTCTTGATCTATAACTCTCCCCAACACCCTAACTGAGTATGTCCTGCTCCAATTTGATCTACCAAAATGCACCACCTCACATTTATCTAAATTAAACTCCATTTGCCATTCGTCGCACCATTAGCCCAATAAATCCCTTTGCAATGCTAAATAACCTTCTTCACTGTCCACTATGCACCAATCTTGGTCTCGTCTGCAAACTTACTAACCATGCCTCCTAAATTCTCATCCAAATCATTAATATAAATGACAAATAACATTGGACCCAGCACTGATCTCTGAGGCACACCACTGATCACATTCCTCCAGTTTGAAAAACAACCCTCTACAATCATTCTCTGTCTTCTGTCATCGAGCCAATTTTATGTCAAATTGACTATCTCACTCTGGATTCAGTGACATTTAACCTTATGCAACGACCTACCATGCGGTATCTTGTCAAAGACCTTGCCAAAGTCCATGTAGACAACGTCAACACACTTCCGTCATCTACCTTCTTTGTTACCCCTTCAAAAAACTTAATCAAATTCGTGAGACATGATTTTCCACTCAAAGCTTTGCTGACTGTTACTTATCAGCCCTTGACTCTCTAAATGCCTGCAGATCCTGTCTCTCAGAATACCTTCTAATAACTTACCCCTGCAGACCTTGGGCTCACCAGTCTGCAGTTCTCAGGTTTTTCCCTGCACCCCTTCTTAAAGGCACAACATTTGCCACCTTTCGCCTTCAGGCATCTCACCTGTCGCTGTTGATGATTCAAATATCTCTGCTAGGGGACCCGCAATTTTCTCCCTAGCCTCACATAATGTACTGAAACAGTTTTCATTAGGTCAGGGGATTTGTCTACCTTGATGCACTTAAGCCTTCTAGCACCACCTTCTCTGTAATAAATACGCTCCTCAAGACATCACTATTTATTTCCCCAAGTTCCCTAACATCCATACCTTTCTCAACACTAAATACCGATGAGAAATATTCATTTAGGATCTCACCCATCTCTAGTAGATTTGCACATAGATGACCTTATTGATTCTTAAGAGGCCCTATTCTCTCCCTCGTTACTCTTTTGCCTTTATGTATTCATAGCAACTTTTTGGATTCTCCTTTGCCTTATTTGCCAAAGCAATCTCGTGTCCCCTTTCTACCTTCCTGATTTCTCTCTTAACTCTACTCTGACACCCTCTGTACTCTTCAAGGGATCCACTTGATCCCAGCTGCCTATGCATGTCATATGCCATCTCCTCTTTGACCAGGACCTCAATACAAGTCATCCAGGGTTCCCTACTTCTACCAGCCTTGCCCATCGCTCTAAGAGGTATGTGCTTATCCTGAACCATGGTTAACACGCTTTTGAAAGCCTCTCACTTACAGCAGTCCTTTTGCCTGCCAACAGACTCCCCAAATCAACTTTTAACCGTTCCTGTCTAAAACTATCAAAATTTATCTTGTTCTAATTTAGAATTTTAAGTTTTGGGCCAGACCTATCATTTTCCATAGCTATCTTAACACTAATGGAATTATGGTCACTGATCCCTCACTAACACTTCTGTCACCTGCCTTTTCTTATTTCCCAAGAGGAGGTCAAGTTTTGCCTCCTCTCTAGTCAGCCTATCCACATGCTGAATGAGAAATTCCTTCTGAATACACTTGTAGAATACACTCAAATTTCTGTCCTTGCTATGGCTATCCCAGTCAATGTTGGGAAAGTTAAATTCCCCTACTATTACCATCCTATTTTTCTTGGCGTTATCTCTAATCTCCTTACATCTTGCTCTTCAGTTCCCTGCTGACTATTTGGGGGCCTGTAGTACAATTCTATCAAAGTGATCTCTCCCTTCTTATTTTTCAGTTCTACCCTCATAGACTCAGTGGGAAAACTGTCAGATATATCCCTTCTCAGTACTGCTGTGATGTTCTCCCTAATCAAAAATGCAACTCCCCCTTCTCTCTCACCTCCTGTTCTATCTTTCCTATAGTATCTGTACCCTGGAACATGGAGCTGCCAGTCCTGCCCCTCCCATAACTGTGTTTCAGTAATAGCTATAATATCCTAGCCCCATGTACTCATGAGTTCATCTGCTTTGTCCGTCAGGCCTCTTGCGTTGAAATAAATGCTGTTTAATTTAGACTTCCCTGCTTTCTCAGATCATCTGTCTGGTCATGTTTTGTACACTCTCCCTGTGTTTTATTTCTCTTAGCCTTACCGGACCCATTCACTGCGTTCTTCTCAGACTCTGTACTGTGGCCCTTTTTGATTTTTGACTTTGGTTTCTCTGCCTTTCATTTTTCCCCTTACTGCCTTTTATTTCTGTCCCCACTTTATTCCCTCTGACGTCCTTATCAGTTCCCATCCCCCGCCACATTAGTTTAAACCCTCCCCAACAGCATGGGCAAGCACTCCCCCTAGGACATTGGTTCCAGTCCTGCCCAAGTGCAGACTGTTCAATTTGTACTTGTCTGACCTCTCCCAGAGCAAGTTCCAATGTTGCAGGAATGTGAATCCTTCCCTCTTGAACCATCCCTCAAGCCACATATTCATCTTAGCTATCCTGACATTCCTACACTGACTAGCATGTGGCACTGGTAGCAATCCTGAGATTACTACCGTTAAGGTCTTTTTAGTTTGACTCCTAACTCCCTAAATTCAACTTGTAGGACCTCATCCGATTTTTTTTTTTTTACCTCTTATTGTTGGAGCCTTTATGCACCACGACAGCTGACTGTTCACCGTCCCCCACCAGAATGTCCTGCAGCTGCTCAGAGACACCTTTGACCCGTGCACCAGAGAGGCAACATACTATCCTGGAGTCTCGTTTGCATCCACAGAAACACCTGTCTGTTTCCCTTACAATTGAGTCCCCTACCACTATAGCTCTGCCATTCTCTCCTGCCTGCCTGTGCAGCAGAGTCAGCCACGGTGCCATGGACCTCGCTGCTGCCACCTTCCCTTGGAATCCGACTGTTTAATTAAAACAAAGCATCGCGAGGGCCACCGGCTGGTGTTGACACGATGTGATTTCTGCCCAGTGCTCTGTAGGTCAAAGTGAAGAAATTCAATGAAGCGTGGGTAAATGGCGGGAGTAACTATGACTCTCTGTCGATGAGCGACGTAAAGACTCGAACAAGGCACTCATTGAGTGTATTAAAATAGCCAAATGCCTCGACATCTAATTAGTAATGTCCACCTACCCCAACAGTATCCAAAACAGTACATCTGTTTTGGAGGGAGATGACAGTAGGGGACACCTGCACTGCCTTTCTCCTCTTCCTCTGTCTGGTGGTCACCCATTTCCTATCTCCTGATTTTTATCTGTGATGTGACCAACTCGCTGAATGTGCTATCCACGACTTCCTCAGCATCATGGATATTCCAAAATGATTCCATCCCCAGCTCCAGAGCTTCCAAATGGTCTAACAGGCGCTGCAGTTAGACGTGAGGAGCCGTGGACAACGGAAGGGTCCCTGAACTGTCATATCGCATAAGAGGAACATGACACGGCTTTGGGATCTCCTGCCATGACTTAAGTTCACTGACAATAAAAACGACAATGCAAGAGGAAAATGAAAAGAAAAAGTACATAAGAACATAAGAAATAGGAGCAGGAGTAGGCCAACTAGCCCTTCGAGCCTGCCCCGCCATTCAATAAGATCATGGCTGATCTGTCGTGGCTCAGTTCCACATTCCCGCCCTCTCCCCATAACCCTTAATCCCCTCTCTCATCAAAAACCCATCAACCCACGTCTTAAAAATATTTAGCGAGGCAGCCTCCACCACTTCAACGGGCAGAGAATTCCAGAGATTCACCACCCTTTGAGTGAAGAAGTTCCTCCTCAACTCCGTTCTAAACCGCCCCCCCTTTATCTTGAGGCTATGCCCCCTAGTCCTACTATCCTTTCTGAGCGGGAAGAGTCTCTCCACCTCTATCCTATCCATCCCATTCATCATCTTATACGTCTCAATGAGATCTCCCCTCATTCTTCTAAACTCTAACGAGTACAAGCCTAATCTATTCAGCCTCTCCTAATCTATTCAACCCCCTCAACTCCGGCATCAGCCTAGTAAACCTCCTCTGCACTCCCTCCAAGGCTAAAATATCCTTGCGTAAGTACGGCGCCCAAAACTGCACACACTACTCCAGCTGTGGCCTCACCAATGCCCTATACAGCCGCAGCAAGACCTCCCTACTTTTATATTCAATCCCCCTCGCTATGAAGGCCAGCATCCCATTCGCCTTCCTGACCACCTGCTGCACCTGCAAGCTGGGTTTTTGCGACTCATGCACAAGGACCCCGAGGTCCCTCTGCACCGTCGCCTGCTGCAGTTTTTCTCCATGTAAGTAATAATCCTTCCTACCATTATTCCTACCAAAGTGGACCAACTCGCACTTGCCAACATTAAATTCCATTTGCCATTTCCTGGCCCATTTGCCCAGCCTATCTAGATCCTTCTGTAGACTCTCCCCACCCTCCGCACAATTTGCCTTTCCACCAATTTTGGTGTCATCAGCAAATTTCGACACCCTGCACTCGGTTCCCTCCTCCAGATCATCTATATAAATGGTAAATAGCGGAGGCCCCAGCACTGACCCCTGGGGCACTCCACTAGTCACCATCCGCCAATCCGAATAGCACCCATTGACCCCCACTCTCTGCCTCGTATTTGACAACCAGTCCTCTATCCACGCTAACACCCTACCCCCAACTCCATGCCCCCTGACCTTCTGTAATAACCTCTTGTGAGGTACCTTGTCAAACGCCTTCTGAAAATCCAGAAAGACCACATCCACTGGCTCTCTTCTATCCACTGCCCTAGACACATCCTCATAGAACTCCAGTAAATTTGTCAGACACGACTTCCCTTTAAGGAAACCGTGCTGCGTCTGCTCTATCAAGCAGTTCCCCTCAAGATGCCTCGCTATTTCCTCCTTGATGACGGATTCTAACATTTTACCTACAACAGACGTTAAACTAACAGGCCTATAATTCCCCGCCTTTTGCCTGGCACCCTTCTTAAACAACAGCGTAACATTAGCCGTTTTCCAATCTTCCAGCACTTCCCCGGAATCCAGCGACGTCTGGAAAATAACCAACAAGGCATCCACTATCACCTCCGCCATTTCTTTCAGGACCCTTGGATGCATTCCATCCGGTCCTGGGGACTTGTCCACAATCAGCCCCTCCAGTCTGTCGAGCACCACCTCTCTAGTAACAGTAATGTCATCGAGACCCTCCAGTCCTACCACCTTTCCATCTCTAACATCCGGCAAATTATTCACGTCCTCCTCCGTGAAGACCGAAACAAAAAAGTTATTCAAGACCTCTGCCATATCCCCATCCCCTACCACTAAGTCCCCCTTCTCATCCTCTAAGGGACCAACGTTCAACCAGTCACTAGCCAATCACTTACCTGCTGGCTGTGACACCACAGTTCAATTTCCTTCTACCTCTCACTTGCCCTCGAGTCTCCCTCACATGTCTGCCTCTGCGCTCCTTCCGAAGATGAAAACCTCTTTCATTTCAGCTCCAAATTCCCGATATCCTCATTCTGGCTGAAATCTTACTCAGGCTGATCGGTCCTGCACAAGCTCACTGGTCTTGACTCTCCTGCCAAAGATGACAGCTTCTCCCTATCTTCGCCGTGCAGACTGCCTTCTGATTTTGCATACCTATATTAAATCTCTCGACCTTTTCTTCTTCCAAGAGATCCACTCCAATTTCTCTGATCTATCTGTGTAATTGAAGTTGATTCCTGGTTCCTGGAACCATTCTTGTGACTCTCTTCTGTACTCTATTGCCTTTACATCCTTCCTGAAGTGTGGTATCCAGAACAATGTTAGACAGATGTTTGATTGACAAGAGAATTAAGAGTTATGGGGGTCAAGCAGGAAAGTAAAGTTAAGGCCACATTTAGATTACTGAATCGTGGAAGAAGCTTGGAGTGCTGAATGAACCACTGTTCCTTTTTCATGTGATCTTATGAGAACTAGACATTTTATTGTAGTTGAGGCCGGATCAGTTTTTGTTTAGCAGGTTTAACATAACTTCTTTTGTTACAAATAGAGAAGAGAGGAAAACTCCTTTCTTTTCTCACAGCCTGCCTGGAAGTTGACATGTTTTAACTTTTAAAATAGGCTGTGGCATGTTCCCCCCAACCCTATGCTTGTGAGGTCAGTTTTTAAAATTACTTGCAATAAACTCTCGTCAGGGTTAAATCAAAAGTGTAGTTAATTCATACATTCAAACCTAGGCACAACTTCGTACACGTACACATCACACAATAAGAAGATAGGAAAGAAATTTTTACAACTATGAATAACTTAAAAAGAACCACAGGTATAAATGTCAGTTCACATGATTGCCAGAGTCCAGAAAGTCAAAGAGACCAGTGAGGATTCCTTCACGGAGGAGTTACAGTTCATGTGGGTTCAGCTAAATGAAACAAGAGTTGCAAAATTCCTTTTTAAAGTTGATGGTTACGCACGTTGGTGTACAGAGACGTGGTCTTTGTGAGAGTTAATGCCAAACATGCTTTCATAGAAATCATAGAATTACTACAGTGCAAAAGGAGGCCATTTGGCCTATCAAGTCTGCACTGACAGCAATCCCGCTCAGGCCCTATCCACGTAACCCAACATATTTACCATGCTAGTCCCTCTGACACTTAAGGGCGATTTAGCGTGGTCAATTCATCCAAACTGCACATTTTTGGACTGTGGGAGGAAACTGGAGCACCCAGAGGAAACCCATGCAGACGTGGGGAGAAAGCGCAAGCTCAACACTGACAATGACCCGGGGTCAGAATTGAAACTGGGTCTCTGGCACTGCGGCAGCGGTTCTAACCATCTGTACAGTTCTGCCCTGAAGCCGTAGGTCAGTTTGATGCAGGCTGTTGGTCAGCCTGGAGTCCTGTTTTGATGTTTCCCACCTGGACGTTAAATAGCAAGCTGAGTTTTGAGTCTAGAAATGTAATATTAAACTTTTCCAAGGTCAGAAGCTTAGGCCATGTGATGGTGCCCAGTCAGTTGCAGGTTAGCAAATAGTTCCTCTGCCCAAATTCCAATTCCATTGTTTACCTTAGGAGATAGATGGTAGCTATTATAACTTCTACAGATATAATGAGTCTTGTTGGCTCTCCTTTTGTTGTAGCACCAGACTGGGGAGACAAATCGTCTGGTGCAGCTTTGGTGTCCTTATCTGAGGAAGGATGTTCTTGCTATAGAGGAAGTGAAGGAAGGTTTACCATGCCGATTGCTGGGATGGTAGGACTAAGTCAGAATTATCTTCATTGAACTTTAAAAGAGTGAGAAGGGATCTCAAAGAACAAAACAAAGTACAAAGAACAACCCAGCACGGGAAACAGGCCCTTCGGCCCAACGAGCCTGTGCTGCCGTATCCTCCTACACCTATTCTACCCTGCGTGTCTACGAGTGGAACCCCTAACTTAGCCAGGTTCAGGGGAGAATAGTGTCAATTTGGTAAACCAGTCAGCCTAAGAGCACATCTTTGGGGTGTGGGAGGAAACCGGAGCGCCCGGAGGAAACCCACGCAACCACAGGGAGAATGCGCAAACTCCCACAGACACAGGCCCAAATCCATGTATCTGCACAGCTAGCAGTGCTAGTCACTGAGCTGTTGCGGCGCCTGTCTACCGGTCCAGGATCAAGCACACACACCGACACGAAGTACTAGGCCACTCCCGGAACCTCCAAGAGCAGCCCACGCACGACCCACGGTGTGCATGCCCCTCGTTTGACAACAAGGTGGACCTCCACTGCGGAATAAAAAGACAAAAACGTTAACATACAAGTCTGCATTTCCGGTGTCTCCCGAGGCTCTGACCCTATTTAATACCCCCTACTATAACCCTCCATCCTCGTTTCGCTCATGTATCTATCTAAGTAAACCTTAAACGAGTCCAACGTTCCTGCCTCCACCACCCTACTCGGTAGCGCGTTCCATACCCCCACGACCCTCTGCGTGAAGAACCTTCCTCTCATATCCACATTATACTTCTTCCCCCTCACCCTTAGATCATGACCTCTCGTAATTGTACCCAGTCTAGGGAGCAGTCTCTCACTTTTGACTCTATCTATTCCCTTCAGTATCTTATATACCTCTATCATGTCTCCCCTCAATCTCCGTCTTTCCAAGGAGAGAAGTCCCAATTTCTCCAACCTTTCCTCGTAACTCAGTCCCTCCATGCCAGGCAACATCCTGGTAAACCTCCTCTGCACCCTCTCCAGAGTCTCCACGTCCTTCTGGTAGTAAGGTGACCAGAACTGGATGCAGTACTCCAAATGCGGTCTAACCAACGTTCTGTACAACTGAAGCATTAGACGGCAGCTCCTACACTCTATACCCCTTCCTATAAAGGCTAGCATTCCATAAGGTTTCCTCACAACCTTCTCCACTTGTGTTGCAACCTTCATAGACTTGTGAACCTGCACTCCCAGGTCCCTCTGTATTTCTATACTCCTAATCGGTCTACCTTTTATCACGTAGTTCCTCTCTGCATTATTCCTTCCAAAATGCATCACCTCGCATTTGTCAGGATTAAATTCCATCTGCCACCTATCTGCCCAATGTACCAACCTATTTATATCCTGTTGTATCACCTGACATTCCGCTTCAGTATCCGCCAACCCTGCCATCTTGGTGTCATCCGCAAACTTGCTGATCACACCACGTATGCTCTCTTCCAAATCGTTTATGTATTCTACAAAGAGGAGAGGTCCCAGTACTGAGCCCTGCGGCACACCACTGGTCACTGGCCTCCGGCCCGAAAAGGTCCCCTCAACAACTACCCTCTGTCTCCTATTGCCCAGCCAGTTCTCAATCCGCCTAGCTACCTGTCCTTGTATCCCATGCGTCTTAACCTTTTCCACCAGCCTACCATGAGGGACTTTGTCAAACGCCTTACTGAAATCCATATAGATGACATCAACGGCTCTCCCATCGTCAACCGTTTTTGTCACCACCTCAAAGAATTTTACCAGATTCGTAAGGCAAGACCTCCCTCTAACAAAGCCGTGTTGCGTATCCCTAATCAGATCGCAACGCTCCAAATGCTCATACATCCTACCCCTAAGTATTTTTTCCATTAATTTCCCTACCACCGATGTCAAACTCACCGGTCTATAATTTCCAGGGTTATCCCTACTTCCTTTTTTAAACAGCGGTACCACATTAGCTACCCTCCAGTCTTCTGGGACCTCACCTGTGTCCAAAGAAGAGACAAAGATTTGCGCCAGAGGCCCAGCAATTTCATCTTTCACCTCCCTAAGCAGCCTGGGATAAATACCATCAGGCCCCGGAGCTTTATCCGTCCTTACGCTACCTAAAAGCCCTAGCACTTCCTCCCTCGTAATAGATATTTCCTGCCACTGATCCACAGCTCCCTCCAAGACACCGCACGACACCGAACCCCTCTCCTTCGTGAATACCGACGCAAAGTATTCATTCAGGAGCTCCCCCATTCCCTCCGACTCAATACATAACTCCCCACTTTTGTCCCTAAGAGGACCAATTTTCCCTCTAACTACTCTCTTGCTCCTAATATAGGAATAAAATGCCTTTGCATTTTCCTTAATCCTATCAGCCAAAGCCATTTCATGCCCTCTCTTCGCCCTTCTAACTCCCCTTTTTAGCTCCCTCCTACTCACTCTATGTTCCTCCAGTGCACTCTCCGTACCCAGTTGTTTTGACCTAACGTACGCATCCCTCTTCTTCCTCACCAAGTCTTCAATACCCCCTGTAATCCACAGCTCTCTAATCCTACCTTTCCCATCCTTCCGCTTAACTGGAACATGCCTGTCCTGCAACATTTTCAGTTTGCCCTTAAAATCTTCCCACTTGCCAACCGTGGACTTGCCAGCTAGCAGTCCCTCCCAATCAGTGTCCTTCAGCTCCCTCCTAATCCGGCTATAGCTCGCCTTCCCCCAGTTCAGCACCCTCCCGTTCGGCTGGCACTCATCCCTTTCCATTTTTGTCCTAAAGTAGACAGACTTGTGGTCACTGTTAACCACATGTTTGCCTACCTCAACCTCAACCACCTGCCCCGGCTCATTACCCAACACTAAATCCAGTATAGCCCCTTCCCTAGTCGGGCTAGTTACATACTGCTCTAGGGACCCTTCCAAAACACATTTTACAAACTCCTCACCCTCCGTACCCCCAGCTCTAGGTCCCTTCCAATCCAATCTCATAGAAACTTATAGAATTCTAATAGGATTAGATAGAATAGATTCAGAAAGAATATTCCTGATGGTGGGGAGTCCAGAACTAGGGGTCATAATTTACAGATAAGAGGTAAACCTTTACGATTGAGGTGAGGAGAAATTTTTTCACCCAAAAAGTGGTGAATGTGTGGAATTCACAACCCCGGAAGGAAGTTAAGGCCAAAATGTTGTGTGATTTCAAGAAGAAATTAGATTTATCTCTTTGTGCTAAAGGGTTCAAGGCGAGATCAGGATATTGAATTCGATCAGCCATGATCATAATGAATGCTTGAACAAGCTTGAATAGCTGAATGCTGCTTCTATTTTCTATGTATGTTGCTATGTATGTCCCTGGTTTCGTTTATTGTGCTGTGCCCTCACAATGAGATGCCTGAGATTTCACAAAGGTGAGGGTTGAGCTTTTTCTCCTGTAACTGCTTTTGAAGATTTCCAGAAATTGTAGCCACCATGTGAATTATATGACCTGTAGCAGCCACCTTTTGGTTTTACAATGTCCACTTAAACTGTTTAGATCAACACTTTATTATCTCTTTCTTGTATTAGGGGCATGAAACCTTTCTTTTTTTACTCTATCCACCTCTGGTAAAACCCAGGATGCCTTATGCTTTATTAACTATTGTTTCAACAATTCTGCTGCTTTTAAGTTTTTAATATTTTTAACTTTTGCATCTTTGTGTGCCTCTCGCACAATTCAATCTTTCTTTGCTTCTTGTTTGTCTTTTGCTACTTGATTTGATGTTTTAATTCAAGATTCTAAATTGCACTTTCTTGTTTGGCTGTTAATTTCAGAATTGAGTAATGTAGTCAAGGAGAGAGACAGTTGCTTGTCCAGTTTGTTCAAATGCCCTGTGGAGGATGGATAGTTTCCACTTTGCATCTCAAACAACTGCCAGGGCAAGATATTGTTGTCATTTTAAACAGGCAATGACAAGTCTAACTCATTGCAACTGCTGTTGATTGATCGGTTACAGGAGTTTTTGTGCCAAAACAGTACCCTACACTTGTACTGTTGCCACTTATCCCAGCAGGGGCCCATGTTGAGCAAATGTTGCTGATCATTTGCCATAGGTGGCAACTGCGAAGGTGCTACTTAAACAGTATTTAGCGGACTGTCTGTTTCAAACAGTGCAAGCAGCTGTTTGCTCTTGTTAAAGTGCCAATTCACTTGTGTTCTCTTGGACTTCTGCCACCCTTGTGAGCTTTGCTTGTTGAGCTGGACACTATCCTGCTTTAAGTTAATATGAACATCTCTTAAAATGGATTTAAGTCTCTTATTTCTAACTCAAGTTGGTGGCAAAGAAATTTCAAAGCTACCTTCATCAAACACTAAAAGGCATAACATTCCTCCAGTTAATTGTAGATATAGTGACATGAACAGTGTGGTTATTATCTATGAGGGTGTTTCAACTTGAAATGCCAGTTTGTTTAGTTTTCTTTTTAGAATGGTGTGAGGATTCATGTGAAACCCCCAGTAAGAATAAGCACCCAATCATCCTGTAACAATTACTAAGACTATTTATTACATTAAAAGATAAACATACATGAATAGGATTATGACACTCAAAGACAATTAAATATATGAATTACTAAACACATCCACAGTTTATGTAGAAATTGCCCCTTGTTCTGAAATATATGCGATCGTGAACTCCTTAAGACTTTCCCATTCCCAAACAGCATCCAAATTAAGTAAACCTATAAGTCAAATACAGCTCATAGTTACCACACAATAAAAGGCAGATGATCCTGGTTCAGTGAAGATATTTAAATTGCCTTTGTGAAAGTGTCTGCACAATCTTCGCTCTAAGACAACTTTGAAATAAACTGTTTCTCAGTCTCTTGAGTTGTAAACTGGCCTGTCTGGGTTTTCACTGTTAAAATGGCCTCTTGGCTGTGAGATGTGTGTGCTTCAGCAGATGCCAGCAATTATACCCTGGTTCCTCTTTGCTTCCTTCTGTAGTATTTGAGCTGTCTGCATTCCTCACCTGTTAACTGCAGCATTTTGTCAATTCCAAAAGCTTTTTTTTAACCACCTTTTGTAAACCACCTGAGTAACTTCTTCCATCCCCAAGAAACTTCTAGCCACTGTAAGAACCACTATTCCACAAGGCATTGCTACTTAAACTGAATGCAATACCTGAAAAGAAAACAAGTATACTCACCACTCACTGTTTTCTGAGTCCAATAATCTTAAACCAGACAAGGAATATAGATTTTAATTCTGGAAAAGAGCCCACAGTTGTTAAGACCCAGGTCAGAAACCCCAAGGTGTTTTAAGAAGATAGCCTAGATCCTAAGGTTATACGTTTTAATTTGGCACAGATGAGCATAAGGTCTTTCTGTTCAGGTACGATTCAAATGACCCACTAGGAAGCTTTTATCAAACAAAGTTTATTTAAGAGCACAGTTAAAATATAATACAAAAAAAATCAGCATAACTTTTATCAGTTATAAGATTCAAACATGATACAGTATGAACCTTAATCGCGAGCTAGCTATGCTGTTCCAAGTCAAGAACCATCCCACAAACACTCAGCCCTGTCTCGACTTGGCACAAAAAGCAAGTATGCTCATGCGGTGCTGGATTTTCAACTTTTTAGCACCTGCTGTGACTTGGTCTTTTGAATGGTGATTAAGTCTCTGAGGCTTTCCAGTCCTGGAACTTTCCAAAAAGCTTGTAGAGAGAGAGAAGGACAATGTCTGTGTCCACCAGCTTCTAACAGCAACTGAATTTCCAACTCCAGGGAGGCACTGCTTTCTGTTTCCAAATTATTTACTGTGACCTTTGCATGTGTGACATTGAGGGCTTTAAATACAATGTGTGCTAAATGCACATATTGATTGACCTTATGTGCTCTCTCTGCTCAAACCAAATATGAATCCTTTAGAAATTTTGAAGTACAAAATAACATAGTGTACATTTCTGAGATTTAAAACACTGTTAAATTACTTTTCAGGATTGTTTGAGACCCTTCCGGGTCGAATACAATGTGAAATGCTTCTTAAAGCAACAGAGCAGTGTTTCAACACATTGGAGAGAGCAGAAATGTTGCTGCTGCTCTTAAGACGGTTTCCAGAATCTGTAGTACAGCACGGGGTATGTATATTTTTACAATACCAATCTAATGTTATTTGACTGTTATTAACTAACCCGTATATTGTCAGTGTGCTGGAGTCATGTATTTTGTTTCAGCAGCTATGATGGATCTGTTCTGTTGCTTAATTTAAAAACAGGGTTTAAAATTAATGCAGTAGTTTTTCTCACTTCAAGAAACTGTTCCTAAACCAAAATAATCTGCTTGTTTTGTATGGTGTTTTTCTACAAATTTTAAAATCTGTAGTGTTTAGTGACAAACTGGAGCATAAGAGGGCAAGTCCCAAGATTTAAGACTTGATAAGTCCTGACCCCAATAATTTAGTGGAGGGTGATGCTTTGCAGAAATTGGACATTTCCTTACAGGCCAGAATGGAAAATTAGAATCCACAACAGCTAGTGGAAAGTGCACAGTGGCATTGTCAGTATCTGGGAGCAATTTTGTTTCCTTCCTACTTTGGTTAGGACCAGTACATAATATAATAAAATATGGAAAATGTGGAGAAGGAAAGAATGTTATGAAATAACTTGGTCTTCCCCCACCTAAAAGTTCAAAATCAAAGATTGCAAACAAATAATTGATTGATGTTCCTTTTTCTGGTGAAATCT
The DNA here is from genome assembly GCF_965287045.1 of Carcharhinus amblyrhynchos. Lineage (NCBI taxonomy): Eukaryota > Metazoa > Chordata > Chondrichthyes > Carcharhiniformes > Carcharhinidae > Carcharhinus > Carcharhinus amblyrhynchos. The sequence continues at coordinate 154,112,456 of NC_137324.1, forward strand.
GGATTTTACTTTAATGGGAATACAAAGATGGTGTCTGCCAACTGTAATCAATCCTGTTGCAGCCAGCAGTTTTGAATGCTGATCTAGGCTATGGAATGCCACGCGATCACCAGCCAACAGTACTCAACAGGAGACAGGAGAGTGAGTAGAAATGTACCATTGTGTGCACTCCTGTCTAGTGTTCGGGACAAGAACTGATATGACTCATTAAGCTGAGATATGACTTAATGTGGTTGATATGTTGGAGTTCTGGTGATTACCAATTTGTGAGTAAAGTGCTTATCCTCTCCTAGCTGTCGAATTTCACTAAGAATTAAAATAAAAATCTCATTCGATTTTATAAAAGTAGATTATGGGATATTTCTGAAAGAGCAGACCACCATCATGTAAATTCTTGAAATAAAAAGTCCAAATAATAGAAGAGGCAAATGTTTGTAATGCTAAAATAGATGTTGTGATGTGTCTACTTAGGGTTTGCACTTAATGTCACTGTGTTAGTTTTATAGCTGCAACATTCATTCTAAAGATTTTATAACTATGTCTTGTGATCATTGTGCATTCTCTGTGCTTCTGTATCATGAATATTAAGTCATAGTTTTCAATCACAGCATAATAGCAAGAACCCATTCGACATTTGACTGTTGAGTTGTAATTGCAGGCATCTTGACATTAGGTGGCATTGTCTCCCTTCCATTTGTTTGCATGTCCTCTACCTTCGAATTTCTGTTGCTGCTCTATAATTGTGAAGTGATACATCTTAGTAAAAGGCAGCAGCAGTAAGTATACCCAGATTTGAAGTAGGATTGATAACGTGGAAGTGCAAATCAAATTAGAGGATATGTTACAGGATTTTAAAGGTAGCACATCAGGCTGAAGAAGAGATAGGTATTCTTGATTTTGTCAAGAAGAATGAAAACTAAAAGCCAACAGATAATGAAAAGGCTACATGAAAATGCATTAGGCCTTAGAATGAGTAATGTGAGTAGTATTGTGCCCCATGTTACAGCTGAAATAGGTGCTAGACGGGATGTAATCAGAGGCGCAGCTAGAGGGGAAGAGGGGGAGCAACCTTCCCGAGACCTGAAGTCCTTGATCCATGTACTGCAATCATGGGATGTGATACGGATGCGGGGACTTCAGGCAGCAAGGAAGGCATGCAATCTCTCAACAGGGCATGCAATCACCACGATAATTTTTCATATTGCTTTGTTTTGTTTTCGTTTTACGTTTAAAATATAAAATAATTAACACGTGTTTTTATTATGTTTTGATTTTAAATATAAAATAAAAATGTGTAATGAATTTAAAATTATTTGGTATGTGTCATGGCCCTTTTTTATGTGCTCGCTCGCTCCCCCTAACTTTAGAACCTGGCTGCACCCCTGGATATAAATACAATATGCTAGGATCCTACAATTTCAATAATTTTGTTGGGGCAGCTTGTTGAATTAGACTTGTTTTCTGGTCTATCAAATGTATGTAGGAGATCCGAGAAAAGACAGGACTTCTGAACAACTTCTTAGATTTGCTTTCATGGGGATTGGAAAAGGGTGAACAGAAGTTTGTGATTGAATAATTATTGCTTCATTTATTGGGGATAGAGGAGGGTAAGTGACTGAAGGAATTTTACATAAGTATTGGCTGTTATTGATAGAACCTGGAACATAGAACAATACAGCACAGTACAGGCCCTTCGTCCCTTGATGTTGTGCCAATTTATGTCCAAACCCAATATCAAGCTATCCCACTCCCTATCATTCTGGTGTGCTCCATGTGCCTATCCAATAACTGCTTGAAAGTTCCTAAAGCGCCCAACTCCATTATCACAGCGGGCAGTCCATCCCGCATCTCAACCACTCTGTGGAAAGAATCTACCTCTGACATCCCTCCTTTATCTCCCACCACAAACCTTATAGTTATGCCCCCTAGTAGCAGTTACTTCCACCCGAGGAAATAGTCTCTGAATGCCCATTCTATCTATCTCCCTCGTCATCTTATAAACCTCTATTAAGGCGCCTCTCATCCTCCTCTGCTCTAAAGAGAAAAGCCCCAGCTCCCTCAACCTTTCCTCATAAGACCTACTGTCCAAACCAGGCAGCATCCTGCTAAATCTCCTGTGCATGCACTGTCTCCAATGCTTCCACACCCTCCTTTATAGCGAGGTGACCAGAACTGTGCACAGTATTCCAAATGTGGTCTCACCAAGGTCCTGTACAGTTGCAGCATAACTTCACAACTCTTAAACTCAAACCCCGTTAATAAATGCTAACACACTATAAGCCTTCTTCACGGCTCTATCCACTTGAGTGCCAATATTCAGAGATCCGTGGATATAAACCCCAAGATCTCTGTGTTCCTCCACATTTCTCAGAACCCTGAATGATGATTTACTATGAGCCACTGTTTCATCTTCTGTGCTCAGTGTTTCAAGTTTACAATGCTACTTTCTGTGCAAATTTCATTACAAAATTCTTTGATGTACTTTATAACAATATAAGAACATAAAAACTAAGAACAGGAGTAGCCTATCTGGCCCCTCGAGCCTGCTCCACCATTCAGTAAGATCTTTTTGTGGACTCAGTTCCACTTACCCACTCACCATGACCCTTAATTCCTTTACTGTTCAAAATCTATCTTTGCCTTAAAAACATTCAACATGGTAGCTTCAACTGCTTCACTGGGCAGGGAATTCCACAGATTAACAACTCTTTGGGTGAAGAAGGTTCCCCTTCAACTAAATTTGCTCCACCTTATTTTGGGACTATGCCCCCTTGTTCTAGTTTCACCTGCCAGTGGAAACAATTTCCCTGCTTCTATCATACATATTCCCATCTTAATTTTATATGTTTGTATAAGATCCCCCCCCTCATTCTTCTAAATTCCAATGAGTAAAGTCCCAGTTTGCTCAGTCTCTCCTCATAAGCCAACCCTCTCAACTCCAGAATCAAGCTAGTGAACCTACTCTGCACCCCCTCCAGTGCCAGCACATCCTTTCTCAAGTAAGGAGACCAAAACTGTACACAGTACTCCAGGTGTGGCCTCACCAGCATCATGTACAGCTGCAACATAACCTTCCTGTTTTTAAACTCCATCCCTCTAGCAATGGACAAAATTCCATTTGCCTTCTGAATTACCTGCTGCACCTGTAAACCAACTTTTTGCAATTCATGCACGAGGACACCCAGGTCCCTCTGCATAGCAACTTGCTGCAATTTTTTACCATTTAAATAATAAGCCATTTTGCTGCTATTCCTACTAAAATGGATGACCTCACATTTACCAACATCTGCCAGACCCTTGTCCCTTCACTTAAACTATCTGTATCCCTCTGCAGACTTTCAGTGTCCTCTGCACACTTTGATCTACCACTCATCTTGGTGTCATCTGCAAACTTTGACACCCTACACTTGGTCCCCAACTCTTGCGGTCCCAATACTGATTCCTGAGGCACACCACTAGTCAGTGACCACCAACCAGAAAACACCCAATTATCCACATTCTTTGCTTTCTGTTAGTTAACCAATCTTCTATCCATGCAATTATTTACCTGTAATGCCGTACACCTTTATCTTATGCAGCAGCCTTTTGCGCAGCATCTTGTCGAATGCCTTCTGGAAATCCAGATACACCACGTTCACCGGTTCCCCGTTGTCCACTAGGCTATAATGTCCTCAAAGAATTCCAGTAAATTAATTAAACATCACTGCCTTTCATGAATTTATGCTGTGTCTGCCCAACAGGACAATTTATATCCAGATACTTGCTATTTCTTCCTTGATGATAGAGTTGAGCGTTTTCTCCACTACAGAAGTTAAGCTTACCAGCCTATAGTAACTCACTTTTCATCTATCTCCTTTTTTAAACTGTGGTGTTACATTTGCTGTTTTTCAGTCTGCTGGAACTGCCCCAAAGTCCAGTGAATTTTGATAAATTACCACTAGTGCATTTGCTATTTCCCCCACCATCTCTTTTTAGTACTTTGGGATGCATTCCATCAGGGCCAGGAGACTTGTCTACCTTTAGTCCCATTAGCTTGCCCAACACACCCTCTTTCCTCACCTGCCATAGCCTCCTTGTTACCAATTTTTGGCATATTGTTTGTGTCTTATTGCAGATACATTTCATGAACTCCTTCTTAAGGCTGCATTGACCTGGTTTGACCAATCAACATGTAGATTAAAATCCCCCATGACAATTGCTGTACTATTTTTACATGCATTAGTTCATAGAACCCCTACAGTGCAGAAGGAGGCCATTTGGCCATTGAGTCATAATGGCCAAATGACCATTATCATAATCATAATCCCACCTAGGTCCTAATATTGTAACCCCACATATTCACTCTTAGTCCCCCAGACACTAAGGGGCATTTTAGCATGGCCAATCAACCTAATCCGCACACCTTTTGGACTGTGGGAGGAAACCCACGCAGATGTGGGGAGAACATGCAAACTCCACACAGTGAGCCTGGGTCCCTGGCACCGTGAGGCAGCAGTGCTAGCCACTGCGCCACCCAACTATGATGTTATTATTTGGTGGCCTATAGACTACGTCTGTAGGACAGGAGAGTGTGATTGGGAGAGTTGCTTTTGTAGAAAGCTGATAAGAGCACAAAGACCAAATGGCTGCCTCCTGTCGTTAAACCATTCTGTGGATTGTGCTTTTCAGGTGAGCATTGTGGAGGTAAGTGGTTGAGGTTGTAGGTGTATGGCACTGGGAGTGAGCTGGAATAATGAAGAGTTATAGGTGGAGGGACTGTGGGGAATGAGAACAGGGTATGGTGGTGAAATAAGGAAATGTGGGAGAACGTTTAGAATTTAATAACTTGGGTAGGGTGATCAAATTGGAGAGGTAACAATAAGAGATTGAAATGGTGGTGAAGAGGATGGAACACAAAGGGGAATTTTAGGAATGGAAGTGGTGGGGAAGAAGGTGACATCAGAGCTTTGGGAATAAGTGAAAGCTGGTGTCACTGTAAGGGTTAATGGTTGTACAGGCCTTGTGGGATTAGTGTGATGGGCATAGTCACTATAACTGTGAGTGGATACTGGGATACTGTGTCAGATACTGGAAGTGACCTGACATAAAGGGAAGAAGCAATATGTGACGGTGTAGAAGTAGATGTCAAGGGAAGTGCTATAACAAGATGTAGTTTGCCAGCCTGTAGTATCTCCTTTCATGCTGCCCTATCCATTCAAATTGATATGAGAGAAAAGCAACTGAAAGAAGAAAAAGAATAGATAGAGAATGCAAGAAAAACAATATAGACATGGTTAGAAAGGGAGACATGGAAAGAGAACATGAGACGATGGACAATTAGCTGGCCCCTCATTCCAGCAAAGAAGACGACTCTGATTTGAAGGCAGAGCCCCATTTAAATTTTACAGGCAAGATGTGTAGTGCCAAACAGTCACTCTAATGCAACTTGCCTAATTGATCAGCTTGGGCCACCAGTGAAAGTTGCAGGGCCATACAGAGGTCTTTGCTGCGCCTCTGGGGCTCACAAAAAAAATAATTTAACACTTAATCGTTCCTCAGCTGCTTCTTGTTAAAGTGTGCAAAGGATGGGCCTTGGCTAGTTCTGATTTCAGTTGGCATCATAAGATTCCAGTTTGCATATTAAAGGTATCCTTCCATATTAAAAAGGGCCTAAGACCTAAAAAGAGTAGATGCTTCGCATCCCTGTGGTAGGTCCCATTCAAAATGAAGTCAGCCACATTGCCAGTGTTAAATACTCTTTGTGGCAGTTAATGTTTAGTTAACAGTGATTGATGCCAACAATCAAGCCTTAGATTCTTCAGTCTTAAAGGGGTTGAATAAGAGGGGAATCTTTTGGAGGAATATACATTTAAGAGGCTAGATGAAATAGATGAGGCTAATCTGGTATATTTGTCATGTTTCACCATGACTGCTAAACAAAGCCTTACAGCATACTGTTGAAAGGTACATTTAGGACTGAGGTTATAAAGCACTTGCTTCATAATGATTGATATGTGGCATAGTCTTCTGAGAAACATGGTGGAAGCATTTAAGAGGTGGCTAGATATTGTGTTAGGGGAGAAGATTGTGGGTTTTTATAAGAGAATGAGCTAAATGGGATGAATGGCTTCCCTCATTTGTACTGATAATTGTGTAGTTTACAGTGACCTTTGCATGTGTGATGCTGAGGGCTTTAAATACAATGTGTTAAATGCAAGACTTTTTAAGAATGGAGTTTTAGGAACTTGGGAATGTTTTTGAGTATGAATGAATTGATGTTGATAAATATTTTGGGTTTATTTTGTTTCATAAATTAGGTCAGCCTTGGTGAAACGTTATTGGAAGCTGAAAACCTTGATGACCAAGACTCGCCTGTCAACTGTTTTAGAAAGTTATTTGGTAAGAAAGCAAAGTCTTTATGAAAATGAGTTTGTAACAATGCCTGGATTGCTTTGAGTTGGAACTTGCTGATGGATGCATGGGTAAGTACACCATATGGTATGGTTTTGGGTTATCTAGATTTGTACAATCTCAGTCTTTGTTTTTGGCTTTTTGAGTTCATCACAACCAGAGTAGTACTGCAGTGCACTTTAGTGCCCCTAGGTGAGGTAAGAGAATAATGAACCAGGATCTTATTTCTCATTGCTGCTCACAATACAGTGTGCATGTGTGTGGATATTGGTCAGGCTCAGATGCGAAGCTCTTGATGTTTGCTGATGCTTGTGACAAGTGGATATATAAAGAAGTTTGGCTGGGTGAGGTGTCAGGTGACTGCTGCTCCCTGTACTATTTGAATGTCTGGCAAAATCCCTTGAGTGTATTCGTCATTCTTGGGATGTTATAATATTGTGTTATAATCCAAGAATTGAGGTCCATCATGTCTTCCTATGATTTCTGGTTTCCAAAAAATACACTTTTTAGATTATTTATTCTCCTTTAACATAAAAAGGTGTTAATAATATATTTCCTTTCCTTAAACTGCACTTTTTTTGAAGAAGGGGCAGTGTATAATTGAACTGTTTGTATGCCTGCTATTTCAAATCCAGTATAATACTTGTAGTGCCAAATGACATGAAACTTTTTTTCTTGTGGTAACATAAATGCTTCTATAACTCAGAGTATTTTTGTATCTACAGTGTGTGATGTCCTACCTCTAATTATTAATAACCCTGACGTGAGATTACCTGCAAATCTGTTGTATCAGTACCTCCACAAGGCAGCAGAGTTTTACATTGGTTATGTTACCAGATCTCCTTCATTGGAAAACCAGCATCAAGGTAATGCAATGTACTCTCCTAAGAGCTCAGTATTGCGTGATCACAGGACCAGTTGTAAGAGAACGAGTTGCTTATATAGCTGCCGGAAGGTGATCTCTTAATTTATTAATAATCAGTTGTGTAAACCTGTGTAAATAGGACTTTTACAGCACATCCAATGTATTTTTTTGCTTTGCTTCATTTAAGTATCCTTGTTCCAAGCATTATCCTCATGAAAAAAATGCACTGTCTATTAGGCATTAGCCTTACCCTATTGTTGACTGCTAGAAAATATTATTAGAGTGGCTCAGAGTGACTACCAGTGAGACATTCCACTCTGGTCACAACACCACTAGAAGAGGTCTTCTTCATGACTAACTTTGGTGAAGTTTCCATAGTCAGGCTTGTGAATTCTTTTTTGTGGACTACAGCATTTGCATCAGATTAAAGAGACTGGCATCCATGAAAAATACAAATGGTTTGCTGCTGGCTTAGAGAAACTGACACTAATCTACTCATTGTATTGTATTTAATGATCTGTCCGTTGATGCAATGGGCTGAATGGCTCCTTCAGTGTTGTAAATTAATATGACTCTGATCCACCAAATTACCCTTATCAGAACATAAGAACATAAGAAATAGGAGCAGGAGTAGGCCATCTAGCCCTTCGAGCCTGCCCCGCCAATCAATAAGATCATGGCTGATATGAAGTGGCTCAGTTCCACTTTCCTGCCTTCTCCCCATAACCCTTAATTCCCTTGCCTACCAACCTATCTACCCGCGTCTTAAATATGTTTAGCGAGGAAGCCTCAACCACTTCAATGGGCAGAGAATTCCAGAGATTCTCCACCCTTTGAGTGAAGAAGTTCCTCCTCAACTCCGTTCTAAACTGCTCCCCCCCTATCTTGAGGCTGTGCCCTCTAGTCCTACTGTCCTTTCTGAGCGGGAAGAACCTCTCCACTTCTACCCTATCCATCCCTTTCATCATCTTGTACGTCTCAACGAGATCTCCCCTCATCCTTCTAAACTCTAACGAGTACAAGCCCAGTTTATTCAGCCTCTCCTCATAGCTGAACCCCCTCAATTCCGGTATCAGCCTAGTGAACCTCCTCTGCACTCCCTCCAAGGCCAAAATATCCTTGCGCAAGTGCGGCGACCAAAACTGCGCACAGTACTCCAGCTGCGGCCTCACCAGTGCCCTGTACAGTTGCAGCAAGACCTCCCTACTTTTATATTCAATCCCCCTCGCTATGAAGGCCAGCATCCCATTTGCCTTCCTGACCACCTGCTGCACCTGCAGGCTGCATTTTTGCGACTCATGCACAAGGACCCCCAGGTCCCTCTGCACCGTAGCATGCTGCAGCTTTTCGCCATGTAAGTAGTAGTCTTTCCTACCATTATTCCTACCAAAATGGATAACCTCTCACTTGCACTCACACTTATCAGGTTAGGATAGACGTCCTGATATTTGACAAAGCTTTGACAAAGGGTCATCTGGATTCAAAACGCCAGTTCTTTTTTCTCTCCTTCCTGCAATTAAAAGAATGATCCACCATGGATGGAAAGGCTGTACTTTCCCTGTTTGCGTTTTAATCAATTAACAGACAAAAATGAGTTTGTTCCAACCCTCTGCTAGGTTCCCAAGACACAGCTGATATAAAGTCACCCACCAAGCGAAGCACTCAGAAATATTTCATAGAACAGCTGACAGAGAAGTCGTCATTGATGCTGCCAGACCTGCTGATATTTTCCAGCATTTTCGCTTTTGGCTTCAGATCCCAGCATCCGCAGTAATTTGTTTTTAACACTCCCTTCTGTTTTGTACAGCCGTTCTTTATATTCATTGTGGCTAAGATCTTAATGAGGTTTATGTGACACATGATGTTACTTCATTATCAACCTATTGAAGTTTTCTTACCCATATTTACGTTCATATTTTGGAAGATTGCTACGAGAGAAGTGGGTAGGACCTGGCAGTATGTTTGTATGTCTAAGTTTCCTCTCTGCTGATGTCAGAAGACTGACACAACTTGGCAGGAAATTTTGCCACCCCTGTTATTTTTCATTATTACTTTGGGAAAGTACCTGATTTATGCTATGACTCACTGACAATACTGCTTGACTCAGAAGTTCTTCCTTATTTGAAATCCTGGTGCCTGCTATTTCCTGGGATAATTTGATTTCATCATCCCTTTTTAACCTAATATTGCTTTTCAACTGATGTTATATTTCTTGGGCAATTAAATGGTACCTGTAATGCAGCAAAATTATTGATCATTGTTATATTGGAGACACTTTGGGTGGGGAGAAGGAGCACATTGGTCATGTTTGTATGTACTTAATATAATGAATATATCCTTTAATTTTGAGACATGCAGTCAGCCAGAATTGGCAAATTCTGGGGACTGTTTACAATCAGGAATTTGAAAAGTAATTTGTTTTATAATCTTACCTGGTAAACGAAACCTATCAGAAATGTTTTGATGGAGATGATTTGACTTTGAAATATTAAGTGGATCCTTTTGTAAGTTCTAAATGGATGGATTTTTCAGAATTAAACTAAGGAAATTAAAAGAATGATCCACGGTGGATGGAAAGGCTGTATTTTCCCTGTTTGTGTTTTAGCCAATTAACACACAAAAATGAGTTTTCTCCAATCTTCTGTTAGGTTCCCAAGACACGGCTGATATAAAGTCACCCACCAAGCGAAGCACTCAGAAATATATCATAGAAGGGCTGACAGAGAAGTCATCATTGATAATGGAACCATGGGACAGATTGTTTGAAATCATGTCTATTGTCGCAATGAGGTGTGAGTGGCAGATGGACAAATCAAACAGGTTAGAATTCTGATTGAACATTTCCACCCACTGTTTCCTGGGATAAGCATTGTAGAAAAATGCCCCAAATTACAGGCTATTGTAATCAAAGGAGGGAACTCTTTCACCTTTTATCTGATGGGGCTGATGTGGGGGGAGACTGTTTCAAATAATCTAATATAAAACTTTTAATCATTTTGTAAGATAACTGATTTCTAGGCTGTCTTCCAGCGTTGTTTAAGTAGGCTTGTCCAATGCACAGACCTCTCCATAAGGATATTTTAAGGCTGTTCTGGGGCAAGCACACTTGAATAAAATGGGGCTAAAGGGATATGGGGGTAAGGTGGGATCAGGGTATTGAATTTGATCAGCCATGATCATAATGAATGGTTGAGCAGGCTCAAAGGAGGTCAAATGGCATACTCTTGCTTCTATTGTCTATCAATGAAAGTGGATCTCCTGGGAACTCTTACCTTCTTCCTCCAATCAGTGTTAGTTATCCTCCTAGTCCCAGGTGGGGATAAGGTTGCTCCAATCAGTTTAGGACTGGCAGAATGGCCATTTGACAAAAATGAATAAATTAATATTAACTATTATTATTAACATTAATAAGTTTGAATATGAATAAACTCTAGAATCAAGCAACAAATTATTCCCTATTAACTGCACCACTGTCCTTTGTTTGGTGTCAAGTTGCCCTATCTAAATAAAAGTTGAAGACACCGAATGCATTTTTGAAATAATTTGAATTAACTAAGGTATAAATTCAAATCCGATTTCTTACTAGTACATTATGGAAATTCTGCTAGCTGCAAGGAAAGAAATGCTTGCAGCCTGACATTGTTTCCATATTCTTTGCTCCTCTGAACTTTTGTTTCTTGTTTCTCTTATTAATATTTCAATCTGCATGCTTATCCTCATTACAGCTCTCATTGTTTTCTCAAAGCACGTAACATATTCTCGAAGCTCAAAGCTATTGAACTCCTTACCTCCTTTCAGCCTTTCCTTCCTCCTTCAAGTTTCAATAACTTGCTTTAACTAATCCATATTTTCTTCCTTGTGTTGTATTGAACAGTAGTGCTCTCCCATGCCTTAGCTTCTTGACTTAAAAAAAAGTTTTGGTTAGGTCGAAGCCGATTCCTACTCCGTTGACGTGGGTAGCCATCTATAGATGTAATGATCAAAAGAAGTAGAGAAAACATTGATCTTTCAATTCAGAGTCAGTCTGTACATAGTACTGTTATTACACTGCTTTCATTCTTTCTGTGCTGACTTTTGTAGATGTAACACAAACATACGTTTATTAAAAATCAATGGTGTGACAGATATAAGAACATGAACATAAGAAGTAGGAGCAGGAGTAGACCATCTAGCCCTTTGAGCCTGCCCTGCCATTCAGTAAGATCATGGCTGATCTGAAGTGGCTCAGTTCCGCTTTCTCCCCATAATCCTTAATTCCCTTGCCTACCAAAAACCTATCTACTTATGACTTAAATATGTTTAGCGAGGTAGTCTCCACCACTTCAACGGGCAGAGAATTCCAGAGATTCACCACCCTTTGAGTGAAGAAGTTCCTCCTCAACTCTGTTCTAAACTGCATCCCCCCCCCCCTTATCTTAAGGCTGTGCCCTCTAGTCCTGCTGTCCTTTCTGAGTGGGAAGAATCTCTCTACCTCTACCCTATCCATCCCCTTCATTATCTTATACGTCACTATGAGATCCCCCCTCATCCTTCTAAATTCCAACGAGTACAGACGCAGTCTATTCAGCCTCTCTTCATAGTCCAACCCCCTCATCTCTGGTATCAGCCTAGTGAACCTCCTCTGCACTCCCTCCAAGGCCAAAATATCCTTGCGCAAGTGCGGTGACCAAAACTGCACACACTACTCCAGCTGCGGCCTCACCAGTGCCCTGTACAGTTGCAGCAAGACCTCCCTGCTTTTATATTCTATCCCCCTCGCTATAAAGGCCAGCATCCCATTCGCCGTCTTGATCGCCTGCTGCATCTGCAGACTGGGTTTTTGCAACAAGGACCCTCTGCACCATAGCGTGCTGCAGCTTTTCGCCCTTTAAATAGTAATCCCTCCTCCTGTTATTCCTGCCAAAGTGGATAACCTCACACTTGCTAGCATTGTACTCCATCTGCCAGGTCCTCACCCACTCGCTCAGCCTATCTAGATCCCTCTGCAGACTTTCCACACCCTCTGCACAATTTGCTTTTCTACTCATCTTTGTGTCATCAGCAAATTTTGACACCCTACACTCAGCCCCCTCCTCCAGATCATCTATATAAATGGGAAATAGCTGAGGCCCCAGCACCAATCCCTGCGGCACTCCACTAGTTACCAACTGCCAATCAGAATAGCACCCATTGATACCATCTCTCTGCCTCCTTTTAGACAGCCAATCCTCTATCCACGCTAACACCTTACCCCCAACTCCATGCCCCCTAACCTTCTGAAGCAACCTTTTGTGCAGCACCTTATCAAACGCCTTCTGAAAATCGAGAAACATCACATCCACCGGTTCCCCTCTGTCTACCGCACTAGTCACATCCTCATAGAATTCCAATAAGTTTGTCAAACACGACTTCCCCTTAACGAATCCGTGCTGCGTCTGCTCTATCAAACAATTCTTCTCTAGGTGCCTCACTATTTCTTCTTTGACGGATTCCAGCATTTTTCCAACAACAGACGTTAAACTAACTGGCCTACAATTCCCTGCCTTTTGTCTGCTACCTTTTTTAAACAGCGGCGTAACATTAGCTGTTTTCCAATCTTCCGGCACTTCCCCGGAATCCAGCGAAGTTTGGTAAATAATCACTAAGGCATCTACTATCACCTCTGCCATTTCCTTCAGAACCCTGGGATGCATTGTATCCGGTCCTGGGGACTTGTCCACCATCAGTCCCGCTAGTCGATCAAGCACTACCTCTCTAGTGACAGTAATCGCATTCAGGCCCTCAATTCCTACCATCCTATCTTTAATATCTGGCAAACTATTCGCGTCCTCCTCTGTGAAGACCGAGGCAAAAAACTTATTTAAGGCCTCAGCCATTTCCTCATCTCCCACCACAAAATCCCCCCTGTCATCCTCATATTGCAGCCTGAAATCTAAATCCACAGTTCAATGTGATATTGAGGGTTTTTTGTGTGTTTTTTCCAAGTATTCCAATCATCCTTGAGTTCCAGATTTTGTTCGATTTTTATCTTTCAGGAATTGTGGTGAAATTCTGCATAGGATGAAAGATTTATGCAGATATATAAACAACTTTGACGATGAGGGCCACAGGAAGTATAAGCATCAAGTTGTTTATTCTACATTACTAGTTTTCTTCAAGAATGCATTCCAATATGTCGGCAGTATCCAGCCATCTCTATTTCAAGGTTAGTTGAGGGGTTCTTAAGAAAATAACATTGTCTCAAGTAGACCAAAGTTAGAGCTCTTCTATCTACAGGACTTCCCATATTATACAGTGATATTTCACCTGTATGAAAATGCAGGGAGGAAAATAAAGAAAGCTGGTAATTGATCAAAAGAGAGAATAAATGTTTTTTAAAAAATTGTGTCACCAGGATGTGAGCATTGCTGGGTAGGTCAGCATTTATTGCCCATTTGTAACTTCTCTTCAGAAGGTGCTGATAAGCTGTTGCCTTGAATCACTGCAGCCCATATACTGGTGTTCTGTTGGCAGGTTGTAATTATTTTAAAACTGTGTGAAACAAAACTAGAAGAACCCTGCACCTTTCCAGACATCACTATATTGATCTATTGCAGAAGCGTCTCTGTTAAGTTCATCAGTTTCACAGAATTCAAAAAATTCTCAAGAGGAAAGTACAGAAAAATGTAATCTTGAACACTGTTTTATTCAAGCATGAAGAAAATAAAATTGTATAATTTATTTTAGAAAGTACAGGAAAGTCTCATTGTTCAGTACTGCTGAAACGTAACAGATGTCAAACTTTGGATCTCAATTGAGCTTAAAAACGTAGATCTGTGGTGGAAGAATTGACTTTTTAATGAAATTAAATTTCAAGCTCAATGCAGTGAATAGATGGGAGATAAGTTTGTATGCATCTGGTTCTGTTTGGATTCCAACCTTTTCTCGTCACTATTCTCCATGCTCTACCTCTACCAATCATTCTGTAGCATTAGAAGAGTTAGAGATAGTTGAGTGATGGATCATCTACCAGAAATTTTGTCTCTTTTCAGGATAAGACAATTGTCAGCCTTGCATCCTGCAAGCATATTATACAGATGAGGAAGTGGATGACTAATGCTACAGTGATCAGTTACCATTAGAAAAGCAGTGACAGAAATATTCTAGGTTTTTAAAATTGAGGTTTTGTAATTTAGTTAAGGTGCCCAAACTTCTTCACACCATCCACATTAGGGGAATTGTGAGATGCCACTGATAATTTTGACCCTGACAGGGTAGATGCCCAGGCAGCACAGTAAATGGTACTAGTGCTTGCTTTTTATGTAATTTGAAGATTGAAAACTGAGGATTTGGGGAAGAGATAATACGAGCACAACTGGAGGCTGGAAGGGATAATCCTGCCATACTTCCACCAGCATCGTTTCAGTCAAGGAGTCTCAGAACCTTTACAATAAAATTTCTTATGAATCTTCTCTTTATTGCCTGTGTTATAACAATCTAGCCATTGTGCAATTTTGATCTGGTCAGTAGTTGCCCTTTAGCCAACATCACTGAACCAAACCAACTGGTCAGTTCATTGGGATCGCACTTCATGGATGTTCCATTTGTCTACATGATCTTGTTTATTTGTTCATCTTGTAGATACTATGTACTACTGACAGTATGCACCAGTGGTGCCAGGAGTGAACTTCTAAGATGTTGGCTGGAGTGATGACCAAGTGAGCTGCTTTGTCATGGATGGTGCAGAGCCCCTGGTCAATGCTAGCCCCAAGATGTTGGTAGAAGGGGATTCAGAAATTGTCAGCCCAAGCCTAAATGTTGCCCACGACTTGCTGCATATGGACAGGACTGTTTCAGTATCGGGGGTGTCATGAATGGCACTGAACATTGTGCAATCATCAGTGAACATCCCCACTTTTGACATTATGATGGTGGGATTGTCATTGAAGCAACTGAAGATGGTTGGGCCTAGGATACTACCAAAGGAACTCCTGCAGCGATGTTCTGGAGCAGTGATGATTGGTCTCCAACATCCACAAACATCTTCCTTTGTGTTGACTCCAAACAGTGGACAGTTTTACCTGTGATTCCGACTTCAATTTTGCTAGGGCTGCTTGATATAACAGTTGGCCAAATGTTAATTGTTGTCAAGTGCAATCAATTTGACCTCACCTCTGAAATTCAGCTCTTGTTCATGTTTGGTCAAAGGCTGTAATGTGGCCTTGAGCTGAATGGCCATGGCAGAATCCAAACTGAGCATCAGAATGGAGGTTATTGGTAAGATCTGCGTCATATTGTTGATGATGCCTTCACTTTGCCATTGACTGAGTGTAGGCTGATAGGATGCAAATTAGTAGGATTTGTCCTGTTTTCTGTGAACTGGACATACCTCAGCAACTTTCCATAGATAAGCCAGATATGTTAACATTAATTGGCACATTTTGGGCAGATTTATATTGATGCTATCATTCAGCATTTATGAAAGCAGTTTATGATGAACTGCTGAATTAATTCTGAATGCTCAAAGCAAGATGACTTTTTTCTTTGTTTGTGAGCAGAAATGTCTTTTTCCTCTCAGGAAGCATTTGTTCACCCCTTTCTTCCCCTTGTGCTGTTCAGGGAGTTTCAGGATTTAGATCCAGGGATGATGAAGGACTGGTGATATATTTCAAATTAGGATGGGATGTGACATGGAAGGGAACTTGCAGGCTGTGGTTTTCCCACATGCTACTCTTTTCCTTTGAGGTGATAGAGATTATTGGTTTGACAGGTGCAGTTGAAGAAACTGGCCTTCATTAATCGAGGGTTTGAGTTTAGGAGTCGGGAGGTAATGCTGCAACTTTATAAGACCCTTGTCAGGCCTCATTTAGAGTATTGTG
Source organism: Carcharhinus amblyrhynchos (assembly GCF_965287045.1). Taxonomy (NCBI): domain Eukaryota; kingdom Metazoa; phylum Chordata; class Chondrichthyes; order Carcharhiniformes; family Carcharhinidae; genus Carcharhinus; species Carcharhinus amblyrhynchos. Next base: position 154,128,548 of record NC_137324.1, read on the forward strand.
CACAGTTCTGGTCGCCTCACTATAGGAAAGATGTAGAAGCTATTGAGAGGGTACAGAGGAGATTTACAAGGATGTTGCCTGGACTGGGAGGCATGCCTTATGAAGTTAGGTTGAGGGAGCTGGGACTCTTTTCCCTGGAGAGACGAAGGTTGAGAGGCGACCTGATAGAAGTTTACAAAATGTTGAGAGGAATAGATAGGGTGGACTCTCAGAGGCTATTTCCCCGGGTTGAAATGGTTGCTACGAGAGGACACAGATTTAAGGTGCAGGGAGGGAAGTTCAGAAGTGATGTTAGGGGTAAGTTTTTCACTCAGAGGGTGGTGAGTGAATGGAATCGGCTGCCATCAGTGGTGGTGGAGGCGAACTCGCTGGGGTCTTTTAAAAGACTTCTGGATGAGTATATGGGGTTTAATGAGATTGAGGGTTATATATAGGTCTGTAGGTTGGTAGGTGTTGATGTGATCGGCGCAACTCGTGGGCCGAAGGGCCTGTTTGTGCTGTAGTGTTCTATGTTCTATGTTAAACCTTGCTGAGTTGCTGCAGAGTACTTGCTCTTGTTAATGCTAATGCTGTTTTATGCATATTGATTAATAGCTTAAACTAATTTTATTTTTAGCATCAAGCCCTTCCAACAACCAAGTTCCTCTTATTTTGTTGGATGACTTGTCAAATATCTATGGTGACGTGGATATCGATAGGGGTAAACACATTCATAAAAGACGAAAACTTGGAGACGGAAGGGAAAAAACACTGGTGGGTAATCTGTACCTCCTAAATTTTACATTTTTTGGAAAGTTATTCTTTTGCCTACTGTAAATGACTAGGTGTCAGACCTTTTGTAATATTATGCATGGAAACACCATCTGTAGCCATGGGTCAGTTTTCACATAAGACCATAAAATGTAAGAGGACATTAGGCTACTTGGCCCATTGAGTCTGCTCCACCATTCAATCATGGCAGATATTTTTCTCATCCCCATTCTCCTGCCTTTTCCTCATAACCCCTGATCCCCTTATTAATATGGCCCATTGAGTCTGCTCCACCATTCAATCATGGCAGATATTTTTCTCATCCCCATTCTCCTGCCTTTTCCTCATAACCCCTGATCCCCTTAATAACATACAGGTTCCACATGTATACACCCATGTCTTTCCCTCCCAACTCCAGAACTGCCTCTGTGTTATTGGCATGTTTAGTTGACATCCAATCATGGGTGAGCTGCAATTTCTTGCAGATGAACCCTGGGATGGGTGAAGCCATTGTTATCAGCACCAGCATATCTGAAGTCATCATCTTTTACTCCCGTCACAAATTTGCCATTAATTCCGTCCTCTTCTCCTGCTACTGTTTCATGTTGAACAAACTGCTTGAAACTTTTCTATCATCTTTGATGCTGAGCTCAGTTTCTGATCTCATGTCCTCTCCAACGCAAAGACTGCCTGGTTCCACCTCTATAATCACACCCATCTGGTCTTTGCTCAGCTCATCTGCTGAAACTCTCCTCTGAATCTTTGTTACTTCCAGACTCCAGACGGTTAACAATCCACTGAGCATTAACTAGCTGCTGGGCAGCCATCAGGAGTGGGGTTAAGTTCCTGCTTGCTTTTTCAGTGCACATCTGAAAGATTCTATCCAGTATGCCTACCACCTCTTTTCTCTCAATGTAGTTTCTGTATCTTTGTGCTCGTCTTTTTTTCCTTTTTGTAAGTTTTCTTTCTTCCAGTTCATCTATATGATTGTACTGTACTTTGGTTAAAAGAGAACATTTCTATAAAGGTTTTTCCAGTACTCTGTGGAAGTATTTATCTGATTTCAGTTGAGGAATTTGCTACCACTTGAACCATTCAGGAATATCCTCATGCATAGGCTGAAGGTCCATTCTTGCATGAAACATCAAACAAGGTAAACCAAAGAATCACAAACTACCCCATACCTTGTTGCCTTTCAGATAAATGTTTTTTTTCCGATTGTGCTTTCCATGTGCTATTGTAAGATTTAAACCATTTCAAATGACCAAAACTATTACAGTCTTTCTTCCCGTCATCAAACTCACTTCAACTTGTTATTGTATACAGGATGTCTGATACTCTTCATGATTTATTGTATCCAGGATAACACATGACTGTTGTGGAAGAGGGAAATTAGACAATGAGAGTACTTGCTCCTGGTTGATTGTACAGTTTAAGATCTAGAAGCTGGTTGGAAACTATTTCTTTGAGACAGGGAAAATCTGGTTAATGCAATGATATTCTAGTGTTTTAATTAGCTTCACAAAGCAGGATCTTTGGTGGTCAGTAAGTTGAGTGCAGACCTGTGTGTAGTTTAATCATTATTCAATTTATTTATGTATTCCTTGGACAAGCCACTCTTCCACATAATACATTGGAATGGTTATAGAGAAGATTACCAAAAGTTTTCTTGAATAGAAAGGATGACTTAAGATTAAATATTTCCGCATACTAAAGCTTTGCAGCTATAAAAAGCTTATGGAAGACCTTTCAGTTTAAGACACCTTGGTCATGTGTGTTTTCTGCCTTATAAGCTGGTTGTCCGTCATTGAATTGAGCACCGTCCACTTCTACCTGAGTATCACAGTATGCGAGCACTCTACAGCTAAAATATGTTTATTATTAATATTGATTTCAAGTACTTGGATTTGTCAGGCTAGAACTAAATAAATGAAAAATTAATTCACAATACAATAGATGTAAGAATAACTTAAAAACATGCCATTTTTGTGGAATAATTTGCCCAACATAATAGTAGAGGAAAAGATATTAAAGATATCCAAAATGATCACTTACCTTGGAGAGTTACAGTGCTAAAGGAACGTACAAGACCCAAATGACTTTTTCCCATTCTTGGCTCACATTCTGTTGTGGGCGGTATGGTAGCACAGTGGTTAACATTGCTGCCTCTCAGTGCCAAGGACCTGGGTTCGATTGCTGGTTTTGTTCACTATCTGTGTGGAATCTGAATGTTCTCTCCATGTGTGGATGAGTTTTGTGCAGTGTTTGGGTTTCCTCCCACAGTCCGAAAGCTGTGCTGTTCAGGTGCATTGGCCAAGCTAAATTCTCCTCAGTGTACTGAAACTGGTGCTGGAGTGTGACAACTTGGGAATTTTCATAGTAACTAAGTTAATTACAATGTTAATGTAAGCCTACTTGTGACATTAATAAATAAACTTTGAACTTTTACTCCAGATTGACATTGATCTTTAATATTGTGCAAAGTTGATTCTGTCACAAAGATATCCAACAATATTAGTTCTTATATACTAATTTATTGTCTACCAGGCCACATGACATGAAGCCTTGTGTGATGAAGTACTTAAGAATCAGTTGTCTAAATTAGGGTGAAAATAATGAGTGCCCTAAGCATAGATCAGCTGCACAATTCATGAAGAACTTATGCTGAAGAAAGACCAAATGGTTTCACTTGAGCCAAAGTTGAACCTCAGAACTTTGTGTACCTGGACTAGATGCCAGTTTGAGAGTAGTGGGTTACTGGAGAACTCTGTGATCAATCAATTTCTTGGTTATGTGGCCTGATTAAAATGGAGTATTATTGCTATTTTGAATTTGTCCACTGACCTGGGGATCTAAAAAAAACTCTTGACAGCTACATAATACAATGATTGACTCCTTTCTCATTTGACAAAATGTTATTTGATCGCTGTTAGCAATCTTTTTGCATCAACGGCAAATATCGTCATCAGTTATGAATCCTTCAACTGGCTTGACTACACTGCTAAATTAAAATGTGGGGTCAACTACTACTGACCTCCCCCCAGCACCAACCTTCTGGACCACTGGGAGGACCTGGTATTTTATGCTGTCTGCAGCTTGCATAATTTGTTTTGCAACTCAGGCATCTTGTATTAGGCGATAAACTTCCTATTACATGTATGCAGTAGAATCAATGATGATCCTTTTACCAAGTTTTTGTACATCAGAAATTGCAGAGATGCCCACTATGCACTTCTGAGTTCTCCGATAAATTTCAAACACTGCATCGTAAAGGCTAAAATAAACTTGTGAATTATTCACAAGTTATTATTGCACAGTAGCAAAATAGATGCCACCAATACAGAATTATAACATATCAAAAACCTCAAGTCCACAATTTCAGTTAAAGTAGCTTATTCAGAGACTGTTTCTTACACCATCTGATGAACAGCAAAATTTGGGGTGGCCACTGACTTCATAACTTTCATGGTCATATATTGTTATGTGAATGTAGTTCTGTATTTGGCTGTAGAATCTAGCTGTTGCCTTCACGTGCGATCAAATGGCTGCAAAATAGAACGAGTCAGCAATAGAATTGTGATTAGATGACCATCAACTAAAGGAGCAGTTATACATTGACAACCTGATGATTTGCCATGTGCACCAGCACTGTCCTTGCATAGTTAGCAAATGCTTGCTTTAGTGAGGCACGTAGATGGAGATTCATTGTAGATGTCTGAATACTGCCTCCGTGGCTTGAGTTAATAGAATCATACTTATGAATGTTTGGGTTGTGAAAAAGCAAACTCTCTGCTTTCCAAATGCATTTCTTAGTCTTTACAAGTTAACAGTGCAACTAACTGAAGCTGCCTGAAATTTCCATGAGCTGTTTGCAACTCAAATCAGCATCTTGATGCATTTAGTGTGAGGTCAGGTAGTTCATTTGCAGATACAAGATATACTGTCTGCATATGGAGGGCAAATTGCATTGATTTGAACATACCTGTTAGATATTCTGGGGATTGAACTATCAATCAAGAAGATGGTGGCTGTAGGGAATCTATTTAGGGGATGTTTTCAAGTGCAGGTAGTTTCTGACTTCTCTCCAGTGGTTTACCATCTGTGATGGCATTTAGATTTATATTACCCTTTTCCCTGCAATTTTGCCTCTGTGTTTAAAGTCCTTCTCCCAGATGTTGGCCTTTTCCATGGCCTCAAATTCTCAGGCTGTGAACGGGTAATCACTAGATGATTGACAAATCTGGCTGTCTGCTGTGTAATCCGTTAGTTAATATTTTTGCTTGCCTTCAGAATTGAATATATCTATCACATCCATAAAGTCTGCCAGCTGATCATCTTTCCCTCGGCCCTCAATCATTCAGTTCCTCCTCTTCAACCTTTTGCCTGCTACCATCAGTCTCCCATTTCAAGGTTATTATGATTTTTCCAGCATAGCACCCATAACCTTTCTCTTCTCCAAGTGTTACTCTGTTTTGAATCCTTCCTTTCTCTCTCATCATGACAGCTACCAACTGAGCCAGTGCTGACAGTTTACTGACAATAAATGCGGTTTTATATTAATGTGATTAAATGGAATGATTATTTTTAAAATATTAATGGCTTCCCAGTGACACAGCAGAGCACAACCATGTGTAGCTGAGTCATGTCACTATGATAGCTTCAAGTTCAGCGCCCTGCAAGTTGGATGATTTCTGTTTGGGCAGTGGTAGGCATTGCAATTGACCATAGCCCACCTAAAGGAGAGAGAAAAATCAGCTACATTTTCCATCCTAAATTGTTATCTGGTGCCTGGTGCAGTCATTCTCTTCAGTTGATCACTTCAAATGGATTAATAATCACAAGTTCTACCCCCCACACCCAAATCTAAATTATACTCAGAAGCTGGGAGAACTTGTATTTGGGTATCCTTTCTTTGATTTTAGTTTTAATTATTTTAAAAACTCCCCTCTGTCGAGCAAGGCTGAACTTGCATTGGTAATTGTGGGTGTACCTGATGACTTTCCTGCCTCATCCAATGCTCCTTCATGTGTGCTCTCCACATCTGGTAGATTGTTTGAGAAAGTAAGATCTAGCAATCCCTGCTGGAAGTGTATGTGTGGATATTGTCTTAGGACAGAGAATTAGGAGCTGTGGTAATCCTTGTTTTTCATGGTTGAGTAGTCTGGAAATGTTCGTTGTTGAGGCTCACACATGAGAACCAACCACTTGTGCAAGGTACAAGAGACCATTGAAAGTGTTAACTTATCCAGAAGTGGGAAAATTGGTAGAAAGTGTAACTCATAAAGCAATATTAATTGTTTAACATTTAAATTTTAAAGATGTTAACTTTATTTCACTTTATAATTTAGAGTTCAGACGATGAAGAATGTTCTGGAAAAGGGCGTAATCGTCACATCGTTGTCAATAAGATTGAGCTGCCAAACTCAATTGATGTACTTGAAAACTTTAAGCTTGCAAGAGAAAGTTGGGAATTGCTTCATTCTCAAGAGGCTTTGGAAAAAGGTAAGACTGATCCCATCTTATAGTGGAAATTAAATTCTTTTACTCTGTTAGGACCTATTTGTGAGGAGAGGATTTTTTGACTTATTTTCCCTCAAAATATCTGTGCAAACGCATAAGGCTTTATCTTGCTATATTTTAGAGATTTGCAGTTAACAGTTGCTGCATCAAATCACTGTCTTGGTTAACTTATTCCTGGTCTAATATAAATGTTAAAGCATTGAACAATTCAATCCCATTTCAGGTTTTCCATAGGGGAATTGTTCTCTAATTTACCCATAATTGTATTATGCTATAAATTCTATACCATTTATGGTACAATTCTGCCACTGGTTGGTTAAAGTCTGTGACAAATTTAAAATACAATTGCTGCCTTTGATTTTGTGGAGATTTGCTTGATGACTGACTTTCAGATGACGGAAGTCCTTCTTGTCACATCAGTGCCATTGCAAATTAAAATTGTATTGATACCAAAGGTACAAACAATAAAAGCATGATTGCAGCTGAAATATTCCTGGTCTTATCTGTGCAGTGAGTTACATGGTCTTACTACTGTTCATCCATTTGGTTTTTCTCCAGTAAATACGATCGGGGATGTTAGGAAAGCAAAAGACAAGTTTTAATTTTTTTGAGAATCAGCTATGTCTGTGTAAACTACACTGGAACCCTGCTATTACGTGGTCTAAAGGGCCTATATCTTGAGTCTTTATAATAGGTGAGGCCACATTTTAAAGAGGTCTTTTCAAGAGCGTCAAACCAGTAGTCAGAATAAAGCAGAACTACAATGATCTGATTAAATTGACCTCAAACAGATAACTCTTAAGACACTAGTCACATGTTCTATATAATGTGTATTCACATTTTAAATCCTGCTTATGTTTTTTCTCATTGTCATGAGCTCGCGCTGAACTTGAAATGGAATACAACAACATTTTAAGTTTAAAATAAAAAGTGTCAGTGGATTTCATTTAAATAACATTGTATATGAACTGGCCTCAAATTTAAACTTTAAAATTTGACAGGCAAGTAAAAGTAAAAAAACTACAGGTTAAAAAAGATGACCAGGGAACTTGCAGGCAGTACTGAAACTTGCAGAGGTAAGCTGTTAAACCATTAAATGACAGTCATGGGTCAGTGATAATAAGTCTGCAAACATCCTGAGCTATTGCCAGACATTTTCAGCCTCTCTTTACAACAATCTGAAGCCCCTATTTGCTTCAAGAAGGTGACCATCATCCCGGCGGTAAGAAAAATCAAGCAGCGTGCCTTAATGACTATTGGCTGGTGGCTGTGACAGCCATCATTATGAAGTACTTCAAAAGGTCAGTCATAGCATGAATCAATTTCAGTCTTCTGGACTACCTGGATCCACTACAGTTTGCCTACCACTGCAACAGATCCACAGCAGATGCCACTTCCCTGGACCTGCACTCAACCCTGAAACACCTAGATAACAAGGACACCTGTGTCAGACTCCTATTTATTGACTACAGCTCAGCCTTCAACTATAATTTCCATGAAACTTAACTTATCCCCAAACACTGTGGCCTGGGCCTTGGTACCTCCCTCTGCGACTGGATCCTGAACTTCCTAACTCTCAGACCACAGTCAATAAGGACAGGCAACAACACCTCCTCCATGATCATCTTCAATACCGGTGCCCCTCAAGGCTTGTGTTCTCAGCCCCATGCTATACTCCTTGTACACCTATGACTGTGTGACCAAATTCTCCTCCAATTCGATTTTCAAGTTTGCTGACAACACAGTGAGATAGAGAATCTGGTGAATTGGTGCGGCAACATTAATCTCTCCCTCAATGTCAACAAAATGAAGGATATTGTCACTGACTCCAGGAAGTGTAAAGGAGAACATGCCCCTGTCTACTTCAATGAGGACAAAGTAGAAAGTTTCAAGAGCTTCAAGTTTTTAGGTGTCAGATTACCATCAACCTGTCCAGTCCTCCCCATGCTGATACTATAGTTAAGAAAGCCCACCAATGCCTTTACTTTCTCAGAAGACTAAGGAAATTTGGCATGTTAGTTACGACTCTCATCAACTTTTATAGATGCACCATAGAAAGCATCCTTTCTAGTTATATCATAGCTTGATATGGCTCCTGCTCTGCCCAAGACCGCAAGGAACTACAAAAGGTCGTGAATGTAGCCCAATCCATCATGCAAACCAGCCTTCCATCCATTGACTTTGTCTATACCTCCTGCTGCCTCGGCAAAGCAGCCAGCATAATTAAGGACCCCACGCATCCTGGAAATTCTCTCTTCCACCTCCTTCTCTTGTGAAAAAGATACAAAAATCTGAGGTCACGTATCAACCGACTGAAGAACAGCTTCTTCCCTGCTGCTGTCAGATTTTTGAACAGACCTACCTTGCGTTAGGTTGATCTTTCTCTACACCCTAGCTATGACTGTAACACTACATTCTGCACTCTCTCGTTTCTGTCTCTATGAATGATACATGTTGTCTGTATAGCACGCAAGAAACAGTGCTTTTCACTGTATGTTAATACATATGACAATAATAAATCAAACAAGAGGTAGACAAATGTTCCAATGATTGTTCCACGGAAGGTTAACCAAGAGCTGGTTAGTGCTATGGATCTTGCCCACTCTGCTTAAAAAGTTGGAGGGATAGAGGGATGTCCATCCACAATCCCAACAGCTGCCCTGTATTTGATGCTAGGAGGAATGTTGACTATTTTAAGATTGGACTTCCATCCATTTCTCAGGAGGAATGACTCCTGCCATTGACAGCTGCCAGGCAATCGGATTATTAGCCACAGGGAACCACCCTTGGGTCTGCAAGCAGTCCCCATTACTGAGGAGCCTGGACTGACAGATCAATCCAGGGTTGTGGCGTGGAAGGGGCTGCGCTTCAAGCGGCAAGTGAGGATTGGATTATCTTTTGGATGGGGATCGAAAGGAAATTTCCCCATCCTTACTTGACATTAGGTCGCATAGCTAAAACTGCTGAGATACCCGTATGGTGTGGTAAAAGCTTGCGGCAATGGGATGAAGCCCTTAATTGGATGTTAATTGACCACTTAAGGTATTCCGTGAGCCCAAGGTGACTGTGCTGTCTGATCTCTCCTGTGCTTCCTGCAAAATTTGAGACAAGTCAGGGGTTGGCACATAACAGCAAATTGTGAATTTCCTTTAAATTCTTCAATTTAGATCACCTCTCTGTGTTTCCCTGAACTTGGTAAGAAGTCTCACAACACCAGGTTAGAGTCTCTAACCTGGTGTTGTGAGACTTCTTACTGTGTTACCCCAGTCCAACGCCAGCATCTCTACATCATGACTTTCCCTGAATTGTAGCTGCACACTTGTAAAATGTTGGGTTTCAATTTTTAAGCCTTTTTATTTAAATATCTGGAGATAAAGTGAAGAAATTAATTCTGAAGACATGGATTTGTTCATAATTATCAAAATGAAAACTGCTCTTTTAAATGTTTGAAGTGTTACCCAAGAAACCCAAGTGATAAATCAGCACATCTTCAAAAGAGCGTGGTTTCCAAATTCTCTGGTTACTATCTTTATCAGAAAAACCATAGAATTAGATCTAAACTGTAAGCAGCTGGTTTGTCAAAAATCAAAGAATCCCTACAGTGCAGAAGAGGCCATTTGGCCCATTAAGTCTGGCTCTGACAGAGTGTCTTACCTAGTCCCATCTCTGTAACCCCATACATTTCCCATAGATAATTAATCTAACCTCCAGATATTTGGACACTAAGGGGCAATTTAGTATGGCCAATCCATTTAACCTGCTCATCATTGGACTGTGGAAAGAAACAGGAGCACCTGGAGGAAACCCATGCAGACATGGGGAAAATGTGCAAACTCCAGACAGTTATCCAAGGCTGGAATTGAACCCAGGTCCCTTGGGTGAAGCAGCAGTGCTAACCACTTCTAGAAGAAAATCTGGCAAACAGGAAGTTTATTCAAATCACAAACAGTGATAATAGAAATAAAAAGGTATTCTAATGGCCGCACAACAAACAGTCAATGTCACGGCTATTCTGATTCTGTGGCTTAATACTTTGACAGTACACCTTATTTTTTGGACTTGGATGTGCTCTGATTATGGTTTTCCCAGACACGTCAAGGAATAGGAGTAGACTATTCAGCCCATGACCCTATTTCCGGCATTCAGTAACATCATGGCTGATTTAGCTGTGTCCTCCACTTCCTACCTCCTATACCCTCTGACTCCATTGTGGACAAGCATGTAAATTAGGAGCAGGAGTGTCCGTTAATAATAAACAATAATGGCTTCACTAACTTTTTGGCATACTAATGCAGTGCCAAAATAATAGAAAATAATTTCTCTTTACACGTAACTATTTTGAGGGTGCTATTTCAGAAAAGGTAGTTTATTATGTTCAGAAGTGTAGTACAAAGAGAACTTGTAAATTAGGGACGATTCAGGTCCATTTTTGTCACCAGACAGTGACATAAGGCATGGGATTGATTGACCTAGAATTGTAGGTCCTTTTTATATTAATTACTTGTGCCGGTGATATTCCAGATTTGCTGATTTATTGGAATTCTGGAATTACAAATACTGAAAAACAGTTTTCTACTTTTTTTTCAACTGAGATGCATTGTGTTATGATATATTGTAGAATTTATTTGTGATTTATCTTTCACTCTTTAGAATTCACGCGAATCTGCATGTCTTGGAAGACTGAAACTTGGCTGTGGTTAAGGATATTCATAACCGACATGATTGTATACCAGGTAAGTTATTTGAGGTCACACTGACTGTGGAAGCACAGAAAGATCCTTTGCTGCAACTATATTTGCTTAGTCTTATTAACTAAAGGCTTATTCTGAATTTATTGATTGAAGTTAATGAAGTTATCCTCACAATAACATTTCGTATTGTGTGCCTATTGTGACTTTGAAGCTCTTCTTGGTTAAGTATTTCAGTCAGTGTTTTTGTTTCTATCTTATTATTTTCTACTTTCCCATTCGTATGTCACCAAACATGTACACAATCACATTCAAACAAAAATTCTCCAATATCCAGCTACTATAAAAAATCCTCATCTATCCCACTATACACATCCCTAAAAAAGAGGTTTCGCTTAACAGGATTCTCAAATTTGTTATTAAGCTTGAATTTTCCAATGTAATCTGTCCCCCACAGTCCACTTAGCGTCTGAATATCCTCTTTTTAAACAAATTTGATCACATATCTTACCCATTCCTAGTTGTCTAAAGGCGTTGTCAACCATGTAGCTTGGAACTGTAGTTACATGGTGGTAGTTTCCGTCCTTGGGGGACATTAGTGAACCAGTTAGGTTTTTTATGAAAATCCGGCAGCTTTTATGTACATTTTATCTGTTCATATTTTGACTTGTCACATTGGGAAATTTCTCAGTGTATCCCTGCTTCTTAGTATAGTGCCATTCTCCCAAGGTAAAATCTGCTTCCTTCTCCTTCTCATGCAGTTATTTTCTGTGAAGTTGATTCCTATGTTTGGATGCTAATGCAATATACTGAGTGTAATAAAGAAAATGTATTGTGTAAAATCTATTTCTGACCCAAAAAATCAATTTTCCAGGAGGCAGTGATTACCACTGTAACCCAGTCAAAAGGCAATTCCCATATTCATTCTCTCAAAACATTTTGTATAGATCAATCTGAAACATTTTAGTTGGATTAAGTTTGAACTTTATTTTTGATATTATCATGCTCCTTTTAGAAATAAACCATTTGGCATTTCAGTGGTATCCTTTGTTGGCAACAATGCATCGTGCCTTTACGTAGTTCTCCACATGGCAATACAGTAGTTTGGTGGAGTATTGCTGAAAAAAGAGATGTTGAAGTTTGTACCTTGCACTCATCAGGACACTTCACAAGAATGCTGATTGGTTGGCAAGTGGACTGTGGTAGAGGCATTGCCATGGAAAATGCACTAGTCACCAGTGACTGACAGATAACTGCCAAGCATTGTTGGAAATTTAAACCAAGCAGCTTGACCTTGATTGGTCAAGATATTGCCCTGGGGGAATGAATCAGCAAATGGCTATCACTTATTTTGTTTGGCTGAAATAGATGCAATGTGTTCTTTCTGTTTGCAAAGAGCAAGACCTTGTGTATTAATATATATGCCTTCCAGTACACATGCGCACACACTGTACTGGAAGTCCAATTTACAACCTTAAACTCTTAGCAAATGTTGTCCAGTCATTGTGGAATAACATCTAATATTTTGTTTTTTTAACCCGCTGTTTTGAGTTTTGTAAGCATTGGCTGGTTGGGTATAGCCTGTACCTTGCCCATTGCGAACAGCAGCTGGGTCATGCTGTTTGATGTGATCTGCCAGTCTTTGAGATTTACAGTCTACATAGCTAGCATCACAGTAGCACTGAATTCATGTACCAGATTACTCATTTGTGTGATGGGCAGAACGTTTTTTTGGCAGTATCCTATTAGGCAGATACCATCTGTGTTGCATTGTAGCAGTCTGAAACAATTAACTTCACTTGTTGCTCAAATTTTTGACGTACTTTACCCTTCCAAGATAACCTGAGGCAGACTGGGCATTTTTCAGGAGCAAAAGTGAGGACATTAGTCTTGTTCATGAGTTTGCATGGTATATACCACGAAATGATCTGATCAGTATATCCATTGTCAAGAAGAATGTCTTTGATGTGCCGCGTTTTGGCATCAGGCTTGCATGACGAGCAAATGGCCCAAACCCTTTATACAAGGTTGACGAAAGCACCAATCTTATAGTGTATGGAACTATAAGAATCTCAATGCTTTTTTTGACCAGTGAAGGTAGACTTGCAGTAGATTGTGGTAGAGAAACCCCTCATTGTTTGCTGGAGCAGACGAGGAAGGAGCATCAGAGAGAAAGCTAAGACTTTACCTGTTAAAAACCTGTTTAAAATAAGTTTAAAGCACTTTGTTCTTTGTAGAACTGTTTAAAGCATTTACTTATTGTATTTACTGCTTTAAGAATTGTGAGGGAGTGATTATCAGGCAGTTGTGGCCCATCAGCTTTAATTATCAAGTGTCCACACGGTGAAGCCTTACATTGTTTGCTGGAGCAGACGAGGAAGGAGCATCAGAGAGAAAGCTAAGACTTTACCTGTTAAAAACCTGTTTAAAATAAGTTTAAAGCACTTTGTTCTTTGTAGAACTGTTTAAAGCATTTACTTATTGTATTTACTGCTTTAAGAATTGTGAGGGAGTGATTATCAGGCAGTTGTGGCCCATCAGCTTTAAATCAGCGCCAAGTTTAAAAGGAGGCCTGGTGTAGATAGCGGGCAGCGTCGGAGCGGGCAGCGGAGTGAGAGGGAAGCAGAGTGAGCTATTAGGGCTTAATATCAAAAAGGGCTGGAAGGTAAAAAGGCCAGGTGGAAAGAACAAGGAAAAAAAAAATTTTTTTTTCAAAACTACTACAGCAAGAAACAAGGAAAAAATTTTTTCCCACAACAAATTATATTGAATAATGGAGGGGCATGTGATGTGCGGTTCCTGTATGATGTGGGAACTGGTGGACCCCAGGGTCCTTCCCAGTGACCATGTCTGCAGTAAGTGCAGGTTGCTGGAGGAGCTCCAGCTCAAGGTGGATGAGCTGGCCTCTGAGCTACAGACACTGAGGCTCATCAGGGGGAGAGAGGGTGCCATTGTCAATGGGGTGCAAGTGACATCCACCCCCTCTAGACTGTCTAAATCTAAGGGTCAGGAACAAAAGGGGGCTGCTGGGAGGAGGAAGGGGGGTGAGGAGCGGAGGCCTCAGCCTCTTAATCTGCATAACAGGTTTGAGGTTCTTGCTTCCACTCTGGAAGAGGACGAGGCAGGTGAGGTTGGTGAGCAAACTGCACACGGTACAGTGATGCAGCAGGACATAGGCAAAGAGAAGGGGAAAAGGAACGTAGTAGTGATTGGAGATAGTGGGGTGAAGGGTATTGACACTGTCCTTTGTCACAATGACAAAGTGCACAGAAGGGTGTGTTGTCTGCCTGGTGCTCGGGTACAGGATGTCGCAGCTGGGCTGCAGAGGAATCTGGAGTGGGAGGGTGAGAACCCAGTTGTGGTGGTACATGTGGGTGCCAGCGACGTAGGCAAAGTGCGGACTGAGGATCTGGGGAGGGAGTATGAGAAGCTGGGAATGGAATTAAAAAGTAGAACCGACAAGGTGGTCTTCTCTGGGCTACTGCCTGAACCGAGTGCAGACGGGCGTAGGGTTGACAGGATAAAGGAAGTGAATGGGTGGCTCAGAGATTGGTGTGGGAGGAATGGGATCGAATTTATGGGGCATTGGCACCAGTATTGGGGTAGGTGGGACTTGTTCGGGCGGGATGGGGTTGGTCTGAATCGTGCTGGGACCAGAGTGCTGGCGAATCGAGTAAAGAGGACTGTAGACAGGGCTTTAAACTAATTAGTGGGGGGGAGGGTGCGAGGGTAGGTGATGTTAGGAGGTCTACAGTTAAGGATAGGGTACAGGTAAGGGAAGAGGCTGAGGATGTCCCAAGTGGTGGCGTTACGGCAAATAGGGTCCAGAAGAAGGCTGGGATGAAAGCGCTTTATCTGAATGCACGAAGCATTCGGAATAAAGTGGATGAGCTGGTGGCGCAGATCGACACAAATGGATACGATCTGGTGGCCATTACAGAGACGTGGCTGCAAGGTGACAGGGACTGGGAGATGAATGTACAGGGCTATCAAGTGTTTAGGAAGGATAGGCAGGAGGAAAGAGGGGGTGGCGTAGCTCTGCTGATTAAGGACAGCATCAAGGTGGTAGCAAGGGATGATATCGGAGCCAAAGAGCAGAAAGTGGAATCGTTGTGGGTGGAGATTAGGAACAGCAAAGGGAGGAAGACGCTGGTGGGTGTCGTCTATAGGCCCCCGAATAATGATCTGGAGGTGGGGCGGGCTGTTAACGCGCAAATAAGTGCGGCGTGCAGGAATGGGACGGCAGTAGTTATGGGGGATTTCAATCTGCATATTGATTGGTCGACCCATGTTGGACGAGGTGGGCTCGAGGAGGAGTTCTTGGAATGCTGCCGGGATAGTTTCCTGGAACAGTGTGTGTTGGAGCCGACGAGGGAGCGAGCTATCTTGGATCTGGTGCTATGTAATGAGGCGGGTAGAATTAGGGACCTTGAGGTGAAGGATCCTCTTGGAGAGAGTGATCATTGTATGGTGGAGTTTCTGTTGCAGATGGAGGAGGAGAAAGTGGGTTCCCGGACACGTGTCCTTTGTTTGAATAGAGGGGAGTATGGTAGGATGAGAGAAGAATTGGCGAATGTGGACTGGGGGAGCGCGTTGGAAGGTAGGTCTGCTGAGGAGCAGTGGAGGATCTTTAAGGAGATCTTTCTTGGTGCTCAGCAGAAATTTATTCCGATGGTTAAAAAGGACAGTAGGAAGAGAGGTAATAAGCCGTGGATAACGAAGGAGGTGAAGGAAAGTGTTAAATTAAAAGCGGAGGAATTTAGAGTAGCTAAGAGCAGTGGGCGAGAAGAGGATTGGGAAAGGTTTAAATGTCAACAAAGATTGACAAAAAAGTTGATAAAGGAGGGTAGAAGAAGCTATGAAGCTGGGCTAGCGCTTAATATAAAAAAGGATAGCAAGAGTTTTTATAAATATATAAAAAGGAAGAGGCTGGCTAGGGTGAACGTTGGTCCCTTAGCGGATGAGAAAGGGGACCTAGTGGTAGGGGATGGGGATATGGCTAAGGTCTTGAATAACTTTTTTGTTTCTGTCTTCACGGAGGAGGACGTGAATAATTTGCCGGGTGTTAGCGATGGAAAGGTGGTAGGACTGGAGGGTCTTAATGACATTACTGTTACTAGAGAGGTGGTGCGCGACAGACTGGAGGGGCTGATTGTGGACAAGTCCCCAGGACCGGATGGAATGCATCCGAGGGTTCTGAAAGAAATGGCGGAGGTGATAGTGGATGCCTTGGTGGTTATTTTCCAGACGTCGCTGGATTCCGGGGAAGTGCCGGAAGATTGGAAAACGGCTAATGTTACGCCGTTGTTTAAGAAGGGTGCCAGGCAAAAGGCGGGGAATTACAGGCCGGTTAGTTTAACGTCTGTGGTAGGTAAAATGTTAGAATCCGTCATTAAGGAGGAAATTGCGAGGCATCTTGAAGGGAATTGCTTGATAGGGCAGACGCAACACGGTTTCATTAAAGGGAAGTCGTGTCTGACAAATTTACTGGAGTTCTATGAGGATGTGTCTAGGGCGGTGGATAGAGGAGAGCCGGTGGATGTGGTCTTTCTGGATTTTCAGAAGGCGTTTGATAAGGTACCTCACAAGAGGTTACTGCAGAAGGTCAGAGGACATGGAGTTGGGGGTAGGGTGTTAGCGTGGATAGAGGATTGGTTGTCAAATAGGAGGCAGAGAGTGGGGGTCAATGGGTGCTATTCGGATTGGCGGTTGGTGACTAGTGGGGTGCCCCAGGGGTCGGTGCTGGGGCCTCAGCTATTTACCATTTATATAGATGATCTGGAGGAGGGAACCGAGTGTAGGGTGTCGAAATTTGCTGATGACACCAAGATTGGGGGAAAGGCAAATTGTGCGGAGGGTGTGGAGAGTCTGCAGAAGGATCTAGATAGGCTGGGCGAATGGGCCAGGAAATGGCAAATGGAATTTAATGTTGGCAAGTGTGAGGTGGTCCACTTTGGTAGGAAGAATGGTAGGAAGGACTATTACTTACGTGGCGAAAAACTGCAGCAGGCGACGGTGCAGAGGGACCTCGGGGTCCTTGTGCATGAGTCGCAAAAACCCAGCCTGCAAGTGCAGCAGGTGGTCAGGAAGGCGAATGGGATGCTGGCCTTCATAGCGAGGGGGATTGAATATAAAAGTAGGGAGGTCTTGCTGCAGCTGTATAGGGCATTGGTGAGGCCGCAGCTGGAGTACTGTGTGCAGTTTTGGGCACCGCACCTGCGCAAGGATATTTTGGCCCTGGAGGGAGTGCAGAGGAGGTTTACTAGGCTGATACCGGAGTTGAGGGGGTTGAGCTATGAGGAGAGGCTGAATAAACTAGGCTTGTACTCGTTAGAGTTTAGAAGAATGAGGGGAGATCTCATTGAGACGTATAAGATGATGAATGGGATGGATAGGATAGAGGTGGAAAGACTCTTCCCGCTCAAAAAAGACAGTAGGACTAGGGGGCACAGCCTCAAGATAAAGGGGGGGCGGTTCAGAACGGAGTTGAGGAGGAACTTCTTCACTCAAAGGGTGGTGAATCTCTGGAATTCTCTGCCCGTTGAAGTGGTGGAGGCTGCCTCGCTAAATATTTTTAAGAAGCGGGTTGATGGGTTTTTGATAAGAGAGGGGATTAAGGGTTATGGGGAGAGGGCGGGAAAGTGGAACTGAGCCACGACAGATCAGCCATGATCTTATTGAATGGCGGGGCAGGCTCGAAGGGCCAGATGGCCTACTCCTGCTCCTATTTCTTATGTTCTTATGTTCTTATGTTCTGATAGATTTCTCAATTAATACATCAAGGAAAAGGAGTTAATTTGACAGTTCCATTTCAAATGTGATCTTGACCACAGGACATTAAAACATACAAGGAAATTATATGCAGCTGCAGATTTAAATATAGCAAATGTATCATCCACATTTTGGAAAAATGCAACTGGCAGGAGATTAGGTATCATTCTGTCGAAAACATGTTTCTCATGGAACCCAACAAACTTTGACATGTCAGTTTTTTTCAGCAAAACACATGATATTGTCTTCTGTGCTGCTGAAGGGAGAGGAGGAATGGTAATAGGTGGAGGATGCTGGATAAAAAGTAAACACCATATTAGTTATCAGAAGAAAGAAAACAGTTGCAGCTTTTATGATCTATTCAAATGTTAGTTTGCTGATTAAGGGAAAGCGGGATTATTGAATTGGCTTAAAAATAGGCCATAAATTTTTGACTTTTTTATTATGTAGGATGGGATTATATAAATACTGTTAGTGATCTATTTCCTTTTTTTATTGCCTTTAGTATGTAATTGATTTTTTTTCTTTGAAGGGCCAGTATAGAAAAGCAATAAACAGTCTTCATCAGTTAGGTGCTCTTCAAGGAGCCCAGCAGCATGTCATGAATCAAGGTACACTCGAACAACAGAGAGCATTAATTCAAATGGCTGCCTGTCACTTTGCATTAGGAGAATATAGAGTAAGTACACAATGGTAATACATTCTGAGCACTTGAAAATTGACTTTTGCCTGTCCACTTTACAAACTTCAAAACTTCTATTGCAAAATTGATTGTTTTTGATAAGATATGGAAAATCTTGTTCATCTGTTTGAAAACTTGGTTGCACATTTTTGGATTTGCATATTATTCATCAAAAGGGACAGTAGAGTTTTTGGATTTAAGTGACCTTCTGGGTTAATGGTGTGGTTTGTTGTTGGAACTCAGCTGACAGTTTTTCATGGAGTTAGTTTCTAATTTAAGTAGTGGACACAATGTGAAAATGAAATGCTATTCCTTCAAAGATCGAAAGACTGTATCAAACTGTTGCTGTTCTGTAACTTCCTTCTGTAAAGTAGAATAATTGTAAATGAGGAATGAGCTGGTTGCTGTCACTGCTGTTGAATGAAACTAAGTTGGCTGCTCCTTTTATGGGCAGTGTAAAAGTTAAATGAAAAACTTATAACACAAGAAGATTTGTTAATTAAGGAATCCTCTGCTGACCACAGTCTTTCAGATAAATTGCACTATCTGATTCATACATGAACACTTTTTTCTTTTTAAAACAAGTATTTAAATTTACTTCTGCCATTAATGAATGGGAAGACCACCAAATCAAACGATAAAATTGAGTTCAAGAGGCAATTGGATATATCCCTGAAAATGAGAAGTGTGACGAGAAAAGATGGACGAGTTTGATCTGTCAAAAATGGAATAGTTTATTTAGATTTTCTAGTCTTTGATGTTTTTCTGAAGTGCCTATATTATTTAAGTTGATAAATTGAGTATATGACTGTGTCATTTATTTTTTCACTATTGACAGCGTAATGAAGTCCATTGTGAATCTGCCCTCTTGTTTTCCTTCCATAGATGACATGTGATAAGGTGTTGGATGTTATGTGCAGTATCATTCCATGCACACAGGATGTAGTGAAATTGCAGGAGGAAGCTCCAAAAGTGAAACCTAGATTTAGGAAAGGTATGGTCTACAGTGAAATATTCAGATATGTACTATTTGGCAGTGCCTGTTTTCCTTCTACACTAATCACACAGAATGTAATTATACGTTGCCTCATTGGAATGCCTTGATCCAAGTACATCTCTACAGTGTCACAGTAGCCTGTTTCCCTGTTCAACATAGGCAAAATATATTAGGGTGAGGTGCACGATTAGTTTGACTCAAAAGTAAGTATTTGTGGTTTATATTTTCCAACTTCCTTTTGCATTGTGTGGTATAGTTTGGAATGCAATTGAATAATTTCTAGTAAAGTTAAACAATGCCGATATTGGAACTCTGAACTAAAAACAGAAAATGCTGGAAGTATTCAGCATTTTTTGAGAGAGAAACAGAGTTAAGGTTTCAGATTGATTAACCTCATTTATAAGCTTAGAAAAACCCATGAAAAAGATGTCTTTTTGTTTTCACACACAAAATATCATTGGGACAAGTGGATTCTTGCCACCTGTTCCAAATCAAATCTAAATATTCAAATTGTTTGTGCCCCTCTAAAACCTTAGAACTCCTACTTACAATGCCAGTGCTGATGCTGTCAGGATTTTGTGTTTTTTGTCTATAGAACTTTGGTGACTGTGATGGAAGACATTAAAATAATTGATACTGCACCAAGAGTTCTGTTCCTGCACACTTGCATAAAGATATTGACACAAATTTCCTTGTAAAATGGAGCATGTTGGAGCCCTGTATTTTTGTGATAATTATGAAAGCGCTAACCCAAAGATGTAGATTGCCTAACCACATGTTGCTCAGTTCCTGAACTCGCACCATTATAGGAGAAACAACCTGTATTGCTTCTGAACTGCACTTGGGTCTTTGATTAATAGCATCATGGCGGAGGCCGAGGAAATGGTTGCCCTCCAAGCATCTTAACTGAGTTTTATTTGTTGTCATTCAAAAGCAGGAAAGGAAGAAGCATGGGATTATTCCTGTGTGCATTTTTAAAAATTCTAATTAAGTACATTGTCATTTGTATTAATTCCTGACAAATGATATATGTGGCATAATTTAACATATGCAATAAATCTGAATTTATAGAAATTATAATTCTGCTTAATTTCTTAAAAGATTCAGTGGTAATGGTGCCAATTTCAGTTTTTTACCCCTTTTACTTTCAGCTTTAGACCTTAAACTGTTGCCCTGTACAAGCAAAGCTATGATGCCATACTGTCTTCAGTTAATGTTGGCCTGTTTTAAGGTAAGTTGATTGACTGAATATCTTTGTTAACATTAGTAAATTACAGCATTTATAATGGAAAACTTGAGTCAGTTCTGGTAAACACAAAAAATCTGTGAAATACCATAGATTTTTCCTCTTCTTTTCTTGGAGGCTGAATCTTGATGACTTTATTCACCTAAACCATGGCTAACAAGTGCTAGTTTGATGGTTAACTATAAAAAGGAAGAAAGGAGTATAGTATAGTAGCTTTCAGGGGCTCGGTATTCCCCATTGCATTTTATGTATTCAGTTAAGGGTCATTATTATAATCATGATCAAGAACCATATTCCCACTTCCCTGCCCCTCCATCATCCTCAAGTACTGAAACCAATGGCAGTGTTTCATTTGCTGTTTGGTTGAGTTGTGTTGACACAGCATAAACTAGAAGTCAAAACTATGAGTATCTGGATCAGTTGGCTGTGCATTCATCCAGTAGGCAATTGGGGAAGATTTTATTTACCATTATCTGGATTATTCGCCCTTTTTTCACTCTGATTTCCCACCCTAATTGCAGGTTAGAGGAAAACCAGGTGGGCAACTGAATGCTGGAAGTATGCACATTAGTGCTGGCTATGTTTCTATTTACTAAGGATTTATCTGGCCTTTTACTGGCGTTTCATCCAATCCACAGAATTCCTACGGTGCAGAAGGAGCCATTCAACCCATCAAGTCTGCACTGACTCTCTGCCAGAGCATCTTACTAAGGTCCACACCCTGCCCTGTCCTCGTAACCCCAAACATTTACTTGTTAAGCCTCCTAACCTAAACATCTTGGGACACTAAGGGACAATTTAGCATAGCCAGTTCACCTAACCTGCACGTCTTTGGACTGCGGGAGAAAACAGGAACATCTGGATGAAACCCGTGCAGACATAATTTGATTTGATTTATTATTGTCACGTATATTAATGTACAGTGAATAATATTTCTTGTGTGACATACAGATAAAGCATACTGTTCACAGAAAAGGAAACAAGAGTGCTGAATGTAGTGTTAGTCATAGCTAGGGTATAGAGAAAGATCAACTTAATGTAAGGTAAGTCCATCCAAAAGTATGACAGCTGGGAAGAAGCTGTTTTTGAGTCAGACACAAATTCTACACAGTCACCCTAAGCCAGAATCGAACCAAGGTCCTTGGTGCTGTGTGGCAGCAGTGCTAACCACTGTGTCACCATGTCGCCATTTGTTCAGAGGTTGTTGTATGGGGAATTGTGGACACAAAACATGCTAGGTAATAAGTTAGGCACATTGGCCTCTTACTTTTTTGGGCACTACAAAGAGCTCCACATGGTATCCAAGGCATGGCAACACACTTGAGGAGCAAATCACACCCAGTGTTGTATTGATACAGATGTTGCCACACACAATGAACATTTGCTGGAGGTACGCAGCAAGTAGATTGTGATGTTTCTGATGCCATTTTGGAGATTGATATTTCAGCCTTTTAACCTCACACAGCTGAGCACACATTCAGCAATAGGAAGGGCACTTTATTAGTGCTTTTCAGGGGATGATCAATTGCGTATAGGTTAGTTGCTGATTATTGCTCTAATTTGGTAGGAAGAATGGTAGGAAGGACTATTACTTACGTGGCGAAAAACTGCAGCAGGCGACGGTGCAGAGGGACCTCGGGGTCCTTGTGCATGAGTCGCAAAAACCCAGCTTGCAGGTGCAGCAGGTGGTCAGGAAGGCGAATGGGATGCTGGCCTTCATAGCGAGGGGGATTGAATATAAAAGTAGGGAGGTCTTGCTGCAGCTGTATAGGGCATTGGTGAGGCCGCAGCTGGAGTACTGTGTGCAGTTTTGGGCGCCGCACCTGCGCAAGGATATTTTGGCCCTGGAGGGAGTGCAGAGGAGGTTTACTAGGCTGATACCGGAGTTGAGGGGATTGAGCTATGAGGAGAGGCTGAATAAACTAGGCTTGTACTCGTTAGAGTTTAGAAGAATGAGGGGAGATCTCATTGAGACGTATAAGATGATGAATGGGATGGATAGGATAGAGGTGGAGAGACTCTTCCCGCTCAAAAAAGACAGTAGGACTAGGGGGCACAGCCTCAAGATAAAGGGGAGGCGGTTTAGAACGGAGTTGAGGAGGAACTTCTTCACTCAAAGGGTGGTGAATCTCTGGAATTCTCTGCCCGTTGAAGTGGTGGAGGCTGCCTCGCTAAATATTTTTAAGAAGCGGGTTGATGGGTTCTTGATAAGAGAGGGGATTAAGGGTTATGGGGAGAGGGCGGGAAAGTGGAACTGAGCTACAACAGATCAGCCATGATCTTATTGAATGGCGGAGCAGGCTCGAAGAGCTAGATGGCCTACTCCTGCTCCTATTTCTTATGTTCTTATGTTCTTAATTTCATAAGTGGTGCTTTCTATAGTTGTTGCAAGTGCAAAAGTATCCAGGAAGTCATCTAAGCACTTTTTTGTTACTTCAAAGTTTTTGCACAAACTTGGTGCTGCCAGAGATGGATGGACTTGTAGGCATTTGCCTTTGAATGCAGTGTGACTTGGAGAGTCAGCAGAGACTATGCAGAGCAGGCCAAGTTACTGAAACAGGCAGAGGAGGGGGAAAGAAGGTGATGAATTTTAATCCATTTGACTTTTGCAATATCCTACAGCTTGCTGTCCACTGTTACTTGAACAAGGCCACAAAGGTTACTACATTTCATTCTCCAAAGGGGCAGGCAGAGAGTGAGAAGGAGCACACAACTTTGTGAGGATTACAGGTCTCCCTATGGTTCCTTGTATATCTAAAAGGAAAAAGACACCAGAGCAATGTTGTGATGTGGAGAGCAGGGGGGAAAAGTAAGCAATACTTCCAATATCTGTACTTGTAAATCAGAAGAATGTGTAGATTAAGAGGGAAGTGGGATTTGAGGGAAAAAAAGGTTGAGTATGAGTTTTTGATGATTTCAGCTTGCCACCGACCATGGCCTCAGCAATGGCCATCCCAATAATGACCTGAGGCCATCTTATCCAGTGCTGGCCTCTCCAGTTAGCTCTTGCTGTTGTCAATCAACTGCCAACCATGTTGTCCTACCAGAGAGGGGCATGGGAGCCAGTAAGACTTGTGCATTTTATGTGGGTGAAAAGGCTGTCATGGTTGAATAGTTGACAGTGTGTCTGTAATCGGTAAGCTGTGAATGTGAGGTATGCAATAGTGTCAAGTGGATGAGGATAAAGTGAAGTATGTGAATGTTAGGCATGAAACCTAATTGTTTGAGATTTGTTGATAGGCAAGTGGAGGCTGTGGAGAACCGAACAGTAGCTGAGGCTACTAGTTCTATTGGTTATGGTATTTGAAGACTTCACAGCCAGAGGGAAGTTTTTTCTCAGCATCTACCCTGTCAAGTTCTTAAGAATTTTATCTAGTATATTTTATGTAGCATATATTTTACCTTTCCATCTTTCAGAACAGGTATTAAATAAAAAATCCCATCTAACTGCTAGATGATATAGAAGTTCCTGAGGCCTTTTTGAAAAACGAAGAGAATTTTTTTCAGTAGCTTGGGCAACGTTTCATCTGCTATAAACAACGCCACCAAAAAGACAAACTGGCTATTTGTCATTTGCTAATTCTAGGAACTTGCTGTGTGCAAATTGTTGCTCGATTTGCCTACATAGAAGTGAATTTACTTCAAAAATAACAAGCTATAAATTATTTTAGGGCATGCTGAAGATGTGATGAGGAGGTATGTACATACAAGTTTGTTTATGTGGTTTGGCAAATGTTCAATTTTGATATGCAAGGTCCTGCATGTGCAAGTAAATAGAAAGTGAGTGTAATGCCTGGTGGAGTAGGACTCGCCAGTGAGGAGCCTCTGAAAGAGGTGTAAGGGTGACAAGTAATCCCTCCTGAATTATTAGTAAACAATACCAAACAGTAATAAATAATTCAAATGAAGTGCTGGGTTAAAATGACAAATCCGTCATCTGGGGATCAATTAGTATCTGCTATTGTGCTGGAGATGCACATTTGTGCACCAACACTTTGTGTCATCTCATCATCATTTAAGTTTTTTAGTTGTTCATTGAGATAATAAAACCAAAGCACTGAAAAATAATTCTGCAATTTCTTGTTTCCTTCAGGGAGATTTAACAAATAACTTTGCTTTTTGTAGTTGAGAGCCTTTACAGACATACGAGATGATCTAGCTTTAGGTCACGTGATTGTACTGCTCCAGCTGGACTGGCCTCGTGGAGAGAACCTGTTTCTCAAAGCAGTTGATAAAATCTGTCAGCAAGGATCATTTCAGTATGAAAACTTCTTCAATTATGTCACGAGTATCCTTTTACCTTTTTTGTTGTTTGCTGGGAAGGTCTAAGATGCCATCCTGTCTATTAATCACCTTTTATCTGTGCGTTTGATGTCAGAAGGTAATGGATTCAACCTCTGTTCCAAAGACTTCACTTTGTTGTAGTACTGAGAGACTGCTGTATTGGTGAAGGGGCCATTTTTGAATTGGGATGCTAAATTCAGGCCCTGTCTGGTCGATCAGGTGGGTATAAAGAATGTGTCTGCACTGTGAAGAACAGGCGATTTCTATTGGTGTGTTGGCCAACACTACTCTACACCAGCAGAACTGATGAATTTACCTTTCAATTTATTTGCTGCTGGTGTAACTTGACTGCACAAATTGACTGGTAGCTTCTAGTACACTCATGATGGTGCTTAAACTTAATTAGTTGATAAGCATTTGGAGCTTCATTTACATCTATTATTTTCAACTGTTGTGCTTGGAAATCAGGAGCTCAAAAGATTAGAAACCAAAGTGTGTATCACCTCTAGATTTAGTATCAAATGAAGTAAAAAGTATTTGGAGGTCAATGAGACTTTTGTGTTAATGAATTTCTGTGTTATTCTGTTATTACAGCATTTGTTTCTATTACGTCAAAAAGCATTAAATTGGATATTGTGCTATAATATCAGTGCATCCTTCTGGCTGTGCGCATGTCTAATTCTTACTTGAAACAAACTTTCTTGCCTTATTTGAATAGGTAGTTAAGGGAGCCCTGGTGCCACAGAAATCATTCCAGTTTGAGTGTGACTTCAGTGTTGATTGTGCTGCAATTGAACTTCAGGTGAAGCACACCAAGAACGGAAAAGAAAAATACTGAATTATGCACTCATTTGGCTCCAATATGTTACTGTAGTCTGTGATAGAACATGCATAGTTACAATGCGGTTCTGGGCCCATGTGCAGTAACCACACAAGTGAAAATGGAGGCAGCTGTATCCAAGTATATTCTTTCTTTTCACATCGCATTAAAACAAAAATGCATTATTAGAATGCTCTTAAAATGGAATATCTCTGTACTGAAGTAACATTTTGTAATCAAGGTATAACTTTTACCGATTGGAGTGCATGGGGGAAAAGGGGGTAGAAAAATATGTTGTAAAGCTAAGGTGATTATAGATGAAATAGAAGGAGATTCACGTGGAGCATAAATATCACTGTGGTTGAGTGTCCTGCTTCTATGTCGTATGTTCACTGTAATTCTGTGTAGTTTGTTTATACCTCGAGTTGTACAAGACGTGATATTCTTGCATCTGAATAAATTAATTAGATGGGATCGAATTCTGAATGTGCTCTCAGGTTGGTGGTAGAAGAATACATTCCGCACCTTTTTGTGAATTTATTAAAATGAACTAATGGAGTGTTATACTAAAATAACAATAGTCAACTTGTCCTTAATCACATCTGTCGACATTGACATGTTGGAAGAATTTGCTTATCTCAGAACAACAGAAGGTGGTAAAATTCATCTAGAGCTCTTGCCAAATCAAGGTCTTCTAATAAAGTGAGTACTAAGCTTGTAAGATGATTATTGGTGCATACTGTGACTCATATTGGAATTTTGTTGTTTGAGTAGCTCATGTTGCTCCTTACTTTGTTACAGCATGTTACAAGGATTATGTGTTGCAATTACTAAGGGAAAAAGATGCTGGAAAGAGTTAAATCTCTGAGAAGGCCAACAGTAGTTTGAACTATCTTGGGAGCTTAGTGAATAACTAACATTTCTTTAAGCATTTAAGTTTTTCAGATTTTTGAGTGTCCTTGGAACAGTTAAATTTTAAAGTTTCTTTTAAACATCAGTGAAGTTGTTTTTCTTTTGCTCAATTTATTGATGGTTTTAAAATCTCTGGATGGTGAATTAATGTTTATCCAGTGATCATTGTTACCATCCAAACCTGGAAAATCAGGTTTTGTACTTCTAGCTTGTTACAATGTACTTGGATTAGGGAGGGGACACCTGACCAAGGTTGTCCGTTCTAATCACTATCCAGTACTTCCACTGAAAGTGTACACATGGACACCAGATGAGTGCAAGATTATGCTTGATTGCTTTACTGCCTGTTGTTGAATAGGCATCTGATGGTGCTGATGCTCACAGGGGAATGAAAATATTCTAGATGGGTTGTGTTTGTTGTCAATGCAGTAGTTATATTGACACACATCATTGTGAATGATGGGCTCCATTTGCTGGTGATGTTTGTGTACACCACACTGTTTTTCAGTGAAACAGCCATCAAATTGAAGTACAAAGAGCAACACAGCACGGGAAACAGGCCCTTCAGCCCAACGAGCCAGTGCCGCCATTTTAACATTGAGTCCCTTCTCCACCCATGATCCTTGTTTATGCTTATGGCATTCCACATTGAGGGAAGACTAATTTAGGGACAATTTGTTACACCAGTCAGCCTAACAGCACATCTTCAGGGTGTGGGAGGAAACCGGAGCACCCAGAGAAAACCCACGCAAGCACAGGGAGAATGCGCAAACTCCCACAGACACTGGCCCAAATCCATGTATCTGTACAGCAAACAGTGATAGTCACTGAGCTGTCGTGTTGCCCAGCATCTGGTCCAGTTTAAGTGTACACCAACAATGTGAAGTACTAGGCTGCTCTCAAAACAACCAAAGTTGTCTAACCTTGGTTCAAAAGTTCATATGGTTCCCTTGTTTTCATCAGATTCCTGACAGCATAATGAGCTGCCCTCTTATGCATCACAAAAGGCTGATAAATAAAAAGCAAGCAAAGAGCAGGGTTATTTTCCTTCACAAACTCCAGAATGCTGTTTTTCTTTCTTGTTAAAAGTGACAAGGTAAAACTCTAATCATCTTGGTACAGATATACAAGTATTTAGAATATACAATAAACCCACACTCTCTCTTGCTCCTGCTTTCTGCACTATGGCCATACATCAAGGCTGTACACCGGATGCAGTGTTGTTGGTTTTCAGCGCACATGTGGACTAGTGTATTGGTGGCCATCATTGTGGTCAACTTACGTTGGAGGGAGATCAATTAGCACTCCTTTTGCTGGGTTTCAGTAAGGCATCACGTTTTTAAAATAGGAGGAAGTAATAAGAGAGGAAAAAAAGGAAAAAAAAACTATTATCCTCCACTCCCTTACTTTGTTTCTCATTATTGTCCCACTGACTCAGATACTAACAACTGAGGTAGAACTCTAGTTAAATGCCATGGTATAGTACAAAAGATTTGTGTGTGGATGTATGCATGCGCGTGAGTGTGTATATTATAATCACAATTACTGGAACTAAGAATCTTTGGAATTGCAGGTAAGGTCCAGTTTTCTCTTGATCACTAAATTATCTTTTCTTCTGAGAATTTCAGAGATAAACAACACTTCAATAATTAACTTTCCTGCTGAGAAATTGTTTTAGTCAATGGGGAACTTGAGGAATTGTTCTTATGTGGAAAATAATTGCCTTATTAAAAATATCTTTCAGTTGTGGCCAGCTGTGCTAACCTTTTGTTTCATTTTCACATTTGGGCAGTTCAAATAGCTAGCTGGACTGAAAAACAGAACAGCACTGTTTTTTGAGAAATTAGATTTAATTTATGTTTGTAATACACATGTTGCTGATATATTTTAACTGACAAAGAAGTCAGGAGCTATGATTGAACTAATTGGAAATAATTTCCCCTCCTATCTTACAGAGAGATTTGGAATTTATATTGGACAGATTAAAATAAAAATAAAAATCTTGGCCTGTTATACAAAATAGATACTTTAATGTAAAAAAAAGTTTTACAGTTTTATTTACTTATCTGCTGAATCTCTAAATGACACATTTAGCTACTCTAGATGTTACAGTTTCTCCCAAAAACAAGATATTTTCCGAACTCTTGGATAAACATGAGGGGAGAAAAGTTAAAAGGGGATTCGAGTAGCTACTGAAATAAGGAAAATGCTGCGGATGCTGGAATCTGAAACAAGGCCAGAGGATGAATTTACCATGGCTAATCTACCTAAGCAAGACACTAAGGGGCAATTTACCATGGCCAGTCTATCTATCCTGCACATCTTTGGATTGTGGAAGGAAATCCACACAGATATGGGAAGAACATGCAAATTCCACACAGTCACCCAAGGCTGGAATTGATCCTGGGTCCCGGACACTGTGAGGCAGTAGTGCTAACCACTGTGACATCATGCTGCCTTTTTGTGTTTTGAATGTCACAATTGAATGTATTCTCAGATAGTAAATTCTACTCGCTGTGTCTCCATCTGTGGAGAGAGAAACAGTTAACATTTTGAGTCCAGTATGACACTTTGGAAGAAATTCGATTCTGAAGGAGAGTCATATGGGACTTGAAACGTTAACTCTGTTTCTCTCCCCACAGGTGCTGCCAGACCTGCTGAGTTTTTGTAGCATTTTTTGTATTTATTTCAGATCTTCAGCATCTATGGTATTTTACTTTTAGTTCAATATGATTTGCCCTTAACAAATCTGTCTTTGCTTAATTAATCCATATTGGTCCAAGTGGCTATTAGTTTTGTCCCAATCATTGTTGCTAAAAGCTTTCCTGCCGCCATAGTTAAACTGACTAGACTGTAATTGCTACACTCACCATTCCATTCTCTTTTGAACAACATTTGCAATTCTCCAGTTCTCTAGCAGCATCCCTACATCTAAATATGCTTGGATGCATCGCATCCTGTCCTGTCTATCCAATACCTTCTCCTTATCAGTTTTAAACTAAACAAGTGTCTGAACTATCTCCTCTTTCACCATGACCTGGCTAGCATCCTCTGCCTTGGTAAAGACAGATGCAAAGTATTAATTTAATACTTCAGCCATGCTCCTTGCTTCCAAGTGCAAATCCCCTTTTTGTTCCCCAACTATCCCCAATCCTTTTATTGTCTGTTTTTTCTATTCATATACCTATAGAAGATTTTTAGATTGCTTTTTTATGTTCACTGTCAGCCTCTTCCCCACCCGCCCTTTGCTACTCTTATTTGGTTTTTTTATTCCCTTCCAAACCTTCTATATTAAGCATAATTCTCTGTTAGATTATCCAACTGAAATCTGTTATATGCACCTTTTTTTGCTGTTTCATTTTACTGTCTAACTCAGAGCTCTGGATTTGTTTGCCCTACCTCTTCCCCTCATGAAAACGTACCTTGACTACATCTGAACTATCTTGTTAAAGGCAGCTCTCTGTTCAGTTATAACTTTGCCTGCCAAATGTTGGATCCAACCCAGATAAATTGGAAGCATTCTCATCCCATTGAAGATGGCTCTCCACTAATTAATTATTCTTACTCTAGATTGAGATGTAGAGTGGGATTTTCCAACTGTGCTCGTCCCAAAGCCGGAAAATTCTGCTCAAGGTGAACAGACCTTTAGATGGACTGCCCGCTGCAATTCCTGTGGCAGGAGGATAGGGAAAATTCCTCTCGTAGTCTCCAACAAATCATTGACATGTATTCATGCTGCACTGAAAACTAGTGTGTCTATTAGAATAAATTATTGATTTATTAAAATCATCTAAGCCTTTTCTTTTGCTTTCTTTTAAAAAGTGTGGCCTGCATGCCAATTAATATGACATAAAAATGTTTTGGTAGTGGATTGGGGAGTGGGGGGTGGTCATATGTGTTAAGGGTCTGTAGGTTTCATAGTGCTGTGTCCTTGAATTTGATGATCTTACCAACTTGCCATTGTTTGTTATTGTGCTTTTCCCCATTATTACATAAATTTTGGCAGTCTAGAGTGCTGCTTCTGATCCTAAAAAAGGAAAGATTGTTTCTGATGTGAATAAAGAAGTATTTCCACTTTGGCCATTCTTTATAAAACTTGGCATGTTATCACATCTTTTCAGTTTTCTTTTCCAAGGGCTATTCTGCATGCATGATCTTGTAGAAAATGAGCTGTGAAGTCATGTACTATCAAGCTTCCAGTTATGTGTCTACGTTGGTGAAATCTTTCATTAACTGTAATAAATGTAGTTGGGAGAAAAAGCAAATGGGCAAATAAAGCAAGAATTGCCAATAAAAGAGCATTGATGGAAGTTTGAGATAAAGTCATCTGTCTTTACTGTCACATGAGATGCATGGCCTGGTGAGGCTGTAAGGGAAAAGTCGGACTTCTTGACCTTAAGCAGATGTGATGATGAAATCCTGCATGCATTTTCTCTGCTGTAAAAACACTAGTTCCTGATTTCACTGCACCTGTTTTTTTAAACCAGTGATTCAAAAGGTGTGCATGTCTTGCATTTTATTATGTTGCATGTTTTAACTAATGAAAAGCCTATGTATTTTGTGCATGTAGTAAATTATGAATTTGAAAGTTATTATGTACTCTGTTCAATTCCTTCCAGTTATCTTTTTCCTGTTGGCAACAGGTAGAAGTTTTGTGCTATTGGTGAATATGTGTGAGTGTTGAATGTATTGTTGATGTTTACTGTTTTCAAGGAATTCTAGCCCTCCACTGGGGGTTCTTCCGCAGGAGTTCAAACTGCAGCCCAGCAGTCAGACAGCTGACAGGTACCACACGACCTGTTCGTCATGTGCTGTGTTTGTCACATGTTAACCCATGGGTTTTTAAATTTTTTAAAAATGTCTTTATTTTTTGTTTACACAATCCATGATTTAAGCATCATGCCATACAGTGATCATTTTAGTATATTGTACTTCACAAAATGCAACTTTGCCATGAGATTATTTCAATACATTTTTTTTTGAAGGGATGTCTCTGACTATATTTTGGAAGTTGTTATGAAATGAGTGCAGCAAGGGAGCATTTATCACAACAAAGACAATGTTATCCATTCCAATGCATTTGCACCATTGCTTTTTAAAAAAATCAACCAACAAATTTGCATGCTTTAGTTAGAAAGCATGTGGGTCATAAATCATTGTTTTTCAAAATGTCCTT
This sequence comes from Carcharhinus amblyrhynchos, assembly GCF_965287045.1. NCBI lineage: Eukaryota > Metazoa > Chordata > Chondrichthyes > Carcharhiniformes > Carcharhinidae > Carcharhinus > Carcharhinus amblyrhynchos. The sequence continues at coordinate 154,160,394 of NC_137324.1, forward strand.
AAATATTTACCAATCAACTTTTATATAATTAGTGCAAAATAATTTGATCACAAATTTGAGAATTTGGCTAGATAAATGAAAGTGTATTTAGATCAAATAATTCAATGTATTTAAAACATTACTTCAAATATTGACGATCTTCCAATGCATACATTATATATTTAAATATTATTAATCTCTAGTAAGTTAAATTTTAATAACTTGAAATTTTCTTATGGTAGGATATTGCCAAAGGATGAAAAGTTATTTACAGTTGACAGGAATGTGTAGCCAGTTGGATAATTTGCTTTTTTAATTTGTGTTGCAGACATCACACTGTAACCCGAGGTATTACTAAAGGAGTGAAAGAAGATTTTCGATTAGCCATGGAGCGGCAGGTTTCCCGCTGTGGGGAAAATCTAATGGTGGTGTTGCATAGATTTTGCATTAATGAGAAGATCATATTGCTTCAGACTCTGATGTGACAGACACATGCAAGCATTTTCCTTTTAGAACTTACGGATGATTGTGTCAATCTGCTGAAGTGCACTGCTCCTATCATGTGCATAGTGAAGTTTGTTATTGGATTTTAGACTCTATCTTAATGGAACTCAAGACACACGTGAAAGGATACGTTTCAATTCCACTGAAAAATCGCTAATATTGATGCCTTAAGTAATCTAGTTTTGATGAATATTTGCATTCATTAAGACCAGAGGTCTCAGTGCTACAAGATTAGAATCATTTTCCTTTTTTGCCATTTTTGTCAGCTTCGAATATTGTGAGCAGGCAGACATGGCTTTAGCCAGTTGTGTAGAGAAAAAATTCTCCCTGTACTCTTAGCCCAACAATGTGCTTTAATTCTGCACTGTTACACCAAGTTCTTGTGGGAACCTAATATGGTCAAATATTTGTATGGCGATTTTGGTGATATGGCACCAATCAGAAGCTGAGCTGATGTTTTCCAAACTAATTTGACCTGGGTCTGTTACAGCCACAGAAATAGGAGACTTTCTCACCATCTCTGGCTGGACAGCCTAAATAAAAGGATTGTGCTATAACTCTCTCCTCTCAACAGTATAACATACTGAACAAAAAAATTAGCATGATCACTTTTAATTCAAACGTCACACAAAAGTAATAAAATTCAGGTCCTCTTCAGTGGGCCCATTTGTGGGCCCCAGTAGAATGAGACAACCCCCACAAAAAAATCCAAGCAACAACCTTTATTTAACTTTTTCTGGATCAATTACAGTTCCAGTCGCGTAATTTCCAGACCATAATATCTGCTAGCAGTAGAGCTCAATTAATTGACAATTTCCAAACTGAATACCTCATCCTGAATTATTTCTGCCCCATGGAGATGAATGCGCTACATTTAAAATGAATGACTTTTTATAAAGCATTTTTAATACTTTTTCTATCACGATGCAACATTAATTAATTCCTTCCAGTAGTGGAACTAGCCCTTGCAGAACTTATTCACCATGAATGGAAATCTGAGAGAAATGCATTTCTGGGAGACAAATAAAATATTTGTAAAAAAGAAAGTCAATCTCTGCCATAAGCTCAAACATTTTATGTTTTTCCATAGGCTGGAGAACCTTTTGGTTTTCTTTACTGTTTAACAGCAGCTTGTGTGAGATGGAACTAACTAATTTTTCAAAGTGATCTGTTAAATATTAAAATGAATCACTGAGGTTCTTTTCCCATTTTTATTTTCAACTAAGCAGTTAAATTGCAACTTACATTTCATAATTCTCAATATCTCACCTGCTTTAAACACTTGCCCCACTGCTAATTGTTCAATTGCAAGGTTTTAAGCACCATCCCACAGTCAATTGAAGAACCAGGAGGAATTTCCAGTGGGTTTGCCCATTTTTTTTTTGTGTTTATTCCAATTCAATGCAATCAATTCCAATTCAGAGTCTCAACAAGTTGAGACATTCCTGATCCAAGTTAATAAGACAGGGCTCTCACCTTCTGTCTTGGGCTTGATCTACATGATCCAAGTAATTGGAATAGGAATAGCTCCTCCTCCAAGACTTGATTTCATTTGCATCTTAGCCAAAAGGCTGAGATGCTGCTTTTAAAAATTGCTTAAAATGAAGCTAAAATGTAACCTAATGATGTCAACCAAGCGCAGCATGTCGATAGTACACTTGATCTTAGCCAAAAGGCCGAGAAGCCATTTGGGTTTGCCTAATCTTACGCTTGAACTTTGGTGTAAATGGCTGTTTGTAGCAGTAGATTGAGAGAACCTCCACAAAAAATCCAAACACAGATCTTTACTTAACATTTTCTGTGTAGGTGCAGAGCTGTAATCGGAACAACCGATGACCGATACATGTTGGACCAAATGCATCCCTCTTTAGAGTACCTACATACAGTAACTTCTCCAGCCATATTCCAAAAATTGAATTAGTCAGTGTACTACCGATTTTGATGAACCATTCCCTTGGCAATCAAAAGACTTTTTAGGAACAACTTATCTTTCAAGTGAAAGTAACCCAATGCTATAGTGAGGGAGTAAAAAAATCGTAACTCAAGTTGATCTCGAAGAAAGGAAAGATTGTTCTGGGATATCATAATGGGCTCTCAGGCTGAAACAGATGGACTTAAGTGCTCACCTATAGTCTAAGCCTCAGGCATATCTGACTATTCCCAGATACTTGTCCAGTTCTATTTACTTGAGAGTGTAATACATTCAATTCAGTGGCCTTCAATGTCTGTGGTTTTAGTAAAGCAATGCTTCATCATGAAATGCAATGAAGATACAGAGGAGATTTATTTTAGAAAGTTATCAACCAACTATCCTGCGTGGACCTAGTAACATTGAATTGTTCATGGAATGTAATGTAGTTTTAGTTCACATAAAATGTTTTTTTTACAAATCTGCTGTACCAAGTTTACAAAACTGTTGTAATTTACATGTGCTTGTATTTTTATGTAAAAAGTTCCCTAAAAATGCCATTTTGTCTTTATTGTGATGTGTTGCATTTGAGCTACACCACATTTACTAATGCTGTTTGTTTCATATATATTTTAACCTTTTGTCAGATCACCTGATATTTAAATATACCTGCTTGAATGTGTGAAAGAGGATTCAAATTAGTTCTGATTTCTTGCACGTATGAGTTAGGTCAAATTGGTCAAAACACCATTTCTGTTTTTTCTTACTCATAAGCAAAATTAACACACTTGGTAAACACATTATAAAAGTCATTATCTAATGCTTGTGGAGAAGGCACCATTTATTTTTTCATTTTCAAGGTAAGGAATAACTTGTAATCCAAATTATATCCAAATTTCTCTGCTTGTGTGTGTCCTTGGATATTTTCTGTGCACAAAAGCAAGTTATAGGTTTTCAGATTGCTTTAAGTCTTCAAATTTGATTCACCTATGCCTAGTGGTGAATAGTTATTAGTCTCCTCTGAGTTATGATTGTCCATCATGAAATTATTACACACCAGATTCTTAAACTTTCTCTTGTCTTCATTCTGCAGTGTAAACTTCATCTTCTCATTTTAAATTGGAAGCTGTTCCAATGATGTTCTATATATCACCCAGTCCACTTGCTTTCAAGGATGGTCTATAAACATGATGGTAAAATAGTAAGTGCTTTAGTGCAGTTTTAGTTTAATGAAAAATGTGGGTTCTCATAAATGGATAGTCCATTAGTGTACTGTGGTGATTGCTAAATTGTTTCCATTGCCTCTCAAGTTCCATTAATCCATCATTCCCTTTTAAAACATGTATAATCTCAATCATTCATTTTTCAGTTAGTTGCTGAGCAAACCTTATACTTAAAAGCATCCATAGTATATTTATACAAAATTGGACATCTGAGAATAGATTTTACGAAGTTATACTTCCAAAAGTGAATATTGCGGAATCCGGAATGAAGACCATGTAGGCAAAAACAAGAACATAAGAAGTAGAAGCAGGAGTAGACCATATGGCCCTTCAAACCTGCTCTGTCATTTTATACAATCATAGCTGATCTTGGACTTCAACTCCCCTACCCTGCCCATTCCCCATATCACATGATTCCCTGGGAGACCAAAAATCAATCTATCTGAGCCTTAAATTCAATGATGGGGCTTCCACAGCCCTCAGACAGAAAATTTCAAAGATTTGTTACCGTTTTGAGTGAAGAAATTTTGCCTCTTCTCAATTCTAAATGATCGGTCCCTTACCCTGAGACTGCGCCACATTTTAGATTCCCTGAGCAGTAGAAACACTCTCTTGGCAAACATATAATGAAACCCCTTCCGAATCTTGTACATTTCAATGAGATTACTTCTCGTTCTTCTAAACTCCAGAGAAATTAGACCCAATCTGTTCAGCCTCTCAACATAAGGCAACCCCCTTCATCAACGGACCAATTTAGTGAACCTTTGCTGCATTGCTTCCAAGGCAAGTATCTCTTTTAAATATGGAGAGGAAGACTGCAGATGACTCCAGATGTAGCCTCACCAAGACCCTGTGCAACTTGTGCTCGACTTCTTTATTTCTGGACTCCAATCCCTTTGCAATAAAGGCTAACATGCCACTGCAGGATTCTGTCTGTACCACAGTTGAAGTATACACCATAGGGATATTGTTAGTATAGAGGCTCATTAAATAAGTCAAATTAAGTGAATTAGAGATAGCCCTATTATACTTCACTGTCAGTTCTACAGTTGTTACATGCTAAAAATGCCGTCTTGCAAGATTATCCCTCAATATTTTGCGTCTGATGCAGTTGCTATAGCATTGAGTCTATTTGCCCTGTCAGGGCATACTTATTCCCTAGTTATCTGATGTTGGTGCAGCTTGCAAGATCAGTATTAAATCTTGCAATGATTATATTTTTATAGGCAAGAAGTAATATAAATCAGGAAAATTTTGAGTTTACTTTATCCTTCACATTGTTAACCTAGGCTCAATGATAGCAGTGGCCTTTGTATTAAAGGGTTGTGGACTTGAACATATCTGTGCATTACTGAGAGTGCCACACTGGTGGAGGTGCTATTTTTCAGATGAGACGATGAATTGGGCCCTATCAATCTGCCTTCTCAAGAGGATGTAAAAGATCATATAGCATTTTTCATGGGAAAGTTCTTGGTGACATTTGTCCCTCTGCCAACATCATTGAAATGTTATGTGGCCATTTATCTCATTATGGTTGTGGGATGTTGCTGCATTGTAATAATAACTTGCAGCTTGAAAGTGCATAATTGGCTAGGAAGTACATTGGCAAGTCCTGAAGTTGGAAATGTGTTATATAATTGCAAGCTCGCTCATTTGCTTGTTTTTAGAGAGCAACTGTGATAGTTTCACAAAAGAACAATCTGTACCTTGGTTCCCTTTATGTAGTTTTGAAAACTTTATTAATGATTTACAGTTTACTAACAGATGCTGCAATTAGCACATGGTTGTATTTATTTTTGTAAAACCTAACCTAACATATAACTGCAGAAGCAACTTTGATCAGTGTATTTATGTGGAAACACAATAGCAGGAACCCATTCATTGCAAGAGGTTTTTGAACAGTACCATGACATGTGAGAACCAATTCCATTTGGTCTACTCGAGTAAATGACTCTCGGGCATTCCAGTTTGATGGGATGATGTTATCTTTGGGTTGGAATGAAACAATTTGAGCATATAATCCAGGCTGATGTTTTAGTGCAATACTGAGTGATAGCTGCATTGTCTTCCAGAAATGATGTAACCTTAAACATCTATCTGTTCAGATGAACATAAACACCTGAGGAACTAATCAGAGAGCAGAAGAAATTGCCACATGGCTGCAGAAACTCTTCAGATCTGCTTATGATGGTTTGTATGGCATAGATGCAACTGTACAGGGCACGGGTGAGGCTGCAGCTGGAGTACTGTGTGCAGTTTTGGTCGTTGCACTTGCGCAAGGATATTTTGGCCTTGGAGGGAGTGCAGAGGAGGTTCAGTAGGCTGATACAGGAGATGAGGGGGTTGGACTATGAAGAGAGACTAAATAGACTGGGTCTGTACTCAAAGAACAAAAACAGCCCGGGAAACAGGTCCTTCGGCCCAACGAGCTTGCGCCACCATTTTAACATTACCAGTCCCCCCCCCTCCGCCCATGACCCTTATCTATGCTTGTGGCATTCCAAATTGAGGGAAACTAATTTAGGGACAATTTATTACCTCCAGTCAGCCTAATAGCACATCTTTGGGGTGTGGGAGGAAACCCACGCAAGCATGGGGAGAATGCGCAAAGTTCCACAGACACTGGCCCAAATCCATGTCGTTGGAGTTTAGAAGGATGAGGGGGGATCTTGTAGCGTTGTATAAGATAATGAAAGGGATGGATAGGGTAGAGGTAGAGAGATTCTTCCCACTTAGAAAGAATAGCAGGACTAAAGGGCACAGCCTCAAGATAAGGGGGGGGGGGTGCAGTTTAGATCAGAGTTGAGGAGGAACTTCTTCACTCAAAAGGGTGGTGAATCTCTGGAACTCTCTGCCCGTTGAAGTGGTGGAAGCTACCTCGCTAAATATACTTAAGTCACGGGTAGATAGGTTTTTGACAGACAAGGGAATTAAGGGGTATGGGGAGAGAGCGGGAAAGTGGAACTGATCCACTTCAGATCAGCCATGATCTTATTGAATGGCGGGGCAGGCTCAAAGGGTTAGATGGCCTACTCCTACTCCCATTTCTTAAGTTTAGATCCACTAATGTTATCTTTACGAAACTGGACCAGCCGCATCAAAGAACAACACAGCATGGAAACAGGCCCTTTGGCCCAGTAAGCCTGCGCTGTCATCTTAACAATGTACATTTCCATATGTTAGGGAGAAAAATACAGCTATTCAGATAAAGTGAACTTCACACACTTACTCTTGAGAAATCTAGACAAAGACTTTTGGAATTTCAGACGAGGTCTTTATTATGTACTATAGTACACATGGCCCCAGTGCTCCAACTAGTGGCACTCTGATTCAAGGATTGTACAGGCAGTTATTGTGAATATCCAGTTATAAGAAATTAGCATATACCAATCAAAGATGTACATGTGCTCAGAGGTTATCTATTTCCACTCAACCATTGATTAGGTTTGCGTAATGTATAAGATATGAGTGCAACCAAGCAATTACAACATGTGCACGTCTACTTGATTATAATATCCAATCAATGTAAAAGTTTGTACATGTCATTTAGTCTGATTTACCACCAGCTATAATTTGTTCTCAATATTAATTATGCCTGACTTGTGGATTTCAATTATCCTCCCTGCCCAGGGTTCCAGGTTCTTAATGAATTTGCTCAAGCTAGGGATGTTTGATAGACAAACCTTTTTGCTCATGCTGTAGATAGTATTGCCTTCTTATGTAATCTTTAGACCTTTTGGTTGTCAAAGCAAATGGTAGAGATCTCACATTGTTAAGATAGACCTTGAGATCTAATATCTGTGAAGTTCTGCCTGGAAACTAGCCCTGGCTGATTGTGCTGTTGAGGTGCCTCCTTGCAGCTAGCAGCTTGCTTCTCTCAGAGCAAACTGAAGATTTCAACCCCTTTAGTAAATAATGAAGATAAATATATACTAAAGTTTTAAACCAATTTTTCAATATAATGTCCCACACCTGCCTCCTTTCACCCTATTTTCTGCTTCTGGATCTAGCCTGCCTTAACTGCATCACAGGAATCAACATCTGAACTCTATTGCACTCTCTCTGTTCTTCGTGCCTTTCAACAAGTTCCAGATGTACCAGAAATTTTGGTTTCCAATCTCGGTTTCAATTATAGTCTCTTTGCAAACTGACCTTTCCAGGTTCTATTCTTTGTTTCCATTTTCAATTAGAACCTGTCTCAAAAATATAGAAGTTATGCAACCATGGTTCTATCAGAACATGAAGGATGTTGCTTTGCTGTCGTTCTGCAAATAAATCTATGCTACCATTCTAAGTGACTTCCTGTACCATGTACTCATACTTTGCCTTGTTATTCTTCTAAAATTAACAACATCTTGAACCCATCTACAGCAACCCTTAATAGCATTCACCACTTATTATTTTCTCTCAGGATGTGCTTAATCTAACCCATATCTCTGACTAGTCCTGATTATTATTTCTGATGACTTGCAAGCAAAAAAAACTAAATAAAAGATTGCCCTGCCTCTATCTGTATAAAAAGGATGGCCAATTTTTGAACATGGAAAGAAAGTTTTTTTTAGAAGTCCTTGACCAGTTACCACTCCATACATAATAGAACATACAGCGCAGAACAGGCCCTTCGGCCCACGATGTTGCGCCGACCAGTTAAAAAACAATGACCCTCTAACCTAAACCTATCCACGGATCTCTTAAACGCCCCCAAACTAGGCACATTTACAACTGCAGCAGGCAGGGCATTCCAATCCCTCACCACCCTCTGGGTAAAGAACTTACCCCTGACATCCGTCCTATAACTACCCCCCCTTAATTTAAAGCCATGCCCCCTCGTGCTAGCTTTCTCCATCCGAGGAAAAAGGCTATCACTATCCACCCTATCTAAACCTCTAATCATCTTATATGTTTCAATAAGATCTCCTCTTAGCCGCCTTCTTTCTAGCGAAAGCAACCCCAAATCCCCCAGTCTCTCCTCATAGGACCTCCCCTCCATACCAGGCAACATCCTGGTAAACCTCCTCTGCACCCTCTCCAAAGCCTCCACATCCTTCCTATAATGTGGGGACCAGAACTGCACACAATACTCCAAGTGCGGCTGCACCAGAGTTGTGTACAGTTGCATCATGACGCTGCGACTCCTAAATTCAATCCCCCTACCAATAAACGCCAAGACACCGTATGCCTTCTTAACAACCTTATCTACTTGATTCCCTACTTTCAGGGATCTATGTACACATACACCTAGATCCCTCTGTTCATCCACACTATTCAGAGTCCTCCCGTTAGCCCTATACTCAACACATCTGTTATTCCTACCAAAGTGAATTACCTCACACTTCTCCGCATTAAACTCCATCCACCACCTCTCGGCCCAGCTCTGCAACCTGTCTAAGTCACCCTGCAAACTACGACACCCTTCCTCACAATCTACCACACCTCCGACTTTGGTGTCATCAGCAAATTTACTAATCCACCCAACTATACCCTCATCCAGATCATTAATAAAAATTACAAACAGCAGTGGCCCCAAAACAGATCCCTGAGGCACACCACTTGTAACTGAACTCCATGACAAATATTTACCATCAACCACCACCCTCTGTCTCCTATCTGCTAGCCGATTCCTGGTCCAATTTCCTAGATTACCCTCAATCCCATACATCTGCATTTTCTGCAGAAGCCTACCATGGTGACCATAATATTGAGCTTTCCTTTACAGCTCACATCACTTCCTGAACTCCACTGCTTTCGCCTAATGGGGTGACATAGTGGCTCACAATGCTATCTTACAACACCATGAATTCAGGTTCAATTCTGGCTTTGGGTGACTGTGCAGAGTTTGCAAATTCTCCCCGTGTCTGCATGAGTTTTCTCGGGTTCTCTCGCAGTCTAAAGATGTGTAGGTGAGGTGGATTGGCCATGGTTAATGCACATCATTATGGGATAGCAAAGGTGAGGGCCTGGCTGGGATGCTGTTTTGGAGAGAAAGTGCAGTCTCTTGGGTAGATTGGCTTCCTTCTGCACTGTAGGCATCCTAGGTTCAATCTGGATCCTGGATTCATAATCTATCTTTTGAGAAATAATTGATGTGCTTCTGGGTGTTTAACTCTTCACACTCTGATACTAGCCAATAAGAATTCAAACTGAAAATAATCCCAGTAAAAAATAATACTACTTTAAATCAAAAAAGGCATCCTGATTTTCTGGACCACATCACTTGCTATTTGGAAAGAAGGACTGTCCTGGATTAAAATATTTGTGTAACCTGTACTTGCAGAACATTAAATACCAGCCCTAGAGGGATAATGTTTGACAAAATGTTGACTTTTGTGATGTTTGTATCTGATATAGAAACAGCTTGCACCCCTATATGATATCATTCCGATGCTTATACCATGAAATTGTTCCAGCTCTCATATCATAGAATCCCTACAGGACAGAAAGAGGCCACTTGGCCCATTGAGCCTGCACCGACAGCAATTTTATCCAGGCCCTATCCCCATAACCCCATGTATTTATCCTGCTAATTCCCCTGAAACTGAAGGGCAATTTACCATAGCCAATCAACCTAACCTCTACATCTTTGGACTGTAGGAGGAAATCCATGCAGACACAGAGAGAAAATGCAAACTCCGCACAGTCAATCACCCAAGGCCGGAATTGAATCCAGGTCCCTGGTACTGTGAGGCAGCAATGCTAACCACTGTGCCACCGTGCTGCCCTGCAAATGTTAGTAGATGATAAACTGCATTTCCTGAGTGAGACTTTTCAACAAAGATATTTGTAAAATTGGATTAGTTATATGACCAAGCAATTACATTTGAGAGATTTTCTCAGCCTAGAAATGAGTTTCCAATCAGTTGCATTTTCTTTAAAAGCTATATTAGATACAAATTGCCATGAGTTATCTTGCTGTTTAATGGCTCTTTTCCATTATGCTTTCCTAGTAGAAAATAATATCTGGCATACATTAGATTAACGAGGTGTAGGGAATGTGGTGAGGTTGGTGTGAGTAATGGTTATGGTCATTTACAATTAGTTAAATAGTTGATATAAAATGGAAACTACTTGTGTTCAAAAAACTATAAACAAAGTCTCTGGAGAATGCAAACACGCCTGACAGCTGCCAAATGATGAGGGAAATGTTGTTCAGACAGCTGGTCTCATAGCAATTTAAACAAGGATGGAACTTCAGCCAATGCCTCAAGCTGCTTTTTTCCCATGGAAATTATGATTGGGTATCAAACCCTCTGGCGTGAAGAATCAATCTTATTTCTATATGTTTTCTTGTTATAATGTGTGTACACTTACCAAAAAACACATTTGGAGCACCAACATTTCTCACACCAACTTTCGCTGCATTAGAGTTAGGTTGTGCTGAAGTACTAAAAGTAAACATCTGCCTATTTTTCTTAAAAAAAGGGAATAAGAAGAATAACAAACCAATTATGAAAGAAATATTGAGTGAATAGAGAATTAAAACTCATATAGAATGAAATGATACAGAAATAAACCCAAAAAGATTGATACAGGAGGCAGAAGTCCATGAATTACTGTTCTAGCATGATTAAATTTTCTTTTTGTTAGCCTCCCACCTCATACCATCCAAAAACTTCAGCTCAACCAAACTTTTGCTGCGCATATCTGTGTTCACTGAGCCACCCGTCTGGTAATGTCCTGATTTATAAATTTTCATACTATCAAATCGTTCCATGTCTTTGTCCTTATCTTTGTAACCTGCCCAAGCTCTTCAACTTTCCAAGAGCTTTGTCTTCTTTCAATTCTGGTCTCTTGTGACACCCTGATTTTCATGTCTCTGCTTTTGATGGTGATGCTTTCAATTGCATAGGCCCACAGGTCTGGAATTCTCTTCATTTTGACTTTCCATCTGTCTCTCAGATGGTCCTCAAAACTCTACCTAAGCTAATGTCTCCTTATGTGGTTTGGTGTAGTATTTTGTTTGATAATGCTCACTTAAAAGTGCTTTGATATATTGTGTTACATTAAAGGTACCATATCAATGTAGATTAGTGCTTCCTGAATCTGCTTCATGTTCACTCAGAGGCCCATCCTGTAATCTGGTCAATCATAGAATTATAGAGTCCCTACAGTGCAGAAGGAGGCCATTTGGCCCATCAATTCTGCACTGACCACAATCCCACCCAAGCCCTATTCCTGTACACCCACATATTTATCCTGCTGATCCCCTGACACTAGGGTTAATTTAGCATTGCCAATCAACCTAACCCACACATCTTTAGACTGTGGGAGGAAACCAGAGCAGCCTGAGGAAACCCACGCAGACACAGGGAGAATTTGCAAATTCCACACAGATAGTCACCCAAGCCAGGAATTGAACCCAGGTCCTGGTGCTGTGAGGCAACAGTGCATGCCACTGGCCCACCCCCAAAAACACTGCCTGAACAGAAACTTTAACTCTGGACCCTCATTTTAAAGGTCTGATCCGACTGAGCTATTAGTTGAAGTGCAGTAATGATTTGAAATGCTGAAAAATGGACCATCTTGGACAAAAAATGGCGATTTTAATCAGCTGGCAGCACAATCTTTGAAAAAGACATGGGAAAGAATAATACATGACTATTTGCTGCCTCCCTCGAACTGTCTGCCACAGCAGCTATGACAGGGTGTTCAAAAGAGTAAATGGATCTGCTGGAGCTAGCAGAATTTTCAAGGAAGAAGAAAGACTTGCACTTAAATAGCACCTTTCACAACCTCAGGGTATCTTAAGGCACTTTACAATCAATGAAAAAGACTTGAGCTGTTATCATTATTGTTGAAAAATTGGACAATCACTATGCACACAGCAAGCTTCTGCAAATAAAACTGTAAGAATGATCAAATTACCAGATAATCTGTTTTTACTGTTGGTGAGTAAAGAGTAAACATTCGACAGGTTATTCGGGGAAACAATGTCAGGTGTGAAAAAAATCTGTTAAATTGGAACAGTGTACTTAACAAGAACTTGCCATAAGTAGATACATGAGAAAGGTATTTTAATGTTTTTGTACTGGAATGAGTGAGCAGCAAGTAGGTTATCCACATGCAAGACTGGAATATTCGAGTACAAGCCAAGGAATGCTTTGTATAAGTGGGGAGCCAAATACTAGTGAAGATGATGACGTGAATGCTGTTCAAAGCCGATCCATAACACCACGGAGCAAGTTACTGAATAAATTTAGAAACATAATTGTTAAAGCATAATTGATGATGAAGCATTTTTGCAAATTTTCATATAAATAATGTCATATGGTGTCTTCCTAATGCCTGGCTGAAGAACATCATGGAACGAGTGCAGAATATTTTGCAGGAGGCAAGGGGGTGAGCAGGGTAACAGTCAGAAGTTGTCCTTGATATTGGAATTAATGATGCCAATACAAAAAGAGTTGAGACCTTGCAGCGGTCCAGGGATCTAAACAGCAGGATCTCAAAAGCAGTAATCGCTAGATGTTCCTAAAGTCTCAGTCTAATCAGTATCAAATTAGTAAGGAAAGACAGATTGGAAACTGATGCGAGGGAAAGGGCTATAGGGGGACCTGGTATGGGACATCTGAATCAGTTCTGCTGCTTGCCAGGTTTTTGGGGGGGGGGGGAAATGTGTGCTTGGTGGGGGGGGGGGGGGGAGGTGTTGTATAATACAGAAACGTATTATAGCTGGAGGCACAAGTAGCCATGTGGGATGATGCTATAATGGAAATAAAGATCTGATTAAAAAAAGGGGAGGTATGAGCACTATTTTTATTCCAACTTACAATATATTCAGGGAAAATAGTGAACAAAATGAACAAGGGCTGGCCTGATCAAATATACTGTTTTAGCAATGAATCAGGATGCTGTACTTGTATAGAAGCTATTTGACTATAATCAAGAAACACTATTGATTTACATTTCTAGCTGTATACTGTTTCAGTTCTCTTAATGAAGGTTGGCACAACTACCAGCACCGTGGCTTACATATTAGGTAGGGCCAGGAAGGAGGTCCCAAACTCACTGCAGCCGGAATGGGGCAGCCAACCCTTGTGCTGTTAGCACCAATCTGATCCATAGCCATCTAACCAACCTCCCCCAAAGGCGTCGTTGCTATGACAGCATACACTTTTACATATATTGTAGTAGCCTGAAGCTATGAAACCTCCAATTTCTATCCCTTACAAAACTGGCCAGGAGTTGCTCCTGGCCAGGAGAATGTATGCTGTCCTTGATATATATTGGCAAGATAGCAAATTTGACATTTAACCTTTTCCGGTTGTGTTATGAATACAACTGCCTTAGTCATCAAGTCCTCTGGAGCTTAGTATGACCCACTGCTTCACAAGCCCTCTAGGTGTATAGGATCGGCCAGAAAATAACAAACTGGAGTTCAAGGAACATATTTTTAGGCAAACTGTAGAAAGATTCCAGAAATTTAAGTGAATGATATAAATGGAAGGTTTCAATTCTCCTCACGTGTTTTGGGACTGCATGGATAGCAGAAAATCAGCCATAATTTTGCTGAATGGTGGAGTAGGCTTGAAGGGCCAAATGTCTGACTCCAATTTCTATTTCTCATATAACAATCCAGCACTGCTTCCTTCCTCATAAGAGAAGTGGATTATGGCTCACTAGGCCAGCATTTGGAAACAGTGATTACAGTATAATTAGTTTTAGAGTGATTATCGAAAAGGACATGGAACATTCAAATGTGAAACTCCTCAATTGGTGGAGGATTCATTTCAGTGTGGATTGCATTCAATGACTGGCTAATAAACAATAAATGTTCAGTGGGAGCTCTAAGAGAAAAGAAAGTGCATTTATATAGCACTTTTCATGACCTTGGGACATAGTTATGGCTAATGAAGTACTGTTGTGTAAGAAACAAGGTGGTCCATTTGTACACAGCAAGCTCCCATAAATAGTAACGTGATAGTGACCAGATTATCTGTTTTTGTGATGTTTCAGGGATAATTATTGGTCAGGTTCACATGATAACCACCCTTTTTTCAGAATAGTCTTTTATGTCTATTGGATATGTTGGCCAAACACTGGCATTTATGATAGTTCTGTACTCCCTCAGTGTGATACTGGAGTATCAGCCTTGATTTTTTTTTATGCTCAAGTTTAGAAGTGGTACATTTGGTTACATGGTTCTCTGTTGTGTTAGCTAAGTCATTAAATGTAGTGAATTGTTGAGGCCCCAGCATTGATCCTTGTGGGACACCACTAATCATTTCTGTCTGATTCAAATACATATTACTTTCCTACTCTCTCTTGAATATCTAACTCAATTGCCCAACCAGAGCAATAATTTACTGCCAGTTTAATAAGCTTCAACTTTAGTTAACAGTCTCTTATATGGAGTCTTTTCTAAAGTCTTCTGCATATACGATACATCGATAACATTTCTAGTCTATTACTTTAGGTACTTCCTCAAAAAATTAAATTAGGTTTTTCAAAAAATGACTCTTCACATATTGACTTTCTCTCATCAGCTCAAATTTCTTCTCAGCATCTCTGCCTTTAATTATAGAATCCAATAACTTACTTACAATAGATTTTAAACAAGCATGTTTAATTCACCAAATAGTCTTGATAGCAAATTTGAAGCTCAGTGGATTAAAGGGACAGTGGCTGATGGATAAGGAATTGGATACAGGACAGAAAACGGAGTAGTGGTGAATTGTTTTTAAGAATGGAGACAAACACCCAGGGCTCAGTATTAGGACTATTATGTTTTCTGATGTATATAAGTGACTTGGTATATAGTGCAGAAATTCTAAGTTTACATATAAAACAAAACTCAAATGTAGTAAACAGGAAAAGGAAGATGGTTACAGACTTTAGAAGGTAATAGACTAGTGAAATGCTCAGACACATGATGGATGAAATTTAATGCAGGGAAGTGTGAAGTGATTAATTTTTGGTAGAAAGAATAAGGTGAGGTCCTATAATCTAAATGATACAATTATAACTATGAGGTATGGGAAGAGAGCGACCTGGAAGGTACATGTACAAGGCATTGAATATTTAAAGGTAAGTTGAGAAGATCTGTTAAATAGACCTATGGAAGATTTGATATTGAGAGCAACATCAGGGAAATCATGCCAAGCCTTTATAAAACATTGTTTAGGTATCAGCTGGATATTTGCGGTCTAATTTGAGCACCACACTTTCTGAAGGATTCAAGTTATTTGAGATGCTGCAGAGATTTATTAGCATGATACCAACAACAAAGAACTTTAGTTGCATGGTAATACTGAAGAAATCCTGGAGAAACTGGGGTTATTCTTCATACAGCAGGGAAGATTCAGGGGAGATTTGATAGAGGTAGTCAAAATCATGAAGGGTGTTAATAGAGTCAATAAGAAGAAACTTTTTCCAGTGAGAAAGGGAGGTCATTAGCCACAGGATAATTGGCAAAGGAGCCAGATATGGCATGAGGAAACTCTAAAGAGTGAGTTCTTATGATCTGGAATGCACTTCCTGAAAGGGGAATGGAAGCAGATTCAGTTGTAACTTTCAAAAGGCATTGGACAAATACTTGGAAGAGAAAAGTTTACAGGTCTATGGGGAAACGAGAAAGTGGAAGTATGAAGGGCCATGTGGCTTACTTCTGTGTTCTATCATTTTATGATACCCTTCCATAGGAGTTTCAAATCAAAGCTATGTATGCACAGATTTCACATTACTTCTAATCTCGAGAGTCAAATCAGGGCTTTAGAACTGGAAGGGAAGGGGATTAAAACTTTCATCAGCATCCTGCAAGATTTTGGGAAGGGAGCATGTGAGTTATGGAGGTGGAATCGGTTTGAAAATGAGGCTATTGGTGGTTCTGATCAGAGACCTGCACTGGAGCAGGAAGAAGCTAGAAGATGGTGGTTGGAAACTGCAGTTATGGATGAAGGGGAAGATCTAGACCGGATTAGGGTCAAAAAGTGGTAACATGGAGATGGGGCCACAGAGTTTGAGGATGGGATGCATGGTAAAGTGAAGACAACTAGTCTTCTTATACACTCCTTTATGGAGGCAAAAGCTCAATCCCCATACTGACTGGCAGATGAAAGTTAGGTTCTGGAAACACAGGGTAGGTGGTGGGGTCAGAGTGCAGTCTCCCTGAAATGCCACATGGCAGGAACTTGGGAGTATGGTCCTTCTTGGGTGCAGGCACTGGGGATGCTTAAGCTCTTAACAACACCTGGGGTACTATAATGTGGCATTACTAAAATAGAACATAGGCCATTAGGCCTCTCAAGCCTGCTCTGCTATTCAACCAGATCGTGGTTGATCTTCCACCCCTATAATTTTCCTGCACTATCTCCGTAATCTGAAACTATGTCCCCTGGTAATGGACACCCGCAGCCAGGGAAACACCTTGCATCTACCCAAGAATTTTGTACCTTTAGTGAGATCACCTCTCATTCTTCTTAACTCTAGGTACAATAGGCCCAATCGCCTCAATCTTTCCTCAAAGGGCAATCCAGCCATTCTAAGAACCAATCTAATGAAACTTTGTTGCACTCCCAATGGCAAGCTCATCTTTCCTCAGGTAAGGAAACCAAACATCATGTGGGTTCTTGGACACATATATTTTAATGAATTTGTCCCATCTACAAAAGGTAACTAATTTCACTCATTAACCCAAAGTGTATTCAATACATACTCTTTTATTAAGACAGTATATGATATTTATACAATTTCTCCAGTCTAGAAAGGTTGCTGTTTCTAACCATCTATGAGACTTTGAAAAGCAATAATAATGGATATATTTTGCCAGTAGTTGCCTCCCTCACTGCCCAATGTTCCTCTTTCTTTATAACATTGCATCAGTGTGCTTCTTCTGAGCCTTCTTCGATTACCAGGTCTTAAAGTCTGCTTTACAGAGCCCTTTTTCTTTCATTGGTCCTGAGGAAATGGTTCCTCTTCCTGTCCCCGCTCCCTTTTGGGAATTCACCTTGTCTGCTGCCTGGAATACTTGTCATCAACGCTATGCTACAACCTGTCATCTGACCCAGGTTTTGAGTGGTTTCCTTTCCTTTCTTTATGCGCGGATATGCTGGGCTTCCCCCTGGGTCCAAAGAACTTAGATTGCAGAATTAAAAATCATATTTTTACTCCATTCTTAAAGTTACAAAGTCAATGCACAGTCGACTAGGTGAGCCCAAATCCATGTTTAAAGTTTAATTATGTCAAAAATAGGCTTACATTAACACAGCAAAGAAGTTACTGTGAAAATCCTTTATTCACCACCCTCCGGCACCTGTTCAGGTACACTAAGGGAGAATTTAACATAGCCAATGTATCTAACCAGCACATCTTTCTGACTGTGGGAGGAAACTGGAGCACCCAGACGAAGCCCAAGCAGATGTGGGGAGAATATGCAGACTTTGCACAATGACCCAGCCTAGGAATTGAACCCAGGTCGCTATGAGGCAGCGGTGCTAACCACTGTACCACCCATTGCTTGCTCCAACAACCAAATTCTAATTGAATTCAATTCATGGTCGCTACAAGACAGATGTACACAATCCAAGCTGACAGTAAAAAATATTGCACCCCCATCTTGGGCTTGATCTCAGCCAAAAGGCTAAAAGGAATTTGCATTGGTATAGGCTGCCTCCAGCCTGCACATGTGGAAAGTCCAAAGTCTGTCAGAAATTGAAATTCCCAACCATCCTCTCAACAGTAAGATTTCAGTTTTATAACATTCTCCACAGGTATTTCTTGTGAAAGACCACTGGTTAGCCCAACAAGGCCAAGGTGACCTTTGTCTCCTTGAACCAGATTAAGTTGACCTAACAACCCAACACAAATGTACATCAGATTGAAACAAAATTCTAAGAAAATCCATGAACGTGAGTAACTGCAATTGAACGAAAACTAATTTGTTGTAACATTAGGAAAATGAATGCTTGGCACAATGGGAATCTGCCCAAGAGATGTGTTGAGGGTCTGGTGGCTGGATTTCTTCATTTTCCTCATCCCTAACCACAGCCTAATCAAATTTATTATAATGGATTCCCAACTTTGATTGTCAGGATTCCTATTATGTCACTGCTGGGGATGAGGACAATCGTGGGAAAACTTTCCTCTGACATAAAAGGAGATTTGGGCGCCTTGCGAGATTTTTTCCACTTCCATTACCTGACCCGCCCAAGAAGAATGAGAGTGGAAACTCTTGTCCTACGTTTCTGCAGCCTATTCAGCACCAGCATCTTTGAAGATTCCATATGCAAGTAGGAGAAACACCTAACAGATCGTAAAGGAATTTGCTGTCTCAATGGATGTATTTTTTTTAGAAGAAATTGATTTGGAGTCTTAGCTCAATTTTCAGATCTTCTGCTGCATGCTTACATTGGAAGTGTATGAGGTGTGCAGATTTTCAGTCCCTTACAAACAGCTGTATTGCAGATCAATAGATTTCCAACACTGGCTCATGACTTGGTGCCTGAAAGACTGTGGTGGGGATGGGAGAGAGGATAAAAGCGTACAATTTCATTTAACAGCTTCACCAGATAAGTACCATCAACTTCTTCCATCATGTTTTTAGAGATTTCAAATTTCCTTTCAGATTCTGATTACTTAATTTACAGAATCTCTTTAAGGGGCTGACTTTTAATTTATCTCTCAATTTTTAAATTTAGTTTATTTTGGTTACCCAGAAGAACTGCACAACCTTTGATCAAAATTCTGATTAGAATAATAAAGCTGAGTAAGCTCTGGTGCCATGGTTGAGTGGGGATGGATGGATTGCTAAACTCACATTTCTGCAGCATCTCCAGCATCAGCTTTGAAGCTTCCTTATGCAGTTGGGAAAAATCATCCAACCATTCATAGAAGAATTTGTTGCCTCGGTTGGTGCTTTTAGGAAGAACATTCTGATGAAGAGTCATCGTCGTTGACCTGAAATGTTAACTTTATTTCTCTCTATAGGTACCTCCTGACTATTTCCAGCATTTTGTTTTTATTCCTTTTTTGGAAGAGATTGCCTATCTGGGTCCCAGTCCAATTTTCAGATTTCTGCTGCATTCCTGGCACATTTACTGTAGAAATGCAAGAGGGGTATGAATTTTCAGCCCAAGTCCACTCTACTATTTCCTATTAAGATGTTATGAGGATTCTGTGGTTAAAATGACTTGTAGCCCACGTTCCATTTTTACTTTTGTCTGCCTTGTGTCCAACAAGAGACATACACGCGATGGGTCGTACTTGGGCTGCTCTTGGTTGTTCGAGATTGGCCTAGTGCTTCATGTCGTTAGTGTGTGCCTAAACTGGACCAGATACTGGGCAAGATGACAGCTCAGTGACTATCACTGATTGCTGTGCAGACACATGGATTTGGGTCGGTGTCTGTGGGAGTTTGCGCATTCTCCCCGTGCTTGTGTGGGTTTTCTCTGGGTGCTCCAGTTTCCTCCCACACCCCAAAGATGTGCTGTTAGGCTGATCGGCAGTAATAAATTGTCCCTAAATTAGTTTCCCTCGATGTGGATGGCCATAAAACATTAGATAAGGGTCATGGGTGGAGGGGGGGACTGGTGGTGTTAAGATGGTGGCGCGGGCTCATTGGGCCGAAGGGCCTGTTTCCCAGGCTGTTTTGTTCTTTGTTCTTTAAGTCTTTCACACTAAGATCAAACCTCAAGTGTTTCTCCTCCACTATTCTTTTGAAAAACCAACATTTTACTTCAGGGTCTTTGATTTTTTTAACCAATATCTAGAATTTACTTGACCACTGATGCATCTTTTCATTGCTGATATTCCCAAAGATCAAGATACTAAGCACCGTAGAAGCAATCAAATTCCTCTTTCCTTCTTTAAAGATGCGCCTTAAATCCTCTCAGAGCAATCTTTTGGCCATCAGCCCAAATATCTCATAGCTTGGAATCCAATTGTATTGATAATGTTCTTATGAAGCATCTTGGGATGTTTTAATCACATTGAAAGTTCTAAATAAATATGAGATTTTGTAATTGTGGAAAGGTTTGTAGAGGGAGCTGAAGGCACAGTCAGCAATAATGGCACAATTAAAATCATGGGTGTGTAAAAGGCCAAATGGCAGAGTGCCGGGAACTGGAAAGGTTGTAGGGAAGGAAATTACAGAGATGAGGAGAGGTAAGTATATCAAAGGGTTTAAAAACAAGGAGTTTGTTGCCACAGCCAATGTAGGTCAGCAAATATGACTCAATGGGATTTGGTGCAAGTTAGGATAAGGGCATCAGAGTCTTGAATGCACCATTCTAGCCATTTGTGCACACATCAGCTGCATATCTATATCAACATTAAGCTCATTGTGGCCAATAGGGTCTGTGCACATATGAATAAGCCAGAAAGAGAACATAAAATGGCAGAGTTCACCAAATGGTTTTTTCCAACTTCACAAAATACACACTGCCTAGTTATTGAATATGAATAAACATATTAAATACCATTTGGTCCATGGTAGGGAGGTGGCTAGGGGATGAAAATTATGTGATAAATTTCAACTCATCAGGATATTTGCACAAATGAATAGAAAATAAATTCAAACACCCTGAGCAGAATATTGTCATTGATTTAATTTTACATTTACATTATGACTGACATTTCCGTAACTTGCATTAAAATACAAGTAGTGTTACTGCTTCATTATAATGAGTAACCATCACTATGTGCAATTTACATTGAGAGAAAAGATTCTTCAGCCAATATATTTATTTTAGCTACAAAGGCCGTGAGTTGGAAAACTACAAACATACACGTAAAATTGTCATTCATTCAAGATTTAATGATAAAATCTTTGATGGACTTCAACATTTTTATGCATATAGACAATTTCTGTAAATACAAATGTTAGTAACTTTTAGTACATTTACAGTTTGTAAGCACTTTATAAGTGATCTGAAGAGAAAAAGTTTCTTTTTTTATGTACAACACAATTATCACATTCCCAAGATAAGGCGGTGGTTACATTAGTGAAATGACATAAGGTGGTTCCTAGAGATGAGGGTTTCACATAACTGCTGTTATAAAGCAGCAGGTGGCATTTGTTATTAAATCTAGGTACTGCATCCCGGATCTCCAAATGCAAAAGCATTGATGCAACTATCTGTAAAATCAAAGAACTTAGAGCTGAAAGTAGGACAAAAAATTGCACAGTTTTTGCTAAAACGGAATTTGTATATTTTGAAATAAGGCTCTCAGATACAAGCACGCTAGAATTTGCCAGAAGGTACCACCTGAGCATGAAAATTAGGAGACATTTTTGTGGCATATCAAACTAGTTTTTCTCTGGATCAGTGATAAGGAATGCACGACTCTACCCTGCTGAATCTACACTCTGCAAGTTTATTTTTGAATCCAGGCATGTAAATCATATTAAAAGGAATAAAATTTCAACTTTCCAGGTTATGAACTCAACAACTGTTGAGTGAGTGTTCCTCTTCTGCATTAGCAATGACATATACACCAAAGAATGCAAAATCATTGGCATCTATGGTTCATACTGCTTTCAGATCTGGAAAGGAACTTGATGGGATTTTTGGATTTTCTTTTTGTAGATAATTATTGGTAATGGTCATCTAAAGGTCACTGCCAGCAATGTTGCTCTAGAGTTTGAATGATGTATTAGTAGTTCTACTGTAACTACTTCTGTTAAGTCTAATGGTGTCAAAAAAATTGTCTTAACTAAACCTAGCTTAAATAAACCTAGACTTTGATTTTTTTTTTAAAAAACTTGAAAATTAGTTTAGTGAGAATGTACTTTTCAGACTGGATGTTTAAAATTTTCCATTTGGACTAGAATTTTTTTTAAAAAGTGAAGTTATTTTCTACATAGGTAGGATTGACTTTTGAGGCCAGATGCCTGCAATAACTAACAGCTGGTCCTTGTACCCTAAGTAACTCTTCCAAATGGTGTTTTAAAACTGAATATTAGAGCGCTTGAAGCATCCCAAGTCCAAATGCAGTGAACATGCAGAGTCAAAGATAGTCTCCGCAGACAATGTATAAAAATCCATACAACTTGCACTTAATTAGTTATCACCTTGATTCCAATAATTTCCCCTTTCCGATGATGTATGTTGCTTGTTTGTAAAGTTTTGAGTCTCTGGCCATTAAATCACCTCTGACCGCTTTATGAACAGATTGATGGCTTACTCGCGTAGGGCACACTGGCTAGAAGGCCATTAGCGGCAGGATAGTAAAGGCATCTCAACAAGGCATGATGGTCTGTCTGAATGACGGTGTTAGGTCACTTTGCATTTTTAGCTGGGGTCTCTGACTCAGTAGACTGTCTTTCATCAGTCCATGCCTTTCTGGTGTTCTTCAGTGCAAGTGTTCTCTCTTGGTCCACCAATACATAATCTACTTTTTCATCGGCTGGTACTGTACCTGTACCATTACTTTTCTGAAATAAAACAAACAGAAGATTGCAGTACTACTCAGTTTTTACTCCAAGCAATGACCGTCTGCAAGCTCAACTATCTCAAGATGGCACTGGAGCGAGGCAGCTTCTTGTGAGCTGCCCCCAGCATACTCTCTAATTCTGTCTTTTACACTCATTCCAGGCTTTTAAAACTGTACTCTAACTCTTTTAAACACTCTAATGATGCTCTATTTCAGTCTCTTACATTCTGCACTTTCCCCTTTCCTTCTCCCCTATGTATTCTAAGAAGGGTATGCTTTGTGTTTATAGCACATAAGGAACAATACTTTTCACTGTAATCTAATATTTGTGACAATAATAAATCAAATCAATAACCAAGGAGAAACTTGGAGGAATGCAAGCCAATAAAGAATCGTATTGGTTGGATACATAACAGCATCAAAGTGGAATTATATTTTCCAAAGTCAGGCACATCTGGGTCAACACTATAATAGATCTGAAATGCCAAATTCTGTGTAAATGATCAGTTGTTCCAGCATACATGGACACTAGCCTTTAACAACAATAGTTTGTCAATGCTGTACCTCTGGATTAAAGGAAGATTTGGAATCTCTGAAATAAAACTATTATGTAGAAACTCCATAAGGTGACTTATCCAATCAAAAGCAACTCTTATAAAAAAATTGCAGAAGTCACATGTATTGGGATACAGTGAATTGCATAAGTATTATAGTCATGTTTAAATGCTCCTAGTACAATACAGCATAACTGGACAGTAGGGTTATAATGGCATTTTTGGAGCCAATTACGGATACATTTTAAACATTATGTGCAGTGGACTGCAAGCACTCATCCGTAATATATAAAGTGTACCTTTCGAGGCGGTGTTGATTTTCCAGGGTCTAGATCCAGGTCTAAGTATTCCACTTGTTGTTTGTCACCTTTAGATCTTGTTAAACTGCTTCCCCCATCACCACATTGCAGCGCTCCTTGTTTCATGGTCTGCAAAAAAGTCAATGGGTAAATGTGACATGGCCATGGGGACAAAATGTACAGATTAATATCATCAACCTTTCCCCAGTTGTTGCAATACAACAGAGAATAGGTTCCTTCTAGTGGACAAAATTGCTATTAAGGTAATTTACATTTGAAAATCTGTTTTGATTGTTAAACTTCACTTTAATCAGATCAAACACTGCGCAAATTTAGTTGTTTAATAGTGTAGTACTTGAGTATTGCTGGAAAAAGACACATTGTCGAAGCTTTTTGCCTTGCACTTATCATGACAATGTGCCAAACAAAAAGGGAACAACTTCATGAGAAAAGGGTGCTGATTGGTTGGCAAGTGTACTCTGATTGGTAAAGACATTGCCATGGAGAATGCATAACTTAATTCATGCATTCAGTTTTACAGCAATACTGAAGACAAATTTATTAAACAATTGTTGTTATCAGTGCAATAATCCAGGTTCTATGTCTGCTTGCTGATGAGGTTGCTGTAAGGCCACACAATAAAATGATTTTTTAAATCCAGTTAAAGGGAAAATGTGCCTGACAAACAGGCCCTTCTGGAATCACTATGTAGCAGGCATTTAGTCAAATGGTCGCAGGAAAATCTTTTCTTTCTTCAGCGGTACCTCTATTAACAAAGGATGGACAGAAAAAAAACTCATTCAACTAATGTAGTCAACTTCAATTGACAGTGTGGGTCTCTTAATGCCTGGTCAGAAGAGAAACACGCAAAGACTGTATGATTACCAAGGGCTGGCTGGAGAATATTATTTTGTTTTATCTTGTTTTAAGATTTTTAAAAAGTCGAGAGGCAGTATGAGATCATGTGAGGTGTATGTCATAAGACAGTTAAATTAAAATGAAAATGTGTGATCCTATTGGTTCAAAAAAGTGAGACAGAATTAATAGCAAGAACCTATATCTCTGTGTGATGTACAAATGGTAATATTGGTTTGGCTGCTGAAAGATACTTTCTGAATGCTAAGCATTCTCTGGAGGGAGGAAAACAGCAACCTGACCCACATTGATTACATGTCAGTGTTCAAAGCAGGAATCTAACTTTTCTCTTGCCCCCAGGGTGGGAAATAGTTCAGGCAAGTTCAAATGAGCTCCTCTGTATCCTATTTCAACAGGAAATTAACTGAAGTGATTAACACATGACAAATTATGATTCTGGATCGCTTACATCAGATGATAGCTGTCAGTTCACGAACTTGAAATATGTCTCATCGTATCCAGTAAGAACAGAAGCAATTGCAATAAGTCCTGCAATCTCTCTACCATTACCTGGGACTGTTTAAAAATAAAGGTACTTGCTTGACTATGTATTTCTAGCTGAAACAAAATTGCTGTTTTGAGAGTCTACACGAGCTTCTGAAGAAGAATTAATAATATTTACAGCCCCTCTAGAAGTTATTAGGCACATTACACCTTCTTGTAAGCAATTATCCAAGAGGCATTATACAGAAACACCTCACTGAAAATCATTTCTCTAAGATTCTGCACACCTGTAACATATTAACAGTGTGAACTCAACAGACTGCTCAAGAGTGGCTGACCAAAAATAACAATGCTTTACAGTGAAAACCCCTTTTCATTAAAAATACACAGTCTTACTGAAAAACAGCTGCTTACAGAGGTGAAAGCTGCGGTTCCAAAATCATCCCACCTCATCTCTTCTGTCCATTCCCATGCTGATACTTCTCGCTCAATGGGTGTGATAGGAACAGTACAATAGAAGGACTCTTCACTGAAAAGAAATGAAGGGACAGAAAAGAAAGGAAATGGTAAACTTAAAGAAAGGAGAAACCAGAGCAAGTAGAAAGCTTCAGAAAACTCCAAGGAAAAGCCACGATGTGGAATAGCACAGACCTGAGAGGAAAAGAAATAAAAGTAGATGGGAAAACAATACAAAAAATAGTATTAGAAGATGACAGTACTGGAAAAGGCAACACAGGCATTTTGATGACTTAAGGGGAGCTTGAATAAAAAATAAGACAGCTTCTAATATAAATCATAAAAGGAATCAAAGTAAAAGGAGCAATTGAAGAGAAATACAAACCAAATGAGAGAATTCACAGATATAGGAGGAGTCCTTCCAAGTGTATTATTCCAATCTGAGAACATAATGACAAATCCAATCCCATTTTGCAAAAGGTAAGATACAGATTATCACAACTTACCCAAATGCAGCATTTACAGACAGCCAGATAACTAACACCTCAACTTTTCTTTAGTAACACTAAAGTAGCTATCCAGTGATACTATGTACATTTTTAATCAGAAATGGAACTTCTTTTTAAACAAGATGTTTCATGAGAAGAATCAAATCAACCTATGTTAAAATCAGGATGATCACCACTGTTGCAAGTTTTAATGGTGAATGCTTCAAAATACTCTACCTACATTGCACTATATTTTGTTTCTCTGCTGAGACTGTGATATGATAATGCTACATGAAAATCGATGAATCGGAAGGTTACATACTGGATCATCTGTGGAAGGAGCAGACTCCATGGCCACGTAGTTCTCTTCACTATCCTCCTGTGAGTCAGTGCTGGAAGCAGTGCTGTGTATGGAAGCTGGTCGGGGATTGACAGGAAACCTGGAGTGGCTGATTCTTAGGGATTATTGGGGAAGGAAAAGAAGCAAGAATCCAAACAATTACACTTTATGATCTTCCCATATACACGATCAGCATTTGCAAAGTATAAAACTGTACGTGAGGCAGTGGACCGAACCGAAGACTCATGGACAAACCACAAATTATACTCAACTCAGGACATGATAAAAATCATGCCAAGTTAATTAATAAAATATATTGTGTAAATGAGCTTAAAAGCAGAGATAAATCCAAGTTTGTCCTATGTCCAATTTTATTGATGTACAGAACGTTTGGAACAATTTTTTCCAAATTAATTTTCCAAGTAAAACAGCTTTTGGTAATTAGGATCAAATGTGAATTCATGTAAAATGAAGAAAAAATGACAATCATATAGGATATAAATTGAAAATAAGTGACTAGGAGCCATGGAACAGATCATTAGCCCCCAAATACGTTTTTAACTGGAGTTATGTCCAATGTCACAAAAAATGTTTAGATAGTATCCAGTTTCTTGAGATTAATCTACTTTCACTAGAGGTAGGCAAATAATCCCAATAATAGGGCAGGTGTGAATGTCCAATTCTTAAATGGAATTAAATTGATTTAATCTGCTCAAAATGAATGAAAATACTTATGTTCAAATGGAAGTCGTGGTTTCATGCCTTGATGCAGAAAGGTTGGTGCATAATTTTCGCTAGCTATTCAATGTGGTTCTGGGGGAGTACTGCACTATCGAAGGATGTCTTTACAATGTGATGCTAAATTCAGGTCCTTTCTGTCCCTCTTTGTGGAGGGAATGTTCCACATCACTATTCAAACGAAGAGGGTACTTGTCCTATTGTGCTGACTTACATTAATCCGTTAACCAACATTATTAAAACACATGATTTGTTAATTTCTTTCAATGCTGTTTGTGTAACCTTGTTGTGTATCCTAGTTGCTCCATTTCCCTACATTTAAACAATTGACTACGTTTCAAATATATCTTATTGACTTGCAAGAGCTATGGAGCATTTGGTCATGAAAGGTGCTAAAGTAAGTGCAAGTACTTTCTTTCATTTTAACATAAAACAGTGCAAAAAGATTTTTAATTTCTAGCATCAGTTAACAGAACAAGAATATGTTGAGGCATAACCATTATTTTTCCAAACACCTGAGAAAACAAGACTATCAATTTTACCAAAAATGTTCAAATACTGGGACCTTATCTGTTGCAAGATAAAGGTTCCAGTGTATTGCATCAAAGAGTGTTAAGGGTACATGGCTCTGTACTAAATGCTGCATCAGCTGCTCTGGAAATGAAAAATGATGGTGTTTAAATTGTCATCAGATTGCCTTTGTGCACCACCCAATGGTCAGCTCAAGAACAGCACAGCCAGAAGTCTTTCTGCTGATTACCCTTCTGAAAGTGGTTTATGATCCAATCAGAAAACAAGGAGCTAGAAGATAAGGATGGCAGAAAACAAAAGACGGTCCATTTGCTGCGCACATTTCTTGCATGCTCCTTTTGCTTTACAGGTAAAGGAAAGTTGCCCAGTTTTAACACGAGAGATTCTCATGTTGAGAGATGCAAAAGGCTTGTTATCATAGAAGATAGGGATTGCATGCAACACAACAAATTTGCAACTCATCTGGAATTTAAATTATGGGGGTAAATTTAAGCACGTCTGACTTCTAAAATATTTTCTGGATGTGGACACCACTCAAAAATTTAGTGTATAAACATGATTTTAGATGTATTCTTTCAGGGGATGTGGGCATTGCTACTAAAGCCAGCATTTATTGTCCATCCCTAATTGCCCTCTGGAGGGTGGTGGTGAGTTTTCTTCTTGAATATTGCAGTCCATCTAGTGTAGGTACATTTCAGTGTTGTTAAGAAAGGAATTCCAGGGTTTTTGATCCAGTGACATTGAAGGAATGGAGATACATTTTCCAAGTCAGGAAGATATGTGGTTTGATGGGGAACTTGCTGGGGGTGGTGTTCTTAATCATTTGTGCCCTTGTCCTTATAAATGCAGAAGTCACAGTTTTAGAAGGTGCTGTCAAAGAAGCCATGGTGAGTTGCTGCAGCGCATATTGTAGATGGCAAACACTTGTCAACATGCATAGGTGGTAGGAGTGAATACTTTAGGTGGTGGATGGGGTACCAATCAATCGAGTTGCTTTGTACTGGATGGTGTTGAGTTTCTTGACTGTTGTTGGAGCTATATTCATTCAGGCAAATGGAGAGTATTCCATTACACTCCTGACTTGTGCTTTGTAGATGGTGGACAGACTTTGGGGAGTCAGGTGATGAATTATGTGCTGCAGAATTCCCATCCTCTGAGCTGTTCTTGTAGCGCAGTATTTATATGGTTACAGATCAATTATCAACATCCTGGGGAGTTGGAGTTGGGGGGAAGTGGGAAGACACCATGCACCAGAAAATGAACTGGACCTGCCATATAAATATTGTGCATACACACACCAGTCTGCTTTGGAACTCTCATGCAGCTCCTTCACTGTCACTATGTCAAAATCCTGGAACTTCCTTCCTGACAGCACTATGGGTGTTCCTACAACACATGATTCAAGGCGGCAGCTCACCACCAACTTCTCAGGGGCAACAAATGCTGACCCTGCCAATGATGCCTACATCCCCTGAATGAAAATGTTTTTAAAAAGGCATAGCTAAACTTCTGGTCACTGGTAAGATCAAGGATGTTAATAGTGAGGGATTCAGTGATTGTAATGCCATTCAATGTCATGGGGAGATGGTAAGAATCTCTCTTGTTACAGACTGTCATTGCCTGGCACCGTTACACAAATGTTATTTGCCATTTAACAGCTGAAGCCTGAATGCTGTTCAGGTCTTGCTGCTTGTGCATATGGATTACTTTTATATCCAGGAGTTGCAAATGGTGCAGTGAACATCTCCACTTCTGACCTTAGGATGATAGGAAGGTAATTGATAAAAGCACCTGAGTATGGTTGGGTCTAGGATATTGCTTTAAGAAACTCCTGTGTCCTGGGACTGAAATAATTGACTTCTAACAACTACAACCCTCTTCTTGTCTGCTCAATATGACTTCAACAGTGACAAGCTCTCCCTCCAATTCGTATCAAAACTGATCCAAAGATTTCTAAGGATTTATAATTATACCCATACAACTAGTTTATCTTTCAGTCATAGTTAGCTCTAGTTAGCCCACTATTTGCATCCTCACCAACCCAAAGTTTGGAAACAAATGAAAAGTA
The DNA here is from genome assembly GCF_965287045.1 of Carcharhinus amblyrhynchos. Taxonomy (NCBI): domain Eukaryota; kingdom Metazoa; phylum Chordata; class Chondrichthyes; order Carcharhiniformes; family Carcharhinidae; genus Carcharhinus; species Carcharhinus amblyrhynchos. The sequence continues at coordinate 154,190,210 of NC_137324.1, forward strand.
GATTGTGCTACAGGTCTACTTTCAATAGCCAAGTTAATCAGTAGGTGTTACATAGCTAAGTTAGGGAGACTGAAAAAACACACATTTATCAGGGATGGAATTGGGAATGCACTGATGTACTTTTATGAATGAATTTTTAATTTTTTTAAAAAATCCAAGCTAACACCTATATCACCCAAATTTGGTGGAATCAAACATTGTGGCCACATCCAAAGTTAGTTAACCTTCATGGAGAAAAAGTTAATGTATAAAGCAACCAATTAATATTTTATGCACAATTTTCAAGCAATACAGGCTGAAATTACAACATATACGTGATCCTAAAATAGAAACATTCCTGCAAAAAAAATGAACATATAGGGATTTATCACACTGATAATCTCTATTTAACTAATAATGTATAGACTGGAGAGTATATTTTAAATCTGAAAGATGCAGGCATTCAGTATAGGCAATTAAACATTTCAGAACTAGGCTTTTTCCAGTCAAGAGTCTGATGTATTTCTGTGCAATATGCTGTAAAAGTAACCACAAGATGCTACAAACAAGCTCTGGCTTGCAAGGATTACATTCTTTCAGCTGGTACACAAGCCAAGTGCCACAAATAGATTCTGGCGTTTGTTTTGTTATTACAGCAGTGCAAGTTTTTCTTTCTACAGATCAGGGTGTGGGCCAGTAAATCAAACACTCCTACAACATTGTGCTATGTATATTTCACAGAATTCGATCGAGGGGCCAGTTAATAATTTAGTGGGGTTAAGTTTTTAATATCAGTACTTCTAGGTAATAGATACAGTGTACCCCCTTGCAAAAAAAAACACAGTATCTCAAGTCACAGCATACAATTATAAAGCCTTCAGTAAAATATAAATTTGATTACACAAGGTTACATGTTAAATAAATAAAAACAAATGAGTGGAATTTCCCATTTTTGAAATTAAGTGCAGTGGTGAGTGGGTTCCATGACATGTCCTGCTGGGCAGCGTGGTGGGAAATTATCTGATTTCACACTTGTTCACTCATTAATTACGCGTGATTTTATCTCTAAATCACGTGACGGTTCGAGAACTGATTCGTTCGCCCTCGCTGTCACCTGGTGCCATACTTAAACATCAAACTCATTCTGTCTAACTCAGCTTTCAGAAGAAGAGGTATGGCAATGGCTGTGGCAAAGAAAAACGTTGCTCCAAGATTTTGCAATGACTCCGTGGGGGCTCTCATAAATGATGTGTGATAACGCTAGGATACCCTCTACGCCAGGGGTGGCTCCAGGAGGTCTAACAGCCTCATCGGCCTGGTACACCTTTTGAGAGGGTGGTGAGCTCATTGTGTAACCGTCCTCAAAAACACAATTCAGTGCAGGAAGACAATGATTGATTTCATCTGTTTCGCCAAGGTAAGTCACCCTTCTCCTCATTCCAATCTCACATTCTCATTATGGCATCATGCACTCCAAGGGTTACACTGCTCAGCAATCTCACACAATATTAGCAGGGACACATCTCCAATCACCAGCATTTCATCTATCATGCTGCACAAACTCCATCTTTACTGGGGAGGGCTCAGCACACACACAAGGTATGCATGCTTCCCAACTCTCCATCACATTCCATCAACATATCTTCATCCAGTCCAAGCTTGCCTAGAACAAGAGGGAGACATCCCAAGCTGGGAAAAGAGGGACAAATGCAACAAATACGTTTTGGTGTTTGTTGTGTTATTATAGCAATGCACATTTTTCTTTCCACAGAACAGGGTGCAGACCTGAAAATCATAGCGTCCCTACAGTGCAGAAGGAGGCCATTCAACCCATCGAGCTTGCACCAACAAGCCCACTCAAGTCCTATCCCCGTAACCCCACATATTTACCCTGCTAATTCCCCTGACACTAAAGATCAATTTACATTGCCAATCAACCTAACCTGCACATCAAACACTCTTAAAGTGCTGTATCACATATATTCCACAGAATTCAAATCAAGGATTCACTCTTGGACCTCTCTGGACACACTATAAAATATATAACCTTATCAAAACATCTTATATTTTATGCCAATTAACCTTAACTAGCACTTCAGCAAAGACTGGATTCCATTTGGTCTGTGATCCATGCCAACTGGATGAAGAATCTTAGAGATTGATCTAGCATGTCTGCAGCAGCAGTGCTTCCCAGATACTTGACCTCATTTCCATTCTCACATTCCTCTCTGTTGAAGCTCAAATTGAGTGACTACACTGTGAAGCTAGTGACTCCTGCAGTCTCTTTAAAGCACTTAAAAGGCAACACAGTTCCAATGTAAATTTCTCGAGGGGATCCTTCACTTTTCTCCTATCTCTGATTCCATTTCAATGTTTTGAGTGCAAACAGGCTGAGACCGCCCCACAAAATGGGCTCCCGAGAGAAGCCTTGGGATCCTCCGATATACTGACTTGGAATTCTCCCCTCCAGGTACTTTTTCGCTTGGGATTTGTTAGTGTGCCTTTATTTCAATTTGTCAAGATGATGGCACTCAGATTTTATTAGACCAGCTTCGATCATTCCTCAATGAGTGTTATTATTCCTCCAATTTTCCTGGAACCCTATGGCTGCAGGTAGGGCTCTCCCATTATTCTACAACATCACCCCTCACTAATCCTGGATCCTAGTTATAGTGGTCAATATACCATCCTTCCCATCTGAATCCATACCTTCAATGTCACCATGCCCACTGTGGACCTTGACCCTCCCTAATATTGAGTTTGTGTGAACTGTCACAGAAGAAATCCAGGAAAGTCTCGAATAGCCCCTCTGTATTATCACTCCCCCTTTACAAGCCACAGGTGCCTCCCCCAACTCTTAGCATCCCAACTATGGTCCAATACGAAGACAGACAAGACCTTAGCCGATGACAGCAAGATCATGGCCTACACACCAAATGATGTCTCATTCCAGTTGAGCACATAGGCCTTGCCCCTCCCTGAAGTGGAATTACAACAGACATGCCATACATAGCCCTACAGCATTGCCTGGAAAACCCTTGAACTGAATTCAATCTAGCAAACCTGATGGTCAGGGTGCGAAGTCCCAGGAACAATTTCCCTCTTGCACCCTGATTACTTGGCCCCAGTAAGAAGTCTGGCAACACCAGGTTTAAGTCCAACTGACGAAGGGCAAACCCCCAAAGCTTGTGAATTTACTATTAAATAAATTGGTTGGACTTAAACCTGGTGTTGTCAGATTTCTTACTATGTTTACCCTAGTCCAATGCCGGCATCTCCACATCATACTTGGTCCCAGAGCAGCAATTTTGATCATCTTTCTCTTAATTCTCCCATTCCTTCTTGACTGCTGACAACAGTGTTCCTCCCCCACAACCTGGCCCTCATGTGTAAGCCTCTCTCTTCCCTTACATCCCTGAATCTCTGTGCAAGCCTTAATCACTTATGCCACACTCCCCACCCTCTTTTACAATCTGCATGCATCCATTCCAACTCATTTAATTCTGTTCCCATTCCACTCCTTACTGTGTCTGTGTTTCAGTCTTTAATGTTAGGTTCTAGCTTCACCACCTATGGTCTCCCATCTGCCTCTGCCGTTGTTTTCCCAACTCCTCCAGCCCCATTGTTGTCCATTGTTCCCTCCCCCACCCAGACTCATTTCTCTGGTCACAAAGCTCATTCTTGTCTGGTTTGCTGTCCTGCCTGGGCATCCAGACAACACCCTCTTGGGCACTGGAGGAAGCCAATAAGGACAGCAAATCTACACCCCCACACTGCCGGTGTAGCGTCTCCCTGGCCTTGGCAAGAACCCGGAGCTGCACTTCTGCAGGCAGGCTTTAAATGTCACACTCATCTTGAATTCATGAGCGAAATGAGTGGCCCTTATTTCCAAACATGTTTCAGTCTGCTCTTATTTTCTACTAATGTGGCGCTAGATTAGGAAGGCTGAGAGATTCCGGTGAATGGCATTTTTAATGAGCATTCATGACCTGGTAAGGAATGCAAATGGGATTCCTGCCTGGATTAATGGGAAATGCAACCCACCATCCACCATTGTCTATGAAATATTGGTACTTTTCTCACACCATTTCTTCACAATCGCAAACTGGCCACTCCCTGGACTCTTGGTGAAGAGAAAATTCAACACTTTCGGGTTTCCGATTTTTGACGCCTCTCTAAATTTTTTGTCCTGCCCACCACGAAACCTGTCATGGGGAAAATTCAGCCCTCAGTTCATTAAATAAGCTTAACACATATAATTTTAATTCTCTTGCCAGCGTGAATCTGTGCTCCAGAATAGGATGGTAATGAAGGAAAGACAAAGCAAGTATAAAATATAACTGTTGAGAATGAAAGATTGAGGTCATTTGGCAAACAATGTGAGCCTATAGAAAGTGGGAATTAGATTCAAATCATTTTGGGATCCTAGACCTGAAGAACAGGTAACCTGGAACGTCAACAGAACGGGAATTTTGTGTTAAAGAGGTGAGAAACCGAGGAAACACAAGTCAGGATTCAGAGCTCAGGTTGTCACAGAGAGGAGTAGTGGTAGGAGAGGATACAAGATTCAGGTTAAAAGTTAAAGTTTATTTATTAGTCACAAGGAAGGCTTATATTAACACTGCAATGAAGTTGCTGTGAAATTCCCCTAGTCGCCAGGGTCTGGTGCCTGTTTGGGTCAATGCACCTAACCGCACGTCTTTCAGAATGTGGGAGGGAACTGAAACACCCGGAGGAAACCCACGCAGACATGGGGAGAACTGACAGTGACCCAAGCCAAGAATCGAACCCAAGTCCCTGGCTCTGTGAAACAGCAGTGCTAACCACTGAGCTACCATGCCATCCTGTGTATGTATTGTGTCAGTTTGATAGCAGAGTCAAAATGGGAAACTCAGAAGTTTCTAGTAACTTTGTTCAAATCTCCACGCCAACTTGAGGTAACTGCCTTTTTGTGACTTGACATAGTTCAAACCTTTAAATTTCCATGAACATTTAAAACACATAATTAATGCAAAATCAGCTATACTTAAGGATTGATATATCCAAACCCTGTTGAACAAATGCAATGTGACAAAAATGCAATACTGTACAGATAATATTAAGTGACTGTTAGGACTTACTCTCTGGTAAAGGTTTTGGTCACTGGCGATCTTACTGGAGCTAATTCTTGCATTTCTTCAAATTCAGGTAAAGGTTTAATTTCCAAGGGGGCAGGTTTAACTGTGGTATAAAAAGTGCACATGAATATACTTACTGTAGAAAATTGCTGGGTGTCATTTAACAAACAGCATACAAAATATTAAAGATGCTGGTGGCATGTTTACAACTCAGAGCATCAATTAAAATTGGAAAAGTATACAACTTGTAACTAATATCACAGACATATTAATTGGGGATTATTGAGCCCTTTGAAAATACTCTCCATTAAACACAAGAAGCTTCAACTGTGCTTCAGGCACTTGGACTTATAATGGTTCGTAATTGTAACCACTGGAAAATCATTTGGCATCATGGCCAATTCTCAGGAAGTGTGGGAAAACAAGAAATATGGTTTCTCAATCTACCTCTTCCCCACCCTCCTGAGAAAATGATCAAGATCTGGCAAAACTCATGACAGTTAATTCATTTAATCATCCATCTCAGGTTCTCAGAAATGCAAACCATGTGTTTTAACCATGTAGCTAGTTTTAGAAAACTGTTCTGCGAAAAACTCGCTGTTTGCGCAAGACTAAAGTCAACAAAAACTTAGACTATTTAAAATCAGTAAACGTACTGCAGAATGTATTACTGCTCATGTTAACTCGGGCAAACAGAAGCTGGCTGTAAATCAGCGAGGAAATTTCAGAATGTAGCTGCACTAATTAGAAACAGAGAGCATTTGATTGCCCAACCTTGACATCAAGTATAGCCTGCCTGATACACAAGGTGCTGATTTTACAAGACAACAATATTGGTGGGGAGCTTCACTGGCCAGCAGCACCATGAGAAACTACAGGAGGCAAGACCAATGATCTTCCATCCATTCATTTGAAAGGTTTAAAAACCATGTCAATCCACATCTGAAGTTTCAAAGCATGCAGCCAAATAAAGAGACTTCCTTCTAAAAGGATAGATTCAAAATCTTTCTTAACGGGCCAAGCACAGAGTCCAATTAAAACGTATGATTTGCTTGAATTCCGTAAAAGTGCAGACAATTTTCTGGAATTCATAGAATCCCTACAGTACAGAGGGAGGCCATTCAGCCCATCGAGTCTGCACCAACCACAATCCCACCCAGCCCCTATTCCCTTAACCCCACACATTTACCCTGCTAAATCCCCTGACACTAGGGGGAATTTAGCATGGCCAATCAACCTAACCTGCACATCTCTTTACTGTGGGAGGAAACCCATGCAGACACAGGGAAAATGTGCAACTCCACACAGACAGTGACCCAAGCCAGGAATTGAACCCAGGTCCCTGGCACTGTGAAGCAGCAATGCTAATCACTATGCCACCACACTGCCCCAATTATACAATCTGTTGAACTTGTAAGCAGCACCAAACCAAATATTTCATTGTTAAAGTCCAACCCATTTCAAAATAAGCATCAAGATTTTAAAATTATTTCTCAGTCATTTTTATTCATAGAATCCATGAAGTGCAGAAGGAGCCCATCGAGCCCCCACTGACTCTCCAACAACAATCCTTGGTCTATCCCTGTAACATCATGTATTTACGCTGCTAATTCCCCCTAACCGACACATCCCTGGGGCAATTTAGCATAGCTAATCAACCTAACCTGCACATCTTTGGACTGAGAGGGGAAACCAGAGCACTGAGAGGGGAAACCAGAGCACCGAGAGGAAATTCACAGGAGAACGTGCAGACAACACGCAGATAGTGTACAAGGCCGGAATTGAACCCAGGTCCCTGGCACTGAGAGACAGCAGTGCTAACCACTGTGCCGCCTGTGCTAATAAAATTGAAAAGAAAAGTTGCAGCTAAATCGATCTCTATTCTTCCAGTCCTAACTGTGGAAGACAATAGATTTCAAAGGCATACTGCTGAAGGCTGTTCAAGAAACAACACTACTTTCATTTGTGCTTTTTATGTATTATATAAACACAGTTTGCTTCATGTCAGAACGCAAGTTGCTTAGTAATAAGAAGAAGACTAAACTAACAGGGTTTTAAAAATATTCACTGTGACATTTTAATATGTTGGAACCTTTCTGCAAACTCTCATCAGGACAGCAGAGGCCACTCTAAACAAAGTTTGCAATTTATTTCTGCTCGGATTCATGGTGTGGATTACTGTACAATGGTTCATTTTTGTTCCGTATATAAATAGAGTGTAATGAAATTGTCAATAAGTTCTGCTGTCAAGGTAAAATGGAACCACTTACTGATAATAAAGTTTAAAACCTTCGTTTAATGGCAGCCACATGAGCTGTTAGAATGCAGATGTTTTACAGGTGTAGAGGGTTATGGATTATAAACAGCAGATTTCATGACTTATCCAGAAATATTTAGCATTGTATAAAAGATATCAAAAGTGTAAAATGACAAACAGAGACATAACGTTTACTGATTAATTGAACAAGAATGCAATCTATTGATGGGAGGATTAATTGCATAGTAACAGACATTACCAAAAGTTTAGTCAGTTAAAGTTCCAAGCCATCTTAATATTGCATGCTGAACATTACCTACCCTTGTGTCGTCTTGGAGGAAAGTCACCTATGGTTTGAGTATCAGTTCGTTCTAAAACAGGTTTAGCTCTTAATATTTTAGGACTTTGACCTAATTGATGAGAAAAGAAGACTCTTCGGTTATAATTTTTCTTTGTAAAATGGTTGTGCAATATTGGGCTCTTAGCGTGGCCAGTTAGCTGTGCTGAAATTGCAGGTGCAAGTGATAACCAGCCGAGCAAAAGCAATCTGGCCAATCAGCCAGTCTTCACCATGCTCATGCTTAGAGATTCAAAACATTATTTATTTATTTTTTAAGTAGAGGAATAAGTAGCTATATCATGCACACATCCGAAGCAGTGTAGTCAAAGCAGGCAATTATTGAAAAGTAAACGCAGAATTCTTCCCAGGGTACAGATGAACTTCCCAGTGTCCCACAAACAGCTGAACGCTTCTGTCACAACCACCAGCCTAAACCTCTTTCAAACAGCTCCACAAGATTCGCCCACTCTCAGATGCCTTTTTCAAGTAGCCATTTTCGTAGATTTTCTGAACATTAAACATCTGCAGAATCGTGTGCACAGGAAGAAAAGCAGTGGAGTCTAATCTGATCCTGCTCTTAGCCGACACATACACATGTTACAGCAGGACTAGCTAGATAGCAATCAGTTTATAGGAAGAGGTGACTAATTTTTGCCCATCCCTGATTGCAATGCAGTGAAGTCAGTTGCAAAGACAATGTCATCAGACAGATTCATTTTTATCTTAAAATCTTATGGAGTTTTGTTCTCTGCTTGTGCCGAGGAATGGAATATCTTTCATTTCAAACAGCCACCGTCATCAGCCAGGCATGCATGGTGAGATGCTGAGTAAACATACTCGGCTGTATCTGACCAACATGCCTGGCTCTAACTCTCAAAGCTCGTCCTTTCGCCACATGTCAATGATCACCAACTTGGTGCTCAACTAGGGTGGGACAGCATTTTCAATTCAGGAATGCAGCATTTAAAAAAAAATCTATACTGCGAGCAAATCTTAAACGTTATCAGCCATCTGCAATTCCATCAGTCATTTCCAGTAAACAGACTGACTCCTGTTTGGTTAGTTTAGCAATCAAACTCGTGGAGACATCAAGACTTCTGAAAGCCACATCCTCAATTTCAGCCATTACCTCAATCTTTCAAATTACACGGGAAACAAACCACATTTAACACTGGCATTTAGACTAGAATTAAACTACTTGCTCACAAAATCTCCACTGCTTGCTTTAGCAAGGGGTGTGAACAGTTGGCTCCCATAAGCAGTAATGACTTCAAGCCCAAGGATGGCGGGAGACTAATTTGTTTTCCCCTCAAGTTGTACAAAGAAGAGCTAGTTTCATTGTGGACTGCTGTGTAATGTACTATGTGAAATGGAAACTTCACTCTGATGATAGGGAAGGGCAAATAGACTCGCCCTCCTTGAACTTTGCAGCCTGAGTGTCCCAAGTGCTTAGTGGAGTTAACCAGCAAACAAGCTAGCTCTACATGACAGGGAGGACCTGGATTAGGTTGCCAGTTAGCTGTGTTAACTGATATCAATATGGAGGAATGCGTTACAATCAGCCATGATGCCTCTTGGTCGGGGATGGAGGTAGAAACCAGCAAACACTTCTGCACTCAAATGTCATCAGGGACACTTGGTGGAATTGCAAATGTAACTATCAGTTCTGGGTAGGATTAGTACAAAAGCAAAATACTGCAGATGCTAGAAATCTGAAGTGAAAACAGGAAGTGCTGGTCAGGCACCATCTGTGAAGAGAGATAGCTAACCTTTCAGATCAATGACCTTTCATCAGAATTGGGAAAGTTAGAAATGTAACATATTTTAGTGAAGTAAAGAGGCAGGGAAAGGGTTTGGGAAGAGGGAATGACCAAACTTGACCAAGATTCTTCTTGATAGAGAAGATTAAATGACCAAAGGAAAGATGGTGCCAGGCAAAAGGGTATGGTGATGGGATAAGCAAAGGAAGAAAAGATGTGTGCAGAGAATTTGTAAATGAGAAGGGCAGAATCTTCACCAGTTGAAATTTAGAAAAAGGATTATAATCAGAAATTGTTGAAACCAATGTTCAGTCCAGAAGGTTGTATCTTCCAAAGATGAGATGCTGTTCTTCAAGCTTCACTGTAGGTTCCAACAGGGTAGGAGACTGACAGCAGAGTCGGAGTGGAGCAGAGAATTATAATGACAGGCTACCTGAAGCTTGATGTGCAGTGAATGGAAGTGTTCCACAAAGCAGTCACTGAATTGAAGCTTGGTCTCCCCAGTGTAGAGGAGATTGAGTAGTGATCAATGAATGCAGTGTAATAAATTGAAAGTAGTACAAATAAATTGCCTTTGCACATGGAGCAGCATTTGAGACCCAGGGAATTGGGAAAGAGAGAGATAAAAGGCCAGGGGTTGGATCTCTGATGCTAAGAGGGAAAGACCAAAGGGACCGAGATTCCTCCTGATAGCGAAGATTAAATAACAAAGGGATGATGATGCCAGGCAAAAGGGATGGTAACGGGATAAGTAAAAGGAAGAAAAGATGTGTCTGAAGGATTTGTAAATGAGAAGGGCAGAATCATCACCTACACTTGTTATGTAGAAAAAAGATTATAATCTGAAATTGTTGAAACCAATGTTCAGTCCAGAAGGTTGTATTTATCTCTCTTCATAGATGCTACCTGACCAGCACTTTTTCATTTCACTTCAGATTTCCAGCATCTGCAGTACTTTGCTTTTGTACTAATCTTGGGTGGGTACAGCGATCAGAGGTGGTTCTGTTGGGGATGATAAAGAATCACCCTGCCCTTCTTTTTCTAGCATTCTGAAGGGACTGCCACAACATTCTGGTCCACTCTTCAATCACTTGTACCTTTTCAACTTTGTATACTTTATTCATTGTTCACAATCCTCTATATTGTAGAGATCAACACACACTGGGTGGGTGACCACTTTGCACAACACCTCCACTCAGTCTAAAAGTGTGACCTAAGCTTCCAGGTACCTATCATTTTAATACTCTGCTCCACTCTGACCTCTCATCTTGACCTCCTGCACTGTTCCAAAGAAGCTCAACATAAACTGGAGGGACTGCACCTCATCTATGAATCAGACACTTTGCAGCCTTCCCGGTTCAATATTGAGTTCAACAATTTCAGATAATGCCACTGCCCTATTTTTATACATTGGCTATTGAAGAAGATCCTGCTCTCATCATTTACAATTCTCCTGGACCCAGCTGCAGTTTCTTTATCAACCCCCTTGTGCCTTGTATCACTGTCATTTAATCACACCTGTCTTCATGCCTATCAGAGGCCTTCACTTTTGTTCCCCTTTGCTTGACTCTGTACTTGCCTAAATCCTGTTACATTTCCAACTCTTTCCAGTTCTGACAAAAGATCAGCGAATTGAAATGTTTCTCTCTTGAAACAGATACTGTCTTACCACCTGAGTTTTCTGTTTCGACTCTGAATAGGGTTAGGTTTGGCTATGATGTTCTCCAAGGCCAAAGAGGATGTTGGCGCTAGCCATTCTGAATGACATCAACATTAGCCATTTAGGCGAAGCATCAGATATTTATGGGACTGCATACCTAAAGGGAATGGATATCTTACGAGAAACCTGGAAACGTTCGTACGAGAAAGCAAACAACTCTGCAATGAATTGAAAATGCAACAGTGTAAACTGATCTACAGTACAAGACTACACTTCCTTCAGGGATGTTAACTCAACTTATCAAATCCTTGATTAATGCTGTTGGTCTACTCTACAAATTGATTAAAAACACAATTTACACATTTTGCACATGCATTAGCATGCACAATGTGCATAATTCTTACAACTTTCAGTATAATGAAGGAAAAGTTTTACGCTATAACTGAACTGATGTCCATGTCAGCATGCATCCCAACGTGCATCAAGTTAACAGCCAGTTAATTTCTTTGTCAAAGTCAATTCTAAACTTACAAGGTTGACAAGTTATTGTGACAGCAGTCATTCTGGCCAATTTCAGGATACTTTGGATACTGACTTGCTATTACATCGTTCTACGATACTTCAAAAATTGCTGCCGAAATGTGTGTGCATTAATATGCAAGTTTTGTACAAAACTAATCAGAGTAAGTACTCCAAGGTACTGAAATTAATCTGGATCAGGACTGTAAACATTGAATGCAGTATTTATGGAGCCAATTATTCACTCTTGTCTTGCTATAAGGAAAGCGAATTAAGATTATTCTGCAGAAATGCAAAATGAAAGTACTTCATACCTCTCACTAATTTCCGCATTATGCAAGTGGAATGGCTGCAATCTTACTGCAGGAAAGCAAAAGTGCTTCCCCATGATTTAGAAACTTACAGACTCCCCATGTTTATTACACATCAATTAACTTGGAACCAAATGTCATTTAACTACAAGAGGATGTTGCCACTAGCAATTTCTTCCAGCCCAAATGGTTTGGTGGTCGTGCTTCTGCCTTATTACTAGCAAGGCCCATGCAGTAAAGAAGTACTTTTTTTTGATCTCCCCTATATTTCTTGGGATTGCTTTGGGACTTCTAAGTTGAGGATGGATGGCAGGGACAGGCACAGGAACCTAATGATAATGATGCAATTTTGTTGAAGTGTGGTAAATGAGAAGATTTATATTTGTTAGACATTTTCTCAGGGATTCTCCAGCTACACCACCATAATTATGGTGGACACCCTGTTTACACGCATAGTTCGGACTGCTGTTCAACCTCTGTTAAGCTACAATGGTGTACTGAGAAAAAGCCCAGAGGTAATTCCCAGTGATAATTTTTCATTAAATGTTTTATCATCTGTGTCTCAGTCAACAACTCAGAGTATGTATATTTGCTGCCAATTCTTTTCAAATCCTTTAAAAGCCCTCTTGCTCCAAGCATTTTGGATTTTATCACCTCCTCACTCATTCTGTTACCAAGAGTCTCACTAATGCAGTTTTAGCTGGTGTGAACGATCGGTTCAGGACCATCTTCTCATTGATGTTTCTTCCCCAAAAGTAAAAAGCTGGCCACTTTGTCCAATAACGTGGCCACTCTCAGAAATTTGCAGAGTCGGTAGGAGATAAATCACACAGTAACCTTGATCCCACTGCACATCATCATGAATTTATTGCCTTTCTCAGAGGGCTGTATATTCTTTTTTGTTTCCTCTAATTAAAGTCAGTAGCATCGGTAGTGATTGACACATTCATTTTATCTCGGCTTGGCAAGAATCCAGCTCGGAATGAGGCAGGAAAGTCTTTGCTCTCCATTGGTTGTGGGGATCTATGTGAAACATGTTTGGTGAGTCTCACATATTTTCCCAGTGGGTCTCCTGAACAGAACTGGCAACTGATTGGTACAGAATGAGAAAATGATCAAATGGTTAGTGTGAATATGGAAATATAGGGCATTGGTGAGGCCGCAGTTGGAGCACTGTGTGCAGTTTTGGGCGCCGCACCTGCGCAAGGATATTTTGGCCCTGGAGGGAGTGCAGAGGAGGTTTACTAGGCTGATACCGGAGTTGAGGGGATTGAGCTATGAGGAGAGGCTGAATAAACTAGGCTTGTACTCGTTAGAGTTTAGAAGAATGAGGGGAGATCTCATTGAGACGTATAAGATGATGAATGAGATGGATAGGATAGAGGTGGAGAGACTCTTCCCGCTCAAAAAAGACAGTAGGACTAGGGGGCACAGCCTCAAGATAAAGGGGAGGCGGTTTAGAACGGAGTTGAGGAGGAACTTCTTCACTCAAAGGGTGGTGAATCTCTGGAATTCTCTGCCCGTTGAAGTGGTGGAGGCTGCCTCGCTAAATATTTTTAAGAAGCGGGTTGATGGGTTTTTGATAAGAGAAGGGATTGAGGGTTATGGGGAGAGGGCGGGAAAGTGGAACTGAGCCACGACAGATCAGCCATGATCTTATTGAATGGCGGGGCAGGCTCGAAGGGCTAGATGGCCTACTCCTGCTCCTATTTCTTATGTTCTTATGTTCTTATGTTCTTAAAAAATATCTGTGCAACTGAGAGCACTCTTTTGAGTTTGAGATTAAGTGCATTGTTGTGACAGTGGAAAGAGTTTTCCACTGCATTGGCCCAAGCAAAGGACTTGACCAGAGAATGGCTGAATCCACTGAGTATCCCAAATGGAAATGTTTAATTTCCTAGCTCTACACAAACCAGATTTTCACAGCATAACACTAACATCTAAAAGCTTCACAGAATTCACGGGGGCTGTAATCAAAGTATATCATCTTTCTCTGACAAATACGAACAAAAAAAAAAGCAAAACTCAAAAGCTCGCCTCCTTATTAAAAGCAGGAACAAATCAACCTACAAAACTTCCTGAAAATAGTTGTTCACATAGTATCATGTCAGGATGAATTCTCTATGGTCGAAAACCTACTTTAAAATGGAAAAGAAATCTATTACATTTCCCCAACAATGCTTTCATATCTCTACAATAAAAACATCTCCTCTGCAGTTAAAAATGAAACATGGCAATCTGAACCTGCAGTGTTACGGGGAAGTTTGCCTGTAAGTGCTATTGATTCCACTTAGCAACTGCATTTCAGGAGGCAAAGATCAGCACAAATACACATCTTTGCTAACCACAACACATACACACCTAATTGATACAACTCATCCCCGTAGAAAAATGCCATTAGAAATTAGTATGTATATATATTTTTAAAGCAGCCATATTACACAGTAGGAATTGTAAACTAAATTGTGTATTTGACATAGCCTGGTCCCTATTAGGGAACAATCATTACCTAGGAAATCTAGGTCTTGCACTGACTAGCTGGCAATATCTTAAGCAATACCAATACATCTGAGGTTGCTGTTTTCTCTCAATCATCCGCATAGACTTTAGCTAAATTTGAAGGGAATAAGGTCAATGTGGAAAGGAAAATTTCTCAGTTTTAACAAACCTCACAGAATTTATATAATCCTGAGAAAATGTGATTGCTCTGAAATGAACTGTACTCATGAACCTTCCCAACCCCCCACACAAGCGTCAGATTTAATAACAATGTAAAATAACAAATCTTCAGCATCTTTCAATCCTTGTGGAACCCTCAAATCACTGTTATGGACCAGGCATTTCTCAACGTCAAATATGGTCACAAACCACCTTTCAATATATGTTCCAAGCAAAATTCAAGAATCATTCTACTTGGAATTTTTGTCTTATAACACTGTCTGAGAAGTTATCTGACATTTGAAACTACCGCCCTAACACTATTGCATAAAAAGATTGCATTCTGCCACTACAGCTGTAATTCAAACACTGACAGTAAAGGCAAACTTGCTTTCAATTTACAAGCTTGGTTTCAATCTAAAGTGAAGCTACTGGGTTGGAATACCGTACTCTTATAAGGGTACAGCATCCTTCAAAGGGTGATGGTGATGTACCACCTACATTCTGTAATCACCAGTACCAGATCAGTCTCACAATCCGAATAGCTTGGATGTTGCGAGATAAGGAGCATTGATTGCACAGAAGCAGAGGACAAAGAAAGGAAAGTGGGTGGGGGTGGGAAAAAAAGTATTGTAAGCAGATTATTCAGATAATATTCTTCAAAGTTTAACATGCATATATTGTCACTAGGATCTTCATGAAAGATAATAAATCACATTTCTGCTATGGTCTACTTGATTGTGTAAACCACCCCACAAAACAATTATAGGTTCTGTTTTTCCAAACTTGGGCAGTGCTCAAAGAGCATTTGGAGCTGGGAGCAATGCGAGATGCCAAGCTTTCACGCAAGAAATAATGTGGTTTTCTGCCCTGTCCCCACAATTACCGGCACCAAGAAGCTAAACGTGCCTAGTGACAACAGTGACGCAAGAAACTTCGATCCACTTCCTAATGAAACGTTAAAAATATTTTTTATACATTACTTAAAATGCAGGTGATGTTAAAATTAACCCAAAATCTTAGAAGCAAATGCAATGTGATGTTTGAGTATAAACTCAGCTATAGCAACCTCCACCAGAAATAGCTGAACAATAAAAGCATTTTTGCAGCAAGGCCCAGGTACAAGAGCGCATCAAATTTATAAAAACAGACAGCAGATACAAGAACATTCCAAATACAAATCAAAACACTTTAGCATTTCACCACTTCTAAAACAGCAGTAGATCGAATCAAAATAACTAATTTACTAACTGAAAAGGAATGATTCAAGTGGTTTCTTGTAATAATGTCAATTAAAAGATATTTTCAACCAAAACTGTGAATTGTCTGATCTAACTAACATGAAACTCGTGTTAGGTTTCACTGGATAATTGCACAAACTTGGAACATAAACTTTGAAAAGCAGCATGGCTCTGACAGAAGGATAAAAATCCATTCAACATACATCTGTGTATGGTGTAGAGAAAGTCTGCTTCACAGTTGAAAGCAATTTAATGCTAACAAACCAAAAGCATTTAAGACTGCAGATGACCTTGTAACACCATTATTTTCCACACCAACTAGACCAGGCCTTTCTCACGAGCCGTGGTACTGGAAAAGGATATAGTTATTAATGTAGTAACTCTTTTTGAATCTGGAAGAGTTCTTCAAGCATATTTTTCAATTTTATTACACTATGTAAAATTAATTAAAATTAATATGCAAAACTCAGCTCTCTTCTAACTTTTTTTTAAATAGTTGTAGATGCCATAAATATTTTAAAAAATTGTCAATAATCTAATTGGTTTTGCAGCCAGCAAGCAGCTTCTGTGCAAATTTTCCTTCTTTTTCGCCAAATTGTGCGGTGAACGCTTCCATTTTAAAATCCAGCACTTCAAATGGAAATCATAGATACATCACATTCTTCCAAATTAACAGCAAACATTTCAAAATTATTTTACCCTGAATGTTCAAATAAAATATTTCTACTTACTCATGTTTTCAGTGAATCACAAAATATTAAATTGATACATCACCTTAATATTTTTAACACAAGATTAAACCGCAATAAACAAGAATAAACTGAAACATGTGAAAGGCAGTACAAATCTACACTTACCTTTCCTGTCGGGTTTAAGGTTCCTGTCCACTGGCGGTGGCTGACAATCAGCAGTCGGTACTGGCCTCCTGGGAGGTGTTTTTGGGCTTACTCTGAAACCCATGTGTGCTGGAGGTGGTACCTGCATTCCCAGTCCAGGGAAATCAAAAGGACCAGGTGTCATAGCTACATAATTCGTGTCCTGGATTGGTTCAGTGTGGCTGATTGACTGCAGGCGTGGTGGAGAGTTGGCATCCATGGGCACATAGTTCTGGTCAGCTTCTTCATTACACAAACTTGACAGTGGCAGCATATCCTTCCTTTGCTTAAAATTGAAGGGAAAAAAGTTGCAATTTAAAAAAACTCATTCAAATTGCTCAATTTACTCTTTCAAAAAAAAAAGAACAGCATTCCTCCTAATATCAGCTTGCCAAATGGCAGCATTCTCACCTCAGAATCAGAAGGTCCTGGGTTCAAACCTCATTACAGGTTTGAGCACATATGCCAGACTGGCTTTCAATGGTACTTAAGAAGTTCTGCATTGTCAGAGATATGAAATCAATAAGGTCCCACTGTACTATTCAAAGAGGAGTCCTCAACCAGCTTCCAAAAACAGATCAACTGGCCATTTGTTCTATTGCTGTTTGTGTAAGACCTTGCAATATGAAACTTGGTTGTTACGTTTGCCAAAATTATAACAAGATTACTCTTCAGAAGCTTTTCATTGGCTGCAAAGTACTTTCAGATGTCTCAATGACATCAAGGATACTAAAGGTTATATTTTAACTCATTAAGTGGGTGGGTTTTGAAGGAATTAAAATCTCATCCTATTCAGACCTGTATAGTTCAGTACTATAGCAATCTTCAAGTACTAACTGAAATACTGGGGATAGCCTGCCCTGGTAATGAGCTTGGAGGGAGAAAAATTGATGTGGAAATGCCAGCGTTGGACTTGGTTAAGCACAATAAGAAGTCTCACAACACCAGGTTAAAGTCCAACAGGTTTATTTGGTATCAGAACTCCCCACTCACCTGACAAAGAAGCAGCGCTCCAAAAGCTAGTAGCGTTTGTTACCAAATAAACCTGTGGGGCTTTAACCTGGTGTTGAGACTTCTTACTACGAGAAAAATTGCCATGGGGTTACAGGCCATTTAAAAGGCCTCCGCTCCCCGATCCTTCTTTATAAATTCATTCTTGAGATGTGGGTAATCCTTGTTGGGCAACATTTAATACCAATCCCTAGATGGTGGGCCTAATGGTGGGCCGCCTTGAGTTACTAAAATCCACATGGAAGGTGTCCTTACAATACTGTTAGGTAGGGAGATTTAGGATTTTGACACAGGGAGGTTGGAGGAATGCTGACATATACAAGGGCAGCACATGACTTAGTGGAGTTTGAAAATGGAGGTATCGCATACACCTGTTGCCCTTGTCCTTTAAGGTGGTGGTGGTCACGGTGTGGGAGGTGCTGCAGGAAAGTGTCAGCAAGTTGTAATCTTAAATAATACATTATGCAGCCATGAGACATCATGGACATTTAGACTGTACTTCCATTCTGCTATATCCAGGCTGTCCAACCTTTTCACTCGGCAGGGTGGGAAGGAGAAGGTACAAAGACTGTTTGTCTGGCTCACTCCAAATCTCTTGATGCTTAATCACTCACACACACTCACTGGGAGAGTAGGTGTGTTTGTGCCTTAGTATGTGGAGGTGAGAATGAGTAAGAAACCTGGAGGGGGGGAGGGCTTGCAGGCAATGCATTGGACAAGCCTGTGCTGTATCTACGCTCTCAACTTTCCTTTGGGAATTAATTTGCAACTCTGACTTGATTACAGGAGTTAAATGGCCAAATGTACCACAAACACTCGAGTACTCCACTGGACTAAGTGTAGATTTTTGTGCTCAAGCCCTGGAATGGGCTCAGAACATTGTGGACCAGAGGCGAAAGTGCTCCAAATGAGCCATGGTTACACAGTTTTTTCTGGAATTACTCAATAAATATCTCTTCTGCAAATACTGTATTTGATAATGACTATTCCAGGACATATGATTTGATTATTTTGGTTATTTTAATTCTACCCCATTATGCCTTACAATGTACACTGAAAAAGTACGTTGTTACATTTTGAAACCTGAAGGGTTAAGAACTCATTCTAAATAAATGCAGCCTTGTGATGACTTGTATTAAAATAAGTAAAACACACTTACTAGGTAACTACTAAACCCTTCCCCAAGATCGACTGAATTTGAAAATGTTCTTGGAATATCGTAGCTATCTTGAGGACCACAGTCTGTAAAAGAAAGAGTTTCAAGACTGAGGTTACCAAAATCAAAATGGGAAGAAAGTAGGACACGAACAGCAGAACGTATTACATTCAATGTTCAAAAATATCTAATTTGTTGAAAACTGAAATGAAACCAATGGTTTAAATTACAATAGCTTTTGGTGTTGATTCCCTCTCAAAATGGCAGTCAAGATCACTTACTAATAGTACAACAGTTCTGTCCATCACAATTGCATAGATCTTTAAGACTTTGAAGTTTGACGGTACTGTATGCTTAAAAGCATTTGTTTCTCTATAATTGGTTGATGTCTAAGGTAATCTTTTATACCGATATAGGGTGATGTGCTGTAATTTCACAGTAACTGAAAAGAACAGCTTTATAGCTATAAAGAAATGGATTTATTACAAATATGTAATAAAATTAATTGCACAGAAGTTACTTAATGTCAAGGTTTTACTGCAGCCTGCACTTCCTTTTAATTTCATTCTTTACTGCATTCAACCAGACCTTCCAAAACAGAAAACTCGCTCCAATACTGATCTGAAATAAAATAGAAATGACAGCAATGTTCTATTTATGAAGTGAAAATGTTCAAAAGATTGGAGAGCAATGAGTGAGTCAGCGCATGGATACAGTCACTGCATGTGTAAATCCAGCTTATAGCAGAAACTAATCATGTGCCAAGTTCTCCAAAGGAGGAGTAACAGTGCCTCAGACAGAAGAGTCTAGTTATGCATGCTTCCTACTCTCTGGTTACAGCAGCAGCAGCAGAATGCTGTATACTTTTAGCTGGAGGGCATTGCATGGTATGAGCTAATCAGAATACCTTTCCTGACAGTAAAATTAACTGATGCCACATTTCCCAAGGCTGATATATATATACTTTAATTATTGCAATGTAATAACGCCTGGATGTCCTTGTTCATGAGACACTAAAAGTTAGCATGCAGGTGCAACAAAGCAATTGAGGCGGTAAATGGTATGTTGGTCTTTGTTGCAAGGGGAGTTGAGTACAAATGTCTTGCTGCAGTTCTATAGAGCCTTGGTGAGGCCTCATCTGGAGCACTGTGTACAGTTTTGGTCCCTTTATCTTTGGAGGGATATACTTGCCACAGAGGAAATGCAATGGAGATTCATCAGATTAATCCCTGGGATGGCGGGATTGTTTTGTGGGGAGAGATTGAGGAGACTGCGACTGAAAGCCCTAGAGTTTCGAAGAATGAGAGCTGACTTCATTGAAATGTACAAAATTCTTACAAGGTATGACAGGGTAAATGTAGATAGGCTGTTTCCCCCAGCTGGTGAGTCTAAAACTAGGGACATAATCTCAAGGATAAGGGACAAGTCATTTAAGATTGAGGGGAGAAGGAATTTCTTCACTTGGAGGGTGGAGAGTCTTATGAATTCTCTACCCAGAAGGTTGTTGAAGCTCAATTATTGAGCACATTTAAGAAAGAGATCAATAGTGAATATATCAAGGGACATGGAGGTAGTGCAAGAAAATAGCATTAGCATGGTTGATCAACCATGATCTAATTGAATGGTGGGGCAGGTTTGACAGACTGAACAGTCTACTCCAGTTCCTATATACGTGCATAATAATTTTAAATCATTATTCCAACCTGTAACCAATGCAAATTGAAAACCTTACCCAGTTTAGGTTGAATTTAACAATTTCATAAATGGGAACAGGAAGATAAAAAGCTTGAAAGGGGAAAAGCTGGCATATAATCTGACTATTGCAGCTTTCTTATTGAATTCAATCATTTTTAAGGCAATAACATAACACAAATGAATGAAAGGGCTGTCAATCCTTACGGAGTCAACACCCACACTCGGCAACTAAACCTCGAGCAGTTGTCACCCAAACACAAATCAAAGCCCCTGTCCAACCTGAAAAACTTTCCTTTAAATGTGCACCAAGATATTAACAGCTTTTTAAGTAAATTGTTACATACAAATAATGAAGTTAAAACAAAATGCTGGGGTAAGAGAATATTTTGCATTGTAAGTACTTCCCATTATTCTTATTTAATAGCAATTAATGGCTGTACATGGGCACACACCTGGCTGCAGAATATAGGTGGCAGAAGTATCTGAAACTTTAAGCAGGGTAATGAGGATGTTGCTAGTAAAAGACAATCAGAAACCAAACAAAACTGAAGAAAGCAAACAACCGTACATAAGCACAGTTGCCTGGGGCTCTATCCCATTCATTAGAATTCTAGAACTGCACAACAGGAATATTATGTGATACAATTGAGACAACCATCACATGGTTCCCTGTTTCACAGAATCGACACTTGTGCTGGGAGCATAATAGGCCCTGGACAACTTGAGCTGAAGTTGCTAATTGACAAGCTCAGACACGTGCTAGACTCAATGACTTCAGATCTCTCTTCAGAAACTCAAATAAAAATCTACGTGTTTGAAGTAATGTCATGATAGCCCTTGGCATTTTTGAAACAGGCTTGGTGACCATCAATTTATTTTGTACAGCAGAGTACACATCAACAATGAAAGCAAATTCCTCTCCTTTCTAGCCTTTACAAAAATTATACATGGACTATGAAAATAGGCTTATGATGAAAAAGGTGCATCGTTTCAATGTTACTAAATATTATTTCAGAGTCAAATTTCCGGACAAGTATGGGCTTGCCAATGTGAATTCGCTTTTTTGGTTTCATGGCTTGTCCTTTAGGGGGACAACTCCACATTTATGAAAAATGTTGTTTTCTCAAACATATTTCCCCACCACTCCTCATTTAAAAGCTATTGATTCGAGAAAATTTCACAGGCTCCTACTCGATTCACGAGCCTCAGCAGCAAATGTTGTTAAATTATTCAACCATGGAGAGAACCATATTCCTGTCCTCACTTGACACACACACACACACACACACACACACACACACACACACACACACACACACACACACACACACTGCAGGAGCGGGGACACTGCACAGCAAATTGGAACAAAAAACTGCTTTACTTTTCCCCTCATTATTCTAGGAGCAGCGAGACCAACTGTAACAGTTTTAATACAATCACAGAAGTGATCAGATATCTCAACACTGCCTAGCAATTGAACCCGGAGCCTCCGTGGTCTTTATGACTCAGTGGTTAAACGAGAGAGATCAGAGAAAGTATGGTTACTTACTCAAGCCACTGAACTGACCTTTTCTTAGCCAATGGCCTTCCACAGTGCCAATGGTATTGCTTCGAAGAGTTTTGCCTGATGTAGGAATGCTGTAATTAGTATCAGCCTCTGAGGACGAGCGTGGTACACAATAGGTGTCCACGGGGGAACGGTCATGAGATAGAGAAGGTTTTGGTGGGCGAGGAGGAGGAACATCTGGTATAGGTTCCAACTTTGAGCAACTTTGACTTAGGGTCCCCTCTCCGGAAGGTCGTGGAATCTGATAAGTACCTCCTGGCGTGGGAGGAATGTCATAACAGACAGACATCTGTCTCATTTGATTTTCTATACCAGATATCCGTGAGGGTGTATTAAATACATATAAATCTCCTTCAGTGTCAGCAACCGATGGAGGGCAAGTTCCAGCAATTATGTCTTGGGAAAAACTTCTTGGCAGGTTGTAAAGACTTGAATCTGTAGACGTAGATGTAGCTCTGGGTGGGGGAGAATCATAAAAACTTTGTTGTGAAAAGAAGCCATTCACAGCCTGTTTAGTTGCTGGAGGTGCTGGGGGTTTGTGAGAAGGTACATTGTCATTGCAGTCAGTTTCTGACGAGGTGGACTTGGTCAAAGAGTCTGCATGCAACCTGAAAAACAAAACAGAGGACTCTCAATAACTATTTTCCACATTAGCATCATTAACAAAATGTAGAAAAGTGACAAGTGCAAATGGAGTCAGCAACTGGCTGCGTTCGGTGAAAACTGATTTGATGGAGACAATCTAGCAACCCCAACTTTTCTTTTAGGCAATCTGTGGATTAGAACACTTAGTTGTACTTTTACATTTATTACAAAAAGGGAATGACACAGAAAGCATGCCATCAGTGTGGCCTGCTGATCTCACTTGCTTCTAATTTAGTAATGAAAGAAAGGGTAGGGCTGCTATAAGTAACATATTAAATAAATCACTTGAATCAGCAGTCAAGAGAAAGTAAATCCACTGGAATGCAAACATGCAGACAAGAAATTTTACATTTCAACTACAGATCAAATTACATAGCTTTATTTAACACACAATTTTCACCCCCATGGAAACCTATTGAGACTCTGCCCTCTGTAAACCTTCTTATCCAAAGCTCTGCATATCTTACATGGCATCAAGTCCCACTCACCCATTTCCTTGGTCTTCACCAAATATATTGAATTCTACTTCCCCATGCCACAAATTTAAAATTCTCGTCTAAGTTATTAAAAAAAACATATTACCTATACAGATTACACACTTCTCAATAAACGTGAATAAAACTTTAACAAAGCTAGTATCTGAACAACTTCCATATATGACTGAGCGCGCTGTTGGAGAGGTTTTGTGTTACAGTGGGTACCATTCCTGCCTCTGAACCAGAAGCTTTTGATTCAAGTCCAACTCCAAGACTTGATGGCCGAGCTGTGTCCCTTATACATCTAAACAGGTTGGGTATCCATTTGTAAATCTTTCCCAAAAACGCAAATGACAGATAGTAAAAATGGGAGATATTTCTGGTCAGCCAAGTGATGGAAAGAAAACTGAAGCCTCTACCATCACTATTCATGGCTCTGGTCAAAACTTGCATGTCAAGTGCATAGGGCTGGTTCGCTCATGGCCTGTGTACATCATATTGGTGCAAACAGCTTGGGATTTGATCAATGTTCCAGCTAGGATGGATTTGAGACCTGCCTCTTTGTCCTATCTGTGGCGGAGGTTGCCTTTGAACAGAAAGAAAAAGAGCTGCTTCAGGACACAGTGAAACAGAATAAAGTGAAGACCAATACTGGAAATTCTACTGGTGCAATCAACTGCACCTCCACCATATTCAGATTCCATACATTTCTATACAATTTGGCCATATGAACATATAAAATTGGAGAAGTAGACCATTCGGTCTCTCAAGCCTACACTGCCATTTGATAAAATCAAGGCTGATCTGTTTGTGTTTCTAGTCCTGCATTTCCATGTACCTCAGATAACCTTTGATTTTCTTGTCCAACAAGAATCTAACTACCTCTGCCTTAAAAAAAAGTTAATGACCACAAATTCTGAGGCAGAGGGTTCCTAAATCACACAAACCTCAGAAAAACATATCCTCATCTCTATCCTAACCAGGCCAACTCCTATTTTTAAAATATTGCCTCCCAGTTCTGGACTCACCTACAAGCAGAAACATCCTTTTCCATGTCCACCTGGTCAATAACGTTCAGGATACTGCAATCAGATCCCCCTCACTCTTCTAGACTCCAGTGGACACAAACCAGTCTGTCTAGCCTTTCCTCATAAGGCTAACTGCTCATTCCAGGTATCAATCTAGCGAACTTCTGTTCAAGTACCTCTAATGCATTTACATTCTCCCTTTAATAAGGACACCAAAACTGAACACAATATTCGAGATGCAATCTCACCAATACTCTATAACTGAAGCAACATCCTTACTTTCATGTTCAATTCATCTTGTAATAAAAGACAGTGCTTTATCAGTCTTAATAATTACTTGCGGTTCTTGGATACAAATTTTTTTGAGACTCATGCACTGGAACACCGTGAATCCTCTACAGCCATTTCCATCTAGGTTTTCTTATTCTTCCTGCTAAAGTGAGCAACTTCACATTTATGCATCATCTGCCAGGGTTTTGTCCATTTGATAAGATCGTGAAAATATACATCAATTTTGTGTGATAGTACAGAATTTGAGTATTGCTGTTTTGTCAAATCTTTTTGTCTTACTTTCATCAGGATAGTTTTCATGAATACCAATGTAAGGGGAAGCAACAAATTAATACTGTATGAGAAGAGTGTGTTAATTGGTTGTCAAGTGATGCATGCTTCACGGTAACTTCCCCACAGAGTCCACTTCTCAACTAATCAGCACTCCCCTCTCATACAATATTACCTTGTTGCTTCCCCTTACATCGATGTTGTTGCAAAAGGTTCTGATGAGTGCAAGACAAAAAGCTTCGACAGAATAGTATTTTTTTCAAGCAATACATCAAATTTGCTTCAATCAAAGTTATGCGCCATTGGGAAATGCGGCAACAATTTAAAGGATGGAAACTAGGGTCTAGTCATGTTTTAATAATGGAGATTGTGCAATTGTGACAGTTTAATCATAATTCTAGGAGCAAAGTAACTCTTTATAGTTTCCAAACACAATGAAGTTCCAAACAAGTTTTTGATCACCGATAAATTTGGTTTTACAGCTGGGCTATAGACAGAAGCATCACTGCTAATGTCATTTTAGGCTTTGATACATGGAGGACATCTGCTCCTTAAATTGTCTTTGAAGGAATATGACAGATATACTAAATCTAAATCCAACCTGGATAATCCTTTCAAAAAGTACTATTGCCAGCGTGCAATTCTCCCTCTTTTTCGCACATTAATTCTCATGCTTTTGTCTTTATTAAGTATGTCTCTTAGAAATAAATTAGAGAATCTTATCCCATTATGAAAATCATGTACATTATTCACATCAAATTAAATGAATAGCTAGTCTTTCGCAAGGCAGGTTAACGAGTTCAACTGGTCCTTTAAGTGTTCTTTGTTGGACACATTCATGGTCAAAGACCATGATATGGTGCACCAAAGAATTAAGGACACAGTTGAAGTTATTTGCTTGATTGGATTTTCTGACATGGAGCGTGAGGAAAAGGTAGAAGAACAAAAATTGTACTTCTACAATTCGCCATGACATTATGAGAGAACATGTCAGACTGCACAGCAGCATTTTCATGGAAAAACAAAAAAATGGAAAATCACACAGAGGGCCAGTCAGAATCTGGCGAGATAACAGACCCTCCTTCACCTGAAGCACTAAATTTAATTCATTCTCCCCAAAGCTGACTGGTCTGCAGTGTCTTCCCAGCCTTTTCTGTTTTTGATTCAGCATCTGCACTATTTTAGTTTTACTGACATTCTCAAGGAGTTTGATCCAAACAAACAGAATCATAAAATTGTTATGGCACAGAAGGAGGCCACTTGTCCCATCATGTCTGCACTGCCACTCATGTGGCTCTCCGTCTGAGCAACTCACCTAGTTCCATTCCTCCACCTTCTCCCTGTGAACACTCACCCTTTTCAGATAGTAGTCTAATTCCCTTTTGAATGTTTGAATTAAACCTGCCTCCACCGTGCTCTCAGGTAGTGCATTCCAGGCCTGCTTATCTCAGCTTTATCTCAGAACATTTTTGCTGCCTTTAAGAATTATTTTAAATCACAGAAATCCTACCGTGCAGGAGGAGGCCATTTGGCCTGTCAGGTCAGCACTGACAACAGTCCCACCTAGATCCTATCCCCATAACCCAACATATTTACCCCGCTAGTCTCTCTAACCTACGCATCCCAGGAGACCAAGGGGCAATTTAGCATGGCCAATGCATCTTACCAGCACATCTTTCAGACTGTGGGAAGAAACCCACACAGACACGGGAAGAACATGCAAAGTCCACACAGACCATGACCCAAGGAATCGAACCCAGGCCCCTGGAGCTGTGAGGCAGCAGTGCTAACTACTGTACCAACGTGCCGCCCATAAATCTGTGTCTTATTCCTGATCTTTTCACGAATGGGAACAATTTCTCCACCGGAGTATGGCTGGTACAGAGTGTAATTACTGCGGGTTTGGACACTGGTTTAAGGTGTTTGACAAAAGAACCAAAGGTGCTACGAGGAAAAACATTTTCATGTAACACATGGTTGGGATAACATGAAATGCATTAGCTAAGAGTGTGTCATGGGCAGAGTCAATTGTGGCTTTCAAATGGGAATTAGATTATGATCTGAAAAACTGTCCAGGGTTATTGGGAAAGGGCAGAGAAAGATGACTAGCTGAGTTGCTCTTGCAGTGTGCTGGCACAAACACAACAGCCTGATCAGCTTCCTTTTGTGCTATAGCCATTCTATAATATGCAAATATAACTCAACTTCTGGTAACTGCAATAACAACCTGTAATGGCAATGTGCAGGCAAGTCCACAAAAAAGTGACAAATATTGGTCCACTTCTTTTAAAAAGTTTTGGGTTTCCATGAGTAATTTGTATCTCAATTCATCCACACACTAACATCTTGCTCATTCATTATTTTTACACGTTGAGTGATTCAGTGATCATCTCTCATTGAAACAAAATATCTCATACAACTAGATTTATCATATTTTTCCATAGTTCAAATAATTAAGTATGTGATCTTAAAAAAAAAGCCCCAAATCAAAAGTAACCTAGATGGGAAGCCTTATGTTACTTATCTTCAGGCAGTTTTTTAGTTACCTTGAAAATTTTGAAATATAACGTCTGCAAAGGTGTACAGATTTGTTTGTTCCTTTTGTAAAATTAACTGCTGCAACGTTAAACATCGGTATGACCCTGCAGATTCAAAAGGGTCCTTTAAGAGACTTTTGGATATGTACATGGGACTTAGTAAGATAGAGGGTTATAGGTAAACCTAGTAGGCAGGGACACATTCGATGCAACTTGTGGGCCGAAGGGCCTGTTTGTGCTGCAGTTTTTCTATGTTCTATGACATGCATATTACTAATGCCAACTCCAAAAACTGGATTTATGGATCCACAAGCATTAGCAATCTGCACATTGGAGCCTAGGCAGTGACTGTTGGACACCCACTCATAACCCGGTCCATAGTTACGAGTGGTTCATCGTTTCCACGTTGAAAATTTCATTCTTGCTCTCTCCGGCCAATTAACAAGCTCATCAAGAGCTTAACAGGCTGTTAATTAGAGGCAAACTGGTTCCCACCTCCCTTCCACTCCCCCACCTCACCTTCGCTTTAAAAACTGGAGTGCATCAAGCAGGCATTACCAAGCAGGAATGCCTTCCAGGGTTGCCATTTTCAAATTGTTCTCCACCCTGCCAGCAACTGAAAATACAGCTTGTGAACTGTTACAAGGATCGGCAATGTCCAAGATGTTGTTGTTCCAAGGTGGTGAGATAATTGGTTTCCTTCAATCATTACCCCACATCCACCTAGACTACCATCAAGTAAGCACTAAATTAGGATACCTTGTTCAATTTCCATCTTCTTAACTAATTCTCCTCCTTTTGTTTGACTTCTGGGATTCTGTAAGGTCTTACTTCTATTGTCAGTTCAGCTGGTGCCACTAGCACACATCAGATTGCCCTTGTCCTCCTGGGCTGAGATGGAAATGCAAAGTCTAGTCCACATCCTGTGCCTGTCCATACTGATCTTCAGTCAGTTCACCAGAGAGGTAAACTCTTCTTTGTATTCTCTGTATCTTGGTGTCAGGTTCCCTGGTAGTTTCTCCACCACTGATAGGCCCCTCTCTTCTCAATAGCTTAAAGATGTTTGTGTGGTAGATCTGTTCAGGATGCCTTCTCTGAAAGCATCTGATCTTTATAGTGCACCATCTGTAGCATCATAAGGTTCTTGCCACAAAGCAAAGACCTTGCTTTCCTGTTACTACACAGGAATAACCAACTTGATCCACTCCCTCACTTTCACTATGTGTTCAACAATATTTTTGGAGAGTTCCTCTTTAGCACTGTCAAGGAATCTGCATGACTCTTGTCCACAGAACAGGTCACCAGGGAATACTTCATTAAAGACTTAAGCACCCCACTAATGGCAAGCATAGTATAAGGCACTGGGTTAACCCAATTTTCCAAGTTCTTTTTGACTACCTTTCCTTTGACATATACTTGAGGGTTTCACTGAACTTTCCACAGGGCTATTGTTCTGAGGACCAGCATGGAGGTCCTTAGCTCTTAATACAGATGAGGTACAAAAGTCTTTCATCAGTTTGGACACAAAGGGACTAGCTGGCTTGTTAAGATTTTCTTTGGGTTCCCTATCTATAGAACACCTACAATTCACCCAATAAGGTTTTAGAGGTTGTGTTCCTTAGTGGAATTGCCTTAGGACGTAGTCAATGTCTAACAAAATATATTGATGTCCTTGAGACCACTAAAGGTCAGCACACTTGGTCCATAACGATTGTTTCAAAGAGCAACTTAATTGTTGACTTTGACGGAGTTGACTATACCATCTTACTCCAATGCAAGTTCACTATCGTCCAGCTGAGGGGGACTGCACTCATTGGTCTCAACTCTTAACTACCTAACTGCAGCCAGAGTGTAATCTGCAATGGGTTTTCTCTTTGCTCTGTTACACCCGTTATGCTCCAAAGATGTATACTTGGACCCCTTCTACCTCGCATCTACATACTGCCCCTGGCAATATCATGGAGAAAAACAACATTAGTTTTCACAGGTATGTTGATGACAACCAGCTCTACCTCACCACCGCCTCTCTTGTCTTCTCCACTGTTGTTAAATTGCAGACTGCTTATCCACCTTCCAGGACTGGATCAGCAGAAAATTCCTCCAATTAAATATTGGGAAGATTGTAACTATTCGGTGGCAACTTCATTCCCAAGCTACCAAATTCCATCCCACTCTCTGGCAACTGTTTGAGACTGATTAGTCTGTTCACAACCTGTTTGACCTTGAGATGACCTTCTGATCACAAACCTGCTCCATCACTAGTACTATTTCTACCTCATCTGTCTCAACTCATCTGTTCGTCTGGACCTGAGGATTCAAATACACTCATCAGCCTCCCACTTTCTACGCAATGTAATGTTGAGATAAGCTAAAACTCTGCTGCCCATGTTCTTGCTTGCACCAAGTCCTGTTCATCCATCACCCCTGTTCTCACTGATCTAAACTGGCTCCCTATTAAACATGCTTCCATTTTCAAAACTTTCTTCCTGGTTTTCAAATCTGTCCCTTACCTAGCCCCACCCTTTTTCTGTAAGCTCCTCCACCATAACCCTCATGATATCTGTACTTTTACAATTCTAGGCTCTTGAGTATTCCCCGTTTTAATTCCTCCATGAATGATTGCTGTGCCTTTAGCTTCCCAAGCCCTAAACTCCACAATTTCCACCCTCAACCTCGCTATTTCTCCTTTTTCTTATGAGACGCTCCTTAGAATCTAGCCCTTTGCCCAGGCTATTGGCCATCTGCCCTCATGTCACCTTATATGGCTGAGTGTCAGATTTTATTTCACTTCTGTAAAGCGCATTGGAATCATTTCATTGTTAGACATAGTGTATAAAAAACAAGTTCTTAGGTTAGATGCAATGACCCAACCGGGCGCCGGAGTGTGGTGGCTTGGGGAATTTCACAGTAGCTTCATTGCAGTGTTAATGTAAGCCTTACTTGTGACTAATAAATAAACTTAATTATTGTTATTATTGAGTAAGGAACCAATACAGGGCCTAGATCCACATTTCAGTTCTTCAACACCTAACTTGTTTCAGTATCTACCTCTTTTCAGCCCTCCCCTTTTATGCATGACTGGCTTTCCAATCCAAGTACAATTATTTTTGAAGACTAGGCTCTTAAAGAGATTGTACTCTTCTTCTGGGAATATCATCATCATCTACTTTCAGCCTCAATCAATTGGCTTCAATGTTCAATTGAATATAGTACACAGACACTGGATATTTCACATACATGTAATATGGATACATACATTATATGCATATATTTAGAATGTACTCTGATTAAGTCAACCATTTAAAAAAAGGTATAGCTGACATTTTTTCCATCTAACATAACATTCAAAGATAATTCACTATGCCTCATCTTGGAACATTCCTTTAATTGCACTAGAGTATTTAGACAGGTTTAAATATCATTGGATTCAGCTTTATTCAATATGTTTACCACCAACTTATGAAAGTTAGAATCAATTCATGTAGCGATCCATTTCAACAAATTAGATTAGTGGATCATATAAAACATTTCTTCAAGGGTCTACATTGGTTAATAATTGATTGACAAGTGCGTGCCATGCAACCTTTACCATCCTGGACTCAGGATTCACCAAGCACGAGTTCCACGCCATGCCATTTCCCAGAAACTCTGACGTAATTTCACAAAAGCCACTGTAAAGTTAGTAGGAAGCAGATATATCAAGGTTAGAATTTCAAGCAGTGGCAAGAGTGTAGTTTGCAGAGTGGAAAGCCAAACCATTTCTGGCACACAGATCAAGTCTGAAATGCTGAGAACTGCATACGGGTCCATGTTTTCACTATAGACCCATTTGCAATTCATTAAACTCACTGATTGTGAATCGGATGCTTTTTGCTTTCAAAATCTTCCAGCAGAAGATACTCGTCCCCCTCTTCTGTGGTAAATGATGATGCTCGGCTATTTCACAGAGGAAATGGAAGATGACAACATAAAAATGGCGTGGCTAAATCTAATTTCAGTGCAGAATGTAATAAAGATCTTAAACAAAAAGAAGCAGACATTTATATGAAAGTGCCATCTTCCTCTGAAATGCAGCTGATGACAAAGCAGCCAATTACAGAAATACAATGAATTTTGCGCATATCCTGTCAAATTAGAATTGGTTAAAAAAAACACAAACAGAATGAAATATATAAAATTTGACCAAGGCACAGGCAAATAAGTGAATAAACTTGAAACATTAAATAAACAACAGCTAATTTCCAACGTACTTAAGTAACTCTTAAATATTTGTTTTGCAACAGCAGATTACTTTGTTATTGTTCCTTTAAGGGCCAGTGCCATAGATAAAACTAAGCTATAAAAATATCTCAAGAATGAAAAAATACACAATTACTGGAAGCCAATTTATTTTAGTCATTTGGTGGTACGTTGCTTAAGTATTGCTGAAAAGAAATACTATTCTTCTCATCAGGACAGTAAAAGAACAATTCACACTACATGAGAAGAGCACTGATTCATTGGCAAGTAGACTCTGAGCATTCTTTACATAAAAATGGAGAATATTATGATACTGATTGTGTATTCTCATTGTTCTACACTTTTCACAGGATATGTACTAGAAGAAGTGCACAGTTACTAGATAATTTTATACACCCATGACCATTGTGATCAAATGAGCTGGATCAATTTACATTCTTCAATATTATTTATTGGTCTACAGTTATAGAACAGTCATGTTGCAATGAGGAATACAAATTTTTGGCAAAGGCTACAATGTAAATACATGGAAATCTATATGTATGTCAACATACGTGAATATATCTAGACATCTGATTGCCACTCTTGAAGTCCGTTGGATTGTCTATGTAGTTTCAGGAATAGTTCATTCAATATTTTTGTTTCCCCCTGCCACCACCAACCAAATGCAAATTTTGCCACTCCAGGTGACTGCCTTGCTTGCTTAGTGGTTGCATCAGTCTGATTAGATAATGGATGTTTGCAATCACATACGTTTTGTTCACATATTCACTTACAGAATGGTTTACTTACAGGCCTTTTGGCAAGTCTGTCGTATCTGTGTCAGCTTTCAGCAAGAGCAAACTAGCTGAACCCATTCTTTCCCCATAGCCTTAAATGTTCTCTTTGAGGTGCTTTTCCTTTGAGACCAAATGGTATCCCTCACCATCCTCTCAGGTTTTCGCTGTGCAAGTGTTTTTCCTTATGTTATCGTTGATTCTTTAGACAACTACCTTCACGTCTTCTGGCACTTGACTGTCCCATCAACAGGAACAATTACTGTCTGTCTGCTCTATCCAGGCTTCTCATGTTTTTGAACACTTCTATTATATCTTCTCTCAACTTTCTCTTCTCGTAAAAGAACAACCCCAACTCGCACAATCTATCCACATAACTCAAGTCCCTCATTTCCAGAGCCATTCTCGAAAAACCCGAAAAGGCTGCAGTACCTGGAACTGGACAAAATACTCCGGTTGAAGCCAAACCGATGTTTGATTTTAAAGGTTCATCAAAAATTCCTTACTCTAGAACTCTGTCTCTATTTGAAAAGCCCAGCATCCTTTAAACATTTTTAACCACGTTCTCAACCTCACCTGTCACCTTCAATGATTTGGGCGTACATATGCTGGTTCTCTCTTTTCCGGCATCCTATTTAGAATTGAATTTTTTATTTTATGTTACCTCTCCTAATTCTTTCTACAAAAAAGCACCACTTCACACTTCTCTGCATTAATTTCACCTGCCACGTTATGCCGATTCCAGCCAACTGCTTCTTCAAGTCGATCACTGTCCTCATCAGTTTCCACTAATTGTCATATGTAACTTTTGAAATTGAGCCCTGCGCACCCTTAGAGTCTAAGTCATTAAAATATATCAAGAAAAGCAGTGGCCTTAGTACCAACTCCTGGGGAACCGCACCATATATACGTGCCTCCAGTTTGACAAATAACTATTAACCATTAAACCTGTTTCCTGTTACTCAGCCAACTTTGAATCCATGCTGCCATGTCCCTTTTATTCCATGTGTTTCAGTTTTTCTGAGAAATCTATCATGTGGCACTTCATAAAACATCTAGCCAAAGTCCACGTACATTACATCAACCAACCTTCATCAACCATCTGATATCTTAGCAAAACAATTCAATCAAATTAGTTAAACTCAATTTGCTTTTGACTATTCCATGCTGGTTTTCTTAAATTAATCCACACTTGTCCAAGTAATTGTTCATTTTATTCCAAAGATCATTATCATCCCTAAAAGCTTTCCCATCACCGTAGTTAAACTGATTGGCTTTAGTTTCCAGTCAGAGGTCCAACATTTCCAATTCTCCAGTCCTCTGACACCATCTCTGTATCTAAAGAGTATTGGAAGATTAAGGCTAGTGCATCTGCAATTTCCAACCATAATTCCCTCTGCATCCTCGATGCATCTGATCCGGTCCAGGTGACTTACTAATTGTTACAGCCTTATCCATCTTTCGACAATCCTGTTATCTCCTCTTTCACTGATTTTGGCATCATCTTCTTTGATAGAGAGAGTTGCACTCATTTAGTGCCTCAGCCATATTCCTCTGCCTCCATGCATAGATTCCCATTTTGGTCCTTAAACCGCCTCATCCCTTCTCTTTACCATCTTTTCACCATTTATGTGCTTACAGAATCAAAGTTTAACATTTAAGAGTTAGAAATTTAACAGCTCATAAAACACAAATATGAATAGAGAAGCTTATTCAAAGAAATTCTGCAGTTTATCATCACAGGATCAAACTGTCTGTTATGACAGTTGCTTTGGCTATATGAAATGCTTCTAGAACATTTGGAAAATGATGATTTGAGCTTCCTTATAAGGTAATGGTGAGCTGTCTTCATGAACCGCTGCAGTCCATGTTTTGTAGGAATACTCATGGTGCGTTTAAGGAAGGGAAACCCAGGATTTTGATCCCAGTGACAATGAAGTAACAGCGATATAATTCAAAATCAGGATGGTGTTTGACTTGGAGTGGAACTTGCACCTGGTGGTGTTTCCATACATCTGTTGCCCTTATCCTTTTAGATGGTATAAGGTTACAAGTTTGGAAAGTTCTGATGAAGGCATCTTGACGAGTTGCTGCTATGTACTTGTACATAGCACATGCTGCTGCCACTGTGCGTCACTGGTGGAGGCAGTGAATGTTTAAGCTGGTGGATGGGGGGTGCCAATCAAGTAGGCTCCCTTGTCCTACATGTTGTTGAGCTTCTTGAGTATCATTGGAGCTGCATTCATCCAGGCAATAGGACCAGAACCAATGGTTAAAGAGACAATATCAATTAATAGGCAGTTGCAGACAGGGGATGGGTATAAACTTTAGATTCAATATCAGTGTTCTCTTTTCTTTGTCATCACGTTGTTTTGAATCTTCTCGCTTCTATAACAGATGCATTCCAATGCAGCACTTTGCACTAGCTGCTGTTCATATTAGGAACATGGAAACAGAAACTAGAAGCAGGATTAGGCCATTAGGCCCTTTGAGCCTGCTCCGCTATTCGGCACGATCATGGCTGATCCTCAAATTCAATATTCCGATCCTCCACCATATTCCTTTAGCCCCAAGAGCAATATCTAATATTTTCTTGAAATCAGACAACATTTTTGCCTCAACTAATTTCTGTAGTAGTGAATTCCGCATATTCATCACCCTGGCTGAAGAAATTTCTCCTCACCTCAGTTCCAAAAGGTTTACCCTTATCCTCAAACCATGACCCCTAGTTCGGGATTCCCCCACCGTCGGGGGATTCTTTCTGAATCCACAATGTCTAACTCTGTTATAACTTTATAAGTTTTAATGAGATTCCCGCTCACTCTTCTAAACTCCAGTTAATATAATCCTAACCTATACGATAGACCTGCCATCCCAGGAATCAGCCTGGTAAACCTTCACTGCACTCTCTCTATAGCAAGAGCATCCTTCCTCAGATAAGGACACCAAAGCTACACACAATATTCCAGGTGTGGCCTCACCAACGCCCTATAGAATTGTAGTAAAATATCCCTATTCCTTTACTCAAATCCTCTTGCTATAATAAGAGGATTGCAATGTTTTATGAATAATATTGTAAAAGGCAAAAACAGGTAGTGTTGTTCTACAAAATTGAGGTATATGTTGTTTTGAAGTTACAAAGCTTGTAACAGCAGTGAGGTAAACACT
Organism: Carcharhinus amblyrhynchos; assembly: GCF_965287045.1. Taxonomy (NCBI): domain Eukaryota; kingdom Metazoa; phylum Chordata; class Chondrichthyes; order Carcharhiniformes; family Carcharhinidae; genus Carcharhinus; species Carcharhinus amblyrhynchos. The sequence goes on from NC_137324.1 coordinate 154,225,786, forward strand.
GAGGGGGATACAGATGTCAATTACGACCTTTCAAACACCAAATCTAGATTCTCAGTTTCTGAAGGAATCCATTGTATTTCAACTGAAAAATAATAAGACTGTGACACTGATGCATGAAAGAGAAATTAGGAAAACAAAGTGCAAAAGTGGCATATTAAATGTTAATGGTATGGTAAAATAGAAAAGGTGCTGGTAAATGTTGAGAAAATCTATAAATACTCAATTTACAGGTCCTAATGCTGTGTTTCAACTACTTTATTTTGTACTAATTGTTCTGTCAAATGTTTATCTCGCATAACATGGTAAGTAAATTCAATATAAATGCATTTCTAAAACATATTTTGAAACATTATTTCTAAGCATTAAAGAATAAAAGCTGCAAAACCATATAGAATATGGTTGCCATGACAGTTCTGAAGAATCTAGTGCAGGTTCAATTCTCCTGCACTTCCATCAGCTCTGCCCTTGCCGTGTTCTACTGGCCCAGTGCCATCATGCAGTACCAATGTTAAGATGCTTGTTCTTAGATTAAAACCCTTCCATGACATCATTCAATCATGCCAAAATAATAGAACCATACATGCACCAGCTATTCTTCAGCGCAGATTTTTGCTTGTACCCTGCTTTTTCTGCAACTTCATTAAAGACCAATCTGTGACCAGGCTCCTGGCAACTTAGTCTCACTCAACTCTGAGTCAGAGATTATAGTGTTAGCCGATCTCCAAAACTGAAATACAGCATTTTTAACATATAAAAAAGCTGACACTTCATAGAATCACTGGAGACTCTGAGTGAGGACACGTGTCCAGTCTTTCTCTTTGTTGGTTATCCCCCTCTCAAGTTCTGCAGTATCTTTTCCTTTCTGCATACTTAGTTCCTCTTTACACTTCATATTTCATGCAACATCTGCTGATTCACTCCACTTTTGCCCATGTGACAGTAATCTTCTTCTGCATTCATTTTAAGTGGTTACCACACTTGGCTACATGCCCCAAGCTTTTGGCAAAGGATGGGGTATTTTGCTGCAGGCTTCATCATCCTTAAATCTGCCTCAGTTAACACACAGTTTATTAAGTGATCATTCATTACAATTGTTCGACAGTTCCACGTCTTCATGCTCACACATGCCCCGAATGATGGCAAATCTTCTGACCCATTCCCAGTCACTGGTGGAGTTAAACAGGGCTATGTGCTGGCACCAATCCTCTTCAGCACATTTTTCATTGCCATGCTGTGATTAGATATTGCATGGATGGAAGTTGCTGAACCCGAGACAGCTCCAGGCAAAGAGCAAGGTCTCCAAGGGTGTCCTTTGTGATCTCCTGTTTGCTGATGACTGTGCACTACTGCCAGTTCAGGGCTGGTCATGCAATGTAATCTGGACTTGTTCTCCAATACATGCCACAGCTTTGGCCTGATAATTAGCACAAAGAAAATTGAAATAAAGCACTAGCTTGTTCCAGGAAAGTCCTATCTTGCGATAAAGATTTCAGTCCATGACCAGATCGATCAGCAGTGGACATGTTCATTTATCTCAGCTGTTTATATTGATGACAAGACACATGCAATAATTTCCCAAAGCATCTGTAGCCTTTGGGAGACTTTGATCATCAGTTTGGGAATGGAGGAGTAAAGTCTGCCTACTATAGAGCAGTAGTCGTGCTTACTCACTCTTCGCATGCCAGGCTTGGACTGTGAACCAGCCAAAAAGCTCAACTACTTTCACTTCACCTGCCTTTGGAAACTTCTGCAGATTAGATGTCAGGTGTTCACCCAAGCTGGCATGCCAAGCATCAATGCCATATTGAGACAGTCACAACTGTAGCTGGCCGTTCATGTAGCCAGAATGTCTGACACTTCTATGGAAAGCTCGAGTCTGGAGTATGCTCTCGTGGCGGCCAAAGGAAGCACTACAAGGCTTTGCTTTGGAGTTTTGATGTTGATTTGGGTCCTTGGAGGAACTTATCCAGGATCTCTGCATCTGGCATAATCAGACAAAAAAAAAGTGCCTCCTTTGAAAGCAAGTGCATATCGGAGGTGAAGAGAAAATGCAACGAGGGGAAATTCTGAACCAGCAACTCATCCGAAGTTCAATCATCTATCGATCCTACATGCAGCAGAACCTTCTGGCAGAGATCAACATGAGCAGTCACATACATTCCCTCTGGAACATCACCAAACATCTCAGATGATGAACAAGGTCATCTTCATAAGGCAAACAACACAAAGAAGTAGTTTTAAGTGTTCCAGGAATTTTCTTTTATTTGTAGCAATTATTGCAGCTTTGAAAGAGAGCTGGGTAACTGGTTGCACGTCCCACTTCTAATCTCTTTTGTTTATTGACATTTGGAAATCTGGCTGGGATAGATCTTTTCATTCCTGAGGAGATATGCATTCCAATGAAACATAGTGGTATTGTTGTGACAAAATTTCATCTGGAGACTATTTTCACTAATAAGTTAGGGTTAGGAATCTGTGCAATTTGGATGAAAGAATTGTTTTGTTCTGTATTGCTGGACACACAACTAGAATGAAGTACTTTTAAAAAACTTCAGTTTCAATGGCATAATGATTCTAATAAGTTAATTTAAAGAAAATGTATACAGGTTTAAAGTTTGATGTAGAACAGGAGATTAAAGACTGAATTAAGGAAATCAGGTAATCAGAGAGAGAGAGAGAGAGAGAGAGATTTTGGAAAAGAGACAAAGCTTGAGAGTAACAGCATCAAAGATGCAGAAACTGAACAGAGGAAAGGTAAGGACAGTTTCACCTCCCAGTTTTCCTCCTCTTTGACCAACCAAACATCATTCTCTTATTTTCAACTATATCATACTGGTCACAGTTTATGTAAGTTAGTCAGGCAACAAACTAAATCCATCAATAAAGTAGGGCACAACCATAAAAGTCAACTTTCTGCATTTTTTCAGCATCTCTAGATAATAATATTTGATAGCTCCTATAACATTGCAAGCAATAAGCATTAGAGACCCAGTCCTGATATCAGTGGCCAAAATGCAACAGAGGAACTTGCCTTATGCCTAAATCAATTGAAAACTCAACTCCAAACCACAAAAAACAAGTAGCCTTAACAGAATTTTTTAAAATTACTTCAAGAGTATCAATGACCACTGACAAAAAGTACAACTTCTATTCACATTTCATATGAATAATATTCCAGTTATACAAATTATGAAGTTGTGTCAGGAATTCAGATTAAATAGTGTGGCCCTAATGGAGTTTACAAATGATACTGCTACTCTTCCCAAGTACTCATCTTACCTAGTGGGTTCAGGCTTTTTGCTTTCACAGTTGGCTAGCCACAGATAATCCTGTGGATCTTCCTGGCTGGATAACGATGCCAGACGTCGCACACTGATGGGCTGATAGGGGGGAGGTAGCGAGCCCATGGAAACTGCTGGCCGAACAGAAGGCTGTACAGAAAGAGGTACCTCAGTACCAGCATTACCAGAGGGATTTGATGGTTTAACAGCATCTATAATGGTACAAAAAAAAAAGTGTTATCAATAAATGAAATAAAAAGACCGTAACAACAATGTTCAACTTTTAATGGAACAGACTGAGAACAGGGCAGGGATTGGATCAATATTTGAAAATTGAAAGAACTGATCAATCTACAATATATTTGTATGTAAATTCAGATTGTGGCAGCGAGCTCTGAAGTATTCCAAAATGCTACCCATATGAAAAATTAAACTGGATGCACTAGAACTGTTAATTATACAGCACTGTATTTCAGTGCAATGGCAAACCGCAGAGCAATACTGCTGTGTTTCACAAAGTTTTAATCAACATCTTCTCTGGAGCTCAAAATGCGTAAAAGATTGCAGAATAAATTTTTGTTACAGATGTCAAATACTTCCTTATGCGAATTTTGTGGCTGGAAAAATGTGGACATTGTTGGAAAAGAGAAATTTTCTAACTTTTTAAAAAAATTCCTACTTCTCTAATCATTTTTAGTAACCCAGCAGGATCCTGGAATTGTACTCTCAAACTAGAATGAGATACTGGACACCATTGTGGGGAAGTTCTTTTGGAAGGCAAGATAATATTTTGAATGTTAACAAAGCTGATGCAATAGTGAAGCTATTCAGTCTCTTAAATTTTCCCTGCACTTCCCCCACACAGCCCATCAAAAATACATTTGTTGAACATCTTGACAACAAATTTCCATAAGCAGCAAAACCAGCATTGAACCAAAATATATATTTGCGAGATTGGCTTGAACAAACAGAATCTGAGTATGTTAACAGATTAGTGACTTAGAAATTGTCTCTCGCCTTGGTGCCACATTTAGTTTCTAATGAGATATTTCTAACTCTAGATAATAGATGGAAATTGCATTTTAAGACATCACTAAAATGAACGTTGGTCATTTTGTAGTACAAAATTTGAGTATTGTTGAAAAAGGACATTTTGTCGAAGCTTTTTGTCTCATCAGGATGATTGCAAGAATACCACCATCAGGGGAAATTACAACTTTATACTATATGAGAAGAGGGCGCTGATTGGTTGGCAAATAAATTTTGATTGGTAGAACCATTACCAGGGAGAATGCACCAGTTAATAATGAATGAAAGTTAACTGCCAAGCATTGTTATCAATTTAAACAAAGCTGTTTGGACTCTAGTCGGGACATTGCCCTTTGGAATGAGCCAGCAAATGATTATAATTTATTTGTCTAGCTGAAATGTATGTAAATATTCTCTCCACAAGGAGCAGGGTCCTGCATATTAATATATGCAACTTCCAGTACACTCAAATGGACCACACAGAGCCCAACTGACAATATTTAACTAGTTGTAAGCGTAATTTTTGCACATTGACGATTACTTAGCAAATGTCGTCCAATTGCAGAATCACATCGACCTTTGGACACACTGTTTTGCCACATGTTATCATATCAAACAGCATGTCCCTTTCGCTCTTTGCGACGTGCAAAATATAGACCACACCAAGACAGCCCATGCTTGCAAAATGCTAGTTAAGCTCAGAGGCATGGGGCTTTGAGCATACTAGGCACTCATCGAACTATCGAATGCCTTTTGGAAGTCTGAAAACATAACTTTGTGGGATTAACGATTGTGAATTTAACTTCCTCAAAAAAACTTAAGGAAGTTGGCCATGAAGGTTCTTCCTCATTTAAAACAGTGTTTTAATAATGCTTTATCACTCTTCTGAAAACAAAGATCATGTTAGCCTGTTTCTAATCAAGTGCTATCTCCTTGGCATCCATTGCTATTAAAACAATTTGCAGTGCTTCATAAACTTCACTAGTCTTGCTCAATACTCTGGGAGCATCTCGTCCTGGGATCTCAGTTTTCCCAATACATCAACTCCTTGAGAACCAAACTCCGAAATAAACCTTTGCTCAAGCAACTTGACATCTTTTTTCCCTTTTTAACACGTTAACCCATTTATGATCAGGTTTGTTGAGTCTGAGCTTGCTGATCTCATGATGGAGGTAGGAGAGGGGCAAGGGCGGCAGCGGTGCTGGAAGGGCAGTTGGTAGATTTTATTGCAAGCAAGCGTGTGGGTTGAGTTAAGACCTGGAAAAATATGAGTGTATGAGGAAGCCAGCTCCTATTATACAGCACGGTGGCATAATGGTTAGCACTGCTTCTCTCAGCACCAGGGACCCAGGTTCATTTCTGGCCTTGGGTGATTGCATGTGTGGAGTTTGCATGTTCTCCCCATGCCCTCCGGGTGTTCCAGTTTCCTCCCACATTCCAAAGATGCATGCATTAGGTTGATTGGCCATGCTAAATTGCCCCTTAGCGTCAGGGGAACTAGCAGGGTAAATATGTGGGGTCGAGGGTATATGGCCTGGGTGGGATTGTTGTCAGTGCAGCTTCAATGGGCAGAATGGCCTCCTGCTACACTGAAGGGGTTCTATGATTCTAAGTGCATTACACGAAGCTGCATATACAGAGATGGGGTGTCAATTTGAATGTGTTAATTGCTCAATTCAACTGATATTAACATGGCTTTTGCAAATTATCTGTGGGAGAGTGGAATTCCCGGAACAAAATCGTGTAAGTCAGGAGAAGGTACAATTACAACACGACAGGGAAATATACCACCAAATTTGCCTCATAACTGTTTTCTTGTCTGCTTGTATGAAAGGCTTTATTGAAAACACTTGTGTTGGAAGATTATTTTTGAAGGTGTCTGTAGAGTAAAGTTGATCATGCCCATAAACATGTGTAGTTTGGTGACATTCCTGGATGGCATGAGTTCTATTTTGGCTTTTCTCTTCTGGAGCAATTCCTTTTCTGGGCTCTTACAGACCTCTCATCACATTCAGGGAGCTGTTACTAAAAGCAGGTCCCTGAATATCTGGAGTCTATTTTGTGAATTCCTCCTTTTGTGCTTCCAACTACAGCAAATTGCATGTGTTTGGAGTGTCCCTGTAATGTCACCTCAAGCTGGCTGACATCTTGCCAAATGGTAACAAAACCCAGGAATACGGTAATGCGGCGTCCCATTTAAAAGTCACTCACATGCATGCTGCACCCACTTTCAAGCTTCCTATGCCCTACTGGATCTTACTCACAGAGTTAAAATCCAGCTTTGCATTTGTCTTACGTACTCAGTATTAACACTTGAGAGTTTGTCATCTACTGAAATATTAATAAACTTCCTGTTTTGCTACATTTATTTCATTCTTTTAAAAATTTCTTTTGTTTCCTCATCTTACAGCCAAATCCCAAGATTGTTTTAAATTTGCAGCAACGTTACCTGTGGTTTGCATGACTGAAATTTGTTGAGCCATTTAAGTATGTTAGATTAAGGTGAGTGCTAGCTTTCATGGCTGGTCTTGCACATTTGAGTCATGAAACAGTCATGCATTACATTTACCAACTCTAACTCCAAACCTCCTGAGAATCCAATTTATGTTCGGTTGGTTGAAGTTTCCGTTTTCAATTACGTTCCTATTTCTCAATGACTCTATCTCCTCACAAAGCAATCTATCCTCCTCGTGCTGACCTTTAGAAAATCCCAAGCAGCAGCTTGGATCTTTTTCCCATTGGAAACTTCTATCCTAAAGTGGTTCTTTATGTACCTCATTTCCTCCCATAGGATCAATTTGTTTTATGCTCCAATTGACCCTGACATATATGATGACATTGCCTTTTTTTCTGTCCGTTCCCCGTACTCAATACCCCAAATGTTAAATTAATTTCTGTCCTATGGGTTTACCACATTTCTGATGTTCCCACCATGCTTTGTTCCAAGTTGCCATGAACAGTTCCACGCTTACATTTAAACTGCTTCTAATATTCAAATTTAACCATCTTACTTTAATTTTCTTCCTTTTATTATGCTAGTTTTTTCCCTGCTAGATTAAAGGTACATGTATATATTGCTGGGTCACTGTAATCAATACTTGTTGAGTATCCTCTACCCTACTAACTTTCCCACTTGTAATCTGGTTACTTATCCTCTCTCACTCTCAAAACCCCTTAACTCCCCTGCACCTCCATTTACTTCTTACTTTGAAAATATTCCCAATTATTTGACTGTTGTTTTGTCACCAGATAGTCAGCCTTCATTTAACACCTCCAATTATGTTGGTGAAGTCCTTCCTTTCCTAAGTTCTGCAATGTCAATTTTCTTTTAGGTGCTAAAGAACCTCGAAGGTGGCCAGGATGGGGGCCTAAGCTCAAACATCGATTTAACTTGCATTGATGGCAAGATCTTACCTTAAAGTTTATTTAAGTGACACAAGTAGGCTTACACTAATATTGCAATGAAGCTGCTATGAAAATCCCCTTGTCGCCACACTCCGGCATCTGTTCGGGTACACTGAGGGAGAATTTAGCATTGCCAATATACCTAACAAGGTATCTTTCAGACCGTGGGAGAAAACCAAAGCACCCAGAGAAAACTGATGCAACGCAGGGAGAACGTGCAGACTCCGCACAGAGTGACCCAAGCTGGGAATCAAACCGAGATCCCCAGCGCTGTGAGGCAGCAGTGCTAGCCACAGGGCTATAATTTCTCGGATTGTCTTCTGCCCTTCTTAAACAGAGAAATAACGTTACTTACTCTACAATCCTCTGGTACCTCACCCCGTGGCTAAAGGGGATACAAAGATTTTGGCCAATGCGTCAGTAAATTCTTCCTGCGCCTCTTAGTATTCTGGGATAGACCCTATCTAGCATTTGCCTACCTTAGTGTTCTCAAAACCTCCAATACCACCTTCCTTTTTATCTCAACATGCTCTAGAATGTTAACATCCTCCTTTCCATATTCACTATCCACCAAATCCTTCTCCTTTGTGAATACTGATGCCAAGTATACGTTAAGGACCTCACCCACCTCATCTGCTTCCAAACACAAATTCCCTCCACTGTTGTTGAATGGACCCATTCTTTCCTTAGCTATTCTCTTCCTCTTTATATATGGATAAAAAGACTTGGGATTCTCCTTAATCCTGCCTGCCAAGAACATTTCATGGCCCCTTTTAGCCTTTCAAAGCTCTTTCCTGCCATCTTTGTATTCCTCAAGAGTCTTGTCCATTTTCAATTTCCTGAAATTTATGTATGCCTCCTTCTTTTTCACTAAGCTCACAATCTTTCTTGTCATCCAGGGTTCCCGAATCTTGCCATCTTTATCTTTCATTTTTACAGGGACATACTTGTCCTGAATTGTTAACAAGTGACTTTTAAAAGCCTCCCACATATCAGATGTGGATTTACCCTCAAACAGCTGTCCCCAGTCTACATTCCCTAGCTCCTGCCTAATACTATCATAGATAGCCTTCCCACAGTCAGTACTTTCATTCTGGGACTACTTCTACCCTTTTTTATAAGTATCTTGAATCTGGTAGAATTGGATCACTGTTCAAGAAATGGTCCCCCACTGAGACAATCACCTGTCTGGGCTCTTTTCTCAGAACCAGGTCTAAGATAGCCTCTTCCCGAGGTGGAATAACTACACAATGCCTCAAAAAGCACTCTTGGAAACACTGAAGAAACTCAGCCCCATCCAAACCCCTGACGCTAAAGGAATCCCAGTCCATATTGGGGAATTTAAAATCACCCATCACAACAACCCTGCTGTTTTCACATCTTCCCATAATCTGTTGGCATATCAGTTCCTCCACTTCGCGCTGGCTGTTAGGAGGTCTTGAGTACAACCCCAACAGTGTGATTGCACTGATCCTGTTCCTGAGTTCTACCCATATGGCCTCACTGCATGATTGCACGAACGTATCCTCCCTCTGTATAACTGTGACATTCTCCCTAATCAGTAAAGCAACACCCCCACCTCTTCTGCCACCCTATCTCGCCTGAAGCATCTAAATCCTGGAATGCTAAACTACCAGTCCTGCCCTTCTTTCATCCAAGTCTCCATAATTACCACAACATCTTTCTTTCATGTAGTAATCTAAGCTTTTAAGTTCATCTGCCTAACCTGTCATACTCCTTGCATTAAAGCAAACACATGTCAGACCATCTGTCCTGTCCAATTCAGGTTCTTCAGCTTGCAGATTAGAAAATCATTTGGCACGTAAGTATTTTTTTTTATGACAAACTGATGGAACTCACTCCCTTCAGAAGTTTTAAAACTTTGTCTGCGTCGCCTCCGAAGCATTCTCTCCTGGTTTACATTCCTCTAGTCATTAAGCTTTGTTGCCCCAAGTCTGTAATGATTACTAAATACCCTGGAATTGATCTATGTGGTGGTCCCGCCAAGATATTCCCCTGACAGGCAGGTGGAGAAAAGCCAAGCATTATTCTTAACATAGAATGTGATGTGTGATTTCTAAACTATATTTATTCTGGCTTTGTATTTCCCGGTCTTGACCGTATATACTCATCAACCTATTTACCATCTCTATAAGCCCTATAACAATGCCCCTGAATTTTAAGCATTTTATGAGTGAGGCACCAGGTAGGTCTCTATCTGTTCTGCATTCAAGCATGTCAGACAAATCTAGAATTACCATGACGTAAATGCCTTATTTATTGACATAATCAACATAAGAACTTCTTCCACACTGAGTCCAGTCACCAGTACAAAATTAGTCTTCAAAGTATTTCCCCCAAATCTGAACTCCCACATAAAAATTTGCTGATGTCACAAAGGTAGAAGGATTGTATTAACAATGGCTTCATCCAAATCATAGTTAAAGTTGCTTCAAACTAAGGTCATAACCCAGATCCCGACTTATGTTGATTATTTGTGTCAACCTAATTGGCCTGCTGTTCCAGGCGGACTCTGTAACCAAGGCCCATGCAAAAACGGCAGAGCTGAGGTCTGACATCCGGGTGGAAGACAAGCAAACTGATTTTGTTATTAATATTCCAGCAATGAGTTCAGGATTTGAAATGCAGAAGGAGGAATGGTATGAGAAAGGACACAAGCTTCCCAGAGGTGCTCAATTAAGCAACCACCACCACCACTAGGAGTGCCATCCCATACCATGGGCAGACTGGTACCAGTCACTGGAAGGTCAGAGACGCAAAAGAAAAGGGTGACTGGCACCCTCACTAAGAACTGCGTGTTCTGCTCCAAAGAGAGAAGGTAAGAGTGCCACAAAATGGAGATACATTACTAGAACAGGCAGACATGTCCAAACACCCAGATCCGTCAGCAAGGGAAATGCTTGCTTTAGCCTGTGAACGTGCTGAATGAAACCAAGACTGATTTAAAGAAAGCTTTGCATATTCATTTTATGGCATTTCACCCTCTCGTTGTGCTTTCACCTCCTGTAACGAGAAAAGTTGCACAAACAGCAGGGGTCCAGAACGTCTCCAGCAAACTGCCATTGCCCTAGGAAAATGGCAGTTAATTGATACCATAATGGCTGCAATTGGCTTCTCGCCACAGCCAAGCGGTTTGACACCCAGGCACGCAGCCAGCTCCTGGGAAAAGCAGCCAGAGACAGGAAGCATCAGAGAGCTGGCTCAGTTCACTACTTTATAATTTTCCCAGCTCTAAACCATCCCTGGGAAAATTATCCCACAAGGAGTTGACAGGTTAAGGTTCGGAACTAAGACCAGTGATGCTCAACAAACACCAGAGCAGAGATTGGGAGCAAAAGAAAAAACAGGGGAGATCAAAAAGCTTTAGGATTCAAGGAAACGTTGTTCCAATGATAGTTAAAACTGAGTTGAAAGGGCACGTTGGTTCTCATCTTTTTATTCAAAAGTTTATAATGGGTTTGGTTTAATTTTGTGACCAGAAATAGTGAATAACCAGGCTGGTTAAAAGACAACATAGAAGCACTGCCCAAAATAGCTGGCGCATTTAATATACATCAGGCAAGGCAGCTGTTGAGGATAAGCAAGGATGCTTTAAGTGTTGGGGCCTGTATAGACTATTTACCATCAAACAACTTTGTCCCCTCTTCAAAACTTCCTGTCAAGTTGCCGAGACATGATTTGTATTTTCAAGAGCCATATTGAGAATCCCTAATAAGCAGCACTCTTTCAAAACATTGTGTAGAGCATATCTAATAATACCTTTAAGTATTGAATGTCAAATTGGCATACATTTGCTAGACACCGACTTGCTCCCTTTGTTAAATATAGGCGCGACAGGCTTCTGTTCAGTCAATGGAAACATTCCCAGACTGCAACAAACTGATAAGTACGTGAGCCAAGTGACTGGCATTTACTGAGGTGAATACAATCCAGACCAGCAATCCAACACTAGCAAGGACATATTCTTCAACAAATTCCAAGGGTTCAATATTGATGCAATTTTGTTTTATCTGCCTGTTCTGGCAATTCTGCAATGTTCTTAATAGTAAAAACAGATCAAAAGTCATATCCTGTTCTACTTTCTTTTGCACCATTAAGAACATTAAAAGGCAGTACACTAACCAGTTTCACTCACCAAAACTTCAGACAGAAACATTGGCAATGCCATTTATCTCTGCAACCCTAATGATTTGCACAAACCAACATCTATGATGACTCAAAATTGCTACTCATCACCTAGGTGTAAACAAATATTCTGAATAAGCCAGGGACTTATATATTGGGAAACATGGACAGAGACAGCTAAAAGCTTCTCAGACACAAATATGTACCTGGCTGACTACATCTCTTCAACGTCTCAAGTTACCAATTATAGTTTTATATTTCAAAATTGTGAAACAACTTTCTATTGCTAAATCATAATCACATTATGAACTGTCTCAACTAGAATCATCCATCAGCCTCAGTTGCCCCATCAATTTACATAAATCATTATTTTTGCACCAAAATTTCCAGGAAAATGCTAGACATCTCAACAGTTTAACTACTGGAATTCTGAGTTATCAAACAAAGGAAACTCAATACATGGCAGATATCATGTTAAATTTCCATTCAACACCAATACAATGAATAAATTTATGTTTTCATCAGAAGGAATGGCATTGTCCTCATGGAGGGGGGTGGAAAACTGTGCATTGTCCCCACGTACAGTCACCACCACCACCACACCCCCCTTCGCCCACCCAAAGAAATTCGGCAGCAAGCCCGTCTCTGCACAGCCAGAAAAATCTGACTTTGTTTTATTGTTAAACTGCTAAGTGGTTTAGGTAATGGCTTTTGTGCCATGTGTTTGGTGTCCTCCTTCAGAGAGCTGTTGGCCCATTAGATGGCTCACAGTCTCAGCAATGGGAGTGGTGGCCACTGCTGCAACTGCAGTCAGTCCCCCATGTGGAATGGCACAGAGGCTGGACTGCAAGTACGGCGGCCTCTCTTTGGTTAGTTAGGAAGGGCTGTGATCGGGAGGTCAGGATGAGGTGGGTGGGGGAGTCGGAATAAGTCAGAGTGGCAATCACTGTTAGGAGAGCCTCTGTTGGGGTCCTAGAGTGGCTAAAGGGTGGGTAGGTGAGCCAGCCCATACCTACCCTGCCACTGGTAAAATACCAGTGGAAACAGAAACTTCCCACGCCACCTGATTCTTAATGTCTGCTCCATAAGCGAAGTTAGATTGGAGTGCAAGATGGGGTGCACAGGGTGGCTAGTATAAAATTCCAGCCATATCTTCAAAGCAATTTTTGATAAAAAGCAGTTAAGCCACAAATCACTTTGTTTAGATTGGTTTATATTGTTCCTATTTAATACCTGCTGAAATCTTTCTTGCTTCAATTGTTTTGATTGCGGATCAATGTATAAACTTTTTTTAAGCTTGGAAACATTGTCATGCTGATGATAGCCAAAATGCAGTCCAGCTTAACAATGAAAGTTAAGTTCACATCAGTTCAACAGTGCATAACCTTGTTGTTCTATTCAATGCTGACCATAGCTTCAAACTCCACATCCACTCCTACATCAATACTGTGCACATTCATCCTAAAACAAAATCTGTCTGTTTCATCCCAACCATTATTGAAACCCTTGCTCTAGTTTGTCCAAGCTTAATTTCTCAAATGCCTAGAATTCTACCTAAATAAACAGCCTCATTCATAACTCTTGTTACCTGTACCCCTGTGCTATCTAAGATCCTGCTCCTCTCTATCCATGCCAACCTCTGATAGTAGGTGCTGTTGCCAGCCTTCCAAGTGAAATAGAAATCTTTCTCTAGCTTTTTTGAGACTGTTTTGAGATCTGGTTGCAACAGTCTGAAGGGTTTGTTATGATCCTCATACTGAACAATAACCTTTTAAGGAGAAAGGAATCCCTACAATGCCAACAATACAAAATATATTGGACAAGATTTTGCTTTCTAAAAAGCTTTCACTGTAATGATCTAATTAAAATCAACGCACAGTGAACTCTTGATGACTCACTCTCAGGTGGCATGAAATTCTGCTTTGTTGATGTTAACAACTATTCCCACTGGCAGAATTATCAAAAGCAATAGAACAATGCCCATGACTCGCTGAAATTCCATAATGATTGATCTGGATTAGCCAAACCTTTGCTGGGTGCTGACAAGAGAAATAATGCTGAAATCAGGGGTCACAAGATTGTGCCAAAAAAGCAGATTGGTTGGAGCTAAGTGCACTCAAATTTCTCTGTGGAACTAGACCTGGCAAGACCTGTGAGAAAGTTAAAGATTTTGTTAACCAGAGCGAAACGTTGAGAGGGCAGGTGGAAAATAGTGACAGAAAGTAGACACTGCAAGAAAGCTGGGAATTCTGCTATCATATTTGTCCACAATTCTGAAAGCCAAGGAGAACATCTTGGAACAGTTCAACAAATGGGCATTCTCTCCAGCAAAGGGGGAGGAGGAGAGAATGACCATCTGTGCCAACATCGAAGCAGCTCTGCTAATGTGGTACAATCCATGCTGGCCAAGCAGAGATGTGCCAATTTCCAGCTCCATCCTGCAGAGAAGGGGAGTCACCATGGTGAAGAAGCTGGGACACATGGAATTTACATGCAATGATGGATGACTGGACTGATTCAAGACAAGGCACAACATTGTCTTCTGCTCAGCGAGTGGTGAGGGCATTGCCATTATGACAACAATGACAGATGACTGGCTCTTAAATGGTCTTGTCCATGTCTTGAATGTAAATGCATAAAGAGACATATTTGACATGGGTGAAACCGGACGGTTTTACCGTCTTTTGCCAGACTGCTCTTTGGAGTTTACAGGAGCACGTGTAATGGCAGAAAGCAGAGCAAAGAATGGACCACGGCTATGGACAATGCCAACATGGATGGCATCAAAAATCTGTTGCCTCTCATGAGGAAGACCAAGAAACCACAATTCTTTTCAAAAGTCACTACCCACACAGAATAAGGCAAATAAAAAAAGGATCAGAAAAGTAGACAAAATTTTTTTTTGGTTCATTTGTTGGACATAGGCTTCACTGGGTAGCTAGCATTTATTGCCCATCCCTAGTTACCAGAGGGCAATTGAGTGTCAACCACGTTGCTGTGGATTTGGACCCACATGTAGGCCAGACCAGGTAAGGACGGCAGAATTCCTTCCCTAAAGGACATTAGTGAGCCAGACAATTGACAATGATTTCATGGTCATCAGTAGATTCATAACTCCAGATATATTTTATTGAATTCAAATTTCACCATCTGCCATAGCAGGATTCGAACCCCGGTCCCCAGAACATTAGCTGAGTTTCTGGATTAATAATCGAGCAATAGTGCAACTAGGCCATCACCACTCCCTGGGATTCAAAAGAAAAAGAACATTGCCAACATTGTAAACAACTGCCCTGAACTGCTGGCCTCAAGACCATCAAGCTGATGTTCTTGCCTCCCAACACCATGGCCAAACTCCAGCCAGTGGATGAGGATGTGCTCAGGATCTGGAAAACCCACTACTGAAGGCAGATCTCACAGGCCATTGATAAGAAGTAGGGCTAAAATCCCACTGTTCTCGAGGCCACGTTGACACTGAAAAAAATGGGGAAGGAAAGCCACATTTGCAAGCTGCTTCAACAATGCTGGGTTCAAACAGATTACAGCTGCAGAAAACAATGGCAGTGATGAGGAGCAGGGTGATGCGAATCTACATGATGGTGAGGCATTTCCCTTTTGCCTCTCGGGTGCTAAGATGGAGATTCTGTCAGAGACAACGATAAAAAGATAGATGATGCCGTATGATGCACACTGAACTGACAGACGATATCACTGTAGATACAGTGCATTCTTTAGCCAAGGTGGTGATGACCCTGAAGATTCCGATGAATGTCTGTTTGTTTACCTGGGTCATGCTGTGGAGGTGTAGAGATTTTCTAAAATTTCGCACTGCAACACGTAAATACTAATAACACATTTGACTGCACTGACTGCATGGCAACATTGAGCACATAAAAGGATTATGGAGCTTTTCTAGTGATAAACCCCTACCTTTTCCCCAGGTCAACCCCATCCCCCAAGGATGGCCAACAAAATGTAAACTATATATAAACTAATTGAGTAAAGATTTTTTCACTTTATTAGTGTAATACTATGTTTTTCATTTCAAATTTGAATCTGAAAAAACTAATACAGTAGATTCATTTGTAGGGATATTAGGTTGCACACTTGCATATCCTGGTGCTAAATTGGGCCTCATCAGATATCACAATGCTCTGTTTAACCAGAATTTAAAGGCGACTCTGCTTGGATTCAACTCATTGAGTGTTTATGGTAACTCAAAACATTAATTAACAGATGAAGGGCATGTCAAACAAAGAGGTAAATAATTGAAACAACTGGCTGCAAAAACGAGGCACCACGCGCAATCACCCAGTTTCTCCAGCTCAACCCTGCAGTGTAGGATCTCCCACTTCTCCCTTGACCATTTCAGCCCTTGAGTTGCATTCAGCAACAGCCATATTCCATTTATAAAATCGCTGAACGCTGTTTGTTAACACTGGCAAGGTGCACATCTATGTGCCGTCTCACTTGCGTCACAACAGTCCTGATGGCACAGCATCCTCAGCAACTCCGTTTTCTGACTGACCTCTTTAAATGACTGGGTGGGCTCTGGCAGCACTGAAACAGCTCATTCCTTGCACTGTATGTCCTTAACTCTCTTCCCTTCCCAGGGGCCAGGTGGTGTGGAGGAAATGCATGCAAAAGCCAGATCATTTGCGAGGGGGCACCCAATGTTAGAAGGAGGTTGTTGATGGACCTGCCCATGCCCTGTCCACTCAAGGTCCGAGCTGAGTCACTTTTCAGCTTTCTCCCTGCCCCTGCACTCATTCAAACACCTGAAAATTGGGGCCTGATGGTAAGTGGAGCTTAAGCAGTTATTAATTCTGCCTCAAGGAACCAATTAACACTCTTTCAGAAAGCATCCCAGTCCCGTCTGGTTTGAAGGGGATGTAACACAAAAGTAAACACAGGCTTCTCCTGGGGTCATCGCAGATTGATGTAGTTGTGCAAGGTGCATTTCTTTAAAATGCTCTCTTGAGCAATGACCTGACAAAATCAAGATTACTTAAAATAAATATTCAGTTGCATTTGGCTTGCTGCTAGGATATTATTCAAGAAATCAGCCTTCCTGTCCAAGCACCCCAACTTCTCCATGACATACTCTCGAATATGCATTATAGCCTCATCATACATCATGGCTCTCATCAGGTCAAGAATGATTCTGACCAAGCACTGAGAAAGTTCTGAACTAGGTGGCTTGGTAATGTCCTAAAGACCAATGTACCCTCTGTTGTTGGACACAGCCATAGTGTTGAGCTCTTGCATGGTGCATAAGCTTGGTAACATAAAGGAGACAACTTGTCTGTCACCTGTATGGGAATTTTCAGGTTGCTGAACAATTCAGCTGAGGAGAAATATTGCTTATTATCTTGGGAGACGCACTGTCAGCATCAACTAGTAAATTGGGAGCTTCCTAAAGTTGGCCCAAGGATTATTATCATTTTCATATTGTCCAGTGGGCAGATTTATAATCACTCTACTGACCACTTGGTTATAATTCTCTATGTGAATTACTATAACCCCACAAAGAGTACACACTACAAGATACTCCAGTGAGTTCTGTTCTTCCTCTATCTGTGGTGACAATTTCAGGTTAACCCTTGTCTGGTGTAGACAATCGAGTTCAATTGATAGCAAGGCTTACCTGACAGGATTAGTTTCATGACCCACATTATTGGGCATGAAGAAAGGTGGCTTCTGCCTCTACTCGGAAGGCTTCATATTGGTAAGAATTCACCTCACATGCTAGTATGAAAACGGAGAATCAGATTGTGCCCAACAATAAATGAATCTGCTCAGATCATTTTAAACTAACACTACTATGTTGCTCTTGTGTGTACTGTATTTGAAATACCAAAAGCCTGACTAATTGATTGTGTCTGAATTATATACCAACAGAGGAATCATAATGCCAAACAATATTATGAACACCAAACAGTCATTGTGTTTGCTGATTCATGCCTTGTGTGGGTAAGTCCCTGGCGTTATAAAATCCACCTACGCACACATCACTTGTTCTCAGAGAGAAAAAAAAGGATTTGTTCCTTCATCTGCACTGGCAAATCTATCGAGGACAAATTTAAAGTAGACAGAATTAAAGATGATTCAATTTACACTGAAATATATCATACAAATAATACAGTCTCTGCTGTAGTCATACATCAGTTATAATAGAATAATATAATTTCACACACAAATCAAACTGGACACATGACTACAGCTAGAAATGCTCTAAACATTCACGTACTGTCTGAATCGCTCTGTTTTCTAATCCTCCCCCATATCCTATTTTTAAAAACTGGTGTTGTGGGGGCCAGTTTACTATTCCAGATCACTTTTATCAAGAGGTTAAACTTTACTCAAGGTTAAACCAGCAAGTGCAATTAATGTTTTGTAGCCAAGGTCTTAAAACAAAAATTCCAAATGGGAACCCTGGTATTGTTTGTTTTGATTTGTTTAAGGTTTATGCAAATACAAAGGTTAACCTACAAATGTCACTTTTGTTTTGTATACAGAGTAATCTAGCATAGTTTGTTGAAATACAACACTATGCATTTAGTGAATGTTTTAGTTTAAATAATTTCCCTAGCAATGCAGGGATGCTACATTCTACACGAACACGCATGTTACATTTTATTATTAGTAAAGAGCAGGGAACTGATAGTCATGTGAACATGTAGCTCTGTGCAACGTGAATGCCATATTCACGTTGCACTGCAGTCAGGTTCCAAGAATCTAATGTACGAGTCTAATGCGATGGCCCATGTGCTTTTGGGGAAAAGAAACATTAATTTTGAGGTGATGGTTCTGACAAAAGATAGGTTTCTCCAAAAAAAAATTATTGTAAAAAGCAGCTGACATGCAGTAATTGATCATGTGACCCAAGTTGCCTGGGAGGGGAACAATGATTGGGGCTGGGGGGAAGGAACGAGGTCAACCAGGATAAGTATGAGGGGGACCCTGGGTGTTGTTCTGTGTCAAGTAGTTTGGGTTTATTTCCAGATCAAGGTGGCTAGGGAGGCCATGTCTTTCAAGCAGGATTCAACTGAAAGGGTGTGCTGGCTAAAATTATTTTTTTTAAGCTTCAGAATGGATTGACTCTACTAACACCAAGTAGAATATCTTGACAAGCCAAGCTAGGAAGAGAGAGCTCTTAGATACAAGACTCCAGAGGTAGAGTATAAAAAGCAAGAGTCCTGACCAGAGGTGGTCATGCTTAAGATGTTAGTTATACTTGTTTTAAACTGGGAGACCATAGCAGAAGATGGTTGGAGGAAGTTGGAATGGATAGCCTTGCTTAGAAGCAAGGCAGAAATGCAGACAACTTTTTCTTGAAACATTCAGCACACAACTCCAGTCAAAGTTATGTAATCATAGTAACTTCGTTGCAGTGTTAATGCAAGCCTACTTGTGAAAAAAATAGAACTACCAATATGAATTTCGGGAACTAAGTGCGCATGTTGACAATTTCATAAGTTGAAAAACACAGCCATAAAATGTGAATTTAAAGACACAGATGAAAGGATGGTTGGTTAACTCACATGGGTCACTGCAAGCCTGAGGTACAAAAACTTATTGGAAAGGGCAAGCTCACAATTCAGCAGACTGCAGACACTGCCAGAGTCCACGAAACCTCAAGCCGAGATGGAGGCACCAACTGCCAAAACAGCCAGCTTTTAATTACGAGTGATACAGTGCAACAGCAACAAGAGAATGCACACCAAACAGACAGAAAGATATACAGAAGTTGTGGAAGACTGAGTCCACAAACAGAAGGAAATGTCCTGCAAATGGATCAAACTGCAGGGCTTGTAGAAAACCCAAATCATTGGGAAAAGATGTGCCAAACAAAAAGAAGATGGTGAATGAGTTATTAGAGTTACAGCAACTGGGAGAACAATAAGCAAAAGAATTCAAAGCTTCCATATCCTGGAAGGTGATGAGGAGTTTGGAGGGCACAATAGGCATGGGAACCAAAGAACGGCATGAAATGGTTGGATACAACAGTTCATCGAGAAAAGAAGTTCATGCAACCATTCAGATCAGCAAGGGGGTTAGAAATAAGCCAACAACTATAAATTTGAGGCTAAAGCTTGAGACTTGAACATAGAGCAACATGGTGCAACTCAGACTTCAGACCTTAAAGAAAATGGGTACCTAAGGAAAGGTGCTTTGAAACCAAGCAACGTTTAAACAGCATATGGGGGATTATTCTAGAGCCATGATTTTTTAAAAAAGTTTATTTTATTAGTGCCACTAGGCTTACATTAACACTGCGTGAAGTTACTGTGAAAATCTCGAGTCACCACACTCTGGCACCTGTTCAGATACACTGAGGGAGAATTTAGCACAGCCAATGTACCTAACCAGTACATCTTTCAGATTGTGGGAAGCCAGAGCACTTGGAGGAAACCCACGCAGACATTGGGAGAACATGCAAACTCTGCACAGACAATGACCCAAGCCAGGAATCGTACCCAAGTTCCTGGTGCTGTGAAGCAGCAGTGCTAACCTCTCTGTTACTCTGCTGTTCATGATCAATGGGACAACATGGAGGACAAAATGAATGCTGATAGTGGTTTAACCAATCAATCCAATCAGATAGTTATTTGTCTGACGTCAGGTGTACACGTTCAGTCCATTGTTACAATACTGCATCTGTTTGATCTGTGAAAACATTCATCAGGATCATAGAATCTTATAGTGCAGTAGGTGGTCAATCGGCCCACTGAGTCTGCACTGACTCGTACCCAGGCTTACCTATAACCACACATATTTACCCCACCAATCCACCTAACCTGTGTGTCTTGGAACATCAAGGAGCAATTTTATCATGGCCAATCCACCTAATCTGCATATCATTGAATGTGGGAAGAAACTGGCTCAACCAGAGGAATCCCATGCAGACACAGGGAGAAGGTGCAAACTCTGCATAGCTAAATATTTATCAATCTTATTCACCCCTGGCTCTGCAGAAGGCTTTGATTGAAGCCCCACACTTGAAGTATTGCATCCAGTTCTGAGCACTACACTTCAGGAAGGTTGTGATTAGAAAAGGTGCAGTAAAGATTCACAGCATAGGTTCAAGAAGCTGGACCTGTTCCCATTAGACAAGAGAAGGTTGAGAGGAGATTTGATAGCGATATACAAAATCATGGCAGGGATGGACAGAATAGATGGGGAGAAACTATTCCCAGAAAACCAGATGACATCAACTTAGCTTGACTGGGAAAAAGAGAAATGGTAACAGGAGGAGAAACTTTATTAAACAACGCGTGATTAAGATCTGGAATGCACTGCCTGAGAGTTAGTGGAGGCAGATCTAATTGTGATTTTTAAAAGAGAATTGGATCACAAATCGAAGCAGCATTGCAGTGAAAAGAAAGGGAAATGGCACTAAGTGACTTGCTCTTCCAGAAAGCCAGTGCAGACACAACAGGCCAAATGGCCTCCTTCTTTGTAGTAACCATTCTATTTAATCCTTGCTGACAATGAAGTGCAATACTCAGCCAGAACTGTATGGCTGAAGATGTCAGCTTTGAGAAAAGGTGTTAAACAGAGGTCTCTGCTGCTTACTCTGGTGGTATAAAGATCCATTGCAATAATTGCAAAGGAAAAAACCATTTTTCCCATGTCCTTAATCAAAACCACTAGAAACAGATTAACCGATCCTTTATCTTACCCAATGTTTGTGAATCCTGCTGTATGTAAATACACTTTCATATTGCTCACTTAAATGACATAAGTCCACTTACTCGAGTAATCAATTGGTTGTGCAGCACACTGGGCTGCATAAAGCATCCTGAGGGCCAGAAACGTCCATAAATGTCTGGTAAACAGTTTACTCAACTCGGGGAAAGCACACTTGATAATCAAAGGGTTCAAGTTAGCTGCTAATGCTGTAACCATGTTTTTTGGGTCGTGTAGTTGCACTGTGCTTGCAATGACCTCATTCCTAAGACTAATTGTGGTAGTGTGCCTGACCCAGATCAGATCAACAGCTATTTCCTGGTTCTTCCTACACATATGTTCTCACCGCATGACTACTGTTAAAATTATTTCCAATTATTCTGCTCTAGTACCATAGCAGTGGGCCCATGTAACCCAGCTGTCAAGACAGATGCACAGTAATAAAGTGGTACTGTAAGGTTTCAACTGCAATCTCTGCTGTGTATTGAATCAAAAGTTCATTCTTAAAGAATGGCTGAAAGTATGTTAACTGATCGTACTAACTGCACACATTTCATCAAACTGTTAAAATTGGAGACAGATGTATCAAATATGAGCAGTTTTGCCAATGCAAATGATAACTTGTGATCTAATCTGTTTGTGTGCCAGAACAAAAACAGGAAGACAAGGACACCCGGCCCATCTGGGCACCCATTTAACTTGTTTCTCTTAAATCAGGAGCGTCGTGTGCAAGACACTAGATCATTTTTTGCTTTGCAGGAAAGACAATAAGCTTTGATGTCTGACAATAGCTGGATATCAACAACAAAGTTCAACAGACAGAATGCCCTGTGCCAAAATTTATCATTTAAGCTTGCTTCATTACATCAGCTCACTTTACAGAAAGCCACAAACTTCGTCAACAGGCAATGGCAGCAAGAATAATGGCAACACTGACCCCTTTCTGAAAAATTAGATTCAGCACAAATATGACCTTGTTTGTCAGTATCGCGCCCACTGCAAGAAATGGTTAGTGCCGTTCATAAAAGACAACAATATTCTGTAATAGACAGATATTCAGGATATATGGAATGGATTCTAAATGCTTACCAAACACCCATCTGCCTCTGTTCTAAATATTTTGACAGGCTAATGCACCTGTGCAAGCAAGCTTGGGAAAGTAATGAATTGTGGTGGGACGGCAGGCACAAAGGTAATTGTATAAAGTAATTTGGTGCATATTTTTTTTAAAAAGGATATCTTTAAATAATTCTCAAATTTCTGAGATGACAACTTTCCAAGACCTGCTGCATGGTTCTCAAAGTTCTAACGAAAAAATTTTACTAAGATCACCTAAGAGAAGTGGCCATTTGAGTGACGTGCTGAAAGGTCAACACTATCTTGTTGAACTGTCAAGGTGTCATGTTCAGCAGAAGGGAAATAAGGCCAGAAAATTGGAAAGTTGAGCCAATGTAGGAAAGTGCACTCTCCTTTTAGCATGTGTTTCTATTTGTTCTCGATATGTTTTTAACGATTTGAGTGTGAAGTTGAACTGAGAAAAAAACTGTGATCAAGAACAGTTTTCCCACCAATTCAACACTTTTGGGAGAACCTTACCTATTTAATGAATGCAGAATTATTACAACCTAGAGATAGATACACTCCAATGTAGTTAATTTATCAAATAAAAATGGAACATCTTTGCATAAAGCAAAGAGGTTTTTACACAAGAGTGCTGCTAATGGCAGACGGGCTGCTATCCCTCTGCTGGCTATTCTACACACAAGAAACTATCTGCATGAAATCAGTGTCTATGATGGGTGCCAGTTTCAGCAAAGTAAATACAATGAATCTGACTTGTACTTTTACTTTCAAGGGCAACAATTGTAAAGGGTTTAAAGTTTATTTATTAGTGTCACAAGTGGGCTTACACTCACACTGCAATGAAATTATTGTGAAAATCCCCTAGTTGCCACACTCCACCCCCGTTTGGGTACACCGAGGAGAATTCAGCATGGCCAATTCACCTAACTGGCATGTCTTTCGTGGGAGGAATGGGTATACAGCGATCAGCCCGGAGACTGAACACCTAATCAATATCCAATGACTTCTGCGGAAATAATGCTTGTGTTGGGTGAAAAGCAACGAAACCAGTGTGATGGCCTGTCAGAAAATATATCTATGTTCAAGCATTCAGTCACACAGGCATACAACAACAAGTGGGAGAACTTGGCCACTGCTTAAATACCATTACACTTTTCATTTTTTCACTTAACCGCTGAAGCAGAGAGGCGAGCCCCGATGGGCTCTTGGCTTCTGGTCGGAAGTATCCTGGAGGCTGGTCATGACCCACTCTGGGGACAACGGCAAGTGGGGAGTTTGACTGGGGTGGTACACCTGTCACACCATAACACAGGTGTCCTAAGGTGACCTCAGGGAGGACAGAAACCTCCTGTGGAGCAGAAGAGCAAAAGCTTGCTTGATCTTTATCTTCAGCACAAATACAGACTGTGGCAGAAACTGAAGTTTTACAATCCTTGTAACCTTTTGGGTTTTAAGCAGGAGGTGTCAAAAAAGTTATCACAAGGATAACTGGCTTGTGGCATTCATAGCGATGCCGCTTTTTCATCTTTCGACCTTGACACTTCCTTTCATTGTGAAGCAGAATTCACCAAATGTTAGATTCACCAAAGGTTCACCCACTAATACAGAACACGAGCACGGTTTAGACTGTTGTGAGACAGGTTAGTTTTATCCTACTGATGATGTGTCACTGTAATAGTAATCTTGCTCAGTACAAGATGAACTGCGGGTTTAGATATCTGGTGTATGTGCTTGGCGGAGGAATCAATAGTGCAATGCTACCTTCTGTGGGATTATGACTGAACACCTCTAGGTCAGAATCCTGCCTCAAAGTAACAATACTCTAGCACTGCAGATCACCGGTTGGCCTGGGATAGCTGATTACAGTCGGTGCCTAGTGCCACTTGATTCAGGGCTGGGGTGTGGCTGGATTGGTGCCATCTCTCCTGTTAGCGCACAACATGTTCATAGGTAACCCGGTGCTATGGTATTCATAAATGACCCTGATTCTGGCTCAGGGATTCGAACATAGCAGAGCAGCTATCTTGTTGTGATCTATTGAAAGTCATCCCAAGTAAACAGGATGTTCTTAAGTTCTTTACAACCAATGAAGTAATCTTGGAGTGTAGACACTGTTGTAATGTAGGAAATACCGCAGCCAACTTGGGCACAGCAGGCTCCTACAACATGTAAAATGATAACCACCAGATTATCTTTTACTATGATGTAAATTGAGGGATAAATATTGGCCAGAACATCAGGGACAAATCCCTTGCCCTTTTTTGAAGAAGTGCCATAGGATCTTTTGAGACACAGACAGGGCCTTGGTTTAATATCTTATCGGAAAGACGGGTAACAATTATAAAGTACCTTATACACAGATATTTGCTGTGAAAAGAATGCACAAGTAGCATCCGTGCATGGAAACAAAACTTCCACTTCAATGCATCCTAGGCTCAAAATGTGGCCTGGCCCCTGCAGACTGTCCAGAGGGGGTCCAGGCTCCAGAGAGAGAGAGAGAGAGAGGGAGAGAGACAGAAACAAAGTGGGAAAGAAGAGACAGAAAGATACAGTGGGGGCGGGGGGAGAGAGAGAGAGAGAGAGAGAGTTGCAAAAGAGAGAAAGACAGAATGGGAAAAAGAGTGGGAAAGGAGAGAGAGAAGGGGGGGAACAGAGTTGGACAGAGAGATATGAAGATGGAGGGAGAGACACACCCAGACATCGTGAGAGAGAGAGACAGAGTAAGAGAGAGAAAGATGAGAGAGAAAGGGAAAGATGTGAGTGAAAGAGGGAAAGACAAGCGAGAAGAACAGTGTTTGAGGGGAGGGAGAGAGAGAGAGAGAGAGAGAGAGATACACACAAACATAGCTAGGGAGAGGGAGAGGGGGGTGGGGGGTGAGAGAGGCTGGGGGCGGGGGGAGAGAAAGAGAGAGAGTTGTAAAGGAGAAAGATAGAGTGGGAAAAGAGACAGAGAGAAAGAGAGGGAAAGAGGAGACAAAAAGAGGGAAAAAGGGGAAAGAGAGTTTTAACGTTTCTTTAAATTAATATGTCACAAGTAAGGCTTACATTAACACTGCAATGAAGTTACTGTGAAATTCTCCTAGTTGCCACATTCCAGTACCTGTTCAGGTCAATACACCTAACCAGTACATCTTTCAGATTGTGGGAGGAAATTGGAGCACCCGGAGGAAACCCATGCAGACACCAGGAAAATGTGCAAACTCCACATAGACAGTGACCCAAGCTGGGAATTGAACCCAGGTCCCTGGCACTGTGAGGCAGCAGTGCTAACCACTGTGCCACCCTTGAGACAGAGAAAGAAGGCAGAGTGGGAAAGGAAAAAAGAGAGAGATAGAGAGAAATAAGGAAAGGAGAAGGGTAAATGCAGACAGAGACAGTGTCTGGATGACCCTTCACCAACTCCAACTCCATTTCTGCCAATTCCAGCATGACGTCTGATGAAGGGTTATCCAGACTCGAAACTTTGGCTTTGTTCTCTCTCCTCAGGTGCGATCAGATCTGCTGAGATTTTCCAGCATTTTCTGTTACATAAGAACATAAGAAATAGGAGCAGGAGTAGGCCATCTAGCCCTTCGAGCCTGCCCCGCCATTCAATAAGATCATGGCGGATCTGTCGTGGCTCAGTTCCACATTCCCGCCCTCTCCCCATAACCCTTAATCCCCTCGCTTACCAAAAACCCATCAACCCGCGTCTTAAAAATATTTAGCGAGGCAGCCTCCACCACTTCAACGGGCAGAGAATTCCAGAGATTCACCACCCTTTGAGTGAAGAAGTTCCTCCTCAACTCCGTTCTAAACCGCCCCCCCTTTATCCTGAGGCTGTGCCCTCTAGTCCTACTGTCCTTTCTGAGCGGGAAGAGCCTCTCCACCTCTATCCTGTCCATCCCATTCATCATCTTATACGTCTCAATGAGATCTCCCCCCATTCTTCTAAACTCTAACGAGTACAAGCCTAGTTTATTCAGCCTCTCCTCATAGTTCAACCCCCTCAACTCCAGAATCAGCCTAGTAAACCTCCTCTGCACTCCCTCCAAGGCCAAAATATCCTTGCGTAAGTACGGCGACCAAAACTGCACACAAAGCTGCGGCCTCACCAATGCCCTATACAGCTGCAGCAAGACCTCCCTACTTTTATATTCAATCCTCCTTGCTATGAAGGCCAGCATCCCATTGGCCTTCCTGACCACCTGCTGCACCTGCAGGCTGGGTTTTTGCAACTCATGCACAAGGACCCCGAGGTCCCTCTGCACCGTCGCATGCTGCAGTTTTTCGCTGCGTAAGTAATAGTCCTTCCTACCATTATTCCTACCAAAGTGGACAACCTCACATTTGCCAACATTAAATTCCATTTGCCAGTTCCTGGCCCATTCGCCCAGCCTATCTAGATCCTTCTGCAGACTCTCCACACCCTCCGCACAATTTGCCATTCCACCAATCTTGGTGTCATCAGCAAATTTCGACACCATACACTCGGTTCCCTCCTCCAGATCTTGTTTCAGTTTCCAGGATCCGCAAATTTTGCTTTTATCTTAATGGAATGGAACAGCATCTAGACTGTGGAAATTGTAGTGTGAGACAAAAGACAACAACTTGGTTGGTTTAGCATCTCATTTGACAGATGTCACCTCCAAGACTGGAGCATCTCTTCAGTACTGCAATGAAGTGTCAGCCGACATTATACGCTGAAATCTCTAAAGTGAGACTTGATTACATGACATTCTGACTCAAGCAGCAGGAGTGCAATGATTCAACCAAAACTATACAGGACATAAGGGGATGCTTATTGGCGTATCTACTGAACTGCTATTGGATAAGAATAATGCATCGTGCAGCCCGACCATTGTGTCCTTCCATACAAATCCTGTTCTGGACCGAGGAATGAACCATTGTCAAAGGGATCCGCCAGGGGGACTGGTGAGGGGGAAGACCAGTGAGCCAGGCCCCCTTCTGATGGCCCCAGCTTAGGTAACTCCCCTTACGGTGAGCATGCCGCAGTGTTATGCTAAATTTTAAAATATTATTACAGATTTTCCACCTTCAAAAAATTTAAAGCCCTTGGATGCTCTTAGCATTACTGGATACCAGTAATGCCCAGCTTACCATGTGAACAAGTGCGTCGTTTGATACATTTTCCTCAGTTGCATCATGTTTCAATGCGCCCACAAATTTACATGCTGGCTTAATGTGTGCTCTTGCTCTCCATGTAGGTCATCACTTCCTCAGCTTAATTAGATCCCAACTCTGTCTATCCAGATATTGCTTCTATTATCTATTTTTAGGATCCAATCTCTTCATTCTAATCGTGGACTAAAATGGTGTAAAAACAATGCCAATTATATGCCATCAAGGGCAACACTTAGTGGAAATAAGCAAAGGCAAGGCACTTACCC
Organism: Carcharhinus amblyrhynchos; assembly: GCF_965287045.1. NCBI lineage: Eukaryota > Metazoa > Chordata > Chondrichthyes > Carcharhiniformes > Carcharhinidae > Carcharhinus > Carcharhinus amblyrhynchos. Next base: position 154,253,813 of record NC_137324.1, read on the forward strand.
TCATCAGTAGGATTGAACCCACAGATATCACAGATGCATCGAACCCACTTATTCATTTCTTCTTCAGTGTCTGCTACCAGGTAGAAGACACGGTCAATTGTTCGGATATCAAAAATGTAACTGTTCTCAAGATCCTTCTTATTAAAAGTCAGCCCAGCATCCACTTGCTCACAAAGATTCAAGTCAATGACACGGATAGGTTTCTTTGCATGATCATTTTTGTAGTATTCCAACACATCCGGATCTCCAGTCAGACGGCCACTTCGAAGTACAAACCAGCGCTTCTTCCATGCCTGAAAATAAACCAAGAACATTCCATTGAAGTGTCAGCACCATTAAAACTTTCTAACGTTTTTACTGCCATTTTGTGCTTTAATAAAACCGGCTGTTCAGTGATAAAGACAGTAGAAAGAGGAGACAAATTCATGGATGCTACGTCAGCAAATTTACTTTGGTCATCTATTTTTCTTGTATGTAGAAATATTTACAATTGCTTTGTGATTTTTATTATGGCTGCAAGTGAAGAGGGCAATGCTGTGCTAACTCAGCCTGTCCTGGGAACGTTGATGGAACAGTGTAGGGAGCGCTTTACTCTGTATCTAATCCCATGCTGTACTTGTCTGGAAGTCTTTTGATGGGGACAGTGTAGAGAAAGATTTACTTGATACTCCTTGAAATAGTAAGTGCATGGAGAACTGTTAGAAAGAGTATCAACATTTTACAAAGCATACAGTAAGTCCTCACTTCAAGTTGTGATTGCGTGCCTGAAAATGACAACTTTAAGTGAAACAACTTTAAGTGAATAGTGATTTTCACGCAATGAGTTGTTAAGATTTGAAATGCACTGCCTGAGTGTGATGGAGGCAGGTTTAATTGAGGCATTCAACAGGATGAAGAGGAGGAAAACAATGTGGGTTTACAAGGAGAAGGTAGGATAACTGCACCAGGTGAAAACCTCTCATTCGGACAGCCAGTACTGATAGCTGTATCACCTCCTTGCGTGCTGTAACAATTCTGTAATCACTGCCTATCGAAACATACTCCATCATGCTACAAGATGCAAGGGTGGAAACTTAGCTTGAGAGATACATTCATTGTGAATACTGTGATTCCCCACTACAGCTTCAATCAGCATGCACACGCAGGCTTCTGCAGGAGATGTTGTCTGGAAATCAGGATTAGGAATAATGCCAATTCCCACCCCCTAAAAACACTGATACCTATCATTTCAACCTCTACTTTCATCACTCTAGTTCAGTGAAGGCGATTGTAGGTTAAGGAGACAGAGAAACAGAGAGCAAAAGGAATAGCACTTTTCACAACCTTAGACAACATCGAGGAGCTTTATCGCCAATGAATTACTTTATGCAGGTATCATCGCTGTTGTGGCTTTGTAAAACACAGCAGCTAATCTATGCACAGCAAGATTCAACTAACACCTGTTTTGGTGCTGGTTGAGGGGTCAATGTTGGCAAAATATCACTGGACATATTCCTTGCCCTGAATAATGCCACAAGATGTTTCTATTCCCCAGGCAGGTAACTAAGTTCTGCATTGAAATGATTTTTTTTGAAAGACAATGTCTCTAGCTGTACACACTGTGCTGCACTGAGGAGTTTTTGCATTCTCGGGTCATGAAATTTGCCTTGAACTCTCAACCTTCTGACTTGGGGCCTCCCTGGTCTATATAGTCCTTCAGCGCACCCAGCGAGCAGTGACAATAGGTAATAGTTTCCAAATATTTTAAAGAAAAGATACACTACTGAATCCTTTGAAAAGATATCATTTATAAGTAACAAAATGGTTTATTATTCAGTGACCTTGGCCCATTTCATTTGATGAGTTGCAGCAAACACTGTTACAACACCAATAAGCTGTAAAGTTACTTATTAGGAGCCGAGCTCTCTCATCAACATTATGAACTCTAAATGTTCTCTCTTGCAAACATTCCAGATAGTTTCAAACAAATACTGCCACAAACGGAGCACTTAACATTTCTAAATTTTAGTCATCAGAAAGAATAAATGGTGACCCCCTAGGAAATCATTTGTTCTCATAATTTTCTAACCACAATAATTCTTTTCATCTCTATTAGGAAGAGATTTTCTTCAGGAAAACCAAGGCTAGAATTTTATGTTCCCTACCCCAGGATTCATGTGACCCGCACATGAATTTGTGGTGGGATGGACAGGGCCTCAGACGAGAATCTCACCAATGCCCTAATTAAGGCCCATTAGGGCCTTTACCCACCCAGCCCAATTTTTAAGGTTGGCAGGTGCCCAATGAATCAAGATGGTGAACAGAAAAAGTTCTCACCCTTGATCTCGGGCAGGAAAGGGGCTCCTTCAGCAGAAGGCCTCTTCAGACTAATGTTAAGTTATTCCTTTTGTTGTAAGAATAAAACAGAATTTTTCTTTTAATCGAGTGAGAAACTTATAGGTTTTGACGTTCAAAGAGACTCGAGTGTGCTGGTACAAGGAATTTAGAGTTAGCATGCAGATGAAGCAATCTATTGGGAAGGTAAAGGATATGTTACTTTTTATTGCCAATTCTGGCCCCTAAATTTAAGGAAGAGTAAACTTGCATTGGAGGTGGTACTGTGATTGCAACTGGATCCGAGCTTCCTAACTCACAGACCGCAATCAATGAGGATAGACAACATCTCCTCCATGATCATCCTCAACACTGATGCCCCACAAGACTGTGTTCTCAGCCCCCTACTGTACTCTTTATACACCTACGACCGTGTGGCCAAATTTCCCTCCAATTCGGTTTTCAAGTTTACTGACAACACCACGTAGTGGATCGAATCTCAAACAATGATGACACAGAGTACAGGAATGAGATGGAGAACATGGTGAAGTGGTGCGGCAACTGCGGCAAACTGAGCCTATATTCTTTAGAGTTTATAAGAATGAGGGGTGTATTCATTCAAACATACAGGACAGGATTTTCCATCCCCTCCTGCCAGCAAGATCTCCCGGTTTCATCGAAGGTGATGAAACTTTTGGCAAGCTTGCCACATCAGCTGTGCCGGAACCAGGAAGTCCAGGCCACAGATGCAGAATCTAGTTTAGGTGGGGCAATTCCAAGGTAAGGTGTAGGCCATTTAGGATTGAGATGAGGAGGAATTTCTTCATTCAAAGTTGGTGAATCTTTGGAATCCAGAGAGCTGTAAAGGCTTAGTCATTGAGTATGTTCAGACCAACAGACTTCCAGACATTAAAGGCATCACAGGATATGAGGATATTGCAAGAAAATGGTGTTGAGGCTGATCAGCCATGACCTGGTTGAATAATGGAGCAGGTTCGAGGGCTAAATGGCCTACTCCTGTTCCTACGTTCCATTTACCATTTTCTGGTCAAAGCTGCAATTTGTCACATTTGGATTCTCAATTAGTTGCATGAGATAGGTAGCTAACATACTGGTGACACTGTACCAACAAATTTAGCTTCCCAATAAAATATCAGAATTTTATAGAGTCTTTCACCGGATCTTTAATACTCATCAGTTCCTGAATCTAACAGTTGTGGTTCTCATAAATAAGGATATCACACACACATGCAATGAATAGTAGTTCAATCACTGTATTAAGGGAAGCAGCTGGGTTATTCCTGCTGGAGACTGAAGTTAAAATGAGCAGTAAACAGGAATTGCTCCTCATGCCTTCCTAGTACAGCACTTCCACAGCTCAACATGATCCAGTCCACTGTCCAAGCAACCCATGCTAACACCAAATAATCAATCCTCACTTCTCCCTCACAGACAAATAACTGCAGGAGGCCGGATCAGAAGTCCTTGCAACGTTCCACATGTTGGAGAAATATGTCTGCACCATGTTTTCTCCCAATTCCCTACAGCTCACTGATTGTCATAGATCCAACTGGCTAATTATGTTTGCTTACAATGCTACGGCAACAAAGCTCTATTTGGTGCAAGACAAGAATAATTTTTCAGGCAATTTTAAAATGAGACATTCCAACAGTGAATTCTAAAAGTACCATCTCAACCGAATTGCATTTATCAAGCTGTCTCTGTACATTCCAATCAGGCTACAAAATTATAATTTAAAGAAAATAATACCTTTTTTGCTAAATGTAACAAAAAATCTACCACAACAATAATTCAGACAGTTCATTTTTATGGTTCTCAACTTCAAATGCATTCGTCAGGAATTTGCCTTTTGATTTCCATGAGCACCATTAATACACATCTTTTCTGTAGAATGCGGGAAAAAATGAATGAATATTCATCAGATTATCATTGTCATTGTTGTAGTTGGTGTCTCCCTTTGTACAGGTAATGAAAGAATACCAGAGTGGGGGATCTCAGGATGGTGCACACCCTCCTTCACAGGATAACAATGGCAGTGCTGTACAATATATGGGATCCTCTAAGGGGCAAATACAACCAATCCCAAGACCTCCTGGGAATTAAAGTATATTCCAGAAGAAAGGGGAGCATCAGAACACCACCATCGATAGAAGACATGGTGTGGCAAGAGCCAGTAGACCAACGATATACCATGCCAAACTCATAATACAGCAGATCTCACTCCTCTCCAGTTGTATCTGAGGCATTGTGCAAGTCCCACCATTCTTGGAAAAGGTCAAGTCATTTTCCACAAAAAAAACACCACTAAGGAGAAGAAGAATCGTCAAAGACATCCAGCAACAGGATATCTTGGGGAGAGATGCAACCCTCCTCCTCCTGAAAAGTCAAGGGAATTTCTGGAATTCAATATAATTCAATATAAGGTAGATGCAGGGAGAATGCTCCTGATGGTGGGGGAGTCCAGGACCAGTGGTCACAGTTTCAAGATTCAGGCTCGACCATTTAGGACAGAGATGAGGAGACATTTCTTCACCCAAAGAGTGCTGAGCCTGTCGAATTCATTACCACAGGAAGTATTTAATGCCAAAATATCTAATGTACTCGAGAGACAGCTAGATATAGCACTTGGGGCAAATGGGATCAAAGGTTATAGGGAGAAAGCAGCATTAGGCTGTTGAGTTGGACAATCAGCCATGATCGTGATGAATGGTGGAGCAGGCCTGATGGGCCAAATAGAAGATAGGAGCAGGCAGAGACTATGTTTCTATAACAAATCCGAGCCTGTATCAGCATCTCACCTACCCAGAGAGAGAAAGGAAGTCCCAGAAAAAGGAAAATACCAGGATTAGCTAATTGGCAAGACAGTCTGGCAATATACACTTTCACAAGAACGATACCAGGAACAGAGCAACATAACCTGATATGAAAAAGGATATGGCAGCCCTAGGGCAGCTCAAACCTCAAAACAGTCTCAAAATCCCTACATAGGGTCATCTGGAGAAGGGCAACCTACCCCTCCAACTAACCTAACATCCAACTGAAGAAAGACTCCAACAACGCAGAACCAAAGCACTCAGACTTGCACTTAGAACCCGCAGCCAACAGGATAACCATATCCTCAGGGGAATTAAGTCTCAAGGAGGAGAGTGGCACAAAAGCCCTCTAAAGAGGGACATCTGAGAGGAGGGCAACCTACTTCCCACCCTATGTACTCTCCATCTGACTCAGATAAAGACAGTTACTCTTGCCCTAACCCACTCGAGCAAGCCTAATCAGGATCAACAACACACAAGATTAAGAACCGATACACCATTTCTACACATTGAACAAAACTACTCCCATCTCTAGGCACCCCAGAGGCATCACATAGACCCTGCCATTAAATGAGATTCCAACCATTTTCCCCAAAGAGATCCTAACAACAAGGTAAATGTTTCCATTATACATTCCTTGAGCCAAATAATCAGATAACCACTGTTATGACTGATGCAGCCAATAAATATAGAGGACCAACCTAAAAAAGGCAAAACATCCAAGGATTAACTGACCATGCCATGGCATGCACAAGTACATATTTCTCTAACTCAAATCACAATAAAGATGCCAACAAAAAAAGAACCCGTTCATTTCCAAAATGCATGATCAATCTGTGCCTTCATAGGAAATAATCAAGGATTGCTTAATCCAAAAGCAATAAAAGTATAAAAAGAACGCAAGCCCAATAGTTCTAATGGGGGCTTTCCTCACCCACTGTGAAGACTAATAATGGCACACCAATCACCAAATCAGCAACCCATCACCCTGCCATGCCACTACTGCTCTTATCTATAAAGTGAAGGGTATCAAAAGAAAGTAATCCCTCTGTAAATGCAAGGATTACAAGACCAAAAAAAACAAATAAATACTGCACAACTCCAAATCTTACAACCAACTCAGCATGCTCAACAACAGAAAGGAGACCCCTAAACATCCTCAAACAAGAAAATATCTCCATGTTACAAACACTGAAACCTGTGGATTAGAATTTAACACAGGGCCTGAAGCAGGGTGGCGGACTCTCTTACCCATCCCCCTTCAACTAATAGAGCTGATTTTAGTTCCCTTCTGGATCCAGATGAAGAATTTATTCATCACTTTGGAACTGATTCATTGAATAACTCAAACCTGATTGATCGATCTTCGTTCAGGAATCCAACCATTTGATGGGACTCAGCATTACTATGTTACACAAACAAACATTCAGGGAAAATTTATATTAAATTGGAGTCTTGTTTCATAATTTATACTTAACACATTTTATATCGGGGTCAGAATATTCTAGTGGGACTGGAGCCCAAGTTGCACTCAGCCAAGACTTGCACATAATAGAGTAACAGCTTCCATAATGTTATGACTTGAGTATTAGATTTGTGAAGGTGTACTGCATTGTTCGCTCAGGTCTCTGATACACAACTGGAATCGTGAATCGGAGTCTCCATCTTCAGACATCGGCATCTTCAAAGCAGTTAAGTGTCTCTCATTCAGGCCATAAAAATTTAAGTATGCTTAGGTAACGGCTCATTTAAAGAAATGGAGAGAACAGCGGAAACAGGGAGCAAATGGAGGTCGGTTCTACATAACCTTGGAGCATCTGTTATTTTGTAGAAATGTTTAATAGTATAAAGCTGAAACAATAAATGTTTCTATAGCAGTGAATTGGTAACCGAGAAAGTATTTATCAACAACATGTTTGGTATTTTGTCAAACGGATGGGATTTTTGAATGGATTGTCTCCTGTGAACAATAAATAAATTAAAAGCTCAACTAAGCAACATTCAGAAACCCCTTATTTAGTACACTTAAGTGGGTGGTGTCTAATTAAGTGGGACGATCTGAATTAAAGGAAAAAAACTCAACTATTTCCACCAGAGATCATCGGAGGATTCTGACTTACCCTTATGAGAGGAACAGCACATTTGCACCAATCCTGCACACCAGGAGTGTATGATAGACTAAATGGTTAGTACTGCTGCCTCACGGCACCAGGGACCCAGGTTCAATTGTGGCCTTGGGTGGCTGTAAGTAGTTTGCACGTGCTCCCAGTGTCTGCATGGTTTCCATCGGGTGCTCTGGTTCCCTCCCACACTCCAATAATGTGTGGGTTAGGTTGACTGGCCATGGTAAATTGTCCCTTAGTGTCCAAGGTGTGTAGGTTAGGAGGATTAGTGGGGTAAGTACATGGGATTATAGGGATAGAGCCTATGTAAGATGCTCTATCAGAGTCAGTGCAGGCACAATGGGCTGAATGGCCTACTTCTGCACTGTGAAGATTCTGTGAATGAAAGAGTGCATGTGACTCCCTGTGCAGTGTGAAGAATATTAAAAATGATGAAAGACACAAAGATAATGCACCTGCACCACCTGGTTATACTATTGTGCAAACATTCACTGCAGCATAGGGGCCGATTTTGCTCAACAGCGATCCAACTGCAAACATCTCATGAGAACCCAAAACCGTGAATCTCACTGGTGAGATCACGGGTTCTGATTTTCACTTGCCCCTGCCAGTGACGTAACAAGGTTCCCACTGGACAAGAACACACCATTGGTCAGCTCCTCCACTGTTTTGTTCCCTTATTTTGGGAACTGTGTCGGCGTAACATTATATTGGTGATGTTAACAGCAGGTTTTTCAAAAGGTGAATCAGGAGAAGAGAACCTGCTGGGGACATGTAGCTAAGGGTAGCCCCCCCAGGGAACGGGAGGAGAGGGAAAAGCCTGGAGAGTACACTGGCGGTGCTAAGGGCAGTTGCTCTGAGGATCATCAGTGGGCTGAGATCCCTGTGCGCTTTAGGGGGGGGAGGAGGAGGAGGAGGAGGAGGAGGAGTTTGGTGGGAGAGACACATGCCTCCTGCATTTTTTCTAAGTGCTGAACAAATGTAGAGAGAAGCCAGCTGTGAAGCCGGTGGTTTTCTTGGATGGTCCAGGAAAACTTTGGCTGAAAGACTAGTGCCAAAAATGAAAGGAATATTAAGAAATGGTTACTGCTGCACATCTGGCCTGAGTTTTAGGGAGTGAGTACAGTTTGTGGGATTAGTTTGGATTGCTCTAAACTGAACGACCATTTATTCTGTGAACTTTTGTGGTTTCACACATAAGTGCTGGTATAAATATTGGCCCATAATTTCCTGTCAAAATAATGGCAAAGCTAATTGTATCACTTTTTTTTCACAAATACCACAGCAACTTCAGGCAAGAACAGCTGGATGGAAGTTCAAAAGTTGCTGTTTGAGCTGTGCTTCTCTGCCATTAGCTTCCTGAAAACTGCACCTTGATGCCTGTCTCACTGCTGAAACACAATGAATGGCATGAAGTTGAAGGTCTTATGAGGGAAGGCTGAGGGACTTGAGAAGTTATTTTCATTAGAGAGAAGAAGGTTAAGAGGTGACCTAATTGAGGCACACAAAATGATCAGAGGGTTAGATAGGGCAGACAGTGAGAGCCTTTCCTTGGATGGTGATGGCTAGCACAAGGGGACATAGCTTTAAATTGAGGGGTGGCAATTATAGGACGGATGTCAGAGGTAGGTTCTTTACTCAGAGGGTAGTAAGGGCGTGGAATGCCCTGCCTGCAGCAGTTGTGGACTCGCCAACTTTAAGGGCGTTCAAATGGTCAGTGGATAGGCATATGGATAACATTGGAATAGTTTAGGTTAGAGGGTCATTAGATTGGTTCCACTGGTCGGCGCAACATCGAGGGTCGAAGGGCCTGTATTGCGCTGTAATGTTCTATGTTCTATATTTGCACAGTACTTCCAATTTACTTTGGATCTAAACTGAATAGAAAATTAGAACCAGTCAAAAATGATGTAACAAACCAGTTTTGGAGCCATTTAAAGTTGTGTATATTTCATTAAATCTGTATTAGCCAAAGATTTTTGTTAATAACATGCTAAGTGTTCTTATTGCCATTGAAATTCTCTGGCATTGAAAATTAATGATTACAAATGAAGATTCTCATTCCTTCAGGTTTTAATTGTTGTTGGATTATTAAAACTACAAAATTAAAAAGACTTTCTTTAAACTTTTCCTTCGTCTCTATTTTCCCCTCCCCTTATTTCTATCTTTCCTTAGAAAGATAGAAAAACTACAGCACTATAGAGGCCCTTCGGCCCACAAAGTCATGCCAAATATGTCCCTACCTTAGAGATAACTAGGCTTAGCTATAGCTCCCTAAGTTCCATGTACTTATCTAAAAGTCTATTAAAAGACACTACTGAATCCGCCTCCACCACCGTTGCTGGCAGTCCATTCCACGCACCCACCACCCTCAGTGAAAAACTTACCCCTGACATCTCCTTTGTACTTACTTCTCAGCACCTTAAACCTGTGTCCTCTTGAGGCAACCATTTCAGCCCTGGGAAAAAGTCTCTGACTATCCACTCAATCAATACCTCTCAACATCTTATACACCTCTAGCAGGTCAACCCTCATCCTTCTTCTCTCCAAGAAAAGGCTGAGCTCCCTCAACCTATCCTCATAAGGCATGCTTCCCAATCCAAGCAACATCCTTGTAAAATCTCCTCTACACCTTTTCTACAGCTTCCACATCCTTCCTGTAATGAGGTGACCAGAACTGAGCACAGTACTCCAAGTGGGGTCTGACCAGGGTCTTACACAGCTGCAACATTATCTCTCGACTCCTAAACGCAATTCTTCAATTGATGAAAGCTAGTACACCATACGCCTTCTTAACCACAGCTTCAACCTGCGCAGCTGCTTTGAGCATCTTATGAACTCGGACCCCAAGATCCTTCTGATCTTCCACACTGCCAAGAGTACTACCATTAATATTATATTCTGCCATTCTATTTGACCTGCCAAAATGAACCACTTCATGCTTACCTGGGTTGAACTCCATCTGCCACTTCTCTGCCCAGTCTTGCATCCTATCAATGTCTCGCTGCAACTTCTGACATCCCTCCACACAATCCACAACATCTCCAACCTTTGTGTCATCAGAATCTTCCTTCATTCTCTTTTTCCTCCTGTACTGGATTTCACATTGAATTCACCTACACTAGGTTAGACATCCTTCTCAGTTCTTGGATTTATAATACTCCATTTTAACTACTGAAGGAGTGATTGGGTACTTAGTCAGGTTTCAGATGCCCGTCTCCTTCACTGTGATCGTATCAGCTCACACTGCGAGCAACTTGTGGTGCAAAATATTGCAATGGCAAAAGCAAATAAAACCAAAGGAATTGCTGTGCCTTCGCAATGTATGGCCCAATATTGCATTAATTATAACCCAATATTATTATACATGGTGCAAATGCCATCTTAATCTAATTTGTGTGGAATTTTACGAAGATGATTCTAAGTGTCCAGTTAGCGTGAAAATGGGAGAGTTCCTGATCTGTTATTTGGTCAAGTTTTCACGCCCAACCTTACATACTTAGACATTGAAAATATGGGCTCGACAGTTTCTAGCTACTGCAGGCAGTGGGCTGGGCTCAATTTGCCAGTCGGCCTGCAGAGGGAGCGATTATGTGCAGACCTCTGTGTCTGCACATTCGCAATTTCAACACAGGGTCTGACAGGCAGAGGTGCTGATGCCAGCCTGAACCTCCACACTCTTACCCCCGCTCTCCACCCCACAACTGTAGGGTGCGCAGCTGATCGTGAACCTCACACTGCACAGACATGTAGCCCCACCGCCCAGGCTGATCATGCCCACCTCCTCCCCTCACCCCAATCCAATTGCCCGTAGAGTGACAGCAGGCTTCACTCCCCCCTGGTCTGATCACAGAGCGAGTGGCAGTGGGCAGCCCCTCCCTGTGCGATCGGGCTGCTCTTTCAGGCCCTGCCTCCATTGGCCCCACCCCTGGCACTGCCAGGATGTCCAATAGAAATAGCACTGGCAAGGTGCCAGGGTGGCAATGCCAGGCTGGCCTTGCCCAAGGGGCACCCCTCTTCCCTCAGCTTTCCCAGGTGGCCTCGATGGTCTCACCGGTGGAACTGTAGGCCAACACAACTGTTCCTGTTAATGGGGAGCAAGTGTTTTCCTCGCCAGACAGAATCTCTCCCGGTGAGGCTGTAAGGCAAGTGAGCCCAGACGATTCAGTGCAAATGCAAATGAATATTATAATAAATCTAAATATATTAATCAGCCTCTCGGCGGAAATCCAGCTCTCGTAAGATCGTGAGAACCAAGACATTGGATGCGATCCTGATTTCTTGGCTCTAGCGCAATTTTATCAGCTCACTCCACTCATTGATGGGCAGGGCGAGCCAGTGAAATCTTGGTCTCTGCGTATTTAACCTGTATCCCTATATTGTACTTTTCACACCAACTGTAAAAATTGACACAACCTGGAATTCTTTGCATTTTATATCAACAATACCCTGGAGTAGTCCAAGGGGAAAAATCAGATTACTAGATAAAAACCAAAAACTGAAAGACAATATAGCTAGTTAGTGAAACCCAAATGAGATCAAGAGACTTTTAAAGGACACAGTAAGATTTAAACCTGCAACGATGGATATTGAGTTTTGATGCAATCCTGGAAACCAGATTCAAGGTAAGCTTAAGAGCAGTTGCAATCCTGCTAACCTGAATTTCTGTTCTGGGCAAACACTCCTCCTTCAACCAAAACTGATTCAATAATCATTACTGTTTGTGGGAGCTTGCCTTGCATGAAATGGCTGCTGTATATGCCAAAGTAATAAGCACTGCACTTCAAAACATGCAGTGCTGTGAATCTGTTCTGAGATTTCTAAATAATTAAACAGCATAGTTTAAAGAAGAGTAGTAGCATTTTGTAACCTATCATTCTTTGAAGGAATAACAATGCATTTGTTTCCTCCCCCCTTCTCCATTCCCCAAATTTTCTAAATCCGTCAAGGTAAATTAACTACTGAATGTAAAAACGCAGGAACCACAAGCTGAAATTGCTAATCATTCCGCCGATCAAAAAAAAGGAAACTGAAAACAACCCAAACATGTCGCAACTGAAAGCAAAACTAATTGCAGCCAAGATAAATAGTTTACGGAACAAATTGAAAACCCATCCCATCAAATTCAAGGCTCTTTAAAATCTTGCAAAGAAGTTGAACCAAAAGTTTCCAAAATTGAAACTTCTATTCTGGGTAACAAAATGACATTTTGATTGTCAAAAACCTCAGGTGGCTCTGGATTGCAAATAACACTGGGTCTGAGCTGCAGAATCACTTGTTCACAACAGGATTTTCCTTTGAGGAAGGGAAGGAATGGAGTTGCACGAACATTCTAATAACAGCAAACAACAGCAATAAATAGAACCCAATAATGCTCAATGACACAACAGGACACCCAAACTATATACAACATACAGACTCATTCCAACTCTTCTAAAAGCAATACTCCAAAAATAAAATCCATGTCTTTTGCAATATAAACAATTTATTAGCAGATTAATGTATTGAGGAGGTCTTGCGCCTGTCTCCGAGTCAGAAGCTCTGGGTTCAAAGTCTATGCCAGGGATTAATGCCCAAGGAACATACGTTCATTACGTGGCCAAACTGGTTGAGTATCTTGCAGTAAATCCTTCCAACATGGGCCAATGGCTGGCACAAAGAGTGGGAGAGATTCCTGGTCAGCCAGTGGTAGACTGAAATAGGATTTTCTACCATCACTATCCATAGCTCTGGGCTACAACATACATGTGCATGTTGGTGCCACAGCAATTTGAACTCCTTGAGGTGGCCGGTTGGCTCAGTTAACGATGACTGGCGTGGATCAGATTGGTAACAACAGCGTGGCATTTGATCTCTTTCTGGCAGGGGTAGAGTCATAGGGCAGGATTTTCCAGCTGTGCTTACCCTAAAACTGGAAAATCCTTTGTATTGCTCCCCCCACCCCTGATTCCTGTGGCAGGCGAGATGGGAAAATTCCACCCAGAGAGTCATATAGTGCAGAAAAGGCTCTTCGGCCCATTGAGTCTGCACTGATAATTTCCACTATTAAAGGCATGCTAATCGCATTTTCCTGCACTTGTCCCTTATCACTGGGAATTATATTTCAAATGCTCATCCAAATATTTTTTGGTAGATTTGGCACCTGCATCCTTGCCTTACACATGGTGGAGATTGCATCACTGAGTCAGACATGCCTTTAGGCAGAGAACGGACAAAGACAATGATAAAGAAGAAAATGAAGACGAATATGATGATCACACACTGACTATACAATTCAGATTTCTAATTTGTACACGGAACAGGTTTTCTGTGCAAACAGAAGCAGGAACAATCTTCATTGCTAAAGTGCACAGGTCTCTTAAAATATATACACAACGGAATTTTTAATTATACCTTGGTCCTTAACAAACCAATTACAAATGTGTTTCTTGGGGAGGATAAAAAAAAATCATACAACACCATTACGCCCCTATAAAAAGCAGGCAACCTGACTTGAACTAACTGGAACTTGCTTAACACAATAATATTTTACAGTCTTCTGAAGATGGGTTGCAATATCACCTCCTAGATTTCAAGCAAACCATTAAATAATGGTCAGTATAAAATAAACAAAACAGGTTGAAGTAAAAGAATAGAATATCCTCAACATTTGTGACTTTTCAATCAACACAAACTGCTGTAGCTGTACTACCAGGAACACAACCACCAAGGCAGTGCATAAATCCTGAGATAAGGTATTTTTTTTTAAATGATTGGTGCTGTCATTATATATAAATACAAAAATATATTAAAAATGGACACACACACAGTTCCCCACTGTGCATGTTTAACCAGTTACCCATATTGAGCAAATGATGCTAATCATAAGATCCCTGCAGTGTAGCAGGCCATTTGGCTCAGTGTCGGTGCAGGCTCAACAGTTCCACTCAGCCCGTATCCCTGTTACCTCAAGCATTTATCTTGGGAATCCCCTGGCACTAATTTAACATGGCTAATCTACCTGACCTCTGCATTTTGGGAGTGGTTGCTGTGAATAAGGGCTCGGGAGATAAGTGGCGGGAGGCAGGAAGCAACCTATGGAGTGAGAGCAGCTTAAAGATTTCAGGATTATGGAGGTAAGTTGCAAGCTGGAGAGGTTACCATGGGGAAGGTCAACAGCGACCCGGAGGGAGAGGCCAATTCAAAATGGTGCCAACTGGGTCACGTGATCTGACATCACACCTGGTATGGGTCGACATTAATACAAAATCCACAATGCTAATTGTGAAAACTCACTCCACGAATAACATGATGTTAAATTGAAACAACTTAACAAGTTAACGTTGGGACGACTCAACGTGAGAACTTATTGTAGTTTAGAAACTGTGTTGACATTTCTCTCTCCAACACAGTTCAATGTCAGGGCCTTGTGGAAATGCAATTCCAACCTACTCCATGAAAAATCATTCCCTACTTCACCACAATATTCAGCAAAGAATTATCTGCAAAAGTCTTTCAGTTCTCAGCAAAACACAGTCAGTTCCTCTGTCCCACTTAACAACACAACTAATAAGCACCCTCCCACCAACCCCCCCCCATTAATCTTTTTCACCCCATTTTAGTCAAACACTAAATTACAAAAAGAGAGTCCTAACATTTCTAACTGAAAATCATTTAATACACACATGGTGTTGTGATTCTGTACATGGAAGTTAAGAAGAAACTAGACTTTTTCTTTGGTCCTGAGAGAGGGAAAACCAGAAATTTCACAATAATTCAGCTTAATGTCATGTCATTGTGTGGATGCCAATTAGTCATAATCTGGCATTTATATGCTGTACAAAGATACATCACACAGATTTAGCCCCTTCAACACAAGTTGCACAACAATCTAGAACCAGATCACACCTCTTGATTCAAAGGAGTATGAATTCAGAAACATTCTCATTCCACAACTGGCCAAATAAGGGCAAGTATTTGCAATCCTCATATAAATCGTATAGTTTATTTTGCAGACATGACAATGGAAGACTGACTCAAATTGAAAATTATGAAGTGTAATTCATGCAGTTTCATGTACCAAAGAGTACGTTTATTTATCAGTCTCACAAGTAGACTTACATTAACACTGCAATGAAATTACAGTGAAAATTCCGTAGTTGCCACACTCCGGTGCCTGTTCAAGAAAACTGAAGGAGAATTTACCATGGCCAAGCACCTAACCTGCACTGTGGGGGGAAACCAGAGCACTTTGAGGAAAGCCACGCAGACAAGGGGAGAATGTGCAGACTCCACACAGACAGTAATCCAAACCAGGAATCGAATCTGGGTCCCTGGCACAGTGAGGCACCAGTGCTAACCACTGTGCCACTATGTTCCAAAGGTGTCCCAAGTGCTTCACAAACAGACATAGTAAAGGGGGAATTGACAAACAGCTCAAAGAAATGGGCTTTGAGGATCAAGAGACACGCCGGAGCAGAGATTGTGAAAGGGAGCTCAAAAAAAAGCAAGGATCAAGATGGCTGAAGGATCTGTCATGAATGGGAGATTAAAAGGGAAAAGGTCAAAGTCAAATGTATCAAATGTTTTGGGGAAGATATAGACCTGTGGATTTCAGAAATATGGACGACTGAATTAGTGAGGGACACGTGCATGAGCGTTTTGGACAAGTTGGGAGTTTATGGAGCATGGAGAGTGAAAGGCTAGCAAGGATCACATTAGAGTCATTAAACTGAATCATTCTGCATCCCACAGGCAAGCTTGAAAGCAGGACCAGGAGCAAACTTGCAGGTTAGGACATTGGAAAAGCAGGCCAACGTGTTCCTGCTTCAAGCAATGTTGCTAGTGGGGAGTGAGCAACGGCAGGGCTACCTGTGGCTGCCACACCCATTAAGAATTAACGAAGGGCAAGTTGTGGAGGATGGGTAGACCTGCCCGAGATCTTCCAAGGAGCAGAGCAGTGTCCCATTGAATGCCAAGTCCGACAGCGCTTTAGAGATGGCCACTTGACTGCAAAGCAGGGTCCAGCAAAACCTGTTTTATTCCTCTGCACCCCTGACAGGATGCCAGAGGATCATATATCCAATTGGCACCCTTGCCTACAGAAAACTTTTACAACATAGTAATTCTTAGGAGAATCACAATCAGCACAACTTCCCACTCAGAGGTTGAAAGTGATATGGCAGTAGTGGAAAGTAAACAACGATAGAATTTATGTCTTGATCATAGATGGAATCTGGATCTATTGTTGACAATTCAAGGTACTGATGTTTGGGAAGTATGATTGCCCAACAAATCGGCAATCAAGAGAAGAGTATACACATTTTCTGTTCGTAAAAAAAAACAGATCCACCAGCATTGGAACAGAGAAATATATAAATGTTAATTTGCAGCTACAGACAGACCTTTATTCAGCACTGATGTATGAACTGGCTTTGGCACAAACTCAAATGCAGAAGTGTTAAGTTGGGCCCAAATAGTGAGAAAGCTTTTCAACTACAAAAATCATTAGGGGCTTACTTTCAACTCTAAACGAACATAGTTAAACAGCTCACTTCAGACATAAACCCACACAACTGAACGTGCTGTATCATGCCACAATAAATTCACTGGTTATAAACAAGGAAAGGAAGGTTTAAATTTCAATTAACTCCTTAAAGATTCAATTATTTCTGCTGCAAATATTTATGCTAGACATATGTGGTAGCAAAAGTTGACCATATTATTCTCAGTAGTGAGAATAAGCTTCTGTGATTTGGACAGGAATCTTTTATTTTGTACAATCCTGACAGATGGAAAAGTCATCATGTTGAAACTGAATGAAAACAAAAGGGATAACTCTCAAAGCTGTTGCCACTGAGAAGCAAAATCCCGGTAAAATTCACATAACCTCATCTAATAAAAACAATAACTTATTCAATTCATGTTTAGTGCTCTTCATGGGTTAAAAAAAATCTTCTTTGAGGCAAACGAACACTGACACTCTCTCAAAGAGGAAAGCTCGAGTTTATCTACACCATGGTCCATGTACCCCGTGGCTCATTTTCTGGTGCATCAGTAGTGGGTGGGTAGTTTGAGAGAAGGCAGTCAAATAAAGTTTCTTTGCTCTTAATGCACCCCAAAGTATTTCAACAAGTGGATTACACCTACCAGTGCTTAACTGAGAAAACCGGAAACACAATAAAATGTAACAATTTTCTCAAAAATATTGTCACGAGCTTTGCATCATTAGACATGGGAATTCACATCCCCTTCGTCCTATGTAAAAAATTTTCCCCTTGATCAGGCTGGCAACAAAGACCTCCCTACTAACAACCATTATTCATCTTTAGAAAACCCACCAACATACCCTCTCAAATGCTGATGCAAGATGCTCCCTTTATAATTATTTTCATATTCAACAAACAATTCATCACATTATATTCAAAAAATTATGTCTCAAGACACTTTACTTTTCATTTATCAGCACCATTGCTAGACTGTGTGTGTGTGTGTGTGTGCGCGTGCGTGTCTGCGCACACACGCTGCAGAGGAGAGGCTGTATACGTTTTACATTTCGGAAGACAGATTGCCAATATAGGCAGAGAGGACTGGGGATGGTGAATGTGTCGGGCTTAAGTATGGAACAACATAAGGAATAGATAAGCTACTGATGAGCTGAAATTCGTAGAGGACACCAATCTGGCGACCAGCTGGAAGAACATTAAAACTGTTGACTATGGTGGGGGTGACAAAGACATGAATGAAGTTTCAACAGCAAATGGGCTGAAAAGGCGCAGCAGCACATGACGTTGCAAAGGTGAAAGTAAGTTATCTTTGCGGTTAAAGTATGGACTTGGAAACTCAGCACAGGGATGAATAGGAGACTGGGAGGTTTCCAACAGTCTGGTTTAGTCTGAGACAGTGGGCATTGTATCAGGGCCAAAGTCATTGACCAGGATTTTCCAGTCAGCAGGGAACGAATGGCATTAGCTGTTCCTTTCACTTACACTCATCACAGACTTGCTGTGGACTGTCACATTCTAACATGCAATTATTAGAAAGTTATTACTGCAAAATCCTGATCAATGGTTTAGCTCTTCATAATGTTTTACCGCAGAAAATTGCAGCACATTCAAGGCTGAATGTTAGAATGCCTGACTGTGCAGAGATGGTGGTGGGATTGAAAAGGGTAGTCCCTGCCCTATTTCTGCAGATGTTGTTGCTAAAGATTAGCATATAATAAGAGGATGCTGTGTTTGGGAAACAGTTAGATAGTGGAGTGTAGCAAATGAAATCATTAGTGGAGATACTCTAGCTACAATCAGGTAGACTGGAACCAAGGTGGGGCCCATGAAGCTGAACAAAAGAGGAGAATTGTATCATCAACCACTTCAAAGGCTGCACAGAGATAAGCAGCATCAGTGCATCACAGTCACACAGCATGTAGACAGTGCCTTTAGTTATGGCCTTTCTAGCATCGAAAGTGAAGCAGCAGCAGCAAAGTATTCTGGATGCTGGAAATCTGGAATAAATACAGCAAATATTGGAAATTGGTCAGGCAGGACCTGTGGACAGAAAGAGGTAACATTTTAGGTTGATGACTTCATAACAACTTGAGAAGGAATAGGTTTTGAGCAAGTGGTGAATGGGATAGGAAAAAGGATGGTATGTGACAGTGTTGAAGACAGTTACTATTACATGGCTAAAAAAGAGTGGTAATAGGGTAAGGAGAAAAACTTAAAGAAGTTCTGCTGCAATAAAAATATTAATATTGTCCCAAATGTTTTGCGCATCTCTGCTAGTTTCATTAAATTAAACAATGTTAGACGTTAGAGAATAAAAAGGAAATGTAACAATTTCACAACTGGTACTAACTCCAAGCTGCTCTTCAGGAGTTGTCACAAGGCACACAGTTCAAAGCTATTAAACGAAAGTGACAAATAAGCTTGTGAAAACTAAGGTAGTAAGGCAACAGAGCCACATAGAAACAGGGAGAGCCCAAATGCCAAATTGAAAAACAGTTCATTCAACGTAGTATCAGAAAGCCTAAAGCAACATGGAAATTCTGACTTGGAACTGACCAAACAGTTAAATCCTGGATTAATTGCACTTTCAGAGAAACCTTCAGTAAGCAAATGAATTAAGAAATGTAATTCAAGTTACTCAATATCTCTGCACTCATGGAAGTATAATTTCCAAGAATTGGATTGTGCTCCTTCTTGTTCCAACTTGCTCCTCGGAAAATAAATTATTTTAATGAAATGAAAAAGGGGTATCACATTGGGAATTTTCCAAATTTACTTGCAATGAAATAAGAATTCCAAGACTCTCTTGAACTGTGGTCATAGATTGCAGATTGACAGCTATCTCAATACAGCACATTTAAAACCTTTGATCATGATTTTATTTCTCTTTTGCTACATAATGAAGACAGGCTGTTTTACCAAAATGATATTTTTCAACAAATAATTGGTATTGTCACTGGACTAGTAATCCAGAGATCCAGGACAATCCTCTGGGTACCCAGGTTCAAATCCCTTCATGGCAGATGGTGAAATTTGAATTCAATAGAAAACAATCTGGAATTAGAAGTTTAATGATGACCACGAAGCCATTATTAGTCGTCGTAAAACCCAACTGATTCACTAATGTCCTTTAGGGAAATAAATCTGCCGCCCTTACCTGGTATGGCCTGCATGTAACTCCAGATCTACAGCAATGTGGTTGACTCTTAATGGACTCAGAAATGGCGTAGCAAGCCACTCAGTTCAAGGGCAATTCGGGATGGGCAACAAATGTTGACCCAGCCGGCAATGCCCAAATGCTGTAAATGAATTTTAAAAAGGATCACTCTTTGGTTGGCAAGGTGGAAACAATGGTGCACCACTGTGATCAGTTCTGGGGCTTCATCTTTTTACAAATTATATAAATGACTCGGATGAAGGGACCAAAAGGTACGGTTGCTAAATTTGCTGATGATACAAAGATAGGAAAGTAAGTTGTGAAGAGAACACAGGAAGCTGCAAGGGGTTATAGATAGGTCAAGTGATTGGGCAAAAATGTAGCAAATGAAGCATAATGTAGAAAAATGTGAAACTGTCCGTTTTGGCCATAAGATTAAAAATGATCCAAATGGTGAGAGATTGCAGAGCTCTGAGAGGCAGAGGGAGCTGAGTGTCCTTGTGCATGAAATACACAAGTTTAGGATGACCACAGCAAATAATTAAGAAAATAAGTGAAATAAGTGTAGCACAGTAAAGAAGGTAGCACTGTTCTCTTTAGAGCATATAAATACTAATTAATCTTCCATGTAGATTTAAGATTAAGTTAGGTCTTCAGGTGGTGTTATTTAGGATTTTGGGGTAATCAAATTGGGACATACAGATGTTTTTGGGTTCCTATTTTGAATTCATACCCTGTCCATATTCTTAAAATTTTCTATGTCCTTAGTCAATAACAGGACCTATCAATCTTATCAAACTATAATCACACCCTTGGTGCACTGGCAGGCTACTCGATCATTTGGGGGGGGGGGGGGGTGGCAGCGGCATCCAAACATGAAGTCATGCTCACCAATATCCACAAATACACATCAAAGAGTCATTAGAATGCAGTTAGAATTAAGAACATGGGCTATTTTTTCCAACTCTTGTGCACATATCTGGCCAACTGCAGCATCATTTATTTATTTTAAACAATGGTGCAGTGGGCCACACCACCAGATAGCACCAACAGTAAAATATGAAGAGAAATCTTAAGATCTTGAAAATCAACCATTCTAATAAGGCAGCCCCCCAAAAACTACTCCTTATTCACCTATGACCATGAGACCAACTTCCCCTCCAACTCGATTTTCAAGTTTGCTGATGGCATCACCGTAGTGGGTCAAATCTCAAACAATGACAAGACGGAGTACAGGAATGAGAGAGAATCTGCTGAACTGGTGCGACGGCAATAATCTCTCCCTCAACATCAACAAAACGAAGGAGATAGTCATCGACTGCAGGAAGTGTGGTGGAGAACATGCTCCTGCCTACATCAATGGGGACGAAGCACAAATGGTCGAGAACTTCAGACTCTTAGGCGTCCAGATCACCAACTTATCCTGGTCTCCCCATGCCGAAACTATAGTTAAGAAAGCCCATCAATACCTCTACTCAGAAGAAATTTGGCATTTCTGCTACGGCTCTCACCAACTTTTACAGATGCACCTTAGAAAGCATTCCTTTTGGTTGCATCACAGCTTGGTATGGCTCCTGCTCTATGACCACAAGAAATTACAAAGGGTAGTGAATGATGCCCAGTCCATCAGGCAAACCAGCCTCCTATTCATTGACTTTGTCTACACTTCTGGCTGTCTCAGAAAAGCCGCCAGCATAATTAAGGACCCCATGCATACCGGACATACTCTCTTCCACCTTTTTCCACTAGGAAAAGGATACAAAAGTCTGAAGTTGCATACCAAGCAACTTGAAAACTTCTTCCCTGCTGCCATCAGACTTTTGAATGGATTATCTCACGCTAAGCTGATCCTTCTCTACACCCTAGCTATGATTGTAACACTACATTCTGCAATCTTCCCCTCTCCTTCTCAGAACGATAGGCTTTGTCTGTGTAGCACACAAGGAACAATACTTTTCGCTGTATACTAATACATGGAACAATAATAATAAATCAAATCTCTTGAACCGAGACAGAATGAAAACTGAAATGCTGGAAATTTCAACCACTAGAAACCATGAAGCGAGACAAGTTCATATATTTTTGAAACACTGTCAACTACTTTTGTTAATGTTCTGTAGTGTTACTCAGAATGGCCATTCTTAGGTTCTTAATCATTAAAAGTTATTGAACACATTAACTATCTCACTCACCTCTTACACACACCATTACTTGGATTATCCACAGCTCTTGTCTTTGTAATTGTGCAAATGCCAAAATGTTTCCAGTAAATAGATCTAAGTGCCAAATGCTCGACAACCCAAGCAGCTGCACAGAAATTGTCCAGAATTCTCTCAATGCTACAATCTTGTGATCCTTATCCAGATTAAACATTAATTTGCACATGTTGTTCTCAAAACATTATCGAAGGACTGTGTTGTATAAATGCAAATCATTTGACAGCAGCTTGAGAGTGTATCAGCAGTTTTGGCATCAATAGAGAATGCAAATGACACAATTTCAGATACATCTCAGTGCACTTTGCCAGACAATTAAACTCAACCCAGGTAATACTTTGCAAAGTTGTTTCATGTAAAATGAAACTGAACTAGTTCATGGCTAATTCCCGAGGCTGGCGTATAAATCATTGTTTTCCCAGTTTCATGAGGTCTTTTGCTTTGCATTAGAATGGAAAATATAGATTAATAAGTTTATATACTGTTAAAAGGATCAGTAAGGAATGACACTGCAATCATATCCCCTTGGCAATGAGGCAAACTGAAGGAGGAAGAGGAGGACAGTGAGAACTGGAGTGAGTTTGGAGGGAGAGGGGTGGGGGGTAGAGAAGAGAGAGAGGGAAAAAGTGGGGCAGGTGCAGAAAAAGGTGGGAAGCCAAGCACTTTTAAAACCACACTTCCTGATAAACAGGCTTAGGGTTAAGTTTTATGCTTCCAAATGTGTGCCAATAAAGCATATGCAAATTAAAGAAAAAAAAAGTCAAATGTGTTAAACTAAATTCCTTTACAGCATTGAGTAATGTGAAGATAATAATGCATCTCACAGGAGGAGGAGTAGGCCATTTGGTCCCTTGAACCTGCTCTATCATTCAACAAAATCATGGTTGATCTGACTGTGGCCTCAACTCTACATTCTGCCTAACCCCTGCTAAACTTTGACTCCTTTGTTCGTCAACAGTCTATCTCTGCCTTAAAAATATTAATTGACCCTGCCTCAATGCACTCTGGGGAAGAGAATTCCAAAGATTCTCAGTCCTTTTGCGAAAAAAAGAATGTCCTCTCATCTTCATTTCAAATGGGAGACCCTGTAGTTTTAGGCTGCGGCCCATAATTCTAATCTCTCCCACACAGGGAAACATCCTTTCAGCATCTACTCTATAAACCCCCCTCAGGATCATCTCTCAATTTTCTAAACTCCAACAAATACAGGAACAGCCTGCCCAACTTTTGTTCATCAGATAATCCCTCCCTCCCAGATATCAGTCAAGTGAACCTTCTCCGAACTGCTTCTAAACGTGTTTATGTCTGCCCTTAAATAAGACTAAGACTGTACTCAGTGCTCTAGCTGTTGTCTCATCAATGCTTTCTATAGCTGCAGCAAAACATTCCCTTGCAATACATGGCAGCATTCTATTTGTCTTTCTAATCACTTTGTACCTGCATACTAACTTTTCATGCTTCATGTACCAGGGCACCCAGATCTCCACATCATGGCTACCACTGATACTGCACACTGTTGGCACCAAGTGGAGAGGATCCCCAAGAAGATCACACATATCGACACAGACATCAAGTTTCTACACATTATTTTGCAAATTGAGTTCGTCTCTTTAAATGCCCCATTTGTGAACAGAACTCCCACTTATCTGATGAAGGAACAGTGCTCCGAAAGCTAGTGGCTTGTGCTACCAAATAAACCTGTTGGACTTTAACCTGATGTTGAGACTTCTTACTGTGTTCACCTGAGAGCATGCAGCAGAATTTACTGCTTTTCTACTGTTCCTGCCAAAGTGGATAAATTCACATTTTGTAAAATTTTGCTCACTTGCTTAACTTGTGTCCCTTTACAGACTCCTTCAGACCTCCTCACAACTCACTTTCCTTCCTATCTTTGCGTCATCAGCAAATTTAGCAACCACACATTTGGTCCTTTCATCCAAGTCAGTGGACATAAGTGACTTGATGCAAAAAGTGCCATCATGTTGCCCCTTATTGGCAGTGATCTAGATTGCGGCGTTAGTTCATGCTTATTTCCAGCCCCTCAAAAAGTCAACTGCTATTTATGGTGTTCATTTTTATCCCACATAGGTGAGCTAAACATCTTTCAGATAACTTGTTTTGTTAAATAGTTGAACCCCACCGCCACCTCCTAAAAAAAATATAATTGGGAGCTTTTTGTGTTTCTGCTGAAGGTAACCAATTTGACGGTCTTTTAAAAATTAACAGTTCTTCAACACTTGTCCAACATCAGTAACTTATCTTGTCAACTGGTGAGATATTCACTGAATAAACTGGGGGATTGCCACTCCCGTCACGGTGTGACACAGTACTCATTAGTATTTACAACAATCTAGATGACTCATGTGCTGCATAACAGGCATGGTCAAAATAAAGAACAAAAGCAATCACATAAATGAGACAATTTAATAACTGTGAAAGAAAAGTTCCCTGCATTAGGGAACAATGACCAATTTAATGCTAGAATAATTCTGTATGTGAGGCAGGAGAACTGACATCAGCACCATGCTCAATCACAGAACAAAAGCTCCTCTATGTTTTGCCAATTTGCAGTAGGCATGCATATAAATCATTCTTTGTTATGTGCAAATATATGGGATTGAAAAAAATCAGATTCTATATTTAAATCTTGTGGCTTCCACAGCCACAGAAGCAGTAGAGCATTAATACTTCAAGTTCTTCATTCTGATTAAATCAAAAAAGGGCTAAACATCTGCTTTTTTTCCTTTGCTATATTTATAGTGTTAACATTTCGTAGTGGCTATTCCAGCCAGGAAAGCTATGTTCACTCACCACCCCTACTTTCACTTGCCCATCTCCCTGGCACCTTCCCACATAAATTACAGCAGATTCAACATTTGTCCATTTATCTCTTCCCACACTGCTCTTCAGGGCCCCAAACAAAATGTCAACGTGAAACTGCAATTTACATTCATTTCCTTCAATCTATTATGCTGCATTTATTGGTCATCATGCTGTCTCCAATTCAGGCAAGGGACTTGGGAAATACCTCTGCCTTGTCTGTGTAATGATGGCCCTTGTGGCTCACCACTTTAGATTCTACTTCGATTCACACTTCAACTATTTTTGGTCTCTTACAGTGCTTCAAACAACCTCAATGCAAGCTTCACAATTAGTTTTCCACCTTTTCTTTAGCCTGGACAAGGGCTTGCGCCCTTAGCAATAATGGCCATGTTCTTTACAACAGGGGTACTGGTGATATGGGGTACGTCTGTCAGCATCCAAAGGGTTGGTCAACGTTTTAGACAGGGTTACATTTTGTCAAACACTGCACTGTTGGAGATAATAGTGCTGGGGAGGGGATATGCTGTTAACCTTTTCATTCCTTTGAACATTGCAAATGAGATTACTATGAAAGTCCCCTAGTTGCCACACTCTGGTGCCTGTTTGGGTACATTGAGGGAGAATTTATCATGGCAATGGACCTAACCAGTTTGTGTTTTGAACTGTGTGAGGAAACCGAAGCACCTAGAGGAAACCCATTCAGACATGGGCAGAACATGCAGACTCTGCACAGAGTGTGTGTGACCCAAGCCAGGAATGGAACCCAGGTCCCTGGCACAGTGACGCAGCAGTGCTAACCACTGTGCAGACTGGTGGGGGGGGGCAATGTGTTTCACCAGAATTTTCTCTCGTCACTTCAGATCTTCAGCATTTACGGACTTCGCCTCTCCTCCAATTTTTTACTTTTCTTTTTCTTTCTCCCACATTATTTGCAATTTTGGTATTTTGAATTTTTAATGAGTTCATCAACGACCATTCACATGCATTACCAGAATTTACAGATGACACTAAACTGTAGGATCTTGTCAACACCAAGGCAGACGGTGATAAAATACAAGACAATACTTCTTCAGAAGGAACTCTTCAAAATACAGCTAATGAAAATACAACAAAACTTACTCCAACTTACAAATCAAAGAAAGGGTTTAATAGAGAAACATTACTCCAAACTTGGGGCCTCGTCCTGGGCCAATCCAAACTGCCCACAATTCTACATAGTTCCTTATTTATAGTGAATCAGCTGGTCAGCTGACTATAACATCCCTTTGTTATTGATTCCATGGTTTACTGGCTCAGCTGACCCTTAAATCTTGTTCCCACTAGTCACATTACATACGAAGTTGGCACTGGTTACATTTTAACAGACAACACAAATGCATTTACAGATTGGATTTGTAATTGGCAAAATAATTTCCATACAGATAAAGATGAGATGTTACATTTTGGTGGCAAGATAAGGGGACCAAAGATCCTCTGAAACTAAGAGTCCAATATGGATAGAGGAGCAAAGATCTAAGCATACAGAAAAGTAAAATGATCTAAAACAGGTTGATGAGGTGATAAGAATATAGCTCATTTTTAAAAAGGAGAAAATTGTCAATCAGAGAATGCAGGTTAAACTCTCAGAAACGAGATAAGGCTACACTTCCAGCAATGTGAATAAAAGGATATCAAGGCACTGGACAAGGTGCAAAAATAATGATATGCGATGTAACGTACAAGTTTTAATTTGTATTATAGCTTATTAGCAATGATAGTATAGGCTGGGCACTTTTCTCTGGAAAGAAAGACAGCATAGGTAACCCAACAGAGGTCTTTTATGGAGGGGTTTGATGGGGTGGATTAGGAAAGATGTTTTCACTTAAGGGAGGGCTAAAAAGGGGTCATAAATACAAGATAATCACTTCATATATCCATCAGGGAAATCAGTGAAAACCTTTTGACCCAGCGATGGTTATAATGTGGGACTCGCTACAACAGGAAGATGTTAAGGCAGACAGCAAAGACTTTTTTTATTCATTCACAGATGTTAGGCCAGCATTTATTGCCCTTCCTTAATTGCCCTCAAGAAGGTGGTGGTGAGCGACTTTCTTGAACCATTGCAGTTCATGTGGTGTAGGTACACCCACAATGCTGTTAGGCTGGGAGTTCCAGGATTTTGACTGAGCGACAGTGAAAGAACGGTGACATGATTTCCAAGTCAAAATGGAGGGCAAGTTTCAGACAGTGGAACTTTCAAGTGACTGCTGCCCTTGTCCTTTCAGATGGTAGCGGTCACAGGTTTAGAAGATACTGCCTAAGTAGTACTGGTTACAATGCATATTGTAGATTTTTCACACTGCCATTATAGTGCATTGGTAATGAAGGGCCTGAATGTTTGCAGATGGGGTGCCAATCAAGTGGGCTACTTTGCTCTGTATCAGGTTTCCTGAATGTTCCTGGCACACACTGTCATCCAGGCAGAAGTATTTAAGGGGAAGCCAGATTTGGATTTTCATTTGGAAAAAAGAGGAATAGATTGGGCTGACCATATTAGATGAGGTGGGTGCTCTGGTGGGAAGAGGATCATGCAACATGTGAACATTGAATGAACAAGTTAGCCAAATTACTTGTTTCTATGCTTTATATCTTATGTAATAATTATCTATTAAGCAATTTACAGATCTCAATATTCTCTCCCCAAATCCCTTTACTCCTTTGATTACATTTTCCCCAAATTTTCTTAAAACTTCATTTGCTTTTAGTTCTGCCAAACAGTATTGAAAACATTAACCGGTTTTCTCTTTACAGTTGCTGACAGATCAGCTGTACGGTTTTAGCATTCCTAGTTCTAGAACTTATTTGCCTTTTGATTTACAAATCATGGTTTTAAAATCTCTACATCTTTTATTGTACTCAATATTGCTATTACTGATATTACTCAGTGGCATCAAGGAGGAAATTTCAAACAAACATTCATGATGTCCAAAAGGTAGCACTTGTTCAAATTTGAAGGAATCCACTTTCTCTGCCATCGTCAGTGGACTAGGCGAGCTTGCTGAGTGCAGAAAATCACCCTCAATATCCTCAAAGCATGAACTTCCGCTTCGTAATTTAACCAAGTGTTTGCTTTATTGAGTGGAAAGCCAATGCATACTTGCACATACAGTTCAAAGTATATACTTATTTTCAAAGCATTAAGTGTTCAAATGTGCTGATGATTTACGCTTGTGATTCTCTTGGTAAACCTATTTTGTGTTTATATACTATATTTTCATGCAGAAAATGTGGCTTTAGCTATACGTTTTTATATCAGCAGTGTCTCAAAAATCCAGCCTGGGACAAAATTGAAGCATGAAGTTGACATGAATTGTTCTACTGCTTTGGTGCCCATCTCCTGTCTTTGGAGGGGGATTCTCAATTCACTTAATTCACGGAGGGGCCCTGATCAATGAAAAGTCACTTAAAACAGAAGAACTGATCACACTTTTGTTCTAGTTGCAAAAACTCCTACCCTATCAATGTGAAACATGAATCTCCGTGTAAAAAACCAAAACACTTCAACCAATGAAACAAGCCACTGAAATAGTTTTTAATAACGACATGTTTTGACGATGTTCATGATAAGTCAGAATCACACAAATACACAGAGAATCTTGTTCATTCAGCCCACTGGTCGATGCTGATGTTTACACACCACACAAGACTCCAACAACAAGCTTTTCACCCCCTGCTCTCACATTCCTCTATTCCCTCCCCGCAAACATGCCATTGCTATCTACTTCAACCACCTTATGTGGCAGCAATTTCAACATCCTCACAAGTTTACATGTAAAGAAATTTTGCAACGGTCAATACACTGTTACGTATTATAAATGTACACTCATCAGTATTGAGACAACTCTAGAATTCAAATGCATTGGAAAGCTGCCTGAAGCTCAGTAGAATGGAGTCTCAGATCTAGCGTCTTTTGAGATGTATTTGAGATGGTTTGAAATCAATGGGAAGACATTCATGAAATCCATGGAACTTGTAGAGAAAGCCACCGAAAACAAAACATTGTCGGAAGTCTCAAACTGGGATCGCTGGGAAACTTATACAGATCTGGAAACACTGGAGCGGGAGGTCTGCGGAGCTAATACAGGGAGATTCAGCAATTTGAGAATACAGAGGGCAGTCCCAGCAATCAGCAAAACTGGAATGGCAGTTTCAAGGCTTGTCAAAACTGGAAGGAGATCCCAGTACTTGGGAGTCTTTCAGTTGAATGGTGATGTCGTCCAGGAGGGTAACTGATGTGGTTAGAGCTTTGGGGACCACAGACAGACAGCACTCAGAGGGGCCCATGCAAACTGACCCACTGAAATAATCAGGCATTTCCCCAAATTTGCAAATAGTCCACCTCTTCCCCAATTCCCTTGTTAGCAGGTAACTCCTCCCCCACCACTCCTTTATCACCCAATTCCTACGTTGAATTCCATCTTAAAAGACATTATTTAGAGGTTTGTCAACTTGTACTCTTCACACTTCCATAAACAAAAAAGGAACCACATTAGACATTCCAAAGTTCAGTTTATGCAGCCATTCCAACCTTGTACTTTTAAAATGAACTTGGAGCTAAAAATAGAGGAGAGAAACACATCATGATTGATATGACTGAAACCCACTTCCAGTAAGCAATCTTCTTTTTAAATGTCACCAAAAGAAACACAGGCACTATTAATTACAAGCATGGCCTAAGTTAGGAATAACACTGAGCATGTATTATTGAAAGCCAAAACCTGCCTGTAATAATGCTATGAATTCAATTTCCAATGTATTCCAAAGTTCTGACAAAAGCATAGAAACTCACAAACCCTCAAGGTGAGGGCAACCTCTGTGTCAATCAAAGGAAATCTATCAAACTCGGCATATTGCACATGATCAGAATGCGTGGGTGTAATTGGCAAGTCCCTTCAACTGCTCTGGGGTGGAAGTATCCAAATACAACCCACAGTTCAGACATGCTCTCAGAATCATACCTTTCAGACAGCATCTCACGTTTTTCATCCACCATCTGGGTCCCATGGAGGGGGGGGGGGGGGGGGCGGCAGACCCACCAGAGGTGGCAGCATATTGGTGTGTGGTCAAGAATGACCAGGAAGTCCTCAAAATTCTCCACTAGCCAGAATCATACCTTGCAGTTCATGTGTGAAGGTACACCCACAGTGCAGTTCATAGAATTCTACAGTGCAGGAAGCCATTTGGCCCATCGAGTCTGCACAGACCACAATCCCACCCAGGTCCTATCCCCGTAACCTCCATTTTAAACCCGCTAATCCCTCGAACTTATGCATCCCGAGACACTAAGAAGCAATTTAGCATGGCCATTGCACCTAACCCGCACATCTTTGGACTGTGGGAGGAAACTGGAGCACCCAGAAGCAATTCATGCAGACACGGAGAGAATGTGCAAATTCCACACAGTGACCCAAGCCAGGAATCAAACCCAGATCTCTGGAGCTGTGAGTGCTAACCACTATGCCACCGTGCCGCCCTGTTAAGAAAGGAGTTCCAGGATTTTGATCCAGCAACAATGAAGCAACTGTGTTTTGTTCCAAGTCAGCTAATTGGAGGGGTACTGGCAGGTAAATGCAGATGTTGCCAGAAACACCCTTATACCATAAACAACTTTTTTAAAAGCCCAAAATTTGCATTAAGATTTTAAAAAAATCTTTTGAAAAATGCCAATTCATGGTGATGAAATTTAAAGGGACAGTGACAAAACCAACTGGACAAAAAAGACAAAAATTATAGATTCTATCCCAATTCCTAATTAAAAAGTAAATTATTCAGCAGACTCAATTTCATTTAAACAATTCAACTGAATATTAAAGACAAAGGGAAATGCTGTTTAAATAAGTTGTTAGGTAAACAGGTTCCACTTTCTGGTCATCAGGGAAAAATGTAAAACACATGCATATAAGACCTAGATTGGTGTAAATCACACATCTAGCAAATCAGGGAACAAGGCGGCAATTTAAAACCATTTGTAAGCCCCAAAACTCTGTCTGAAGTTACGCATCAGGTGACAATGAGACACTTAGGGTTCCTGTTCAACCCACTGCTCGTTTTGTAGCAACAGAGGCAGCCTGCCATTGGCAGGATCTTCTAGTCCCACTGTTGTCAAAGGGTGCTGCTAACTGAATGCACCACTTGTCACCGGGAAACCCACGGTGCGAATGCGTCATTGGCAGGAATGGAAGGCCCCCCCCCAGTATGAATGGCCAGAAAATTTTAGTCATAAATTTTCCCATATAATTGCTGAATTTTAATATAAATTGGTAACAAGTGCGCAAGCTTAAAAATGTAAAGTCAACAGGCTGAAAAAATAATAGTCAAAACTATTGCATGAAATTAAGTTGAGCAAACTTGTTGGATCACTTATTGTTCACAAATGTATTTTTGATTTGTAATTTTTATTATTTGTGGTTTTGAGCTTTGATTGAACCTTGTTAATTGTTGGCTTTTTTTTAGTTACCATTACATGCATAAGAAATAAGGCTCTGAGGTGAAGCAACAGAAAATATATTTTTAGGAAAGTACGTACCCCGTTTGGAACAGACAAAACGTCGACAGTTGTTTTTTTTAAGAAAATAACAAGGTTGTAACCTTGGCAGAATCCAGGATTAAGCACCAGGATTTCTAAAAAAACTTTAACTGTGAAGATCAATAAAGACAACTAACGTGAACACGGTGTTTCATGTTGTTGGGAAACGTTCCTCTCTAAATACCTGTCATGTGATTGAAAGTCTAATACCAACATTGCAGGTAGCAAATCAGATTGTGCGGATCCCCTATTGAGCAGTTGGGCATGGTGAGGAGGGTGGAAAGAATAATTTTAATGCTCAGAATTAGTTGCAACTGCTTTTGATATCACAGCAGTTTCTGATCTACTGATAGTCATGTGTGTCTTCATCTCCAATTTACACTGCCTTCACCCTAAGTATTGGAGAAGTTGGATTGCAATAAAAACGTAACATTTTTGCTTTTCAAGTCTATATTTCACCATTGATATGGGATAGTATTAATATTCAACAGGTGAACAGATAGGTCACAATGACAAACTGATTTGGTTTGTTCTGCATTAATTACATTTCAAAAATCTAGAAATGGCATCTGCTTCACGTTAAAGACCATCATACATCATTTCAGTACAATATGCTTTATTGTAGCAGTCTGATAGTCTCGCTTGTAATTCCCCACGCTACTGTAATGGAGAATACATTGCAGTGACGTGGGATAGAATTCGTTAACATTTAGATTTTCAGCACTACATAAAGGAATACAAGTTACATCTCTCAGCTTTTCGTAATATAACCAACCACTGGTAGCTAATGAGGTAAAAGTGTACAATACTATGTTTTGTTCCCTTATGGCTCCAGCATAGCTCGAGGAAGCACAAGTGTTAATTGATCTCATGTTGTGTAATGTAGGTTTAGAATATAAACAAACATTAGCTTTCCAAATTAGTTTTCAACAAATAAATAACTGGTGATTAAAATGCACGGTGTCAGCCTGTTAAATACATAAACAATGTTTAGCAGGAATGAAATGTGCAGGGAATGTTCCCGATCATTATTGTCTGCTGCAACGTGTACAACCTCTAGCTACAGTGCGGGAAAATGTCTTTCCTGGGATTACATAAGTGAAGCGAGGTGTCTCCTGTGTTGAGGATAATAATGTAATGCAATGTTTTTGCTGCATCCAGGAATAAGCATTATTGCTAGTTAGGAAGGCTAATGCTCAGGTTTGCATCATTTAATTGCAATGGCCTTTTGTCACTTTCCCTTTTTGTACATGATGTACAGAGTAATATATTACTCACTGATCTGAAATGAGACTCTGGATTCCAAAGAAGAGTTCATACGGAGTTGGATTGTTAACTCTGTTTTTCTCTCCACAGGTGCTGCCAGACTTGCTGAATCTAACCAGCGTTTTCTGTTTTTATTTCAGTTTCCAGCAAATGCAGTATTTTTTTGGATCAGTTCATCTGATACAGGCTTTTAATTTGTCAATAATGCTGTTTACTTTTACCATCAGGTCTACAACTGAAAAGCAAAAATATCCCACTTTGCGTGAAGACATTTTGCTCACAAGCAGCTTATTTTCATATAATCTATAAATGCTCTTTGGATGAAAAGCAGAATGACCAATTTAGCAGCTTAAAAATCAATACGCAATTTCAGCACAATACATCCATTCTTAGGGTGGGATTTTCTGGTTTCTACCCACCGCAGGAATCAATGCAGGCAGGACAGAAAATTTGACGGACCAGAAGATCCGTTGATTTTGGGCAGGAATTTCCTGTCCCATGGGGGGCTGGATCAGAAAATCCTGCCTTTATTAGAAGAGCTGTCCTTTGGAAGTGGGTTAAAATCAGTCTTCTGCAAAAAGGATGTCCATATTTAAGTAAATCAGAAACAAAATATCTTGTGCTGGACAAACATTCAGCATGTCTGGCAACTTCTGTGGGGAGGGGGAGAGAGACAGAGAGAGAGAGAGAATATGAGAGACATAGACATGTTTCAGGTCAATAACTAGTCTTCAGAAATGTTCTGAAGGTGGCTCACGGACCTAAAACATTGGGCAGGCTTCTCCAGTCTGGTCAGTGGCCGGGGCCTGCTGTGAGCGAGAACGCAAAATTTGGTGTTCCAGCCAAAATGCCATTCACTCTCAGTGACACCAGACAATCCCAGCTGTGAACTAGGATGGAAGATTTTGGCCACTGGGTGGGCAGAACCTTTGCTGGGCCAGAAACTGCAGTAAGCCATTCAAAGCTCCAGTGACTTCGACAGGACTGGAAGATCCTGACAGTGGGAGGGCCTTAAAATCCCGCCCCCCCCCCCCCCCCAAGTATTTCCAGCAATCTTTTGTTTTCACTACTAACTTTTCAGGACAGCTGCGGTAGTGCTTTGAAATAAAATTGATCACACTCCCGGAATAAAAGTAAAATCTAAACATATTCTAAGTTTCAGTTTAAATTATATGATATACAATGGCAGAAACCATACACCAAAATTAAAATCTGAGATACAAGTTAGTTGAACTTAATGCTTTGCCATGCTAATTGTATTCGTTAGTACCTCAATGTCAAAATGGGGCTAAGTCCCTGTGATCATGAAAGATTTCCCTAAAAAAAAATCACAACTTGTCTGACCAATTTTAAAATACCTTGTTTGCAAGTGAGTTGCTTTGGATATGGAATTATTTGGCTGAATTCATTCAGATCTTAGAATCCCACTAATAGGGGTCAAGTAAAAGCTTACACTGTTACGGTTACTGAAACCTACAGGTTTAGGACGTCAACACTTCCAGAACATCTATAAATCATTTGCACCTCCAGCTCACTGAGTTTATAGAATTTTAGAAACATCATAGAATGAGTAACCCATTAAACCTTTGATTTAACCCATTAAATGCTCAGCATTCTTGTATTTGTGTTAAAGGAAAACACAAGTGTTACACAAAAGTGGTAGAAAATTATGGGGTAACTATCAAACTAAATTACGGCTCCATATCAATCTAAAATAGGACAGCTTAGATTATGCTGAAGATACAGAAGTTTGCCAAATTTCAACAACTTGATCAACCTCTCAACTTCAAATAAAATGTACACCCAGAGACAATAAATTGCTTTTGAGGTCAGAATATGAAATAGAACAGACTATTTTTTTCCAATCCCCACCAATGAAAATTCTTCACTAGAGATAACTGATCACAAGTTGGCAAACTTCCTATGCTTTCCAGTATTTTGTTTTGGAATTTCTTCAGTCTGTTGCATCTTCAGTCAGTTAATCATGTTTCACACTTAGCTTCTGCAACCCTCATAGCCCACATACTTAAGCTAAATATAATGCATTATTTCCATATTGATAGAATCCTGTATGAAAACAATCTGTGCATGAATAAAAATGATTGGAAAAATGTGTTTGAGTTGGACTGACCTAAGCAGGACAGGATCAGGGCTTTTCAATGGTCATGACTTACATCCCTGGGTTGCTTTTTCTTCCTTTTGATTCAGCTACTTCATAGATAAAGTCAAGAGATTAAATAATAAATTTCCCCTTTCCGCATTATTTAAAGAAAGTATTTTAATGTAGTTTGAGATTCAAAAGACAGTTAACTGTCGTATTGACATCCAATTAACTCAACTCTTGCTAGGAGATCTACTATTAAAGGTATATCAAACATATATTGCTGTGATCCATTCCATGGTCTGGATTCTAACATTTCAAGATTAATAGTTCTTCAATAGAAATAACTGGAGGAAGAGAGGCTGGACTTGCTCATCGCGAGTACTGGCCACCTTCTTATATGCCAAAACACACACAAAAGACTGAGATCACGTACCAACTGACTTGAGAGCAGCTTCTTCCCTGCTGCCATCAGACTTCTGAATGGACCCACTTTATATCAAGTTTATCTTTCTCTGCAGCCTAGCTATGACTATAACACTATATTCTGAACCATCTCCTTTCCTTCTCTATGTAGGGCATGCTTTATCTGTATAGCACACAAGAAATAATATGTTTCACTGTATATAATACATGACAATAATAAATCAAACCAAAATCACATTCTTAATACTAGAAACCCAATGGGCTCAATGGCCTGCCTCTGCTCCTATGTCTGTTCTTGCACTGATTTAAGAACTTTAAAATCAGAAGATTTGTAAAGATGCAATGTTGGAACTATCAAGTCACTCTGGTGTATAATGGATTTGCATTTCCCTAAAACCGTCTTGAGCAAACCCATGCAGCAGAAATCTCAGCTCCAGCTTCCTCTTGTCTTACAATACTGCAGCATTTCCGCTCCAGTTTTATGGAAGAATATCAATAAGTCACCAGTAAAACACATCATAAGATTCAATTTGTTGGTATGAATTAATATTCAGTTAATAACTAAATAGCAACATGAAATAAAGGGAAAGGACAAAAATCAGGAACCAAATGGGAGTATCCAAAATGGTATGGTCATCTTGTGGTGAGGCGACTGATGGAGATAGGACTGCCAGAAAGGAGAAAAGGAGGGCTTAAGACCAAATGGAAAGGTGTTGTGGTGAGGAATGTGTTTTAAACAATTAACTTATTATGCAAACCAATGCATTTGGAAAGTTGCGGTGCATCACTGCACAGATCGTCATGAGACTAGATCAAGACAAAAGCCAATGAGGGTGGGTCCAAGAGGTTCAAGTGTACAAGTCCAGGCACATGAACTAGAATAAGTGAATGAACTGTGCATGCGTGAGCGAGGCTGGCTGACAAGTCCTGGGCTGCTCATCACCTCTCGAGCATTTGTGTCAGCTTCATGGCTCAGCCCTCCCCTTACCACCTTTATTTAGGAGTTTTTAAATTGATCTCTTTTTTTCTTCCTCCTTACCCAAATGCTGATTGCATCACTTTGTTTCTAAAGACTGCCTCTTCGCTCATGTTCTAATATGGTGAACCCACTCCCCACCTCCCCCACCCTGTGCCATTTCATTCACTGCAAAACAAAAGGCTCTTTGTTCAAATTAAGGATTGGGGGTGGGGGGGGGGGGGGGTGCGCCAGGGGGCAGGGGCTGCTGGCAGCAACACTGGTTTAATATGAAAATGGGAGTCAACTGTTTGCTCAGTCTGAGCACCTGATGGATCACTTTCCAACTTCTTCATTATATACTGTGAGAGAGACAGAGAGAGACAGAGAGAGACAGACACAGAGAGAGAGAGAGAGAGAGACACAGACACAGAGAGAGACAGACAGAGAGAGAGAGAGAGACACAGAGAGAGAGACACAGACAGAGAGACACAGAGAGAGAGAGAGAGAGACACAGTGAGAGAGAGAGAGACACAGTGAGAGAGAGAGAGACACAGTGAGAGAGAGAGAGACACAGTGAGAGAGAGAGAGAGACACAGTGAGAGAGAGAGAGACACAGAGAGAGAGAGAGACACAGAGAGAGAGAGAGACACAGAGAGAGAGAGAGACACAGAGAGAGAGAGAGACACAGAGAGAGAGAGACACACACAGAGAGAGAGAGAGACACAGAGAGAGAGAGAGACAGAGGAGAGAGAGAGAGACAGAGGAGAGAGAGAGAGACAGAGGAGAGAGAGAGAGACAGAGGAGAGAGAGAGAGACAGAGGAGAGAGAGAGAGAGACAGAGGAGAGAGAGAGAGACAGAGGAGAGAGAGAGAGACAGAGGAGAGAGAGAGAGACAGAGAGAGACCTTACGGATCTGGTATTATATTTGTTCAAGCAGGTACGGACTGTTCTTCTTTGGCTTGTCCCACACCCTTCACTGTTCATTTAAATAGGTCCCTTAAAAACGCATTAAAATTCCTATTCCCATATTTGAATCATATGATGCCCTAAGTGCGTCATTCACATGCTCCTCCCTCATTTAGTCCTTTCCCCCAACTCTGCAACTGGTGGGACAAAGTGAGCAGGGATGCCAGGGGTGGAGGAACACAGATCCCTTGGTGAGTTGTGAACTTGGGAAATGTTCCAGAGATAGAGAGGGCAGAGGCCATGAAATGATTCAAATACAAGGAAGCAAATTTTAAATTCCAAGCACTGGGGGATGGATGACCAATGTAGGTCAATGAGCACAGACTAACTGGTGAACAGGAAATGATGTGGGACTGGACAGGGGTTCTCAAAAGTGGGGATGGGAGGGGGGTATATATCCATGAGGGGATTTCAAAGGGTCTGTCAAAAATACCTACATAGCATATAAAATATGGACCTTATGCAGTCTACCTACATCCCTTTGTCTGAAGAATTTTTCAACCAACACTGGAGGACCCTGACTAGCTGACTCCGGTGATGTAGAAATGCCAGCGTTGGACTGGGGTAAACACAGTAAGAAGTCTCACAATACCAGGTTAGAGTCCAACCAGTTTCTATCAAATGAACTGGTGAGACTCTAACCTGGTGTTGTGAGACTTCTTACTGAGCTGACTCAGTAACAGGCCAGTAACTGAGCACTGCCACTCATGCAGGCCTAAGCAAGCATCCAGCTGCAAAACATCACCACATCTCTCATCTGCAACCTGTTGTTTAGTCTTCTCATCGGAGGCTAATCTAAAACCCATGCCTCTCATTCCAAGCCTCAATCTAGTGGCCAACACCAGCGACAAGTTTCATATCAAGTAAAATAAAAATGATAGGTGCTTAATTGTAGAATCTTTTTTTTTCCACAGAAAAAAATGCCTGTGCTGTGTTTTAGGGGATCCATGAAATTTTTGTAATGCAAGAAGGTGGCCTCAAAAGCAAAAAGGCTTGCTTCATTTATTGCTCAAATACCTCCTCCCCCTTCTGTGGTAACAGGACACTTTTCGGGACCAAAGGTAGGCCCATTCATGAGTTTGCGCAAAATATGGTCAATCATCTGATCAGGGATAGCTATTGTCCTGCAGGATTGCTTTGACATACAATATTTCAACATCATGCTTGCTCAGCGATTGAATGGCTTAACCCAACTTACGAGGTTGCCGATAAGACCAAACATACTGACCAGTGATGGTAGGCTTGCTATAGACTGTAGTGGAGAACCCACTGACAGAGTATGTAGTTAACCCATGGAAGGAAGGGGGATTAACTGCTCCTTTAGAAATGGTGAATTAGAATGTAGAATGGAGCCCATTTGAGGTGTAATGGGATGTTCTTGCATGCAGCTGTGGATTCAAAGATAGCAAATGTGTTGGCTAATTATCAGAAAGTTGCAAGGGGTAAGGCATTAGATATTGTTTCTTGGCAAAACTAACAATGATGTTTGCAAAAGCTTGGCCTAGGAGGGATCCCTTATAACTCCATCTACTTGCAGAAGTTGCTAATTTCGTAAGTTCAATGGATATAGATTCAGACATTTTCTCAAAATCTTGAGCAACAGGTGAAGCAAGCTGTTACAATGCAGTGGCAAAACAAATAACATTATCCATTAACAGGATGCTGCCACCACATTTCCGTGTCAGTGTGATGCCAGGTATTTAGGCCATACAACCCAATGATTGGCAGATTGCAACAAACAACACCTCCTTTTGGCTGTTCACAAAAGGAAAAAAGTATTGGCGATCTCCAATTAGCCAATGTCTGCAAAACCCAAAACAAAGCATCCAAGGGATTCTGTAACTGGAAAACACTTGCTAAACAGTGTGCTAAGAATGATACTGAAAATCAACCCAAGGTTGTCAAGTGGGCTCACAGTGTGACTTTTACATTTCAAAGTCACATATATTTACACAGAGGGTTCTATCCCCTGTAGACAGAAGGAGCACGTCCATGCGTTGTACTTTTTCGATTAAAAAAAGGTCATTGTTTTGGGGGGGGGGGGGGGGGAGAGAGATCCCTGATTCATTCCATATGGCAATCCTTTGACCAATCAGAATCAACTAGCCTGATTTGAATTTGAACAAAAGCTACCGTTCTTTGCTGCATTCCCCACAGCAATGTCTCTGCCAGAGTCCACTTGCCAACTGTTCTCACGCAGTATAAATTGTATTTCTCTTTACCATTGCTATTTCATGCAAGCTGTCCTGATGAGTGCAATATTAAAAAACTTTGACAGCACATCTCTTTTTTTCAGAAATAGTCACATTCAAAAGGACTATTCCTATGCAAACCTGTAGAATATGAACTGTCCTTTGGTCTTTGTCATCAGGTAGCACAATTTCTATTGTAATGTTATATTAAATCAGCAATAATCAGTGCAGGATTGTCACCCTCAACCCAATCTGCAATGCAGAATTAATGCTCAAAATGCACGATGATACCATCAACCACAAACCACATAGTAAAATCCAGCTAACCAACACGATGCAGCAACAAACCACAGTAATACTGAGAACGAACAATGGAAGCATTTATATTATACGTGGTCCTTCAAAGGTAAGAATGTCTTCTTCCTAATGTTCCAACTTCACCTCGAAGTATGTGAACTCATTATTTACTGAGTTATAATGCCAGCTCTCAAAATGGTGTGAAATGACTGCAAAGAACAGGAACGACAACATGATTATGTGAAAATGGGTCGTTTATGAATTGTGAAAAAGGTGACAATGTTCAACCACATTCTCAGTTTCAAAATCAAAAGGGTTTTTGAGCTTTGACATTCTAATTATAAATGTTCCAGTTTTGATATTCTGCCAAAACACACAAGTTTTACTGTATAGCTGCTTACTTCAATTCAACCCTTGATAATAGCTGCTTAATGTTGCACAACATAACATAGGGAAGTTTATACATTTAGAACCCATTGCTGATTGAATCTTCAAGTGCATATTTTCCTAGGATTATATTTTTCTATGCAACGTTACATCATATAACACCATTGGATGTTGAGCATTAGGGACATTAAAAACATATTTTTCTGACATTCTGTGCAAATAATGGCCACCTTAGCGATTGTCATATCTCAGCATCACCTCAAGTCACAGATTTAACTGCAAGAATATCATTTAATCTGCTATGCTGGCTAGCTCCTCAACATGGTGGCAGTGGTTAACACTGCTGCTTCACAGCACCAGGTCAATACCTGGCTTGGGTCACTGTCTGTGCAGAGCCTGCATGTTGCCCTCATGTTTGTATGGGTTTCCTCCAGGTGCTCCAGTTTCCTCCAACAGTGTGGAAGGCCTGATGGTTAGGTGCATTAGCTATGCTAAATTCTCCCTCAGTGTGCCCAAACAAATGCCAGAATGTGGCGATTAGGGGACTTTCACAGTAGGTTCATTGCAGACACTAATAAAATAAACTTTAAACATGCATTACCTGCCCATCAACTTCCCCAAGGTTAGATGACCCCATATGCAGAAGAGTGGAACTTATAGTACCTTATTTGAATTCTGTACGGTAGCTAACACTGAGTCCACACATACACAAACAGTTAACATCATGACATCCTATTAGGCCAAAAACAAGACCATGATTTACCTGTTTGATGAGCATAGTTTAAACTGCATGCCTTATTAAGTTATGGTAAAAGATTTTGTAAACAAACTAACAAATTATTATTTCACTTAACTCACTGAGTAAATAAATTTCTTCAATACTTTCAGTCTTCAGAACATATTTCCCAATTGTATGCAGTTCATCTTGTACATTTCCAGCTTGGATTTTCTGTTTGATATCATCCAATTCTGGATCTTTGACTCGCTTTCAATCTTTGTCATTGGTAGTTCACACTGCACCCAGATCACAAACTGCATGACATTCAGCCTCCTTCT
Source organism: Carcharhinus amblyrhynchos (assembly GCF_965287045.1). Classification (NCBI taxonomy): domain Eukaryota; kingdom Metazoa; phylum Chordata; class Chondrichthyes; order Carcharhiniformes; family Carcharhinidae; genus Carcharhinus; species Carcharhinus amblyrhynchos. Next base: position 154,294,978 of record NC_137324.1, read on the forward strand.
CTTCTGAGGATCTGTGTCTTTGACCCTTTCTCATTAGCTGCGGCAGCAGTACATCAATGCCCATCTTTCCAGCAATATGAACCACCTCATCTCAAAACTCCTCTTTTAAATCAAGCACATTGTTTGGATCTGGGAGAACAAATCATCTCCAAAAGCTTGTGATCCATCACTAATCCAAACTCAATGTCAACAAGTTTGCATGGAATCTTTCACAAGTCTACACTAATCTTAGAAACTTCTTTTCCATCTGAAAATACCTCCTTTCTACATTGGACAAAGATCTGCTCAAAGGCAACAATTCACAGGTTTTGAGCACGCAGTTGCACCAGCATTGCTCCTCATGCTCATGGATTAGCAACTGCCATGACTTTCGTTGGTGCATTTGGATCATCGTATCCCAAGGTTTGAGCATTTGTCAAACTGTCTTTCAAAGCTATGGTGCAAATTTTTGTTCATCAAATCTGAACTGTTCATTCTTTCTGGTCAACTTCCTCAATGGACCGGCCAGGAGTTTTAAAAAATGCTTTCATGGGACGTTGGTGTTGCTGGCTGGGCCAGCATTTATTGCCCATTCCGAATTGCCCTTGAACTGAGCTATTTGCTGAGCCATTTTAAGAGTCAACTACATTGCTGTGGGTCTGAAGTCACTTGTAGGCCAAACCAGGTAAGGACAGCAGACTGCCTTCCCTAAAGGATATTTGTGAATCAGATGGGTTTTTACAACCGACAATGGTTTCATGGTCATCGAACTTTTAAGTTTAGATTTCAGGTTTTTTAATTGAATTCAAATTGCATCATTTGTCATGGCCGGATTGGAATCCTAGTCCCCAGAGCATTACCCTAGGTTTGCTGGATTACTAGGCCTGTGACAACACCAGTACACCAATTTGGAACGCATCTCAAATAATAGTTCACAAGTCCAAGAAAACTTCCTCACTTTCCTGACATTTTGTTCACCATCCGCCTGAATTACAACTAATTCTGCCTCATTCTTCTGATCCCCAGCTCTCACAACATTGAAGCAACCAACAATTTGAAGTGGGGGTTTTAGGTTTGCAAGAACAGAGGTCTTTGACACATTTTCAAGCAGTACACTTGATTTTCTTTGTTCTCAGATCCTCCCACAGTGCTCTGTTGATGACATTACCGTCACTACCTGAATATACAATAATACTCATTCAACACGACAATCATTGGAACTTGCATAGTTTCTGCCAATAGGAGCAATCATGTATGAGTGCTCAACTCTATCTACTCCAACCCATCTCTCAGTTGTGCTACTTTAGTTGTTATTTCCTTGACATGGCACACCAGGCTTTGCTGTTTTATAGCTTTGCTTCATCACGTTTTGCCAAAATGGTCTGTGCCCCAATATATCCTGTGGCAAGGCACCAGGCATTTTGTCCATAGTGCCCCAAGTTGGCACATCTGAAACACTCTTTTGCTGTTTACATTTACATGTACTCAGATTCTGCTGAACCATTTGATTTATCTCAACTTTTGTCCTGACCAATGGCAGAGGCAGGACCAAAGCTTCGTGCTGCAAAGTTGTCCATTCACTTCTTCCAATAGAGCTGCTATTTTCAAAAGAGTCACCCAATATTAAGTCTCATCTTTGCAGCAGTTTACATGCACCTCAACTTATCCAACTTGTAATGTTGGACCACCTGATGCATTATCTGGTTATTCAGATCCAGGGCATAATTGTATCGCTCTGATGCCTGCCTCAAATGGGTCATAAATTAGGTGACCATTTCCTCCTCTTCATATCTTACGTGATGACAAACATGCCTTTGGAATGTGGCATTGGCATTACTACGTAAAGGTCCTTCAAAGCTTTCACTGTAAGTTCACACTCCCATATCAGGCAAGGTCTTGGGAGTTTCCCTCACCAAAGCACTTGCATTGATTAACAATACAATCACTTGGCTTGGTGTTTTCCTTCGCCCCAAGACAGGTTGCAACAGTCAACATGCACTTCGATCTCCTCCAGCCACACATTCCATTTCATGTCACTGATACTAACATTACCTGTCAGAACAAATGGCTCAATTCCCCAGACTCTAGGAATATCAACAGAACCAAATGTCATGAAACAATCCTAAATATCTCCATATTTCTCCTCATCACACATCCCAGGCTGAAAGAACAATACTCGAGGTCACTGATTTAACTGCAAGAACAACATAATTTAATTTGCCAAGCTGGCTAATACCCAACATGTGTTATCTAACCATCAATAACCCCAAGTCAGGTGATGCCATATGTAGTACAAAGCGTACCTTAGAATATTTTATAAACGTACCAGATAGCTTCTCAGCTATCATCTTAACAGTCATGTACCTGTCAACTACAGCAACTTTCCGGACATATGCCTGCTTAACATATTTAGTAAACTTCAACAAGACTGTCCAAATTAGTTAAAGTTCATGTGCAGCCAGCCATTTGGCCAAACGCCAATAATGTAAAATAAACATTGGTTAGAATGAAAAATGAGACTAAAAATTGTCCCAAATATATGTGTCACAAACCAAAAAAAAAATTAGCTTTCATTTTATTAGTTAGTTTCCTGGGATGAGGACCACTTTGCAAGTAAGCATAGGTGAACAGCACAGAATTTCAGGTTGCACTCTCAAAGGAAATTCAATGCCTAGGTATCGGATTGCCAAAGTTTTCATGCAGCATCAAGCCCAAGGTCTGCTTTCCACCCAGAAAAGGAATTCAACTGCATAACCTTGAGGCAGCTTAGCGTAGTTTTTATTCTTTTCATTCATTCATGGGACATGAGTGCCACTGGCTGGCCAGCATTTATTGCCCATCCCTAGTTGCCTTTGGACAGCAGTTGAGAGTCAACCATATTGCTGTGGATCTGGAGGCCAGACCAGGTAAGGATGGCAGATTTCTTTCCCTAAAGGGTACTAGTGAACCAGGTGGGTTTTTCCAACAATCGACCATGGTTTCATGGTCAGAAGTAGATTCTTAATTCCAGATTTATTTACTGAATTCAAATTCCACCACCTACTGTGGTGGGGTTTGAACTCCGGTGCCCAGAACATTGGCTAAGTTTCTGAATTAATAGACTAGTAATAGTACCATTAGGCCATCCCCTCCTCAACTTGCTGTGATTGGCATTTTTTTCCATTTGTGAAAAATGGGTGAATGACACACACCATTATTAATGCACAAATTGATAAGCAGTTTGCAGCAGGGAAGAAATACTCTGTGAATTGCAAATCACAAGTTGCTACCATTTGTGCTGCTGCACCATTAGCTTTGCAAAAACAGATTTTCATGATGTTGTTTACATTTATTGCCCATTAAGCTCACTCCAACAAGTCTAAAACGATCGGCATAAGTACTCGGTTAATGATGCAGTAACTGCTAATGAGCCTCTTGTTCAGAAAATAAAAATTATTTTATTTTATTTCTGGTTTGTTTTTAGGAGACTGTAGAAATGTCGGGTTGTAAATCTTTCTCCTTGTTTCTTTTTCCTTCTCTTAATTCCAACTTTCTTTCCCTCTATGCCTGATTTAACATTGAACTTACTTCTCCACTTCACTTTTACTTAATCACTTACTCCAATCCAGGGTTGCAGAAAGTTGGACCATATCCTGATAGACACTGGGCATTAGGCAGGGTATGCCAGTCCATCACAGGACACACACACAGACAAACTGAGGGACAACTTACTATGGCCAATCGACCAAACCTACACATCTTTGGGGTGTGACCAGAAACCGGGGTAGCTGGCAAAAACCCCAAAGTGGAGATGCCGGCGTTGGACTGGGGTAAACTCAGTAAGTCTCACAACACTAATTTAAAAGTCCAACAGGTTTATTTGGTAGTAAAAGCCACTAGCTTTCAGAACACTGCTTCTTCGTCAGGTAAGTGGGAGTTCTGTTCACAAACAGGGCATATAAAGACACAAACTCAATTTACAAAATAATGGTTGGAATGCAAGTCTTTACAGGTAAAGAAGTCTTAAAAGGTACAGACAATGCGAGTGGAGAGCACGTTTAGCACATGTTAAAAAGAGATGTGTATTGTCTCCAGCCAGGATAGTTAGTGAGATTTTGCAAGCCCTGGCAAGCCATAGGGGTTACAGATAGTATGACATGAACCCAAGATCCCTGTTGTGGCCGTTCTCATGTGTGCGGAACTTGACTATCAGTTTCTGCTCAGCGACTCTGCGCTGTCGTATGTCATGAAGGCCGTCTTGGAGAACACTTACCCGAAGATCAGAGGCCAAATGCCCGTGACTGCTGAAGTGTTCCCCAATAGGAAGAGAACACTCTTGCCTAGTGATTATCGAGCAGTGTTCATTCATCCGTTGTCATAGCGTCTGCATGGTCTCCCCAGTGTACCATGCCTCAGGACATCATTTCCTGCAGCGTATCAGGTAGACAACGTTGGCCAAGTTGCAAGTGTATGTACCGTGTATCTGGTGGATAGTGTTCTCATGTGAAATGATGGCATCCATGTCGATGATCTGGCATGTCTTGCAGAGGTTGCTGTGGCAAGATTGTGTGGTGTCGTGGTCACTGTTCTCCTGAAGGCTGGGTAGTTTGCTGTGGACAATGGTCTGTCAGAGTTTGTGCAGTTGTTTGAAGGCAAGAAGTGGGGGTGTGGGGATGGCCTTGGCAAGATGTTTGTCTTTGTCAATGACATGTTGAAGGCTCCAGAGAAGATGTCGTAGCTTCTCTGCTCCAGGGAAGTACTGGACGACCAGGCAAGAGCGTTCCCTTCCTGTTGGCAAACACTTCAGCAGTCACGGGCATTCGGCCTCTGATCTTCAGGTAAGCATTCTCCAAGGCGGCCTTCACGACACACGACAATGCAGAGTTGCTGAGCAGAGACTGATAGCCAAATTCCGCACAAGAGGACAGCCTCAACCGGGATCTTGGGTTCATGTCACATTATCAGTAACCCCCATGACTTGCCTGGGCTTGCAAAATCTCACTTACTATCCTGGCTGGAGACAATACACATCTCTTTAAACTGTGCTCAACACTCTCTCCACTCACACTGTCTGTACCTTTAAGACTTGATTTTCTGTAAAGACTCACATTCCAACCATTACTTTGTAACTTGAGTTTGTGTCTTTATATGCCCTGATTGTGAACAGAACTCCCACTTATCTGATGAAGGAGGAGCACTCTGAAAGCTAGTGGCTTTTGCTACCAAATAAACCTGTTGGACTTTAACCTAGTATTGAGAGACTTCTTACTTTAAAAACCCACATGTACAAGGGGAGACGGTGTCAACTCCACATAGACTGACAGACGCCTGAGGCCAGAATCAAACTCAAATCCCTGGAAAGGAGAGGCAACAGCACTAACCACTGTGCCACCGTGCCAGCCTCCAATTCATTTCTTTTCTAATTCAGTCTCCTCAGCTTATTTGCTGAACCTTAAATCTCAAATGGTTACGGAGATACATTTCGTTCCATGTTCACCCAGGTTCCTCATGTCCTGCTGCCCTCTCTATGCATTCGTCATCCTGCACTTCCATCAAGTTTGGGGTAAGCAATTTTAAGTTAACCGTACAACCAGGAATCTAACAAACAGGACCCACTCAGATGCCCACTTCCGGTAAAATCTGGTCCACTATTTCCCTTGGTGGCATATAGCATTGCAACCAATGCCTACTAACAGATTACTCAGGCTTGGGGTTAATTGTGGTAGGGCTGTTACTGAGGCAGCACATTAACTGCATAACTGTCCCAGCAATTTGGCTCATCTGAATGTTACTGTTAGAAGGTGGTCACCCCTTTGCAGTTCTCAAGGAAAACCAACAATCGTAAAATGTGATTCCTAAGGCATCATAAAATTCTTGAACCCCCTAACAAAACCAAACATGCACTATTTATTCATCATAAATCAGTAAGTCTGCTCAGAACACATTGGGCTGCTGTCTTCAAGTGGGAGAAAAGTGGTAAACAAAGACTGAAATTCACCAGGTAGCCAGGCCCAAACTAGAACAGGATGTTGCAGCAATTAGCTCCCTGAGGTTTTAGCCCCACAGAACGATATAAACAGGAAACAAAAAAAAAATGTTTTTATAATCTAGTTCAGCAGCTGTAATTAACCAATAACCTCAGAAGTAATCAACTCCCAATATAAAGCACTTCTATTCGTTCAACACATTTACATTATCAAAAAATCCCAGAACACTTCATAACCTATTACTTACTCTTGAATTATAGTCCCTTATATCGTCACATTTGGCAACAATTTGCATTCAGCAAGCCTGCACAAACAGCAACGAGGGAAACGACCAGTTAATCTGAGCAGGTGGCATTATTTAAGGGTTAACTTTTGGTCAAGTAACTCCCCCTAGTCTTTTACAAATACTCCATGGATCTCATTTTGTCCACCACAACATGATAGACAGGGCTCAGCACAATGAGCCATCAGAAAAACAGTGCCTCTGACAATGCATCACTCCTTCAGTAACACACTGAACTGATAGCCTAGAGTACATGTTCAAGACCAGTGGTGGGATTTGAACTCCTGAAGCTTCAGGCTCTAAATTTAAAAAAGAATAAAAGGTAGTTCTGGAACAAATTTGCAGTCGCGGGGCATCTAAAGGCATTTGTCATTACACAGACATACCTTGCACACTTAGGTTTTCAATTTTTTTGATATCACAAGTTGTTGGAACTGCCAATTAATAACAGCGCTTTGACAGAAACAGGACACATGACGTTTCTCCTTAATCATTCAAAATTATCTATTGGGAAATAAATAGTAGATGGTCTGAGAACTGTGGGAGTTAAATAATTCAATGCCAATTTGAAAGAGAAATTAAGAGGGGAAAGAGATATTGGGGATTAAGATAGAGGAAGAGAAAAGAAGGTGGTAAAGTCACCAAAAAATACATTTTCAATAACTAATATCGAAAGGAATGAGACAGACTCTAACCTTTAATAAAGTTGATTTTCAGTGCCAGTAAGGTTGATTGGCACTTAACATGTTATTAAATGGGTGCTCAAGACCTGAGCAGACCAGATTTGACTTTGAGATTAGTTTAATTTTAGAATTATAGAAACCCTGCAGTGCAGAAAGAGGCCATCTGCCCATTGAGTTTGCACCAACCACAATCCCACCCAGGCCTTACCTCCTCTTATCCCCACACATTTACCCGCTAATCCCTCTAACCTGTGCATCTCAGGACACAATTTTAGCAATGGTCCATCAACCTAACCCGCACATCTTTAGGCTGAAGGAGGAAGCCAGAGCACCTGGAGGAAACCCACAAGACATGAGGAGAATGTGCAAACTCCACACAGTGACCCAAGCCGGAAACTGAACCTCTGTCCCTGGCACTGTGAAGCAGCAGTGCTAACCACTATGCTAACATGCCGCCCCCATAAATACAACTTCACACCATTCACTGCATTTCAATGGTGAGCTACTTACTTTAAAGCAATGGTTGACTGGTACAACCTAGACCACAACCATTGGATATTTGAGTTTAATGATGCATCTGCTACTTATCTGAAGTTGTGATACAATTGGATGTCATTAGCCACACCATTGCTTTGATGTGAAAATCTGGGCCAAAATCTCTTCCTATATGAGCTTTGGAGCTAAATGTTCTGGACTGAGACAACACTTAAATTTGAAGTGACCAGGCTCCATCATGTGTACGAAGAGAGCAAGAAGATTCTACATAACAACCCCTTATCGCAATATTCAATCAAGCATGATCTATTAGTACACGCGATGTACTTTAGAGAACAACATAGCAATAGTATTTTCTATTTACGTTTGAGATATGTCAACGACCCATAAAGCAATGTTAACTATAATATACAAATTACAGAACTGCATTTCTTACAATTTTTCTTTCTCGAAACATATGCTTGAAATATTTCTTCATTGTGATTCTAAGAAGAATGGAAGGCAACATAAATTACTACGTTTTGGAAATAAAGTAAATTGTGCCACCACAGAAAAAACAAAATTGTTTGCACTACTGTGAAGGCAGGTCAGAACACAATGGGAAACTATTTACTGCATGTGTGACTACACGAAACTCAAACGATCGGACCAAAGTTTTTTTTGTGAGTTTTCCAGGAAGCTCAGTTGTGCACAGAGCAAAACAAGGAAAAAACAGGCTCCCTGGAAGTTTCCACTCAGCTGGCTATCATCCTGATCATCTGTTCCTCACACTGTGGCCGAGTTTCCTGTTTTCAAAGGATTTTTACATTTGTTGGTCTCAGCGCCATCAATCCCAATTTTAGGGGACTACAAAAATAGCCCAAAACTCCCACCCCATTGCAACAATTTGCTTGAAACATTATAAGATGATCCAATAGTAGCATAGCAGCACAAAAATATGGCTCAAAAACAAAAAGTTACACCAAATGGCTCTCATTCTTCAGATTTCTGGAGCACATAATTCACAACAGATTTCACTCTGTACACAGACTCAGCTAACGCCATTCTAGTCACTGAAGCCCAAGTGACATGTTAACCAATGGAATGCTACAAAATAAAAAAAAAAATTTGAAATTACTCCAATTCATCAATAGCCTAGACCAGGTACGAAAATCCATACATATTAGGGAGTCCAAATTAAAAGACAAAGACAAGATTGATGGGGCAACGGGGCGTGGAGGCTTTTTCTAAAAAAGGCTCAGAATTAACCTTGAGGAAATCTGCGAGAAAAATGTACACAAAAGGCATTGTTCAATTATTTTTGTCAAAGGTTAGACCTGTTGCTCAAAGATTCTGTTGCTACACACGCCAAGGCAGAATAAGTCTTATCCAAATATACTGTATTTGTTTTGCATGTTAACATTACCAGCAATCATTGTTAACTAGGGTCTCAATCTCAAACATCATTTGTGAACTTTCATGATTTCTAAATAATAGCAATAATGGATTTATCAGAAACAGCATTTCAGAAAACATCACAATACGTTCAAGTTTCTAACTTTGTAGAAATCATTTTTTTTAAAAAAACGGCCACTGCATCTTCCTGATAATAAGTTCCTCACAACACAACAATTTCCACCTTCTGAAGAGAAAACTAGGGTATGCTGACATAGAAACTGCAGCTGCAGGAATCACACCCCATGCCTTGGACTCTCACTTTCACACAGCATCTCCTACTTCAGCTTGATTTTGGGGTAAAGCTGCCAGTTAACGCTTCAGATCCTAAAACAAAAACTCAACTCAACGGGAACGTTTCGACTGAAAGTTTATCTGCACTTTGTGAAGTTATTCCCACCGTAGTTTTACCCTTTGTTGCCTGTGAATTCAGTCGATGCACCAGCTGTTCCTGCGGTTGAGCCTGCCCTGCGACATGCAGTCTGGTCACTTTCCTGCCAGCTTCCCATCTTTACACCACCCTCCTCCAAAGACCTTTGACATGCAGGAAGTAGACACAATAGACTGAAAATAACAGTCACCAGCAGCAGAACACTCAGATCAACCATGGCTATGTAAAAATAAATCCATCATCCCATCCAGAGTCGGCTTCAATCCCATACCATTAAAGAGACCACCACTAATCATTGCTGCCTTCCAACACGTCCAGTAGAAGGTGCTCCCCTCCCCCCACTGAGGCAAAAGCTGCACGAGCAACGATACAGAACTTTTAATTCAGTTGCAAGCTGATAATGTAATCAATTTAAAAACTATTACTCGACTAAAAGAATGAGAGATGCAATGAGAAACATGAAAGAGATTATGAAAGCTTTGCCACTGAGATCAGATGCAATACAACTTTCAAAAAGAAAATTAGACAAATACTTGAGGTAGGCCAGAAGGAGTGAGCAGACGGTAGGATTAGTTTTGCATTACTCTAGTGAAGAATTGGGGCACATCAAATGAAAAAATCAAATGGGCCCGTTTGTGCTATAAAATTCTTGTGGTTCTATATGTAGTCAATCATGATTTTAAAAAAATTATCTGGATATCTTGTTGATCCATCTCAACACCGAAATGACCTTGTCGATTCATTACCACTCAATGCGAACTGGTTCCCTATGCTCCCACTTTGGCTCATTTTTACAGCAGAGCACAACAGCAACAAAGACTAGAACAATCACACATAGCCGGTTGCTACAAATGTCACTTGCAACTTTGCAAGACAGCAACCACTGGCGCACCAGCCTGTGGCGTGATCCTTACCACCACTGGTAGTCAAGTCCACTCACTAAAATTATGGCACTGCCTCAAGCAGAGCTACAATATAAAAAACGGGATGCAAGTCTGATAATATTACCCTGCTCAAGAACCAAGCTGAGAAACCGATGTGTGGGCGTTACACTAATTTACAACATGGAATACCGCAGTTAACCTGGCAAAAGAAGCAATGAAAATATAAACAAATAGCACGTGGCTCACAAAAAAAAGTTTGTTTCATTCTAACCAAGCACTATTTAAGTGCAACTTGTTTTCATTATACTTGGCTACAATAAATATTACAGTTGTGTTGTTGTAATTTAGTAAATCACTGGAGGTGCATCACTGATGCGGAAACCTCATTATGCTTGAATTTCCATCTATCTTTCCATTCCCTCTTCACTTAATGAGTGCAATATGGTACATTTATGAGCATTAACAGATGTTTATGTTACATTAAAACAAGTGCTTACATTAGTTATGCCTGAAAAGTACAGGAAATTACACTAAGCGGCTCTTGTGCCATTCAGTCTGTGTTTAACAGCTTCTTGCTTCAGTCTATTTCACAATCAATTTCCTAACTGGCATCAAGATTCAACATCAAGAAAGGATTTTAACTTAATCTGTGGTTAAAAAGTGAACCAGAAAAGGAATACTGCAAAAAAAAGCCTCGAAACGTTTCAGGCAATTTCATTTGATTTGCTTATGAAAACTATTAATACCTTCAGAGGAAAATGATGCTACCTACCTGGAGCTGTGTTGACAAGATTAGGATTAAGGATCTTCTGAGAAGGGAAAATAATTTAAAAAGCAGTTTTCTTGATTGGGCATTAACTTCATAGAGGTGGACCAAACTGAGAATACTCTGGTGTTGGAAATACTCAGCCGGTCAGGCAGCGTCTGTGGAGAGAGATAATACGAGGGAAACAAAGTTAACGTTTCAAGTCTGTGACCTTTTACCAGAACCCTTCTGCTGAAAGGTCACAGGGCTGTAATGTTAACTGTTTCTCTCTCCATAGCCTGCTTCATAATCTGTTGCGAATCTCAAACATATTCTGTTTTTATTTCAGATTTTCAGCATCCCTAGTATTTTGCTTTTATGCTGAGGACACATTTCTTTTCCACCCAGTCCCAGCAGCAGACATTCCAAAGTCAAGTACGCCATGGTTAATGCAAAGTCAAGTTTCCTTTACTATCACTAACAATATGCTTCAGTCACAGACTCAGTCCTTACTAAACTGGTGTCCATAAGATATAGGAGCAGAATTAGACCATTCGGCCCATTGAGTCTGCTCCACCATTCAACCATGGCTGGTATGATTCTCATGCCCATTTTCCTGCCTTCTCCTCGTAACCCTTGATCTCCTTATTGATCGAGCACTATCTATCTATCTCTGTCCTAAAAGACAATCAATGACTTGGCCTTCACAGCCCTCAGTGGCAATGAGTGCCACAGATTCACCACCCACTGGCTGAAGAAATTCCTCCTCCTCAGTTTTAAAAGAGCTTCACTTGAGGTTGTGCCCTCTAGTCTCTCCCACTACTGGAAACATCCTCTCCATGTCCACTCTCTAGGCCTCTCAAAGGGAAGTCGTGTCTGACAAATTTACTGGAGTTCTATGAGGATGTGTCTAGGGCGGTGGATAGAGGAGAGCCGGTGGATGTGGTCTTTCTGGATTTTCAGAAGACGTTTGACAAGGTACCTCACAGGAGGTTATTGCAGAAGGTCAGGGGACAGGGAGTTGGGGGTAGGGTGTTAGCGTGGATAGAGGATTGGTTGTCAAATAGGAGGCAGAGAGTGGGGGTCAATGGGTGCTATTCGGATTGGCAGATGGTGACTAGTGGAGTGCCTCAGGGGTCAGTGCTGGGGCCTCAGCTATTTACCATTTATATAGATGATCTGGAGGAGGGAACCGAGTGTAGGGTGTCGAAATTTGCTGATGACATGATGATTGGAGGAAAGGCAAATTGTGCGGAGGGTGTGGAGAGTCTACAGAAGGATCTAGATAGGCTGGGCGAATGGGCCAGGAAATGGCAAATGGAATTTAATGTTGGCAAGTGCGAGGTGGTCCACTTTGGTAGGAATAATGGTAGGAAGGATTATCACTTACGTGGCGAAAAACTGCAGCATGCGACGGTGCAGAGGGACCTCGGGGTCCTTGTGCATGAGCCGCAAAAACCCAGCTTGCAGGTGCAGCAGGTGATCAGGAAGGCGAATGGGATGCTGGCCTTCATAGCGAGGGGGATTGAATATAAAAGTAGGGAGGTCTTGCTGCGGCTGTATAGGGCATTGGTGAGGCCGCAGCTGGAGTACTGTGTGCAGTTTTGGGTGCTGTACTTACGCAAGGATATTTTGGCCTTGGAGGGAGTGCAGAGGAGGTTTACTAGGCTGATGCCGGAGTTGAGGGGGTTGAGCTATGAGGAGAGGCTGAATAAACTAGGCTTGTACTCGTTAGAGTTTAGAAGAATGAGGGGAGATCTCATTGAGACGTATAAGATGATGAATGGGATGGATAGGATAGAGGTGGAGAGACTCTTCCTGCTCAGAAAGGATAGTAGGACTAGGGGGCACAGCCTCAAGATAAAAGGGGGGGCGGTTTAGAACGGAGTTGAGGAGGAACTTCTTCACTCAAAGGGTGGTGAATCTCTGGAATTCACTACCCGTTGAAGTGGTGGAGGCTACCTCGCTAAATATTTTTAAGACGCAGGTTGATGGGTTTTTGATAAGAGAGGGGATTAAGGGTTATGGGGAGAGGGTGGGAATGTGGAACTGAGCCGCAACAGATCAGCCATGATCTTATTGAATGGCGGGGCAGGCTCGAAGGGCTAGATGGCCTACTCCTGCTCCTATTTCTTATGGACTTATGTTCTTATATTGGATGTCGATGTTTCAGTTTCCCATGTTGCCATTTTTTTAGCTTTTCCGAGTAAAATTGTTAGTCTGATGCTGAATTAGTTCTGGTCCATGTGCTTTCACCTGTAAGAACGCGTGGAAACGGGACACATTTCTGAGATCCATTTGAGACAGAGGTCATCTTGGAGATGTGAAACTCAGTTCAAAATATTCTCAACAGCTAGTGGATTCACCTTTCAAATCTCTATTTGCTTTTAATTTACATGATTGTACTTGCAGGAAAATATACACCTGTGTTTGAACTCTTCTCCGATACGTACGCTAAAATAACTTTGAAAAAGCACAAAACATTGGAATCATTGCCTAAAACACCATTGCTTATTATCAGCATTGCAACAGTTACAATTAATTTTTCAGTATTTTGTAATGTGTCCAACTATAATTGGACCCAATGATTTACTGTAACTGAAGCAGATCCTATTTTTGTTACATGGAATTTTTAACCAATGTTTTTGTGGTTTGCACTTAATGATTCTTCGCATTTTCCCATGAAAATTACAAAACTACGCTCTTAATTATTTGTTTGCATTTGTAGAAATCTGTGTGCCTTATGCTGGAAAAGGAACCCAGACGGATTCTGCATTGTGTTACACAAAGGGACCTACACCTTTCAGCCCTCTAGGTGTCATTAAGTGCTTCACAATCAATTTGCGTGTAACAAGACCCCCCACTAATAACTAATGAGATTAATGGCTTGTACAATTTTTGATCGTTTTGGAGGAGAGATAAATGCTGACCAAGGTATGTGGAAAACAATTAACATTTTTTAAATTTGAAAATCCACAATGCAATTGCTCACATTCAAATTGTCAATTAGCCATGCATGGGTAGTGGCCAACTTAGCGGACAACAATTCCAGAGACCCATGCCAATACTTGATCGATTAGGAATAAATGTTCCTGATAGGCAGTTTCCGTGTGAAATTTCAGTCTTTGCTTATGAAAGTTCTGTCCTGGTCCCCCCATGCCAACATGATAATTAATGAAGCCCACCAACACCTCGACTTCCTCAAAAGACGAAGGAAACTTGGCATGTCAGCTACGACTCTCACTGACTTTTACAGTTGTACCATAAAAAGCACTCTTTCTGGTTATATCACAGCTTGGTATGGCTCCTGCTCTGCCCAAGACTGCAAGAAACTATAAAAGATTGTGAATGCAGCACAATCCATTTTGCAAACCAGCCTCCCATCCATTGCCTTGGCAAAGCAGCCAGCATAATCAAGGACCCCACGCCCCTGGGCATGTTCTCTTCCACCTTCTTCCGCTGGGAAAAAAAATACAAAAGTCTGAGGTCACCTACCAACCGGCTGAAGAACAGCTTCTTCACTGCTGCCATCAGACTTTTGAACGGCCCTACCTTGCATTGACATTTCTCTATAGTTATGACTATAACATTACATTCTCCCCTCTCTCCTTCTCAAGAGCGGTATGCTTTGTCTGTATAGAAACAATATTTTTCACTGTATCCCAATATATGTGACAATAATAAATCAAAAAGTTCAAGATTAAGACCTATCCACAAGCAGCAAATAGTTCTTCAGTCTGTAGATCATGCAACTTGCAGAAGTTTGATTTTAGATGCTAGTTATTGCTAGTTTCTTTGAAACAGTGATAATTTTATTGGTCAAATGCCAATTAAAATTGGTCAGTTACAGGGTATTTCAATAGTAATGTTTCAATTACTAACATGTGCCAAACTATGCAAGTTCACAGATAAATACGTTAGATCCTCAATGGTTGACCCATCAAGAGGGCTTTGTTTTTGAAATTCAAAACATGTATTGTTGAAATGTAGTGACTATTACACAAGAACTGAGCTGGATTTTAATTTGCTGACAAGTGTTGAAAGTAAAACAGACCACAAAATGGCATTGAAAGTATTCAAATGTTGAAATAGAACAAAGATTTCCATGGTTAAAACCATAATTGGCTGGCCATTGAAAAGAAGATGTTTGATCACCATACAAGCCTGCTTTAACAACAAAACAGAGGCGGGGCAGTGCTGTGGTCCCACATTACCTGCTTTGCACTGCTGCAAAAGGACAAAGGTTAATTTCCTATATCATTTCTGCCAAATCTACAGCAAAGAACTGCATTAATTGAAAATAATGTTGAAGACAATGTTCCACTAATTTCTTGTAGCATCTTGCTGCTTTCAGGGCGTGTCTTGTTTGTAATAATTTGCATTTATTGTTTTCACCTGTATATAAAGGTGGTGCTATTTCCTGTCTTACGGGGAGCTGGGAGGAAGTGGTAATTAGTCCCTGGGATCTGTGAAGTGATGCAAAAGAGCACTTACTATCCTGTGACATGTTACCCTCTTATGGCATTTGTATGGTACAGCTTGCAGCTGGCAGGAGACTTGGTCGATCTTTTTACCACAAGCTATAAATGAATGAATTGAGGAAAATCCAACAACTGTACAATCATCATTCAAGCGTTTTCCCAAACTTGATTTAAAAATGTAACTTTAATGAGTGGACAGTATCTATTATGAAACATACACTGAGATGATGTTCCACAGATCAACATTTGTCACCCAATTGTGGCCTATCATGTTCTATTTGGTTTTGGAATAATGTCTGAACTTTTAGATGGCACTGTGGTTAGCATTGCTGCATCACAATGCCAAACACCTGGGTTCGATTCTGGCTTTGGGTGATTGTGTGGAGTTTGCACATTCTCCCTATCTGCGTGGGTTTCCTCCGGGTGCTCTGGTTTCCTCCCACAGTCCAAAGATATGCAAGTTAGGTGGATTGGCCACGCTAAGTTGCCCCTCAATGTCCATGGAAGTGTAGTTTCGGTGGATTGGCCTTGGAAGATGTGCAAGGTTGCAGGGGTAAGGCAGAGGATGGGCCTCTGTACAGGATCAGCTGTATAACATTATGTAACCAGGCAAATACATACCAGACAACAGGAGTTAACTGTCCTGTCTTGTTCCACTTTTCTTCACACGTTCCTTCAAATCAGGGACTGTGCTTGCAGTTTAAATATGACAGCAGCGAAGTACAATGCTTTTATTTTACTGGTAACAGGTTTGGAGGTCTAATATATAGTTTAATTCAATTACGACCTGTTATTTTTAAACAAGGCTAGATATTAAAGATTTTGAACAAATCTTGCCTCCCTGTTAAAATGCAAAAGATGCCAATTTAAGAACCAGCATTTGAATGAGTCAAAAAGAAATTGTCTCCATAGATGGGAAGGTTGATTTTAGCTAGCTGCCATTGCACAAAGGAAGAAAATAGGAGCTTTGAAACAGTTGCATCGATAGATAAGTGCATAGATTTTTACTGTTTCATCATGTTTGCAGACCACACTTAATAAATATTTTATGTTGTACATTTGTGTGTTCTTTGTTGAATATATGTACTTCTTTAAAAAATATGGTCTGTTGTGATGTTCCACAACAACACGCATTAATATATCAGCAATTGAAAAATATCCAAAGAATGCTACAGAATCAGAAAAATTGACAAGAAAAAGACGTTAGGAAGGATGGCTAAGATCTTTAAGATAAGAGAAATTGGTTGTGAGGCAGAGATGTTTCAGAAAGGAAGTCAAGAGATTACTGATGGCTAAATAGATCTGGTTGGAGCCTAAAAAGAATCCCAATATATTTATTTTCCAAGTATATAATTGAGGCAAAGCAAGGGGATGTGTTGGTTGGACAGTGGGTGAGTTGGGAGGGAGGGTGGCTGCTGCGGTGGGTCTCTGTTCATTTCTGCTGGACATGTACAGTAACATGGTAGCAACGCTAATAGAAGGAGCCCTCCAAAAGATCTGGAAAGCTAATACATCCAGAACGGTGACCCAGAAATCAGCTGCTAGACTTGCCACAGTGACATCATGTAAAAGATAATTCACCAGGATCTCTTCAGAAGTGGTCAGGCAATGTGTAGGTGTACAAATTTTTCTTCCCAGAAGTATTGAACAATTTATACTGTAGTGGTTAGCAGTACATTCCATAAATGCTAAGTATCCATTTGTCTCATCACCACATTAAGCCCTACCCCATGTAAATAATATTTCAAATCTTCGTTATAATCAGTGCTTCCAATAGATTAACAGGATCAAGCACGGTGCAAGACAATTCACTTTGCACAATAATCAAATAACATTTAAAAAGTTGCTGAATTGGTGAAGCACTAGTCATTGCAAAATTTGAGCTTTGACTAAGTCCATGTAGTTGTTGTGCGGTTCTGTAGACCATTAGCATAAAACACATACTCTTGCTTTAAGGAGATGTAGCCGAGTAGCTTTCTTAAACACATAATCAAAGGAAATTGGAAATTGTTGGCATCAATTCAATTCGACAACAGAGCCTCCATTATGAATGAAAGCTCATGTGTCATTACTTAAAAGTTTCTTAAAAAGTTTATTTATTTATTCTTGTCACAAATAGGTTTACATTAACATTTTAATGAAGTTACTCTGAAAATTCCCTGGTCTCCGCACTCCAGCGCCTGTTCGGATTCACTGGGGAAGAATTTAGCATGGACAATTCATTTGTCCAGCATGTCTTTCAGACTGTGGGAAGAAACCGGAGCACCTGGAAGAGATCTGCACAGACATGGGAAGAACGTGCAGACTCCGCACAGTGACCCAAGCCGGGAATTGAACCGGAGTCATTGACGCTGTATGGCGGCAGTGCTAATTACTGCGCCACCGTGCCACCCTGCTACCCCAACATTCCACATTAGCATTCCAGATTTTTGTTTCTTTAATATCTCCATTACGATAGTCTTTAAAAATCATTCTAATTATTGAACTTGTTTGATGTTAGTGAGCGTCAATATCAAGACTTTGTCAGACAAGACCATGAATCTGAAATAGGATGAATCTCAGAACAGATACTGAAGATCCATAGAATCCCCACAGTGCAGAAGGCGGCCATTCGGTCATCGAGTCTGCACCAACCACAATCCCACTCAGGCCCTATTCCCACAACCCCACGTATTTTCCCTGCTAATCCTCCTGACACTAAGGTCAATTTAGCGTAGACAATGGAAGACACAGAGGAAACCCATGCAGACACAGGGAGAATGTGCAAATTCCATTCAGACAGTGATCCGAGGCTGGAATTGAACCTGGATCCCTGGTGCTGTGAGACAGCAGCGCTAACCACTGTACAATCCCAAGATAATTAATGATGCTACATCAAATTCTTGAAGTACTCTAGTTTCTGAAATACTCCATTTCATTACATTAGTGGCAGTAACAGCAATAAATTATATTCATATGACATTTTTGAAGTAATTAAATGTTCCAAGATGCTTCACCAGAGCAGAATACAAAGTATAAAAACTACTTAAGGAGATACCAGGTGCAAACTGCAGAGTAGCCCCTACAATACAATTACTAGATTAAAAGGAGAATAGGATGTTATTCCAACAACTATACTATTGTAAGTCATGAAACCACTTTAAGAATCATATTTCACATTTTTTCAGCCTCATATGACACATGGACAAAAAGACTTCGCGAGGTAAGCGTCTATCATATTTGTAAATATTCTGTTTATTGAATGAATAGTTGAAACAAGTAGAAAGCAAAATACAGCAATGAAAGCACTCTGAAACAAGAGCAGAAGATGCCATAATCATAGAATCCTACAGCGCAGGAGGCTGCCATTCTGCCCATTGAGTCTGCACCGACCATAATCCCACCCAGGCTCTATCGTCTTAACCCCATGCATTTACCCTACTTAGTCCCCCTGCCACTGAGGGGCAATTTAGCACAGCCAATCTACACAACCTGCACATCTTTGGATTGCAAAGGATCCTGGGAGAGAATCTTTTTTCTTTCAGACTTTTTTTAAGAACTGAATGTTAAGACAGACACATTAATACAATGAGAAAATGGGAAAGGGTAATGACATATTAAATACAGATGAGAGAAATTATCAATGGTAATTAGGGATGGCCAATAAATGCTGGCCTAGCTACCAATACCCACATCCCTCGAGTGAAAAAAAAATTGTTAACTGATAATCTCAATCCAGCAATGGAAAGAAGCATTGATATATTGGAGAAACAAACCATGGAAGTAGCAAAATTCAGAAAACATCGCAGCAAATCCTTTCACAATTCCGCACCATCATGTCAAGTTATTAACAAACATACAAAAATCTCGTATGGCAAACACTTAAATCCAAAGACGACGATGAAAGCATCAACGGCAACAACACTGACAGTGGCTGAAGAGCCCAATATCTCAAATAACAGTCCTTGATACAAATGGGTGCAGAAGTCAATTACAACAACAGCTTGCAATGATGGAATATGGTAAAACATGTCAAAACACTTCGCAAGTGCGATAAACAATTAAAATCTGCCGAGAACCAGATTAGTTTGTTTATTTATTAGTGTCACAAGTAGGCTTACATTAACACTACAATGAAGTTACCATGACAAGGAGATGTTAGGGCAGATGAGCAAAATCTTGGTTATAGTGGTAAGCGTTAAGCATTGTTTTGAAGAAGAGTGAAAGAGAGAGAAGCGTAGAGATACAGAGAGAAAATTGCAAAGCTCAGGGTTCAGGCAGCTGAAAGTGGAGTGCTGAAAATCACTTGTATACAAGAGACGAGAATCGGAGAGCTGCCCAAGAAGGGGAGGGGAGGGGATGGGGTGGGGGTAAACAGTTGAGGCCATGGAGGAATTTCAAAACAAGAGTTAACAGAGACAGACAACAAAGGTCACCTTGTATGCTATAAACATAAAAAACGATAAACAAGCACAATAGTACACAATACTATAAAGGGCCATACTATTTATAAGCACATAAAGACAAGCCTTGAATGATTTAACATACATGTTTACATTCTTTGACCTTAACTTTGCTACTCTTGCGAGATATTTAGATAAACAAAGACATTGCACTGCATCACCCGGTTATAGTTTTTGAACACAATTTTTCCCTACAATATTCTTCTTTATCTACCATACAACTGAACACATTTTGGCATTAGAATTACAAATTACCAGAGATTTATAAAACAATTTATAACTGTTAAACTCTGTGTACTGTTGTCCCTTTTTGAATCAGACCAGCTACTTGGAAAATCAGTAACAGGAAACTAGCACCAACACACAAAGCCTCACTGTTGTTGTATTCTCCCAACTGCAGCACAACATGATGGCAAAAGATTTTTTGCTCAGAGAAAGAATGTTTATAAAATGCTACCTCAGCCCATCAGAACTTCTTTATCCACAATCCTTCTGAAGCTTCATTAAGTCCCCAGTGAGAGAGAGCGTATCACCATCACTGAAAGATGAGAGGAAAAAGCCCTACCTCCTTTAGCTCTGTTACATCCAATCAATAAAAACAAGCATTACAAAGCAAGTGAAGTCCAAAGGGAATTCTTCCATTTTCCAGGCACCACTTAGCTCCCCCACCCCTTTGCCCTCCCGACTCGATACAACAGGGCACACTGAATACTGTACTACCAGATATTCCCTGCTCCTCATCCAGAATTACATAGCAGACCTACGCAAACCTGCAAGCAAATATTTGAAAAGAACAACTGGGAATCAATGAGAAAGGGTTTAGTGTTGAGTTGGAAACTAAAGAAAATGATACGTTATAGCACAAAATTCCATCCCCTGCTGTGTGAGTTAATGAAAAGAAGATTAAAAAAAAGACAAGAGGGGAAGCGTGTGTTAAAAAGTGAGAGAAAATGGGAGTTATGAAGAGACAGATACCAGAGATGGGCACAGATCAAAAGAAGAGAGAAATCAAGATGAAAATCAAATCACGCAAAATGCAGGCACTTTAGTGAAACCATTATTTTCTAGGTCAGAGGTTAACTACTGAAATTAATACTTACATGTTCTTAACATCAGGTTGCATAGCTATATTCCTAAATATCTTAAACTTTTGTTTTGTCAACATTTTACAGATTTCGATTCTTGGTTTAGGAGAAGAGGAAGACTCTAAAGAGAGAAAGTCCACACCCAAATAGGGCAATGTAATTTTCTGAAGTTGGGAATACAACCCATCATAACTTCCGAGCATCACATGGCCCATAATTTCAATTCCAAAACAGTCCCCAAAATAACTTTACCACTTTAATTATCAAGTTAGAGAAATGTTTTGAGACTTAGTTTTAGAACTACTGGTCAGCTGAAGGAGTGAGTAAAGTTCTATTTTTCTTTGAGTAGCAATATATTTTAGAACTTAAATTCAATAAATTATAGAACACTGACATTCACTACATTGTGGCAACCTACCCAATCCATAAAAGTGAAAAGAGGAGAAAACACTTGTGCTTGATGTGCATGCTGCACTAATAACTTCAGAATATTCTGATTCTGAATATCAACAGGAACCAACAATCTTCAAAAGGTCTAGTTTTGCTGCCCCAAAAGGGTCTTGGAGAACGTTTCTTTCCTCTTGGCACATTAACTTATATTTAACAAGTGGTGTTCACAAAGCACATAGCATTCTACTCAACCGATTGAAGATGTTGCTCAAGAACAGGACCATGTGTAAAAGGACTTGTTGCAAATTTACATTAACACAAGGGCATGGAGTGCAAAACCAAATGAAATGCAATGAAAACAGAAGTATGGTACAGATAGACATGTGTTGCATATTACTCTATACCGTTAAGAAAAACATGCACTTATATAGTAATTTTCATGATCGCAGGTCTCAAAATGCTTTGCAACCAATTAAATACATTTGAAGTGTAGTCACTGTGGTAATGCAGGAAATGTGGGCAGCCAATGTGCACAGCAAGCTCCCACACCAGCAATGTGATAATGACCAGATAATCTGTCTTTGTCACGTTGATTGAGGGATGAATTGTGATCAGGACAGAGTCAGAGAGGTTTACAACATAGGAACAGGCCCTGAGGCTTGTTCATGCCACCCAGCTTTTGCCATTAAGCTAGTCCCAATTGTCTGCATTTGACCTATCTTACCCATGTAACTGTCTAAATGCTTTTTAAAAGACAAAATTGTACCCACCTCTACTACTACCTCTGGCAGCTCATTCCAGGCACTCACCCTGTGTGTGAAAAAATTGCCTCTGTACCCTTTTGTATCTCTCCCCTTTCACCTTAAACTTACGCCCCCTAGTTTTGGACTCCCCTACCTTTGGAAAAAGATGTTGACTATCCACCTTATCTAAGCCCCTCATTATTTTGCAGACCTCTATAACACCACTCCTAAGTCATCTATGCTCCAGGGAAAATAGTCCCAGTCTGTCCAGTCTCTCCTTATAACTCAAACCATCAAGTCCCAGTAGCATCCTGGTAAATCTTTTCTGCACTGTTTCTAGTTTAATAATATCATACATGATGCAAAAACAGACATTTCCAGCCCAACGATTCAATTCAAACCATGCCAAGCATTTTAATTTTAGAAGAATTTCCACTGCAAAAAGTCAAGCTCCCAAAAAGAGGCATAAACTGGACCCAGAAATGAAGCTGTGCTAAATTGAATATGGATTTCTTACAGTTGCACACACTATTTAAGTACATTAATAGAACATTCTGTATATAAATGTTATATATTAAAACTATTTATATATACAAAGTGCATCAGATAGTGATGTAAATAATATTCTTGCTCAGTTTTTCTTGCAACATATTTACACCTCCTGTTTAATTAAGGAAAATGTACTTATCATATGAATGCAAGATACAATATTGCCCATCAGATCCTTTTAAATATTACCCTAACTGCAGTAGTTGCAAGAGCTCTGGAACACTGCACCAAGTGCTCCATTTTATGTTCACTAATGCAATGAGGTAATCTATGTGGTTTCAAAATGCAATCCAACTCACAGTCCATTATGTCAATCCCCTGATGGAATAAAGTATCAATGCTCACAGAAGCTGATTAGTTTATTAATACCAGTCCAGAATCTAAAAGATACAGCATCATTTAGAAAGGTGACATTTACGTACATGAAGTTTGTACTAAAAATCACGTCTGGATGAAATATGTGCAATTTTAATTCATATGAAAAGGTGATAACCGGAAATACCACTTATCAGGACATCTAAACCGGCTCCCTTTCCTTTTAGGGACTATTGCACCATTAAGAATCCCATTAATCAAGATTTTTCTCTTTACAAAGATGCATTTCCTACTTTTATCTTGAATAGAACCTTTTGCTATCGTGTAGTTACAATCATAAATGATCAAATTTTGCAACACACGGTGCTTCGGTTGGGCCTTAAAACAGAGTCCCATTACACTTGTAATGTGGCCCCACCAAAAATAATGCATCTTGTGTCTTCATATACAAGCAGCCTGTGGACCAATGATGCATCTGGTTCCAGAAAATCACATCTCAAGTTGGAACCAATTTTCATACAAGAAAATTATTATTAATGGGGGATTAGTTCTTGAACCAAGGCCCAATACCCCACTTTTGCCAAAATAATCCAGACAAGTTGTATTCAATTATAAAAAACATAGCAATAAATTCTAGAATGCAAGTTTTAAGAAAAAGTTTAGAAACACAACAATTCACCAACTATCAGAAAAGCAGGAGAATGTGTGAAGTCAGGGGATGAGCAGCACAGAACCTTGATGCACACGTATTAATGTTTGAATTTGTTCACTGGTGCAGTGTTGTAAAGTCTAAACCAGATTTGCAAATTCAAAACAGGGCATTTGTAACCGCCATTCGTCATAAGTCGAACATAGTGAAGTCGAGGACTGCCTATACTTGCATTCCATAAGGAAAAATATTGAGTACATCTGCATCTTTGTAAATCACTGCCCACTGCACTTGCATGGTAATTACTTGTTTATCTACGTCATGGGTTTAAATTCACAACTGTGTGGAAAGTGTTGGTTAGCGTTTGCCAATTTCTTGCTCGGTGTACACACTCATGATTTGGAAAGCTTTGGGTTTTTTCCCCACAATATTGTCAGTACAGATTGGGTGGCTGGGAAGAAGATTAATGGCTGAGTTGTAATTTCTAACCATTACTGGTATTGATTGATACTTAACATTTTAGTGCTGTGGCAGCCAACTTGTTGATTAACTATTCCATCAATTATTCAAGTGATGTATTCAAATATTTGGATGCACAAAGTTATTAAAATGGTGCAATAAAACTTCCTGGTGAAAAGGTGGATTTGAATCCATACATTCTTACATCTAGCTAACCAAATGGAGTTTTTCAGCCAAAGGCCATGAATTTTCCATCTGGTTACTGAAGATAACAGTACACTCTTACACTCCACTACCTTTTACCATCTGGATGATTCTAATACACTGAGGATACCTCATAAGCAAAGTTGAATGGGTACATGACATTTTCCACAGTAAAACTAATGCATGGCGGAATTTTAAACCACACAATTTAATTAAAAGTTTTATTTGTGTCACCAGGAATCATGTCTGAGAAAAAGTTGGATAAAGGGGTTTATTACAAGCAGAAAGCTGAAGTGCAATTAAGTGTCTGTTACAACCTTGCCTAGTGGCAGCTGAAACTTACAATAAATAGCACCCTGAGCTTTTGACTCTTGGATCTTATGTAAGCTGGTTTACAGGATGGAACATTTTTCCCTTTTGAACACGATAAAGGTCTCAAAGTATGAGGGGTCTTAACTGACACAATAAAACTACCTCCAAATGCAGCAATGTTATTTGTTCAATAGTTGGGTTAGGTTTTAAAATGCTCCATTACCTTACATTATACTGCAAGTTTAATTAGAAAAGATTGCCATTGCTGAAGAAAATCCTCTTTTTCATCTTTCAAAGCTTAATTATTTATCAAGAGGACACTCCCAAGTTTAGGAAATTTTATGGTTGATATTTGTTCCTTTGAGAGCAGTGAAGCTTATGCTATACAAAGATTTTAGAATCATCGTTCACTTAAATCTATGCAAGTTATTCACATAAATAGCCTTGTATTAAAATGTTATCCTATTATGTATGAATATGCAGCTTTCACACTTAGAAAAATAAAGGATTTTTGCCTACTACCTAAAGCCAACATGTTCTAAACAGTGTAGGATTGGAGGTAGGGAATCATCTGCACCAGCCACTAAGAGATCCAACTTAACCCAGCAGCACAAAAAGTGAATGCACTTTGCTTTCAAAGTGTAACTGCAGCAGATTTGCAGGGTTTTCCCATCTTCAATTAGTCCCAAAACTTCAGTGACTGGGTAGTATGTATAACAAATTAGATTCAGCTCTTCTGCAGTCGGATTGTGATGATATAGTGCCTTTAAGAAAGGCATTTTAGTTGTGTCTCTTACTCAAGATCTGTTCTATGCACTCGGAGTCATAGGCTGGAACTCTACCACATGCCCACCATGGAATCCACACGGGCGAGGGTTCAACAATGGAAATGTCCATTCTGTCTATATGCAGCTGCACTATATTGTTACTGCAGCAGCATAATTGGTACAATGTTTGTTTTAATCTCAACTAATGCAGCGCTCTGTTGCTGTGTCTCTTCCCTGGGGATATTGCAGAGTAGGACTTGATAGGGCTGTTTGACAGCAAAGGCCAAAATAACTGTGTGGGGCTAGGATTTCACAGGGAACTCAAAGCAGTCTACTTTTTTGCATCTTTAGGAAGAGGTAGCTTTCTTTGTAACTCTTGCTCTGAGGTCTGGAGATTAGAATCTGCTTGAGAATAATTTTGTGATTCTGCTGCTTTGGGGGTGGAGCTTTCTCTGGAGGTTGCTCTATGAGAATTAGAAGACAAGTATCTGTCTGGCTCACTCTTCAGAGCTGTTAGAAGGCCAGAAATCTAGTACCTACATAAGTTTCTTTAGTTTCTGTGCTAACTGGTTCAAAAGAAGGGATTTATGTCAATGTGGGGATACTACTAAATTAGAGCAAAGAGATAGCTAGCTGTTAAAGATATAAACTTTGTCATGTTTAACTATTTCAATTGGTAAAAGTTACGATAATTCTTTGTTACCTTCTAACTGTGTTCTTAAATAAAGTTTATTTTGATGAAAGCTTTCCAGCATGTCATTGGAATTATACCTGCAGTGAAACACTTAATGCTCACCCTAATTCCAAAATCAAAAGTAAAAGTCGTGGTCTAGGCTAACTTCACAAAAATACCTTGGAGTTTCTGATCTGGTCCTTAACATGATGCAAGTCTCTGTACCTTGTGGATGTTGTGACTGTAACTGAAGTCACAACCTATCTTCAGCTGCGTATTCTGACCAGGTTGACAAAACCACCTGCATGTGAATGAGTTAAAATGGGTTTTTGATGCAGAATCGTGGATCCCAACTTCTGTTCTATTGCTGAAACAGGAAAGGTAACACACCTTTCAGTTACTCTTACAGCCCGGTAAGAATACAAACTTATCTTAAGAAAATAGTAGAAAACACCTGTTTAATGGTGAATTGATGTCTTTGACTATTACATATGCATATAGTAATAGTGTTTTTATGTAGGGAGCAGATGCATCTTAAAGGGTATTAGACATCAAGGGTACAGTCACATTATAATTTAAAATAATAGAATCACAAGGACAGAATGGTATGTTACATTAAAGTTAATTCTGCAGCACAATTTTAAAAAGTAACGGCATATTAGTGTGCAAGTTGACTTTTGCAGCTGTACACAAAATGTGATTGTTTTTCAAATCCATTTTTCAAAAAAAATTCCCTCAGAAGTTGCACCCACATTTTTATCTTGTCCTACAGAAGGCTTGGAGTTTCCAAGCTCCTTTGGTATTCATAGATTAAGGATAATTATTTAAATTGTTGTGTATTTAACATTACAGGGACCAGTAATACGTCGCTGATGCAACTCTAATGTTTGGGGTTGGGGGTGTAGAGGGGAAATCTAGCTGTGAATGGTTTCCAAAGATCACTGTCAATGCTGCACTATTCTGCCTGGGGATCAGCAATTACTACATCTTGCCAATAATGCAGTTTGGTACTTGAAAAGTAGTACGCTGGCACTGTGTCAGGAACTTCAACATGATCTTCCAAACTGAAGTGATTGAGTGCACAATCTAATAGTCAAAATGCATGCTCAGACCCACTGACTGAAAATAGAGCAACTCATTACTGCAGCAGCAAAATACAGCTATGGTTCAAAAACACTTCCAAACATCCTTGTGTGGACACTATCAATGGCAGTCCCACTGAGGAACGTTGTGACAAAACAATAGACAGTACAGAAGAGCTGTGCATCAGAGCGCTCAAAGAAACCTCTCTCTGCCAGAAAAAAAGACAAACAACTGAGGTTAGTCAGACCAACTTTACCATTGACTTGGTAAAGAGGCACCTCTGGATCAGTAATGACTAACATTCATAGAAAATTAGGTTATAGCACCATGAGTCATTTGCAGCACAGCATGGTCCTAAGAATGGACAAGAAATGCTAAATATAAATTCAATTTTGCAAAAGATACTCAGTTAGCCAACTGAAACAGTAGCATATCATTTCCTGGCACTATATTATGATAGAACTTAAATGGTATTGTTAGTCACTCAGTCACAACACAATCTTGAGCATAAACAATAGGATTTTTAAGTGAAATCACGAAACCAGACTTCCATGCATAAAAGTAGTCAACATTTTTAAAGAAGATTAAATCATTTTAATGTGAATAGTTTCCCTGCATTAGCTTTTGCTACTGGATCAACACATTTTACCATTAGGTTAACGATTAGCTGCTGGGCAAGTCAGATGACTTCTTCAGAAAAAACAGCAACACAAGCTGGGGGTAAAACTTGAAAATTCTTATCCTGTGGTTAAATCCCTCCATGTCTTCACAACATTTGTGTAACCACCTTCAGCCCGACAACCCTACAAGATATCTGTGCTCCCACAAATTTGGCCTTTTTCACTCCTTCTAGTGTCTGGACACGTGGTTGTTAAACATGGAAATGCAGAACTTGCCATTAGTAATACCACACATTGCCAGAGGGTGTGAGGCTGAGATCCTTAGAACTGATGAGAATTTCACCTTTTACCTGCTATCATTATCGAAAGAATTCAAAAAAAGGTTATGCCTTGTTAGTGTACAACATTGTGGCTACTACTGAAGAACTTCATTGTCCTGGAAAAGAGATTTTTTTTTTGTAATGTCAGATTTTTTCATTCTGATACATTTTCAAGTTTTAAAAGAATATTTTTGTTAAAACGCTTCAGTTTCTAATGTGTACCCCCCCCCCCCAATCACTTATTTTACTCTCTGCAAAAACGTCTAAAACGTGAAAGATAATGGGGACGATTTTTCCATTCTGCAATGCTAATTTTTTTTTTTAAATGCAGCAGGCCAGGGGAATCTAACTGCGGGCGATGTGTGGTATCACGCATGCATTCCTGCTGCGAGGGCATCTCCCAGTGATGGATTTCTGGCAGCGTCAACTCCATGCCGGAAACTGGCGGGGAGGCGCGGAAATGATTTGAATGTCAACTTAAATTGTTTTTAAATATGATTAGCGGGCCTGGGACCTCGAGTCTCTGGGCTCAGTAGCATTCCTTCCCCCCCACCCCACCACCACCACTGCAAGGGAGAGGTAAAAGTGGGTGTCACACAGCTGGCGGTGCAGGGATTGCAGGACTGCTCAGCAATCAGGAGGCCAACAGCGTGAGGCCATTGTGCATGTGCCGATCTCCCGGGTGGGAATACACCATGCCCCCTGAATTATGTTATACACGCCAGTGCACACTGTGTGAGAGATTCTTCTCTGAACTCCCGCTGAAAATAAACAGTGTGAATTAATCAATTTTTCACGTGAATTCAACACTTAAGGTTTTTCTGGGAGAATTCCAGCCAATCAGTGCTTGCTGATAAATTATTTCACACAAGTGATCAAGATGAGTGAATTCATTTTCAAAATGTCACATCAACCAGCCAGTGCTTAAATCACTACACTGTCACCTTACAACAATCTTCATCAATCAAGACTCAGAATTAACTTGCATATGTTTTCACACACACAGCTTTGTTGCAAACCTCAAACCCACATCATTCTGCCTGTTGTAAGCAATCAAGCCATCACAGCCACATCAGCCAAACAGATTTCTTGACATTGACACATTTCCGTCTCTTGCCAGAGAACATGGTATACAACCAAAAGCAGCAGGGATTAACCAGCAGTGGATTTGCGTGCTTGCATGCTTTAAGCCCCATGCAGGTGACTATATGTTCATGCCTAATACTCCTCATTATTTCCCAATTCCCCTCAACCCACAATCTCTTCTGACTTACAAGAGTGAAAATAGTCTAAGTTTGCACCTGTCCTACAGCGCATTACCAGAATTGCTGAAATGCCACCTGGTGAGAGTGGCAGTGGCCACATGGAGCAACGGCCTGCTGTCCTCCCTCAGAATAACAACATTTGTGCTACAACACATTACCATTGCCCTTGTTCTTGCCTGTTAGTCACTTAGCCCGGACTGTTGTACCCATGCAGAAATAACGTAATCTGAAGATGATCTTCTCGGTTCAAAGTTACTTGAGGTTTTCTTTCAAGGCCATCTTCGCACAGGACATGGAAGACAGGCACTAAAGGAATGCACGAGCATGATTACTTTCTGTGTATACAATGTGGTATAATTTATTTATAAATTTGCTGTGGAATGTTTATTTTATATTGCTTTAATTTTTGCATCATGGCCAGGTGGATGTTGTGAAGGTTAGTGACAGAGGCAAGACAAGTAGTGTGGTACTGGTGAGTGGGGAAAGGAGGCTGAAGTTACTGGTGTTACACGTGACTTAGTTCTTCACTAACAGTCTGGGAAGAAGGGGTCTGTCTTGATTACCACTTCCTTTTCTTCCACATCCTGCTCCTCCTCTGCTAGCTCATCAGCATCTTACCCAAGAGAGCTGTCTCTCCTCATGAAAGCAAACCTTCAAACCCATTAAGCCAAGTTCTGCAGGACTCCTCAGAATGGTCCAGGTAATGGAATAGTTGCTCCACCATGCCAAATGGTCTGCTCTGTCTTGTGGTAACATGGCTTTTATTGTATTGCATGCTGCGTACATGTGCGTGAATTGCATGGCAGAGTCATCATCAGATGGTCAGCAGATAGCCCTGGTCACCCATTATCCACCCTGCAGTTTGCTGTGGTGGCTGAAATGCAGCTGGCATAGTGGACTGTCACAAAACAAAGGCATCTTCTGTTGCCAGAGTACCAGGCAGTGATCTGTATGACATATACATGTAGTCACAAACAAGCTTGACAGTAAGTGAATCACAAAGTTTCTGGCACAGAACAAGACCACTTGGCCCATCATGTCTGTACTGGCGGAAAATGAGCCACCCAGCCTAACCCCACTTGGAAAGGAATCCTTTTCATTTCAATACATGGTAGGGCTGGCTGACTTTGGCATCTGCAAAGCAATGCAGTCAACATCAAACTGGACCCTGAAGAAAGTCTGAAAACTGTTGTCTTTGCTTCTTTTTGGAAAGAGGGACTGGAATAAAGTCATTCTTTGAAAATTTGTCTTTGAACAGAGCATCTTAATGATCTCCTAATTGCAACAGTAGATGGCAAACTGTGAGATCTTGCTATTATCTCAAGCAACAGCTTGGAAGGAGCCAGACTCAAAAAAATCTCTGCCATGATCAGGAGATTGGGAGTTGGGGTAGCAGCAGTTTGCAGATTTCAGCCTCCTTAGTGAAGCACTGAGCCTTCAAACATCAGCTGTTGCTGAGGTTTACACAGGACAATTACTCACAGAACACCTTGGGTCAATGTGGCCTCCTGCTGAGTGCCCTTCCCTCACTCCTAAGAACTTGTCTTGTTCTGCATCATTGCAACCATTCTTATTCTGTTTTAGCTGTGTTGTTGGCACCACAGATTAATATCCATATTCTGTGAACATGTATATGGCAATGACCAAGGTTCATCCAGACTTGACACCGTGGCCCTATTCTTTCTTCATAGATGTGGTCAGACCTGTTGAGATTTTCCAGGATTCTTTGTTTTTGTAGTATACGTTTAACAATAGGTACACCAGATACGACCTGCTGATATGGTAGGCTGATGACAAAAACTTATAAATAGAAATAATCTAAAAGGTAGGCCTTGCAGATTTCCAGTAAAGGGGTTGTGACCATTTCCTTTGGCAACTTGTTTCATTGCGGTATTGTTTTTGGGAAGAAAGACTATTAACACATTTATCTTGGAAATAAATGGTCTTTCAATTTGTGTGGATGGCTGCCTCATGTTTGGTCATTTGTGCTTGGTTTGGTCAATTCTCACCAATCCATTCCATATTTCATTGAACACAGCCATCTATTTTTCTCCCAGTAATGCAGGTCTCCCCTCAGCCTCTGTCAACTAGGATTGTTTTCACTGGAAAGACAGAGGCTGACGGGAGGCTTGATAGAGGCCTACAAAGTTATGAGAGGCATAGGCGGTGTGGATAGTCAGTGGCTTTTCCCCAGGGTGGGGGTGTCAATTACAAGGGGGCACAGGTTCAAGGTGACAGGCGGGGGAAGTTTAAGGAAGATGCGTGGGGAAGTTTTTCACTCAGAGTGGTGGGTGCTTGGAATGCGCTGCCAGAGGAGGTGGTGGAAGCAGACACATGAGCAACATTTAAGAGACATCCGAAAGGAAACATGAATAGGGAGGGAATAGACAGATACGGACTGAGTAAAGGCAGAAGGTTTTTTAGGTTTGGTTTGGGCAACATGATTGGCAAAGGCTTGGAGGGCCAAAAGGGCCTTTTCCTAGGCTATACTTTTCTTCATTCTTCACATTGCAAGAGAAAGGAAGCCTTGAAGTCAGCAAAATACCCCTTCTGCACCTGTCACACTCTGCTTGTAGGCTGTTGCCTTTAAGAGAGCACCATACATATGTATAATAGCATAACACACATCAGAAATCAATCAGCAACTAACACAGAACATAGTGGATGATCCATTTCTTTTCACCCTACTGGGGGGGGCAGGGGGTATGTTCTTCCTACTGCTTAATGCATTCAGCTATGCAAGGTTAAGAGAGGGCATTGGCTGGAATGTTGAACTCCAAAATAGCAGTGCTGGTACCAAAGCAATGCTGCAAGCTGATTGCAGAGTGGGCAGATCATGGTGTCAGAGAGGGGAAAGGAGAGCAGTGATTAAAAAAAATCTCTCTTCTCATTTTGACACTAAGAGGACATTTTTGAGGTCAGAAAACAGAATGCAAACTACAACATGGTGACATTTAGCACCGAGCACCTCGGGGTCAAACATTTCGAACTCTGATTAAACCACCTCAGTCTGCAGCCTCAGCACATGACAGGACAAAAATAACACCAATCAAACCACATTTCGCACCTACCAAAAACAAACTGTTAACAATTTAACCAAATAAACCAACCAGCTTTTAGTCTCCAAACAGACGTGACTAAGCAAAGGTCTCAGGCAGTCAGCAGATGAAAAAGTTGCATATTACCAAACAGGACAAAAGAGAAATTCACTGAAACTTTTCAAATCACATCAGAAATGGAATCTGTCATACACAATCCAATCTTTTCAAACTATTTGAGCGTTTAGGTACCAAATGGTAATTAAAGACTGAGTGCACTTACTCTAAAATGTTTCCCAGATTCACATCAGCACTTCAAGATCTATTTTTAAACAATCAGTTGAACAAAGGTGCAGCTGCACTGAAGCAAGCACTGGCCTAAACAGGAAGAGGAAAACCTGACGCCATCATCACTCCTCAGTTCCAATTGCCTTTTCATCACACCAAGCAACTCTGGGATGTACATCAGGTAGATGTGGTAAACAAAGCATTCATAATTTATTTACCCACTGCATCCCGTTTAAAAAAACCCATCCCCATACAAAGAAAGTTTTCAATTTCTGAACAGGACATTACCAGGAATTCTTAAAAAGTTTGGTGGGAGATAGGAGCGATTGCAACAAAGATGTGTGGGGCACGACAGAGAAAATGTTAATAGCAGCATGAAGGACTGTGGAAGGTGCTGATAGAGGCTTAAAAGTATGTTAGCAGAATGTGTTACTAGGAGAACAAAGGTCAGTGGTCAGTGAAAGGAAAAGTTAAGAGCAACTGAGAGATTGCCCTGCGAGGGAGGGGCTGTTATCCATGCATCTGATCATTGAAAGTGTGTGTTGGCTTACTCGAATAATCATAAATTCCTACAGTGCAGAAGAGGCATTCGACCCATCAAGTCTGCACTGACTCTCTGACAAACTCTCTTACCCAGGCCCTCTATAACATTTACCATCCATCTAACCTATACATCTTGAGACAATAAAGGGGCAATTTAGCATGGCCAATCCACCTAACATGCACAATTTTGGAATAATGAACCCCAGACCGTTCCTGACTTCATTGCAATATCCACAATCTCCAAAATTGGCAGTGAGATTCTCTACCCAACAACTAGGGGACGGAAACCTGGCCAATTTCCACTCTGTTATTGAGAGGAAGGTGTGCCATTTGCAGCAACTGTATCATTATCCCTGAAAGTATTTCAGAACATACTAGCAATTTATTCTAGGATAACCTCGCCAAGCCATCAAGAGAATTGCATTAACACTCTTCACTGATCTAAACATATTTCTTCAAAGAGAACACTGTCAGGTCTGTAAGACATTCCACAGAATTTCGAAGTCTAAGACACAGGATCAACTCAACCATACTTTTCTGAGCCCTGTCCAACATAACAATTATACTTCAAAGATCAAGAGCTCAAGTTTTACAATTTCCAAAAAAATACCCTCAAAAATGATTATTAAAACAAAAACTGTGCACTACAGATGCTGGAAATCTGAAATTATATACAGAAAACTCCTCAAATACCCAAGTCAGGCAGCATATGCGGAGAGGGAAATTCGGATGAGATCGGAGAATCCCGTTCAATGTTTCAGGTCAATAATCTTCCAGCAAAACTGGAAGAAATTAGGGATTCAACAGTTTCTAAGCAAGTACAGAATCTGGGAAAGAATGGGATGGGGGTGGGGGGAGGTGCACAGGCAGAGCAAGGCAAATTCTCTCAGGATTCAATAAGCTTGCAAAACGTTTCCATCATTTTCAAACTTAGTAAGTGACCAATAAATGCTAGTTGTGCACCATTGCACCTGAGCAGAGACATCCTTTCATAGTGAACATACTTCATTTTCCATTCCCAATATGCATAACCATGTGATATACAAATGGTCTTTTCTGTTCCTCATTCCTATGTTGGATTCATCTGCCATCCCTTGCTCCATCTGATTCACTGCTCTAGATTTCCTTTAGCTGCACAGGAAATGGCAAACTGTCATCAGAATTGCTTATGAGCTTTTCAGTGAAAACAACTGTGTCTTTAACAGGCGTCATCCCAGTGAAATGACAAATATTCCTTAACGCACAGATCAAGGAAAACTGACTCTCTCAGCTCTGGATCAGATAGATTTCTCTCTTCTCTATCCACCGCTGAAAGATTAGCATTAGGAAAATGCCTGTTCACGCTGTTAGTCGATTTTAACTACAAATGAAATCTCTGCAACTCACTTAATTCAGGAAGGGGAAAAAAACAAAACAATGTTGAAGGAGCGCTGCATTGGAAGTACAGCCTTTTGCACGAAACTTTAAAAACTTTTCTTTTATCATGTTAAACATGGCACAACTGGTAGCATTCTTGCCCTGAGCCAGGAGGTCCAGGCAAAGGACTTGAGCGCAAGAATTAGGCATGACACATCACTGCAGTGCTGACGGAGTATTGCATTGTTGCTGGTGCCACTTTTATAATGAGATGTTAAACTGATGCTCTGTCTGCCATGCATGTGTGCACACATCTGCTTAAATTTAATGAGGTATCTTTTTAAACCCTGGCCTCTGGTTGAAGCACAACAATCATTTGTAGATGTGTCCTTCATCTTATTCATCTTCTTAGAAGAGAAGCTAAGAGTGGAAAGAGAAAACTTGACAATACTGAGCTACTGTATTCAGGCTGCAAGGAATTTATTGATTGGCGATGGTCAAGTCTCACTGCACATTAACAAGCAACTAAGTAAAGCTAGCATTTTCAACATTAAGGGATATTAGGTGTGAATCAGAAGGAAATCAATTTAAAGAAAATAATCATTTTCAGTAACACAAGTGACTGCCACTACAGATAGGTGATCTAACTTGCTTTAAGCCAAAACTTCAGACTGAACTGTAGTTCCTTTTATGCTTTCACTGCTTGGCTGATTTTCACAATTGTCTCCTTCATCATTATAAAGAGAGACATTATAAATGAAAATATATCATCACATCATAGAATAACATCAAGGTTATTTTCTTGTCATGACACAATGGGTTTCTACACCAGTAGGCTGCAAAGTGCTAGAATGCATAACAACTTAAAGATAAAATTATTTTAAAAATATATAATTTTCCTGTCAACACTTAATCATCATTGTAACAGCACTGTCATTCATTAACATGGATACAGACTACTGATTATATTACAGAATAGTATAATGAATACATAGTTGAATACGTGGAAACCCATCACTTGGAAGTAACCCCCACGATACTCACTATCCTAACTTGGAAATGTATTGTTGTTCCCTCAGAGTCGCTGGGTCAAAATCCCTCCCTAATGGCACTGTGGGTGCACCTACGTTAAAGGGACTGCAGCAGTTCCAGAAGTCAGCTCACCATCATTTTCTTAAGGACAATTAGAAATGGGCAATAAATACTGGCCTAGCCAGTGATGCCCACATCCCACGAATAAATTTCTTAAAATGCTGGGAAAATTAGTATGCCAGAAGAAAAATGTACCAGGTTAATCTACAGTAGTTACAAAAAGATCACCAGAGATTCTTGGACAAAGTCAACCAATTAATTCTTCCTTCCAACAGACACGCGCAGTGAATGCAACTGAGAAAGCAAGATAGCTAAACTGCCCCCTAAATTGTATTCATTCCAGTAATGCTCATAATAAACTGTATGAGACACACAAGACAAACAGCATTGACAACTTATTCAACTGACTTATGAAAACAAAAACAACTGACCACACAGGTCATATTATAAAATGTTTTAACTATTACTTGAAAACAGTTCAGCAGTGCGAAGTGTAGAATAAATCAAAGGTATTTTTTAAATAAAATGCATCTAGATAATTTTACATCCTGGTACCTATACCTACAGATGAATCCCTGAGGTCTATTGTGATAAAAAAAAGATTTATCAGTAAGTACTTCTTAAAATAGTGCATTAAAGCACAGCGAAATAATAGATTTAGCTGGCCTATACAGCATGGTTTAATTGCTGAATCCCAAACCCAATCCATTGATTACGCAATCTCCCAGTTGAGGCAAAAAATGACTCAAAGCCCATTTAGGGAAAAAAAATTCTGGGAAATACCCCTCTGACCCTTAATGCACTACAAGAAATTATCGAAGACCACAGCACAATGGCACATGCTCCAGTACCCATCTACAATGTGAATTCTTCCAGTGGTTGCATGTGTCAGCAAACTCCTTAACATATTTAAGTTTGACAGACTCATATACTTGGACAAAGTTTAATCTTTCATTATATTTAAAACATCTCAATTAAACTCTTTAAGA
Source organism: Carcharhinus amblyrhynchos (assembly GCF_965287045.1). NCBI lineage: Eukaryota > Metazoa > Chordata > Chondrichthyes > Carcharhiniformes > Carcharhinidae > Carcharhinus > Carcharhinus amblyrhynchos. The sequence goes on from NC_137324.1 coordinate 154,331,501, forward strand.
TCCAGGCTTTTTCAGAGCAAAGAGTCTAACTTCTCTCAACTTAACATGATAATAAAAAAGTATTTCAACCTTGATGTCAACCTAATGGCCCTCCTCTGTACATTTTCCCCAATTCTCTATCTCTACTGTGACAGAAGGGATGAAACTTGGCACAGCAAAAGGCAGCTACACATTTTAGGTTGAAACCCAAATTTTTGTTGTTCTGTTGGTTGTCTTAAAACAGCTGAAAGAAGTAGATTACCAACTTTCAACACATAACTGGGAGAGCGAACCTCAGTGAAGTGGAATGACCAACCTGCAGCTGGCTTCATGGCACCATCATCACATACAGGATACTAAGTTGACCAGATTCAGAGCAAATCTAGCAGCTCAAAACTGAGCATCCATAGAGTGTGTTGTGGGCCATCAACAGCAGCAGAATTGCATTCAACCATCATGTCTCCCATTTTACCATTACAGTCAGACCAGAACACAAACACTGGTTTAATGAAAGGAGTGTAGGACAGCATGTCAGAACCAGCACCACCAGGCAAAGCTAAAAATGCAGTGCCAATCAGTAACCCTATAACACAACATTACATGCAGGTTAATTAGCAAAGGCAGCGCTAAGTGATACCAACACGGAGAAATCAAAACTCTACAGTCCCGTCACATCCAGTTGTGAATGGTGATTGAACATTAAACTACTAATGGAGGAGAAATTTCCACAGAGATCCATCCTCAAGACTGGGGAGCTGAGCATCCAGGGAAAAGGACCAAAGCATTTCCAACCATCTTCCTCCAGAATTGCCAAATGGATGATCCACCTAGCCCGCCTCCTGAGATTCCCACCACCACAGATGCCAGTCTTTGACCAATTCAATGTCACTGTGTGATATCAAGAAATCAAACACATCAAAGGCTATGGGCCTTGACCACATCCTGGCTGTGATAACGAAGAAGACTTGTCCTCCAGAACTAGGCGCCAAGCTGTTCAGGACAGCTACAACCCTGTCTTTTCTTGACATTGTGGAAAACTGCCCAGGTATACCTTATCCACAAAATACAAAACAAATTCAACCTGGTCAATTAGCACACCATTAGCCTTCTCCCAAACAAAGTGAGGAAAGGTATAGTCAACAGTGCTATCAAGCGCACACATAACTTACTCCCCAATGCTCAATTTGGGTTCCACAAGAGTCACTCAGCTTCACATCTCGTCATAGCTTTGACCTAAATACGAAAGCAAGAATCGAATTGTTTGAGGGGAGATGATTGCTTTTGACAACAAGGCATAATTTGATTGAATGTGGCCTCTCAGACTGCAAGCAAAATAGAAGTCATTGAGAATCATGGGGGAAATTCTCCATTGGTTGGAGGCATACTCTCACACAAAGGACAATAGTTATGGTTATTAGAGACCAAATCATCTTAACCCCAGGACATTGCTGCAGGGTTAGTCTTACCCCTCTTCGCTTACTTCAATCATCTTTCCTCCATCAAATGGTCACAAATTGTGATTTTTGCCAATGATTGCACAATGTTCAATACCATTTACAAATCCTCAGCTACTGAAGCAGTAATCAGCCACATGCAGAAAAACCTGGAAAATGTCAGGCTTGGACTGACAAATAAAATATAGTCAACACAAGTGCCAGGCAATGACCATCATAACCCTTTCTTGATTCTAATAATCTCCCTCTGATGTTCAATGACATTCCCATCACTGTTTTTGCCACCAACAATTTGGGAGACTACCATTGATCAAAGATGTAACTTGGCCACAGACTTAACTTGGTCAGCCATATAAATACTGCGGCTGTAAGAGTAGGTCAGAGGCTGCAAATTTCATGGCAAGTGGCTCACCTCCTGCCTCTCCAAAGGTCTGTCCATCATTTACAAGGCACAAGTCAGGAGTGTGAAGGAATGCTCTCCACTTGTCTCAACAAGTGAGCCTGTATAAACACAGGAAGCTTGACACCACCCACGGCAAAGTACCCCCTTAACCACTTTAAACATTCTTTCCTTCCAGCACCAATGCATATTGGCTGCAGTGTATACCATCTACAAGGTGTACTGCAGTGGTCAGAGTCCTAATGACAGCACCTTCTAAATCTGCAACCTTGAAAAACAAGGGCAGCATGCACAACCTGCAAATTCCCCTCAAAGCCACACAACTCTTTTGTCATTCCTTACTGTTCCCAGGCCAAAATGTTGGAATCCTCTCCCTGAAAAGCACTGTGGGTGTACCTATAGCACATGGATAACAACAGTTATAGAAGGCAGCTCGCCACCACGTTTGGAGGAGCAATTAGGGATGGGCAGTAAACGCTTGTCTCGTCAGTGATGCTCACAGCCCATGAACAAAAAGAAAAAAGCCATAACAGCAGTACTCCAGCACCTTTCACCTTTCAAAATTAGTACACTTTCATGTACATTAGACCTACAATACCAAGGCAAGACATTAGAGAGTTTTAAGTAGATGTACAAAGAGATAAGTCATCTGCTCTCTGTGTATGGTTATTCACCTGAAGCCAAGGATCATTTTGCAGCTCTGAACAAAGCCATTTTACAAACAAGTAGAACAATGCCAAGCATAATATAAAGGTACAATGAGTGTAGTGCAGACTCAGTGCTGACGAGGAAAGCAATACATGAAACTGCAACACAAGTTTGTATTTGAAGAGGAGTGTAGAAACCAAATATAATGGTATTATTGCTGCATAAGGTGTTAGTCATAGGAAATATATTGCCCTCAAAAGGATGCAGAGTAAAGCAGTTGATATGATTCGGGGATAAGGCATTCTGAGTAATTAGAAAGGCTAAGGAAGTCGAGTTTGCTGTTTTTGGATAGGAGACTTCAAATGTGATCTAAAATTGAGCTTTCAAATTTTTGAGTAATTGACAACATTAATCCAGCCTCAATGTTTACTAAAAGTAAATGTTCAAACATTAGAGGGCACAGGATAAAATTAGAATGTTAGGGGAAATTGAGGCAAACTCACCACTTAGTACGAATTCTGAGATAGATATTTTCTCGTATTCAATGGCACCAGTCACTTCCCGAAGTGGGAAGCGGCACTTGCTTTTGTGGGACTTGGCTCACACTGCTTTACATCTGCTTATACAATAGCATAACCCAGAGGGGGTGTAATAATACCCATTTGTGACCGGAATTGGATATTTGTGTCTTTCACACATATGCTGTTTCAATCTCTCCAGAAACAGATCAAACAAACAGAGTGAGATGAAATCAGACATCTTAAGGGCGGTTAGGGACATGCAATAAATGCTTGCCTTGTCAGGGAGTGCCCATAGTCCATGACCCAAATAAATAAAACACAAATAAAAAGCTTCAGCTACTACTACTCTTCACCAATTCCACCAGTGGGATTGTGGCAGCATACCTACAATATTTTCAGTCTTTACTGTCTTGTGTAGTGTCACGTAGTGCAGAAGTTTAATTTGATCTTTCTTTTAAGTTTTGCATGATTGCATAGTCCAAGTGTTTCAAAATGCACAACTTACGAAGAACTTGCCACACTTTCCTACACCAGTGGGCCCTTAGTGACTTAAACTATGACTTCTAACTGTTCCTTTGGCATGTTTGACCTTAGCCTCCACAAAACATACTGCAGCTTCCTCTCTAAAAAAACTCAGCAGCCAGTACTGCATCCTGTTTGAAAATTCTCCCTGCCAGCTTGTATCCCAGCCTCCACCTTGTGTTTCTCGGCTCAATTATTTTCCAATTCAACAAGTGTGATATGTTTTCCAATTAACACAACAGGCTTGTTATGAACTGCTTCCTTCCCACTATGAGGAGATGCAGCTACCTCAAATGGTATCTAAACTACCCATCACTCCAAACTTTAAAAATAAATCTAGATACATCAAAAGTAGTTTTTTCAATATCGAAAATCAGTCCCAAAAAGCTGCAAGAGGACTCCATGCAAAAGATAAAAAGAGTAATTGAATAAGATACTGGGGAGGCTATTGATGCAGGCAATGCTGAAAGGGTACATTCAACAGCAACTGGTCACTTGACTAGTCTACGTGTTTGCATTCAAGTAAAATACCTTGGGTAGCACAGTGCTTAGCACTGTTGCCTCACAGTGCCAGGGACCCGGGTTTGATTCCAACATTAGGTGCTGTCTGTGTGGAATCTGCACATTCTCCCTGCGAGTGTGGGGATTTCCTTCAGGTGCTCCAGTTTCCTCCCACAATCCAAAGATGTGCAGGTGAGGTGGTTGGCCATGCTAAATTGCCCCTTAGTGTCCCAAAGTATGTAGGGTAATTATGTGGGGTTATGAAGATAGGGTGCAAGAGCAGCTGGGTGAGATGCTCTTTCAGAGAGTTGGTGCAGACTCAATGGCTCCCTCCTGCACTGTAGGGATTTTACTCAGCACTAGGTTTCAGTTGCCACACATGATATTAAGTATTCTTGATAAAGGATGATTCTCACATCCATTTACACTTAGACGCTTACAAGGGTGAGGGGCAGAAGTTGTCAAACTGTAACAACAGTTTAAAATCGGGATGTTAAAAAAACTTGAGGTTTGTGTGTTTTGGAATTCAGTTAATTACAATTGCACAACAGGGACAACACAATCGTTAGCACTGCTGCCTCTCAGTGCCAGGGACCCACGTTCAATTCCAGCCTCAGGTCACTGTCCATGTGGAGTTTGCATATTCTCCCCGTGTCTACGTGGGTTTCCTCTGGGTGTTCCTGTTTCCTCCCACAGTCTGAAGATGTGTGGGTTAGGTTAATTGACCGCTATAAATTGATCCTAGTGTCAGGGGATTTGCAGGGTAAATGAGTGGTTACGGGAATAGGGTCTGGGCGGAATTGCAGTCGATGCAGACTCGATGAACCGAATGGCCTCCTTCTGCACTGCAGGGGTTCTATGAACAACAATTGCTTAACCACCCTTCCAAAGCTGCTTTCCTCAAATTTCTTTTGGCAACTATTCCAAAATTGTATTCAAATTCCCATCAAATTACATCCAGATTTTCCTTCAATTTATGAAGTGCCAAACAGATGTGAAATTTCGTGAACTGTACAAATACAAAATATTCAGAATAAATAGAAACACAGATTAGGGCCATCCAAAAGAGTACTCATCCAAAGGATGAACTCATAAAATCCAGAACAAAATGTACAACTGCTGGTGAAGAGGGAGAAAATGCTGAATATATACCAACTTTCCATTCCCTGTCACTAAAATACTCCGTTGGTACTAAACAGCCACTTTGTACAGCAGTTCTAAACATGAAGAGTTTTGCTAATATATTGGCAAAAATCATTATGTTTGTGTAGGACAGTGTAACAGCAGATTATTTTCCAAAACTATAATTTATTCATAAAAATCTCAAATAAACTATTGCAAATCTACATGGCTTTGAATTGCAAACAGTGCAGAATCAAAACATTTTTACACTTTTGTACAAATTACAGTCATTACATTTCAATACTTAAAGCTATATACATGCCTCAATAAGTTACTGTGTGCCGTTATTGCTCAGATTGGCACACAGTTACGCAGGTCGAGGGTATTCTGCAGTTCTCGGGCCCTCGGTCTGCCTCCGTTAAAAGGCCTTATAGTGTGGCCTTTCCCCATTGTGCCTTTGCGGCAGCTGCCCCAAGCTTCAGCGCGTCCCTCAGCACGCAGACCTGGACCTTGGAATGTGCCAGTCTGCAACACTCGGTCAAGGACAGTTCTTTCAGGTGTAACAGCAGACGTTGGAGTTGCTGTAGCATTTCGGAACCTAGAGCTGCCTGTGTGTCAAGAAGATCCACTAAAGTGATACCATCTCCTGACAATAGTTTTGTGCAGCTGACTACAACTTGGAAGCAAACTTAACACAATTCATGAAGGGCTAGCATTGATCCATTGCAATATCTACCACCTAGCTATTTACTTAATAGAAAATCAATTTTTTAAACCAGGTTTGTAGCAGGAAACTAGAGCAGCAACATGCCTACTTATTCAGCTTCTGTTTACTAGCTCTTTGCAATAGCTCAAATAGGGAGATTATTTTAATTTTGAGAAATGGAACAAACACATTTTAATTTGGGTTATCAGATGATTGTTGTCTGTGCAGCAAATCTCCACATTTACTCTACCAGATCCGTCTCTTTAATCCTGCATTCTAGATCCATCTTTTCATGAATCTGTAACACTGATGTGTGGCTAACAGAGCCAAGTTTAATTCATGAAAAGCCAGGGATCAATACACAAACGTCATTTGCTCATGTTCCAAAATAAAACACCAACATGGTGGTTAGCACCACTGCCTCACAGTGCCAGAGACCGGGTTCAATTCCTGACTTGGGTCACTGTCTGTGTGGAGTCTGCGTGTTCTCCCCGTGTCTATGTGGGTTTCCTCCAGGTGCTCCAGTTTCCTCCCACAGTCTGAAAGATGTGCTGGTTAGGTGCATTGGCCATGCTAAATTCTCCTTTAGTGTATCCAAAAGGCACCTTAGTGTGGCGACTCAGATTTTCACAGGAACTTAATTACGGTGCTAATGTAAGCCTACTTATGACACTAATAAATAAACTTAAACTTTAAAGGGAGCACTATCCTGTGCCTAGCTCTGGGGCAACATGTTGAATCATAACAGCAGGAGATTACAACCTTATCGTACATAAGAGTTGAATGGATAAGAAGAAGAAACTGGGATTCATAAAGTGCCTTTCAGAATCTTAGCAAATCCCAAAGCTTTTCATAGCCAATTTACGTACTATTGAAATGATGTTACTATTGTAACTAAAAAAAAAACAGTCAAAATCCCACAAGCGACAATGGGTATAAAAGCATATCATTTGTTTGGGTGGTGTTGAATGCATAAATAGTGACCAGGGCGCAAGAAAAACATCCCTGCTTTTCTTGAAAAAATGTGGTGTGATCTTTTATGCCTATGTGAGAGAGCAGATGGGATCTCTGTTTAATGTTTCTTCTGAAAATAGGAATTATTTAATGGCAATCTCCTTGGAGATTTAGTCTTTAAATGTTATGAGTAAGGCAATCCTTTCCGGGGTGGGGCATCCCCAACAACCACTGACTCATTGCTAGAAACCCCCAGTGAGAACTATCAGCAACTAAATGAAAAGATTATAATTGCTGAAAATATAACTTCATACATTTCCCAGGCAATCCAGTATAAAATTCATTAAATACTGCAACTGTTAATGTGATATCTTTTTGCACAAAGAGAACAATATCGGAATTTGAATCCTCGTAAGTATAATTATAGATACTACCAAATCTCATTGATAGCAAGCAGTGCCTATTCAACATCCATGATTCAGTCTGAGATACAGGAGAGGGGATGCTTAAAACTCTGCTTTCAGCCACTAAATTTGAAATTTTCAGAGGGAAACCAGGCATCCTTGCATAATCAATATATTTGAGTTGACAGAGTACTCAACATTTAACAGACCTCCCCTGAGAACTGTGTAAAACAGACCTGCATGGGCAGTAAAGCAGCTCTAACCTAACAAGCGATAATACATTATCCTCATTTATTCTGGCATAGTTGATCCCACTATGCTTCTCCAAAACTTCTTTGCTCTCCTGCTTGGTGAGACTGCTCTCACTTTATTCCATTCATAACTATCCAATTATATCCACAGTTCCTTCAGCAATAGCCTCTTCTCAATAAAGAATCCATACCTCCGCTGTCCCTGAAGTATCTCTTTGCCTTTTTCTTAATTTCTTGCAGCACCTTAGTAAAATTATTCGTTAACATGGGTACCACTCTCACAAGTACTTTAATGGTACCCAGATCTAACTGTCACCGCACCTCCACTATTCCTGTTTTTTCATACTACTGATCCAGTATCCAGTCTTGATAAGATGTAAATTTCTTCTCCTTAAACAGTGAAAAGGCCAAAACTATTGTCTTTAACTACAAATTCTGTATTCACAATGCCATCCTCCCTCTATTCAGGGTTTCAGATTGAGACACTACCACAAACTCAGCATCCAATTCAACCCCAAGAGAAGCTTCCCATCCTATATTCTTCCTATCACAAGGATCATTTGCTTCCGCCCTTCATAACACTGCCCACCACACAGCCATTGATGAGAAACTTAACTGAACTCATCACATGTACACTGCGGCTAAAGCTATCCAGAGCAGGGCAGAAATTGGGAATTCTGTGGCAAACAACTTACTTCCTGACTCCGCAAAGCATGTCCACCATCTACAAGGCACAGGGCAGGAGTGTGTTGGAATACTCTCCACTTGCCTGGATAAATGCAGGTCCAATGACACTCGAGAAGATTGGTACTATTCAGGGCAAAGCAGTGCCCATCCATCATCTTGTGTTCACCTTCTCCATCACCAGCACACAGTGACAGCAGTGCATGTACCATCTATTAATTCAGTGCAGCAATTAAAAGACACATTTGAAGCATGCCTTGAAGGATAAGGCAACAAACGCATGAGATCATCAATAACTGTACGTCACCTTCTAAACCACACAGGATCATAGCTTGGAATCATATTGCCATTCTTTCACTGCTGTTGAGTTGAAAAGCTGGAACTTCCTAACAGATGTGCCTACATTTCACGCAGTGCAGTGGTTCAAGGAGGCAGCTCACCACCATTTACCTCTGCATAGACATTTAGGGATGGGCAACAAGTGTAGACTTTGCGAGGGGCATTTGAATCACATGAAAGAATATTTTAAAATCCTCCAATCTGTAAAGTTAAGTTCTTCCAAAACTCTTGTCGAATCAATGTCTCCATGAAGTGGTTGTCTAATTTTTTCCACACATAAAAGCACTATACTCAATGTGAGTTACTGCAGTTTAATGCAACACTTCAGTTATATTCCACACTATATTAACGAGTGAGACAGGCTCTCCTCCAGAGGGGCTCGCAAAACTCTGGAGTCATATCAGTGGTTCCATTGTCATGAAGTAGTAATTACTCAACTCCAGATAGCTACAATATGGATGGATGAGCTTTGGGTCACTTCGCAAAAAACAAGAAACAGCATGAGTTGAACATTTCATACCCCACTATCTCAAACCAATTTGATAACTTCACCAGGTAATGGATGGTTTGACTAAAGCAGCAGGCTATTGCTAATTATTTTGGGTTTTATTAATAATGCAACAAGCCAGAAAGAAAAGCAGTAAAATCATCTACACTACATTAGCCACTTATAGGTTCATTCCAGCCAAACACCATCACTTGTCTTTATTATTCATGATGTTAGAGTTGCCAACCCTCCAGAAGTGCTCTGAAGTCTCCAGGAATTAAATGCTAATCACAAGGTCACAGCTGCGTGCGACTCAGAAGGAAGATCAAAGGGGCAGTAAATAAAAATTGTTTAAACAATTTTGTCCACAAGGTATAAAAAGAAAAATGTTGTTTGATTGGTCACAAATCCTCCAATCAGGGACTGAAGAATCAATTTGCCTTTCAATTGGTTTGGGAATGTGGGCATTTGGTGAACCAATGAAGTGAGTGATGGAGATGAGCTGTGACGACACTCCTCCAATATGTCCAACCAGGGATAGCAAGCTTTAATGATGTCCAAGATCTTCACAAGACACCCTAAAAGTACAATAACCTAAAAAAAAGACGGAAAAGTATGAAGTAGAACACTTATCTCTAATAAATGTTAAACCACAAGTGGCATGCAGAGTTTGCTTGTAATTATATAAGGATTAAAGTGGTCTTAGAATCCCTACAGTGCAGAAGGCACATGTTTCAAACATGCAACTTAAAGTGAGCTCGGAAGAAGTATAATTGACATGTAGATAAGACTAAGATATTCTAATGAGTTGTTTTCAAATTTTCAATTGCGCCAAAGTCAAACAAAGATGCCTAACATTGCCTGAATAAACTGAAAGGGCAGCGTAGTGCAACACTAAATTAAAGAATAAAAACATCAAAAACAGGTCATTTTTTTTTCCAACCGTCAGTTGGAAAATTTTGATGGCTTACATTTGAGCATGAATCACATTTCTAGTTGTACAGCTTAGAAAAGCACCTACCTACCAGGTTAAGAAAAAAGCAAAATACTGCTGATGCCGTAATCTGAAACAAAAACAGAAAATGCTGGAAAATCTCAGAAGATCTGACAGCATCGGTGGGGAGAGAATAGAACCAATGTTTCTTGTCTGGATGACCCTTCTTCAGAGCTGAGAGCAAAGAGAATCAGCAGAGATTATACAATGAGGGTGATGGAGGCAGGAGTGGAATAGGACAAAGGGGATGTAAATGATATAGAAGGCTGAGAAGGTGTTAAGAATGTCCATTAAGTGACAGGACAAACATGCAGATTGTTCAAGGACAGCCTGAGGAGTGTGGCAGTTGCCCTGAAAGGGGTCATGAGGGGGGTGGGGGCAAGGAGGAGAGCTGGAATGGCAAGTGGAGAAACGGAGGAAAGAAAGAAAGATAAGATAGATCAATAGGATGAAACAAGATTAAACAAAATAAATAGAAAAGGGTTGAAAGTGGAGAAGTGAGTTCATCCTCTGAAGGTGAATTCAATGTTACAGTTCAAGGCTGTAAATTGCCCAGTCGGAAGACAAGGTGCTGTTCCTCCAGTTTGTATTAGGGTTCACTAGAACGTTGCCTGTCCACACGTCCGTCCTTGGCCTCTTGCAATGTCCTTGGGCCAGCTGCCACATTTCTCAGATAATCCCCTAATAATCTAAACTTTTATTTTGCCATTCACACATTTTGATCACTTAATGGACTTCTTAAGCATCTGCCTCAGCCTTCATCATCACCATTTACATTCCTTTTGCCCAATTACAGACTCCCACACCTCTTAAATCTTGTCCAGTTTTCCTCTCTCCTGCTCTGACGAAGGGTCATCGAGACTCGAAATGTTGACTCTGTTCTTTTGCCTCCGATGCTGTCAGAGCTGCTGAGTTTCTCCAGCATTTTTTGTTTTTGAATTAGGAAATTATAGATAGCAGCTATGTTGTCAGGGTAAAAGAAGGAGGAACACTACTTTGTCTAATTGTGGTGCTTTCCCTCCTCAGGATGATTATTACTAACGCTGGGTGGCCAAAGCTGTTGTATTCTTCAAATTGCGGAGGCCAATAACAATATAATTTTTTTTAAATATTCCAGATTGCTATGGCCTTGTTGACAGAAAAAAAATGTTAACCAAGTTTGACATATATACACACACACACACACACACACACACATATATAAAAAATATAGAATACAAAATTAGTTCACATGGTTTCCCCATCTCCAAGGGCATCCTACAAACAGCTGCACAAACAATTCATATTCTGTGCTGTGTGGTGATCTATGTTCTATACATCTTTTTCCTGCAGTACATTTTGATTAGTGCAAGTTCATAAAGTGCAGTTGGATGATGGGTTGCATTTCACACCTCCATCCACTGACACATTAAATTGCAAAAAGAGTAGGTGGTCCATAAAACTCTCTTCCCTCATTTCTCTCCTACCCACCAGCAGCACTACTTCATCCAGGGAATAAAAGTTCATCTATTGTGCTAAGCATTTGGCAGCTCCACGAAGCAGAAAGGAAAAAGAAATACAATCCTTATGTGTTTTGTGCGTCACAGTCTGAAATATGTTTTCACTATCTGTCTTCACAGAACAGTACGAAAGCTACTCGAAACCCAGCTCTCAGCAGTGAGCTAAAAATAGGAGTTTAAACAGTTGTAAACATTAATGATCGTTGCTGCTCATTACCAGTCTACCAACAACAACAAACTGTTTTGATCTCCAACCATTTTCTCCCTCATCACCTCCAGAATGACTCCTTGCAGAGCAGAATTCTATACCAAAATAGCCATGATTCATGCATACCTGTGGCGATCAGCAGGCTATTCAGCCACAAAGGATATCACAGATAAAACCATCCTCCAAAGTCCCTACGTGCACACTGTCAAAATGGCCACTGGATGCACAAAATGTTGGCCTCTGTATCCGAGCCTGCCTTACCCAAGAATGTCAAGGTCAAATCTAGTTTAAGTTTATTTATTAGTCACAAGTAGGCTTACATTAACACCACAATGAAGTTACTCTGAAATTCCCCTAGCCATTACACTCTGGCGTCTGTTCAGGTACACTGAAGGAGAATTTAGCATGGCCAATCCACCTAACCAGACTGGGCGAAAACCAGTGCACCTGATGGAAACCCACGCGGGAGAGGGGGTGTTCACCTGCTGCTCTAAGCCCTACTAACACTTGAAAATATAAAGAAAAACAGAAAATAATTTAACATATCCAGTACAGGGTTTTGCACATTCCTCCAGACATCATTTTTCTGAAATGATGGGTGTAAGGACAAGCCTAGCAGGCAACCTCCAATACTTGTCACTCCACTAAATCTTGAGAGGCTGCGGGATTGATGAAATAAGAAATTACTCTAAATCAGTGGTTCTGAAACTGGGGTCTGCACAGACTTCCCATAAGGCTAGCAAAATAAGCTTCTTCCTAGGCAAAAAAGAGAAAAACACAAGGAAAAAAAAAGAACAAATACATTCCATTCATTTGGTACAAGTTAGCAGTGGTTGTACACACAAGTAGCTGATAAGATGTCTACTTGCAAAGCACCCTAATACTTGCCCTTCTTTGCAGTGAAGGATGCCACAGCTGTTATAGTTTTCAGTGGCAAGTCTCACATTTATTTTTAATGGGATACTTGCCAAGATATTTGGATACTTTCAATTTGGACTAATGCAATAAACAAGAGTCATTATAATGCTGTTGGCCTGCTGAGTATTTCAAGCATTTTCTGTTTATATCAATCTCCTGTTGACTTGATTCTTGCAATCATGGAAGCACCGTCAGTTAGACTTACTTTAATTTTCCAACACATTGTAATGTAAACTCCCCATATGATTGAATGAGAGAGAAATTGGGCTGGGTTTGCACAAGTGTGTAAAACATTGCTGAGAATGTCACATTCAAGTGAGTAATAGAATCGAAGGGGCAGAAACTGATAAAATTATGGGAAATTTTTAAAAAAAATTAAAATAATAACCTGTTTGAGCCTGTTAAACATCTAAAAAAGATTAAACTACTGGCAATACTGATTTGGCCAGAAGTTATTTGCATTGGATGCGATCTTTGTACCGCCTGCATGTGTGTCATCAACAAGCAATCTTTAACCACATTAAAAGAAGCTCAATTGGCAAGCTCTAGAAGATAGAGTTATGCTTGTCCTTCACCTCTTGTTTGTCTGTTCTGTCTCATCACTGTCGACATCAGTGTAACAGTTCTTAAATTGCTATTCTAAGTAATTATCTGTTTTCTTAAAAGCTTTATTGAAACACTCTTACACATCCAGTATGAGTGTCGTGTATCATTATCATTTGGATTGGAGGTCAGTGATTGCAAATGCATTTGAAACAGGGTCCATGAACCAAAAATGCTCGAGAACTAATGCCATAAATGACCCTGGAAGCATGCAGTATTGAACAAGGAATCACCCTGAATATACTCAATTTAACCACAATTCAACGATATCAGTACATTCATACCTTCCAAAGGAAAATGGTCATGGGTGTTGGAGGCTAATCATTGCAGCCCAGGACGCTGCTGTTGGTGTTCCTCCTGGAAGTAATCACCCAAAAAATCATCACCTGCTTAATCAATTGCCTTCCAACACAAGAATCTATGAGATTCTGAGATAAGGCCAGGAGCTGGTCAATGATGACTCAATGTTCATATCTATTTTCAAATCCTCCAATAATAAAACAGCTCATACCAGCCTATAATTGAACCTGGGCAATATCTAGGCTTGGGCACGCAAATGGCTGATAAAATACATGCATATGACAGGTAGTGCAAGAGAAAACACCCATCTCCCATGAACTCCAGCAGCGTTAGCATCACCAAGTCCTTTGCCATCAGTACCCTGGGAACCACCATTGATCAGTACCTTAACCACAATGCAAGGGACTCAACAAAAACAGGAAGAAAAATTTGACCAAGTTCAGCAATACTTGTGGAGCAGTTTCTAGAGAATGTGGGGCCACAACAGCAAACACAGTTAATGATCTTGTTGGCACAGAAGACAAAGTTCTGCTCCATACAATGGAACATTTTTTGGATCAACCTAATTTTACTGTTATTGACCAGCTACAGAGAAGGGCAGAGTCCATGGTACTCTGATATTTGGCTCACTTTCTGGCCCTCACTTTTCTTTAAGCCAATAATTACATCTCACTGATGCTATAAGTCACACCTTGAGTGAAGCTCAAAAATGCCAAATGTGCATCTAACTCTATGGTTAGAATTTCCAGGTGCTGCTGTAACACTTGGGCAGCTTGACATCATCCTGAACAGAGAATTCCACTTGAAGGGCACACCTGCTACTGGATTCAATATTCAACCTTCTTACCATCAGGTATTTACTTGTAAATGGAGAACATAATCTCCAAATTCCCCTCCTCACTGATCTGGATTAAATTCCTTCATCACCGCAGAGTCAAAATTCAGAACAATGCAATAACTCAAAAAGAAGGTGCACTGATAGTTCCTCAGGGCAATGGGAGGGGGAGGGGGCAATAAAATGTAGCTTTGCCTGCATCATCCGTGAGAACAAAATACGGAAATGTAATGATGCAAGGAAGTCAACAGATAATAAACAAAATCATCCATGTAATAATGCAGAACTTACAATCTGGATATGTGTAAACTACTTCATCCTGGGAAAATGTACTTTACTTGTTGGTTTAGCTCATATCTCAGTTTTCTTTAAGCCAATGACTACATCGCACTGACATTGCAAGTCACACCTAGAGTGAAACTCAAAAATGCCAAACGTGCACGCAACATCTACGCATTGGATACACGTATACAAACAAGACCAAGGGCTCGAACAAGCTGCAGTATTTATTAGCATACATTCCAAAACATATATGTATACAAAATTTACATGAACACATACATACCTACGCACATAATGTAAGTATGAAATATATATTAATCAATCACACACTCCTCTGAGCTTACCAAGATTCCGGAGGGCAACTTGAGGGTTCTATTCCTCTATAAATTGCTTCAGCTTTCACATTAGCAATACCATATACATCAGCGATCCAACCAATTGCCTGTCATTCTTCGACTGAAAAAACTTAAACCAAAAGGAACACTGCAGTTCCTTAGAGCCTAGGAAAATGTTCTGTTAAAGACACTAATATTCCAGCATTATTAGATTTGATGTCAGCAAAAATAGCGACAAAAAAAATCCACAACTCAACAGGTGAGTCAACACAAGTTGAGGATTAGGAAAAATTAAAATATTGCTTTCTTGAAACTATGGTATTTGCAGCACTATGTTGTAGCCAAAAGTGATTACGCTGTAGAAACAAAGAAAATGTTTGCATTGCCACTTCAAAGCATAATCTATAGACAATAGCAACAAGGCGGGGAGCAGAATAGTCAATTTCCTTGATCCAAATGTACAGTTTGAAATTCAATTAATCTACAATTATAGAGAGAGTGTGATCCAATATGATTTGAAGTCTCACTCTAGTTTGAATGAGCCCAGTGAAGCAAGGACATGCTAATATGGCAAGATTTTCAGCATTAACGAGTCATGAATAGGATTATCTCATTAATCACTGGCACAAAGAATCAAGCTGGGAAGGAGGATCATGAAGAAAATTGCATAATTTTATACTTTCTTTCGAACTGAAATTAAAGATAAAGTGGACAGCTTTTCTGAGCTCCAAAATGTCAACATATTGTCATACTGTGCGTGATCAAATCACATCGTTCCCTCGTAAACAAATCTCTGCTTCACAATGTCAAATATACAAAATTAACCTCTACAAGGCAAGGAGCATTTAACAATAAAGCACACCAAAAATTCATAATTTGGAAGTTAAGTAGATGCATACCTCAAAATATTTTAGCTGAACGGTTCACAAAACCAGAAGTAAAAAAAATCATAGCTTTTAGTCCACTTTACTGCTGAGAAAACAATCACGTTCACCAACAACACCCACCGAAAGTTGTACAGGATGTGGGTGGATGTTTTCTCCTGAGCAACATGACAACTATAGCCATTTGAAAAAAAAATGTTAAAATCAAAATGGGTAGTTTAGAAAATAAAATAATCTACCGAAAATAGTCCCTTCTCCAAATTTCACAATTAACTCTGAATATGCCAGTGAATACTGAATGATGAATATTGACATGCCGTTACAATCAAAGTCAATTCCAACATTTTTAAGGAAATCCACTTTGCTTAGCAACTGCTCATGTTTTGCAGATACTGCTTGCCAAACTGAACCCATTACTAACCACTTCAGTTAAAGCACTTAAATTCTTATTTGTCGCAAATCTATCCTTGGTCTACACAGTTGTGAAATCTCAACATTTCTGTGCAAATAATCAAAAATAAAATTTATGACAGACAATGATTTACAACAGCTGAAACAAAATAAAAGCTTTACAAATACATCACAAAATCTGTTCTAGCTTTTCCAAAATTCTTGAAATTGCAAAATACCTTTCAAACAAAATAAAAAATCAGAATTCACTTCCAAGAAGAGCTGGTTTTAAATGTTGTCATCCTTGGGCATACAGGCAGCTAGAACATCCACTGACAAGGGGCTCTGCTACTACAAGTGAAGAAAACCTCAGCCTAATAAGCATCAGGTAGTCTTACCACCATTACATCAGTGCCCCACTGGGACATACTATGGGGGTGGGGAAAACAAAACACACATTGGCAAGGTCTTGCCGCATCAGCAAGAGAATGAGCTGTAAGCAGTCACTGCACATTCTAACCCCCAACCCCCAAATTACAGTCACTACACTGGTCAGCTCAGAAGCCACCTATCAGCTGTAAAGAAACCACTGGACTCAGTCCAAACTGGCAACTAATAGCATAAACGAAGTCATAGACAGTCCACCAGGGACCTGCAGAAAATAGTGCTGGATGCTCAGTGAATTTCATTGGCTGACAACACATACTGTGGCTATCTTTCAGTAACTTGAGAAATTACACATTGCTGTTATGACATCTCACAGCATAACTGCAGCACAAACAGGACACGGGTATAAGTATCATTTAACCTTTCACTCTCGTCAAATGCATTACCATGCTCAAATCCTTAAGACAATATTTAACTGATATATAATTTTCTCTTTCAGTGTACATACAGTAGAAATAGTTCCTTCAAACAGCTTATAGACAAGTTGAATAAACATGTGTCAAGGCCAAAACAAAACCAAGAATTATGTACTAACATCAATACTTTAATCATCATTAACACAATTAAATATGATTAAAATGACTAAATTAATTGGTCCCTACTCATGTCTCCATCCTTTCTTGCAGGAATGATAACAAACACAATTAATTAACTCAATTAAAGTGAAAATTGAACGTACTTAACAGAAACCTCTCATTAGAAAAATATTGCAAGTGTACCTTGCAGCAGTTAAAATAGCAACTTAAAGTGTGATGATTTGGAATTCAAGTTAACATGAAATAATACAAGTAAAATATTATTGTGGCTGGAATAAATTTTTGAATAGCAAAGGAATTAAGGGTTTTGGTGAGCGGGTGGGCAAGTAGAGCCGAGTCCATGAAAAGATCAGCCATGATCTTATTGAAGGGCAGAGCAGGCTCGAGGGGCCAGATGGCCAACTCCTTCTCCTAGTTCTTATGTAACCAAACAAAAACTAAAAAATGTTGAATCTCGCAGATGGTGAACTGCCCATTGCCATCTCTGCCTCAGTTTAGCTACTGTTGAAACCCTCAAGTATGCCTTTGTGACCTGTAAACTTGACTCTGACAATGTTCTCCTCGCTGGCCTTCCATCTTGCAAACTCCATAAACTTGAGCTCATTCAAAACTCTGCTCCACATATCCTAATATTCTATTTTTGTGGATATAAGTTGAAGTTTTTTTAATTAGTGTCATAAGTAGAATTACATTAACACTGCAATGAAGTTACTGTGAAAATCCCCAAGTTGCCACACTCCGTCGCCTGTTCGGGTATGCTGAGGGATGATTTAGCATGGCCAATGCACCTAATCAGCAGGTCTTTCGAACTGCAGGAGGAAACCACAGCACCCAGAGGAAACCCACACAGACAAAGGTAGAATGTGCAGACTCCGGACAGACAACAATCCAAGCCGGGAATCAAACCTGGGTCCCTGGTGCTGTGACGCAGCAGTACTAACCACTGTGCCATTGTAACTAGTAGAATGGATGAATAGATACGATACATTTGGAACTTTCAGCAGGTTTTTGATAAGGACATTCACAAGAGGTTAGCTGGCAAAATGTAATTACCTGGGACTGGGAATAATGCATTGGCTTGGATTAAGAATTGGTTGACAGACAGGAAAACAGAGTATGGAAATAAAGGGTCTTTTTCCAAGTGGAGGCAGTAAATAATGGGGTACTGTTGGGATCATTGCTTGGACCCCAGCTGTTCATGATATATATAGCTGGATGAGGAAACTAAATGTAACATTTCCAAGTTTGGTGATGACACAAAATTGTGAGTTGTGTGGAGGATGCAAGGAGGTTTCAAGGTGAGTTGGACAAGTTGAGAGAGTGGGTGAACACATAGCAATGCAGTCCTTCTTGGCTAGATGTGAAATTACACACTTCAGTGAGAAAACCAAAAGGAAGACTATTATTTAAATGGTGATATATCGGGAAGTGTGGATGTACAAAGAAATCTAGTGCCCTTGTACACCAGTCAATGAAAGAGGAGAGGCAGGTGCAGCAACCAATTAGGAAGGCAAAATGGTGCATTGCCATTCATCACAAGAAGTTTCGAGTTCAGAATGAGGGTCTAGATATACAGGACCTAGGTAGGACAACATCTGGAGCAGTATGTGCAGTTTTGGTCTTCCTACCTAAGAAAGTATATAATTGCCATAGAGGGAGTGCTGAGGAAGTTCACTAGGTTGATACTGAAGTTTGACAGGACTGTTCAGTGAGGAGAGATTGGTTTAACTGAGGCTGTATTCACTAGAGTTTAGCAGAATGACAGAAGATCTGATCGAAACGTATAAAATTCTAACAGAGCTAGAAAGACTAGATGCAGGGAGAACGTTTTCCCTGGTTGGGGAAACCAGATGTAGAGATGCCGGTGTTGGACTGGGGTAAACACAGTAAGAAGTCTCACAACACCAGGTTAGGGTCCAACCAGTTTATTTGATAGTAATCTCTCAAGCTTTTGGAAACGGTGTTCCTTCGTCAGGTGTGTGGAAGGTTCCGATCAGATACTTCCACACACCTGACAAAGGAACACCGTTTCCGAAAGCATGTGAGATTACTATCAAATAAACTGGTTGGACCCTAACCTGGTGTTGTGAGACTTCTTACTGGGGAAACTAGACCAGGGGTCACAAACCGAGGATAGGAGAGGGTATAACATGTAATACTGAGATAACGAAACATTTCTTCACTCAAAGGGTAGTGACAAATGGAATTCTCTACCACAGAAGGCTGTGGAAGTCGTCACTGAATGTGCTTAAGGAAGAAATAGATAATCTTTTAGATTCTCATGGCATCAAGGAGTACGGAGAGAAAGCGGGAACATGATATTGAGATAGAGATTCAGCCATGATGACACTGAATGGCAGAACAGGTTCAAAGGGCCAAATGGCCTACTCCGATCCCTAGCTTCTGGTTCATCCATTCCCTCTGTGCTCACTGACCAACACTGGTTTCCATGTGACAATGTTTCAAATTTTAAAATTCTCATCCTTGTTTCCAAACCTCTCCACGGCCTCTTCCATCCCAATTCTGTAACCCCTATGAATCCGACAACCGCTAGAGATCTCTGTACCCCAACATTGTCATGTCACTTATCACCAATTGTAAACTCCATCTTTAATGGAGTTGTCTTCAACTGCCTTGACCCAAAGCTCTGGAATTCCCTTCCTAAAGCTCTCTACCTCTACCTCCTTTTAAGGCGCTCCTATAACAAGTTTGGCCAAGCATTTTGTCTCCTGTTCCACGATCACTTTGTGGCTCATTGTAAAAGTTTGCTCAAGAATTATTCTACGAAGGGACTTGATATATTTTGCTTCACTGAAGGTGTTATACAAATGCAAGTTATGTTTGAAAGTACCAACCAATTAACATTTGTGATGCAGACCCTTGAGAACAGAAAGATGCGAGACAGGCAAGCTTAGTAGTACAATTATTACATCATTTCACTTTGATCTTTTAAATTATTCTACTGATGACATTTCATCTGCCTTTTTTCTGACTGAGCTACAGTGCCTATCTGGCTCTCATATTTCAGGTCTGAAAAATAGTTCACATCCAAAGCATAAGCTCGTCTGCACGAATGAACATTGATCTGCTCTAAGTTCCCAGCATTTCTGTTTAAATATCCACTATCCTTTAAA
Source organism: Carcharhinus amblyrhynchos (assembly GCF_965287045.1). Classification (NCBI taxonomy): domain Eukaryota; kingdom Metazoa; phylum Chordata; class Chondrichthyes; order Carcharhiniformes; family Carcharhinidae; genus Carcharhinus; species Carcharhinus amblyrhynchos. The sequence goes on from NC_137324.1 coordinate 154,351,838, forward strand.
GGATCAATAATTTGATTAGCTGGATTTCAAAGACAATTGGGTTTTCTCTCTAGAAAGGCTAACTGCCCTAGTTTTACTTAGAAGTACAATTAAGTTACAACACAGAAACAAGTCATTCATCCCATTCACAGAGCCACCACTTACTTTCCATGGTAACCAATAGTTTTAATCAGTTGGTCTGTCACCCAATCAAAACCTGAATACTAATGTTATTTCTGCCCCAACCATTTACCCCGGAAGCAAATTCCACGGTTTCAACCCATGAAAATGTTTCTCCTGCCCTCTAATCTCAGAGTCAGAGAGTTAAACAGCACAAAAAAGGCCCTTTGGCCCATCAAAGACAAACCACCCAACTATTCTAATCCCATTTTCCAGCACTTGTATGCCTTTGTATTGCAAATGCACATCTAAATACTTCTAAATGTTATGAGGGTCTCTGCCTCCACCATCCTTTCAGGCAGTAAGTTCTCCTAGGGTGAAAAGAACCCTCCCAACCAGACCCTTCCCACTGCCCTATCCTCTTAATCCCATGCATTTACCATGGCTAAACCACACAATTTACCCATTTTTGGACTGTGGAAGGAAACTGGAACACCCAGAGGAAACTCACTGTGACACAGGGAAAATGTACAAATTCCATACAGACAGCCACCCAAGGTGGAAATTGAACACAGGACCCTGGCACTATGAGGCAGCAGTGCTAACCACTGTGCCACTGTGGTCAAACATGACCTCCTTTAAACAAAACCACGCTGACTGTTCTGATTAATCCCTGCCTCTCCAAATGTAGATTAACTGCTTCTAATAGCCTCCCCACCACTGAGGTTAGACTGACTGGCCTGTGGTTTCCTGGTTTATCTCTTCTTGAATAATGGTCCCACATTGGCTCTTCTGTGGCTTGTGAAAATTGTTGCCAGCACCTCCACTATTTCCTCCCTTGTCTCACTCACAGCTGAGATACATTTCATCTGGTCCTGAAGATTTATCTACTTTTAAGCCTGCCAGACCACTCAGAACCTCCTCTGTGTCTAGGTTAATTTCTTACAGTCCTTTTCCCTGATTTCTATACCCACATTGTCTCTCTCACAAAGTATCTACTTCAAGTCCAGCTACATCCTCCAGCTCCACACACAAACTACCACTGTGGTCCTTAATGGGCCCTATTCTCTGGTTATCCTTTTACCCTTAACGTACTTGTAAAACAACTTGAGATTTCCCTTTATTCTACTTGTAGTTTCCTTTCATATTCCCCTTCTTGCTCTCCTAAGTTCCCCCTTGCACATTCCATTCTCCTCTAGGGCTGCTGTTGTTTTGAGCCCTCAACGTCTGCCATAGACCTCCCTTTTTCTCTTTATCCAATGCTGTATATCCCTCGATATCCATGTTTCGCTGGATTTGTTGGTCCCACTCTTTTTCTGTAGTGGAAGATGTTGACCCTGTATGCTCCCTATTTTCTTCTTGAATGCATCCTACTGTAGTGTCACAGATTTACCTAAAAATGTCTGCTCCCAGTTCACTCTGGCCAAATCATATCTGATCTTATTAAAATCAGCCTCCCCCCAGTTTAGAACTTCGATTTCTGGCTCATCCTTGGACTTTTCCATTAAAATCTTGAATCCAACAGCTGTGATTGCAAAATGCTCCCCTGCTGATACTTCAACCACTTGCCCAGCTTTGTTACCTAAATTTAAATCCAGGACAGCCCCCATTCTTGTAGGACCTTCTACGTACTGACTTGAAAGTTCTACTGCATGCACTTTAAGTATTCCACTCCCTCTAAACGTTTCACTATGACAACGCTACTTCATGTTGACGAAACTGAAATCCCCACTATCACTACCCTATTCATTTTACTCTTCTGAGACTTGCCTACATATCTGCTCTTCCATTTCTCTTGGACTGTTAGGGAGCCTTTAGTACACAGATGCAACTGCTCCTTTTTAGTTTTACATTCTACCCATGCAGCTTTATTAAAAAGAGCCTCCTAAGATGTGATACCTCCTTATTGCTGTAATTGATCAGAATTGTGACACTCTCCCTTTTATTTTCAAACCTCCATTCTGTGTCGCCTGAAGATCCTATAACCCTGAATACTGAGCTCCCAGACCAGCTCCTCTCAGAGACAGCAATGACATCTTATCCCCATGTTTTAAATTGTGCCCTATGTTCACTTGCTTCATTTGTCAGACTCCTTGCACTAAAATGAATACTATCCAATTTTACCAAACTCCCTTGTGCCTTATTCTAAGCCTCTTGCATATAATCTCATATATATGATCCCTTTTTCTTGATCCCCCACCAACTTGGGACAGGCTATTTCCATTGACCCTGACCCATCCTTCCACTGCTGGAAAGAACAGTTCGTTATTCTCCAACCGTCATGCCCCTTAAACATCTCTGATGATCTCCCATATTGTGCATTACTAGGGGCTCTCCTAAAGTCCAAAAATATTAAATTCACTGAATTTTCCTCACCTGCTGGACCTACGTCTTTTGTTTTAAACAAAACTACAAAGCTTGTCAAGCATCATAACTGTTTTCGGGGAATGAAATTTGAAGAATAGCAAACTTGATTTTACAAACTTGTTCGAAGAGATAAAATGGAGGAGTTAAGGGCCATTTTCCCAGAGTGGTCCTTACTGTACAAGGGTGCCCACCAAGGTTCAGGTCTAGGACCTCTTCTGGATAACAGAATTTGAGGCACTTTCTCGAGATATAAAATACAAGAGCTGCGGTAATGGCGAGCTTACATAAAGATTTAATAGGATCTGACTTAGAATGCTGTGTGATGTTTTGGGCTCTGAACTATAGGAAGGATATTGACCCCTCAAAGAATATGTCAGATAACCATCAGGATGTTGTCAGGTACGAGGAAATAGGAATATGAGGAATGACGGTTCATGGACCTCCTTCTGTGCTGTATGATCTTCCCTTCTGAAATCGGTGCTGACTATTTGCAACTATTTTCCCTCTATCTAAAGGTGCAAACATTTCCCTACTTTGCAGGTTCAGATGAGCAGTATGTCATTAGCAGGATTAGCTCAGCCTATTTCCATTTTTAAAAGTATGTTTACTGTGCTGGGTTACTTCCAAACCTCCAGCCCACATCCAAACTTAATTGGTCCCTGAAATATAATTTTCTGGAGCTTCTGCAATTTCCTCTCTTAACTTCTTCTGGATCCAAGATGTATCCTGTTAGGCCTTGGCACTTTATATTTCCTCAGCTTAACCAACTAAGTTAATTTTTTTCCTTTCATTCTTTAGAACATGCTGTTTGTGGGATCTTGCTGTATGCACACTAGCCACAAAGCAACACTGAGTGCACTTGAAAATACTTTATTCGCCATTTCAGAGATATAGTTTGGGAGACAGAATGAAAAAGGAGGGGCATTGGGGCATGTGGCTCTGATACTAAATTACAAAATTAGTATAACTGTGATAAAGGATCATGGCTGAAAATTATGAATTAGTATCTATGTGGCTAGATGCAAGGAATAGAGGTCAAAAATACCAGTGTGCGTCATTTGTAGACACACTAACACTAACTATATCATTGGACAGATTATTCTTCAAAAGAAAATAGGAACATAATCTTGTATATGAAATCTTGTCGTAGTGTCCCTCCCTCCGAGCCAAAAGCTCTGGTTTCAGGTCTCACTCTGGAACTTGATGGGCGTAGAAAGTGCATTCAGAAAATGGCCAAATAGTTTGATTATCAACCTGAAAGTCCTTCCAATTTGCCTATGGAAGGCAGTGAGAGCAGGAGGGTCTCTTGATCAGACAGAACCCGCAGGAGGCAATGACAAATCTCCGCAAACCCTTGCCAAGCATAACCACAGAACAATGCATGGAAGTCTCTGGCCAAGCATCCTCGTAGGGCATAGTACCTAAAGTCAGAGAGAGAATGCTCATTTGGATTGGACAAAGCAAGTTGGCAAAGGTTATCTGAAGGATGAGTTCACAATTTCTTCGAACAATACCTAATGGAACTAACCAGAAATAAGGTTATTTTAGTTCTTGTGTTGTGTAATCCAACAGAATTAATTAGTAATCTGATAGTACAGGATCCTATGGGGCAGTGTGATCGTAATACAATGGATTTCACATTAACTTTGAGAGTGATAGGCTCAAGTCCAAAACAAGAGTTCTGAACTTAAATAATGCTAATTACATGAGTCTGAGAGGCAAATTGGCTATGGTTGATTGGGAAACTGGATTAAAAGGAATGGAGATAGATAATTAATGGCAAACATTTGAAGAAATAATTCAAAATCCTCACTGAAAATTCATTCTGTTGTGATACAAAACTCCATAAGTGATATATTGGTGGTTGGCGAAGGAAGCTAAGGGTAGAATTGGATGTACTTACCCTGACAGTCGCCAAAGGGACCCTGCATGTTGATGTCAGTGAAGCCCTTTCTGTTCATGAATCCTCCTGGATTCTTCACCAGGGCCTTGATGGCGAAGTGGGTGCAGTATATAGCCCCCCCACACATTTGGCATCCCCACTATGGCCACACATTCTGCAGCCTGGACTTCCTGCTGGGCCTGGTCCAGGTCAAATTTGATATACTGACCGGCCTGGGCATAATGACCTCTTTGACATACTTGTGGATGAATGGTTGGGAAATGACACACGTCTCCACTCGTGGCCTGTGGCATAGAAGTTTAAGGCCGCCATCACCTTCACAGCTACCAGGAATGGATGGTTCCCCTCCCCCACCCCCGTGCTCCGAGGTGCCAAGTCCTGCAAAATTGGCACAGGTGTTGCGCTGTCACCTTTTGGAGCCGGGGCCATCAGCGGCATGCAATGTCCGACAGCTGCTCAAAGGACACCCGTGGTGAAACTGCCAGGGTTTCCGCTCCCTCCTTCCTCTCCCAGCTCCCCCACCGTGGCCACCACAAAACAAACCCCTGAGCAGCAAGGAGCAGTTTCAATGCCGAGACTCACCTCCTTGTTCACTCTCGTTCATCAAGTGCCTGAACCCAACTTTTATTGAGAAGGTGTTTTCCTGATAGATCTGGCTACTGTGAACGAGGTGGTTAAGGCTGGTGAGCTGGGGCAATTGGGAGTGAAACTCACTAATGTCATTGTGATGAACGCAAAAAAAAATGCAAATTGGTGTTTCACCCATTCTGGGTGGGCTCCCAATGGTACCGATTTTTTTTGGTAAAATGAAAATGGGCACCATTCCCACTAGTTGCATCATGCTGATTTTACAACATTTTCCTGCCACAAAACGGGCGCAATCAAGTCGTAAAATTCCACCCAAGTTACAAAGAACTCGGAGTTTTCTTTATTCTATTGGATGAACAACTGGTCTGCAATAACATAACACAAAATAAATAAAAAGTTGTGTTGGCGGCCAATTAACTAATTAAGTCAAGACCTTTTTTTTGCTTGAAGCACCAATAACAATGCTTTGACAATAGAAAACCCGTCAGAGGTACATACCAGAAATGAGTGAACCTACGAAGTAAAAGTAAGCAATGAAAAAGATCTCAGCTGTGTGGCACAATAAAATACCCAAACTGCAGAAATACAACCATGTTGTACATATTGGTGAGTTATTATACACATCGATTATGGCCACTAGCACCAATCCCACCCCACCCCAATTCAAAATGTGAAACAGTTCAAATATGACAAAAATATGTATGATCTGTCTCATGTTAGTCTCATGGTAAACCTTTTGAGAAATCCACGCCTTATTCAGTGAGGTGCAACTGGGTCTTTAGAGGTGTGCTCACTTCATATTTATTGCTAAACACATTCACTGGCCTGGGGAAGTTAGTTCTATATTTGGCAGATCTCAAAGTTTCTCATAATGATACAAAACTTCCACAGTTTACATTTTTTCAAGCTTCGCTATCATTATTTTTGCATCTATCGTAGTCCAACTGTAATCATTTAGTTTTTCGAATAGCAAATTTAAAAGTGAAGGATATTAATTGTTTTTAATCTTCTGATTTATGTGAATATTTTATAGTGTTTGGCTGCTTACTGACATCACTGCTACTGTATACCAAAAGATGCTCTTGACTCGCTGTCAGATTTCAACTTCCTTTGGGAATGAGGAAAAGCGTACCACAGGGATCATTGTGAACAACTTTCATCGAGCACCACTGCTTCGCCACTGACCAGAAAACAACACGCCATTGCGTTGAATTTCGGACGGTAGTTTCCACTGAATGAACAAACTAAAAACTGTCCCAATGAAAATAGTCAGAATGAAATATACCAAACCGAACAGCTCAAGGAATCGCCCGAGGTGAGAAGGATTCAGGCAGAAGCTTCAAAGTCAGGTACTTGTAACTTGGTAGAACATTACTTTGGAAAACTGTAGCCAGTTATCTCTCTCTCACACACAGACATCCATCTACACACACACATTAACACAGTTGAACCCACTGCTTCATCAGGGCAAGCCCAATAATAAGTTCAAAAACTTGATTGCAGACCAAATGTTCATCCAACATAATAACAAAAAGATTTCCAACTTCTTTGTAACATTGTTTTAAGTTCAAGGTTCTATTATTGTGTAACCACTTGCACAAGCGTCACGATGGTAGAAGTAAATTGAGTTTCCAAAGCAAAAAGTGGAACCAAAACAACAGAACAAACCAAAACAATTTTTAATGCTTCACACATTTCAAGTCATGTTTCTGACACAAGGTTCTAACATGGCTATATTTTTTCACCATTTGATGTCAAATAGACAATATAAAACCAATGTAAGAAGGTACTTGGAATCACAATCCGCACAATTTAGCTGAATGCAATATGCTGAAATAGATATGCCAGATCAAGCATTTTTGGAAATTGTTCATCCTCTTGTTCCTACATTTCCTTTTGTCTCATCCAGCTCCCTCTCCCCTACACAATTAGGGAGCACTTAGACAGGATAGATCCAGAAAGAATATTCCTGATGGTGGGGGAGTCCAGAACTAGGGATCATAGTTCGACGACAAGGGGCAAACGTTTTACAACTGAAGTGAAGAGAAATTTCTTCACCCAGAGGGTAGTAAATGTATGGAATTGACTACCACAAAGTGGTCGAGTCCAAAATGTTGTGTGATTTCAAGAAGAAATTAAATATAGCTCTTGGGGATAAAGGGATCAAGAGATATGGTTGGGGTGGGGGGAGGAGGAAATCTGGAGATTGAATCTGATGATCAGCCATGATCAAAATGAATGGCAAAACAGGTTCAAAGGGCTGAATGGCCTACTCCTGCTTCTAGTTTCTATGTTTCTATGAGGACATTGATTTACAGCACATAGAGTAGACATGTAAACCACAACTATTCATCGACAAGATATATTTTCTTTAGAGTACAGAAAAACAGAACTGAAGGACCAAACTGCACATTCGAAGAAGTGCTCGATAAGGGAACATCCATTTTAACAACATACAGGTGCAAGGAGTGGGGGAGAATTGATTACCTGTATCATAACAATGTGGAAAAAGTAATTGAGGCCATAACTCAAAATAAACAAAAAGCTGTGTTATTGGCCAATTAACCAATTAAGTCAAGACCTTTATGCCTGAAGCACTATTAAGGATGCTTTGACTACAGAAAATTGGTCAGAGTCACATACCACAAACTAGCAGACCCATGAAGTTAAAATAAGCAATAAGAAAGATCCCGGCTTTGTAGCAGAATAAAGCACCCGCAACTACAAGAATATAACACAATTGTGCATATCAGTGGTTTATTACAAACATGTATTATGGTCACTACCACCAATACCCTCCCCCACCATTCAAAATATGAAAATTCAAAATGTGACAAAAATCACATTCCATTAAAAACAAAAATGCTGAATGACATCCATCCTCAGCTTACTAAGGAGGCCAAGGTGAGCATTAGTTTCTTTTTTAAAAAGGCTTAAAATGTTGCAAAGAATAGTAGTAAATCTGAAGATTAGATGTGTTTTCTAAACCAGCAAAGGGCTCTCAAAAAGTTGATAAAAAGAAAAAAAAGAGTAAGCTAGCCAAGAATACGAAGACAGATTACAAGAGCTTTCACAAGTATATTCAAAGAAAAGGAGTGGCCAATGTAAACTTTGGTCCCTTAAGCAGAGACAAGAGAAATTATCAAGAGGAATGAAGAAATGGTAAAGGCAGACATTGAACAAATATTTTATGTCTGTCTCCACAGTAGAAGACAAAAGTTCCATACCAGTCATAAAGGATAACCTAAGGGCTAACCTAAGAGTGAGGAAATTAACGAAGCAGAGAAAAAGTGCTGGAGAAGCTGAACGGACGAAAAACCGTCAAACCTGCAGAGGACGATGACGTAGACCCTAGGGTTCTAAATGAGAAAGCTGCAGTGATCTTGGATGCGCTGGCTATGATTTTCCAAAATTCCCTAGATGGTGTGATGCTGATTGGAAGTTTGCAAATGTAGCATTGTTATTCAAGAAAGGAAGAGAGAAAACAGGGAATTAAAGTCCAATTAGCCTGACATCAATCTTAGAGAAAGTACTGGAATCTAGTCTAGTATATTCACTACTATAATCTATTATTAAAGAAGTCTTAGTAAAGCACAGTAAGACTGGAACAAGCCAACATGGTTCTACAAAAAGGAAATCATGCTCATTAAATTTAGTAGGGAATTTTGAGGAATGCAGCTAATAAAGTGCATAATGGGGAGCCAGTACATGCAGTGTAACTGGATTTCCAAAGATATCTGATCAGGTACCACACAAAGAGTTAATACACAAGTTAAGGACCCATGAAGTTTGGGGTGATATATTAACATGGGTTGAAGATTGGTTAATAGATGGAAGTCGAGAGCAGGGATAAATGGGGCATTTTCAATTTGGCAAGCTATGACTAGTGGGGTGCCACAAGGATCAGTGCTGGAGCCTCAGTTACTTACAATCCATATTAGACTGAGACAAAGAGACAGAAAGTAATGTATGTAGGTTTGCTGACATTACAAAGCTAGGTGGGACCGTAAGCTGTGAGGAAGATACACAAAGCTGCAAAGACTTTATAGACAGGTTAAGTGAGTGGCAAAAAGATAACACAAGGAAGTATGGGGAAGTATGAGGTTGTTCACATTGGTCATGAGAATAGAAAAAGAATATTTTTAACAGGGAAGAAACTTGACGGTCAGAGATTTGCGTATACTCATACAAGAAACAGAGCGATAACATGCAGGTACAACAAGCAACTAGGAAAGCAAACGGCACATTGGTCTTTACTGCACGGGGATTGGAGTACAGGAGTAAAGACGTCTTGCTACAATTATATAGGGCCACACCTGGAGGACTGTATACACTTTTGATTTCTATATTTAAGGAAGGATATATGTGAATTGGCAGTAGTAGAGTGAAAGTTCACTAGACTGGTTCCTGGAATGATAAGGTTGTCCTAAAATGACAGGCTGAATAAATGGGGCTAATATTCTCTGGAACTAAGCAGAATGTGAGGCAATCTCATTGAAACATAAGATTGTGAAAGGGCTTGACAGGATAGGCACAGTGGGGTTGTTTCTGCTGGCTTGGGAGTCAAAAACACAGGTCACAGTCTCAGGGTAAGGGAACAATCATTAAGGCCTGAGATGAGGAGAAATTTCTTCATTCATAAGGGTTGCCAATCTTTGGAATTCTCTACTTATTCCAGAGGGTTGTGGATGTGAATATATTTTGGTATCTCAGGAATCAAGGGATATGGACATGGAAAAGTGAGGCTGAAGCTCAACATCATCCATGATCATACTGAATGGTGCAGCAAGCTTGACAGGCCATATGGTTTTATCTTGTTCCGACTGCTTATGTTCTTAAGTTTCATGATTTTCTGTGATTTATCCTATTATACTTAGGAATTTACTGCTTTGTTGGAATTAAAATTGTCATCACAGTGAATAGCATTGTTGCTAGGTTCAATTCGGGCCTTGAGTGATTGTGTGGAATTTGCACATTCAATTCTGCATACGTTCCCTCTGGGTGCTCCAGTTGAAAGACATGCCGGTTAGGTGGATTAGTCATGGTAAATACACAGTTATGGGGAGGGCCAGTGCAGACTCAAGGGGCTGAATGGTCTCTTTCTGCACCATAAGGATTCTATGATACTAACCTCCTTTGCATGAGAACAATGCAGGGAACTCAACAAAAGGATGAGATAACAGAATAAATTCAGAAGACAACACATCCTTTTTCTAGATGCACTGAATACTGGAATTTTTTTCTATTTCAGGCAACCAGCGTCAGCATCAAGCATTTCTGATCGGGTACTGCACAACAATATGCCGAGAGTAAAGTTCCTGTTACTCAGGCTCAACCTCAAAAAAACATCATTATCATACCTGTATGACATTACATTTCCATTTCCCATAGCAGTCATCCTCTGGCGACTCCAACATTCAAAACTTTTGTCAAATTAGGGAAAGTGCTGTACTCCAGATGGAACTAGGAAATTAGGGTTGACCATCATCCTCAGTTAAGGCTGAATTTGAGCTCAGAAAGGTATGGTCAGTATTTAAGCTGATGTGCCATATAATGTATCTATGCATTCTTGATTTTACAATGGGGAAATTGAGCTACATCGACCAGAAAGATTCTAATTTCAACCTCTAACCAGTGTGTTAACTGACATCAGGCAATGTAGCCTTTGGGGTGCTACACTCAACCTCAATACTCTGACAGTAACACAGAAACATGAAGGAGTGGGGGAAGAGGGGATAATCATAGTCGTCTTTCCTAATTAATAGCTCTTGACGAAAACTATAACAGTGAATAAAATCAGATTTTCACATGTTGCGCTGATTTGCACTACCTAGGCTCCTACTTGAAGAATGGTTACTTGGATACCTGGCACCCATGGAAGTGCACCAGGCATACTTGATGAGGTGCCAACCTGGTGAAGCTGCATTTGTGCCAAACAACAGAGATAGGGTGTTATAGACAGAGCTAAGCAAACTCATAACCAGGAGATCAGTTCAAAGCTTTGCACTTCTGCAACATCTTGTTTTGAATGGTGGCAGACAGTTAAAGGACTAATCAGAGGAATATGCTCATTCATAAAGATGGCAGTGCCCAACATGCAAGTCATGCTGGGCACTGCCACCCTAAGACCATTATGGATAGCAGCCTTCAGGCAATTAGATTCACTCTGTGTTATCTGAAAAAGATTCTGTTATCGATCCTTAAACGTCATCATTGCTCTCCAAAGCTATAATCGTTTATTTAACCGATACAGGTTGTCTTTTCCTCTTTCCCTTCCCCATCATTCCTGAATGTGGCTAGAACAACCACATTCCCAATCATCGGCTCTTTTGTGTCAGTTTCTACTATTTTCACTATAACTGGTGCCTGAATCTCTCAAACTCCATGTACTATGTTGCACACATTTACATACATGCACTTCAAACCTTCATAGCCTACACTTTATTTTCTCTGTCTGACCTCCCCTTATTTCTGAACCATTCTTTATTTTAGTGTTGTTTGTCTCTTCTGATCTTCCACGCACCGTGTTTCTCCTCCCTAACGTTTCACCCTGGTGCCTATTCCCTCTATGTTTTTTTTCCTTCTCTCAGTCTCTATCATCACACTTCCTTCCACTCCCCATTCTTGTCCTTCCTTTCAGGTCGGTGGTAATGGGTAGTATGGCGAAGGAGACCCAGCGACTGCAGTCTGTATTTGGGATACTAGTAGAAGGAAAAATGTAACTTTTTTGACTCCTTTTACCATGCCTTCCAATCAGTTGAGCTTCCCCAGTTCCCTTATAGCCTGGGCATCCATTACGTAACCACATTCAGATTATCCATCCATGTGGCAAAACCCCTCATTCCTATAATTTCCCCAACCCTTTGGAACTGCCTATTCATGTTCTTGTTCCATCAATCACCTTGCCCATTTGCTCCCTAGAAGTCAGAAGCCTTCTCATTCTCAATTTCCTTCGCCCTTCCTTGCTTTTTTTTAAATGAGAACTTATTTGCTTTCAAAATTAATCTTCAACAAAATCAATTTGGAACAACGAAAGAATCTCTTTTTGTGCCGATCATCCCACGTCTCAGAAAATGTTGGAGATTATAACGTGGCTTGTAAGTCATTTGCACTGGACTTTTCAGTTAACAAAATATACATGGAAATAATTAGTTGGTTTCACGATTCACCTTTTTTTGTAAATTAAACATTAAATGAATCTCTCTGACTCCACTTTCTCTGTCTCTGATGCAGATTTATTGATTTATTGACTTTTAAAACATGAAACAAAAGCCACAACAGGTCTCTCCATTGCACACAGCCTCTCACTTTTGAGCACATTATAAATGTTATCTCATTAAAGCTTCTGAAATTTATATTCTTGCATTTCAAAATTCTTTGAAGTGGTTAAAACATGTACGAAGCTAGAGGACAGAAATGATAATCAACAAAGCTAATTGAATAGTACTGTACATCCTGGTATGTAGGTACACTACATACTCAGACTGCACCATCTCCATGAAACACGCAACTTGTAGTTATACAGAACCTTTGACATAGTACATTCCAACAAAGGGCTTTGCAGCAAACAAAATTAGTGGCTGAACTGAAAAAGATGCTCGTTCCTAAGCTTGGCCTAAGGTAGGTTTTAAGAAGCATCTTAAGGGGAGAAATGAGGCAAACAGAGGCAGAGTGGTTTAGAAAGTGAATTCCAGAGGTCAGGGCCTTGGCAGCTTGAGGCACAACCACCAATTGCGCTTTGATTAAAACCCAGTTGCTCAAGAAGCTAAAATTGGAGGAACATGGTCCTCCTGGAGGTTTGTACGGTCGAAGAAAATTATGGAGTGGCCAAGGGAGGTTAGAATGTCAAAACAATGTTGACAATTTTAAACTTGAGGTGTTGCTTAACCAGCAGTCAACACAGATTAGGAGTGATAGATGAACAGGACTTGATGAGTTAGGCCAGACAGCGAGTTAGGATGAGCAGTGGAGTTTCGGACTACATCAAATTTAAGGGGTGGGCAGAATGTGGCAGGCTGGCAAAGCATTCACCGGTATAGTTGAAGTGACTAGAAGAAACAAAGAGAAAAAAAGAGCGAGGATTTCAGCAACAGATGAGCTGAGGTACAGCACAGTGGCCAACATTAAGGAGATAAAAATAGGCAGTATTGGTGATGTGCTTCGCTTCATCTCAGGTCAAAATGATGCTAAAGTTGGAAACAGTTTGATTCAGCCTCAAACAGCAAGCAGGGAGATGGATGGAGTCAGCGACTACTGAATTAAGTTTGTAACTGGACCCAAAGCGAAAGCTTCAGTATTGGGTGTCATCAACATGCAGGTGATGACATTGTCAGGTGTAGGCAAAAGTATGAAGTTTAAACACAGGCTTTTGAGAAAGTCTAAGGCTTTCAATTAAATCCTTCAACGAAGACATAAAAAGGCATAACAAACAATTCAATTGATAAACTTAATGGTGGTTACATATTATCTAACTTGACTTTTTATGTTTAAACCTTTACTTTGAACATCAGACATTCAGTTACCAAAAAAAACTGATGAAAATAAATTCGAGAAAGGCCTGATAAATTTGCAGGAACCCAAAGGCCGATAAGAGTAGGACAATATACTCACTATGAATATGCAACTATTGTGTCAGAATAATACTTTTAACATTGAAAATACCAATCACACTGCCACCTACAGGAGCAACAGGTACTTAAGATGAATTTTCAATGACAGAGCCATTATCAAAGCTTGGACCTGAACAGCAGCAGAGAAACTAAAAACCAAGTAGTAACACTCCAGGAAGGCAGGGAGAAAGCAGGTGAGTAGTATCTCTTTTTTCTTGAAGTTAAAAAGGTTAAACCAAGAAATTGAGTTTGTGACCCATTAACTTAAGTTCAGAAGTTTTAATCAGGCTTATGTCTAAGTGAACCTCAAGTTTTATTGCTGGTAAGTTTAGCTAGTAGTCTAAGAAATAGGCACATAGCAGGACCATCAGATACATATCCTGTGCTATCTGGGAACTCCAGGTTGCAACAACTATATGTACAGGAATTGTCATTAGTTGAAGAAGCTCAATATCCAGATTTCAGAGCTTGAGCCACAGCTGGAGTTATTGCTGTGCATTTACAAGGCTAAGAGCTGCATGAACAGCAGGAAGAGGGAAGGATGAACAGCCAGAGAGCGTGGTCCGTAGCTGTACCAATTAAATAAGACAGAGAAAGAGATGAGGTCCTGAATGTATATTTCCGGGAGCAAAAGAAAGAAATTAAACAGTAGGACCTCAAAGGTAGGAGTCTCCAAATTATTCCACATGCAATGCACAGAAATCCGGGGATGGTGCAGCTAAATGCATGGCTGGAGGGATGGTGTATTAAGGAGAACTTTATGTTTCTGGGGTGTTAAGCCCAGATCTGTGGGAGGTGGGACCTGTACCATCCGAAGTGGTTACAACTCCACAGGACTGGGTCCAAAATCATGGCAGGTCGATTTGCTGGTATTGTCTTGGCAGTTTTTAACCACCTTGAAAGGTGAGTCAGAACCTATGCATAAATTCAGAAGGAAGAGAAGCAAAGCTGGAAACAGGAGGCAGAGAATATGTAAGCAAATATGGAAGGTCAAGGAAAAAAAAAAGTTGTTCAGTGATTAGTGTAAGATTATTACAAAAACCACCATTAATGATATATATTTAAATGTAAGGAGCCAAGTGAATAATGCAGATGAGCTGAGGGCAATAAATAGACATTTAGTGAATGATATCACAACTATTACTGAAATGTAGCTTAAAGAAAAGGAGGGATGGCGGCTCAACATTCCTGGTTATAGTGTTTTCAGGCGAGATGGAGAGGTTAATATACAAAGAAGTTGGGAGGGGTCACAATGTTGGTTAAAGACACAGTCACAGCTGTGAGGAGGGATGATATGATAGAAGGATCACCAAATATAGCCATATGAGTTGACCAGAGGAACAAAAGCAGGCAATCACACTGCTGGGAGTGTCTATAGACCCTCAGAGAGAGAACAACAAATTATGAAGGGAAATTCAGAAGGTTCAGAAACAGCAGGCACTATAGTGGAGATTTCAACTACCCCAATATTAACTGGGATTACATCCATGTATAGGGGGTAGAGAATTAAAGAGTATCGAGGAGAACTCTTTCAGCACAAGGATAACAAAGAATGGGACAATTCTGGGCTTTGTTTTCGAAAATTAAGCTGAGCTAGTGGTAGAGGTGTGAAAAGGATTAATATCAGAGGTAGAAAGCACAATTTAGTTAGATTTCGCAGCTATGAATAAAGATAAAATAGACCAGGAGTCAACAAGGTTTTGAATTGGGAAAATGACAATTTTACTAAGCCACTGTGTGACCATGTTTACTGTGTGACTTGGCAACATTAGACTGAAATGTTGCTATTCTGATTGGTGGTTGGTGACTAGTGGAGTGCCGCAGGGATCGGTGCTGGGGCCTCAACTATTTACCATTTATATAGATGATCTGGAGGAGGGGGCTGAGTGTAGGGTGTTAAAATTTGCTGATAACACGAAGATAAGTGGAAAAGCAAATTGTGCGGAGGGTGTGGAAAGTCTGCAGAGGGATCTGGATAGGCTGAGCGAGTGGGCGAGGACCTGGCAGATGGAGTACAATGTTAGCAAGTGTGAGGTTATCCACTTTGGCAGGAATAATAGTAGGAGGGATTACTATTTAAAGGGCGAAAAGCTGCAGCGTGCTATGGTGCAGAGGGACCTGGGGGTCCTTGTGCATGAGTTGCAAAAACCCAGTCTGCAGGTGATCAAGAAGGCGAATGGGATGCTGGCCTTTATAGCGAGGAGGATAGAATATAAAAGCAGGGAGGTCTTGCTGCAACTGTACAAGGCACTGGTGAGGCTGCAGTTGGAGTACTGTGTGCGGTTTTGGTCGCCGCACTTGCACAAGGATATTTTGGCCTTGGAGGGAGTGCAGAGGAGGTTCACTAGGCTGATACCAGAGATGAGGGAGTTGGACTATGAAGAGAGGCTGAATAGACCGGGTCTGTACTCGTTGGAGTTTAGAAGGATGAGGGGGGATCTTATAGAGACGTATAAGATAATGAAGGGGATGGATAGGGTAGAGGTAGAGAGATTCTTCCCGCTCAGAAAGGACAGCAGGACTAGAGGGCACAGCCTCAAGATGAGGGGGGAAGCAGTTTAGAACAGAGTTGAGGAGGAACTTCTTCACTCAAAGGGTGGTGAATCTCTGGAATTCTCTGCCCGTTGGAGTGGTGGAGGCTACCTCGCTAAATATATTTAAGACACAGGTAGATAGGTTTTTGGTAGGCAAGGGAATTAAGGGTTATGGGGAGAAAGCGGGAAAGTGGAGCTGAGCCACTTCAGATCAGCCATGATCTTATTGAATGGCGGGGCAGGCTCAAAGGGCTAGATGGCCTACTCCTGCTCCTATTTCTTATCTTCTTATGTTATGAAAGCAGCAAGTCGGAAAGTACATCAGTGGCAGAGCATGGGAGGTATTCAAGGAGGAGATTAAGAGTCTTAGAACAAATACATTCCCGATTGGTGAAAGGTTTGACTGAAATCTAGGCACCCCTGGATTTCAAAGAACATACAGAATAGGATACGACAAAGGGAACGTTATATCTATCTGACAAACTTTGATTAATAAGGAGAGTAATAAGGAGAGTTGATAAAGTTGGTACAAATGATGTGGTCTAAATGGATTTTAGCAATCCACAAGGTCCCCCATACGACAAATTGGTGAGAAAAGTGAGAACCCAAGGGATTCACTGGAAAGTGGCCATTTTGATTCAAAACTGGTCCAGTGACAAAAAGCTAAGGGTAATGGCCGACAGCTGTTTCTGTGACTAGAAGACTATTTCCAGTGTTGTTCCTCAGGGCTCAGTACTGAGTCCATTGCTGTTTATGGTATATATCAATAAATTTATAGAATGTGACAACCCCTAAGCCAGAAACAGTTTTTTTTACATTTCTTACGATTACAATTACAAATTCCACAGACGTTTTGAGAATGCTTTACAAAAACTTTTAAAAGTTTGCATCATTTGTAAAGGGATCAACTGTAATCTCCTTCATATTAATGAACTGTTCTGGTAGCCAGTGGAGTTGAATCTGGAAAAATAAAGGAGCGATGCAATGCATTAGGGAACAGCAAAAAGACAAGAAAATAACTGACAGATACTGGGAAATATTGAGGACCCTTGGAGTGCATGGCCACAGTCCACTGAAAGTAGCAGGGCAGAGATAAAAGTTGTTAAAAAGGCATTTGGAATCCTTTCCCTTAATGGTTGAGAAAGAGAATATAAAAGAAGCAAGACTCTGGTAGAACTATATGAAACACTAGATACACCACAACAACAGTAAGCAAGTTCTGGTTATCACATTACAGAAAGGATGTGATCGCACGAGAGTATACCAGAGGAGATTTACAAGCATGTTGTCAAGAATGGAGGATTTTAGCTCTGACAAAGGATTAGATTGGCTCAAGTTGCTTTTTTTTAGAACAAAAGATGTTGATGGGAGATTTGACGGAGACAACTACTGTTATGCGGAGCCTTGGTAGGGTGGATAAAAACAATCTATTACCATTAGAAATGATCCATTACCCTGCCAAAACCAGGGGGCATAGATTTAAAGTATTTAGTTGAAGAATTAAAGGGGGCTGAAAAGAATTTTTTTTATTCAAAGTTTAATGGGGACCTGGAACACTGTCTTAAAATAGTAGAGGCAGATGTCTTCATTGCATTTAAAAATACTTGTATATGCACTTTAAGTACCATAGCCTATACAGCTAGGGAGCAAGAACAGAAAAATGGGATTAGGCTGCAAAGACAACTTTCTGGCTGGCAAAAACATAGAATCATTGAATCCCTAAAATGCAGAAGGAAGCCATTCGGCCCATCAAGTCTGCACTGACTCTCCGACAGAGCATCTTACCCAGGCTCACTACCTGCCTTATCACCGTAACCCCATGCATTTACCCCGCCAATCCCCCAAACCTCTTCAGACACTAAGGAGCAATTTGGCCAATCACCTAACCTGCACATTTTCGGACTGTGGGAGAAAACCAGAGCACCTGGAGGAAAACCCAAGCAAAAACCCATGGAGAATATGCAAACTCCACACAGACAGTTAGCCAAGGCTGGAATCAAATATGGGTCCCTGGCACTATGAGGCAGCAATGCTAACAACTGGGCCACTCATGATGAACCAAATGGCCTCTATGCATCACAGATTTTATATGGTTCTATGCTAACACTGTGCACTGACATTAATAAGCAAAAATAAGGAGGGTAAGGAAACATTTCTGCATCTCTTCTTAACAGGCAATCAAATCCAAACCACAATCAGGAAAGTGTGATATTCTTTAATTTCTAACTTGGCATCTAAAAGTGCAGAAACATAACTGTTGGTGAAAATGAATAGTTGTGTTGATTTAAACAAATATGCAACAAGTATGTGAATCAGATTATAAAATATTTAACTAATTTGTGTGGGATTTCCTGCATTGATGCAATGGCATGTTAAACACTTGCGTGGTTTGGAGTTGATAATGAGCACTGGATATTCTGATGTTTCAAGACTGATGCTACAAAATACAGGGAAAAAAATGCCACTTTTTGTTTCATTCTTTCATTTAAAATTGCTGCATCCTGGTCCACATCAAGCAAAATCAACGCCAAACTTTCACGTGGAAGTCAGTTAAATGTTGCCGGAAATTTCCACAACGTTCTGTTCAGGGGACCACCTGTAAATTTACACCAACGCCCCCAAAGCCTTGGTCCTAACTTGCAAAAGACAGTGCCAGTTATTCAAAGAAAAATAGTATTATTATGTTTATTTACTAGCGTCACAAATAAGCTTACATTAACAATGCAATGAAGTTACTCTTCATTGCATTCCCAAGTCTCCAAACTCCGGCGTCTGTTTGGGTACACAGAGAATTTAGTATGGCCAATGCACCTAACCTGCACATCCCTCAGACTGGGAGGAAACCGCAGCACCTGGAGGAAACCCATACAGACATGGGGAGAATGTGCAGACTCCGTACAATGACCCAATCCAAACCTGGGTCTCTGGAGCTTTGAGACAGCATGTTAACCACTCTGCTGCCCTGCATACAGAAATCAATATTTGAGATTCTAATTAATATATATAGAAAAAAACTGAATCGAGCACAGACTCAAACAGACAGAAACCTAATGGATTATACTTTGACACTCCTACAGACCAATCTCAAAAGTCAGACTTTTGAATGGACCTACCTTGCATTAAGTTGATCTTTCTCTACACCCTAGCTATGGTTCTAATACTACATTCTGCACTCTCTCACTTCCTTTTCTATGAACAGTATGCTTTGTCTGTATAGCATGCAAGAAACAATACTTTTCACTGTATGTTAACATGTGACAATAATAAATCAAATCAAAATCTATTACGTACAACACATTCTATATGCAGTGAAATTTTACTGACAAGCCTATTTCAAGGAAGGAAGTAAGGGGGTAATAGTGTTTGCAAAGCTGAAGTGTTAATTTTGAACTTTTGGCATATCAGCTACAACCCTCACCAACTTTTACAGATGCCCCATAGAACACATTCTTTCTGGTTGTATCACAGCTTGGTATGGCTCCTGCTTTGCCCAAGACTGCAAGAAACTACAAAAGGCCGTGAATGTAGCCCAAACCATCATGCAAACCAGCCTCCCATCCACTGACTCCGTCTACACTTCCCACCGCCTCAGCAAAGCAGCCAGCATAACTAAGGACCCCAAGCACCCCAAGATATAAAAGTCTGAGGTCACGTACCAACCGACTCAAGAACTGCTTCTTCCCTGCTGCGGTCAAACTTTTGAATGAACTTACCTTGCATTAAGTTGATCTTTCTCTACACCCTAGCTATGAACGTATCACTACATTCTGCACTCACTCGTTTCCTTCTCTATGAACAGTATGTTTTGTCTGCATAGCGCACAAGAAACAATAATTTTCACTGTATGTTAACACATGACATTAATAAATCAAAATCAAATCAGGAAGATCAATGCCTAATTCCTCATGCTCGCTTCTAATACTAAACCAAGTTTGAATTCAGCTTGCAATTGTCTAAAATTCTAACATCCATGTTTCAGTGTTATTCCTCCTCCGTATATTTAAAAAAAAATTTGTGCGCTGATCAAGAACTCTCACATTTCAGATAGTGTCAGCATTAAGCAATCCCAAGTCAAGCTCCCTCTACTCATCCCCAACAAATGCAGGAGAGCATGACTATTGCTCCTGTGTCACCCGTTTTGCATTAGTAACACCAGTCACCATATGAAATTTTGAAATAAGAATACTGATTAGAGCAAACCAGAAACAGTTTTGTTCTGTAATCCTATGATCAGTACTGAATCCATACAAAATCCTCATAGCAAGAAGCCGGCAACATACAGCTTGTCAATGTAAACCAGATTTGAACCCTATGATCTGAAAACAGAAGGCCAGGGTTTAAGTCCAGGTTTTCCTTAAAGGGCACAATCAACATTAAATGTATATTTTGCAAAAACCTAAGTGAGACTAATCGGAATGAATAAGACAACTCCGATAAGTACACCTATGCACATTTTAAAATAACCTCAGTTGTAGCACTTTCGCAATATTTTCCACTTATTTTTCCTTATTTGCCAACTTTAGTAAATCAATTTTGCATTCGGAAAAATGTCACCAGTCACATTTTGGATTTATGTACTGGTGGGGACAACAGCAGTAGTCATAGTAGCTTTCTAAACTCTTTTAGAAAGGAAAGGACAGTGAAACCAAAAGATCATAAAACAGAAGCAAAACAGAAGGGAAACTCAGAGACAGTGGTATAATCAGTTTTAAAAGCCCTTTATCAGGCTGTCCCTAGCAGTAAACATAATGCTGATATCAGTGTCAAGAGAACCACAACAGACACTACTACCTCTTACAGAACAATGCAGGATATTACACATCTAGTTTCAATCTGAATGTGTTCGTACATTTAAAAGATGTTCCAGCTGCAAATTTTGCTTTTCCTCTTCAGCAACTTCCTCTTGTTTTTGCTACATCATGATTTTACAGAGCCCACACTGACATTTTGATCATCAAGCTACAAAATGTAAAAAAAAACAGAAAGCAAAATATAGCAAATGCTGGAAACGTGAAATAATAACCAACATTATTGGGAACACACAGATTGCGGGAAGGAGAGATCTGCTAAAGCTTCTAATGTGGCCCTTTCTTCAGAACTGAGATGCAAGTGGCAGACAGGCATGTGAATATCTTGGCTGACCTGCTCAGAGTTTCCAGCACATTCTGCAGACTACAAATAATGATTACCAGGCACCCACCACTTCCATGACAGATTGAGTATCTATTCTGTTTTCCTAAAGTTATTTCATACCTCTCGTGCTCTGTAAAAAATAAAATTAAATGGCAGGTGAACTACCCAATTTGTTTGGTATGGCTAAGGAGGGATTGATTGAAAGGAAATTAAAAGTTTAAAATATAATACTGCATCTTGCACCTCTGATCTTATTGCCTTTGACACTGCAACACATTGCTCTATTTCCAAACCTGGTCAGACCTTACAAAGCCAGCAGGCACTTCAGTGTACACATGTATGATAATGGAATCTGAAGAAGTATACACATCATGATGGCCTTGTTGGAATCAAAGCAAACAGAAACACAGTATTGGTTCAAGTCACAATGCTATTCTGAAACCAGAAAAATTGTTACAAGCAATTACAAAGCCTGGAGTAGATTCCCAAATCTTTGGGAATAATCAGGAGCCTTTATTATTTTTTCTAAGATTGCCAAACTCTTGTTTTCATAATTTTGATTTGAAAAGTTTACATGCTTTCACAAGGTATGGTTTCTTAAGAATACAAACTTTTAAATACATTTTTGCAGCATTTATAGGCACAGACCAGGATTTCTGACCCTACAACACCCCATTATGAAGGCTACCTATGTCCACCTCCATAATATTGTCCATCTGTACCATGGCCTCAGCCCATCTGCTACTCACTTATGCCTTCGTCACCTCAACTCAACAATGTCAATTCTCAATCATTTCACTACTCTAATGGCTGGTCTCCACCTTGCACCTTCATTAAACTTGAGCTCTAAATCAATGCTATCCATATTCTAGCTCACATCAAGTCCCATTTACCCATCACCCACGCATGTCAATCTCCATCCAAACCCATTGCGGCAACAGTTCCAATTTAAAATTCTTTCCTGAGTGCTCAAATTCCTCCATTACTTCATCCACCCTTCCGCATCCCTGTAACCCGTGTTCACTCCAAGCTGTATGCCTGTGCAACAGGTTGCCTGCACAACAGTCCAATAAGTGACACACTTGATTATTACAGCTGTGCACAGCCTGATGGTTAAATGAGGTTAACTATTACTCTAGCCCACACGCAAACTGCTACACTCCCCATGAAGGGAAATTAATGGCTGAGAGCCCAGGCTAACATAATAAATCAGGTGGAATAAACAGCAAAATTTCACTTCCGTGGGTTCCTGGATCCTGAAGCTATCACTTTTCTCAGAACTTCTCCCACTCCCTGCTCTAACTTTCCTCCTGAAGCCCCTCACTCTTTTCTTCCTTCTTGCTGTTCCTCTCCTGAGCCCTCACTCAAAGAGCAGGGGTTCAGGAGGGGGAAACGGCAAGCACGAGGGTCAGAGAGGAAAGTGGTGAGTGCAAGAGGCAGCAAGTGGGAGGGAAGCAATGTGCAGAATAGACAGTAAGCAGGAGGGTGGGAATTGGCAATTTGACGAATGACATGAATAAGGAGGTTGCGAGTAACAGGAAAAAAGCAATGAGCAAGAGGCAATCTGAAAGAGTTAGCAATTTATTAAAGAGTTAATGAGTGGATTTTTGGGCCAATTAATATCACTGATCCACTCATTCTGTTATAGTTGATTTTGTAAAATTATTAAAAGAAAGATTGATCACAAAGTCATCTGACACATTAAAAACGCAAGGACATTTTCTAGGGAATTTGAGAAAAGCTCTGGATTCCTAACCCAGACCTCCAAACAATAACTGTGAAAGTTCTTGAAGTCTTCTCGTGGTGCTTTTCAAACTGTACAATTTTTCAAATATTAGAGCTCCCCAATTCATTTTAAATGCATTTGAGCAACAGTTTATTTTAAGAATGGTAAACTGGTTTATTACTTTGAAATTTGAAGATACTTAGTCTATAAAAGACTGTAGGTGGAATAAATACCACTACATCCCCAAAAACCTGCTCAAAAATTATTCGCCCTCCCAGGATTGCATTCTCTCTTCACCATTTCCTTCCCTTCCATATTCACTTAATTTACAGGAAATGCCATGTCTCTCTGACCTTCACTCTAGTTCACAAGATCCAACCCCTCTCCAAATTCAGGCACTTTACCACTGCATGATTATGTTTGTTCACGTGAATAACTATTTGAGCTCACTATTTCCTCACTATTCACAGCAGTTTTTAAGTAAAAACAATCAAGCTGAAAAAAAATATAAGTTGCCTTTTCCACATTTCCTAACAATTCAAAAGGCAAATCTCCTTGACTCTTTCTATTTTCAGGTGGTCAAGCTGAAACAAAAGATCCTTGTCCTGAGCTGCTAGTATCAGTTCAACTTTTCTTCTGAAAATTAACTAAATACAAGTACAAGTAATACTAAGTAATGCTTCTCTCATGTATGGTAGTGTGGAGGTACTTAAAATCCAGAGGTTGTGTGTTCAAATACCATCAAGATAAATTTAAGGTTTAATCAGTCAGTCAATCTAATAAATGTGGACTAGCATGCTACTGGGGATGGCATTCTTTCTTCTTCTTCCATAACTATGGTAATTTTTAAAATATATTGTAGAGTTTGTTTTGTTTCTACAGGTGGTCCATATTACCTGGATATTGTTGTACATAAGTAAAATCCATTCCCTACATGGATGGATAGAAGAGACATTACCTGTGACTGTTGCCATCTCTACATGCATTCCTCCAACTCTAGCTCTTGCTCATTACTGATTTTCTTTTGACAACACTGGAGGCAATGGCTTCAGATGTATAGTTTTTAAGTTCAGGAATTCCCCCCCAAACCTCTCCCCCTCCTTTAAGATGCTGTTAAAATCCACCTTTTTGACCAAGCTTTGGGCCCTTACATCCATAAACAGCTGGGTGGCAAATTTTGTATGATGATCTTTTCATGGAAACAGGGCCATTTTATTACATGGAACTACATTACATAAATGCATATTTGGGGGAGGCCACTGCTAGTGGTACTATCATTAGACTCAATCGAGAAACTCAGCAAATGATCTGGGGACTCAGGTTTGAATCCTGCCACAGCAGAGGGTGGAATTTGAATGCAATATAAAAAAAAATCTAGAATTAAGAATCTATTGATGACCATGAAACCACTGTCAATTGTCTGAAAAACTCATCATCTTGTTCACTACTGTTCTAGGGAAGGAAATCTGCCGTTCTTATCTGATCTAGCCTACATGTGACTCCAGAGTCACAGCAATGTGGCTGACTTTCAACTGCTCTGTGAAATGGCCTAGCAAGCCACTCAGTTCAAGGTAAACGAGGGATGGGCAATAAACGCTGGCCCAGCTAATGATGCCCATGTCCCACAAATGAATTTTTAAAAATTGTGGCTGCTTGCTGGGGGGAAATAGGGAAGAAAAAGTGATGCTGCAATCGGTTGAGATACGTTGGCTTATTAGGTTTGACGAACGAAAATGAAAGTGCCAGTGTAGATCAGTGGTAGCAATCAACTCCAAGTCAGAATTCAGGTCTCGCACCAGGGGCTTCTGAACGTAATGAACACAGACATTACAATACACTACCAAATGAACATGACAAAGAACAACCCAGCATGGGAAACAGGCCCTTCGGCCCAACGAGCCCACGCCGCCGCATCACCCTACACCTATTCTACCCTGCGTGTCTACGAATGGAACCCCTAACTTAGCCAGATTCAGGGGAGAATAGTGTCAATCTGGTAAACCAATCAGCCTAAGAGCACATCTTTGGGGTATCTGTTATCTTTTGGATGTGCCTTTATACCAAGCTGTTATTCACCTTTTAAGGTAAACTTGGAAGATCCTGTGGCATTATTTTAAGAGCAAGGAAGTACTCCTGAGGTCCCAGCCAACATTTATCCTTTAGTCACCACCAAGATGAGATTAAGTGGTTACTTATCTTGCTGATGTTTGGGTTCTTGCTGTTCACAAGTTGTCTTTTGCATTTGCCTGTACTTCAAAACTAATTCATTGGCTGTGAAGTGATTTATTGCAGCCTGAAAATGTGAATGACTCAACTCATGCAATTTCTTCTCCAAGTTGGGAAGCCCAAAGCAAGGGAGAGCAATGCAATCTTCACGCAAACCCTTTTCTCTCCCTAGCATTACGAAGAGTGGAACTTGAACAAATAAAGCATCTCAATCAAAATGGGTGAAAAACTTCTATATGCTCTTTCGACAGGCTCAAAAGTATTGTAATTTATATTGTAAATAACAATTTAAGAATGGGATGTTATATTTTGAATTTACAATGGGGATACAGTACTTGATCTTGCTGAAGTGGAAATGGCACACGTTACATTCAGATCCACATTTTGATTATCAATATTGATTAATACCAGGGCAGTAAGAGGCTTATTACATATGAAAATGCTGACAGATGCTGATCTTGCAAAATGTATCCTTTCACTTTGTTTATTCTTTTCCAGCAAAACCAAATGGCAGAAAGTGATGCTCATTTCCAAACACTTCAATTTAATAGTCTGTAAATACAAATTGCATGGCACTAGTTTTAAAAGTCTTGACAGTAACAAGACATTTACTGCACCCACCATTCTGGGTATTCCCTGCAAGTAACTAATTTGGCAGGAAGGAGTGGGAAGAAAACTTGAGAGGCTTAATAAAAACAAACCCGGTAATTTGAACTTGAGAGGGTGAAACCATTTCTCACTTATGTAGTCATCACCATAAAACTGTGATTAAACCAAGTAAAACTCGCGGAAAATGAATACCAACAGATTCTACTTTTCCAAGTACATCTCCAAAGTATATCCAAAGATTCATGGTTTTCCAGTGTGTTAAGTCACAACAATTTTAGATTGCCATGCAAATGCAGTCTTTCTTTAAGACGACCTTAAATTATTTTACCCAGAGCTAGAGCAGCCAATCCAAAACCTAAAAGGGTCAAAGTCCCGAAACTAGAAATTATTTTCTCAAGCTGCAGGTAAATAATTAGCTCATCGGCTCTTCAAACCTGCGGACTGAGTGAAGTGTACAAAGTTTGCAATAGGTTTTCAAAATAAGTTAGGTGTTGTCCAGGAATGAAACGCCATTACAACTTTCCATGAGAGAACTAGGCTACCACAGAGAACAGAGTTCGATTGCAGAGAAAGTTATAAAATCTTCATGGCTATCACAAGCCTCTGCCAGATTTCCACAGAAATTATTTTAAAAATACATTTTGAATCCAAGGATGTTTCTCCCAATGTCTGGCTAGTCCTATCCTTCTCAAATCAAGAGAAGTGTCTGGGTGGATGAAAAGATTTTTTTATTGTCTTGCCAAAATACTGCAACCTCCCCCAGACCTGCAGCAACGGGGGGGGGGGGGGGGACAGGACACCACACCTGGGAGCCAAGGCACCCGTGACTTCCCAAGGGATTTCCGCCCATTACAAAGCACTCACTTCATCCTTCCACGTCGTTTGGCATTGCACCTGCATTAGAAAACACCAACACCCATTCTACCTCAAATGTAATCATAGCAGCAGCCAAGTTAATGGGTGTGCCCCACACTGGGAAACTTGACAGTTTCATCAGTTCACAAACCGTCCCTTGAAAAGTATCGCTGCTCAGCACATATCGGCGATCTGACCTGTCCCCTGTGCTCAGCCATGTGTGACTTTAACCTCACTCAAATGATAAAACGCCAAAACATTCCTATAGAGACAGTGGACTCCATAACTTTGACCCCCCACCCCCCATCTGCAAACTCTGGAATGGACTACTGCACACTCCACTGCCCTGTGCTGGCAATAGTTCAATTCGGCTTTTCAATAAAATTGTCACGTCCAGTAAGCAATTCCAAACGAGTCCCAGTTTGCATACTAAACAAGAGTGCAGTGTACAAGGAGCAGTGCCAGCAGTTACTGTACACATTTACTGGATGTCTTAGTGCCAGTACCCTTCACACTGGCACTAAGACATCCAGTAAATGTCCTGTCCTGCCGAAGGGAATAATCAATCGTTCATTGTTTGGGAAAGCGAAATTAAATTTTTGCGCAGGTAAACACGAAACTTTCACAATTGGGTTGGCTTGCAGCATCATTCACAGAGTTTAAACCTGAACCAGTTTAATCTGCACACATTTATACCGAAGTTGTGTATTTTTTGAAAAAAAACTTACGTAACGTCTCAACTTTTTCTCCGGTGGAGACTTCCTCAGCCAGCCGTGGTAGACAATATCGCCGGCACTCATCTTCTTTGCTCAGGGGCTGCAGATGTCGGTGAAGATAAAACCCCGGGGTGGTCCCTCCCCACACCCGGCCCGGTGAAGGGAAGGAAAAGTCTGAGCTAACTTTTCCCCAGGTAATCTGTTCACTTTCTCCCCCCCCACCCCCCACCTCAAATCCCCTGTTGAAGAAGCCTGGAGGGAGGTGGGGAGGTGTTGGAAGAAGAGGGGCGGGAGAAGCCTCACTCGGCTGATGATGGGACAGGCAGACTTCGTGTGAAGTGTGGAGTCTGACTCTTCCCGCTCTTGTCCAGTCCAATACAGTGCAGTCCGGCCCAGCCCGGACACTGTCTCTCGCGCCGTGGCTCCCTGGGATGTCTGAGTGACAGCTCCAGCTCTCTCCCAGCCGCCGCCTGCACACTTTCTTTCCCCCCACCCCCCAACAAAAAAAACTCACCGACTTCCCAACCGATCCAACTATTCAGTGACGTGGGCGACGTGAACTGACGCGATCCAGTATGTGAGTGTGGGGTGGGAAGGAGGAAAATTCTGAACGAGAATTGTGGGATTTGTAGTTGAAACACACACAATTTTTTTTAAAAAGATAAAAGCACTGTACTGCATGCTGGAATCTGAAACAAAATAATAGGGTCATCCAGTCTCGAAACTTTGGCTCCATTCTCTCTCCACAGACGCTGTCAGATTTGCTGAGATTTTCCAGCATTTTCTGTTTTTTTTTAAGTTTAACTTTAAATGTCTGTTTGTTTATTTATTAGTGTCACAAGTAGACTTCCATTAACACTGTAATTAAGTTACTGTGAAAATCACCTAGTCGCCACACTCCAGAACCTGTTCAGATACACTGAGGGAGAACCTAGCATGGCAAATGCACCTAACCAGCCCGTCTTTCGGACTGTGGGAGGAAACCGGGGCACCTGGAGGAAACCCACGCAGACACGGGGAGAATGTGTAGACTCTGCATGGACAGTGGCCCCAAGCCAGGAATCAAACCTGGGTTCCTGACGCTGTGTGGCAGAAGTGTTAACCATTGTGCCACCATGCCTAAGATAAAGGCAAAATACTGTGGACGCTGGAAGCTAAGACAAAAACAGAAATGCTGGAGAAACTCAGCAGGTTTGACAGTATCTGTGCAGAGAGAATAGAGCCAACATTTCAATGTTTCAACGATATGGGCAAAACAGACCATTCATGGAGTACATAGACAAGAAGGAAAGGAGACGCTAGTGTTACAGTTACAGATAGAGTGTAGAGAAAGATCAGCTTAATATATGGTAGGTCAAAAGTGTGGAGAGGTTGGAACTGACAGCAGCAGTGAAGGAAACCCCCACCTCACCCAGAGTCACACATCTAGTCCCCAACTCTGTTCCACACACTCACCAGACAAATAAAAAAATTCCACGTTTCTGGACTGACATCCCCTTCCCAGCATGTTTCAACATTTGCTCTAGTCTAGATCCACAGATACTGTCAGACCTGCTGAGGTTCTCCAGCATTTTAGAAATAGGAAATAGGAAATAGGAGCAGGAGTAGGCCATCTAGCCCTTCGAGCCTGCCCCGCCATTCAATAAGATCATGGCTGATCTGTTGTGGCTCAGTTCCACTTTCCCGCCCTCTCCCCATAACCCTTAATCCCCTCTCTTATCAAGAACCCATCAACCCGCTTCTTAAAAATATTTAGCGAGGCAGCCTCCACCACTTCAACGGGCAGAGAATTCCAGAGATTCACCACCCTTTGAGTGAAGAAGTTCCTCCTCAACTCCGTTCTAAACCGCCTCCCCTTTATCTTGAGGCTGTGCCCCCTAGTCCTACTGTCTTTTTTGAGCGGGAAGAGTCTCTCCACCTCTATCCTATCCATCCCATTCATCATCTTATACGTCTCAATGAGATCTCCCCTCATTCTTCTAAACTCTAACGAGTACAAGCCTAGTTTATTCAGCCTCTCCTCATAGCTCAATCCCCTCAACTCCGGTATCAGCCTAGTAAACCTCCTCTGCACTCCCTCCAGGGCCAAAATATCCTTGCGCAGGTGCGGCGCCCAAAACTGCACACAGTACTCCAGCTGCGGCCTCACCAATGCCCTATACAGCTGCAGCAAGACCTCCCTACTTTTATATTCAATCCCCCTCGCTATGAAGGCCAGCATCCCATTTGCCTTCCTGACCACCTGCTGCACCTGCAAGGGTGGTATGGTAGCACAGTGGTTAGCACTGCTGCTTCATAGCTCCAGGCTCCAGGTTCCCGAGTTCGATTCTCAGTTTGGGTCATTGTCTCTGTGGAGTTTGCATATTCTCCTCATGTCTGCATAGGTTTCCTCCAGGTACTCTGGTTTCCTCTCACAGTCCAAAGATGTGTGGGTTAGGTTGATTGGCCATACTAAGAAATTGCCCTTTAGTGTCCAGGGTAGTGGAGGTTAGAGGGATTAGTGAGTATGATATGGGGGTAGGGCCTGGGTGGAATTGTGTTTGGTGCAGACTCAATGGGCCAAAGGTCCTCTTGCTGCACTGTAGGATTCTATGATTTTATGTTTTTGAACAAAAATTGCCCCCCTCCCAACTACTTTTCTCCCCTTCACTGACTTCACTTGATGCTTTCTAAAGCCTGGCCACTGCCTTAGTAAAGAACATCTTCAGCACCCAACCCAATGTCAGTCCAGAAGCGTGAAAGTTTTTGTTTTCTGGTGCATTGCAGGATTGGGGACTGGATGTGTGACTCTGGGGGAAGTGTTGCTGAGCATTGGTCAGTGCCAATCTCTCCACACATTGAATGAACCTACCTTACATTATGCTGATCTTTCTGTACTCCCTATCTATGATTGCAACACTATATTCTGCACCCTCTCCTTTCCTCCTCCCCTATGTACTCTATGAATGGTATGTTTTGCCTTACAGCGCACAAAAAAAGCAATACTTTTCACTGTATCCCAGTACATGTGAAAATAATAAATCAAATCAAAAATATTCATACTAGGAAAAGCACTGCCTGCCATCCGAATGGGTCAACCGCCTAGCTATTGTTTGAAAACTACATTTCCCAGGTGACAATCCCAGCTTCTGGTCATGGGAGCCATCCCCATTTCCACAGCCACTCCCCCTGCCCCCTTCCAGGGGGGGTGGGGACCGGGAAAACTGAGTGTTACATTTTTAGCTGCAACAATGTAAACAGTGCTGTATCCAGAATGTAATACTAATTAAAGTGCCCCATCACGGTCAGATCCCACCATCGTTGCTCGATATATCTTAAATAAAACTTAAGATTTTCTTGTATTTTAAATCCTTGTAAATGGCAATAAGTGAACTTTTTTTGGCAGCAGTGTAAGGTTGCTATGCCATCCGGTTCCATTACTGGAGTTGTGTCATGAGAAAATCATTATGCTGGCTGGGAAGGAATCTGCGGAATGCAGTACAAAAGATCGAACAGATTCCTGGAGCTCACTTGAAGGTGAAACTCCCTCTAAATATGCGTGTGGAAAGTCACAAGAACGCAAGGTAACCAGAGAGATGAAAGGCCTTCGCAGTTTATTCCTGTAGAAAGGAAAATAGAAGTTCCTCTGTCCAAGTAGAAAATTATAGAGCCCCCCTCTCCCCAATGCAAACTAAAGACTGGTTTATCTGGTTCGGTGGTTTTTTTTACCAAACTGATCCGAAAGGCAATACTTGGAGAATAGAGACACACAATTAAATCGCCATTTCATTTCAGCGATACTGCCGATTAATCTTGGGCTGAAGGAGGTGCAGGGATCGTAAGAGATGGGACAGCATTTAGCGTCCACAAAATTGTGAAGGCATTACACGCACTGCAGCGTGTGTCTCATGCAATAAAATTTGTTACAACACGAGCTGGTGTTTCTAAACAGCGTTGCCCACAGTGGTTCTTTAATTGGATGATCAATTTCTGCATTTAAAATTGTTCGGACTCGCCCGTTTAAAATAAAAAGTGGCAACGAATGCTGTGTGAGCTAACGAGATGTTTTGTTTAACTAGGCTGTACTGATGACTTCATCATGGAACTGGTTGGAAAGATCTGCTGAGTCAGTCTATGCAGGGGAGCAGAATATTGGCATGTAAGGTTGAAGTAAAAGAATGCTGAAACGTCTTTCGGTTAATGGCTTGCTCCACTGATGTTAGTCCAGCTCCTCCCGACTGCTAAGATCAATAATTGAACCACTCTATCCCAGGGAATATTTTCAAACATAATAATTGGCTTTTTCATCAAACACTAAAATGCCAAAACGCTTTTGTGTTTTTATTGCTGGTAAACACTTTACAGTTTGGGTACTTAATATATTTAGCTAAACATAGCAATTTTCAACAGATGGAAATAATATGTTCACTAGTAGAAGCATAGAATCTCTACAGTGCATAAGAAGGCCATTTGCCCATCGAGCCTACACCAACAACAATCCCCCCAGGTCCTATTCTAGTCGCCCCACCTATTTAGCCTGCTATTCCCCTGATACTAAAGGGCAATTTAGCATGACCAATCAACCTAACCCACATATATTTGGACTATGCGAGGAAACCCACAGACATGGGGAGAACATGCAGACTCTGCATAGACATTGACCCAAGCAAGAATTGAACCCAGATCCCTGGTGCTGTGAGGTGACAATGCCATTACTGTACTACCAAGTTACCACCAACATGTCTCCTGTTCCACCAGAAGCCCAAACATCCTAGATCAATGCTACACAAAAATCAAACATGCCTATCGCTCTATCACCCAAATCAGACCACAAGGCTCCTGCTACTGGCTTATAAGCAAAAAATGAAGCGGGAGAATCCATCAAAGAAAGCAGTGCAATGTTGATCTGAGGAATCGGTTGACCGCTTAGAGTCAGTGAATGGGTCAGCATTTAGAAACTGTGCAACAGCCTGAATGAGCACGCCACTAAGGTAACTGACTTCATTAATAAGTGTGTAGAAGACTGTGCGCCAAAGAAGGACATCTGTGTGTGTCACAACCAGAAACCATGGATGAACAGAATAGTCTAGGTCTGAGGGGTTCAAGTCAGGTGACCCTGACCTATACAAGCAAGCCAGATATTATCTAAGGAGATCCATCAACAATGCCAAAAGACAGTACCAGACCAAACTAGAGTCTCAGGCTAGTCACACAGATACCCATCAACTATGGCAAGGTTTGCAAGATGTAACAGCTTACAAGATGAAGGCATGTAAAATCGCCGGCACCAACACACCCATCCCTGATGAATTCAATGCATTCTACGCCTGTTTTGAGCAAGAGATCAGCGAGAACAGACCCTCCACTCTGGAAGCCTTGATGAACCTGTATCTGAGGTCACCATTGCAGATGTCAGAGCAACTTTCTTGAAGTTCAATCCACACAAAGCGACTGGGCCTAGATGGGGTACCTGGAGGAGCACTCATATCCTCCCCAGACCAGCTGGCAGGGGTATTTGCAGACACCTTCAATCTCTCTTCCCAACAATCTGAGGTCCCTATCTGCTTCAAGAAGATGACCATCATCTCAGTACCAAAGAAAAGCCAAACAGTGTGCCTTAATAACTATCGTCCAATGGCTCTGACATCCATCACTATGAAGTGCTTCGAAAGGCTAGTCAAGCCACGAATCAATTCCAGCCTCCCAGTCTGCCTGGATCCACTACAGTTTGCCTAACATTGCAACAGGTCCACAGCAGAAGTCATCTCCCTGGCCCTGCACTCAATGCTAGAACACCTAGGTAACAAAGATACCTATGTCAGACTCCTATTTATTGACTACAGCTCAGCCTTCAACACCATTATTCCTACAAAACTCATCTCCAAACTTCGATGCCTGGGCCTCGGCTCCTCCCTCTGTGACTGGATCCTGAACTTCTTAACCCACAGACCACAATCAGTAAGAATAGGCAACAACACCTCCTCCACGATCACCCTCAACACTGGTGCCCCGCAAGGCTGTGTTCTCAGCCCCTTTCTATAGTCCTTCTACACCAATGACTGTGGCCAAATTCCCCTCCAACTCAATTTTCTAAGTTTGCTGATGACACCACCATAGTGGGTCAGATCTCAAACGATGTTGAGACAGAGTACAGGAATGAGATAATTGTGAATTGGTACAGCAACAATAATCTCTCCCTCAGTGTAAACAAAATGAAGGAGATGGCCATTGCCTTCAGGAAGCATAGACGAGAACATCAATGGGGACAAAGTAGAAAGGGTCGAGAGCTTCAAATTTTTAGGTGTCCAGATCACCAACAACCTGTCCTGGTCCTCCCATGCTGACATTACAGTTAAGAAAGCCCATCAATGCCCCTACTTTCTCAGGAGACTAAGGAGATTTGGCATGTCAGCTACAAGTCTCATCAGCATTTACGGATACACCACAGAAAGCATTCTTTCTGGTTGTATCACAGCTTGGTATGGCTTCTGTTCTGCCCAAGACTGATAGAAACTACAGAAGGTTGCGAAGGTAGCCCAATCCATCATGCAAAACAGCCTCCCATCTATTGACTCTGTCTATACTTCCCACTGCTTCGGCAAAGCAGCCAGCATAATTAAGGACACCACACATCCCGGACATTCTCTCTTCCACCTTCTTTCTTCAGGAAAAAGATACAAAAGTCTGAGGTCAACTTAAAAACACTTTCTTCCCTGCTGCCATCAGACTTTTGAATGAGCTTACCTTGCATTAAGCTTTCTCAACACCCTAGCTATGACTGTAACAATTCATTTTGCACTCTCTTGTTTCCTTCTCTATGAATGGTATGTATATTGTGCAAGAAACAATAACTTTCAAAGTATGCTAATACATGTGACAATAATAAATTAAATCAAATTGTGCCGCCCCAATTCCAATTCTGAACTGACTATTTTTGAATTTTCATATAAATAAAATAATTGGAATGGATGCACATTGAATGTTTTGTATAAATTTAGGATCCCTTTTGCTCTTAATAAATGTTGTATTCACCAAGATGAGAGAAGTCATCACATGAACTGACACCTTACCTGTCAGCTTTTACAAAGGGTCATCCAGACTTGAAACGTTAGCTCTAATCTCTCTCCACAGATGCTGCCAGACCTGCTGGGATTTCTCAGCATTTTCCATTTTTGTGACATCTTAGATCATTGTATAGGGCTCCTGCTCAGACATACTAATGTTTAAAGTTTATCTATTAGTGTCACAAATAAGCTAACACTAAAATTACAATGAAGTTACTGTGAAAATTCCCTTGTTGCCTCACCCGGTGCCTGTTTATGTACACTGAGGGAGAATTTGGTACGGCCAATGCACCTATCAAGCACGTCTTTCGGATTGTGTGAGGAAACCAGAGCACCTAGAATAAACCGATGCAGAGACATGCGTCTAACAGTAACTTTCCTTCAAATGGCACTTTTAACATAGTAAGACAAGACATGCTACTTCACATGAGTGTAATCGACTCAGTTTGACATCAAGCTAAAGAAGGAAACACCAGATGATCAAATATGTGTTCAGAGAGGTAGATTTTTAAACATGTGTCCTAAGGAATGGGGCGGAACAGAGGCTAAGTGGTTTAGGGAGAGAATTTTAGAGTTCAGTCTTTCTCAATGGATGGATAGTACACACACATGACCACCAAAGTGCTCCAGTACTGGGAGAGTATGTTGAAGCTGGTGGTCAGGGTGCCGGTCAGATGTATTGCTTCATGAATGGTGTTGTGGATGATGTCATACCTCTTGAGTGTTGTTGCAGTTGCGCCATCCAGGACTCACACCCTTAACTTGTGGAGAGCCTTGCGGTGTCAGAAGCTGAATCATTCACTGCAAAATACCCAGCCCCTGCCTTGTTCCTGTAGTATTTACGTGGCTGATCCAGTTGATCTCTGGTTAACAGCAACCTGCAAGATATTTATGATTGGTGATTCAGTGATGGTAATTCTATTGAATGTCAAGGAGGGCTGTTCACAATAGGCCAGCTGTGGTTCACTTGGTAGCACTTTCACCTTTGAGATATAAGCATGTGGATTTAAGAGCCAATCCAGGATGTCAGCACAAGCATCAAGGCTAATGCTCCCAAAGCAGGCCAAGCACTAACGGGTCCTGCACTGTTGGAAGTGCAGACTTTTGGGAAGTATGTTGAATTGAGGCCCTGTCTGCCCTCTTAGGTCAATGTAAAACACCCTGTAGAACTATTTTTAAAAAGAACAGGGAGTTACCTTAAAAGACAAAAACAAAATTATCTAGTGATTGTCACATTGCTGTCAGTGGGAGTTTGCTCTATTCAAATAGGATGCTGATGTGTCTTCTACATTAGAACAGTAACTACACTTCAAAAGTATTTAATTAGCAGCAAAGCACTTTGAGACATCTGGTGGCTGTGAAAGCCACCATATAAATCCAAGTCTTTCTTTTCTGTTATTGCCTGGCACTTGTGCAGTATGAACGTTATTAGTTATTTATCAGTCCAAACCGGAATGTTATCTGGGTTTTGCTGTATGCCGGCATGGACTATTTCACTAGGTATGGAATTGCAAAAGCAGCTGAACATTGTTGAATCATCAGCACATATCTCCACTTCTGGCCTTTTAATGGAAGGTAGATCATTGATGAGGCAGCTGAGGATAAGTGAACCACGCTCTCTATGCTGAGCTGCTTTGTGGTGATGGTCTGGGGCAATGGTGACTGGCCTCTAACAGTGACAACCCCTTTTCTTTGTGGAAGCATTTTACTTCAGATCCCTATTGATTTCAGTTTTACTGAAGTTCCTTGATGCCCCATTCATTCAAGTGCTGTCTTGATCTTAAGGATTGTCACTTTCAGTTAACATCTGGAATTCAGTTCTTTTGTCCAGTTTCAGACCAAGGCTGTAGTGATGCCTGGAGCTAGATGGCACAGGTGGCATGCAAACTGAACATTGAGGAGCAGATTATTGGTGAATTAATATCACTTGATAACATTATTGATGACTTCTTCCATCATTGGACTGAAGATTGAAAGTAGGGTGGTAATTGGCTCGGTCATGTTTGTCATCACAGTTTATGCGCAGGATGTAAATGGGCAATTTTATACATTGTCAGGTAGATGCCAGTGTTGCAGTATACTGGAGCAGTTTGACTAGATGTGCAACTATTTTTGGGGCACTATTAGCATTTCTGTGTCCAGTTCACTCAAAGAGGTAAAAGCGTTGTCATATGTTTCAACTTTGTCAAAAATTGGCTTTCTTAATCAGTAAGCCATACTTACCCAGGAATGGAGTTGAAGGGACTGTTTTTCAGCTTCACTTTTTGTGCCTTAGAAGCAGAAGAGATGAGACATTTTCATTTGTGTCTTCATAGCATTCAAAATTCTTTATGAAAGGCAGACAAGAATTCAGGACTGAACATGATGCAGAATTTTGAAGTGTGAAAAGACATGGATCAAATTTAAGAGAGCAGATTATTTAATTTAAACTGCAGAATTAGAAGGCATTGGGTGCAAGTTGGCGCACGCCAAAGAAAACAGAAAATCAAGAGCATTTATCCCATCACACTGTGCAGCAAAGCCAGATAACAAATAAGGGCTGTCAGCTCAATCAATAGATGATAAAAGTGACTTGACAAATTGGTGTAATTTCAATCAACAGATAAAACATAGCTTGGGAAATATGTTATCAGGAGAAAGAAAAATAATGTAATATTCTAAAGCATAGGTTTTCAAACAGGAATAATTGGACACCAGAAATCAGCAAGGTTATCAGGTATGAACCTACCCCTCATCTGATTTTAGTGTTTGTTTGTATGTGTTAACTTTGTGTCAAATACATTTTGTCACAATATTATAATAAACATTTTAGATTTTTATTAACAGCAACAATAATCACCCACGCTATTATTTTATCTTGAGTAACTAATAGGGATTCCCTTCAGCTGATAGGGATTCCCTTCAGATAGGGAATCCATTAATATTGAGACTGTATAAATATTTACAATGAAATCCTGCACAGAAAAAGAATGAAATCACCTTACCAAAGAGCACATTAGTTCTTGGCGTTTTGTGTTCTGAAAAGTAATTCATGGAGTGCAATCAGTTAGAATTGAAAAATGTGAATAAGAAAGTTGTATCTATGTCCTAGAATATTTTTATTTCATTCAGGTAGTTGAGAAAAGAACTTCATTCAACAAGCAGTTGGAAACTGTGATGGCAGGCCTATATGTTTTCTTTCTTAACAGATGGACATTTGTTTGTATTCATCTTATAATAACTTTCACACGCTGGGATTATCATGGATGCCTTATCTGTGGCAATTTGCAGTCAATTCCCAGAGCAAAGATAATTTGTTGTTTCAATAAATGTATTATGAGCACAAAAGAATAATCAGTAATAATAACTGATTTTATGATAAAAAAAATGTTCATGGTGGAGCTCCCTTCTGAAGACTTGGCATGTTAGCACCCATCTTGAACACTGTTGAAAAGAAAGATACGTTGCTGAAGCTTTTCATCTTGTACTCATCAGGACAAACATGAGAATGCCAAATTTTAAACAATCACAACCATTTATATAGCAGGAAAAGAGAATGCTGATTGGTTGGCAGCCGACTCTGATTACTTGAGGTGTTGTCACGAAGAAAGCAAGGTGGAGCTTCAGGGTCTCCAGGCTCCAGGGTAATTCAAAGGAGGTTTCCACATATTCCTTTTCTTTACAGGGAACAGGCCCTTGTGTATGAGAAAATAATAAACCAGGTAACAGAGGAAATGAATTATGAATAATCTTCTAATAGAGAGCTACATAATGTTTCGTATTTGTCTTCAAGTCCTTTTTTTGCATAATTCTGACAAGTTCACAGTTACTATCTTCAAAATTCCCAAAAGGGCATATTTAAGTTATGTGAAACTTTTAATTCTCACACTGCAAGTCATGTGACAGAAGTTTGAAATACAAATATATTTTTTAATCATCAAAACATTACAGCTGATGAACCACAGAGATAGAATGTAAACTTAATTAATTATATTTGCAATTATTAAAGAAATGTACAAAAATTAGAACATAACATTAAGATATTTATTTATTTCATTAAAGAAGTTTGGAAATTATTCTATGTGCGTCAATAACTGAACAAAAGTCAATCCTTTATCCTGTTGAAAACTAATAGCGGCAACAGAGGAGCCAACTTAAAGGAGGAATATTTTCAATGGAAGTAATTTTTGAAAGTATAAATTTTCTCCCTTAAAATAAAACCTGAAGTGGGCAAAATATTATACATAGATATTAATCAAAAGTAATTTTGACAAAAGTCCCATATTAATATTAACTCATCTATAATAATATAACAAAATAAGCAAAATAATGCGGATGCTGCAATTTGAAGCATCTTTACAGATGCTCCCTGCCCCTGCTGAGTGCTTCCTGCACAATCTGTTTGTGTTTTAAAAGAAAAATGTTTTTGCACAGCTGTGACTGGGAGGACATCTTTATCTTGGTGATCATTTGCTGAATCAGATTGTTCAACTGCACTTAATTAGATTTGCATGTTTCTATATCCTGAAGTTTCCATAAAAGCTCCATAGATGTGGCCAATAAACCTCCATATTCCCTTGCAATTAAAAACCAGTAATTCCAAATTTATCCATCAATGTCTTATTCAAAAGTTTATTTCTGCAAGCACGTTCTATTTCCAAAGCTTTACTGGCTGCCCCTGTCCCATTTTTTAAGTTTAAAGTTTATTTATTAGTAACACTGCAATTAAGTTTAGGGGGGAGGTAAAGCCTAGTGGTATTATCGCTAGACTATTAATCCAGAAACTCAGCTAATGTTCTGGGGACCCGTGTTCGAATCCCACCATGGCAGCTGGTGGAATTTGCATTTAATAAAAATATCTGGAATTAAAAATCTACTGTTGACCATGAATCCATTGTTGATTGTCAGAAAAACCCATCTGGTT
The DNA here is from genome assembly GCF_965287045.1 of Carcharhinus amblyrhynchos. Classification (NCBI taxonomy): domain Eukaryota; kingdom Metazoa; phylum Chordata; class Chondrichthyes; order Carcharhiniformes; family Carcharhinidae; genus Carcharhinus; species Carcharhinus amblyrhynchos. Next base: position 154,391,149 of record NC_137324.1, read on the forward strand.
CACTAATGTCCTTTAGGGAAGGAAATCTGCCATCCTTACCTGGTCTGGCCTACATGTGACTCCAGAGCCACAGCTATGTGGTTGATTCTTAATTGCTCTTCAAGGGTAACTAGGCATGAGCAATAAATGCTGGCCAGCCAGTGATGCCCATGTCCCACCAATGAATAAAAAAAAAGTTGTCGTGAAAATCTCATGATTGCCTCACTCCAACGCCTGTTCAGGTACAATGAGGGAGAATCTAGCACGGCCAGCACGTCTTCCGGGCTATGGGAGGAAACTGGATAACCCGGAGGAAACCCACAAAAAGACAGGAGAACTTGCAGACTCTGCACAGACTGTGACCCAAGCCAGGAATCAAACCTGGGTTCCTGGTGCTGTGAGGCACCAGTGCTAACCACTGCGCCACCGTGCCACCCTATTGCCATATTTCCTTCATCAATTATTTCTGTCTAGATTCCTAAGCCCACATTTATAATAGCTTTTGGCTGTGTAAACACCTCACTCTGATCATGAAATGTATCCACCAGCTCCTCAAAATAGGTTCAAAATGTTTTCTGGCAATGTTTTTACAGTCATGGTTAGTAACTGAGACACAAAGTAAAGTTTAAACAAAATTATAAAATCAAAATATATGTTTTTAACCAATATAATAGGATTTATCTGATGAATCTTCATTTGTGTCTTTTTATTAACTTTTACTAAAAGATCTCCATCTCTTTTGAGCCTTAAATTAGACCTAGTGCTTTTGCCTAGATCTTTGATGTACTAGGCTGAATTTCAATTGTGTCATTTAAGTATGTGCAGTGTATCTAAATTCTCAGCATGCATTCACATCTGTTGCTGATGGAATATTTTAAATTAAGCTCTAGCACATTGTGTATGGTTGCTATTCTTCAAATGATTTTGAAAAACCAATGAACATTGTATTAAAAGGTTCATTGGTGAAATGTATATTGAGTGTTTTCAAAACTGCAGAGAGGCTGGGTATGACAGAGAAGGAAAGTGAGGAAAATGACAGTGTTTTGAATACTCAGTTGCTGTAGCCTTGGTTTTGCTATTGAGAAATTTTAGAATGTATTGAACTGAGATCAGTGGAGTGCAATCAGGAGAAGTGAGAGAAAGAGAGAAAAGGACAGGTAAGATAGGAAGATATGGCAGAGAAAGAATTTCCGTGTCTTTTAATGTTTAGAAATAAAAAAATGTTGAATTTTGAAAGTAAACAATGCCTCTTTGAAGATACTAAAGTGGAAGACAATGGGGAATGGAGAAGGGAAATGATTGGAAGGTAAGGGAACTTTTGCCTCTCACTTCCTATTCTTGGTGGTAGTGGCTGAAGCTGAACGATTGTTAAGTGGGAGGATCAAGTGAGGATGTCAGGTTGAGTGGGTATTGTTCGGAATGAATGGTGGTATGAAGGAGATTGGTGCTCAGGAATGTGAAATCATTGAATCCCAACAGTGCACAAGGGGTCCTTTTGACCCATGGAGTCTGCACTGTCTCTTATCCAGGCTTACCCTGTAACCCCACATGTTTAATCCACTAACCTACATAAGAACATAAAAAATAGGAGCAGGAGTGGGCCATCTAGCCCTTCGAGCCTGCCCCACCATTCAATAAGATCATGGCTGATCTGAAGTGGATCAGTTCCACTTTCCCGCTTTCTCCCCATAACCCTTAATTTCCCTGTCTATCAAAAACCTATCTACCTGTGACTTAAATATATTTAGCGAGGTAGCCACCACCACTTCAACGGGCAGAGAATTCCAGAGATTCACCACCCTTTGAGTGAAGAAGTTCCTCCTCAACTCCAATCTAAACGTCCCCCCCCTTGTCTTGAGGCTATGCCCTCTAGTCCTGCTATCCTTTCTGAGCGGGAAGAATCTCTCTACTTCTACCCTATCCATCCCTTTCATTATCTTATACATCTCTAATGAAACTTTATATCTTGAGGCACTAAGGGGCAACTTAGAATGACCAATCAACCGAGCCTACATACCTTTGGACTGGGGGAGAAAACTGTAACAGCCGAAGGAAACACGTGCAAACTTGGGGAGAATGTGCAAAAGGCACACAGACAGTCACCAAGGCTGGAATTGAACGCGAGTCCCTGGCACTGTGAGGCAGCAGTGCAAACCACTGTGCCACCATTCTGCCCAAGAACATGGTGGGAATGAAGGGATAAGAGGCAAATATAGGTATCCAGTGGAGAAAGTGGAAGGTGAGCCATTGAGGGCCATATTTTCCCTGCAGCTTTTCATCCTTTCCTAATCCACCATGCAATTATCACTCTATCACCTCCCACTTGAAAGACAAAGGTAGGACAAAAAGAAATAAGAGGAGTTAAGGGATTTGGGGTTATTTTCGCTGGAAAGAAGGAGGCTAAGAGGGGATCTTATTGAAACATATAAGATGATTAGAGGTTTAGATAGGGTGGATAGTGATAGCCTTTTTCCTCGGATGGAGAAAGCTAGCACGAGGGGGCATGGCTTTAAATTAAAGGGGGTAGTTATAGGACGGATGTCAGGGGTAGGTTCTTTACCCAGAGGGTGGTGAGGGATTGGAATGCCCTGCCTGCTGCGGTTGTAAATGCGCCTAGTTTGGGGGCGTTTAAGAGATCTGTGGATAGGTTTATGGACGAAAAGGGATTGGTTTAGATTAGTGGGTCAGTGTTTTTTTTTAAAAAACTGGTCGGCGCAACATCGTGGGCCGAAGGGCCTGTTCTGCGCTGTAATGTTCTATGTTCTATGTTAAGTACTACAGAGAGAAGTAGAAGAGAAAAAAAGAAACAAAAGTAAGGGAAGTAAGACTGAGAAGGGGACAGGTGAAAGTAAACCAGTGTAACTTACCACAGATCAACTTATATATAAAATAACATTAAATATACTAAAATAATATTGAGCTCTATGTCCACATTTATAATGGAAACCATCAACATCAAATAATCACAACATAATTACACTTTCCTGCCTCTGATGATAACAGTTTGGTTTTGCACCCCTCAGCTCCTTAACTTTTACTAAAGCCCGGAACAACCTATTCTTCCTCTCAGTTTCCCAAATTACATATCTTTTGCGGTATAATTATAAATAATATAAAATTAAAGAACATAAAAATGAGAAAACTGTGGTAGCATGGCTGCTTTAAGAGTTGAGCCTTCATGGGCTAAGTGACTAAGCTGGAACCAATGGAGCATGAGCACAAGAACCTCAAATAATCAAGATTGAGGATGCGCATCCCTGGGCTGGAACTCGGCATGGTGAGCTGGGGAGTTGTTGGGAGCAGACTTGTGTTTTTGTGTTGCAAATCCTTTAGTTATAAATAGTTTCTTCTTGTTGAATAAATCTTCTTGTTTTAGACCTGCCATACCGAGTCACCTCGAGCTATCACAGAAACAGTGTATCAACTCAAAATGGGTAATAAATTTCATTTGCATGTTTCAGCCCAAATATCACCAACCTTTTAAGTAAGTTTCATCCTAAGATTTCACTTTGCTTGAATCCATGTGCACAGCACCACTGGATATTAAGTACTATTATACTAAAGTTTGTGTTAAGAATCTAATATCTGTGCAGATTTGCTTACTAACCTTACTTCTTGCTGCCACTTTCTTTGATCATTTTGTCGACAGTTGCTATTATAAATTCATGTGTCCACATTTTCCATGTAAACTCTCACAACATCCCAAAAATTATCCATGCCACTGCATGATTCACACTGCGTGCCATCTTGTTGCTCCTTAATTGCCCTATGTGTGCTGGCATGATTGCGCTTCAAGGACTCACCCCAATAACCACTTGTACAACTCTTTTCTGAAGTGTGTAGATTGCTAGCTGACTTTGATAAACTGTCATCCACTTCAACAGCTGTTACCCTGCTATTTTATGATTAATACAAATTCTGAATATCTCCCTGCCCCACTGTTGATAAAACTATATCAATTGGTGGCACAGTGGTTAGCATTGCTGCCTCACAGCGCCGGGGACCCAGGTTCGATTCCTGGTCACTGTTTGTGCAGAGTCTGCACATTCTCCCCATGTCTGCATGGGTTTCCTCTGCGTGTTCTAGTTTCCTCCCACTGTCTGAAAGATGTGCTGGTTAGGTGCATTGACCTGAACAGGCGCTGGAGTGTGGCCACTAGGGGAATTTGACAGCATTCATTGCCATATTAATGTAACAATTATGACAAATAAATAAACTTTAGTTATGCCTGCCTGACTATTATCTCCCCACCCTAATCATTTTCGAATTGTGTCTGCTCCCTGATTTTGTAAATTGTGTTCTGAATGCTCCAATATCTGCCTGCTCCCCTTTCTTTATATTGTACCTCACCCACCATGATATTTGACAGCACAAACATTTTTAAGACTGTGTCCCTGTCTCAAATTTGCCTGTCAAGCTATTTTATAAATGTTCCTATTCCACAAATATTATTCTTCCACTGTTCATACAAATTATATTCCATCCAACCCATTAATGGGTCACCCATTTAAAACAGAGATGAGGAGGAATTTCTTCTCTCTCAAAGGGTCGTGAATCTGTTAAAATCTTTACCATAGGGGACTGTAGAGGTCGGGTCATTAAGTATGTTCAAGGCTGAGATAGATTTTTAATCAAGGGTAAAAACAAAACACTGTGGACACCGGAATCTGACAGAAAAACAGAAAATGCTTGATAATCTCAGCAGGTCTGACAGCAGAGAGAATAGAGCCAATGTTTTGAGTCTGGATGACCTTTGGGTTGAAAGGTCAAAAGGTTTGACCTTTGCGACATCCAGACTCAAAACGTTGGCTCTATTCTCTCTCCACAGATGCTGTCAGACCTGCTGAGATTTTCCAGCGTTTTCTATTTTTGTTAGGGAATCAAGTGTTATGGAGATAAGGTAGGAAAGTGGAGTTGGGGACTATCACATCAGATCAGTCATGATCTCATCCAGTGGTGGAACAGACACGATGGATCAAATGGCTTACACCTCCTACATCATATGGTCTTATCTCCCTGCCCCACTGTTTTTGAGATTTTTGCCCCGCTGACCCCAATATGTCTGCCCCATTATGTTATACATCTTACTCCAGCCATCCCACTGTCTCTCTCTCTCTGAACTGTTGATTTATAAATTGTACTCCACTCATCCCAATACTGGCCTACCTTACTGTTTTATAAATTGTTCCCTGCCCACAATACCTACTGACCCCACTACTTCATAATATGTGGCCTGCTGCAATATCTGCCAAGACCACTTGAGTTCATCTAAAATTCCACTGCCTGCACTCTTACTCATGCCAAATCTTGTTGACCCGTCATTGTTCTATATTGACTCTCGATTAAGCAGTGCCTTGTTTTAAAAATGATCATCCTTGTTTTCAAGTTCCTCTGTGGCTGCACCCCGCCCTATCTCTGTAATGTGCAGCCCTACAGCACTCTGTGATATCTGCACACATCTGATCCTGGCCTCCTGAGCATCCCAATATTAACTGGAGGCAGTATCCTCAGCTGCCAAGGGGCTAAGCTCTAGAAGTTTCTTCCTAAGTCTCGCCAGCTCTACTTTGCTTTCTTCCTTAAGACACTCCTTAAGACCTAGTTGTGACCAAGTTTTCCTGACCATCAGCATGCCATGGTGACACAGTGGTTAACACTGCTGCTTCACAGAGCCATGGAACTGGCTTTGATTCTGACCGTGGGTGACTGTGTGATGTTTGCACATTCTCCGTCGTCTGTGTGTGTTTCCTCTGCATACTCTAGCTTCCCCCCCCCCCCATAGTTTGAAGACATGCAGGCTAGGTAGATTAGCCATGCTAAATTGCTCCTTAGTGTCCCAAGATGTGTAGATTAGGGGACTTAGCAAGGTAAATTTATGGGCTTACGGGATAGGGCAGTTGGTGAACCTGTTAAGATGCTCTGTTGTAGAGTCAGTGCAGACCCGATGGGCTGAATGTTCTCCTTCTGCACTAAATGGATTCTAATGTGCCCTAATATTGCCTTATGTGTCTCAGAGTCAATGTTTGCTTTATGTAACTCCTATGAAGCACCTTAGGAAGTTTTATTATGTTGAAGACACTATATGAGTACATGTTCTTGTTTTTGTAAATTGCGCCTCACCCGCCTCAATATCTATCTGCCCCATTGATTTATAAATTGCTCCCTGCCCACAATACACCTGCCCACCCAAAGTTTTGTAAATTGTGCTGTGACCACCCCAATATTTGCCTGCCCCACTCTTTTATAAAGTGTGCCCCTCCCTAAATCTGTCTGGCCCACGCTTTTTATAATTTGCACTTCATCCACCGCATCATTTGCTTGCCACACCATTTTATAAATTATACAATTCCCACATGTGCCTCTCCCACTAATACACAAGGTGTATCCCATCTAACCTGTCCCACTGCTTAGTGAATTGTCTGGTTGACTCCAATACCTCTCTTGAGTAATTGTTTTGTTATAATGTAACAAATGATAATGTTGGGTATGTTATAATGTAACCAATGATAACATTGGATCTGTTATAATGTAACTAATGATAACATACTTTGAGGGGCAGCTGACCAGCTGACTCGGTATAAATAAAATGCAGATGGGAATTGTGGGGAGCTTGAATGGACCAGGTTGGGGCCTCAAGTTTTAGAGTAATGAAATTTCTTTACTAAACCTTTTTCTTTGATTTATTTTCTGAAGTTAGTTTTTTTATTGCTTGCAACTAAAGTATTCTGACTGCTGGATGAACAGTTTAATAAGGTGTGTGCTATGCAACCCAATATCTGAAATCAGAGCAAAATACCATAGAAGCTAGAAATCTGAAATAGAAAACAGAAAATGCTGGTGATGGTTTGGAATAGAAAAAGTGTCCATTTGATCTGAAATGTTCAGTCAGTTTCTCTTTCCACAGATGCAGCCTGAGCTGTCTGAGATTTTCTTGCATGTTCTGTTTCTACATCACATCAATATCTGCCTAGCCCACAATAGTAAATGTCCCACTCCAAAATCTGGTGGCCCCACTGTCTTTGAAATTGACCTCTCCAAATCTGCCTTACACATTATTTTTTATAAATCATTCCCCCATCTCCCCCCATTAAAACTAACCTGCCCGAGGGTATTTATAAATCACACCCAACCCCAATATTTAGGGTGTTTAGGTGAAGAGAGGGAGGCTGGGGAATGAGATTTCGGGTGAAAAGCTCGACTGGGGAATGGGCACTAAGGGGAAAAGTGGAGATTGGGGAATGGTGTCCTGGGGAGAGAAAGAGAACATGGTATGGTGTTAGGAGGGCCATGGGAATCAGCACTTCCTGGAATCCAACATTGGCAGATAAAAAAACTTCAATGAACAATGGGCTGCCTTAAAAGTGGAAATAGTTTGGGTGCAGTAGAGTTATCTTCCCAAGAGGGCAGAGGTAAGGCCAAATAAGCCAAAGTGCTGTGGATGATGGAAAAGATAGAGGGTGAATTGAGATAAAGTAAATGTGCAAATGACAGACATTAGGTTGATAATCCGAGTGAGAACCAGCCTACAATTAGAAAGTTCAGAGAGGAATTTAAAAAAGAAATGCAAAGCAATGAGACAACATGAAAAAAAATGGGCAGCCAACAAAAAAGGGAATCCTATAGACATATAAATATTACAAGGTTAGGGAAAGGAGGGTTAGGGCCATTGAGAGTTGCAAACAATTTACACAGAGAAACAGAGGGCCTGGTTGAAGTACTTGCTTCTGCCTTTGCCAAGGAAAATGCTGTCAAAATTGTAGTGCAGGTGGAGCTAATTGAGATACTGCATGGGCTGAAAATTGATGAAGAGGTATTAGAAAGGCTGGCTGCACTGGGTATCAGGGCTGGGTCAGATACATCTGAGGATACTGAGGGAAGTAAGGGTGAAAATGGCAGAGGCAGTGGCCATAATCTTCCAATCCTTCTCAGATGCACGGGTGATGCAAAGGGCTGGAGAATTGTAACTGTCACATTCTTGTTTAAACAAAGGATATAAGGATTATTCCAGCAACTACAGGACAGTTAGTTTAACCTTGGTGGCTGGAAAGCTATTAGAATAATAATCCAGAACACAATTTACAATGTGGATTAATTATAGAAACCCAGGATAGAATTCGTAGAATCCCATAGAATTGCTACAGTTCCATTTGACCCATGGTGTCTGCATGACACTGACAGAGCACCTTACCCAAGCCTACCCCTCGCCCTATCCCAGTAACCCCACATATTTACCTTGCTAATCCCCCTAATTTATACACTTTGGACATGAAGGGGCAATCTAACATGGCCAATCCACCTAACCTACGCATCTTTATTATGCACTTAACTAACAAGGTTTTTGGATGAAGTAACAGAGGTTTGATGAGGGTGATATGGTTAATGCTGAAGGGGTTAAAATCACTGAATGCAGTAGAGTTCCCCTGTGAATTGAGTACAGCAGAATTCTCCTGGGAAGCTGCTGTGAAGTTGTTTCTCTGCAGTTCCCACACTTACAGATGTGCTGCACTCACAAGCTGAACAAGGAACAAGAGAATGGGAACTTCAATAAGCTAGAAGGTGGTATCCATTAGAGCAGCCATGGATGTTTGGATGGTGTAGCTAAATAGGTTTCATTAGTAATTATAATATTGAATATTACAACTTGTCAAGTGTTTAGAGACAGTAATTTATTAACTATATTCATTTGACATAAATTATGTCATTAGAACTATTATCTGTAAATGGATATCAATGACTTCAGAACAAATATGTACTTGTGATTGATATATGAAAATTAGTTGTAAGATAACCAAAAGTATAATTGCTCATGCCATGTATCAGTCAGGAAGTCTGTATACTACAGTAACCCAGGCTGGGAATTGAACTCAATCCCTGGCGCTATGAGGCTAACCATTGTGCCATTGGCAGTCATGGGCATTCAGCCTCTGATCTCTGGGTAAGTGTTCGCCAAGGCAGCCCTCACAACACATGATGCAGAATTGATGAGCAGAAACTGATTGCCAAGTTCTATACACATGAGGATGGCCTCAACCAGGATCTTGGGTTCATGTCATACTATCTGTAACCCCTGTGACTTGTCCTGGCTAGAGACAATACACACTTTAACCTGTGCTTAACCCTCTCTCCATTCACATTGTCTGTACCTTTAAGACTTGATTAGCTGTAAAGACTCACATTCTAATCATTACCTTGTAAATTGAGTTTGTTTCTATATGTCATGTTTGTGAACACAGCTCCTCCCTCGCCTAAAGAAGGAGCGACACTCTGAAAGCTCGTGCTCCAAATAAACCTGTTGGACTTCAACCTGGTGTTGAGACTGCTTACTGTGATTGAGGAAGCCCAGCACAAGGGAACCGTGGCTGTAGCTGAATCCAGGCAGGCAGGGAATGCCTCCAAACCTGCCTGGAGTGCTGGCCACTCTGTCTGCCCCTGGAGGGAGGCTGTGGTGTTGTACACTGCCACTGATGGGGATATGGAGGCTGACTGGAAAATCCCAACTGGCTTTTATCAACTTCTAACCAATGAATTGGGTATTCATATTGAGTTGGTTACTCAGCTTGGGGGGCAGGAAACCAGTCACACAACTGCTTCCTAGCACCCCCCCTTCCCCAAATCCCACCTCCAGGAAAATGTAGCCAGGAAACCTTACCCACATCCATGCACTTCAACAGGAGCCTTCCACAATCTAGGGAGATTCTGGCAATGGTTCCAGGGTGACTATCAATGGGTTTTGGGTTATTACTAGGTAGACATAGGCTATTAGGACATCGTACCTGGGAAGGAAGTGGTTTATTGTCACAGGATGAGTAATTCAGAGACCGAGGGTAGCACTCTGGGCATGCCTGTTCAAATCCCAGCAAAGCAGATGGTGAAATTTGAATTTAATAAAAATCTGGAAGTAAAAGTCTAAGGATAATCACTGTTGATGTTTTTTTTAAAAAGCTGGTTCACAAATATTCTTTAGGGAAGGAAATCTGCCAACTTTACCTGGTCTGGCGTACATGCAACTGCAGAAACACAGCAATATGGTTGACTCTTAAATGCCTTCTGGAATAGCTTCAGTTCAAGGGTAATTAGGGATGTACATAAACGCTGGCCCAGCTAGTGATGCCCACATCCCATGTATGAATAAAAAGATATCAGTTGCATAAGCAGTAGATTATTGTATGGTATTATTGTTGGTTGGAAGGGGAATCTGGATGTCACCACTATTATTGTTTAGTTGTATAATTTCAGTGAGTTGCTATTAGTTACCAGTGGAATCAACATTCCTTTCACCTCTTCTAATTTCTCCACCTTTGAATCATTCCTGTCCACGACACAGTTCGCCCTCTCCCTTCTCCCCGACGACTTCCTATTTGAGAACTTATTGCACAACAGACACTGACTCTAAACCACAAGCAGAAAAACACAACTTCAGGGACCAAACAAGGCGAATGTAATTGTGTAATAGCCATTGTATTGGCTGTTTTATGGTCACATAATCATGTGGTCAGAATATTCCTTGCTCAAAGCACCAGGAATGTCTTCAACCAGTGTTCATGGCCATCATTGTAGGTAGTGGGGAAGTTCAGATTCAGACCACAATAACATTCTTATTTTAAATTATAATTGTTATTAAATTTTTGTGATTTGAGAGATAATTGCATTGACACAATTTCTTTCAGTTTGAAAATTGATTGTACATGGATGGGTGGCTCCCCCTGCTGTTTTTGGAAAATGCACACTTTTTTTCTGAACAATGTTTGTTATTCCTTGTATCAAACATGATCGTTGAGACCAAACAAGGAAGTGTTAAAATAATTTTCTATCTTGTGTATAGTTTCCCTATTTTTTGTTTGCATCTCTCAGTTACACAGGGACATTAAGATTGTTTGTCTTCACCCCTGTAACATGATTGGAGCCTGACCCTGTCTCAGTTCATCACTGCTGAAACACTCCATTATGCTGTTGCTACCTTTTATTGATCCAATGCCCCCCCTGGCTGGCCTCTTATCTGCTGCTCAACCTAAATTTTGCTGCCTGTATTTAACGTACACCGTGTTTTTCACCCAAGCACCCATGTGTTCGCTGATGTACATTGGCTCCTCTATCTGATAAAACCGTTATCCTTGTTTTCAAGTCTGTCTATAGCCTCACTATTCCCGACCTCTGCAACATCTTCCGACCCAACAAGCCTTTAAAACGTTTGCATTCCTCCAATCCTGGCTTCTTGTGCACTCAATAGCTGAACAATTGGGAGTCATTCGTAAGCTGCCTTTGAGTTAGGCTCTGTAATTCCCTCCCTAAACATCTACATCACTGCTATTCAACAACACAAACTTATACTCGCTGGAGTTTAGAAAGATGGGAGGGGATCTGATTGAGGTGTATAAAATTTTAAAAAGGGTTGATAATCTAAATAATGTAGACCAAATGCTTCCTCTTATGAGGCAATCTGGAGCAAGAGGTCACAGGTATAGTTTGAGAGGCAGCAGATTTAAAACTGAGATGAGGAGGAACTACTTCTTACAGAGGCAAGTGAATTTGTGGAACTCGCCACCCCATAGTACGGTGGAGTCTAAATTTTTGAATGGTTTCAAGAAGGAGATGTATATATATCTTTTTCAATAAAAATAGGGATAAAGGGAAATGGGGGACAGGTGGGGAGGTGGCTCTGAGACTGGGAAGAGATTAGCCATGATCTGATTGAATGGCGAAGCAAGCTCAATAGTCTGAATTTGCCTATTTCTGCTCCTTGTTCCTAATGTTCTCATGAATTGTGCGTTAATGTTATGCCACAAACAAGTGTCAATTTAGTTTGGCACTTCCTGAAATTAAGTTTAACACACAGCTAGGGCATGCGATAAATGCTACCATGAAGTGTGCAAAGACTTATCCATGAAAGTGATCTGAGATGAAGAAACCCAAAGAGAATGTAACAAGCAGTTCTGTTTTATTGTTCAAGGCCCTGTGATACAAAATGGGCATGACAAAATAAAAACTGCACATATTAACATTTGCAAGATAAAGATTTTACAAAAATAGCTGGGGAAAAGGAAATCAAACTGATGAAGCTATTTTAAAAATAAGCCAAAAAACAAAAGAGAAAAAGCCATACAAAATAGAATGAATAGTTCTGCTGCACCTGCAGTGTTTGATATTAGTTATCAACTGAACGCAAACTGGCACAAAACAAAACTGATAATGATCAGTCACTAATCATTGCTAGTCTCTAAATGAATTTGAAAATAATTTAGAAAATTGTTTACATTTTTTCAAAAAAGTTACATCCTAAAGTATTGCAGTGTATTTCTAAAATTAAAAAAAACAATAATTTAGTGAAAAGATGTTATTGAATAACAGGCAACAGTAAGTTGTTCGTTTCCTAATCATATGTCCTATAAATTTAAATATTTATAAATATTCAGTTCTATAGTATGTTCTGTTAGCACTGTAGTCCAAGCAATGCCGTGAACAATTCTCAACATATTGACAATGCTTGGAATTATTCAGTAGTTAAATCACTGCATCAGCCAGGAACTTCACACAGGGGCAAACACTTGGTTAACCTTTTATATTTAGTATATATGTGCAATTAATCTCATCTCTTCAAGTGATGGTAGGATTTCTTAGAAACTTCAAAACGTAAACAAGATTTAAGATGTTAAGTTACATCTGTGACAACCATATAAATAATTCTCCTCCCCCTCCCAAGGATGTGCATTTTCAAATAAAAAGTTTGAAAATATAACTCTCAAATATTGTTCTTGCATCCTTGACATGCCTCGACTATACTGACCTCAAGGCACACATGCACCGTTGCACAAAAAACAAACAAAATGACTATTCAAATCTGTTAACAAACACTGCTCCCTGAAACTGCAAGATGTTTGCACATTCAAAAATAACAAAGAAATGCAATAATAGAAATATGGCAATTTAAAAAAATTACCAACTCCATATTTTGATTAGTTGTGGGTTTTAAAGTTCACTTAATGTATTTACAGCCTTTATACAAATACACATTACAATGCTGAATGTCTTATTTACAAAACTCATCCAAACATGCAAATGTAGTTAGGGTGAAATTCAGCTGCAAGGTTAAGAAACCTATAAACATTAAAAATTATTGCAATCGTGAGTGTTTTTCTCATCTTTTTTCCCCACTTTAGGGATTAACAAGGAAATGGGCGTTAGTACACATCAATTTTTCCTCAAAACGCCAAGTGGTCTGGGAAAACAAAACAGAAACAGTTGGAGGCATCTCGAGATTTCACCAACAGATTCTGACCCATAGAGAGAGATAGGTGACATAATTTCCCCATTTATCAGCAGGAGGAAAAGGGAAAAGAGAAAAACTATTGCCCTGATTGAAGGAGTCTCAGAAGACAAGCCGGCTAATAGTGTTAAAGCCACCACTTCCTCCTCCACCACCGCCGCTTGGGCCGCAACTCCCTGGTGGATCACTATCATCAAAACCGCGAGGACGAAAGGAACATGTAGTCGAGGATGCTTGCAATGCTCTGGTACGGGCGTTTAGCTCTTGTTCCTGCAGGAAGCAAAGTTAAAAAGTCAATTTCTCTTTTTTCCCCAGCCCCACCACCATATACAAGCAGGAATAAAGTCTTTCAATTGAACAGCTCAACTTTTATTTTGATGAATGTTCCAAAACAGTAGTCACAATGGCAATCAGTCCCGTTGTAAGTTTAAGTTTATTTATCAGTGTCACAAGTAGGCTTATATTAACTCTGCAATGGAGTTACTGTGAAAATCCCCTAATCGCCACATGCCGGTGCCTGTTCAGGTACACTGAGGGAGAACCCAGCATGCCAATGCACCTCACTAGCACATCTTTCCTACTGTGGGAGGAAATTGGAGCACCTGGAGGAAAGTCATGCAGACACAGGGAGAAATGTGCAAACTCCAGAACAGTGGCCCAAGCCAGGAATTGAATCCAGGTCCCTGGCGCTGCGAGGCAGCGGTGCTAACCACTGTGGCACTGGAAAGGAAGGTGCTCTTCTCATGAAATTATCAAAGTAGGTGGAGTTTTATGGTGGACCTAGTTGTGTTTGCTGCCAACACGATGTATGAAATTTGATAATATTTTGTTCCCACTTTCAAGAGCACAAAAATTCACTGGGAAAATACCTGCAGGTAAAGTTTGTTGTCTTTAGTAATCGCATCCAGGAGTTCCTTCTGCAATGGGGGCTCCCCATTTACCCACAGTCCGTTTATCGTACTCGGGTAGACTCCACAATTAGCACTCTGCTTCCTGTAAAACAAGACATATGCCGTGTCCTTAGGGAACCTGCTGGTGACATTCTGGACTGACTGGAAGGACGTGAAAGTCACTCTGCTGTCATTGAACAGAAACCACTCCTTTGACGTCTCTTTGCAGTTCGGGTCGTGCCAAATGACCGACGTTTTGCAGTCATTGTTATCCGTTGCGCAGCCCTGAGAGGAGGCCAGACCTGCGAGGTTAGTCTTGTAGCACAACTGACCCACAGATCCGGAAGTGGTGTTTCTGGCATAGCAGTAATAGTGCCCGCTCTCGGACGACATTCCGGAATGCACCACGATAGACGAGAGGAGATAGGATACGGGCTGTGAATCACTCGAGTCCACCGGGCCGGAGGATTTCAATTTTTTAGGCAGGTTTTCAGGCGAGTCAGACAGCAAGGGTTGGCTGAGCGCTGGTGATTTTGAGGGAGTCTTTTCGACTGGCAACTGCAAGACCAGAGGAAGTGCCACATCATCCAGAATCTTCCGCCTGATGTGACTCTTGGAGTCGTATGAAAATCTCAGGAGGGTGAGAATGAGGTATTCAGGTTCGTCGACCACCTGCATCACCTTCTGCGCGTTCTGCAGCGAGGCACACTTTTCACAGTAATACTTGTTCTCTCCATTGAGAATCTCAGGGGCCAGAAAATAATTGATCAGGTGGGGGACAGACTTGGTCTTGTCATTCTGCTCGATGGCCTTATTGCTGTGGACCGTGACCAGTTTATCGGAGGGCACCGGCAGGCCACAGGAATCGGCAGAAGCGATGGGCGGCAACGGAAACGTTTGCAGCACGTCACCCACCATCTCCGGCCCGTGTCCGATTTCTTCCACCTGGAGGCCGTGAATTGCAGGAGGCTCACCGCGCAGAGCATCAGCGATGACGGCGGGGCGACAGTGAGGCACCGTGCTTTCGTAATCCGCCGGGGCGAGCAACGGTGTGGGTCCCGCTTCTACAACGTCTTCGAGGCACGGCGGGAAGGCTAGGGAAAGGTCAGTGAAAGCCTCCTGCTTCTGCGAGGTGCTCTTGCAGTTTAGACAGTGGATTGTGGTCTGCAGCTTCCCCCCAAACATCTTCTCTATCAGCGTTTTCCCATCATCGTTCCGTGACGGGTTTGCTTCAGAGACGGGCGGCGCCTCCTCGGGATGCTCTCGAGAGCCGCCGTCACGGGCCGAGCTGCCACAGGGGGAATCCGCGTGAAGGATTCGGCAAGTCTTCTCTTCTTCGTGTAGCCTGGAGGGAGAAGAAGAGGAAACGAAGGGAGGTTTACTGGGCAAAAGGGTGGGATTTAAAAGACGCACGGTAATTTTCTACCAAACATGTTTTGGATTTGTTTACAAGTCCATCATAGAAAGCTCAGGAATTAAACACTAAGATAAAAAGGCAAAATACTGCGGATGCTGGAAATCTGACAAAAAACGCAAAAAGCTGGAAAAGCTCAGCAGGTCTGACAGCATCTGTGGAGAGAGAGAGAGAGAGAGAGAAAAAGGAAAGAGAATAGAGCTAAAGTTCCTCAGAGGAAGGCTCACCTTGACTTGAAACGTTGGCTTTATTCTCCCTCCACAGATCTGATCAGACTTGCTGAGTTTTTCCAGCACTTTCTGTTTTCGTGTTCGAGGAATTAAAACCTCTTGGGTAACTATTGTAAAGGCCCAGATCGACCTCCCCCCACAACCCCTCAAAGAAACCCCCCACCTCCTTCTCAGACTAACCTCCTCTCAGGATATTCCCCAACCCAACACGAGATTCCTTCTCCCATGCCCTCCCCAAAAGTGCTCCACTTTCTTTTGCGCAGACTTAATGAAGGCTTGCAAGGTATATACAGTTCAGCTGCAAGGAATCCCTGTAGGCATTATGAATATGTGGCATTTTACAGCACACGTCATTATTATTTGGTCTACTGTACTTGTGCAGCTCTTTTTGAAAAAGAAAGTGTACAATTAATCTCTCTCTCTTGTTCTTTCTTCATAGCCCTAGATTTTGTTTGTCCCTGTTCTGGTATATATCCAATTCTCCTTTGAAAGTTATTGTCAAATCTGTTTCCACCACCCTTTACGGTAGTGTATTCCAGATCATACCACCCCAATACATAAAATTCTCCGCATCCCACCCCTACTTCTTTTAAGTTATCTTCAATTGCCGTCCTGTAGTTATCAGCTCTGCAATCAGTGGAAAAGGTTTCTCCTTATTTACTCCATCAAAACACCTCAATTTTAAATATCTCAAATAAATCTCTTACTTTCTCATCCGATAACAAACCCAGCTTTTCCAGTCTCTCTAAATCACTCTGGCTCCTCCTTTTTATTCATTCACGGGATATCGGCATTGCTGGCTGGCCAGCATTTATTGCCCATCCCTTGTTGCCCTCGAGGTGGTGGTGAGCTGAAGGCTATCTCAGGAGAGCAACTGCAAGTCAACCACCTTGCTGTGGCTCTGGAGTTGCATGTAGACCAGACCAGGTAAGGGTGACAGATTTCCTTCCCTAAAGGACATCAGTGAACCAGATGGGTTTTTCCAACAATCGACAATGGTTTCATGGTCATCAGTAGATTCTTAATTCCAGATTCTTTTTGTAATGAATTCAAAGCCCACCATCTGCCATGGCAGGATTTGAACTCGGGTCCTCAGAACATTAGCTAAGTTTCTGGATTAATAGTCTAGTGATAATACCACTAGGCCACTGCCTCCTGAATCACTCCTGCTTTCATTGTAGTCAATCGCCCTTGCACACTCTCCAAGGTCTTGACATCTTTCCTAAAGTACAGTGCCCAGAATTGGATAGAATACTTCAGCTTAGGTCTAATAGAAATATAAGTAGGAGTAGGAGTAGGCCATTCAGCCACCAACATATTCAATGACCCAGCCTTCACTGTTCTCTGGGGAAGAGAACTTCAAAGAGAAACCAATCCAAGAGAAGAAATTTCTCAACTGCTGTCTTAAATGGGAGATCCCTTATGTTTAATCTGTGGCCCCTCGTTCTAAATTCCCCACAAAGTGAGAAACATCTTCCCAGCGTCTACCCTGCCAAGTCCCTAAGCAGAGATCTGGGAAGATTAAGCACAGTTTCCTTGCTTATGGACTCAAGAGCCCAGAGTTTGCAGTCAGTGGGGAAGCATTAGATGCTAATCTCAAACTAAAGCTTGTTTTTTTAGTGATTTTGCTGGTGAGGATTTCATCTCAGTTGCTGTGCAGTGTACAGCAACAGACAGCAGTTCTTTACTAGCCATGCACAGGGTAGAGCTGGAGTGATGGATGGCATCAGGCTGTCCAAGCAGCCGGCCTCATGAAGGGACTTATCGCAGACACACGAACAGAAAACAAAAATAAAATTGCTTTCAAAGAAAAACTTTTGCACAGGAGAGAATTAAAGATTGGGACATGGGATGAATGTAGAAGCTACAACATTGTGAAAAAAAAACTAGCTTTTAAAGATATTCCATTTAACAGTACAACGTAATTAAATAAATATTCTGCCTATTGTTCATCATATTCTGTTGATCACTGCCGTTAAAAATCTACTTCCACCTGACTGAATGAAGTGTAATGTTTTATGGGATTCTAACTGAAATGTGCGGCTGTTAAAATTCCTGCTGATTTCAATGACTTGCAACTCCAATTGTGTCTGGGTGATGTTGGAGCCTTTAACGACAGTCTGCAACTTCAGGATTTCCACGCATGCCAGACACGCTGACTCTGCAGTCAATAATGGCAGTGAACAGTGACACTTCACCATCTGCCCTCCCACAAAATCCAGCTCAAGACCTTGATTTACGAGCCAGCGATTCTCCATATTTATAAAACAGCTTTATCAGCTTGTCTTGCTACCTTCAGAGATTTATATACATGAATTCCTTTATTCTCCATTCCTGCTGCGACTGCTTTAAAATTGCACCGTTCTGTTTACATTGTCAGCTCTTTCCCCCCTCAACTTCCGCTTGAGCTGATAATACTATACCCCCACCCCCCTTCGACTAAGTACACCCTGACCAAACCCCTGACCCAACTGTCCACCTGATGTGACCCAACTCAATCCGACTACCTCCCCTGCCAACCAAGTGCCCACTCACTCATCCACTCAGTAACCTGCATTCATTAAATATGGGGTGTGGGGGGGGCGGTGGGAAGAGAGAGATGTTGTTCTCTCTTTTCAACTCCCCTGTGCTCACTGGACTGAACCTGGAGAGATTGCGGTGGCCCATTTCTGTGTCAGCTGGAATCAGAAGTCCCAGCTGGAAATGGATGGTTCAGTCGGGAAGTGGAAAACTTTGGGAGGGGATGGCGTCAATTTGCCCAGCCGTTATCTGCCTTTCCTGCAGAGTGAGAAATCAGGCAGGGAAACTGCTTCCATCTTCTGCTAAGCATTCCACAACCCTCTCAGCTAACATAACCAAAATTGCTAACTCTCATATTCATTACAATTACTCAGACTGAACAAAAAGGTTCAATGACTATAACCCGAGCCAAAAAGCCATGGGTTCAAGCCCCAGTGCAGGATCTCAGCATATGGGCCGAACTGTGCGTGCACGAGAGAGTGGGAGATTGTGTGAGAGAGTGGGAGAGCGTCACACTTGTCAGTGGCAGCAGTGCATATCATCTGTAAGATACTGTGCAGCAACTCACCAAGGCTCTTTTGATAGCACCTTCCAAATCTGTGACCTCTAGCACCTGAAAGGACAAGGGCAGCTGATGCACGGGAACACCACTGGCAAGTTCCCAAAAAGCTGTCTGATTTCAAGAAGAAATTAGATATAGTTCTTGGGGCTAAAGGGATCAAGGGATATGGCGGAGGAAGGGGGGAATCAGGGTTTTGAATTTGATGATCAGCTATGATCACAATGAATGTTGGAGGGGGCTCCAAGGGCTGAGTGGCCTACTCCCTGCTTCTAGTGTCTATGCAAGTCATTTTGTTGAAACAGCATCTCTCCCAACCC
Source organism: Carcharhinus amblyrhynchos (assembly GCF_965287045.1). NCBI lineage: Eukaryota > Metazoa > Chordata > Chondrichthyes > Carcharhiniformes > Carcharhinidae > Carcharhinus > Carcharhinus amblyrhynchos. Next base: position 154,410,319 of record NC_137324.1, read on the forward strand.
CTTGACATTTACCATTAAGCAGTACGAGGCTGCAAGCTCATTGGAACACTGTCACCTCCAGGTTGCATTGGATAAGTGCAGCATTAGGATATGGAAGACTTGTTACTCTGCCTGACACCACATGGAACCTGATCCACCAGCAACAGTGTACCATTCCATTCGCTTAACATGCTTGTCACATAAAGAAGGTGACAAGTGATCAAGTTTACAATATTAATTATAGAACCAGGGTTACCAGAAAAGAATACTGCTTACCTATCCAAGAGGAACCTGAGATATTCTGAACAGTCTTGCTGGGATCCAGGGGTGAACCACGGTGGTCTTGATTCTTCAAAGAAGCTCTGTGGAGCATATGCTGCTCTCTGTTGGTACAGTGAAGGAAACAACACTGTATTTCTTTCAATTCAATTGCAGGACATGGGCGTCGCTGGCTAGCCAGCATTAATTGCCTATTCGTTGTTGCCCAATTAAGAGACAACCACATTGCTGTGGATCTGGAGTCACATGTAGGCCTGGCCAGGTAAGGACAACAGATTTCCTTACCTAAAGGGCATTAGTGAACCTGGCGGGTAGTTACACCATTACAGATTATTTTACATCGACTGAAATGCTTGGAAACCAAATATCCAGAAATGCTGCTACTTTTCTTACATTTTGGCTCTTTTTTAAAAAAGACAGCAAGTAAATTTGCAAATACATTTTACAAATGCATAAACTCAACTAGAGCAAATATGGAAATGTCAATCTTAACATTTGGCCAACTGAAGTGTCAATTTTAAATATTTCTGTGCAAGAAGTTTCAAAGGTGAGCATCAAAACACAAAATTCAATTCTTAATTTAACGGCAACAATTTCTACCAGTGTTTAAACAATAATCATTTTTTTCTTTTTCTGCACATTTGCAGGTTCAGCATTAACGGTGAAACAAAATCTTGCTCATGTCACAAAAGTTGTCATATCAATTTCCCCAGCCAAAATTGAAGAACTCATGACCACAAAGGTTTCTAAATGAGCAGTCACTGGAGAAAAGCACCCAATGTTTACCCATCAGGCTGAATTGCAACACTTCATGAAAGAGTATTTTTTTTAAAAAAAAGAACAGTACCTGAGTATGAGCCAAAAAAGCGAAAAGAAGTTGCAGTTTTCTCATCAAAGAGCGAGCTCCATTTAGATTCAGCGATAAAACAGATCTTCTGAAACTGGAGGAATTGTGAGATAATTTAAGAAATAAAGCTAATTGCCGAAATGTGCCCCCTTCAAAAGGAGTAAGTACTACTTTTACAGAATTATTAAAGTTTCTCATAGAGAAGTTCAACTAGTTCTCATGAATGTTCATCGATACCACATTCTTGCAGTAATACAACAGTTAGCAATATCAAACCAGTGTCTTGAGAACCGAGATTCATGGTGGTGGACAGCTCAGTGTTCTACCTGCACGTCTTTTTTAAAAAGTATCCATTCTTGGGAACCAAGTTTTGCCACAAAGGCAGTGTTTATTGCCCATCCCAAATCACACTTAATCATAGAATAGAATCATGGGATCTCTACAATGCATAAGGAGACCATTTGGCCCATTGAGCCTGCACTGACAATAATCCCATCCAGGCTTTATCCTATAACCCCACATATTTACCCTGCTAATCCCCCGACACTAATGGGCAATTTAGCATGGCCAATCAACCTAACCTCCATGTTTTTGGAGTATGGGAGGAAACTGGAGCACCTGGAAGAAACCCACGCAGACATGGGAAGAATGTGCAATTCCAGACCGACAGCTACCCGAGACCACAATTGAACCTGAGTTCCGGGCACTATGAGGCAGCAGTGCCAACCACTGTGCCACCCTAAAGCAGGTGGTGATCAGCTGGATACAACAGTGTGGCTTGCTTGGGATCAGAGAGCAGTCAAGGCTAAATCACACTGCAGCTGGTCTGGAATCACATGTAGGTGTAGCATAGCAGGTTATCTTCTCTGTAGAACATTACTGAACTGGGCTTTTACAACAACAGGATTTTAACCTGGTGTTGTGAGACTTCTTACTGTGTTTACCCCAGTCCAACGCCAGCACCTCCACATCACTTTTACAATGACCCAGCAGTTTTATGATTTTATTCATAGCATTTCATTCCAGATTTATTAATTGAATTTAAATTCCATCAGATTGAACTCATGATTCCAGAGCACTCCTCCGGGTGTCTGGATTACTGCTAGCCCAGTAATGGCATCACTGTCCCATTAACTCAGGCTGGGATCATGTGCAACTAATTTTTATAAGGTAGAAAACTGCAAGGTGAGAGCACCTGCTCTCTTCTGTGGCTTAAAAGGCAGTCATGATGTGGAGCTGCCAGCATCACTCACCCGGTGAAGGATCAGCGCTCTGAAAGCTGGTGCTACCAAATAAACCTGTTGGACTTTAACCTGGTGTTGTGAGACTTCTTACTGGTCAAGGGCAGTGAGAACGTTCTAGAATATCGAGGAAGCCTAATAGTCCTCCTGAACATTTAAAAACATTCTAATCCTGCATCCAATAGGAATCAATCTATTGCAAGATGGTCTCAAGCAAGGGATCCAACTGACTCTTCTCTAACTATGACATGAAGACTAATCCAAAATATTTTTGCATTGTGCAAAAATGATAATATAACTGGGTCCTGAATCTCCTCATGGAGTCCACATTATGTTAACAAGTTACAATTGGGCCAAACTTAGTACAGTTAAGTATTATAACCTTCATTTCTATGTGACACTGAAGCAAATTCCACAACTTACTCTGTAGCCATAAATAATGCTTGAATGACACTGTTCATGTAGCACGTATTGCCCAGGTTTATCAACCCAGTTTTTCCAGTTTCAGATTTTCCTGAAAGCCTTGACAAACAAGATGCCAAAGAATTTGACTGTGATGTCCACGCACTTTGATTCAGCGTCATCTTCATCTTTTCTTCACAGGGTTTTGGCAAATCCTACAAACACAAATTTATATTTAGTTTTCTGCTGATGTATATGTAGTCTTGACTTTCACTATATGACAAAGTCACAGATTCTGCACAAATGTCAATTCCTGGACAACAGATCAACACTAAAGAAGATCAAATATACTGTAGTAATAGTCGGCCTCTTGTAAAAGTTGACCACTGAACTTCTGGCTAAAAATCCACACCCCCTTCTGTTTACCATTTACTCACCACTCAAAACAACCCACCTTGGTGCAAACCTACTGATATGAAGGTAGATCATCAGCTGCTTGCATCCGAACAGAATGATAAAAATACCTTTTGGCTCCTTTTGGGCCGGGGGGAAGAGAGAGAGAGAGAAAGCGGGCAGGGTGTTTGGTGGAAACAGTCTCCGATCTGGCAATTTGGCATCAGCTGATGCACCGTCATAAACAGGTAGTGAGATGACGGGAATGGGTGAATTTAAACTACTCAAAAACGTTAATTGTGCAATATGTGCCTTAGTGATTATTTTCCAAACCTTGCTGGATTCCGGGGAAGTGCCGGAAGATTGGAAAACGGCTAATGTTACGCCGCTGTTTAAAAAGGGTAGCAGGCAAAAGGCAGGGAATTATAGGCCGGTTAGTTTAACGTCTGTTGTAGGAAAAATGCTTGAATCCGTCATCCAAGAGGAAATAGCGAGGCATCTTGAGAAGAATCGTTTGATAGAGCAGACACAGCATGGATTTGTTAAGGGGAAGTCGTGTCTGACGAATTTATTGGAATTCTATGAGGATGTGTCTAGTGCGGTAGACAGAGGGGAACCGGTGGATGTGGTGTTTCTCGATTTTCAGAAGGCGTTTGATAAGGTGCCGCACAAAAGGTTGTTACAGAAGGTTAGGGGGCATGGAGTTGGGGGTAGGGTGTTAGTGTGGATAGAGGATTGGCTGTCAAATAGGAGGCAGAGAGTGGGTGTTAATTGGTGCTGTTCGGATTGGCGGTTGGTGACTAGTGGAGTGCCGCAGGGATCGGTGCTGGGGCCTCAGCTATTTACCATTTATACAGATGATCTGGAGAAGGGAACCGAGTGTAAGGTGTTGAAATTTGCTGATGACACAAAGATAAGTGGAACAGCAAATTGTGCTGAGGGTGTAGAAAGTCTGCAGAGGGATCTAGATAGGCTGAGCGAGTGGGCAAGGACCTGGCAGATGGAATACAATGTTGGCAAGTGTGAGTTTATCCACTTTGGCAGGAATAATAGTAGGAAGGACTACTACTTACAGGGCGAAAAGCTGCAGCATGCTACGGTGCAGAGGGACCTGGGGGTCCTTGTGCATGAGTCGCAAAAACCCAGCCTACAGGTGCAGCAGGTGGTCAGGAAAGCAAATGGGATGCTGGCCTTCATAGCGAGGGGGATTGAATATAAAAGTAGGGAGGTCTTGCTGCAACTGTACAGGGCATTGGTGAGGCCGCAGCTGGAGTACTGTGTGCAGTTTTGGTCACCGCACTTGCGCAAGGATATTTTGGCCTTGGAGGGAGTGCAGAGGAGGTTCACTAGGCTGATACCGGAGTTGAGGGGGTTGAGCTATGAAGAGAGGCTGAATAGACTGGGCTTGTACTCGTTAGAGTTTAGAAGGATGAGGGGGGATCTTATTGAGACGTATAAGATGATGAAAGTGATGGATAGGGTAGAGGTGGAGAGGTTCTTCCCGCTCAGAAAGGACAGCAGGACTAGAGGGCACAGCCTCAAGATAAGGGGGGGCAGCTTAGAACGGAGTTGAGGAGGAACTTCTTCACTCAAAGGGTGGTGAATCTCTGGAATTCTCTGCCCGTTGAAGTGGTGGAGGCTACCTCGCTAAATATATTTAAGACACGGGTAGATAGGTTTTTGGTAGGCAAGGGGATTAAGGGTTATGGGGAGAAAGCGGGAAAGTGGAGCTGAGCCACTTCAGATCAGCCATGATCTTATTGAATGGCGGGGCAGGCTCGAAGGGCTAGATGGCCTACTCCTGCTCCTATTTCTTATGTTCAAGCTAAACATTTGTCTCAAAAAGCCATGTATGTATAATAACAGTGGCAAGAGGAACAATTGGATGAAAATGAGTAAACAAAAGTTAAGCCAAGTAAACGTTTGAAAAGAGATGGCAAGGTCATAGTGTTGATGTGGAGATGCCAGCATTGGACTGGGGTAAATACAGTAGGAAGTCTTACAACACCAGGTTAAAGTCCAACAGGTTTATTTGGGAGTAAACGCCACTAGCTTTCGGAGCGCTACTCCTTCATCAGGTGAGTGGGAGATTTTTTCACAAACAGGGCATAGAAAGAACTCGCATTCACCTGACGAAGGAGCAGCACTCCGATAGCTAGTGGTGTTTGCTAACAAATAAACATGTTGGTCATAGTGTATCGGTGCCACTCACTTTGTATATGACGAATACTGATTTAAGGAGGAACAAGCGCAGTGCTTGAGCATATGGTGGCAAAGTGGTTAGCACTGCTACCTCACAGCACCAGGGACCCTCGGTCACTGTCTGTGTGGAGTTTGCATTTTCTCTGTGTCTCTGTGGGTTTCCTCCGGGTGCCCTGGTTTCTTCCCACAGTCCAAAGAAGTGTGGGTTAGGTTGATTGGTCATGCTAAACTGACCCTACTGTGGAGTTATGGGAATAGGGTCTGGGTGGGATTGTGGTTGGTACAGACTCAATGGGCCGAAGGGCCTCCTCCTCTGCTGTAGGGATTCTATAACTTGAAACTTAATTACAGCAATTATAAATTTGTTTATAATTAGACATACAATATGGAATATTACCTAATTTTCTGAGGAATGATTACAATGTCAGTGATGATTAGGTTGTCATCATAGTCTAACGATCATTACATATTAGATATAATCAAGATCGTTTCTGTATTTCTTAAAAATCTTTCATGTGATGGGGGCACTGCTGGCGAGGCCAGCATTTACTGACATCCCAAATTGCCCTGGAGAAGCTAGCAGTGAGTTGTTTCCTTGAACTGCTATCTTCCGAGTGATATAGGGACACCCACGTGATATTAGGAAGGGAGTTCCAGGATTTTGACCCAGCAACAGTAAAAGAACGGCAATGTCATTCCAAGTCTGGATGGTGAGTGGGTTGGAGGGGATAAAGCTTCGGAGTTTGGAATGTTCAGTCAAAGGAGCTTTGGTAAGTTGCTGCAGTGCATCTTGTGTGTGGTGTCACCATGCACTGGGAGTGACGATAGTGAATGTTTCTGGTGGTATATGAGTGGCCAGTCAAGTGGGCTCTTTGTCTTGGATGGTGTTGAGTTTCTTGAGTGTTGTTGGAACTGTCTTTATTTAGCTGAACACTGCATCACACTCCTGACTCGTGCCTTGTAGATGGTGGACAGGCTTTGGGGAGTCAGGAGGTGAGTTACTTGCCACAGAATTCCCAGCCTCTGCCCTGCTGTTGTAGCCACAGTATTTATGTGGCTGGTCCAGTTCAGTTTCTGGTCAATGCTAATCCTTAGGATGTTGATACTGAGAAACTCAGCAATGGTAATGCCACTGAGTGTCAAGGGAAGATGGTTAAATTCACTCTTGTTGGAGAGGTCAATGCCTGGCCTTTATGAGGCATGGATGTTGCTTACCACTATACGGTTGAGGTGCTGAGAGATTTGAATGGGGGTTATCACAGGCAACGTAGGGAATATATAATTGCAACTATTGCATCTCACAGACGGAAAAGAAGTTAAACAGGGGATGTGATTCTTGGATTTTAATGAACTCCCAATTTGCAACTCAAGGAATTACATAACAGCCTTTAGCTGGCCAAACTCGAGTCACAGTTAGAATGGATAAATGCTTGAATAACTGCCATTAATTTCCATTGCCTTTCATGAAGCTGAAAGTTGATTTGGTTGTGACCTACTTTTATAAACACAAAACAAACTAAAATCTCAGAAACTGAAGTCAGGGGCTAGATTTTACACTCGCCTGCCACCAGGTTTGAAGGTAGGCAAAGGTGGGTGGCCGGCCATCTAAAATCTAGCCTTCCTACCGCCTGCCCTGACCTGTCTTAAATTTTAGGTGGGATGGCAGAGGCGTCGAAGACCTACCCTTCGGCCTGTTGAGGCTCGAGTGACCAATTAATGGCCACTTAAGGGACTCATTCCACCATTACTGGTACTTTATCCATAGCTTGGGGCGGGGGGGGGCACACTAGATGAAAAGCCCAGCAGCTTTGGCTGTGCAGAGTCATGTTTGCCAAAGGTGAAGTTTTTGTGGGCCCACTGGGCTCATTGGAGGTACGTGCCTCCCAACCCCCCGACAAAGGCCATTTCTTCCCGTTAACCCTCTCCCCCAAACTCTCGAAGCCAGTACCCCCACTCGCTCCCCTAGAACCCCACCCCGGATTTACTCGGCAGGATAGAACTGCCTGTAATCCCAGCAGTGGGTGGCAATCCCAATCTGATTGGCTGGAGCTTCTTTCTTAGACAAAGACGGTGGTCTTGGGGTGGGGGTGGGCAACCACAGCGTCAAATAAAATCACATCACAAATGGTCTCCTGTAATTAGTTCTTGAATTCTTACCTTGATGGCCTCTAGAATAGGTTCATAGAGATCAGGGAACCCAGAATACTGATACATCATACAATGCACCAACTCAGTCAGCTGCATCAGGAATATTTTGCCAGTCGGCGAATCTTCATCTTTCAGGAACTGAACTAGCTTTACAATGTGAGGAACAATCTGTGAACAGATCAGTTCATGGAGTTACACATATAAAATCTCATATATATATTGCTTGTTTATGGCAATGTAACGTTGGCACATTGTGACTTGAGTTTGTTATTTTCTAATTGGTTAAGTTTGTTAGTTGCTCCTTTTGTTATCTAATCATATTACACAGAGTCCTGACTTCCAATTTAACATTTGTTATACCATCAGCGGTATGATACTGTTCGCTTGTTAGCCATTCACGCATCATAGTACATATATTCACAACATCAAAAAAAACTAATAAAAGTCAAATCCATAAACTTGGCTCCAACACCTTGTCCTGCTCTCCAACAATGTTTCTCGGAAGGTTTATATCTACCCTAATTCCGATGCTATCTTGTCTGAAAGTATTCTGACACTGCTCTCCAGTTCCAAATCTCAATAGTGTTATTTGTAGATTGGAAACCGTAACTCCAAAGTAATTGACTGAAATGTGGCCAGGATTGCCATTTCCTGGAGTTATTGTGACTTTTCCACTGGCGCTCAAAGCATTCCTGATGTTTGATCCTGTTTGCCCTTTTTTGTCTTAGGTGGCTCGCCATAACACTTAATTCATATCCCCTCAGTTTCAAGGTTATCAGGTCCCAATCCCTACAGGCCCGCTGCTAACCTTGGCCTACCCACTTCTCTCAGCTTCTGAACTTCACTGTTTCAGATCACATTGGGCCTTACTGCTTATACCCATGTTCACACTCTGCTGCACCCAGCCAGGCTTGTCATCACCTACAATAAACCCAATCTTAAACATAGGGAGGGAACAAAGTGGAGAATCACATTGAGCTTGATCCTTAGATATTGCAGCAGCAAAGGGGAAATTTCCCATGCTGACAAGGTCATAAATGTCTTGTTTCTAACAGTCAGCTCAGAGATCTTTCTTTTTTTATGATGAAGGGACAGCCCTGTAACGAAACACCATCCACTCCAAGAACATTAAGCTGCATTCAACTCCGAGTGGAACAGATATTTTTTCTTAGAATCCTTTCAGTGCAGAAGGAAGCCATTTGACCTATCAATTTGGCATTAACTCTCCAACAGACCACCCCACCCCACCCATGCCCTATCTCCATAACCCCATGCACCTAACTCCCTAATTTCCATCCCTCCCCTCAACATACACATCCCGAGGCTCTAAGGGGCAACCTAGCATGGCCAATCCACCCAACCTACACATCTCTGGACACCAAGCAGCAATCTATTATGGCCAATCCATTCAATCTGCACATCTTTGGAGCGTGGGAGGAAACCCACTCAGACACAGGGAGAATATGCAAACACCACAGGCAGTCACCAAGTTCGGAATTGAACCCAAGTCCCTGGTGGTGTGAGGCAGCAGTGCTAACCATTGTGCTGCCTAAATTTTCTTTGGGAGTTTGCTGCAATGTAATTTCATTAATAGTGGGTGAATTGTAAACGTGAAGCAATTCATTGACTGCAAATCTGAGATCAATTTATTCACAGCTATTTAACACTGTCTTTGTGTCATGCTGGTGCAGAACAATTACTGACAAAATAGTCACTGTACTCAAAAACCTGGCGACATTAACAAGTCAAACATTGAGAAACTCTAAAGTGAGAAGCCACGTATTATTTTTACACTTATTATTTCTAATAGGAGAATATTTAGAGAAAGAAACAAATAGTTTTAAGAAGTTAAAATTTTGACAAAGGATTACAACCAAAGTGTTAATCTGATTTTTTTTCTCTTTGCAAATACTGAAGCTCCTGCTCTGTTTCTCCCTAAGTTGTTCTTATTGCATAATTTTGTAAGGTGACTTTTTGAAGAGTACAGTGAACAGTTTAAAAAAAAAACAAGGATGAAATAAGACTCATACTCATCCTTTATATACTAGCACTTCAATTACAGCATTTGACCGTATTTTGACACCTCGCTGATGTCTGTTTCTATGATTTGATACGGCTGATTATTCCAAATATACATGACTGAATAAATCCCTCCTCAAAACTGGTTTTTAAATTTACTTTTCACTCATTTTAATGCTGTCCTTTAATCTGACACTCCTGATTACCCTGAAGTAGCACTCATATTTTGTTGTTTCTGCACTATTTAATATTTCATGTAGTTCAACAAAATTTCCCTTTATCCACCTCCCGCCTATAAAAGGTAGAACATGGCCATGTCTAATCTTTCCAGAATGCTCATCTCCTTTGTATTTGGAGTCAATCTTGTTATTTGCCACTTTGCACTCAGTAATACCTGTCATTGTATCCCAAATGTCTCCCAAGTTGAAAATGGTATTTTTCTTTTGTGGTATCACCTACCAGAGCTTAGCACAATGTCAAAAATGTGGTCAGAGATCTCGCTATAGTCTTGTAGCATAATCTGTTCCATATTTTATTGCTCTTGCTGTATATAATCCAGCACTTTGAAAATAAAATACCTTCAATATCTTGACAGTTAGATTATTTGGGGTGACATGGTGGCAGAGTGGTTAGCATTGTTGCCTCACAGCACCAGGGGCCTGGGTTCAATTCCAACCTTGGGTGATGATCTGTGCAGAGTTTGTACATTCTCCTCATGCCTGTGTGGGTTTCCTCCCACACTCCAAAGACGTGCAGGTTGTTGAGTGGACTGGCCATGCTAAATTGTCCCTTTTTGTCCCAAGATGTGTAGGTTAGATGGGTTTAGCCATGGTAAATATGTGGAGTTAGGGGGATAGAGCCTGGGTAAGATACTCTGTCAAAGAGATGGTGCAGATTCAATGGGCCTAATAGCCTCCTTGCACTGTAGCTATTCTACGATTCTACTCTGTCTCCTTCACTGCACCCACTTGCAATACATTTAGCAATGTCAAATTTAAATTGTATTTAGCTTGCTCAATTACTTAACATTAATAAACCCTTTGACAAATCTCTCTTCGTATTCTTTTGACTGCTCCTTATTTAGTGTACCACGTTTCAGAATCTTGCATTGAGTTTTGAAAGAACATTAACTCAAAGAAACAAGAATGGTTAATGCTCATAATGAAACCAGTAAAGAAATAGCAAATGTTCTTCATTTTGACTAGTTTAATGTGTTGTTATATTTCTTTCTTGCTGCTCACACAAATAATCTTATAAATATTTTCTAAAGTTTTACTTAGAAGAGAATCACACAGAAAGCAAAGGTATTAACCAGCACAGAACGTGTTTCTTTTCTGAACAGTACAAGTAGAATAACTTACTAAATGAAAGGCTTCAGGAGAATGCTGAAAACTGAGCAGCATGTGGGAAAGTACAGTCAAAGCACCAGGCCGCACAATTGGATACCAGAGACGATGGAATACCTAACACAGAAAATATATTCACCATTAAGTAGCTATGAAATAATGATTTTCCCACTAATTTGTTTACTCTGGACACAGTTCTGTGGACCTCAAACCTTTACTTGGATCCGTGGGGTGTCAAGTCATTCTTCAGAATGTCAGCAAGTAGTCATTACTCATGTGCAAGTTTGCACAGTAGGCACAGCTGAACCAGATAAACCCTCAGGTTCTCTCACACTTGCACTTTTAGAAGATGACATCTGTAGCAATCAAGAGCACAGGCTCAAGTCAATCTTCAGTTTCATGATCTAGGGACACTAAGGCTGAGTAAAGAGTCTCTACCACTGCCCAGCCCAGATCAGCTACCTCAGTGCAGACCAAAGATGGAATCTCAGCATTAGAGACTAGCCAATGCACATGGTGTTTTATCACCACCCGATCCACAACCAAAGTTACCCATATTAACTTTAATTTGCAATTGGTGAGCTCAACTCTATAAATGCTGTATTTTTTTGTTGCATTTGCTATCTTGGGAGATGCTGATCTACAAATGATTTTTTTTAGAAAAAGTAATTGGAAAGGAAAAAAAAATCAAAATGGGCAATCATCTTTGGAAATTTTCCCAGTTCCTTAATGCTGAGACCTTGATCTTATGGGACAAAGAAATAAAGCAAAAACATAAACAAATTTTCGTGATGCCCAATTAAATCCTCAAGTTACTGTTACTGCAAGGCCCCTCATTTTTAAATACACAAGGCTTCTACCAAACAGCTATGAGCTCGGTGATTTACAAACAAAGCAGTGTTTCAGGATTGCAGCCAAGACAATTTATTCATATTATCAGCAGCCGTAGGCACAGAATGAGCAGCGCATCATGTACAATAAATTCTGACCCTGGAGCAAACAAACAAATGCAAGGTTAAAAAGGATATTAGATAGTGTGTCCTCTCAGGGCAAATAGATTACAACTGACACACTCCTGCTGCTATCATGCGTGCTTAATGGTCGCGTGGCTTCACAATTATTCAAAATAACGCTGAGGTTAGAAAATGGTTTAACTCACTGAGTAGTGTAGGAAAACTGCTTTCAATGACATGAGATGGACTCGGGTATCAGTAGATTAGGGCTGGGGAGGGGGAATATAAAGTACTTTAATTGCTATGTCACAACACTCATTGTTCTGCTTTATTGAAACCCTGGAAACGCTATATTTCATCTTCTTTCACGTTTTCTGTATTACCCTAAATGTTGATACCGTTAATACTGTAACCTTCCATGTAATTAATGTAACAGGTGGTTTTAACAGCAAAAAGTGTTTCCATGCTGAGATTTCAACAAGGCAGTTTCCTTGAAATGATCTTTAAATCTGAAGATTTATTATTTTCATTGGAGGTGTGAAAGCGTAACAGACATAATTTACTCTTAACCATGCTGTTCTGTATAAATAGCTGTCTAACATTAGTATTCATGCAGTCACATCTGGAACTGTCATTTCCATGTTCTGTTCTTTATATGGAATAGCTGCATTTGGTTTATTCCCCCCCGCCCCCCAATTTACCTGTTCGATCTTAAGCAAAGTGACATCTATGAGGATAGTGAACTTCTGGACTGAAGCCAATCCTTTGAGCAGCGCAATCACCCATGTCTCGACATGCTGAGCTAACGGCCAGGACAGCCAATCAATCATCCTTCAGGGCACCAGAAAATACAGAATCAGAAACATTTAACTTCTCTCCATGGTTTCTGTATACAGATGTTTAAAATACTTCCTTCTCTGCTACATAGTGAAGTAAACATTTATTCAGTGTTGTAAATAAGCACTCTAGAATTTCTTTCCTAAACAAAAGCTTCCAACAGTGCTTTTCTTTTTTACTGTCATGCTTATAAATTTTTCTCAAGGCCAATTTCCATTTGCTTAATGTTTTTGTCACATTAAAAATTAGACCACCATAAAAAGACTGCCCCCCCCACCCCCACCACACACACACCCCTAGAAGCAGAGGCACAGTGGTATTGGGGAAGTGGTGGTTCAATGACATTGTCACCAGACTAGTAATCCAACGACCCAGGGTAATGTTCTGGGGACCCGGGTTCAAATCCTACCACAGCAGGTGGTAGAAATTTAAACTCAATAAAACACCTGGAATTAAAAGTCTAATGATGACCATGAAACGATTGTTGAACCATCTGTCTTTATCTGGCGTGGGCTACACGTGAGTCCCGACCCATAGCAATATGGTTGGCTCCGAAATGGCCGAGCAAGCCACTCCTGAGAGCAACTAGGGATTGGCGATAAATGCTGGCCTAGCCAAGACAAAAATGAATTTTAAAAAGTCAGCTTTGCTATTCAGTATCATAACTGATCTTGTCTCCACTTTTCTTTTGCACCTTTTCCTCAAGCTATCCATTGGTTCCTTAGCAGATCAGTAAGTTTAAGATCAACCTGAAGTATAGTCAATAATGGAGCATCCACAACCTCCGAGGTAGAGAATTCCAAAGATTCACAATCTTTGCAGTGAAAATGTTTCTCTTTATCACAGTCCTAAATGACTGGCACTTTACCCAGAAACTGTGCTCAAGTGTTTCAGATTCGGTAAAGGGAAAACAAACACTCAGTGCCCACCCTGTCAAGCCTCTTCAGAATCTTGTACATCTCAATGATATCACCTCTCATTTTTCTAAACTCCAGAGAGCACAGACTAGCCTCTCATCCTAAGACTATCCTCTAAATGCACGAACCAAACTTTAAGCTGAAACTGCTAGCAGGACACCAGTACTCCTAAGTGACATGGTTTGGGCTGCAAGAAAGAGGGAAATAAAAAACTCCCGCAATTACTTTGTGTCGTTTTGCCTTCAGTTTACGCACGTGTCTGTGCCTCCTCCTGCCTTCCCAACTCCTCCCACTGTCTCCCCCCTCCCAAACGATTCATGCTCATCACTGTTTCTGTCATAGTCTGTTTATCATCTCCAACATTCATATGTTCAAGGTTGAGACAGGTTTTTAACCAGTAAGGGAATTAGGGGTTATGAGAATATGGTGGGAAAGTGGAGTTGAGGATTACATTGGTTCAGCCACGACCTTATTGAATGGAGGAGCAGACTCAATGGGCTGGGTAACCTACCCCGGCTCTTACATCTTACGGTCTTATCAAGATTGAGAACATTTGTGGTGGAAAGTTTGTAAACAGGCCTAGATTTTACTTTAGTAGGATTTAGGCTGCCTGCTTAATTTGATGTGTTTAAAAAAACCTGTAAAAACAAATGGATGGGATTCTCCAGCTGTTCACGCCCTGCCGTCCCTGCGAGCAAGGACAGAGAATTTGGCCCTCAGCCAAATCTTTATTCACCGCAGTGGGATCAAACAATCCTGGAAAAGAATCCCTATCTTCACACTCTGTTTCTGCCCATTAGTAAATTTTCTATCCTTACCAATATACTACCTCAAACACCATGGACTCTTTTCTTATGACTTAACTTTTTGTGAGGTATGTTGGCAAATGGATTCTTGAAGTCCAAATAGAACACATCTACTGGTTCCCCTCTATCCACTCTGGTTGAGGCTTCCTTGAAAAATGCTAATAAATTAGTCAGACACAATTTCTCTTTCATGAAGCCATTTGATTAGATTATGATTTTCTAAATGTGCTGCTATTATTGCCTTAATAATTGATTCTAACATTTTTACAATAATGGATGTTAAGCTAATTGGCCTATAATTACCCGCTTTTTGCCTCCCTTTATGATTAGGGATGTCACATTGGCAGTTTTCTAATCCTCTGATACTTCTCCAGAATCAAAGGACTTTTTGGAAGATAATAAGAACATAAGAACATAAGAAATAGGAGCAGGAGTAGGCCATCTAGCCCTTCGAGCCTGCCCCGCCATTCAATAAGATCATGGCTGATCTGTTGTGGCTCAGTTCCACTTTCCCGCCCTCTCCCCATAACCCTTAATCCCCTCTCTTATCAAGAACCCATCAACCCGCTTCTTAAAAATATTTAGCGAGGCAGCCTCCACCACTTCAACGGGCAGAGAATTCCAGAGATTCACCACCCTTTGAGTGAAGAAGTTCCTCCTCAACTCCGTTCTAAACCGCCTCCCCTTTATCTTGAGGCTGTGCCCCCTAGTCCTACTGTCTTTTTTGAGCGGGAAGAGTCTCTCCACCTCTATCCTATCCATCCCATTCATCATCTTATACGTCTCAATGAGATCTCCCCTCATTCTTCTAAACTCTAACGAGTACAAGCCTAGTTTATTCAGCCTCTCCTCATAGCTCAATCCCCTCAACTCCGGTATCAGCCTAGTAAACCTCCTCTGCACTCCCTCCAGGGCCAAAATATCCTTGCGCAGGTGCGGCGCCCAAAACTGCACACAGTACTCCAGCTGCGGCCTCACCAATGCCCTATACAGCTGCAGCAAGACCTCCCTACTTTTATATTCAATCCCCCTCGCTATGAAGGCCAGCATCCCATTCGCCTTCCTGACCACCTGCTGCACCTGCAAGCTGGGTTTTTGCGACTCATGCACAAGGACCCCGAGGTCCCTCTGCACCGTCGCCTGCTGCAGTTTTTCGCCACGTAAGTAATAGTCCTTCCTACCATTCTTCCTACCAAAGTGGACCACCTCACACTTGCCAACATTAAATTCCATTTGCCATTTCCTGGCCCATTCGCCCAGCCTATCTAGATCCTTCTGCAGACTCTCCACACCCTCCGCACAATTTGCCTTTCCCCCAATCTTGGTGTCATCAGCAAATTTCGACACCTAATGCATCCACTATCCCTGTAGCTACTTCTTTTAGGATCCTAGGATGCAAGCCAACAGGGTCAGGGGACCTATCTGCCTTTTGCCCAATTAGTTTATCTTACACTACTTCTCTAGTGATGGTGAAAGTACTTAATTCTTTAATATTAATGGGGTTACGATGATCTCTTTGGTGGTCTTGGAAAGCATATAATGAAGCATATTTCAACAAAGATCAGTGTACAGGTCTCCCTTTCAGCAACGCAAGTCCATGATACTCATTGATCAGAACATTGGATGAGGACTTGGATCATTTTTTCCTAGTTTATACCATATCTTACAATAATAGTTAGCTTCACATCATTGGAAAAGGAGTGGACCATTCAGCTCCTTCATAAGCATGTGCTTTGTCTGCCTTACAGCATCTCTGGAACGGGAAGTCTTTTAAGTCGTAAGTCTAATTTAGCACCTTCAGCCTGTTCTGTCATTCAATGACATCATAGCTGACCTATACCTTGTGCCTATGTTCCCTATCATTTGATACTCTTAACCATTAAAAATCTTCTCATCTTAGCCTTGAAAGCTTAAGTTGACCCAGCATCTAGTCTTTTTTTGGGAAAACAATGCCACATTTCCACTACCCTATATTTGGACAAAACGCTTCCAGATTTCACTCCTTAATGTCCAGTCCCTAGTTTTGAGATGGTACCACTTCTTCTATAACCACTTACGCACAGGGACAATCACAAAAACCACCTTCTCATAATAGACTCAAAGGGGCGATTTTCTGGCTGTGCTCATCCCAAGACCAGAAAATCCCACCAAGGTTAACAGACCTTTACATGGTCCTGTCCCACCTGCTACAATTCCTGTGGCGGATGGGATGGGAAAATTCCACCCAACATCCCGCAACCTCCCACCCTCTCCAAGCAAATTGTGCTACCCCTTCATTTTTAATCATTACATGGGCTTTAATCAGTATCTGCTCAAAGAGGCCGTGTTTGCCTACATAACGAGTGAATGCGAAGTCAACAAACAATTCAGTAGCTCAGAAATGCTTTGGGATTTTCTGGAGGATGTGACAGGTGCTACATAGATGCAAGTTTCTTCTTTACCTGCAGAGAGCACAAGTCATGCTGGCATCTTTGACATTTTGATCTGTGATCAGGCTTCGAATGAGAACTGTAATCATTTGTAGTGGGATGTGCTGAACAAGACTCGCGAGGGCAATGGAAGGTTCAAATATGGAATCTGGAAAGCAAGCACATACACAGGACTTAAATGTAGAATTTGGGCATCGTCTTAATTTCAAACCATAACAGGAAGCAGGAAAGCATTCAATAACTAATCTACACACAAGGGATGATTAAGAATTAAACTCAAGAATTTATCTGTTTATTTATTTTATTTAGAATTCTAAACATTACTGTCACTCATTTTTAAAAGGGAAGGAGCATGCACATAGAGCATTTTTATGATATGCGGTGGGATTCTCCCCCCCAAAAAATTCTAAGTGCTGAATTTGCATTAAAAACTGGAGTAAATCCCACTGGCTTTTTTCAGTGGGATTTTCAAAATGGATCTCCCAAACTCTGTGCATCACAGAATGCACTGGCTTGAATCAAGCTAAAAATCAGTGGGCCTACTCTTGCTGGAGAGACTGACAGCTTGGCGCTGAGCAGACCACTGCACATGAACCAATCTGTCAGTGTCAAGATGGGTGCATGCGCAGTAGCCCTATATGGCTAGCCTCCCATGAAACTACATCACTGGCCGTGCGAAGCCCCACACTTCCATCGCTAGTCTTTCGGACATGTCCGGGCCAGCCCTGACCCCACCCTCCCACACTCACATCGACCTCCCAGACAGTCCCGATCTCCTGACCTTCCAGCCACCCTAGTCACCTGTCACTGCCCAATGCCTGGTGGGCAGTGCCAAGGTACCCCCTGGACATTGCCACTTTGCTCCTTGGACAGTGCCGGGGGGGGGCAGTCTGGCAACGCACCTCCTTACTGCTGATCTCCTGGGGGGGCCTCCGTGGACCCCCTTCATTCCATCAGGTTGCCAACTACCTGCTAGTCAGGAGCTGTTGTAAACCCTGCTGGAGTGAAACACTCCTGGTTGGGTGGAGGGAGGGGCAGAGAGGAGGAGAGGCTAGCTGGCCCCATGACTTCAGTCCTGGACCCACTAATGAGATGTAAATTAGGATCAACATAATCCATTCAGCTCCTTGCTGCAAATCCGGTTGTTGGAGATGTGTGCAGATCGTGGCATCAGTGGGAAGCCTGCTAAATGGCCTCTGCTTAAATCTCCCAGCCTGCTGTGCTGTGGGAGAAACGTTCCCATGATCTTCTACAGAAGCACCATTTGAAAGCTTTCTGATTGTAAGACAATTGGGTAGACTTTTGAATGGACCTATCTTTCTCTACACCCTAGGTGCAACCCTATAGTCTGCTATAGTGACTATAGTGCTACAGTCACAGCTAGGGTGTAGCACTATAGTCTGTAGTGAACCCCCGACTATCAAAAGAGAGGGTGGTGGTTTGACAGCATTTCAACCTCTGGACAGAGCGCTTTGGAAGGGAGGCATTGAGAGAATCAAGTGTCAGAAATTTGCCCCTCACTTCGAAATAGGCAAAGTAAAACCCTGCACAAACGTGTCCTCGTACATGGGCTGCCTATATGTTTGCCTGCTCTAGGTCGGAGAACAGTCTGTGGAAGAGAGAATCGTAGACGCCAAACTTCTCCTTGTAGAGAAAAAAAATTGAATAAATAGCTTTAAATAAAATTGCCAGGTGTGAAACTGAACTATGAAGACTAGCAAGATCCCAGTTTTGCTCACCAGAGAATATAAAAGTAGGGAGGTCTTGCTGCAGCTGTATAGGGCATTGGTGAGGCCGCAGCTGGAGTACTGTGTGCAGTTTTGGGCGCCGCACCTGCGCAAGGATATTTTGGCCTTGGAGGGAGTGCAGAGGAGGTTTACTAGGCTGATACCGGAGTTGAGGGGATTGAGCTATGAGGAGAGGCTGAATAAACTAGGCTTGTACTCGTTAGAGTTTAGAAGAATGAGGGGAGATCTCATTGAGACATATAAGATGATGAATGGGATGGATAGGATAGAGGTGGAGAGACTCTTCCCGCTCAAAAAAGACAGTAGGACTAGGGGGCACAGCCTCAAGATAAAGGGGAGGCGGTTTAGAACGGAGTTGAGGAGGAACTTCTTCACTCAAAGGGTGGTGAATCTCTGGAATTCTCTGCCCGTTGAAGTGGTGGAGGCTGCCTCGCTAAATATTTTTAAGAAGCGGGTTGATGGGTTCTTGATAAGAGAGGGGATTAAGGGTTATGGGGAGAGGGCGGGAAAGTGGAACTGAGCCACAACAGATCAGCCATGATCTTATTGAATGGCAGGGCAGGCTCGAAGGGCTAGATGGCCTACTCCTGCTCCTATTTCTTATGTTCTTATGTAGAGTTAGCAGCTCTTAGCTAGGATAATGACAATGGTGTTTCAACTGGCTTCACTGCCTAGGGTGCAGATAATTTATTTTATTCTTTCATGGGATGTAGACATTATTTGCTGAGTCAGCATGTGCTGTCCATCCTTAGTTGCTCTTGAACTGAGTGGCTTACTGAGCCATTTCAGAGGGCATTCAAGAGTCAACCACATGGCTGTGGCTCTGAAGTCACATGTTGGCCAGGCAAGGACGGCAGATTTCCTTCCCTAAAGGACAGCAATGAACCAGATGGTTTTTTTCTGACAATCGACAATGGTTTAATGGTCATCAGTAGGTTCTTAATTTCAATTTTTTAAAATTAAATTCAAATTCCATCATCTGTCATGGGGACGTATCGGACCAGGGTCCCCAAAACATTAGCTGAGTTTCTGGATTAATAGCCGAGCAATAATACCACCAGTCCATCACCTCCCCGATAACGAGAAAATGAGCCTAAATTTCAGTTGCTGATGCTAATTTTTGTGACTCCCTGTAGGTCACGCATGAGCATGACTGTCAAGTGGTAATCAGATCAGGCTTGATTTTGATGCTACAAACAGTTGATTAGCTTACTGAAACAAAGAGTGACTGTAAGATATACAGTATAGTCTTTATCTTGAGTACGAGAATTGAAAATGGGGGAAAGTGACAATCGCTTTTTGAAAAGATTTGAAAGTGAACACCACAATAGGTCTACAAAAATAACAACTTTTCATTGGAAAAAAAGCTGCTCCTCTTAATGTGTCCCTTACCTGTAGCAGAGATTATTACGAATACCTCTTGTAGAGAAGGCAGAAGTGCACCAGGTTCGGCTTTCCAAATGCTTTGTAGCAAATTGCTTACTTTGTTCACCTGAGAAATAAATCCACGAATCTCTTCCTCCTGTGTCGCGTTGCATTGGAACTGAGTTATAGTCCTTACCAGCTGCTGGCAAAACAGCACTGCCGATTTACCCCTTGGGATGCAGTGTACAAAGTCGGACAACAGCTCACTCAACCTAGCACACAGCAAAGGCTCTGGTCTCTCGCAAACTAATCGTAGCACCTCAGTGTGCATGCAGCCAAAGATTTCAAGCACAGAAGGGCAGCTCATTATAAGTTTAAGTCCCATGTGGATATAGTCAATGATGGCAACATCTTTCTTATCTAATGATCCATAACCTTGCTGCAAAAGGTTTAGAATAAAGCCCTTGTTAAAGAACTCTTCAAATTCACAACGATGGTACCTGGCATAGGCGTCAAGTACCTGATGACCCACTTGTTTCTGGAAATTGTCCTCTCCAATTAAAATTAACCGCGTGGTTAGATCAAACATGGCCTTGCATTGCTCTCGGTCAACTGAGTTCTCAGCTGCATCCACCACTTTCTTCACAATCCCCTTCTTCACTGGTAGGGGGTGTGAAGAAGTGATGAGGGCTTCCAGTATTTTATCCATCATTGATCACTGTACCATAGGATTACACTGGAGGTGGCCAGAGCCTAAGAGAAGAAAGAGGAAAAAATAAAGTCAAAAGGCAAATTGTACTTTTCCAATTACATTTTGACAGAAAAGTATTTTTAAAAAAATTAATCTCATTCCTATTTTCAAACTCCTCCTTGGCATTACCTATTTCTATCATCTCATATCCTACAATTCCCAAAGATCTCTTTTGCTCCTCCCCAGTTTTCTTCAGTCCATGGCCGGAATTTTACAGGCACACCCACCCTGATTCTGGGGGCGGGCAAAGCTCGGAGCACAGCAATCCCCATTAGCCTCGGGTGGGATCGTACGAACCTTGGGTGGACATACTGGTAAAATTCTGCCCTGTGTGTGGCGGTTGTGCCTTCAGCTGCCCTTAGTCTAAAATTCCGTTCCCAAACCTCACTTATTCTTTTCAGGCACTCTTTAAACTTGGATTGAGTTTTTGATCACCTGGCCCAATATCTCTTCTGTGGTTCTGGGTTAAATTTTACTTGCAGTGTATTGTGATATTTTAGTATGTTAAAGGCACTATATAAATGGTGAGGCCGCAGCTGGAGTACTGTGTGCAGTTTTGGGCGCCGCACCTGCGCAAGGATATTTTGGCCTTGGAGGGAGTGCAGAGGAGGTTTACTAGGCTGATACCGGAGTTGAGGGGATTGAGCTATGAGGAGAGGCTGAATAAACTAGGCTTGTACTCGTTAGAGTTTAGAAGAATGAGGGGAGATCTCATTGAGACGTATAAGATGATGAATGGGATGGATAGGATAGAGGTGGAGAGACTCTTCCCGCTCAAAAAAGACAGTAGGACTAGGGGGCACAGCCTCAAGATAAAGGGGAGGCGGTTTAGAACGGAGTTGAGGAGGAACTTCTTCACTCAAAGGGTGGTGAATCTCTGGAATTCTCTGCCCGTTGAAGTGGTGGAGGCTGCCTCGCTAAATATTTTTAAGAAGCGGGTTGATGGGTTCTTGATAAGAGAGGGGATTAAGGGTTATGGGGAGAGGGCGGGAAAGTGGAACTGAGCCACAACAGATCAGCCATGATCTTATTGAATGGCGGGGCAGGCTCGAAGGGCTAGATGGCCTACTCCTGCTCCTATTTCTTATGTTCTTATGTTCTTAAATGCAAATTATTCTGTTTTTGCTTTGGGCAGCGAGTTAGTATGTTTTATAAGTTAGTGCAAAAAAAACTAGATATTTCTGGAAGTCCGTGCACATTTGCAGGGAACACAAAGGAAAATATCCACGTAAGTAGTTTTTAAATTTGCTGTGTTGTAAAGTCATGCAAAAATAAAAGGACTTGAACTGTAAAACCATGAACTGTTCAGTCCTGGGAAGATCTGGAAGGATGAAAAGAGGTTTGCTGTACGATGTTGTGAGATACTGAATTCTTCACACCAGGAGGATCCTCGCTCTTTGTCAATCTCAGCTCGGTAGTGGTGGGAAACAAGAATAAAAATTCTGATACAAAGAATTTTTTCTGGAACTAGAATAGCTCCTTCTGACTTGTGATCAATATGGTAAGTGCTGTAAAGGGCACATGTGGAATTAAACAAGGGCATAACTGTCTTTCACTCTTCCTGGAGCTGAATTCCTCAAAACATGAAAATGGTTGTTTAGATAAGGTACCAAAAGATTACTGATGTTCGTACTCCACCACTAGCCACTGCTTTCAAAAGATGAGTAAAGTGTCGCAAAAATATTTAGACTTTTTGTAACTATTTTCTCCTTTCAGTTGCCACTGAACTTCTAGTTTGTCACAGACTGTACTTTAAAAAGAAATGCAGAAGATTTTATCTTATATTAAAGTATAACTAAGTTTCCAAACAATAAACATTTACATTCAACTACCAGCTATTCAAAAAGTGAACCAGGCTTAAAAGAAATCTAAACAAGTCTAGAAGGTACTCAGTAGAGCACATACTTCTGCTGTGCTTCGTGAATTCAACATTATTACAAGTACGCAGCTCTTCCTTAACTTTCCCCTGCCTGTTTGATGCACTGTAACTGCAAAACTGAGAAAATAAATCCTTTTATGAAGAGCATCAGTCTCTCTCGAGGCAGCTTTGGACCAACCCACAACCAATGATCTGCTCTGAGAACTCTGCTCACATTTTGACATCTGTGACACATTACACCACATAAACTAACATAATCCACAACATTCAAAAATAATGAACAACATTCTAAAGCAAACAACCACAACATTCTAGAATAAAGTTTACCCTACGTTAGCCTTTAAAAAAAAATTCTAGGATTCAGGTCCGTATCTTTGCTGGACATTTCCTTGGGCCATATCCTACATGTTTCATGGAAATTTGTCCATTAGTCGTTGAGATATATTGTTTACAGACAGACAAACAGACTAACAAGCTAGTGAAAACATTATCTCCACCCACCTTAATGGCCATAATTAAATTCTGATGAAAGGTCAACGACTTGAAATGAAACATTAACTTTGTTTCTCTCTCTACAGATCTAAGCATTTCCAATATTTTGTGTTTATTTCAGCTTTTCCAGTACCCGCACTATTTTTGTTGCGGTCTAAATTAAAACCAGCGGGCGGCGTTACTTCAGAAAGCAAATTCCTGGTTAGCAAAAGGGGCAACACAACTGGTAATGTTCATCTCAATTAACCTGAACGGATCCTCTTTGCGCAATACAACAGCTCCAAGTTAAATGAACATAGGCGGAGAGGCACAAAAATCAGTTTGGAAAATTGAAAAAAAACGTTGGGGTGGATTCGAATTCATCCGAATATCACAAGAAGCTGAAACCAGACAAACTTCCTCCCCCCCAAAAAAAAATTCTTAAATAAATCAGATTGATATTTCCAGTTGGTTTAATAAGTAGAGCAACAACTTCTCTCGGAGTCGAAATGACCTAGCTGATCGCTGCTTCAACACCATGACAGGGTAATTTTGGCCACACCGATTTAAAATAAATCTTTTAAACGAATAAAAAAAATATTCGGGGCCCATGGCAATGCGAGGGGAACCGTACGGGGTACATAAAAAGGCAATTTAAAAAAAACACAAAGCAACGCCAAGAGAAAAGGGAATAAGCAAGTTCACAAAGTGATAATGTTGCAAGTCATAAGAGTGAAGGCCAGAGACAATCGCGGCTCCAGTCAGCGGGGTCTCAACGTTCCAAAAAGGAATGCTGTGTCACAACTCACCCAGGGAAACCATGGCAGCCACCGTCCTCGCGCTCACACTGCAACACAACCTTCCAAACGCTACCTCCGCGCTATTTCTCACTCCGCGCCGCCACTCAGCCTCAGGGGCCCGACCACCGAGGCTGCTTCATCCAAGCAGACAACCTCCCTTCCTCTCCTCCCCTCCCGGCACCTCATTCAGAAACGTCAGCGCGACAACAGTAGGCAGGACCCCGCACCTCTTCATTGTAGTTGGTCAATGAAGCGCCGATGCTGCTGCATGTGTTGAACAAGGGCTTGGAGGAAGGGGTAGAGGGGAGGAGAGAGGAAAGAGACAGAGAGAGAGAAAAAAGGGGAAGGAAGACTTTTTTTAAAAAAAACTACATTTTATGTTTTGGTCGAGAGTTATTGATACCAAGGCTTCTACCCAGGCACATTTTGAGACTACCTCAAGCACTCAATGTAATTTGAGAATAGGGTGGTTAACGAAGTGAAATGCATCCGTTTAGCACGTTTATCGCGTCACCAACAAGATGTATATTTTAATCTTTCATGTCTATGACGCTACAATCAAGCTGTCAAGTGTCATTTAGTAGGAGTCACAGCCTATGTCTAGTTTTTAATGTCGTGTGACCTCTTTCCGTCACGTTTCACTGAAGGATGGACAGCTTTCTGTCTGTGTGGTTGCAATCTCTGTCACTATTGGTCATGTTCCGTCTCCTGTGTTATTATAGTGTGGAGATGCCGGCGTTGGACTGGGATAAACACAGTAAAAAGTCTCACAACACCAGGTTAAAGTCACAAATAAACCTGTTGGACTTTAGCCTGGTGTTGTGAGATTTCTTACTCTTATTATAGTGACAGGAGCTAAACTGGTGCAGCGATTCCTATCAAAAATGTAACCTCAACTTTTGTAAGTACGTGTGGCAGAAATATAAAATAAGGTAAAGGAAGCAGAGGAAAGGGCTGGAGGGGCCAATAGCACAGAGATAATACTGATGAAGGAACCTACTGGTCCATCTTTCTGTCGGTAAAAACTTGCGACTTTCTGTGGCATTTTTACAGGTTAGGCTTGCAGGCCACAGAGGTCCAACCAAGCTGCAGCTTTATTGGACAGGTGTTCACTCTGCAGGCTGTTAGGATAGACTGTCCTTTTATCCGCACAACGGCCGATGATGTCACCAATATATCATGTGATTGGACTCTTAAATTGTTCCAACTAGTGAATACACAACACTCTTTTCTCCCCCTTTACACTGGAGGTTCCTGCAATGAAACACAATATAACGTTAACAATCAAAATTTATAATATCAACAATTAATAAACGTAGCAGTCAATAAGTTAGATTTATGTGTGACTGTCAACAAACCTCAGGCATCTGCTTTTTCATGTTGATTGCAACCTTTTGGGTTGACTTTGGACGCCATCTCAACCGGAGTTGATGTAGGATTTGGACGTTCATGTGTTCTCAACTGAGGTAATGTTTTCCACTGTTGTTTCTGATATTGTCAGGTTCTCAGGAATGTCCAGGTCTTCGCGTGACAGTTTATTGCAGACTCACAGTTGACTCTGTCTTTGACAAACTACTTATAGTTGCTAAAAGTTGCTCATCGTGTCTTCTCCACACTACATCGTCCTGAGTTTGAATGATGTAGGAGACCAGCCCTGCTACCAATCAAATTGCTGCTCTGACGTCCACCTCCATTTTCACTGATTGTTCAGTAAAGGAGTGACCCAGTCATGGTTTGTTGCACCCACAAAAGCCAGTTCATCATTTGGTCCTCTGGTCCTTCCTTCCAGCATTTTTGTATTCCGTAGATCCTTTTCCATCCATTCAGTTTTCCATTTGATAAACATGGTTCTTGTTTTTTATAATTCTTGTTTGGAGCTTCTTGTTTGTTTTTCCAATTCACATATTTAACGTGCCCCTTTTTACCATAATTCCTGCATTTTGCATCTTTGTACCAGCAGTCACTGTGCCCAGGTTTTGCGCATTGGTGGCAATTTTGAACCTTCGTCTGTGTTCAGCTTTCATTGACACCTTGTAGACTTTAGTGCTCAAGCTTAATTGTTGGGCTTCCTTAGCTGCTAATTTCATAGTGATCAGACTTCAAAAGCTTCCTTTAATTTGCTTTCTGGCTAACAGCATTTACTGGGTAGCTTCACTTGTTAACCCACACTCTAGTCTGTCAAGTGGTGTCATTTAAGACATTATTCAGCTAATATCTTTAAAGTAGCTATGAACTCTGATTGATTCACCTTCTTGATGGTTACAATTACGGAACCTGAATCTCTTGGCTATGACCAAAGGTACAGGTCAGAAGTGGCCCTGCAATATTCCCACTATCTCAACTTGGGTTTTGAGCCTAGTTTTTCTGGCTGCCCTGGACTTAACAGGAGGTTGAATGTTTTACCCCATTTGATGCTCCGGAAAGTTAGGACTACTATGCCAGCCACAATTCGTTCACTTGGACAAAATATACAAATCTTTCAATGAATGAGCTCCACCAGTCCCACACTGCCAATAACTCCCATCATTTTTACTATGGGAATGGCTTGTGTGAGCACAAAGTGCCACAAAGTTGTTAGCACTACCTCACTTTCTTTCAAACAAGGTAACCCTAAGCTCAGCCTGTTTCCTTCAGAGTTTTGCATCACTCACATCTCTAAGTTATTGTTGCAGGGTAATTTGTTTTTACTCACAATGCTCCCCGTACTGTTCCAAATCTCTTCGGGGCAGAGCACGTTGCAAACTTCCTTCCAGAGTTTTTTTTTGCCTGAAACCTTCATTTAAATTTTGGTTCCTTCGATGGCTGCTACCAATATTTGGCACCCATCTGCACCACTTTGGTATAGCAATATTTTTATCTTCTTAGTCCTTTCTGGATGTCTGCAGTATGGATCGACAATTTTTCTATTTATTCTATTTATATCCGGGAGTGCGGTTCCGATGTCCTGGTTGGCAGGAATCCCGGCATGAGGTCATTAAAAGAATGTTGGAGTGTCACTTTGCCAAAAATGGAAGGACTCTGGAAAATCTTGTACCTTGAAGAATAGCTGTAACATTGAAGAGAAATCAGAGTGAATTCTGGAGAATGGTGATATACCTCTTGAAATACCATTCAGCCCATTGAGTCTACACTGACAACAATCCCATCCAGGCCCTATCCCTGTAATCCACATATTTACCCTGTTAATTCCCCTGACACGAATGGACAATTTAGCATAGCCAATCAACCTAACCTGCACATCTTTGAACTATAGGAGGAAACTGGAGCACCCAGAGAAAACTCCCTCGGCAAGTTGAATAACCCTTGGAAGATTTTATAAAATAAGGAAACCCTTGGGGAGGGAAGTAAAAAAGAGAACTAAGTTTATAGTATAAGATTTTATCAACCATTGTGTTCAAGAAATAGTGCTCACTTTGTTTAATTCTTCTTGATGTACAATAATTTGTTTTTATTGAAAAATGTGAAATTTTGTGGCTTTGTTCTGTTGGTTAATTGATGAGTGTTCGGACTTCTTTAAAAGTTAGCAGCCGCTAATTAGATTGTATGTTATCTGCTGTCAGAGTTTTGTCCAGTCTGCTCTGAAATAGCTCATATGAGGCTCAAGATAGCCTCATGATAACCTTTCCTCAGTTACTCAGCTGAAACTGAAAAGTCAGTATTAATAAATTGCACCTCAAATGCATACAGAAGTCACAGAATCCCTACAGTGCAGAAGGAAGCCATTCAGCTCATCTTCGAATATCATCAAATCCCTACAGTGCAGAAGGAGGCCATTCAGCCCATGGAGTCTACACCAACAACAATCCCATCCAGGGCCTATCCCTGTAACCCACGTATTTACCTGCTAATCCCCCTGACATTAAGGGGCAATTTAGCATGGCCAATCAACCTAACCTGCACATCTTTGAACTGTGGGAAGAATCTAGAGCACCCGGAGAAAAGCCACGCAGACACGAGGAGAATGTGCAAACTCCATACAGTCACTCAAGGCTGGAATTGAACCCAGGTTTCTGGCACTGAGGCAGCAGAGTTAACCACTGTGCCACCATGCCACCCCTCATATCATAAATGTTTGCCACTCTCACATTGAGACTTTTTTGAAATAAGAAGGAACACAAAACAAGATGAAAGAAATTCCTCACACTGGTGAAGAATATCACAAAGGAAGCAAGTTCTACATATTTTTATTTTCTAGTTAGTTTTGTTAGTTACCTTGTTCCTTTTGATTATGTGTTTGCTTCACTATGGCAACTGAGTCATGGCCAAATAATGTCTACTGCATTGTTTTTGGCAAAGTTACTTTTGAACTGAACACAGTGAGTCTTGTTGGAAAGATTAACTTGAATGGCAGGGAGCACATAGCTTTAAATATGTAAGAACATGTAAAAGAACATTCTTAATGAAATAAAAAATATTTAGGACAATGCAGTCTGTAATAAAATGCATTAACCCTTTATTAATATTCAAAATATTTTGTGAGTTAGTAGATTATGAAAACTAAATTATTGCCAAATAATATAGCAAAATGAATGGTTTTATTGTCCTCCACAGTGAAACACAAAAACAATGGATATTTTCACTCCAAGCTATAATCAAAAAATCTCACTGGAAATAAACAATACTTGGTACAGATGTGTATTTATATCCAGATGTCTACATTGCTGCCCTACATGGACCTCATCAAATGCTTAAGTGTTGGTTTATAGAAACATAGAAGATAGGAGCAGGAGGAGGCCATTTGGTGGAGCCTGTTCCACCAATCATTACGATCATGGCTGATGATCCAACTCAATAGCCTAATCCTGATTTTTCCTCATAACCTTTGATCCCATTCGCCTCAAGTGCTATATCCAGCCACCTCTTGAATGCATTCAATGTTTTTGCATCAATTACTTCCTGTGGTAATGAATTCCACAGGCTCATCTGGGTGAAGAAATGCCTCCTCATCTCTGTCCTAAATGGCCTACCCAGAGTCCTCAGACTGTGACCATTGGTTCTGGACTCCCCCACCATCGGGAATATCCTCCTTGCATCTACCCTGTCTAGTCTTGTTAGAATTTTATAAGTCTCTATCAGATTCCCCCCCCTTATTCATCTGAACTCAGCGAAAACAATACTAACCTAGTCAATCTCTCCTCATGCATCAGTCCTGCCATCCCTGGAATCAGCCTGGTAAACATGTGCTGAACTCCCTCGAGAGCAAGAACATCCTTCATCAGAAAAGGAGACCAAAACTGCACATAATACTCTAGGTGTGACCCCACCAAAACCTTGTGTAATTGCAACAATACATCCCTGCTCTTGTACTTAAAACTTCTCGCAAGAAGGCCAATATGCCATTTGCCTTCTTTACACAAGGATACCCAGGTCCCGCTGCACACTCCTCTCTCCTAATTTACAGCCATTCAGGTAGCAATCTGTCTTTTTTTGTTTCCAAAGTGAAAAATCTCTCACTTATACAAATTACCCTGCATCTATCATTGATTTGCCCACTCATCCAACCTGTCCAGATCATTCTGAAGGATCTCTGCACCCTCACCACAGTTCACCCTCCCACCTAACTTGGTACCATCTGCAAACTTTGAGATATTACATTTTGTTCTCTCATCCAAATCATTAATATATATTGTGAACAGCTGGGGTCCCAGCACCAATCTCTGTGGCACCCCACTAATTACTGTCTGCCAATTTGAAAAGCATGATGTGGGTATGCCGGCGTTGGACTGGCGTAAACACAGTAAAAAGTCTGACAACACCAGGTTTTAGTCCAACCTATTTATTTGATAATATACTCGCAAGCTTTCGGGTTAGCCCCTTCGTCAGGTGAATGGAGAGTTCTGGCCTCAGACAGAGCATATAAAGCACAGACAGTTTAGAGATTCAGTAATCTCTAAACTGTCTGTGCTTTATATGCTCTGTCTGAGGCCAGAACTCTCCATTCACCTGACGAAGGGGCTAACCCGAAAGCTTGCGAGTATATTATCAAATAAATAGGTTGGACTAAAACCTGGTGTTGTCAGACTTTTTACTGAATTTGAAAAGCACCCATTAATTCTCACTCTTTGTTTCCTCTCTGCCAACCAGTTTTCTATCCATCTCAATACACTTCACCCAGTTCAATGCGCTTTAATCTTGCATGCTAATCTTTGTGTGAAGCTTTGTCAAATGCTTTCTGAAAGTCCAAATATACCACATCAACTGGCTCCCCCTTGTCAACTCTACTAGTTATATCTTCAAAGAATTCCAACGGATTTGTCAAGCATGATTTCCCCTTCATTAGGGCAGCACGATGGTACAGTGGTTAACACTGCGGCATCACAGCTCCAGGGACCTGGGTTTGATTCCTGGTTTGGGTCACAGTCTGTGTGGAGTTAGCACATTCTCCTCGTGTCTGCGTGGGTTTCCTCTGTGTGCTCTGGTTTCCTCCCACAGTCCAAAGATCTGCAGGTTAGGTTGATTGACCATGCTAAAAATTGCCCCTTCGAGTTGTTAGATGTGTAGGTTAGAAGGATTAGTGAGTAAATATAAGAACATAAGAACGTAAGAAATAGGAGCAGGAGTAGGCCATCTAGCCCTTCGAGCCTGCCCCGCCATTCAATAAGATCATGGCTGATCTGTCGTGGCTCAGTTCCACATTCCTGCCTTCTCCCCATAACCCTTAATCCCCTCGCTTATCAAAAACCCATCAACCCGCGTCTTAAAAATATTTAGCGAGGCAGCCTCCACCACTTCAATGGGCAGAGAATTCCAGAGATTCACCACCCTTTGAATGAAGAAGTTCCTCCTCAACTCCGTTCTAAACTGCCCCCCCTGTATCTTGAGGCTGTGCCCCCTAGTCCTACTGTCCTTTCTGAGCGGGAAGAGTCTCTCCACCTCTATCCTATCCATCCCATTCATCATCTTATATGTCTCAATGAGATCTCCCCTCATTCTTCTAAACTCTAACGAGTACAAGCCTAGTTTATTCAGCCTCTTCTCATAGCTCAACCCCCTCAACTCTGGTATCACCCGAGTAAACCTCCTCTGCACTCCCTCCAAGGCCAAAATATCCTTGCGTAAGTGCGGCGACCAAAACTGCACACAGTACTCCAGCATAACCATATGTATGGTTATGGGGGTAGGGCCTGGGTGGGATTGTGGTCGGTGCAGACTTGATGGGCCAAATGGCCTCCTTCTGCACTGTAGGGTTTCTATGGTTTCTATATATCCATGCCAACTCTGTCTGATCCTGCCACTGTTTTCTAAATGCTCTGCTATAAAGCCTTGATAAAGTGGGGTCTGACCCTAGTCAGACCTCACTTGGAGTACCTTGCACAGTTCTGGTCGCCTCATTACAAGAAAGATGTGGAAGATATTGAAAGGGTGCAGAGGAGATTTACAAGGATGTTGCCTGGATTGGGTGGCATGCCTTATGAGGATAGGTTGAGGGAGCTAGGTCTTTTCTCCCTGGAGAGATGAAGGATGAGAGGTGACCTGATAGAGGTTTATAAGGTGTTGAGAGGTATAGATCGGGTGGATTCTCAGAGGCTATTTCCCAGGGCTGAAATGGTCACTATGAGAGGACACAGGTTTAAGGTGCTGGGGAGTAGGTACAGAGGAGATGTCAGGGGTAAGTTTTTCACTCAGAGGGTGGTGGGTGAGTGGAATCAGCTGCTGTTGGTGGTGGTGGAGGCAAACCCATTGGGGTCTTTTAAAAGACTTCTGGATGAGTACATGGGAATTAATGGGATTGAGGGCTATAGGTAGGCCTAGTAGGTAGGGATATGATCAGTGCAACTTGTGGGCTGAAGGGCCTGTTTATGCTGTAGTTTTCCATGTTCTATGTTCTATAATGGATTTGAGAATTTTCCCCACTATCAATGTTAAGCTTACGGGTCCATAATTCCCTGTTTTCTCTCTAACTCCCTTTTTGAATATGGGAGTGACATTAGCTACCCTCCAATCTCAGGGACTGTTCCAGACTCTATAGAATCCTGGAAGATAACCACCAAAGCATCCACGATTTCTAGAGCCACCTCCTTAAGTACTCTGGGATGTAGATTATCAGGCCCTGGAGATTTATCTGCCTACAATGCCATCAATTTTGCCAACACCATTTCTCTATTAATATTGATCTCCCTCAGTTTTACCCTCTCACTAAATCATTCATTCTTCAACATTTCTGGCATTTGATTTGTGTCCTCTTTTGTGAAGACAGAACCAAAGTATGTATTCAGTTGCTAGGCCATTTCTTTGTCCCCTATTTCACATTCCCCCGTTTCTGTCTGCAGGGGACCTTCATTTGTCTTCACCAACTCCTGTCTCTTCACGTATCTATAGAAACTCTTAGTGTCAGCCTTTATGTTTCCTGCAAGCTTACTTTCGTACTGTATTTTCCAGATCTTTTGCCAAATTTTAAACTGTTCCCAATCCTCAGACCTACTATTTTTCTTGGCCAATTTGTATGCTCCTTCCTTAGATTGGATACTCTCTCTTATTTCCTTTGTAAGCCATGCTTCGGCCCTCCTACCCATTTTGCTTTTGTGCCATACAGGAATAAACAGTGACTGCAGTTCCCCATGCATTCCTTGAATGTTCATCATTGCCAATCTACTGTCATCCCTTTAAATAACTCTCCCCAATCCATCAAGGTCAAATCATATCTCATATCCTCATAGTTTCCTTTATTAAGATTCAGCACCCGAGTCTCCAAAACAACTACTTCACTCTTCATCTTGATAAAAAATTCTACCATGTTATGATTGCTCATCTCCAAAGGGTCTCGTATAGTTAGATTGGCTATGAGTCTCTTCTCATTATACAGTAGTCTAAATTTATAAGTTTTTTGTATACAATTCCCGATGTGGTGGATCCCGAATGAACATATTTGAGTGATTGAAAAATATTTATCTACATTAGGGGAGAGAAGGGAGAATAGATGGAAGCCAAATTGGGATGGTTTTGTCACAGATGCTAGTAGAACGGGAAATGCTGCCTGGTATGAGAGAGAGACATAAATAGGAAGATACCAAACTTTGTCTCCCTAAAGTATGTTGTGACTGCCCATGTGCTTTTGAGAGGAAAAACCATGCTTTATGTTGAGATGATGGTCCTTTTAAGTGCTTGGTTTCTGTGAAAGACTTTTGTGAGGCACCTGCCTTCTGTAACTAATCATGTGACCAAATTGCCTGGGAGATAACAGTGAAGAGGTCAACCAGAAGTGAGTATAGCAGTGAGTTAATGGCGGCGGGCAGAGATGTGATTCTGGTCTCAAGGGAGGTTTTAGTTTTTAGGTTAGAACAATGTGACTACAGCACAGGGAACATCTCTTTCCAGCAGAGTTCAGTTGAAATTCTGTTCACTGGCTAACGGAATTAACACAGTTGTTAATTGAATGATACAAACAGTGAGTTGGATTTCTGTGGCTAGCCAAGTTGTGAAGGGAAAGAGAGAGAGAGAGAGAGAGAAACAGTTTTATATGCAAAACTTCAGAGTTAAAGATAATAAGAACCAGACATGTTCTGAACTGACATGACTACACTTAAGATGTCTTGAATTGGGCATCTACAACCATGGAATGGTTGGAAGAAATTTGAAAGAACATATTGCCAGAAGTAAGCTGAAGGCTGAACAAACCTCAACTCTTCTGTAAATTTTTGAAATAATACTCAGACTGAATGGTTAGTTTTCCAACTTTTGATATGTATCTGATTTGAGTTTTGGGGCACAAGTCAAATGAGTATAGAATTAAATTTGAGTTAAGGGGCCCAATTTTACCAACAAGTTGTACCTGTTTTCAGGTGCAAAAACTTGGTAAAGTCGGGCATGAGGTGAGTAGTCCGATCCCCGACCGTTCCCGTTTACCAAGTGCCTAAAATGGCCATGATTGAGACCACATCTACATTTAAATTGACTGAATGGGCTGGACACCCAAACCTACCAGCATTTCATCCTTTACTGCCGTGTTTGCCCATCCAGATTCAGGCAAAACAGACATGGTCCACAAAAATGCGACTCAGGCACTCCAGCTTCTGAGGATGTAAGTTCAGAGCTTCTGCAGTTCTGTGATTCAGATCGATGGTATTGGGAGAGAGGGGGAGGTGGGTCAGATTGCTCTCTGGTTGGGAGGGGAGGGGAGGGGTGGGTCAGATCGCTCTCTGGTGGTGGGGGGAGAAGCTGGGTCAGATAACCCTCTGGGCGGAAGGGAAGGGGGGTCCTCTGCCACTCTGCACGCAATCAATGGGAGGGAAGGGGGCAGGGGGCCGTGATCAGTCTGGGTAGCAGTGGGGAATGTGGGGGGATAAGGGGGATAGTAATGTTGTGGGGTGGGGCAATGTCTGTGGGGGCCGGGGGGAGGCATTATCCGGCCCGGGACTAATGTGGCAGGGGAAGGTTTTTCTATTTTTTTACTGCACATGCACAGTTGAAAGCGGCGATTGGAGCAGCAGCATTTCGGGTGTGATAAACCCTGCCCACAGGCTTCTGCAGCACGATTCAGAATCACTGCTATTTTTTTCAGGCAGAGTGCGCATGGGGGCACCTAAGAACAAGTCTAAAAGTCAACTCTGAAATACTCCCAGATTTAGCACTTCGAATCAAAGTGGTAAAATTGAGCTCGAAAAATTCAATTTAGAGAATAAGTAACTGTTCATTGTACTTTTAAGATCTTTAATATAACTCCATAGTTATTAGTATGCATGTTTTTTGATTTTTGTTCAGTAAAATTCTTTTGGTTTAAACCATGAACATTGTGGCTTCATTCTTTTAGTTAAATTCCTGCGTTGGTTTCTACTGAGATCATATAAATATGAAAAAAAAATTAAAGCTTTTCTCAGTTTAAACATCATTTACTCTATCTCTGTACCATTGCTTATGGTATTCTGGTTTCTAGAGTGGAGTTGTGATGTTTAGCTGCTGAAATAGGCCCATTTACAATCTGTTTGTGCTTTGTTTTTGATTCTCAAGGAAGCATACACACTAACGTGGCTATTGTATGTTTGGATGCCTGTTCACATTTTTGCTATGATGGCCTATAAAAGTACCATTCTGATACTCATTGCATGAATATGGTATAAATAGGCATAGACCATGTATGGTTGACTGATGTTTATGCAGCTCGCCAACTATTTATGAATCCGTAGCTTTTACCCCTGGGTAGAGGTCAAATAATTAAAGTCAGAAAAGCTTCCAGGAAGTGATGACTGGTTCTCTATCTTTTTTTATATCCCTGATGCTCAAAAGTGAATGTCTAGATTTATTTTGGAATGTTCCTATGTAAACTGAAATTATGCCTTCCCACCAATGTTAATATTATTGCACTTCAGTTTGGGATCTTCCTACTCTTCAGCTGTACAGCTAATAAACTCATCCACTTTAACCAATTTGCCTTCTCTGCTTTCTAAATTGTAATGGAATTACTAAATGAAAATACAATGTAAAGGCAACTATTTGACTCTAAAAGAGGGTGTAATTTCATCTCTATGCCCTGTTCCAATTTGTCATCTTCTCATTCTGCTTCAGCTGAAGACTACATTTTGTCTTGATTCACTTGAAACAGAATCCTGGGAGATTGCCAAAAAATGTATGTCCTGTACCTCATGTTTAAAAACTCTTGCTTCCTGTGTTATAATTTAACATTGAAAATTGCTAAGTAAACATTTTGAACATGAATTTCTGTGATCAAATGTTAGCCCCGATGTGTTATGTTTACATAATTTATGACTTACTTGTAACCATTTTTGATGATGTCCTTGTGGAACTTCTGGCATCTCCCTCTTATCTCAAATAGCACTGTAGGACCTCTGTAATTCCA
Organism: Carcharhinus amblyrhynchos; assembly: GCF_965287045.1. NCBI lineage: Eukaryota > Metazoa > Chordata > Chondrichthyes > Carcharhiniformes > Carcharhinidae > Carcharhinus > Carcharhinus amblyrhynchos. The sequence goes on from NC_137324.1 coordinate 154,445,922, forward strand.
TACACAGACACCAAAATGTTGCTCTCCAGCCTCTTTAGCTGAGAATGTTTTCCCACTTTCTGCTGCCCATGACACTGTTCAAACTTTCATGCCTGCTCAATCTGACTTTGCCCAAAAATAGCAGCTAAAAATAACTGGTCTATTAACTCCTCATGTTTCTTATCCTCTGAGGCAATTATTTGCCTCTTTCCACTTTCTGCACTCTTCCATAGCCTACAAGAACTAATAAATAATGGACCACTTCCTGGCAAGTAACCCAGGAGCAAAAAACATTGGGACATTCTGGATATATCCATTTCTTTCATTTCCTTTGAACATAATAGTTTAATAGTTATAAAAATATTTCAAACGGGGAAACATGGCTTGTTTGACTTGGTGAGGCAGTTGGAAGCATTGAAGTCTTTCCTTCTATATTTTATTTATGACCCCATTAAAACAATTTTGAGGACAATTTTTTTAAGGCTGAAAATATAAAATTTTCTTTGTGACATGACTTTGCCGTTGTGTCGCTGTTGAAATGTCAGGTAGTTTCTAGAAACTGATGAACATTAGTTATTGCGTATGAGCCATAGAAGAACTTTTTAGTCACAGTTACTATTTTGGACATTCTCACCAGCCAGGCACCAATATGCCGTGATGGCCATGGAAGCAGAATTTATGAAAGGCCAAGGAATCACGACTGTATCAAAAGCAGAAAATGTTGGAAAATATCAGCAGGTCTGACAACATCTATATTGAGAGATTAGAGCCAACGTTTTGAGACTGGATGACCCTTCGCCAGAGCAACTACTGTATCAACTTTGGAGAAAGAGTCAACAATGACCTGGAGGTCAGTTTCTGAATGAATGAATGCACAGGTGTCATCTGCATACTGAAACTCAATGATTGAGATTGGAGTGATTTTGGACTGATGGTGGCATAGGTGGTCAGTTTCTCATCTATACTGTTGATTATCTCCATGCCTAGTAGTAGTTAGCTGAACAGTAGTTTGTAGTGAGGGAAAATGCAAAAGATTGTGGCCTTCACAGAAATAGGATCTGTGATGGTTCTGTTGAATGAGGATTGCAGTTTACACATCATTGTTGAGTAGGCAAAACATGGTGAAAAACTTCTAAGGGCAGTCAAATTTGAGAAGGTTGCTCAGTAAACATTTGCAGTTGGCAAGAGTCAAAATTTCTGGTGAGGTAGCGGGCATGGAAAATGGCATGAATGTGGATGAATCAGGCGGGTGACCCCGGATTTGTCCATTCCAATGTGACCTCAGAGCTTCCTCACTCTGAACGCCATATTGAAAGTGCATCAAAGCACAGCAGGCGAGAGGCGGCTCAGAAAATAAAAAACAAAATCAGCTTCCAAATTTAATGACGCCTCGCTAGGTTACCTGCTGAACACTTTGGAGGAGTGCCACAATGTCTTCTATCCTGTGATGGCTGGAGGTCCAGTAACCTCACCACCCCAGCTTGGGGGGTGGTGGCAAAGGCATAAAACTAGAAACATAGAAATTATAAGCAGGAGTAGGCCATTTGGCCCTTCAAGCCTGCTTTGCCATTTATCTTGATCATGGCTGACCATTGAATTCAATATGCTAATTCCCTCCTTCTTCCATATCCCTTGATCCCTTTAGTCTCAAGAGCTATATCTAATTTCCTCTAGAAATCAGACAATGTTTCTTTCTCAACCACATTCGATGGTAATGAATTCCCCACATTCACCATACTCTGGGCGAAAAAATTTCTCCTCATCTCAGTTCTAAAAGGTTTACCCCTTATCCTCAAGCTAGGATCCCTAGTTCTGGACTCCCCCACCATTGGGAACATTCTTACTGAATCTACCCTGTCTAACTCTGTTAGAATTTTATAAGTTTCTATGCGATCCCCTTTCACTCTTTTAAACCCCAGTGAATATAATCCTAACCTACTTAGTCTCTTCTCATATGATAGACCTGCTATCGCAGGAATCAGCCTGGTAAACCTTTGTTGTACTCACTCTATAGCAAGGACATCCTTCCACAGATAAGGACACCAAAACTGCACACAATACTCCAGATGTGGCCTCATCAATTTCCTGTAGAATTGCAGCACAACATCCCTATCCCTACATTCAAATCCTTTTGCTATGAAGGCCTTCTTTACTGCCCATTGTACCTGCATGCTTACTTTCAGCGGCTGGTGCACAAGGACCCCAGAGTTTCGTTGGGTATCCACCTCTCCCAATTTACGCTCATTCAAGATAGTGGGAATGGGGCAAATAATGCAAGTCAAACCATAAAGCTTTGTGCCATAACATGCAGAGCATTCACAACAAAGTGGATGAATTAATCGCACAAGTAGATGTAAAAGGGTATAGTATAGTTGGGATAAGAACATAAGAAATAGGAACAGGAGTAGGCCATCTAGCCCTTCGAGCTTGCCCCGCCATTCAATAAGATCATGGCTGATCTGAAGTGGATCAGTTCCACTTTCCCGCCTTCTCCCCATAACCCTTAATTCCCTTGCCTACCAAAAACCAGAGAGGGATTACAGAGATATGGTTGCAGGGATGGGAATTGAGCATCCAGGGCTATTCAGCATTTAAGAAGGATAGACAATAAGGAAAAGGTGGTGGAATTGCATTGCTGGTTAAAGAGGAAAGATGTCAGCTTCAACAATATAAAATTTGTGTGGATAAAGCTGAGAAACACAAAGAGGCAAAAATCAGTAATGGCGTTGTATATAGATCCTCAAACTGTAGTGTTGATGTTGGAAATATTATTAAACAGGAAATTAGAGGTGCATGTGATAATGGAACTTCTATAATTATGGGTGACTTTAATCTGTATCTTAACTGGCTAAATCAAATGAATCACATTACCATAGAAGAGGAATTCCTGGAGTGTACAGAATGGTTTTCTGGATAAATATGTTGAGGAAGCAATTAGAGAACAGGCCATCTGTAAAGCGAGCCTTCAGTTCAAGCCTTGAGCACAGCTCAGATAAGAAACCTGAAGCCAGCACTTTGAAAGACCCATCACAACTCTCACACACATGCTCCAATAGTGTAGAGACTTACACCTCTGTGGCATGTAGATCTGATGATGTGGGTATGCCGGCGTTGGACTGGCGTAAACACAGTAAAAAGTCTGACAACACCAGGTTTTAGTCCAACCGATTTATTTGATAATACTCACAAGCTTTCGAGGTTTCCCTCTTCGTCAGGTGAATGGAGAGTTCTGGCCTCAGACAGAGCTCTGTCTGAGGCCAGAACTCTTATGTTTGGACAACATATGCTGCTATAAAGTACCAACATTTGTCCCAAAAACTTAAAGTTTTTAATACTTACTTTTGCTAACTAATGGATTCCCAGCTTTAATCTCTAACTTCTGTTCTGATCATTACACTTTGTAGCATTTGCCCTTTTTGACTGAGACAAACATACTAAAATACATTCAATATTTTGATATATATACTTTAAAATCATATTCATTTAATTTAGTGCTGTTATTGCATTCACATTTGAACAAACTGTCCATATTAACTTGTTTTCAAGAATAATTAAACCCCTTCTTGCTATCCAGTCTCCTAAAAAGACTACATCAGTCTGTGAATCTCACTAGTTGATTTAAAATTCCCTTCTACAATCATGCAGGTAATTCCCTGAGTGTACAGCTGGCCCTAACCTCCTTATTCTGTGACCTTAACAACTCCAGTTCTACAGGCTGAGGAGGGTACACTTCCCCATAGCAAGATCCTGATGGGCGGGCAGCCTCTGGACGGCCCTTCGGATGCCCGCTAAAGTCATTACAGACAACAGGATGTAACAGTCAGCAGACTGCTTCTGCCTCCACTGTGGATGTTGGGGAAGCACCTAGATGTAGTGGTAGGGTTAGGAAATCTAAGAAATATTAGGAGGACAATGGTGGCATGGATGTTAACCACATGTTTATAATGTTCACCAATATAAATGCAACTGAACATATTTCACAACTTCTTTTGTGAATACCTCCTTCTTATAATGAGCGTATTGCTATCAATCAGGTATTGATACCATAATGTCAACTTCCATTTATTGTAAATGTCACTATCTGATGCTTTTTGTCTATGAAGTCTGTTTCCATGCCACAACAGTGTGTCCATACTGCTCCGATCATTCCTGACATTTTAATTCATATAAAGTGTTTTTTGCAGGAAAACCTTTGCAAGGACATGTACTAGTATTTCTTGACAGTGTAAGATTGAGGTTGAAGTGTACTCACAACTTGACTGCTTTAAAGAAAGGTCACAGTCTAGCCTAGAAGCAGAGATATTTGAAGACTAGCTAAATTTAGGGCAGCACAGTGGTTAGCACTGCTACCTCTCAGCACCAGGGATCCAGATTCAATTCTGGCTTCATGTCCCTGTCTGTGTGGAGTTTGCTCGATCTCCTCGTGACTGTGTGAGTTTCCTCCGGTTGCTCCAGTTTCAAATTACAGCCCAAAGATGTGTAGATTAGATGGATTGGCCATGCTAAATGGTCCTTAGTATTAGGGAGGATTACCGGGGTAAATATGTAAAGTTATGGGAGTAGGGCCTGGGTGGGATTGTTATCAGTGAAGGTTTGATAGGCCAAATGGCACTGTACGGATTTTATAAATAGAAAAGTGTCATATGTCCTGAAACTCAACGTACTCTTTGTTACCCAGCAGGGTTTTCATGCTATGAGTTCCTCCTCCTAGGTCATTTTTAAAATTCATTCACGGGCTATGAGCGTTGCTGGCTAGGCCAGGATTTATTGAATATGTCTAATTGCCCTTGAGAAACTGGTGGTGAGCTGCCTTCTTGAATTGTTACAGTTCATGTGGGGTAGGTATACCCAGAGTGTTGCTAGGGAGGGGATTCCCATTTTATTGTGCACTTTTTTGACTCACAGAAGCCTTTAGCTGGGATTTTCAGTTCCCGTCCCACGGTGGGTGTCATGGTAGGTGGGAAAAGAAAATATCACAAGAGTGAAAATCACCTTTATGATGCCGTAAAATCAATTTGCAACAGTGCCTTCTTGCCTCCAATGGCGGGTAGCCATTGATATTTTAATGTCATGCAAACTCATCAATGCGTACCCACTGGAATCACCCCCATGCTGGATCAATAGGGCATGTCAGCATGCAATTAGGTCAATATGTTTCACAACATATTATTGTCTATCAAATTCTCACCCTGGCCTCCCCTGTTTTGACTAGCATTAATTTAGAAACCTGTCAACCAGACAGAATCAGGGCAGTAACACGCTTACCACCAATTAATGAGATTCTTGGAGAGTAATATGAACGGTACAGCCTTTCAATTAACACTCTCCATTTGGATTTTTAGAAAATGACACTGATAATTACTCGATTCCTATTGATCGAGGACACTGTTCAAAATAGACAATGCAGCTCTTTCATCACGCACCAACTTCCTATTTTTCGCAGAAATCACAAAATCATAAGGCAACACTAATGAGAGAGTGTTGCAGAAATCACTTGCTAACAGTCAAAAATATTCATTGTATTCACGAGGAGCTGACTTCATACTGTTTCAGCTGTGCGTGAGAGAAGTCAGAGTACTTACAAATTATTTTGCTATCACTCTCATCTTTCAACTAATTAACTCTCAGCTCCAGATTTTGGTGTGAAAATGATGGTGGGACTAATAGCCCTCACTGTTAATGATGCACAAATTGGAAAACAATTTCTAGTGAGTATATATCTTTGGTTTAATGCAGAAATTCAGTTGTTGGCATCCAAAGTGCATGGGTTTAAAGCTGGACACTGCCCCCCCCACCACACACACACACACACACACACACACACACTTCCTCTATAATGTCATAGATTTAGACTACATGTGTCACAGAGAGTTATGGTTTGTTCATTACAGTTTAAGTACTCTTTTAACACTGTTGTAAGTCTTAATTAATGCCAACCAACCTCCCTGACATCGGAAATTGACTTTTTCAATTCCTTCAGTTTTTAATTATTTATGGAGATTTTAAAATGTTTTTACTTGTTTTGTAATTCTGTCTTTTTTAATCTACTCTTTCTTCCCCTTTAAATATGCACTAATTATGCACTTTCCTCTCTTATAAAGGGATGTAGGTTGATAATTGCACATTGTTCAGTTACATTTACAACTTTTCAGATACTAAAGCAGTCCATGCCTACAGGGAGCAAGACTTGGAAACATTCAGATCACTAGTGAGAAGTGGCAAATAACATTCACAGCATGCAAGTGCCAGGTAATAATCTTCTCCAACAAGAGAGAATTTAACAATCTCCTTTTGACATTCAATGACCTGAATCCTCCACCATTGACCAGATATTTAACTGAACCAGCCATATAAATACTGTTACTACAAGAGTAAGTGACCAAGGTGTCCATGCTGACCTACAGTCTCTGTCACGGGTAGGGTAGACAGTTGGAGGAACAGATGGGTGGGAGTGCCCCAGTTGCAATATATTTATTTTGCTGTCAACACTTATCATCAGCTTGCTCTCAGCGATAAAACACGAGGTGTTCATCTCCTTCCTAGATGCTTTTTCTCTACTTCAAGCAATCTTGGGCTAAGGATTCCCAGGTGTCGGTGGAGTGACCTTTACCACCCAAAAGGACAGGGCAGCAGATCCATGGAAACATCCTCACCATAAGTTCCTCTCTAAGCTGCACTCCAACCTGGCATAGAACTATAGCATTGTTCCTCCATTGTGAGCAAAGATCATGTTTGGTCCTCACCAACAGGGACCAAATTCGATGGCCTCACGTGGGATTGGAGGCCATTGAGGCCCAAAGGTGGTTAAGGGCAGGGGTGGCAATGTCTCTTGGTCAGTGCCAGCCTGGCAATGCTGACTAAGCCTAAGGGGAGGGGGCAGGGCATGAAGGGGGGCTGCGCACTCTGCAATCATGGATCACCAGGGCAGTAATCTACCAGGGCAGGTGGACAATCTGCCAGGGTGGGTCAATCAGCGAGGTGGAGACTGTAATCAGCTAGGGTGTGGCTGCAAGCAGGGGTGGGGGAATGATGTGATAGGCTAGGGGTGGTGTGATCTGGAGGGGGAGGTTAGTGAAACCTCTGATACCCCTGTGGGGAAGTGGGGTGGAGGTCATTTCTTGGAAGGGCGCCCCAATCTCCGTGCAGCCGGAGTAATGGCACGCTTAGACCTGGCCCCCAAAACGACGGTGTGAAACAGAGCTTCCCCACCCACTTTTTTTTGACAAAGTGTCATAAGATCTGGCGAGAAAGCCTGCCTGTTTCTCTGGAAAGAAACATGCCAATGTTCTGTCAGATCCTGACACTTTGCCATTTTTTGGTTAAGATTCTTCCCATTTTTGGGGATTTTTGTTCATAATGTGTATGCTACTGTTGGCGGGGAGTAATGGTGATCCGTTTTGTAAATACCATTTTAGATTATTGAGTCAGATATTGGGATCATGGAAGGATTGGAATTGATCGAGTTAACATTGAATCATTCAAATTTAGTAAATGATGAACCCAAGCTTGGATTCCCATTGAAAATATGATATTTTAAAAAAAATGAATGAATTCCAAGCATTTTCTTAGGTAAAATGCCAAATAAAAATTATTCCCTTGGCTTCACAGGTGCACACACACATCATAATCATCCCTCTCCCCCAACAACATACGCACACTTGTCGATCTTCCCACCTCGCCTTCACCCCACTCACTCAGCAGCCATGTGAACCAGTGCTGTTCTGCCCTTGAGCTGAGCCTCACATGCAGACAGTACCACCACCACCCCTCCCCAAAAGAGACTTGAACCCAGCCATCTCAATGCTAGCCAAGACTCAGACATAGCCAGCACCCCATCCTCAGTTGAAACTCAGGCAAGAGAATGTACCTACACTCTTCCACCTTCTTTCATTGGGAACAAGGTACAAAAGTCTGAGGTCTCGTACCAGCTGACTCAAAAACAGCTTCTTCCCTGCTGCCACCAGACTTTTGAATGGATCTACCTTATATTAAGTTTATCTTTCTCTACACCCAACTATGACTGTAACGCTGCATTCTGCACCCTCTCCTTTCCCTCTCTCTATGAATGGTATGTTTTGTCTATATACTGTGTGAGAAACAATACTTTTCACTGTATGTCAATACATGTGACAATAATAAATCAGATCAGTCAAGAAGTGATTGATGACAGTATAGCCAAAAATCTCCTGTCTGGCCAGAAAAATTCCGCCAGCTCCTCCAATCATAGGATTACTCTCTCCCACTCCTACTGCTCCTCCAGTCATAGGCTCTGTCTCATGAAGGGCAGCAAAAGAGGGAGAGAGCAAACTTCTGATTGATGGAGCTGGAGCAGTGAGAACTAGGGGGGGAGGGACAGAACCTGTGACTGAAGGAGCTGCGTGGCATGTATTCTGTCTCTCCCATGTACAGGGGTCATTTCCCTGTCACATGTAGACTCCGTGATTGCCTTTTTGGGGACCTTTGAAGGTAAATTTACCTGCCACACCTGTGTATTCTTAACCCTGACTAACACCTGTATAAGATAGTGTGGTGATTTGTGGTGATGGTCCCTTTAAGGGCAACACAGTAGATTAAGGGTCTCACGACACGGGTGACAAATTGGGATTCAGAGTGGGTAATCACTCCAAGGGATGGAGCTCCCTCAGGCACAGAAACATGCAGGGACCTTGGTGCAGCCATGCAGCTGCTGAACAATTCTTATTATAAATATTCTTTGTTTTCAGAAGTGGGGTCTCTAAAGGTGCATCATTACAGACAATAGGGCCCAGTTTATCAGGTCTTTAGAAAGGACAGCAAAACTGGAAAAGAAGTAGGACCAATACTGACACTAGGCACTATTATAGTATGAAAAAGAATGTATCAGTAAATGTGAGCCGGCAATAGAAATGTCAAGAGTAGAATTGAGGAATGGAAAAAGATGCTCAAGCTTGGGAGTTGTTTATAGGCCACCAGATGGCAGTATTGAAGTTCTGGCACAAATATGTGTAGCAATCAGAGGTTTGTGGCAAAAACAGAATTGTTATAGTAGGAGACTTTGGGGGAAATTTGCCCATCCCACCCACCACGGGAATCATAGTGGATGAGGGAGTGGGGGGTGTGATGGGGGGTTTGGGGTGAGGGATCATGCAAAGGTTCATTGACTTTGAGCAGGATTTTCTCTTTTGTAGCGGGGTGAACATGGTCAGAAAATTCCACCCTTTAAATTTTTTCCCATAGATTTGGGAAAGCAGAACAGCTCAAGTCTCAAAGACAACAAATTTCTTAAATGTATGCAGGATAGATTAAATCTTATGCATAGACATGTGCTTTTCCTCTTTCAGAGTGCAAGGAAAACAGTTTACAATGCCAGCTCACAATGCTTTTAAAGTTATGCTATGTAAAATAGTAGCTGAAATATAATTTCCCCACATACCTCGCATTCATCTTGATTTTAAGAAAATAATATTGTTCAATTTTCGTATAGGGACTGAACTGCGAAAAAGACCAAGCAGTCTTAAGAACATAAGAACATAAGAAATAGGAGCAGGAGTAGGCCATCCAGCCCTTCGAGCCTGCCCCGCCATTCATGCTGCCTCGCTAAATATTTTTAAGACGCGGGTTGATGGGTTTTTGATAGGAGAGGGGATTAAGGGTTATGGGGAGAGGGCGGGAAAGTGGAACTGAGCAGCGACAGATCAGCCATGATCTTATTGAATGGCGGGGCAGGCTCGAAGGGCTGGATGGCCTACTCCTGCTCCTATTTCTTATGTTCTTATGTTCTTATGTTCAGTAAGATCATGGCTGATCTGTCGCTGCTCAGTTCCACTTTCCCGCCCTCTCCCCATAACCCTTAATCCCCTCTCCTATCAAAAACCCATCAACCCGCGTCTTAAAAATATTTAGCGAGGCAGCCTCCACCACTTCAACGGGCAGAGAATTCCAGAGATTCACCACCCTTTGAATGAAGAAGTTCCTCCTCAACTCCATTCAGCCTAGTCTTCTGATCCATTACTTTGTAAAATTGCTATACGATCAAGCAATTGGGGATATTTAACCCTATTAATGCAATAAATAAACTAAACTGCAGAATAAAAATAAACATTCACTTGAAGTAAGATAGAGAGATTCCTTTTTTATATTTTTTATATATAAGAACACATCTAGCACTCTTAATGCTAAGGGAAAACACTGTTGTATGGCACCACTGGAATTTCGGTTCTCTACCTGTACCCAGTGCTGCACTAAAGCAGTCTTCTGTCTGTTTCCGTAGCTAGTTATTCCTGGAACAGGTTGCTCGCCTGTCACCAGGAGTTTATAGCTTGAGGGACGCCATTCCACATCAAGCATGGTTGACCTGGACTTTCTTCTGCTCTTACCATTAGCCACTGGCATGTTGAAAGAATTTGTTGGTTGACACACTCAATCTGTTTGGCTACATTACAAACAAACCGTCCTTGGCCATCAGGTGCTGGGGTGGATTTGAACCCAGAGCTTCTGGCCCAGAGACAGGGATGCTACCCATTGTGTCACAAGGTCTCCACACTACTAGAAGATTGACTGTTACAAGATGAGAGCCTAAACATCTTCACATGGAATGTTACACAATATTGTATTTAGTTTATAAATAGTTAATATTTTGGTGATTTTCTGATTTTTAAAAAGTAAGTTCATCAAAAGCAGTTTAACTTATCCATATCAATATTTAAATTCTAGATGCCTGCATTGATCTAGATGCTAAATGAAGAGATTGAATATTAACATGCTGATTAAGCAAAACTTATCCAATTTGTGATTTAGTCTCCATGTAATTGCAATGGAAATCGAAGGTTACTGGATTGACATGCATTAAGAACACACACTTTACCGTCTTGGTCCTGTAGTCTGTAGAAGTTCATTACTGATTATTTTAAATGGAGGAGAGCTAACGTGACTTTTTTTAAAAAGGGACTCAATTGAGTAGAATTTATTTATTAATAAATCAAAACATTGTGCAAGGATTCTACTTTTCAGAAAATGAACTATTGACTGATGTCTGTCAACTTCATTAAGTTTAATGCTTTGTTTAAACTGTCATTGAAAATTGCTTTCCATCTCTTGCACTGTACAGATTCAAAAGAACAATTTAATGAGTATTTAGGAAATCGGTGATATAGATTGTAGCAAAGTTGTAATCATTAGTTATTTGCAATAAGTTATTTTTGGGTGGAAGCAGGAAATTACCAAAGCCATCCGCAGTAATGGCTTTCTTTCTTCTCAACATGACGATTTAGTTACAATCCTGACCGACCTTCCAACCCTCCACATAGTTAAACTTGTTAAAATTCTAAACTCGGAACTAAGTCTCACGGTGCAAGTATAAGGACAGCAGTCTTCATTAGTGTGTTTCTGTGAGAGCTTTTATTGATCTGATATTAAGATATCTTTGTCAGTGGTCTCTGCTCATGACAGAGTCACACGACTATGGCAAGCCAGTTAGTTAGTACAGCATTGCATTTCCAAAACCCAAATCCCAATAAATTGCACTGAGTCCTGTTCACTCTTCATTCCTAATCTTGCTAACCAGCATTGGCTCTCGGCTGAGCAATGTCATGATTTTAAAGTGTCTGTCTTTGTTTTCAAATCCCTCCCTATTTCTCTACCCTTGCTCAAAATGCCCTACAGACTTTTGAACTTCCTCAATTCCGGTCTCATACACATTCCTGATTTTAATCACTTCACCATTGGTGGCCGAGGCCTTACATTTTGGATTTCCCTTCCTACATCTTCCCACTTCCCTACCTTGTGTTCTTCCTTGAAGAAGTTCTTTAAAACCTATTTCTTTGACCAAGCTTTTGGCCATCAGCCAATGTATGCCCTTATATGGCTTGGTGCCAAATTTTGTTTTTACAACTTTCCTGGGAAGCCTTTCAAGGGCAGTTAGGGACGGACAGTGGAAGTCGGCCCTGCCAGCGAGACCGCATCCCATGAATGAATTAAAAACAAAGACAAAATATTTGATTTATTTGAAAACATTGAATTGAAAATTGAAGTGAGGTTTTGAGATTAAACATTTTTATTAGAAGTTGTGACCTGAAAGCAATGTTTCTGCAATAGGTTACATAATATTACATTATATGGTATTTGCAGCATAGATACAGGCCATTAGTTCAACATATCCTTGCTCGTGTTTATGCTCTACATGTGCTTCCTCCCACCCTTCCTCATTTAGTTTCAATAACATGGGCAGAATTTTCGCAGAAAAATTCTAAGTGTAAAACGAGTGAGAAAACAAAAGTTTTCTTTCTTGTTTTTTTCAGCGAGGTAAGTCATGGTAATTTACAGAGGCCATAATGTGATTCTCCCCAGTAGGAGGCCAGAGTCTCAGCACACCCATAAGATTAGTTGTTGAGCTCCAGGGGGTGCCATTGCGCAGATGCCCCGATCTCTGAATATACTGGGCCCTATTTTGCCATTTTGATCCTAAGTGCTGGCCTGACTTGAAACTGGGAATGTTTCAGATCCAAATTTTAGACCCATTCTCAGGCGCCTTAAATAGACACTCTGCCTGAAAAAATATCAGCGATTTTGATTCGCGCTGCACAAGCCTGTGGACAGGGCTTAACGCGCCCAAAACCTACAGCTCCGATCGGCCTCCAACTGTGCATGTGTAGACAAAAAAAAGATAGAATGCTGCTCCCCTACCACATCCTTCCTGGGCCAGATAATTCCTCCCCCTGGCCCCCACAGACATTGCCCCACCCCCAAAACATTACTGATTCCCTTATTTCCCCAAGCCCCACCACCCAGACTGATCACAGGCCCCTTCCCCCTTCCTCCCCACTGATCTCAGGTAGAGTGGTAGCAGACTCCCCCTTCCCCTCCACCGATCTCAAGCAGAGAGCCATCGAATATTCAACACTTACCTCCTCACTAACTGGAGCACCCAGATCGGACTTTTGTGGAGCATGTCTGTTTCGCACCAATTCTGGAAGGGTGAAACTAGTGGTAAAGGGGGGAGTGCTGGTAAAGTTGGGTGCACAGCCCATTAAGTCAATTTCAATGCATGTAAGTGCATTTAAGTGGCCGTCACACCTGTTTTGGGCAGGGTGTTGATCGTGGCCATTTTCGGGCCTTGGTAAAGGGGACCCAGCATGGAGGTGGGCCCAGATTGCACTACTTGCCTCACATCTGACTTTACCAAGTTTTTGAGCCCAAAAATGTGCATAATGCGATGGTAAAATCAGGCCCATTTTTACATACTATGCACTGAGGGATCTGTCACTGTACCACTCCACAGACTGCTCCCCCCCACCGATTATCATACCCCCCCATCACCGCCCCAATTGATCACCTCCCCGATCGCAGCCCCAGCTGATTGCCAACCACCCCACTGATTGTTGTCTGGCTGGTCAACCGTCCCCCTTCCCAGTCTCTAGGGAGGATGCCAGAATGGCAATGTCCCATGGGCACTGTCCGGACCATGTGGGGCTTCAATAGCCTCCGGTCCCACCAGTGAGGCCATCACATCTGGTCCCCATGCTTTGCCGGTGAAGACCTTGGCCAATGAGGGGACTAAGGTAAGTGGGCTCAGATGAATGTGTTCTGGGCTCGTTAATGACACGCTAATCATGTGATTAATATTTAATTCAGCCATGTGTGCTCTTCTTGGGTGTGAGTCAGATTTGCCAGCAGAATGGGACCGGCAAGATTGCGAGAGGTGAGAAATTGTGTGCACACCCAATTTTCTGCCTCTGGCTCTACCTTACTGGTTCACCACACCAATTGAACAGTATAGCGAACTGGTAAGATCCCGCCCCATTTCTTTCTATTCCTTTCTCCCCTCATGTGTTTATCTATCCTCACCTTGAGTGCGTATGTGCTATGTACATTCTGATATCACAAGTCTAATCACAAAAGTTATTGAATGACTGGAAGACACAACTCTGAACTGCAAGAATGTAGCAGAGCAACGGATCATTGGAAGTGTTCTACTGATAGCAAATCATTGTGATTGCAATAAGTAATCTCACTTCCACCATGAAATAAATAGTTTATTTGTAACGTTTGTTCTATGAGAAATGAGGTGGGTCTGTGAGAGGTCAGCGGAAGTGCCACTGTGCGTGCATTGTAATTTGATGTTGTGGCTCTCTGTGGCTATTTCAGAGAGCAACTAAGAGTCAAGCAAAGTTGCAGTGGGTCTCCAGTCACATGTACGCCAGACCAGGTCAAGTTGCTAGATTCCCTGAAGGATATCAGTGAACTCAGATGGATTTTTATGACAATTGATAGTTTCATGATTAGCGTTATGGAGACTAGCATTTTTATCCTAATTAATTATTAATTACTTTTAAGTTCTTGCAGCCACCATAGTAGAATATGAACTCATCCTCTGGATTATTGGTTCAATAATGTTGCCACTGTGCTGCCCCTCCCAGATTTTCATCACTTCACCATTGGGGGCTGTCCTTTTAGTTGCTAGCCCTATCTTCTGGAATTCCCTCCACACTATCTGCCTCTCTACCTCACTTTCCCCCCTTTAGTACACGTGTACTGTGCATCTTGAAGACATGTGTACTGGTCAAGCTTTTAGACAATGGGTGGCTTGGTGACACAGTGATTAGCACTGCTAACATCAACAATAGGGGATCTCCAGCATACAGTGATAGCAACGTCATCAAATAGGCCATGCACCCAATCATATTGAAGAAAGTTCAGAAAGCAAACCGGGAAGTAAAAAACACTGATTGTCCTTCACATCTTAATAATGTTACAAAGAGCCAAGTAAAATCTGGGACATACACATGGGATAGTAAACAAACATTAAATTAAAAATCTGTGACAACACCAGTTGTCATGCACTGTAACAGCGCATGACAAATTGAAGTTAATAGGGCATCAACTAATATTACATGGCAACCCAAACAGTACACTAATATATTCCAGGAGCAGAATTTTCTTATAGGCTTCAGGACTTCACCGTCAGTCTCGAATGGGAGTCAAAACCTGCAGTGTGCGGGAAACAGTCACCCACCAGTGACTTTCCCTGAATTAGCTAACTAATAACAAAAGGGCAGGCTTGGCGTTTAATGAATCATGGTGGGCATTCTCTGAAAGCTGGAGGGGAGGCGGCAGCAGGATATCATGGTAGGTACATAAGGGAAAGGGTGCCCAAAATAGAGGCGCCTTCTCTCCAGCATTTTGGGGGTCTGTGGTTGCTGCTGAACACAGTAAGAAAGTCCAACAGGTTTATTTGTTTATTCCACCAGGTTTATTTAACCTGGTGTTGTGAGAGTTCTTACTGTGTTTACCCCAGTCCAATGCCGGCATCTCCACATCATTGCTGCTGAACGCAGGCAGACAGGGGGTAGCTGCAGGACTCTAAGCCCATCATGAACACTAGCCTCTTGACCTGCCAGCAGAAGGCTATGTCCAACTGTACTGTCCCGGCAGGAACCTGGAGCTGAAGGGAATTTCCCATTTGGCCTCCTTCAATGGAATTTAATCGGTCTGTAACCTGCTCAATTGGACACCCACCATGATCTCGGCCTTGCCATTCCACTGTAAAATTGTGCAGAGATCAGGGCGGGTGAGAGCCCAGTGAAAAACCATCCTCCTCTTTCAATCTCATCATTGGGGAAATGTAAAATACTGCCCCAGGTATTAATCCTCCAAACGAATAATCTAGTATAACAGCATAGCAACATCAGTAGAAGAGAGTACTGTCTTCACTCAACCCTCGTGATTGCACTTCATTGATGTAATGTTGTAAAGTAAACACGCAAGGGAAACATTTCTGTAAAATGACATGGTCGAATCTCATAAACACTGCCACACACTGAGAAGCGAAGTAACAGAGAAGTAGAGAGATGGATTTCCAACTAAAATCAAAGTCTAAAATACCTCCAATAACCAAAAGATTGGTGTTAGCAGACAAAGCACATGAGAACAAGCACTAAGGGACAGAAGTGCCAATGCCATGCACGCCACTCAATGTAGGGTAGTATCAGCCTAGACATTGTGGTCAGCAATGCAGTGAAGTCACTCATTGCTAGCCTCAGAGAAAGTTGTCCATAACAATCCTGCAACCTCTGTGCTGTGTACTTCCTCCTTCTCCAGCATTAATTTAATTCTAACATCAACAATAGGGGATCTCCAGCATACAGTAATAGCAATGCCATCAAACAGTCCATGCACCCAATCATATTGAAGAAAGTTCAGAAAGCAAACCAGGAAGTAAAAAACACTGATTGTCCTTCACATCTTAATAATGTTACAAAGAACCAAGTAAAATCTGGGACGTACACATGGGATAGTAAACAAACATTAAATTAAAAATCTGTGGATTTTTAAAATCATAATGTAGAAATTTGACATTACACAAATATAAAATGTGTTTTTCAGTATCAGGGAAGTTGTTTGTCATAATTAAGATTTAATTAATTGTTAACTATCTAGTTACATCTCATTCAACAAGGCATAACTTTCTTGAGAGCTTTTACAGTGAGATTGATGGCATAAAAAATGAAAGTTTGCATCAAATCATGTGTTTCTAAGATTTTCATACACAGGGATTTCCCTTTGGAGGAATAGGGAATTGCTGACAGCAACTTCTGGATTTACACATGTAATCCTGCATGTATGGGCTCCAGAGTTTGCTATCAGTTTTACAGTTATAACGGCAATAAATGTTGGTAGTTTTGCCAACATTACAATGGGAAAATTTGGCCAATCACTTGTGTGAGCCTTTCCTTTCTACTGAGCAAATCTTATTCCTCATCCCATGTTAAATAAGATTCCCCTTCTACAAATTTCAGAAAGAAGCCTCAAAAAGTCATGGCAGATGCTGGCTGGAAGATAGCAAGAGATCCACGTGTGCATTCTGCTGGTTTCCATCTGCATAGATTTTTCCTATTGGTATGATTAAAGTGATCAGCATGTAAATCAAGGACATGTGAAGTGAACTGTGTGCTTATGATAGCTATAGATGTGATTGGCGCAACTTGTGGGCCGAAGGCCCTGTTTGTGCTGTAGTGTTCTATGTTCTAACGTTGACTGTTACAAATATGCAGTCCCTTTGCATAAATTTTTATTTTGCTTTTACCATTTGAATTTGATAGTTTTATTATTACATGCAGGATTAAGCATTTTCTATAACTCCTTTTGAAGTATTCGGCATTTATTAAATGTATTCAATTTTCCTCATGGGGTCCTGGTTAATGAACAAGCCCAAGTTCAATCTTGTGTCCCATTGAATTGAAGGAGGGCCACTTGTGCAATCCACTCACCAGCTCCAGTCGCCCATTACTGCCTTAAAGACTTATCTGTTAGGAAATAAGTTGTTGAAGGTGGGGACAGAGAGCAAAGAATGTAAAGAAATTGCATGACAAAAATGAACTGGGGGCACTCTGCAGATTATCAGTTCTCCACATCATTCAATCCTGACTGATTTTGAAGACCTGGCTTGTTGATATTGAGACCACAAATTACTTTGTCATTCTTGATAGTGGAATTTCAGTCACCAGTTCCAGCACTGCTACTTGAAACGCTCCCCCTACTCTCTCTAGAGAATTGTCACTTATGTGGCCACCAAGGCACCAGTGGGTGAGCTGGGTGCTTTTGGTGAAAGGAAAGTCTTCCTCTCCACGAATGTGCAGATACTTGGTGACCACAAGACACAGATTCTGCAAGTCCCTGCACCTCCATGTACCCTGGCACCTCCCATGATGCATGCCTTCTCTGACAATCACAGGTGCCAAGGCTGTTTGTCACTCTTGCTCATCTGGACGGACAGCTGCTGGGTGACAAGGACTATCCATTGAAGAGGTGGCTTCCTCTTCAGGTGATACCTCTCCTTCACCCAAAAACAGAAGCAGAGGAGAGGTATCATAGGAGTCATGCCTCCATCAGGGTGCTGATACAGAAGACCATTGGTCTGCTGAGGATGAGATTCAGATGCTTTGATCATTTAGGGGAAGCACTGCAATATCCTCCGCAGTGTGTGTTTCTTATAGTTGTTGCATGCTGTACTCTTGACAGTCTGGAACTGGCAAGGGCAGGGATCCACGAGAGGATGATACTGAGACAGCTCCACAGGTCACAGATGGTGACTCCAGTGGTGGATCTGACGAAGAGCTCAAGGAAGAACATGCTGAGGATGTGGAAGCAGACTTCTAGAAGCTTCAGGGTGGCAGGGACCCCAGCGAGGCCTTGATTTAACAGACTTGCACCAAGGCTGTCAAGCACTGTTTGCACCTCATGCTGCCTCCTTACAGCTGTTTACAATGACTCAAACACATGTAAAATACTGAAAATGCTGGAAATCTGAAATAAAAACCAAAAATGCTGGATAAACTCAGCAGGACTCACATAAACACAAAGAAACAGAGTTAACTGTGCCCACAGATGCTGGTAAATTTGCTGAGTTTATCCAGAATTTTCTGTTTTTATTTGCAATGAACCATTTCTTTGAAAGCAAAGACCACTGAGTGCCTGTGCAATAAAGTTTACAGCCCCCTCATTCCAATTTGAGACACTGGCATGCTCCGCACCATAAAACAAGTGAAATGTACTCAGGACATCCACAAACAAGCAAAATTTACATGCTCTTGGCACTTACAGACAATAAAGTTTATGAGGTGTTAAAAGTCACACCAGGAAACGATTTAACAAATAATGGTAGAACGAAAGATCATTGTGAAAGATCCTCTTGTACTCACAGTGATTTAACCTTTTATTTGCGAGTGCTCTGTCCTGGTGCCTACCCCTGGCTGGGACAGTATTGGGGCCATGTGTGTTGGTCCCCATCAGTGGCTGATAAGCTGGGCTGCCGCTTCTGCCCAGGCCTCCTTGGTCAGGTGCGGTGCCCTCCTCTTGCCATCTCATGGCATTAAAATGTCCTGCCTTGCACTGACCTCTTCCACCAATGCTCTGAAGCATTTATCTGAAAAATGGGGTGGGGTGGGGCAGTGTGCCCATCAGACTTTCCATCTCGCTTGCTGTGCCCATCGGGTGCTGAGGCCATGACTGCTGAGAAGCGAAAGGTCAACAATTCTTTTAAAAAAAGGAGCTCCATAGGCTCCTCCCCAACTCCAGCCATTCTTCAGAGAGATGCCAACTTTTCCAAGTCTCCACCAACTCATCATTGAACCCAACATCTGACCAGCTCCTGCCCTCACCTGGATGGCCTGACCTCTCAAGGGATGCATTTCATGCTGGGTGAATCTTAATTGGCCAACCATAATGAAATTGCATTGCTAATGCGATGTCATAGAAACATACAAACTTAGAAATTAAAAAGGATATTCGAGCCTGCTCTGCCATTCATTTTGATCATGGCTGATCATTAAATTCAATATCCTGATCCCACCTTTCCTCCATATCCCTAGGTCCCTTTAGCCTCAAAAGCTACATCTATACATTGCCTGAAAGTGGATTCCACATCTGTGCCCGCCTCCCTCATCAAACCCAAGTGATATTTAAGCCATTGATTTTAGGACTTTAACAGATCAGATACTGTCCTTCTTTCTCTTCATTGCTGTTTATTGTAAAACTCTTGTTCAATGTTCTGTTTATAACGCTATAAATGCTTTCAAAATAGATTTCCAGTTTTCCAGCTCAGTTCTCTCTCATGCTACCATGGGGCATAGAGATTTGGAGTTGGATGGAGTGGAGGGAATAGGGCTATATTAGGAAAAGTATGAAGGGCCGGTGTGTTACGAGGACTGAGGCCAGTTGGGAGGTGGGATGAGGGATTTGATACAGCAATGATAGGAAACAGATTGGATAAGGGAAAGAGGTGGAGGCAAATTGAGTGAAAGGGAGGATGGAAGTGAAGAAGTGTTTTGGGGTGAAGGCTTATGCAAGTGGTGAAACATGGGAGGAGATGAATAAACAATTCAGTAAGTAGTTCAAAAAGGAAGGAACATTAAAGTGATGGGAGCAAGCTTGCTAGGAAGCTGAAGGATACTACAATGGTAAAATGTATATCTGCATTAACAACATAGGGATGGAAGAAAGTAAGGGATATAGGCTACTTTTTCCCTGCAATTCTCCCTTGCAAAATGTGGCTGGACCTTTCATGGTCTGCTTTTACTATTGTATCAAACTTCACAAACAAGAGCTGCCCACCTGCAAGGAAATGAGATAAGAAGACGACAAAGAGACAACCAAAAAGAAGAGAAAGGTCATGCGGAAGGGGTGCAGAAACAGAAAAGAGGAGTAATTTTAACTTATCACCAGATGGAAAATAGGTGATGGTGAATTGGTCATCCATTTTACATGCTGAGTTTTTACGTGATGTTAAAATTTAAAATGACCTCAATGTAAAAGGCAGGCATAGAAGCAATAGAAAGACAGAGATAAGTCGGATTGATATGGATTTACCATGTGCAATGTAATGTGAGATCCATGAATAATGAATAAGGAATAATTCTGCCTCACCCCACTTGCCAACTATATAATTAATTACATTTCTATCCCTCTTTAGTTCTGTAGAAGGGTAATTTGGACTCAAAATTTTAACTCTATTTCTCTCTCCACAGATGCTTTCAGACTTGCTGGGTTTATCCAGCATTTTTGTTTTTATTTCAGATTTCCAGCTATATTTTACTTTTATTATAATAATTAAATGGCGACCTATAGTTTATCCATCAAGTATTTATCTTTATTAAAATAGGTTTTGTAATTGCACATAATAATGCCAACATCAACTTTACAAATTTTGTATACGGCTGAATAAACAAATGTCAATATTGTATCTTAAATTTTTAGAATGATTGCATTATTCTGAATTAGATTGGATTGCTGTCTTGTAATCACTCTTGGGTATATATTATCTTGTATTGATTTGTTTTAGTAATGAAGCTTCTATAACACTTTCCCTATGGAGTGTGATCAATACAATTAAACCTCACTGTACTGAACTCTCCTCAGGGTTGGTAGAATCGATTTTTACATCTGGATGTTTACTATCATAGACTTGGTGATTTGCTGCTTCAGTAAAATGAAGAAATGACAAATTTGAATTGAACAGATACTTTTTTCTGCTTGAAAATGCTACACAACCTAGATTGTGTAAAATTATTTATACCTTTCTCAATGCATGCTGTTTCTATCTTGTTAAACAGTCCAAAAAAAAAGTCCTTGGTTTCAGTGAACTATTGCACAGTTGCAGTTACCTTTCAAAACTCCAGTGAAGGGATTATTGCTTTAGGATCTTCCACGTCCTTGTCAGCAGAAGTTTCTGAATCCTCTTCCAGGATCAGTGTCACTGATTCTGTAATGTTCTCATCATTCATAGCTATTCATGAAGGGGCATCTTCATTTATGTTGTCTGGCTGCTGTTGCCTATTGCCAGTTTCCTTGTTTGATTTGATTTGATTTATTATTGTCACGTGTATTAACATACAGTGAAAAGTATTGTTTCTTGTGTGCTATACTGACAAAACATTCCATTCATAGAGAAGGAAACGAGGGAGTGCAGAATATAGAATTACATTCATAACTAGGGTGTAGAGAAAGATCAACTTAATGCAAGGTAAGTCCATTCAAAGGTCTGACAGCAGCAGGAAAGAACTTGTTCTTGAATTGATTGGAATGTGATCGCAGACTTTTGTATCTTTTCCCCAAAGGAAGAAGATGGAAGAGAGAATGTCCAGGTTGGTGGTGTCCTTAATTATGCTGACTGCTTTGCCAAGGCAGTGGGTAGTGTAGACAAAGTCAGTGGATGGAGGCTGGTTTGCGTGATGGATTGGGCTACATTCACAACCTTTTGTAGTTCCTTGCAATCTTGGGCAGACCAGGAGCCATACCAAGGTATGATACAACCAGTAAGAATGCTTTCCATGGTGCATCTGTAAAAGTTGGTGAGAGTCATACCTGACATGCCAAATTTCCTTAGTCTTCTGAGAAAGTCAAGGTGTTGGTGGGCTTTCTTAACTATAGTGTTGGCATGGGGGGACCAGTACAGGTTGTTGGAGATCTGAACACATAAAAACTTGAAGCTCTCCACACTTTCTAGTTCGTCCCCATTGATGTAGACAGGGGCATGTCTCTTTTACGCTTCTTGAAGTCGATGGCAGTCTCCTTCATTTTGTTGACATTGTGGAAGTGATTATTGTTGCCGCACGGATTCTCTATCTCATTCCTGTACTTACCTCTTTGTGCCCATTAACTAAACAAATGATGGGCTATCTCATCAGGCAAGCAATGCATACACCATATGTGATTCAACTACAAAAACTGAATTGAAATAATGCAGAATCAAAAAGGACTTTTGAAGTATCAAATCAAATTATTAATATGCATTATATTTTTGTCTATAACAATGCAGCAACTTCTCAAAAGAATCAGCTAGAACAATGAAACTAATTCAGTTCAAATTTCACTTGTTTGTTGGATTCATGACTACAGGAGCTGCATTTGCTTTATCAGTGTGGTGTGACATGTAGAACTGTATAATGCTAAAATTGATCAACATATTCAATGTGATGTCTTTGGCAGTTCTTGCCTTACTTCCTTGAACCTTAAATGAACATTAACAGGTGTAGTGAACTAACCAAATGATATGAGTCATTCATCAAATTTTGGCTAGAATTACTGTGAAAAGGGAAGTTACTTACAGAAAAATATGTTGAAGGCAAATAGTAAGTAGGAATTGTTCCGAAGGTCATTTCTATCATAGTTACAGCTGCAATGTGGATGATTCATCTCTTGCGATGTAATTAAGACATATGAGAACTTACCCATTATGAAATTGTCAACTTTGAATGTCAGTTAATGACTTAAATTTGAATTTGAAACTTCATTTAGTTGTGAATCCATTGTGGTACACATAAAACTGAGCTTTTTAAACACTTGACATTCTGAGAACTGTTTAAAGGGAAATAAACTAATGATAGCTTGACATTGATAATTAAATATTGCTTTAATTTTTAAAAAAGTTCCCCATATAATAAATGCAATGTCTATTTTGGTATCAGAATCATAAAATCCCGACAGTGCAGAAGGAAGCCATTTGGATATTGATCTATTTGGATCAGGATGGCACCAGATTCAGTCCAATGTATGTGTTGAATTAGGCATCTCAATGGGGAAGATAGTAAAAAAGTCAAATTGGTTCCAACATTTTTGGCTGGAGGATATAAAATCCCTTGGTAGTTTGCCATTGCTATCTAGTTTATTCACGTGGAAAGTTGTGTGGACAGATGCTGGAAAGATCACAGCATATTTTATGAAGAAGAGCAGGGAGTTTTCCTGCTTCTGGCCGGTATTTTAGTTCAGCCAATATTTTACCTCAACCAGCATCACTAAAAATTTTGGTCATTTGTTTAACAATGAGACCTTGATGAATGTAAATTGATTGCTGTGCTTGCAACAGTGTTTACACTTCAAATTAATTAATTAATTGTAAAGTGCTTTAAGACATTCTGCACTCATTAAAAGTGCAGAATTTGCTATATAATAGCAAAGCTGTCTCTTTCAAATTTGGTCCTGGGATGCCGGTAATGTCACATCTATTGTCCATTCCAAGTTGTCTCAAGAAGATGGTAGTGATGGGCCTTCCTCAATTCTTGGTGCCCCTGTGCTAATCATATCCTCATGATGATGTTAAGAATTCACCCAGCAGTGATGAGGGAACAGTGAATCAGAATAGTCTATGAATTGGGAGAAACTCGGAAATGTTGGTTTGACTGTGAACTTGCCATTTTGTCATTTTTAATGGTACAAGTTAGGAAGAAAAAAGTGCTGTTAAGTTACTGTGGAGCATCCTGTCGAGAATCCGTACAACAACCACAATGCACCAATGGTGAAAGAGAGGAATATTGTGTTCAGTGGCAGGGCCACCAATCAGTGCAATTATTCTTGGCTTTTGCTGCTGAAGTGCCACTCACCTAGGTGAGCGTTGATTAGGAACATAGGACTCAGGAGCAGGAATAGGTCATTTGGCCCTTTAGGCCTGATCCTTCATTCAGTAAGATTGCAGCTGATCTGGTTATGATCTCAACTTCACTTTCCTGTAATACTATATTGCTTTTCCATTCTCCTGCCAAATTGGACAAGTTCAAATGTTGACACATTATTCTCCATCTGCCAAGCTTTTGCCTACTCAATTAGCCTGTCTAAATCCCTTTGCAGACTCATTTGCTTTTCTACACATCTTGGTGTCAGTGACAACACTCCACTAGTTACATCATGCCAACACAAGATCAATCCATTTATCCCTACACTCTGCTTCCTATTAGAAATCAAGGAATCCCTACAGTTCAGAAAGAGGCCATTTGGCCCATTGAGCCTGCACACCAACCTTTTATTCGTGCCGATATGTCACTCCCATACCATATGTTCATATCTTGTGTAGTAAGCTTTGATGTGGCTTATCAATTACCATTTGTAGACCCAAGTATACCACATCTACATATTCCCCTTTATCCACCTTGCTTGTTACATTGTCAAAAAAATGAATAAATTAAGCAGAGCTTTCCTTTCATAGAGCCATGTTGACTCTGTCTAATTATATTATGATTTTCTACGTATCCTGCTATTACCTTCTTTATCATCGATTCTAGCAATTTCCTTATGACAGATGTTAGGCTAACCTAACATTTGGAGTCTGTACTTTCCTGCTATCTGTCTTCTTGCTCTCTTGAATAAGGATATTACATTAACTATTTCCAATCCCTTGGGATTCTTCTAGAATCTAATCAATGTAGCCATTTTTTTCAATTAACAAAGCTAACCCATCACCTTTTGCTAGCTTCCTATATTGTTGAAACATCAAATATTATTTAGTATTCAGGTCAACTGCCTTGATCAACTTGCAATCATCTCTGTGTTGACTATCAAGTCATAAATATTTATATCTACCTATGCTAACAATTTGTCCATTTTGTTAAGAAAGCTGTGAGTATTCAGGTACAGAGCTTTTAATTTGGCTGTCTTACTATTTTTGCAATCTCTGGCCTAATCCAAATATGTTCAGGCTGAGTGGATTAGCCATGCTAAATTACCTCTTAGTATCCCAAGATGTGTGGATTAGCCATGGTAAATGTATGGGGTGACAGGGATAGGACAGGGGAGAGAGCCTGGTAAGATACTCCATCAGACACTTGGTGCAAACTCAATAGGCTGAATGACCTCTTTTACACTGTAGGGATTCAATGACTCTATAAGCTGCTGGCGCACTCGAAGTTTGTTCTCTCTGTTCCTTCCTGTCAATATGCTTATTTTTACCCAAGTTGCTACTCTGCTGCAGTATCACATCGTTAACCACTGATTTACCACATTTCCTCTCACACAATCCTTTCCCCCCTCTATTTAGTTTAAAGCCCACTCTTTTGCCCTAATTATACAACATACCAGAAAACTGGGTGCAGCATGGTTCAGATGAAGCCCATCCTAACAGTAAACTCCCAGTTTCTCCAGTGCCAGTGCCAGTGCCCATGAATTGAGACCCATTTCTTCCACAGCAATCTTCGAGCCACACCTTAATTTCTTGAATCTTAATTGACCCATACTAATGTGCTTGTTGTTCAGGTATTAATCCTTTTGAAGTTCTGTTCGTTTGTCTGGATCCTAGCTGCTCATAACCCCTGAGGTGAACCTCTTTCCAAGGCTTCTCTATGGGTGGTACCAACATAGACCACGACAACTGGCACCTCTCCCTCCCATTGCAAATTTCTATCCAATCCCGAGCAGATGACCCAAAACCATGACACTGGGCATGCCACATAGCTGTCCTGCAGGCCACATGGCTGTTCTGTTCCCCACTTATTTTCTGGGTGTTTTGTGAATATCTTAGGAGATGCTCCATTCACACTGCAACGTTGTATCCAATGGGGTTTTCTTGACAGGCTGACTCCATTTTAATAGGTTTGGAATTTGTGAGGTACAGTGATGCTGTTTGGCCATCCCAACAGATGTTGTCTTTAGAACTTACATTAAAAAAAATGCTGCTGCTCAATCATTTTAAAACTCAACTAGTGGTTTTCTGCCTAATAAATACACAAATCTACTTTTGATATAAAAGATGGCTTTATAACACCTCTCAACAGGCAAAATGCCGCTAGCATTTCATTACAAAGTTGCTTAGTAAAATAGAGCAAAAAGACATTAATACTTAAACACTCACATCAATCATACAACTACTACAGCTGGCATGTCTTGCAACAGTTTTTCTCTGTGCAAGTTCAAATTTCACATCAACCACTTTTGGATGAGGCACAATTATAATTAAATCTCTTTTGATGTTGGGGTTTGGCCCAAGGAAAGGGTTGGCACAGTGGCATAGTTGTTAGGACTGCTCACCGTGCCAGCCAGGGTCCTGGATTCAATTCCAACTTTGGGTGACTGTCTGTGTGGAGTCTGCAGATTCTCCCCATGTCTGCATGGGTTTCCTCCGGGTGTTCCAGTTTCCTTTTGCAGTGCAAAACTGTGCGGATTAGGTTGATTGACCATGCTAAATTGCTTCCTAGTGTCAGGGGGATTAACAGGGTTAATACATGGCATTACCCAGATAGGGCCTGGGTGGGATCGTTGTTGGTGCCAGCTCAATGGCTGAATGGCCTCCTTCTGCATTTTGGGGATTCTATGATTTTATGAAAGCTTTTGTTTTGAAAACCTGGTGTCTCTGACCTTTTACCTTCTAAATCCCTGTTAGGCCCCATTGAGAGTGGTTAGATTTTTACTTTGAGTATGGGTTTTCTCGAATCTGCTCCAATTCCTTGAGGTCAACCACTGCACATATCTGGTAGTCTAACTTCTGCTGCACACCCCATGGCACTTGAAGTAGGTGAGGTGCTTCTCTCATTATTTTCTTGCCTGTTTGGGAATGTCCTTTGTCCCTAGTTAAATCTTATAGAAGGTTTCTGCCAACTATAGTTCTGGGATGTTCCCTTAAACCTTTGCTGATTTATCGCAGCACATTTGACAGGAAAATTCCTAAAGCATACAGCAGATGCCAGTGAAAATCCAAATCCCCCAAATAACACAACAGGAATTTAGCAGGGGAAAAATGGTAGAAGTGAAACAAAAACTGTTTGGTCCAGACCCCAACACCAAATATGATTCTGAATCCATCTTAGCCTTTTACAAAAATTACTACATCAGCTGTCTGCAGATATGCAGAACTTTTGCTTGTTCCCTTCAGTTTTCACAGTCACCTAGAACTGCTCTGTATCCTCTAAATGTATTACCTGACATCCCACTCAATATTTTCCCAGCGAAGTGTCAACCTCCTGCACTGTAAGTTCAGAATGGCCCCAGCTGTCACTACACTTGCTCTGCAGAGAAATTTTAAATAAAAGGAACCTTAAAGCATTTGTCAGCAAGTGCTTCTACTAATGTTAGTAACTTCTCTGTCTTTTCCACAAGCAAGGTTTGAAAGAAATCAGCATCACCGAGGATGGTTCTCTTTGCTTGGTGCTGGGATATAAAAAGAGTAATTTTCCATTTAGCTCTCTGCTTATGTGGCAACATAGGCTTATCACCCTCATGGCTATAAACACTGTCTTGACTGCACCACCCACTGTTGTTCTTTTAGAATGCCAGTAATTGTCTCACGTTCAGACTACCACACTGGAAACACATTGGGCAGCCCCTAATGGTTTCCCAAATTGTTTTCTTCTTTTAAAGTTTGAATGCTGATCTGCTTTTCCTTCACTAATCTCCTTTTATTCAAGCCTTTTTTGGCTTGGTCTACATTCATCCTATCTCTTCTTAACCCGTAAGAATGACTAGATCCCAGTATAGTTTGAGTTAGAGGTCTGTGTTGAGTTGATTGTAAAGATGTTGATGGATGACTTTCTTGTGGAATCAGAAGCTGCTGGGTTGACTCTCAAAATGCTTTGTGTAGTGGATCGATGATCAAACACCAACCATTTTCAAGCTGGATGGAGAGAAAGAGAATGTCCCATTCATGGTCTTACGTCTTCAGTATCTCTTCTGCATCTGTCCTGTAGCCTAGAAGAAAGCAGTTTCTTAAACACAAAGGGGTTGGTTGACTCATCTCATGATCCCCTCTGATCAACTGACTAGTTATCTAAATTGGTCATAGCTGGTTGATTCCAGGTCCACAAATAACAATAGATTATGCTTGTATGGGTTCCTTCTCAGCCAGAGTTCATTGTCCAAAATGGTTGTGCTCAATGCTGGTTCCCCACCCAGTTAGACACACAGGTGATTGGATGTTCTGTGAAAATACATAAACTGACTTTGATTTCATGGAGAACATCTTGTGGCATTGCATCAATATCCACAAAGCCTGATTTCTAGTGTTGCCTTTCAGTTATCCCCTGTAGGTACAAATCATTTCTCCAATAATCTAGTTCCTCCACCAAGCCCCCCATTGCAACATCTGAAAACCTTGGAGATCCCTCTCTTCCTTTTCAATCCCAGCCTTGTGTCAGATACACTTCCTGCGTGACTGCCAACACCTGTTTCAGTTACACGCTCCTCTCCTTTAAGAGGCACAGCTTAGCTAGATGCTCACGATTATATTAATGGGCGCAGGTTATAATTGTGCATCATCGTGGTCCCTACATCTGTTTTAGAAGAGTATTTAATTTAGCCCCTAACAAATCAGCTTTTTAAATCTTCTCATGGTCCCCTAATGACAATTTAAATCAAAATAACATGTGACAGTTTGTAATGAAATAGTTTTCTGAAACAAATATATAATTGTAGTTTACAATGAAATTATAATAAAACAGACAAACTCTGCATAGCCCAGAGTGTTCCAAGTTGAAGAATATAATTGGACTCTTTCATTTCTGCTTTTAAAAAGTAGATTGAGGTCAGTATGACAAAGATTCTGAATTTGAATTCTGGTGTAGCCATGCATTCTAAAATAACACTGAATTTAACCTCAACTTCTTCCAGGCAAAACACAAGTGGTCAGCATGCAAAACTTCCTGAAACAATCATACTCAAGAAATTAGCCCTAACCAAGTAAATGTTCTCACTGAAATACAGCAGTTAGATGCAGAGAACTAAGTTCCATTCTGACAAAAACACCCGGGTTCACGAAAAGACAGAAGCAGGTGTCTGTCATGTGCCATTCCTGGTGTTTTTTTTGGAGAAGGTTTGTTCATTTACCCAGATTGGGCCTTGAAACATTTAACGCTTGTGTTTTTATTGCGTGCTTTCTAAAGGGTAACTTAGGTAAAATGGGATATTTCTCACCATGACCTCTCTGGGGCATATTGGGATGGGACGGGATGGGAGGGGGAGGGGAGGGGAGGGGGGAAAAGGAAGGGGGGGGAGGGGGGAAAAGGAAGGGGGGGGAGGGGGAAAAGGAAAGGGGGGGAGGGGGGAAAAGGAAGGGGGGGGAGGGGGAAAAGGAAGGGGGGGAGGGGGGAAAAGGAAGGGGGGGAGGGGGAAAAGGAAGGGGGGGAGGGGGAAAAGGAAGGGGGGGGAGGGGGGAAAAGGAAGGGGGGGGAGGGGGAAAAGGAAGGGGGGGAGGGGGGAAAAGGAAGGGGGGGAGGGGGGAAAAGGAAGGGGGGGGAGGGGGGAAAAGGAAGGGGGGGGAGGGGGGAAAAGGAAGGGGGGGGAGGGGGGAAAAGGAAGGGGGGGGGAGGGGGGAAAAGGAAGGGGGGGGGAGGGGGGAAAAGGAAGGGGGGGGGAGGGGGGAAAAGGAAGGGGGGGGAGGGGGGAAAAGGAAGGGGGGGAGGGGGAAAAGGAAGGGGGGGAGGGGGGAAAAGGAAGGGGGGGAGGGGGGAAAAGGAAGGGGGGGAGGGGGGAAAAGGAAGGGGGGGAGGGGGAAAAGGAAGGGGGGAGGGGGGAAAAGGAAGGGGGGAAAGGAGGGGGGGAGGGGGGAAAGGGGGGGGGGGGAGGGGGGGGAAGGAGGGGGGGGGAAAGGAGGGGGGAGGGGGGAAAGGAAGGGGGGGAGGGGGAAAAGGAAGGGGGGGGAGGGGGGAAAAGGAAGGGGGGAAAGGAGGGGGGGAGGGGGGGAAAGGGGGGGGAGGGGGGAAAGGGGGGGGAGGGGGGGAAGGAGGGGGGAGGGGGGGAAAGGAGGGGGGGAGGAGGGGGGGAAGGAGGGGGGGAGGGGGGAAGGAGGGGGGGAGGGGGGGAAGGGGGGAAGGGAAGGGGGGAGGGGGGGAAGGAAGGGGGAGGGGGGAAGGAAGGGGGGGAGGGGGGGAAGGAAGGAGGGGGAGGGGGAAAGGAAGCGGGGGGAGGGGGGGAAAGGAAGGGGGGGAAGGACGGGGGGAGGGGGGAAAGGAAGGGGGGAGGGGGGGAAAGGAAGGGGGGGAAGGACGGGGGGAGGGGGGGAAAGGAAGGGGGGGGAGGGGGGGAAAGGAAGGGGGGAGGGGGGGAAAGGAAGGGGGGGAAAGGAAGGGGGGAAAGGAAGGGGGGAGGGGGGAAAGGTGGGGGGGAAGGACGGGGGAGGGGGGGAAAGGAAGGGGGGAGGGGGGGAAGGAAAGGGGGGAGGGGGGAAGGAAAGGGGGGAGGGGGGGAAGGAAAGGGGGGAGGGGGGGAAGGAAGGGGGGAGGGGGGAAGGAAGGGGGGAGGGGGGAAGGAAGGGGGGAGGGGGGGAAAGGAAGGGGGGAGGGGGGAAAAGGAAGGGGGGAGGGGGGGGGAAGGAAGGGGGGGAAGGAAAGGGGGGGAAGGAAAGGGGGGGAAGAAGGGGGAGAGGGGGAAGGAAAGGGGGGAGGGGGGGAAGGAAAGGGGGGAGAGAGAGAGAAGGGGGGGGAGAGAAGGGGGACCCGTGACGGGGGAGGGGGGGAGGACCGTGACGGGGGTGGGGGGGGGGTGGGGGTGGGGGGAGGACCGTGACGGGGGGTGGGGGTGGGGGGAGGACGTGACGGGGGTGGGGGGTGAACTGTGACGGGGGGGGTGGGGAGTGCGGGGGGAACATGACTCGGGGGGGGGAGCATGACTCGGGGGGGGGGGGGAGCATGACTCGGGGGGGGGGGGAGCATGACTCGGGGGGGGAACATGACTCGGGGGGGGGGGGGAACATGACTCGGGGGGGGGGGGGGGGGGGGAACATGACTCGGGGGGGGGGGAACATGACTCGGGGGGGGGGGGAACATGACTCGGGGGGGGGGGGAACATGACTCGGGGGGGGGGGAACATGACTCGGGGGGGGGAACATGACTCGGGGGGGGAACATGACGGGGGGGGGGGAACATGACTCGGGGGGGAACATGACTCGGGGGGGGAACATGACTCGGGGGGGGGGAACATGACTTGGGGGGGGAACATGACTCGGGGGGGGGGAACGGAAACGTGACTGGTATTGGGGGGGGGAAACGTGACCTGGGTGGGGGGGGGAACATGACTGGGGCGGGGGGGGGGGGGAGACCGTGACGGTGGGGGGGAGGGGAAGACCGTGATGGGGTTGGGGGGGGGGAACATGACTGGTGGGGTGGGGGGGAACGTGACCGGTGGGGGGGGGGGGGAACGTGACCTGTTTGGGGGGGGGGTGGGGAAAACGTGACCGTGACTGCGGGCGGGGGGGGGGGACGGGACCATGACAGGGTTGGGGGGGGGAAACGTGACCGGGGGGGGGGGGGAAACCGTAACTGGGGGGGGGGAGGGGAGACCGTGATGGGGGTGTGGGGATTGGGGAGGAGGATAGGGGAGGGGGTGAGGCGGGGGGATGGGGAATGGTGGGATGGGGTGGGGGTGAGGGGTGAGGGGGAAATGGGGGGTAGGGGGCAGAATTGGGTGGCAGGGGAGTGTTTGTGATTGGAAGCGCCCCTGGTTGGATGGCCAGATGGGAGGCTGCTGCTCAGGCTCACGGGCAGCGTTTACCTGCGGCGAAGGTGGAAACTCAGGTGAGAGAGGCTGTGCGCGCGCTGAGCTTGACTCAAACTCAGGTGCTCTGATTTTTAAACAGGAGGCTCTTCCGGATTTATTGACCGTCCTTCATTTGGTGACGTAACCACCAGTTTTCGTTTATTTTAAGTAATGCTGAGTGTGTAATACTCTGGAATTTATTTTTGTTTTAAGTGACGGTCAGAGTTAATGTCCATTGCATCCGCGAGTGAATTCGCTTTGAGTTTCTGGTGGGCAGGCCGAACCTTCCAGTGTTCAAGTCTATTGAAACTTCGGGTGGTTTTCGTCAGTGACTTGTTGAGTTAAATTCCCTGACTAAATGTGAGTATTTTTTGTTGTTGTAGATCTGAAGGGGTTGTGTCAGCACCAAGTGAGATTCCCCGAATATTAAAGGAGAATACTTGCCCAGGGAGTTTTTAGAAGTCGGTCTAAGGCAGAATTAGGTCTGATTTTGGTGGGTGGCAACGCTATTTTTTCGGGGGTCTCTGCGAATCTTCCGCCGAAGTTGCGGCTGTTATCCTGGACACCCTCCCGCTCCACTCGCTGTTAGCTCTGGGAGGTTTAATTTGAAAATGTTGACAACTGGGCTTTTCACCGTTTTACTGTTTAGCAGATAAACTTGAACCGATAAAACACTTCCTCCCCCGTGCTCTAGAAACCCATGACTGTATTTCAGAGTTTCTAAATAGTAAACTGCGCATAAGTGGCGTAGAGATTATTTTAACTTGTAAGTATCTTAATTAACAACATTGGTTGCTTCTTTCATTTTCGCGGTGCACTGTTTTTGGTCTTGATGGCAGAATGGAGCCACTCAAATCATGCAAACTATGGACCTGATCAGTTATTCAACTCTTGGGAGTCAAAATTGGGAAAGCAAGTTGACTAAAATGTGTTTTGGCGGGGCGTGGGAGTTGGAGGGGAACTGGACAGTGTGATTTAAGGTTCAAATAAAAGCAAACTACTGCAGCTGCTGGAAATCTGAAATAAGACTATTTTATGAAGACTGCTTTGTTTTAATTTTAACAGTTCGATAGTATGGTATGGATAAATGGTATCAAGGTTGTAAGAAATGTTCTTCTAATATTTTACAATATGCTATAGTAGACCATGGATTATGCCAGAATTTTCTGCTATACTTACATTTGATTATTTCATACTGACCTGAGAAATCTGCACAGAATGCAAACTGTGTAAAGTAATGAGTTTCCTTCTGTTAACAATTCATCATTTAACTGGCCTTTCACTTGGTGTTCACTGAGGGATGTGGTATGCAACACAACAGTATTTCCATCATTTTTAATTTGGTTTGCATGTGCCCTACCCCGTTATAAGTTGCTGCACCAGGAAAATGGACCAGCTCCACATTACCTAGGAAAATGTCCAGGGCTAGAACACCTAAACCGTTGTCTTATACTTTTAATTAAAAAAAAATCAGTTTCTGGTAGGTTGAAAAACATTGCAAAAAATTGCACATTGCTGTAATCCAAAGTAAAGCTGGAATACGCTGTTTAGAAACTGATTCCTGGTGTTCAGGTGGGAGATCTTGTAGGCATTGATCTTGCAACATCAGGATGCTGAGCTAAAGAGCAGTCAGTTGTAAAGAGTAACCAAACTCTTGGTCAAAAAGGTGGGTCTGACATGAGAGGCAATGGATCTTTTTCAACTAGCACCCATTAATAATGGAGAAAA
The DNA here is from genome assembly GCF_965287045.1 of Carcharhinus amblyrhynchos. Lineage (NCBI taxonomy): Eukaryota > Metazoa > Chordata > Chondrichthyes > Carcharhiniformes > Carcharhinidae > Carcharhinus > Carcharhinus amblyrhynchos. The sequence continues at coordinate 154,479,324 of NC_137324.1, forward strand.
TCTAAGGGGAAAATGAGCAGAAAAGGCAGGAGTCAAAAGAAAAGATAACTTGATCTCAAACTCATTGCAGGTTAGGAAATTATTTGGGCATCCTACCCAGTCCCCGACAATTGTTTCTTAATTAATTTTAGGATTTTGATCTCCACTATTCTAACTGTAAGTCTTAAAGTGTTGATTTAGAGCAAGATAAAACTTTCTGCCCCTTGGCTATTGATTATTTCTTGATCTGGATCCAACATTCAAACGTGGTTTGCAATGCGGCAAATTTACAGTCAACTTATTGTTAGTGCAAAATTACTTTTACACTCAGACAGCAAAGTGGAACTCAAGTACCACATACCTGCTTCTTGTGGGTGCAGTAGCATAGTGATTATGTTACTGGATTAGTAATCCAGAGGTCTGGACTAATGAATCAAAGACACTTTTTAAAAAAAAAAGTTTCACAGGCTGTGGGCATCACTGGCTAGCTCAGCATTTATTGCCCATCCCTCTTGCCTTTGAAAAAATTATAGTAAGCTGTTGGTAGTGTGATGTAGGAAGTCAAGGTTTCCAGACTGTGGTGAAATCTGCTGCTGATGGCTGACAGCACCTTATGATTATTCAGTTTGGAATTGTTAGATCTGTTCTGAATCTAGCCCATTTATCATGGTGGTTGTGCCACACAACAAGTGGACCTCTCAATGTGAAGATGGAAACGTGGACTATATGGTGGTCACTTGTACCAATACTCTCACAGACACATTTACAAGTCATAGGTCAGTGATATTTTTCCTTCCTTTTGGTTCTTTCATCACCTGAAGGCTCAGTCTGATATATGTCCTTCAGCAAAAAGTCTCACAACACCAGGTTAAAGTCCAACCAGTTTATTTGATAGTAAACCCACAGGAACCTTCATCAGGTGTGTGGAAGGTTTGACTGTGTTTACCCCAGTCCAATGCCAGCATCTCCACTATATGTCCTTCAGGACACAGGCAGCTCAGAAGTAGTGCTCACCACTCTTGGTGATAGACACTGAAGGATTTCATTCTCTATCCTTGTTCCTCTGTGCTTCTTCCAAGTGATTTCAACATGGAGGATTCTGTAAGCGTGGCCATGTCATTGCTGTTTCTTTGCTTGTCAATGAGACATTTCTCCCAATTCTGGCACAAGTCTGTGTACGTTAGTGAAGATGGCTTTACAGTTGAAAACAGCTAGGAAAATGTCAGGTGGCCCATCCAGCTTTACTCTTATGAGACCTTTGTGTAGCTGTTGAATGGTAGGCCATTTCAGAGGGGAGTTGAGAAGCATTCAGACTGGGTAAAGATGGCAGATTTCCTTCCCAAAAGGATACTAATGAAGTAGATGTGTTTTTATTACAGGGTCACCGTTACTGATACTAGCTTTTTACTCCAGCTGTATTTAAATTTGGCAGTTGCTATGCTGGTATTTGAACTTCCCTTGGTATTCAATGGCATTATCAACTCCATATCCCCCACTTATCAACATCCTGGGGGTTACCATTGACTAGAAGCTGAACTAGAGCAGCAGCATAAATGCTGCGGCTACTCTAGGTTGGGAATTCTGCAGTGAGTAATTCACCTCGTTGCTCTCCAAAGCATGTCTATTATCTCCAGTGCTCAAGTCAGGAGTGTAATGGAATATGATTGCAGCACCCAAAAGTATGCAAAAGTTCATCAGGACAAAGCCCTCCATTAGTTGCCGACGCAATGTGCACCATATACAAGGTGCACTGCAGCAACTCGCCAAGGCTTCTTTGACAACGTCACCTACCAAACCAATGACTTCTTGGTCACAATTCTCTCCTTTTATAATCTAGATCTCAAAAGACAATAGCAACAGATGGAAACACACCACCTACAGGTTCCCCTCCAAGTCACACACCACCCTGACTTGGAAATATGTTGCCATTCCTTCAGAGTCTAACAACAAGGTTATGCAAAATCTCACTGTTACGACAAAAATGATGGATGAACCCAAAAATTGGAAGTCCTGCTTCTGAACGTGGAGAAAGGGGTCACATGATTCACAGAAGCAGCTGGGCCAATTAAATCATCAGCTGCTTCCACTCAAATCTGATATTGGTAACCCAGGTGTGTGAAACCCAAAGTGTGGAGTCGCCATGGTAAATGCAGGTTTGAACATTGTGCATTTGTTTCGCTAGCCTCCTCTTTGATGAGATAAGGTACCCCTTTTGGATCTGGTCCTGGGATAACTTTTAGGGGAGGTCAGGTGCGCATTGGAATTGTTAAAAGGAGGCATGAATGTGTATAAACATTAACTGTCAAGCTTGAAGAGGGCCTTCAGAAGTGTCAAGAGGAACTGAAAAGAACCTGGCAATGGGAACTGCCAAAGCATTTAAAAACCCTGCTCTTTAAAATTTTGAAATAAATTGTCTGGAGCGTGTTTTTTTAAAAAAAATGCTTGTTATTTTCATTTCATGTTCATGTTGACATAGCTTGAGGGCTTCCATTACTGGATTACTGCTGCAGGACTGATTTCACAACCATTCATTATTACTTGTGCCTGGCAGTTCACAGTTTAATTGACAGCTACAAGTGGTTATAGACTCTTGAGGTGGGGCTATGAACTCCAATGCTTGTTTTAAGGGATTATGCATTTGAATTAAATTTTTGGTGTCATAATGCTTTATATAGTTAAAGGAATATAAATGTAGAAAATTGTTTATTTTATGATTGAGTTTTTTCAATATGATGAAGTCTTGGAACTTTATTTTATCTGATTTGTGCATGGGCCCTGAGGTCTACCAATGGTGGCTACTGGGTGAATTGGTATGGTTAGGGCAAAGGGTGGTAGATGGGGGCATAATTTGCCACTACGTTGACATTGGGCTATAGGGATCAGTGAGGTAGATCGATAAGGGAATAGGTTAGCATGGAGTGTAGGAGGGGACATTTGTGCAGTTGCAGGGACATTGGTTGGCTTGGAGGATGAGTGCAGCTGTGGGGATTGTGTACAAGGCATGAGATGTTACGGATTTGTGTGGATGGAACATGGAGCCGGTACAACTATGAAGGGTTGTGAGGGATGTTTTTTTCATATTTTGGACACTGCTGGAGCCCTGAGACAGTTCTTCTGCCCAGGCTGTCCCAGAGTCCTCACTGCTTCCAGTGCACCTATCCTGACTTCTAATAAAGCCCACTCAACACCTCCCCCCTCAGACCAAAAATCCTGTCTGGGTTGCCAATTTTAAAATTGTGTTCATGGAGCCAGGCATTAACTTGACTCTATGCATTGGTATGAAAATCCAGACTACTGTGTATCAGCATATCAGCCACTCTATTGCCAAGAGCACATGCCTGGAACCTCATCAGCCAAATCTAAAAATGAGGTGCTAATCTGGTGGAACTATAACACAGGACGAATGCATTCTAAGCAATGGAAGCAGCATATTATTGTCAGAACTAAGTGATCCCATACTCGATGGATCAAGTCAAAATTCTGCGGTCCTCCCATTTTGAATTGTGAATGGTAGGCAATTACATCATCCTCAGCATGAAGAAGCTCCATGACCATTCCTGTTCCCAATGGTAGTGGAGCCCAGCATCGAAGTGCACTGTTGAGGCTGAAGCATTTGCAATCATCTTCAGACTGAAGTATTAATCTACCTTGGTGTCCTCCACCACCTGCACCATCATAGATGCCAGCACTCAGCCAATTGCACTCTGTGATATCAAGAAACAAGTGAGTGTAACGAATACAGCAAGGCTATTGTGCTCCAAAACTAGCTACGCTGTTCCAGCTACAACACTGGAGTCAAAGTGGAAAATTTCCCAGGTATGTTTTGCCTATAAAGAACATAACCCATCCAATTCATTCAACGTACACTCGAAGCATCGGCAAAGTATTGGAAGACATCACTAATAATACTATCAAATAGCACTTGCTCATCGATGCTCAGCTTGGATTCTGCCAGGACCACTCTGCTGCAGACCTCAGCACAGCCATTGCCCAAACATGCACAAAACAGCTAATTTGGAAGGTGGATTGAGAGTGACTTTTTTATATAAAGGCAATATATGACTGACTGCAGCATCGTGGAATGCTTGTAAAATTGAAGTTAATATGAATCATGAAAGACTCTCCACTGGCTTGAGTCACACCTGGTAGGAAGGTAGGATGGTTGTGGTTGTTGCATATTGATCACCTCGGCTCCAGAATATCAAAGCACTTATGACAGCATGCTAGGCCCAACCTTCAGCAGTTCATCAGTGACCTTCCCTCTGTCAGAAGGACAGAAGCTGGGATTTAGCCAATGATTAGTGCCCAGTTGCAATTTCAACGGCTCCGATAATGAAGCAATATATGCTGCATGAAGCAAGACCTGGACAGCATTCAAGTTTGGGCAGATAAGTGGTAGGCAATATTCAAGTCATACAAATGTCAGGCAATGATCACCTCCAGCAACACCAAGTTAATCACTTCCCTTTGATGTTTAATAGAATTCCCATTATTGAATTACTCACCATCAACATCCTGGAGGACATCAGAAACCTACCAGATGAGACATATAAATACTGTGGCTACAAAGTTAATTCAGAGGCCATAACTTGCCCCCTGACTCCCTGAAGGCTTTCTATCATCTCAAAGCCGCAAGTCAGGAATGTGGTAATTGCAGCTCCAACTACACTCAGGTTAAATCAGTTTGTTTCAATGACATTCTTTGCATAGTGGCAACAGTGTGTACCATCAACAAGATGCCCTACAGTAACTTACCAAGGCTTCTTCAACATCACCTTCCTGAGTCCACTCTGCAGATCTCAGCACAGCCTTTGCCCAAACAGGAACAAAAGAACTAAATTTACCAAGAAGAACAAGTTCAGAAGCATGAGAACACAAATTATGTCAAAATCCTGGAACTCATCTTAAAAATTGTGGGTGTTACTGGCACCCAGTTCAATAAAGTGGCGCATCAACGTGAGCAAAATAAATGCTGACCCTGCCAGTGATGCCCATGTCTCAAGAATAAGAGAAAAATTGAGTTGTGGTTAAAACTTCAGTACATCTTGTTTCTTATTCCTGCTTCTGGTTTCAATATTTCTGTTTTGTTTTGAAAGAGTGGTAGTTGTCTGTTTAAATTCTCCCCTTCGTTCCTGTTTTCCAAGATGATTTGTGTGACAAAATCTGGAAGTGGCACTTTAGGATGCTAATTCACATTAGGATGCAAATTCACCAAACTTAAAATATACTGTGAGTGGCACAGTGGCTAGCACTACTGCCTCACAACGCCAGTGTCTCGGGTTTGATTTCTGGGCTTGGATCGCCATCTGTGTGAAGTTTGCACGTTCTCCCTGTGTCTACGTGGGTTTCCTTCCGGGTGCTCTGGTTTCCTCCCACAGTCTGAAAGATGTGTTGGTTAGGTGGACTGACCCAAACAGGTGCTGAAGTGTGGCGACTAGGGGAATTTCACAGTAACTTCATTGCAGTGTTAATGTAAGCCTTACTTGTGACTAAAACTTTAAAAACTTTAAATTCTACACAGTCCTACTTTTTAGGGCAGGGAGTGGTCCTGGTGTCTCTGCCAATACTCCTCCGTTAACCAAATTCATGCTCAACACTTTATTGCCTTTTGTAAGATCTTAGTTATACTAAATATAGAAACCGAGAAAATAGGAATTGGTAATATTTGTCTCTTTGAACCCGCTCTACCATTCAATAGCATCATAGCTCTATCTCAACACCATACTCCTGCACTCTTCCCCATACCCCTTGACACCTGTTAGAGGCTAGGAATCTATCTATTTCCTGAAATGTTCAGCAATTTGGCTTTTGCAGCCTTCTGTGGTAGAAAATTCCACAGGTTCATCACCCTCTGAGTGAAGATGTTTCACCTCATCTCAGTCCTAAATATCCTATGTCCCTTGTTTGAGATTCCCAACCGGAGGAAACAAATCCCTGCATCCAACCTGTTCAGCCTGATCAGAATTTTCTATGGTTCTATTAGATCATCTTTCACTCTTCTAAATTCCAGTGAATATAAGCCCAGTCAATCCAATTTCTCTTATGACAATCATGCCATCCAGGAATTAGCCTGATGAACGTTCCTGCACTCCCTCTTTGTCAAGTATCCTTTCTTAGATGGGTGGCACAGTGGTTAGCATTTGCTGTTTCTCATGCCAGGGATGCAGGTTTGATTCCGGCTTTGGATGATTGTCTGCGTGCAGTTCGCATGTTCTTCCCGTATCTACGTACTCCAAATTCCACCCACAGTCTAAAGATGTGCAAATTAGGTGGATTGGCCATGTTAAATTGTGTGTCCAAAGATGTGTAGATTATATGGATTAGTTGTGGTGGATGTGCAGCGTTGCAGGTATAGAGAGGGGGTGTTGCATGGGCCTAGATGAGATGCACATATGGAGAGTCAGTGCAGACCTGATGGGCTCAGTGGCCTCCTGCGTTGTAGGGATTCTATGAATAAGGAGACTAAAACTGGTTTCACCAAGGCCCTGTACAGCTGCAGTAAGAAATCCTTGATCCTGTACTCGGGTCCTCTTGTATTGAAGGCCAACATACCATTTGCTGCCTTAGCTGCTTGCTGCACCTGCATACTAGCTTTCAGTGAGTGGTGTACAAGAACATCCAGCTCCCTTTGTACGTAAACATTTTTCAATTGATTTCCATTTAAATAATACTCTGCCATTCTGCTTCTCCACCCGAAATGAATAACTTCACATTCATCTACGTTACATTACATCTGCCACGTACTTGCCCACTCACTCAAGTTGTCTTGAAGCCTCTTAATATCCATCTTACCCCTCATGTTCCCACCAAGTGTTGTGTCATCAGCAAACTTACAAATGTTACTTTTGGTTCCCTCATCCCAATCATTGACTGATGTTGTGAATAATTGGGGCCCAAGCACTGACCCTTGCAGGACTCAACTAGTCATTGCCTGTCACTTCAAAAAAGAGCCCCTTTTTTTTGTTATATTTCCTGTTTGCTAACCAATTCAATATCCAAGCCAGTACCCTGTTGAAAGGTCTGGTCATCTTGGTCTAAGATGCGTAGGGCTTTAGGGCTTGGCCTCCACGTAGGGCATTTGCGATGTGACTACAGCTCAGAGGTCCCTTACAGAACAGACATTGTACACGGACTCAGAGTTCTCGAACAGCAACAGTTTATTCAGACCTCATCCAAGCATATGCAGGGAGACTGCTACTCCAAGTCCATCTGCAGAGCGATCTGACAATGTTACACAGAGCTCGCGTATTAATATAGTTCTTGACACACACACACACACACACACACACACACACACACACACACACACACACACACCCCCCCCCCCCCCCCCCCCGCTTAGTGACTGCTGAAAAGTACATCATGTGCTATTACAGTTTTCCAAAATAGATGCGAAGTATATAGTTAACTAACCACATTATCTCTAATTATAGGTTGTGACATATCAAAAAGCATTTGCATTACATTTGTTGTCAGCAAAATTGCCTTTCTGCTGACATTTTGGTTTGCTACATCCTACCTACTCAACACTATTCTTCCCTTATTATATTTCTCTTTGATTATTAACTTCATGTTTCCCATATGCAGAATTTTCCTTCAACATCCCCAACCTCATGCACTTTACTTTTACACACTAACTACTTTTGTGTGACTTTGTCAAAAGCTTTCCGAAAATCCAAATACACCACATCCACTGGTTCCTTATCTATTCTACTGGTTATATAATCGGAAAACTCCAGTAGGTTTGTTAAACGTGATTTCCGATTGATAATTCCATGTTGATTTTTGTTTAAACCTGTAGTGTTCTGTTATTGCATCTTCTATGACAGATGCTAGCATTTCCTTGTTCTCTACTTGACCTAGAAGAGACCTACAATTGTGTTCACTAATCTTCTTTTCTCTTTATATACACTTAGAAGCTTTTACCATCTGTTTTAATGTTACTTGTCAGTTTATTTTCCACCTATAAATCATACTCTTGGTCCTCCTTTGCTAAATTTTGCACTACTCGATCCTCAGGCTTGCTATTTTTTTTCAAGCAAATTTATATCACTCTTCTTTGAATCTAATACTATTCATTTATTTTGTTAGCCGTGGTTGGGCTGTTTTTGTGCCAGAAAAAAAAATACAACTGTTGCAGTACATACATTAGTTCCTTAAATATTAGGCATTGTCTTTTAACCATCATGGCTTTTAATGAAATTCCTTGATCTAACTTGACCACCTCACTCTTTATGCCTTCTAATTTCCTTTTGTTTAGATTTAGGGCTCTAGTTTCAGATTGTCTTCATCTTCCAATCTGATGAAAAATTATATAATGTTATGGTCACTGTTCCCTAAAGTCATGGTTTTCAACCGTGATTGTGGGACAGACTCTGAGCCCCAACTTTATTTTTTCTTTCTGCTAATTCCCAAGGGCGTGGCCACAGGTATTAGTATTAACCAATCAATGCAAGTAACAACTCTCAACTGGCTGGAGCGGGCAGAGGTAAAGAAAACCAAATTGAAGATTGTTGTATTATTCCAAAAGCTCCAGAGCTTCTGACTACAAGGTCTACATTTGGTGATTTCAGAACAGGGAGCTGCTAATGGAGACTTGGAATGAGCTTTCAGCTATCATGGCCCTTTTGAATGTGTGGATGTTGTTTGAAGACCCCCAAAGAAGCAGACAATGCTGTGCGGAGGGATGGATGACAAGAGTTAGAGAGGTGGAGTGAGGTGCAATTTTCGATACCAGTGGCTGCTGGCATTCATGGTTTTTTAAATTCTGTTTTCTGTTGAGGGGAAAATTTTCTTTACTCTGCTTTTAAAGGAAAAGTGATGCTGGAAATAAGCAGCAGCCAATAATAATGAGAGGCTAGTGATTTGGGGATGACTCTTGATTTTGAGAAATCTTTGCTTTCTTCTGGCGTTGTGGATTACATGTGTTCACACCTTTTTTTAAAACATTTACTTCAAATCTTCGAGAGTCATTCAAGAGTACCAGTCCCATGTGTTGAAACAGGAGCTGTGTACCTTTTATAAATGTTTATGGAAATAATTTGTCATTTTAAAGGTGGCAGAATCAGAGAAAAATCATTTAAGGGGGCTGGAAGCACTCAAGGGGCCCAATTTAATATCCTGTTTTGTGCCAGTTAATTTTGGTTGTGATTCACCCGAGCTTTTATTGGCAGGTACAAAATACCAACTGATAACACAGAGCAGGCAGGCTCTGCACAATTACATTCACAGAACATATCCAGAGCTAGAATGAACTCATAATGTCCTCTGAATCCCTTGGCTGCATTTTTTTTGGAGCTGCCACTTTTCACAGTTGAGTGAATAATCAAATCCACAGGCCCTTGCTAGCTCCCAATTTCATTGACATTAACCTGCACTATTAAGCCAGCAGCATTTCCACTTTCTAGCTCTGAAAATGATGAATAACATGGGGCACTCTGGCATTTTAACAGTGGAAGGAAAATTAAATGCAGTTTATTACTGAGCTAACAGCAAAAGACCGAAGATGCTGGACATCTGAAATAAAAACAAAATGCAGCAAAGTTTGTGCGTGGCTAGCATCGAGGAAGATTTCGTCCTGTTTGAGATCCAGATCAAGGGTGTCATTAGACCAGATCCAAAGCCACAGCAGTGAATGCCAGACCTCTTTCTTCTTTCTATTCTAAGAGAAGTTGGTCCCTCACTCCTATGAGATCCAAGTCCAGATCTCCATTTCAAAAATCAAAGTCCATTTCCATTAAACGGAAAAGTCATTCTCCTGAAGAGCCCAAGTCCTTGAAGCTGATTGAAATAGAAAGACTCTGTGAATAACACAGCAATGGGGTCCTGATCATCTGATCATCTTTGAACTAACCTCGATGTTTTAATGTCTTTTTACAAATGTGCTTTCCACAAAAAAGTAATACTGCTGTTCACTTAGCACGACTAAGTGTAGTTGAATGTTGTGAAACAAACTGTGCAGCTTGTTCTATGAAGCTTCCTCATTAGCTGGGAGGGTTCAGTAAAAATTATTGCTTTTTTTTGTATTAAGATTTTCATCTTTGTCAAAGTACAGAGATTCTGCTTCAGTGAATCTGTTGCAGCGTGTGCCAGATAATATCATAAATATTATACAACTGTAAATTTCTTAAGCTTCCAATCACCTTTTCTGGCCTCACAACAACAATGTGGTTAACACTTAACTGCCCTCCTGAAATGACCTCAGTTCAAGGGTAATTAGGGATTGAGCAACAAATGCTGGCTACATCCCATGAAATAATACATGAATAAATTAGGAATTACACTGCGATTTTTCTCAGGCATGTAAGCCTGACTGAGCCAAGAAGGGTATCTACAGCTTTTCCTATCAGTTTCCAACAAATAGAAAGTCTTAAACCACTGCGAAAGGCATAAACCTAATCAAAACGACTGCTAAAACAAATTCCATGAAGTACTGAAAACCATGAATAGATTGACTGTTTTTACGGAGACAGGTGGGTCAAAAACGTGAATTGTTTGTCTCCTTGAAGTGTGATACAGTTCTGAAAATATTGGGAACCACTGTTGTGAAGGACCCGCACAACAAAATTATTAATTAATCCCTTCTCATTGCTTAACAGCAAATCTAGCATCTCATGTTTCCTAGTTGGTATATTTACATTTACCATGTCACAAGTGCTTGTTACAAGTTTGGTTCTGCCACTGATATCTTCTTGGCTCAGTCAGGCTTACATGCCTGAGAAAAATCGTAGTGTAATTCCTAATTTATTCATGTATTATTTCAAGGGATGTAGCCAGCATTTGTTGCTCCATCCCGAATTACCCTTGAACTGAGGTCATTTCAGAGGGCAGTTAAGTGTTAGCCACATTGTTGTTGTGAATCTGGAGTCACATGTAGGCCAGGCCAGGTGAAGATAGATTTCCTTCCCTAAAAAGATCCATTAGGAATGTTAGATGGGTTTTTGTGATTGATGACGGTCACAGACTGGCTTTCAGTTCCGTATTTTATTAATTGAAATTTAAATTCCACCAGTTGCCCTGTTTTGATTTGAATCTGTGTCCCTAAAGGATTAGCCTGGACCTCTGGATTTTAGTCCAGTGACTATTGCCACTACGCCACCATCTCCCATAACTGATTTGTATAAAGCAATTCACGTTTTTGACCCACCTGTCTCCATGAAAACAGTCAATCTATTCATGGTTTTGAGTACTTCATGGAATTTGTTTTAGCAGTCATTTTGATTAGGTTTATGCCTTTTGCAGTGGGTTAAAACTTTATTTGTTGGAAACTGATAGGAAAAGCTGTGGATACCCTTCTTGGCTCAGTCAGGCTTACATGCCTGAGAAAAATCGCAGTGTAGCCCCTTGTGATCTGAACTGGCTATCTGTGTTTTTCACACACACACCACCTTGATTCTTCAATTTTTATAAGATGGATCGAGTAAGCATCTGCTTGGAGGGATCAGATATATGAATCATGAGATTTTTTTGAGAAACTCTGGAATTTGCTCCTTAAACCTCCTTACCCCTCTGCTAATATTCTCCTTAAAACCTATTTCATCTTCTCTAATATCTCCTTACGTGGCTCGCTGTCAGATTTTGTTGAGTGCTTCTGTGAAATGCCTTGGGACATTTTATGATGCTAAGGGCACGATGTAAATACAAGTTATATATTTCACTAAGTGAGCTGAAACAATAGCTAATTTAATTCAATCAGCACAATGCATCTTCACGTACTAAAAGTGAAATCAACGTTTCCCAATTTTCTGCTTAAGAAACCTGACTGTCTCTGATTTTGCCACTGTTTAAAGTCAGAAAAGAAGACTTATCAGACTAGCTCTGCTGAGCTTCTCAAAACAATGCGTTGGAGGTGTTCACTAATAACCAGGGCAGGTTGATAAAAGGTATTTGAGGACATTTATTATTATAAGTATTTGAATCACCTTAAATCTGTTTTCATTACATGGCCACACTTCTTTAAAAACTCAACATATGTTATAAAGCAAGTCTTCCTTTCACGGTGAGGGGGGCGGACAGGCGTTTTTGTGGACGTAGACGTGAGTCGCGGATGGTGGTTTGTCTCCCTGGAGCTGGGATCCGGGATGTCTCTGGGTGTGTCCCAGACATCCTGAAGGGGGAGGGTGAGGAACCGGAGGTTGTAGCGCATATAGGTACTACTGACGTAGGCAAGAAGAGGGAGGCAGTCGTGAAAAGGGATTATAGGGAACTGGGTAGGCAGCTGAGGAAGAGAAAAGCGAAGGTAGTAATCTCAAGATTGCTGCCTGTGTCACGGGAGAATGAGGGCAGGAATGGAATGAGGTGGAGGCTGAATGCGTGGCTGAGGGACTGGAGCAGAGGGCAGGGATTTCGGTTCCTAGATCATTGGGACCTCTTTAGGGGCAGGTGTGACCTGTACAGTAAAGATGGGTGGCACTTAAATCCCAGGGGGACTAATATCTTGGTGGGAAGACTGGCTAAGGCTACTGGGGGGACTTTAAACTAGAAAGGATGGGGGGAGGGAATTGTGATGGGGAGACTGGGACCGAGGAGGTTAGCTCCCAGGTAGGGAAGGACTGCAGGCAGTATGAGAGGGAGGTTAGACAGGGGGTGGAGAAGGGAAATGCCCAGACTGAGGGGCTGAAGTGTATCTATTTTAACACCAGGAGTGTAGTAAATAAGGTAGATGAGCTTAGGGCATGGATTGCTGCTTGGGAATGTGATGTGGTGGCCATTATGGAGACTTGGATGTCTCAGGGACAGGACTGGGCACTTCAGGGACCAGGATTCAGATGCTTCAGGAAGGACAGGAAGGGAGGCAAAAGAGTGGGTGGAGTGGCACTGTTGATCAGGGACAGTGTCATGGCTGCAGAGAAGGAGGATGCCGTGAAGGGACTATCTACAGAGTCTCTGTGGGTGGAAGTTAGGAACAGCAAAGGGTCGATAACTTTGCTGGGTGTATTCTATAGGCCTCCCAATAGTGACAGGGAAGTTGAGGTGCAGATAGGGAAACAGATTCTAGAGAGATGTAGTAATAACAGAGTTGTCGTGATGGGAGACTTCAATTTCCCAAACATCGATTGGAATATCCCAAGGGTAAGGGGTTTGGGTGGGGAGGAGTTTGTTAGGTGTGTTCAGGAAGGTTTCCTGACACAGTACGTGGATAAGCCTACGAGAGGAGAGGCTGTACTTGACCTGGTACTGGCGAATGAACCAGGACAGGTGACGGATCTCTCGGTAGGAGAGCATCTTGGGAATGGTGATCATAATTCTATCTCCTTCACAATTGCATTGGAACGAGATAGGATCAGGCAGGCTAGGAAGGTGTTTGTCTGGAGTAAGGGGAAATACGAAGACATCAGGAAGATAATTGGACAAATAAACTGGAAGGAGGCATTCTTAGGGAAAAGTACCGAAGGACGGTGGCAGATATTCAAGGAATGTTTGTCTGGAGCTCTGCACAACAACGTTCGGATGAGACAGGGAGGTTGTGGTAGGTCGCGGGAACCGTGGTGCACAAAGGCTGTGGTGAACCTAGTCAGGAGGAAAAGGAAGGTGTACAAAAGGTTCAGGGAGCTAGGAGATGGTAAGGGTCTTGAGGAGTATAAGGACTGTAGAAAGGAGCTTAAAAGGGAAATTAGGAGAGCCAGAAGGGGTCATGAGAAGGCCTTGGCAGGTAAGATTAAGGAGAATTCCAAGGCCTTCTATAAATATGTGAAAAGTAAAAGGATGAGAAGAGAAGGGATAGGACCTATAAAAGGTGAAGGGGGAAAGGTCTGTGTGGAATCAGAAGAAATGGCAGAGGTGCTTAATGAGTACTTTGCCTCAGTATTCACGGTGGAAACTGATCTGGGAGATTTTGCTACAGATTTGCAGCAGTTGGAAAAGATTGAGTATGTGGATATTAAGGAAGAGGATGTGTTAGAACTTTTGAATTCTATCAAGATAGATAAGTCGCCGGGACCAGATGGGATGTACCCCAGGTTACTGTGGGAGGTGAGGGAGGTGATTGCAGAGCCCCTGGCGATGATCTTTGCGTCGTCAATGGAGACGGGAGAGGTTCCGGAAGATTGGACGATTGCGGATGTGGTTCCTATTTTCAAGAAAGGGAACAGAGATAGCCCGGGAAATTACCGACCGGTGAGTCTGACCTCAGTGGTTGGTGAGCTGATGGAGAGGCTTCTGAGGGACAAGATTTACGAGCATTTGGAGAGATTTGGCATGATCAGAAATAGTCAGCATGGTTTTGTCAAGGGCAGGTCGTGCCTTACGAGCCTAGTTGAGTTCTTCGAAAATGTGACTGAACACATTGACGAAGGAAGTGCAGTGGACGTGGTGTACATGGACTTCAGCAAGGCGTTTGATAAGGTCCCCCGTGCAAGACTTCTTGAGAAGGTGAGAGGGCATGGGGTCCAAGGGGCTTTGGCCTTGTGGATCCAGAACTGGCTTACCTGCAGAAGGCAGAGAGTGGTTGTGGATGGGTCTTTTTCTGCATGGAGGTCAGTCACCAGTGGAGTGCCCCAAGGATCTGTTCTAGGACCCTTGCTGTTTGTCATTTTCATAAATGACCTAGATGAGGAAGTGGAGGGATGGGTTAGTAAGTTCGCCGATGACACGAAGGTCGGTGGTGTTGGGGATGGTCTGGAAGGATGTCAGAAGTTGCAGCAGGACATAAATAGGATGCAGGACTGGGCAGAGAAGTGGCAGATGGACTTCAACGTGGATAAATGTGTAGTTGTCCATTTTGGCAGGACCAACGGGATGAACGAGTACACTATCAAGGGCAGGAGTCTTAGTAGTGTTGAAGAGCAGAAGGAGCTTGGGGTCCGGGTCCACAGGACTCTTAAATCGGCCTCGCAGGTGGAGGATGTGGTCAAGAAGGCGTATGGTGTACTGGCCTTCATTAATCGAGGGATTGAGTTTAGAAGTCGGGAGGTAATGCTGCCACTTTATAAGACCCTTGTCAGGCCTCACTTGGAGTACTGTGCGCAGTTCTGGTCGCCTCACTATAGGAAGGACGTAGAAGCTATTGAAAGGGTACAGAGGAGATTTACAAGGATGTTGCCTGGATTGGGAGGCATGCCTTATGAAGATAGGTTGAGGGAGCTGGGACTCTTCTCCCTGGAGAGACGAAGGTTGAGAGGTGACCTGATAGAGATTTGTAAAATGTTGAGAGGAATAGATAGGGTGGATTCTCAGAGGCTATTTCCCCGGGTTGAAATGGTCGCTACGAGAGGACACAGATTTAAGGTGCGGGGAGGCAAGTACAGAAGTGATGTTAGGGGTAAGTTTTTCACTCAGGGTGGTGAGTGAATGGAATTGGCTGCCGTCAGTGGTGGTGGAGGCGAACTTGCTGGGGTCTTTTAAAAGACTTCTGGATGAGTATATGGGATTTAGTGGGATTGGGGGTTATAGATAGGTCTATGGATTGGTAGGTGTTGATGTGATCGGCGCAACTCGTGGGCCGAAGGGCCTGTTTGTGCTGTAGTGTTCTATGTTCTATTTATCTTAAGTCTTGAGAAATTGAGTTACAGCATGTTTAACAATGAAGTACCAAGATATCTGAAGCAATCCACAGATTACATGTGGGAATTCCTTGAATTATAGAATGCCTATGATGTGGAAAGGCCTATTGAGCCTACACTGACAATAATCCCACCCAGGCCCTAACACACTAACCCCATATATAACCTGTACATCTTTAGACAGAAGAAATATAAACAGAGACACTAGAACTATGGAGATCAAGCACACATGCGGAGCAAGGCGAGAAATTAGTTGATCAGTAATGTAAATAGAGAGATTTTTATGTATGCACAACTAATAGCCAAGGTGCCATCAAAGGTCCAAGAAACGTTATTGAGCAAATTATAATAAAAATAACCCACGTAACTGAGGGCGGTGGTGAATTAATGGCACTCGCTGTTTCTTCCACTTGCTTGCAGATATTATTGTGGGAGTTTGCATTGGTATTTGTAGTAATTTTAAGAGCCAAAACAGTAGGGCACCACTCTCCCAGGGGTTCTGGGACCTCCTAATATGAATAGGACAAGTAACAACAGATCTCCTTGACCAATCATATTTAAGAATCCTTACTGAGCCACGAAACCAAGAAATGCAAGTTAGAATATTTCATCTCGTGTCAAATCATGTACAGAAATTGGAAAGAAAAAGAGCAGGAAAGATGGAAAATAAAGGAACACTTGCATAACTATTGCATATCTCAAGTACTTTGCAGTTAATGGAGTGCTTTTGAAGTGCAGTCACTGTTGATGGAATTGAGAGTGGCAAAATACATTAAAAATTTATTTTGAAATGGAAGAGCCTGAACATTTCCTGGTATATTTTGTGGATATGCTTTCCATAAATAATGCATAATCGTGCCCTCCATGTATTCCAGCGCTGGGTTTCTCAGTAAGGTGCAGGTGTTGTGAAGCTCGTGGAGGAGCAGGGAAACTTGGACAGCAACAATTTTGTTTAAAGTTTATTTATTAGTCTCACAAGTAGGCTTACATTTACACTCCAATGAAGTAACTGAAAATCCTCTAGTCACCACACTCTGGCGCCTGTTCGGACACACTGAAGGAGAATTTAGCATGGCCAGTGTGCCTAATCAGCATGTCTTTCAGATGCGGGAGAAAACCGGAGCACCCGTAGGAAATCCACACAGACATGGAGAATGTGCAGACTCTGCACAGTCAGTGATCCAAGCCTGGAATCGAACCCAGACCTTGGCGCTGTGAAGCAGCGGTGATAATCACTGGGCATCTGTGCCACCCTATTTAATTGTGCACATGTAGAAGTTGCTGGCGACTTACTCAATAAACCATACATGCTGATGGCCTGGCCATCGCTCTTACTTCAAAGTCTGAGCCATTGTCATTAAATATGCAAGTGGGCCATTGGTTAGAGATTTTTGCCCTCACCCTGGCTCAGGTGTTTGTGTTACAAATTGCTTTGTGTGAGCAAATAACTAGGAGTGGAATATCTGGAACTGTATTGAATGGATGGCATTAAACCTCTCTCCTTGACTTGCAATCCTTAAATCTCATAGTTATGAAGGAATGACAAAAGAAAACAGTGAATTAGAGACAAACTAGATACAGAAGGAGAAATGGTAAGAAAAATTGGATTGAGAGAGGAGATACAGGAAGTAAAGTTTTTTTTTAACTTTTAGTAAGACAATTTACTGCCTGTCAGACTGAGATCCCACAATTTACTGGGCTGTGAGGTTGCGTTCTATTGCATGAGTATTCTTGCACTAAGTATTGGGCTTAACTTTCTGTGGCAAGTTTAATTTGTTTCATAACAATGTAAATGCAGTACTTTTTCTTTGAAAAGCATGAGAAAGTTGAGGCAAGCCACTGCTTTTATCGAGGCTAATGGCAGAATGATGCAAATCACCTGGTAATTTGGACTGATTTGCTCCTCGAGTGCAAATTGTTGGTTTTACACACACAATACATATGTATTAAATTTGCTGTTATTTTCCCAGAAAATCCAGGGCCATTAATTTTGGTACACCATTAATAGTTAATTAATAAATGGATATCTATTCATATTTGAGCCAGCCCCTAATAAATTTAGCTATTCAAATCCTGGTCTTGAGAAGGTTAGTGTACTAGCAAAGACCAAAAGTAGTTTGTCAGTTCAATAGCAGTGGAGTGGATATTCACATTCTTAGATAAAGGGTAATCTAAGAGGTGCTTGCTTGAACTGTTGCACATTGTGGAATACAACCCATTGAACAAGTGTTCCAAATAATTGCTTTCTGTGGGCCTTATTCAATAATTTCTTCAAAGTTAAATGCTGTCAGCAGCCGGAAAACCTGGCACCTGTTCCCTTTTTGCACAAATGCAATTGTATAATTGCTTATGGATTGTGTGATTAAAAATGATACCATGTCTCTCTAGGCTCTTAACTCGCCTCCACCACTGAGATTGTTCTGATTTATTACATTCAATTTTTGATAACAAAAGTGAAAATAATTACCAAAAAGCACCAATGGGTGGTGCTCATGAACCAGTTTGAAGACCTCGGATCTTTGCAGTGTTGCCTACAGTCCTTTTCATTGTAATTGTAATCATGCTGCTTTTTTGTAAGTCCATTACTTTTACAATTATTTCAGGCACATGGAGCATGCTAATTTTATTCAATGATTAATAACTTCAATAATGGGCAGTATTTTTAGGAACAAAAGTTGATGTGAAACTGTAATTTACAGTGGAACCTGCTTACAATAGAAACATTCTGAAACCTCTGTTATAGTGAAGAAGAATTACAGTAACCCAGGTCATTCACTATGGAACTGGAAATTGTGGAAAATTCTTCTGTTGTAACAAAATTATAACTTGTTTATTTTGAAAGTGAGTGTTTCTGTTGCACGCTAAGTAAATAGACCATAAGACCTGGAAGTGCCCAAGTGTCTTCCATTGATTTAATCTGGCGCAGAAGTGGGATGCTGAATTGTCTTTGATCTCCCAGGGAAGGGAAACATCAGCCAATGGTCCTGTTTGCTTCTGAAGAGCAGGGAGGAGCTGAGCATTGTGTCAGAATAAATTACTGCCAGGTTATGATCGATTTTAAAGAACTTTCTGAGCATTGTTTTTGGTTTTTAGTCTAGGCACAAATTAAATGAGGATGACTGAGGGCGGCACAGTGGTTAGCACTGCTGCCTCACGGCTCCAGTGACCTGGGTTAAATTCCAGCCTTGAGTCATTGTCTGTGTGGAATCTGTACATGCTCTCCATGTCTGCGTGGGTTTCCTCTGGGTGCTGCAGTTTTCCCCCACAGTCCAAACATGTGTCGGTTAGCTGGATTGACCATGCTAAATTGCTCCTTAGTATCCAAAGATGTGTAGGTTGGATGAATTAGCCATGGGAAATGTGTGAGCTTACAGGGATAGGATGGGGCGGAAGGCCTGGGTAAGACATTCTATCTCAATGGGCTGAATAGCCTCTTCTGCACTGAAGGCAGTCTATGATTCAACAAAATAATTTCAGCTTGTCACAGTGAATAAGCTAGAAGCAAGAAAGTAAAGGAGGCACCAGGTGAGATGATAACCATAATATCCTTTGGGTAAAGGGACAGGGGCAACTGAAAGGGAAATGTGCAACTGAATTTTTCAGATGTCCTCAGAATTTTACATCAGATGCCTTTTGGCCTATTGCTTTTTGTATGGTCTTTCTGCCATTTCCTCATATAAGAAAAAATATTCTCTTTCAAACATTTACCCAAATATTTTCAAAAATATGTTCTGGATTTTGCCAGTAACACGATTTCCAGTAGGCATTCTCATGTCTTAATGTGCTGCACAGAACAAATTTTCCCAAATTCATACTTTGCTCTCATGGAGAGCGTATTATATTTTTGCCCACTAGTATTCACTAATCAGTGTCAATTATTTATTTTTCTGATTTACTTTGTCAAGACTTCCCTCTTTAAATTTTTGAATACCTCTTAACTTTCATCATGAAAAGATTCCCAATTTATCCATTCTTCCATTATAAAGGAAACAGCTCATCCTAAACGATTGCCATGGCTGTGATATCCTGCCTAAGTAAAGATGCTCAAACTGGATGCAATACTCTAACTAGCGCTTAACCAATATAGATGTAACAATATTCCCTCTTGTGCTCAGTGCTTCTATTGTTAGACAATTTTGTAAATAGCTTTTCAATGTTTTTCTGACCCCCAGGTCCATGCTTCTCTGTGCCTTGTGGAGTTTACACAGTAAAAAGTCTGACAACACCACTTGTGGAGTTTTACAATTCAGTGTACATGCCCGTTTTATGTATCCAAAGTTCTTTGTTTCCTACCACCCTGCATTGTTTCAGTCCACTGTCGGCCTTTTAAAGCATAAGTTGCATAGAAATATTACTGGGAATAATGAAAAGGCAGTTGCACTAGATTTTTCTTATCTGTAGAAGACTGTAATCAAGTTCCAGATAGTCACTTTGAACAAGGATTTATAATGCATTTGGAGATTAATGAAGTTGCTTTTAATGAATTAAGTGTTTGTAGAATACTTGGTTGAAGAAGATTACACTACAGGTAAAGAAGGAAGCAAATGGTGAAACAGGATCCAGTAGAGTTACTATTTTTAGGAACCTTATAAATATTGGAAGATGGAAGGATAACCACTGCTTTTTCCTAAATTTGAGAGAGATGAGAATTAATGAAATAATAGCTCTTTTGTTGGATACTGGCAGTAGTATTGCAACTCGGGGAACAGTATCATTTGGATTGGCTCCTTCACTGTTGCTGGGTCAAAATCCTGGAACACCCTCCTGAAAAGTCCTGGATGTACATACACCACGTGGCCTGCACTGGTTCAAGAGAGCAACTGGTGTTTACTGCAGTGCACTTCCTCAAATAAGTTGCATTTATTCCAGGAGGATCTTGCCCACCTAAATTACAGAAACATAAAAAGGAACATAAGAACAGACTAGGCCATTTAGCCCTATCGTCTGTTTGCCATTCAGTTTGATTGAGGCTGAGCTATAACCTAATTCCATAAATCGTGCATCTTACTTTGGCTGGTCATGAAATAACAGGATGCATATAGGTAAGTAAGAGCAAGTTTGGAGATCTGGACCACTTGAGCAGACGGATAAGGGATGATGTATGCATTTTAATGTGTATCGTGGGGAATTTCGATTCGATGGCCAGATTTCTTTAAAAAAAATCTAAAGAGTAACTTTAAATGCAACTTTGCCAAAAGTAAAATGACTCTGTTTAAGTCTAATAAATTTATTTTAAAACTAGTTTTAATAAAAAGCAGAAAAGGCAAACATGAATATAATAAACAAAACAATAACTTTGGCTAAAGGGAGACCACAGATATATCTAATGGCACAGCTGTACCACGGAACTTTCTCAGAAGATCCCACTTTTCATGCCGAAAAGTAAGTTAATTATACATTTTTGTTATCAATAGTTCAGCCCAATAATTAGCTTATGATTTCACTTATTATTCAGCATGTCAATATTCTGAATCTAATAACAATCTGAGATCTTAAATAAAGTTATTCTATTAGTCCCTTCTGATCAGCAGACGTCCGTCTCTTGGCATAGATCGCTTTCTTGTTGCTATGGCTTTCAAGACATTTTATGTTGCACAAATCAGCATTGGCTAAATGCTGGGACCTGGTACAACACCAAATGAGGACCCATCATTTGACCTTCCTCCAGGTGTAGGCAAGCAAATCTTTTACATTGTAATGTAAATGTTCCTATTATGGGATATAATAAGTTTGCCTGCATCCACTGTCTTCTGAATTCAAGTTTACATCAATTATAACAATTTTGTTGCTGAATGATATCTTCTGATCGTTAATGTTGACTACTTGCACGTTTGTTTTCAAAGTTTAAATTAATACATTTTCAAGTTTAAACACAATATGTTTCAAGTTAAAACACATTAGATGCTTCTAATTTATGTAAAACATTTAATTCCATTTAAATCTTTTTAGTATAAAATCAGTTCATTTATCCTTGTGTTGAGTAAGATTGATTATGTTTTTCTAACTCCTGTGTGTTGGCTTACTAATGCCTGTAAGTTCAGTCTACTAAATTCCTTTCTGCAAGGTGAATAAACATCAAACTGCAAAAAGTGCTGAAAAATGCATAGTGGATAGAAAGTCCAGTAGCAAAGGTGGGAAATGACAAGAGACTCTTGAAAGCTTTCAGTTCACACAAAGATTCCTTTCAGGTTTACAACACAGAAGGCCATTTGACCCATTGTGCCATTGAACTAAATCAATAAAGTTAATCAAGTGCTACGGTACTGAGAGGAAGGGATCACGTAATTGAAGGCAGAAGGGAATCAGGAGAGGAGCACAAGGCTAGCAAGTTTTAACTAACTAGAGATTAAAATATTGTCCTTTCCTTCCCTTCTATGCAGAATTGGTATTATGGGGAAAAGAAAATTGATGCGGTGTTGATAAACTCCATGGATATAAATAGGTTTCTAAGAGCAGGGTTACGGAAGAAGGACAGACAATTGATAAAATATAATGTGGAACATGATG
The DNA here is from genome assembly GCF_965287045.1 of Carcharhinus amblyrhynchos. Classification (NCBI taxonomy): domain Eukaryota; kingdom Metazoa; phylum Chordata; class Chondrichthyes; order Carcharhiniformes; family Carcharhinidae; genus Carcharhinus; species Carcharhinus amblyrhynchos. Next base: position 154,501,310 of record NC_137324.1, read on the forward strand.
GATCATGTGCTCACTGTGTGCAAAAAAGGCTTGGGATTTAAGGAATTCCAAAAATAATTGAAAATAAAAGATGCATGCAGGATTTCTGCGAAGACCTGGGTCAGTGTACCCCAAGATATTTTGATAAATAGATGGCAAAGCTTGTGGTCATTTATCATCTTCCTTGATGGTGAAGATGTAATTGAAGCTGATTTTAGTGATTTCCATGTGTCTGAGGAGAAAAAAGTTGTTAAAGATTTATTGGTTCACCGATATGTGAGCTATGGAAAGTAATTGGTATGTATGAATGGTATATGTTCAAAGTTATACTAATATTGTTGGGATTTGTTTTCGGCATCGCTCACAGGGCAAGTAGTAAATGGAAGGGATAGGCTCCATGGTCTTGATGATCTTTTCTTATTCCTTACTTTCCTTTTAAACTGCTGAACCTATGTAAATTGAAGTAGGTATCAGATCCCTTATCGAGTGAACCAGAATCCAGGAGGACCTGAAAATGAGCTACGTTTGATAATGGTGTCTGAGTAGCAATTTATAATTGATGTGCAGAGTACTTCAAGCTGCTGCTTTATTTGGTGGCACCAATTGCTGCGTCCATTACAAACAATTTCAAATGTTTGAATGCATGTCTGTGCAATTCTATCTTTATTAGCTATAGTTTCATGTCAAAAGCAGAAAGTCTGTGGCTGGCAGGAGTGCCAAGAGAAGAAGTGTTTGTTGCTATGTATTAAGCAGAAAATGGAGTTGTTACTACATCTAGAGAAGGGTGCATCAGTGAAAAGGTTAAATGAAGAATATGATATTGGTACATCAACCATTTATGATTTGAAGAAGCAAGAGGAGAGGTTATTTAAATGCTAACAATTATGTGCCCAAATTAATGGATAATAGAAAAACACTGCCATCAATCAAAGCCCACATAGACAAAGTTTTACGAGAATGGACCAGGCAGCACTGAATGAGAAGTATCATTCAATTCAGTCAATTTATTATCATCACCCAAGTGAAAGAGAGTTAGATATAACAACACATGTGGATGAAAACAGTACACCTTAGAAAATTTTGGCAGGTCTGATAACATCTGTGGAGAGTTTCAAGTCTGGGTGACCCTTCATCAGAGCTGGTGAGCTGGTTCACTTGCCTCTCTGTCCAGCCCATGGACCAAGGCATTCTGTGGACATTCAAGGCCAGGCACAAGGCTTACCTCATGAGTAAAATGCTCACTGTGTGCAAAAAAGGCTTGGGATTTAAGGAATTCCAAAAATAATTGAAAATAAAAGATGCATGCAGGATTTCTGCAAAGACCTGGGTCAGTGTACCCCAAGATATTTTGATAAATAGATGGCAAAGCTTGTGGCCATTTATCATCTTCCTTGATGGTGAAGATGTCATTGAAGCTGATGTTAGTGATTTCCATGTGTCTGAGGAGACAAAAGTTGTTAAAGATTTATTGGTATATGTGAAAGGTTTGTCATGTGCCAAGTTGTGGGATAAAGAAGCTGTTGAGAATTGTCTGAATATTGATAACAATGCTTTGGTTCACCTCCAACTCTTGACGGTGAACTATTCAACATGATGTTGAATAAGGAAAAGATTGATAATGACGACAATGAAAATAATGTATTGAATGAACCAAGCAAAGGTGTCCATTGAAAAGTGAATAAGGATCCAGGTTCAATTCCCAGCTTAGGTCACTGTCTGTGCAGAGTCTGTATGTTCTCCCCATGTCTGCATGGGTTTCCTCCAGGTGCTCCTCTATGTGCCTGAACAGTTGCTGGAGTGTGGCGATTAGGGGATTTTCACAATAACTTTATTGCAGTGTTAATGTAAGCTTACTTGTGACACTAATAAATAAACTATATTAGATATTCCCTTTTATTGTGCAATCCTTTTGATTCTGACTGGAAACTCTTAAACACCTGAACTTGTCTTTATTTTTATATTGCAGTCAACCTCAGGCCACCCCCTGAAATGATCCAACATTTCTACACAAATGATTTATATTGTACTTGATATTTATGTCTCTGGGCAAGTGAGATTCTGAAGTCACAGTGTCTCATTATGGAAAAAAAAACTTACTGCCTTATTTTCTCGCTTTCAATCTTATTTTTAACTTTGCTACAACATATTCCACTTCTTGCTGTTTTCAATTCTTGTGAGAGTGGAGGTGAAGAGTACATGCTTTGGGATTTTCTGCAATACTTACTGCCCTTTTTAATCCAGCATTCCTGCTAAATCCACTAAGCAATGAAAACCAGCTTGTATGTAGCACTGTTGCTAATGAGGCCACAGATTACTTTGGGTCCAGGCTTATGGACTGAAAACTGATTACAGCAGGGAAAATAGCTGGAAAATATTTTGATCAGTGTATTTAAACTGTTTCAAAAAAAAACTCAGCTGTTTCACGGGAACCATTTTTATTAATAAATTGCTACAGAGGTCACCTATTCAAAATGGGAACCGCTCAACCGATCAGAATCTGGTACTTTCTATACTAGAGTCAAAAGTCTCAAAGTAATTTTTACTTTCGTATTTTATAGTACTTTTCAGTAGAGTAAACGTATTACAGTTCAGCCATTGCAATCTCGGATATCTGTTTTGAATCAGTGTTTTAACACCTTAGTTATTGGAATCAGAATAATCTATCTGAGCTGTATTTTTCAATAGGTGGATTTAGTTTGCTATCATGGAACATGCATGTAAAGGCTGGTGATTCCTTTTGCCTGGACCTCACTTGATTATAACAGCGCACAATCTTGTGCGAGGTGAAAAGCAAAAAATTGCCGCGCCTGTGGAGGCACATGACAACTGGTGACTTTGTGACAGTATCCATGGCTGGGATAGCGCAGCCTCCACTCACCTGGCAAAGGAACAGCATGTTCCGAAAGCTTGTGGTGTTTACTATCAAATAAACCTGTTGGACTTTAACCTGTTGTTGTGAGATTTCTTACTGTGTTTACCCCAGTCCAACGCCGGCATCTCCACATCATAGCGCAGTGGGCCAGGAGACATCAGTGGCAGCCGTTTCATGGGATCCTGCTGGGCGCCTGGGCCTCCATGCGTCTTCCAGGCTGCATTTTTGAGCGTAATCAGTGTGAAGCTGAAATCAGCATCTCCAGCATGATTAGTGGGCCTGGGACAGTATTTCTCTAGGCCACTCTCCCGGCCAGCAGTGGTTCCCTCCGATGGTGTTTATGACTGCTCCGTGGTAATGGTGTCTGACCCTGCCAAAGGGGACAGAGGCCATTGAGCACCCCCCCCCCCACCCCCAACCTGGGAGGTCAGGGGTAAAGGGGAATGTCTCTTACGCAGTGCCAGTCTGGGGGGATTGTTTTGTTGGGGGGGGGGAGGGTGTAGAGATCAGGGCTGGTCGGGGTGGGGGATGGCTACGGGATGGCCTGGGAGGCCAGCAGTCGGGGCTGGGGGAAGGGGAGTGGAGGAGATCATAGAATGGTGGAGCAGACTCAATGGATCAAATGGCTGGTGTGCTTCTACCATTTTGTGGTCCTTTATGGTTCTAGAAGTGATGACTGCTTCAGTGAGCTCTTATGAGATTACCAAGAAGGGCTCAGCAGGAAGCTGCAGGTTTATCCAAGAGGGAGACTAGCTGGGGATTGTGGTAGGAGTATGGAGGTCAAGGTATAGTGAAGGGATTAGTAAAGACAAATGCGCAACCAATTAATTACTTCTAATGGTTGTCCTGCTTATTATACAGCCAATTTATTCACAGCAAGGTCCCACAACACCACGAGAGGAACACTGACTAATTTTCTGTGGGCTGGAATTCTCCAGCTGTTTACACTGGTGGGATCTTATGGTCTCGCCAATGACGCACCATGGGCTTCCCAGCAGTGAGAAATCCCATTGGCAGTGGTGGGCACAGAAATTCCTGGCAAACGTTGCGCTGTTTCCTGACACAAGACGCATGCTGCGGGGTGTCCAGAGAATTCCCCTCGGTAATTCTCCACTGTCATTCTCTGCAGTCTTTCAAAAAGTTGTGATATGCACTGTGGCTTGTCAGTGACAGTAAACAATTTGGCCATAATTTAATGTCCCAGGCAACAGAGAGCAGCTGGGATTCTTCAAAAAAGAACTATGTGCCCAATGGGTGGGAAAATGGAAGAATTTCCCACTTTTTTTTTTGGGCCTACTTAACTGAATGAATCTCTGACACTCTGCACAATGCATAGTGCGTTGGAGTGATTCACGTGGAAAAGTGGGGGCTGGGGGCCTCGCAAGAGGCCAGCAGCATAGTGCTGAGCAGACCATTGTGCATGCAGAGATCGGTGCATGTGCACTAACCCCCCCCCACCCCCACACCATTTGCCAGTCTTCGCAATCGCTCTCCCCAACACCGCCCCCCCCCCCCCCCAAAAAAAAGTCGCTGACCTACTGGGCACCTGATGACCAACCCCAATCACTTTCGCTCCCTTTCCCATGGATAACATTTGTGCAGCTTTTTTTTCCCCCACCACCGATCGTTTTCCCCCCCCCCCCCCCCCCCCCCAGCCCCCATCAGTATACTCTGTCCCCTGGATGGTACCAGTGGGCAGTGCCAGGGTACCAGGCTGGCATTGTCCAAGGAGCATCCTCTTGCTCCTGACCTTCCATGGGGCTTCAACAGCCTCTGTCTCCACCAGCAGGGTGAGGATGCCTCTTCCCCATTATTGAGGAACAGTTGTAAACCCTGCTGGTGGGAACCACTCCCTGCAGGGGGAGGGACATGAGTGGGCCCAGAGAATATTGTTCTGGGCCTGCTAATCATGTGGAAATGTTAATTTTCATATTATCAACTCTGTGCCAATTTCCGGCATGGGGCTGATTGTGCTTTTTAAAAAAAAGCACCTTTTGATACTCTGACCAGCGTTGCATAAGGCCTCCCCACTGTTGTTTCCTGGCCCACTGTGCAGCTTGAGTAGCACAGCGGGCTGGCAGAATCCTGGCTAGCATCTCTAGTAGTGCAGCACTCTCTGTGCTGCACTGAATTGTCACCTTAGAATGTTTACTCAAGCCCTGGAGTGGAGCTGAAAACCACAATTTACTGATTCAGTAAGAGTGCTGTAAACTGAATCGAACTGATATCTGGCAATTTTGTTTGGATGATGGCATCCAAACACTCTTTACAATGTATAAACTCAACAAACAAGAGACATGATGAGTGCGTGTTTGCACAGCAAACCTCAGAGTACCATGCAGCGAGATAGTGGTATTGTCACTACTAATAATCCAGATACCTAGGGTAATATTCTGGGGACCCAGGTTCAAATCTCACCATAGAACTTAATGAAGATTGAATTATAAGTCAAAAGCTGACCATGAAACATTGTCGATTGTTGTGGTTCATTAATGTGCCGCCCTTATCTGGTCTGACCTACGTGTGACTTTAGGCCCACAACCATGTAGTTGAAATGACTGAGCAAGCCACTACTGCTCTCCCAGCCAGTGACATCCACATCCAATGAAAGATTTTAAAAGGGAATGCTTGTAAGCTTTACTTGCCAAGTACACAAAAAGATTTAAAGGTACCATTCATTGGAAGAATCAGCATGAAAGAAAAGAGAAGCAATATTGATTGCAAGGCCAATAAAGTTGATGGAAAAGATTAATAAATTTTATTCTGTTATAACACTGCAGATTTGTGGACTGAAATTCAGTCTGTAAGATCAAGACAAAGCAATATTGCAGGACGAACTGTTGTTTACAGTAAAAACACAAGCTCTTGTAATCGATCTAAAGGACGACTAAAAACAAAACTGGTCTTCTCCCCCGTGGAATAACCTCTTGAACACTTCATCGCTTGGAATTCTGTCCCTTTTATATCCAGGCAGAAATACTCTGTTCCACACGACTAAGCAAATGCATGGTATTGACATTCCAGTAGAAATCCTCTGCATTTTTGTTCTGTCAGCAATCAGCAGAGTCCATTTTGCAGGATTGGCTCCATATCTCAAACCTTATGGTAGTAACAGTCTGTTAAATCACCTAGTTTTAATGTGATAAGTAGAAGTAAGGGCCTCCTGACCCTACGGTTTTATTAACTTCTATTTGTTTTTTTTTTCTCCTAATCTCTTGCTGTGCTCATGTCGAGAAAATGATGACTGTAACCTTGTTAATAATGACTACTTGACATATGGAAAATTGGCAGGAACCTCAGTCTTGCCAATCTGTGTGCCTTGGTACACAAGCTTATCAGTTGAATCTAGCAAATGTGACTTTAGATCAGAAGGAACTAGGAAATATTGCAAGGGTATTGCTTTTAATAGAGAAGGATTTATCAGTTATTACAAATAACAAAATCTTATGTCTCAGTTGGTGCTACCAATGAGGTTAAGAATTTGCACTAAAGTACACGCCTTTGACCTTCCCTATAAATTACATTGGATTAGTTTTGTTTCAGTTGTAACACAAATCAAATTGAAGTTTGACCTACTGGGTGCTGCTACTGCATCAAGGAAGGTTTTTAATAAAGGTTTTATTCTTTGATCCATTGGGATTAGCCTATTTGAGGAAAGGAAATTCTACCATTTTCGCCATCTGGGAAAAATTTTGCTGCAGCAGATGGTATGTATCCATTGAAAGGAAAGTATTCTACGAGATGTAATTTTCAAATTTAAATACATTTGTACAGGCAGATGTAACTTATGTAATTGAGTCACGAACTGAGTCACCGGGTGCATCCAAGTTATGTAGATTTGAGAATTGTTTGCAGATGTTATAACAAACTTTGAGCTGTTGTACCATATTCCAGTTTGATTTACGAGTAGGAAATGTTTTTTTCCACTTACCGCACAGGAATTAGTGTCTGCACTATTTACATTTTTTTGAATGATTGTTGGTATTCTGATACACCGTAACTAACTTGGAAATCCCTTAAAGATGCAACAATTCATAGCTGTTGTTTTGTTTATATTGTTTCATAAATCATGTGTGCTCTGTTATTCAGCACTACATGCGTTGGAAGGTACAGATTGATGCATTTGCTTGTTGCTAAGAAACAGCTTAAAATGTTTGAGTCATAGGATTTGAGCATTAGGATATAAGCCAAGTTGATATTGAAATTTGGCAGAAGCTTACCAGAATAGAGTTGTCAGAGGTTGAGGCACAGCAGTCATTGGAGCCTTGTGCTTGTTGTTAATCTTCTGCTGTACATTGCTGTCTATTAATTTATTAAAGGTGGTATATAAACACTAGTTATTATTGTTTGATGTGTTTTTGTTCATTTAGTAACACATTTGAGACTAAACCCAATCTGGGAACTCCAGAAAGGTTCGCTTGTGGTTTGGGCAAATTACTTTTTCGTACTAGTTGCGTGTTATCCTTTCAAATAGTTATTGCAAGGAATACTGTGGAGGAAGCTGGTTTAATTGCATTGGGCGGAGGTCAAAAAGTTCAGGATGACTGCAAGAAGTTTTCGGTTTCTTTTTAACCAGATTGTATTTCAGCTTGTTCTTATTAGAAAATGCAGTGTTTAGAATTACTATTCAGATTGGAAGAATGAGAGGCTTGTGTTTATATAGTGATTTTCATGACAACTGGATGTCTCAAAGTGCTTTACAGCTAATGAAATTGCTTTGAAATGTTACTAAGCACTGTTATACTGCAGGAAATGCATTTGCCAATTTGCACAAAACCACATCCCACAATCAGCAATATGATATTAAGATAATCGTCAGAATTCTACCTCCCTGCCCACCATGGAAATTGGAAGGGCAGGCAATGGGAAGGTCCGTTGACTCATGTTGGGTTTTCCAGTCTCCTCGTCTCGGTGAGTGAGGCCAAAAAATCCTGCCCAATATGTTTTCGTGATGTTTGAGCAATAAAACTTGGCCAGGATACTAGGGATAACTCTGATGCTCCTCTTTGAAACAGTGCCATGGGATGGATCTTTTACGTTCGCACAAGAGGGCAGACAGGATCACTGTATTGCACTGGAGCATCAGCCTTTATTTTTTGTGTCCTGAGGTCATAGAATCATAGAATCCCTACAGTGCAGAAGGAGGCCATTTGGCTCATCGTTTCCGCACCTACCACAATGCACCCAGGCTCTATCCCCCTAATCCCACCCTACTAGTCTCCCTGATATTACAGGGCAATTTACCATGGCCAATAACCCTAACCTTCACACCTTTGGCGTGGGAGGAAACCAAAGTGCCCAGAGGAAACTCACATAGACACTGGGAAAACGTGCAAACTCCACATACTGTCACTTGAGGCCAGAATTGAACCCGGGTCCCTGGCGCTGTGAGACAGCAGAGCTAACCACTCTGCCACCTTGCCGTTTGTCGGATTTGAACCTGGAACCTTGTGACTCTGAGGCGAGCGTGTGGTTTGAAACATTAATTGAATATGTTTTAGATTAATCCTGTACTGCATATTTTCTTAATTGTGCTTCTGGAATCCAGCCATTGAGTCTGTGATATATGCAGAGATTCAACTACAAATTATTAGTAAGGGGATGCAGTAGTTTCTGGTGGTGAAGCTGGTAGTGAAGTTGAAATTTTGGAGTTTTCAAAAAAAAATTTTGTTGATGAATTTCAATGACAAATTTGATTCCAGAATCCTGTGAACATGCACAAAATCTAAATGTGGTCAAGCTTCAAAGTTTTTTGCATTCTGAAATTCTTGTTTAGTGGAAATGGCATTATCCATGGGTGCAAAAGGTGAAATAGGAATGTTTGAGGTAAAATCTGGTAATATCAGATGCAAGATGTTAAACTTTTTACCTGGCACTCTAGTTGTTTAGCTGATTATATAAGTGGTGAGCAAAGAAGCTTGAGGTCCAGATGAAATGCTATCTTTTGGAATGCATTAATTCAATACATTAAAGTTGCATGTGCTCACATTCATGTAAGATATTATTTATTTTGAGGCAGTTATATTTAATGTAACAGCATTAAAACTTAATGACTGGTGGATGAATTTTTGAGGTTTTATTATTATCTTGTGGCTTTCATCTCCTTTCTGAACAATCAAGTGATACCCTGTGATCTGGAATGCTCTTTAATGGATAACAATTAGTTCGTTTGTACTACTCTGTTAATGATTTTAACTATTTTCTTATCATGCAAGGGTGTCTCCCTCAAAACGACAGATATTAGCCCATTGGCCAGACTTGCAGATTAAAGCAACCAAACAATATCGAATTGTGATGTGAAACACGATAAGCAGCATACACTAACACTGTGACAATAGCTACATGTGAGAGATATAGGGGTATGAGCGAGTGGATCAAACTTAGTAAATATATAAATATCTATACTTACGTTATAAATTGGAGCATTTACCTTTGCAATTATAGCTTTTAATTGAGCCTCGTGCACAAAATTCTGGTACTTACGTAGCAAAATGGTTATCTCCAGAAATGCTTCTAATCTGCTTGCTGGTATTCAGTTTAGGTTCCATGGAAGCATTTCACTCCGGATCTAATCATAGCGTGAGCCGGATGCCAGCAATGGGGTGACAATGTCTTCAGCTTGAAAGCACCATTCATCCAAACAATGTCATGGAACAAAAACAAATGCTGATACTCAGCAAGTCAGGCAGCATCTGTGGCGAGAAAAGCAGAATTAACATTTTAGGTCAGCGACCTTCCTTCCGTTGACCTGAAAAGTTAATTATGTTTCTCTCTTCATGTGCACCACTCAATCTGCTGAATATTTCGGCATTTTCTATTTTTATTTCAGATTTTCAGCATTTGCTTTTTGACTAGTGCCATCATGGTGCCTAAACATAATTGAGGTCTGTGAGAGTGAGATGAAGTTCTCACGTAGCTGAAGCCCTGCATGAAGGGAGACACTTGTGGCTATTGGAGACCAATAGTTGCAGCCCAGAGTAGTTTATCAGACTTTTGACAAGCAAAAGTTCAGCGTTGGACTTGTTTGTTGATGCTTCTACAGTGTTCAGCTCCTAGGTAGCCCGTGGTAGTATGTAGCAGGGCCTGTGTAATGAGTGATGAGCAATGGCTATTTTTAAGAGCAAAAGATGTATTCAATGCTGCTTGATCTTCAGTGGCACCATTGTTGCCCAGACACACTCAACATTCTTGAGGTCACCATAAACAGAAACTTAACCAAACAGTTATCCTCTAAGATGGCTGCAAGAGCTGAGAAGAGGCTGGGCCATTTCTGCTGAGTATCTTGCCACCAGACTCCTTGAGCCCCTCCATCATCAACAAATCAGGAATGTTGATGCAACGTAAGCCATATTGTATGCAATAAGTTTGATAACATCCAAGATTGTAATTTGCTTGATTGCCACCTTGCCATTGTTTCTTCAGAAGGAACTCTTCAAAATGCAGCTAATGAAAATACAACAAAACTTACTCCAACTTATAAATCAAAGAAAGCTTTAATAAAGAAACATCATTACTCCAAACTTGGAGTCCCATCCTGGACCACCCCAAGCTCCCCACCATTCTACATAGTTCCATATTTATACTGAGTCAGCTGACTATTACATCACACTAATTGATTCCATGTTTTACTGGGTCAGCTGACCTTTACATCTTGTACTCATTGGTCACATTACATCCAATACAGAGTTGTCACTGGTTACGTTCCAACAGCCATTTGATTTGATACCCAGTGCTTGCACCACTGGTGGACCAATGCTGCAACATGTATTGCTGTGTCGAAGATACAATGCAGCAATAGCACACTTCCTTGAACAGTGCCTCCCTGTTTGGCAGACCCTATCACTAAGAAGGACAACATCCATAAGATCATAGGAAGGCCATTATCATCTTTTCCTCCTGGTAATCAGCCTTCAGCCTGACTTGGAAACACATGGCCATTTTTTCATCATTGGGCCAAAATACTGGATTTGATTTCAAAATACCACTCGTGCAAGAACTTGTGGTATTTCTCTGCTACCTAGAAAAACAAGGGCAACAGGCACATGGGAACACCACCATCTGCAAGACCCCCCTCTCCCCCCATCACTACCAGCAATTTACATGTAAGCTGGAGTTTGTTGCTACCTGTGGAAATGGGCACCAGCAGTAAACTGGACCTTTAAATGGGCTAATGGGGAGGGGGAGCATGATAACAAGCGCATAAAAGCAGATAGGATTAATTAAGTAGTGTAGACTGGCATCAAAAATATTTTGCACTGTTTCATACTTTTCAATATTAATCCAATATTGCTGCTGTTTTCATTTTGCATTGCTTGATACACAAATGTATTTGTGTCTTTTTCAAGGTACTTTACTATGGCAACAGTGCTTCTGTAACCCAGAATCCAACATGTCCATGAAGTAAATGGATTTGAAGGAAAAGAAATGCATCAGATTTGAATTTTCTATTGGGAAAATAACTCAATTTATTCATTTTATTTTGCGTTTAGCAACTGCTGCTGATCTTGATGTGTTGAAGCTACATTAAGTCATCATCCATTTCATCATTGCTGTAATGAAATGAAATTCAACTCGGCTGAACTGCTCTCCATTGCCCAGAAGCCTCCAATCTGTTTTGAAAAGGAAGGCATCTTGAAGACATGCAGAAAATCCACAACTAAACAGAGAAAACATCAAGGTTAAATTAGACTTATTTCTGTGTGTGTGCGTCTGTCTAAATTTATGAAAGGGTCAGAAATGAATACCGCTTAGTTGCACAAAAAAACTTGAAATCACCTCCCAAATAAAAAGGTTTGACTTGCCTTTTATAATTTGAAACAATTGCAAAGATTGTAAAAATTGTTTTATTTATTATTTAATGTTGCAGTGATATGCTTTCAATAAAGATGGATACTTGGATTTGTCATTCAGTTGAAGATTCCGATGTTAAATATAGTTTATGGCTCAGTATGTAATGTCTTAATGTCACTTAATAATCTTTGTTTTTAAAATATATTTTGTTTTTTTTAACACATTAGCTGGTACATGCTTTCCTTGTATAATAGCTGCTGTTGTGTCATTTGCTACGCTGAGTCTATTGCCATAGCTGTTCAATACTTGTGTTTCATCATGTCATGTGATAGTGTTGTTAGGTCTATCGATATGACTTTCAGAATTAAAGACTGAATCATAGATATGATTTTCTGAAACAATGCTTATGATTCACAGAAAGATTTAATAATGCTAGTTTATGTTGTCAAGGGATATTCAACATATTCTGCACTCGAGAGATTGATTTGATCTTTCTGGTGTAATTTGCTACTCTACCTTTTGAAGGATACTCAAGTTGAAGAATTTTCAGCTGAAAGATTGTAAGGTGAACGTGGAACTTGGCATCTCTTTTGTTGTAAGGAGTTCTCATTGAAAGAGCTTGTTTTCATTTTGTTAACAGAAGTACATTATAAAATATGGAGGATATCAGCAGGTCAGAGTTTGGAAATAAAGGTTCCAAGTTTAAAGTGAAAAAAAATCAGAAGTCAAATTTTCTGTTGCAGAACATGGGATGGGGTTGTCTTCCAGCAAGAGTGGCTGTTATATTGATTTCATTCATTCCAAAAGAAAACTAAATAAATAAGTGAAGAAACATAATCCAAGTAAATATAGATGGGAATTATCCATGTACTCCATGAAAAATAGTTTGTATACTCTTGGGCCTGTTGAAGAAAGATGTCATGATAAAGTTGAGTTTGTGAGTGGTAAATTGTCAAGTGCAAGGATAGATTTCTGGAGCTTTGCCTGCAGATCTGAAAGAATTTATGCAGAACTGTTCCTTCAGTTAAATGTTTGAACTGATCCATGGGGTGTGGAATGGGCAGAGAATGGGGTTGATTGTTTATTCATATTTTCTTAAATTCTTCTCTGCTTTTGCTTCAATCAAACATCAGCTTTCTATCGCAATTAATTGACCATGTTATTTGAAATGTACATTATTTAAACCAAGATAGACAAAAAAATGGCCTCTTTCTGCACTGTAGGGATTCTTTTGGTTCTATGGTTATTTTAAATTAACTGTAGAATTCCTACAGTGCCGAAAGATGCCATCCGGTCCATTGAGTCTGCACCAACTCTTTGAAAGAGCATTCCACCCATGCCCTCCGCTCCCTTCTATCCTTGTACATTTAACCCAGCTAATCTATACATTTTTGGACACTGAGAGGCAATTTAGCATGGCCAGTTCATCTAACCGGCACGTCTTTGGACAGTGGGAGGATACCAGACCACCTGGAGGAAACTCATGCAGACACTGGGAGAATGTCTTTGTATCATTACCCGAGGCTGGAATTGAAACCAGGTCACTGGTGCTGTGAGCTAACAGTGCTAAACACCGTATTGCTGTTGTGGAAATTTTATGCCTAAAGGGACTCGTATTCCTAAAGCTGAAGGCAAGCTGAAATGCTGAAACTTACCAACAGGATGAAATGTAGACACGGACCAGAATTTTAACGGCCCGCCTGCTACAGGAATCAGAGCGGATGAGGGGCAGACAATGAGAAGATCTGTTGACCTCGGGCAGGATTTTATGGTTATGGGATGAACAAGGCCATAAAATCCCACCAGGATAATTCTTGACATTGGACAATTGTATAAAAAGCTAAACACTGGAATTTGCAGTTCTGTGTTGTGAGGAGAGATCATAGAGCTAAACTTGTTTTCATTTTGTTGGAGAAAGTAGGATGAAAGATATGAAGGATGTAGATATCTATTGAGAATTCGGAAGCAGAAGTTGCAGGTTTAACATGAACAAACCAGAAGCCAAAATTACTCCATGCCTGAATTTCACACTCCACAATGTACATGGCAAAATAAAAATGAAGAACTAACTCAAAATTAACCACAATAAAATAAAATTTTGGGTAAATTTGGATATCCATTCATCTAAGAACACCTCCTGAAACTAGCTTTGGGATTTCTGTTAGAACTGGGATTTCTGTTAGAACTGGGATTTCATTGGCGATCAAGCCAATTGTAATTAGTAAAACGGTTCATAATGTTCTAAATTTTTTTATTAATAATTGAAGGAAATGATTTGTGGATAAATATCAACAGAAATTCTCTACAGCATGATTTGTAATTAGTTTAATTGTAGTGGAGTTTTCTGAAGTAATTAAGATCTCTACTTTGTGTAACCTTAATTTATATTTAATAGAGTATGTTAATTTTTGTATGGAAACTTACACAGGTGTTTTCTTGTAAAGTCATAAACAACTGTGTTAAGTTAGTTATATACTTATTAAGTGCTCTGTCACGTAACCATTGAGTACCTTGACTGCGCTCATTTAATTATTCTTAGTAGTTTTTTGTTTTTCTGGTGTAAGTTTCATCAATGTAATGGGATTAGTTCCTATGTTCAAATTTTCTTTAATTAACACTATCCAACATTATGTTCTTGTCATGTTAATTCTTTTCTTTTACAAGTTGGCTTTTTAGTTTAAAACTGTTGTTGTCCTGCTCACTTTGTGTGTTGAGCTTTATTATTCACTGGTTTCAGATAATTCTAATTGATTTCTAATTTGTAGAATTGCGTAAGACTTACAGCGATCGATGGGGTCGTCCATCCCGACTGCCCCTGTACCGCGGCTACGTTCATGGCCAGGTGTCCCTGGAGAGGGAGCATGCGGTGTCCACGGGCGCAACTGATGCCTTCCGCGCTTGTTGGGCACCACAGGGTCTGGGCTGTATTATAGATCCTGATAATCACATTTCGATTTAATGTTTTAAGTTTCCTTTCAACTTTGGTTTCTGTTCGGGCCGTCCCCCCTTCCTTTTTGGGGGGCTGCCCCTTCTAATTTGTTCCCAAGTTAATTTGAGTTCGTTTACTTGTTGGGTATGCAAAAGAGAGACAGCATAGTAACAGATCAATTGGCCCAACCAGTCAAGATCAGCGTTAATGTTCCAGTGAAGCCGCCTCCTATCCTTCCTCATCTAATGCTATCAGCATAATTGTTCATTTCCTTCTCCCTTGTGCTTGTATGACCTGTCCTTAAATGCATCTAAATTATTCCCCCCAAATATTCTCTGTGGCAGTAGCTCCATATTCTTAGTACTCTTGGATTCAAATGTTTCTTGTGAATTTCCTTTTTGACTTCTTGATGAATGTCTTGTATTAATGGCCTTTAATTTTTCTCTTTCATACAGGTGGAAACATTTGAGCGGGGATTTTTTTGATGCCACCTGCCAGAAGGAATTATCAATGCAGCTGAAGTTAATGGACTTTTGGGTGGCTTATTGCATCTGCCACTGCAGGTCTTGCTGCACTCTGGCTGGAAAATTCAGACCTTTCTCTGAATCTGTGTCATTCATAATTTTAAAGACCTAATTGGTCACTTCTTGCTGTCTTTTGGCAAGAGCAAAATGATCATACCTGTTCATACTTTCCTGATTTGGTTTAACCTCACCATTCTGGTCACATTCTCGCAAACTTTGTTTTGGCATCCTCTCCAGTAGCTCTCATTGCAGAATGTAATGACCTGAACTGGAAACAATATACCAGGTGTGGTCTAACCAGGATTCGATTTTTCAATTCTACCTCTAGAAATAAACCTTAGTGCTTAGTTTGCTTTAGTTGTGGCCTTATCAACTGTGTCACAGCTTTTAGTGATTTGTGTATTTTGTATTCCCAGAGGCTTTTTTCTTTTTTCACTTAGATTCTTATTTTCCAATTCCAAGTATTACGTGACTTCTTTATTTTTCTTGGCAAAACTTCAAGTTTGCCTATATTGAGACACATTTGACAATTACATGGCCATTCATCTAGCTTCAGTTATGTCATCCTTTAATTTTGCTGTAATCCACCTTTCTCAATGTTTATTATCCATCCTAATTTGGTGTTGTCTGCAAATTTAGAAATTATGGTTTTGATTCTTAAGTCTAAATCATTAATCTGAGCTGTGAATAATAGTGGTCCCAGCAAATAACCTGTGGGACACCATTTTCCCATCTTCTGCCTCTCTGATTAGTTATCCTTTACCAGTAATTTCTGATTTTTGTTTTGTAGCCAGCTTACTACTCTTTCTGCTATTTGTCCACTGACTCCACATGCTCTAATCTCCTTTTATTGATCTACTATATGGTACCTTATCAAAGGTCTTTTGGAAATCCAGATATATTGCGTCTACTATGTTAGCCTTGCCCCTTCTCTCTGTTACCTCTTCAAATAACTAAATTAGATTGGTCAAGCAAGACTTTCACACATGAAATCCATATTGACTATTCACGATTATATTTTTGGTTTTTTGATGTTTATCCTTTGTTTTCCTTGAGTAGGGATTTTGTCATTTTTTGTGTAATAACTCGAAGCAAGTCATAGAATCCCTACAGTGCACAAGGAGGCCGTTCAGCCCATCGGGTCTGCATCAACCACAATCCCACCCAAGCCCTATTCCCATAACCCCAGTACTTAGCCTGATAATCCCCCTGACATTCAGGTCAATTTAGCATGGCCAATCAACCTCACCCGCGCACCTTTGGATTGATTCGATGTGACAAATGATTAACCCTGAAGGCTTATTAATAACAAAAATTAAGTACATGAAGGGTTCAGTAGCATGATGAATACAGGTCCATTCCTAACTATGCATGACTAATACAGGTCCATTCTAATCATGCACTGACTTAAATTGCAACCCTTCAGCCCTGGGACTGGTCATCCTTTGCTTCTGATTGGTTCAGGTTCACCCGTTCATGTTCCATTGACTCCATGTTGTGTCACCCCTTAAAGGAGCCATGCCAGAGCAGTGCAGCAGGCTGCGAAAATTGTCCACTTTGTGTCCGGCGCTTTGGGTGATGAGTTTTTCATCAGGTTGCAAGCCTGTGAGTGGCACCACCTTTTCATTTCTCCTTGGCTGCTGTTTGTTTGCCACAAAGAAATACTGTAGCCTCTCAACATGTTGCCCCCACATTTCGATCATGGGGTCAAATGGTTCTATCTTCCCAAACAATGGTATCTTCAGATGGATTTTGCACTTCGACTTTGAGTGTTCTCCTCCTCCCTCCCCAACTCTGTGTTGTGGGGTTTTAATGTCTGATCTGTTTTTTATTGTCGCCAACTCAATGTGGCAAACAATTTAACTGAGTTTATAAACAACAACTGTATATACAAAGAATTCAAAAGCATGATTAATACAGGTCCACTCAAGCAACCTCCTCCGGATATGATGCTGGCATTATCCGACCCACCCCATGCTCTATGCCTGTTAAATTGCCCCTTTATTCAGCAGCTAGTGCTGTGACAAAGAAAGGGCAAGTCTTTCCTCTCTGTACTGCCCTTACTCTATGCTAATATGTCTCCACTCACCTGAGGAAGGAGCAGGGGTCTGAAAGCTCATGATTTCAAATAAGCCATAGAATCATAGAACGCTACAGTACAGAAAGAGGCCCTTTGGCCTGTCGAGTCTGCACCAACCACAATCCCATCCAGGTTCTACCCCCGTATCCCTACATGTTATTACCCACTAATCCCTCCAACCTAAGCATCTTAGGACACTAAGGGGCAATTTTAGCATGGCCATTCAACCTAACCCGCACATCTTTGGACTGTGAGAGGAAACCGGAGCACCTGGAGGAAACCCATGCAGACACGAGAACATGCAAACTCCACACAGACAGTGACCCGAACCGGGAATCGTATCCAGGTCCTTGGAGCTGTGAAGCAGCAGTGCTAACCACTGTGCTACCGTGCTGCCCAAACCTGTTGGACTTAACCTGGTGTTATGAGACTTCTCACTGCGACCATGCTGATACAACTGGGGGTGCACTTCACTGCTCCTTCTTACCCAGCCGGAGTGAAGAAGGTTGAGCGAGACAGGGACTTTGGAATTTCAACAAGTCCTTCCAGAGTAGTAATCCATCAGTGACTCTGCTCCAAAGAAGTTGCAGGCCATTGTGTTTTATTATGTTCCTGTGAAGTGCCTCGTGTTTCATCATTTAAGATGTTAAACAAGTGCAAGTTCTTATGGCTATATTATTTTCTAATCTCATTGTGTGATGTCAAGTCTAACTGATTCCTCTTTCTTTCTCGTATAGACTGAAGCAAAGTAATTAATACCCTTGCCATCCTTATTGTCCCTTTTGATTCTACTCCCATACTGACTTCACATTTTTTATTTATGGAATGTTTTACTCGTTTTGTTTCTTGATAATTTCATCCTTCCTGTTTGCCTTTTTTTTCCCTTCTCTCCTAATATCTTTGTGATCTCCCTTGTTATCATTGCTGCAGTATTAAGTGTACACCCCTTTCTTTGCCCTCAAATTTCCTTTTGTCTTTATTCATTTGTAATGTAACACGAGTATTTAGCTTTAGTTCACGTAGTTTTCACATTTAGCGATTCAATCCACTATTCATTCAGATTTCCTGCATATTTATCGTGACAAGCAAGCCAATTTTTGCTTTCTGTGAACGAGCTGAAGGTAGTGTACATATTATGAGCGAGTGATCCTGGAATGGGGAATCTCTGCTGATCTAAATCCAAGATTATCATGCGTGTTTTCAAGAACTCATGAATGCAGTTCCCTTGAGTCATCTACATGCACTTATTTGAAGTTGAGGAAGTTTTTTTATTTTGTGTCTATATGATAGTGAAATTCCCTCTACATTTCCATATTTTGTTTCAAAAAATGTTAAATTTATTTTAATTATGCTGATCATTGCAAACCAAATTAGCTGATCTGAACGATTACAGGGATATTTGTATTTAGAATTGGCATTGTTGCTCTTGCATTGTTCATGATTCTTCGCTATGATCAGTGACTGGTGATCCTGGTTGCCAGTGCGTATTGAGTGAGGACAGGTTTTAGACTTAATTTCCATGTAATGCAGTCACAAATTGAATAGCCTGATTGCTACCACTGTCGAGACTTGCAAATGAATAATTGCTGTTGGGAGGCCGAGAAGGTCCCTCATGCATGTGGAACACAAAGAGTTGATGAATTTGTGAGAAGGAAAAAGTTGCTGAGAGAATAAATACCCACCAAGGTGGTTAAATTTGGATGAGTCAATTCAAAGTGAAATGTCTACTATTGAATTTGACTAATTCAAAATTTCCACATTGTACGGTGAGCGTAGAAGGCAAATTTAGTGTTTTCAAAATATAGTATTTCTGCTTTTTTGAGAACTGCATTTGTCTATGACAATGAGACACTTTTATTTTGGTGTCTGTTGCACAATATTAATGTTGCCACAGCAAATTACACTTGGAATTGGTTGCCTAGCAATGTACATGCTATGAGCATAACAATCAAAAGGAAGAGCAACAGGACATCAACATATCAGTCGAAGTAGAGAAGGGATATGACAGAGCAGAAAACATTTTGGGTGGTGATGTACCTGTTTACATGTTATCAGTGTATTTGAATTGCAGGTGAGTTTGTAGTATCAGTTGTAAGTGCATTAGTATTTTGTAATCTATCCTGCATTTTTTTGAGATACCAAATATTGCAGCTTTATGTCCATCTAAAATTTATTGTCCCTCTTTATACTTTAAGAAAACGAGCATTTACTTTTCATACGAATTTGTTCAGAACTTAATGAGAGAAAATGCCATATTTTCACATCTGGCCATTATCTGCAGGATATTGCCAGATAAAACCAGTGCTCCATCTCTTTTATTGGAGCACTTGGCTACAGAATGTCACATATGCAGTTGTTGCAGAGAACCATTAGCAATAACTCTGGAAAAAGTGCTGCAGTAAAATTCCCCAGCAGTTGAGTAGATATGATGGATAATCAATGCGTAAATGCAATGTTAAAGTAATCAACTCTTTGGTCTGCCTGTTGCGCTGGTAAATCGACTACGATGGAAAATATGATCTGGATGCCAGTGCGCTATTTTTATAGCAAAATGGTAAACCACGGATTGGTGATATTGTGATTTTGTTGAATAAATGTGTGTTGTATAATCCCTGGATAATTTAACCTTCATGCTTAACCTTTTTACTGGTGGTCAAAAAATCACTTTCCAAAATCCAGGCGGTTTTGCATAGATGTAGACATGCATGCCTCAGTAATGTTACTGGCTTTGGTATCCTTCAAAGTACCAGCAATGTGTACTAACTTCTGAGTTCATTACTTTTGCAAAATATTTTCTGATTTATATTGAATAAACATTTACAGTATCCAGCTATTAAAATTGATGTATAATGTTTCAAATAATTTAGGTTTTTTATAAAAACCCTCTATCCCGATAAATAGAAACTTAATTTTGATTTGAAGAGTTGCTCAAAAATCTGTGGGCCCATTTTTTTTAGAAGAACCGAAGAAATAGTATCTTTGCCACCTTGTGGTAAGGCTCAAATTTTGTCATCTACTCTTGGGCTGATAACCAGATAATCTTTAAACCTGCTTTTGGAGACCCAGGAGTTGATATTTGGTCTAAATGGATCACCAACTGAGCTGAGTCAATACACTCGCATGACAGCATTGATGTCTTTAATGAGCTGATTATTGTAGAGTGCATTCCCAGCAAGCAACCAAAACCAGTTAAACTGTGTTTTGATCCTTTCATAAGTTCCCATTCTACAGACTAGAAGTCAAATGCTTGCAACCAGGTAGAAACCTTCAAAAGTTAATTTTGAGGAAGATAAATCAGTGCAGTTGAACATCATCTGCAGTGTCATGAAGTAGCAAGTGCAGGTTTGATTCCCATATTTGGGGTGGAGCCTTGTTGAGGTGATGGGTATTAGCTGTTGCTTTTTTGATGAGGTCATAGAATAGCAGGTACAGAAGTGGACAAGGAAAACACCACAATAATCAAAATGTAAATGTTCAATTTGGTGACAGATCATAGAACCATAGAAAACTTGCACAGAAGGAGCCATTCGTCCCATCTTTTCCATGCCAGCCTGAGGGCACCCAGATGCTCTTTGTAATCTCACCTTCTTCCTGTACTCGCCCCATAGCCCTGTAGCTTACAGTACTAAAGACAACATGTACCATCCCATGTAATATTTACAGGAATCTCAGAAACTTGCAAACCGATGCTGCCAATTCCAAGATTCTGCCCCTGCTTTAATTGCTGATCAATCTCTGGAATCTGCATAATTCTGTCGAACCCCCAGGTCTGCCTCCGTGAGGTTGATGGACAGTAATCCTCAGCCTGATTCTGGTAAACCCCATTCTAATTTTGTCTAACACTACTCAA
Source organism: Carcharhinus amblyrhynchos (assembly GCF_965287045.1). Taxonomy (NCBI): domain Eukaryota; kingdom Metazoa; phylum Chordata; class Chondrichthyes; order Carcharhiniformes; family Carcharhinidae; genus Carcharhinus; species Carcharhinus amblyrhynchos. The sequence continues at coordinate 154,522,334 of NC_137324.1, forward strand.
CTGCTATCAGTGCTGCAGGTCACTTCCCAATGCAACTAAGATCCTGTTATAAATTAATTACCTACCTTCATCAAATTGCATACCATTTTGCTGTATATAAAATGAGAGATTAAAAATTCAATATTTATGTAAAGGAATACATTAAATTAAAGGTTACCATTTTCAGAATAATGAACAGGATCGCTGAGATCAATTCCCATAGGACCAATAGGATTTTGAGCATGTCGTGTAATAATAATGTAGTTTGAATTGATCCGTTGCCTTGATAATCCTTTGATGGCATGATTATGTTATTGTTATAAAATAACACATCCTCCAGTTAACCATGAACAAAATGGTAGGAAATCTTCTAGTAATATTTTAAAAACCTTGGGTATAGGGAAAAATGCTGTTCTGAAATGCATTTCTGCCACACTTGGTTGAAGATGATCTTATTGTTATAAAATAGCATATCTGTTGACTGAGTAAAGCCACGGGAGATGTACAAGTGTATTAAAATTAATCAAATCATCTCTGGTAAATGTCTGGATACATGGAAAATAACTTCTCAATTCTGGCTTGATGTGATTCAAAACAATACAGTTAATTTTGAACAAACCCAATGGGATAAGAATACAATTCGTGAGGGAAGTAACCTCAAAAATTCTGGTAAATCTGTTGCTTTGCAGCAAGGTTGAATTATACTGAACTATAAGCAGTCCACCTCAGTTATTTACCATGACTGGTTAGTTGACAGCTCCGATATCAAGATTTCTGCAATCATTGTGGTAAGTCACTGAATTGGTACACATCTCAGTGGAATCTTCTAAGTCCTCAGCAGGATTTCAAGTCGACTACTTAAGTCTGGGAAGTCATTTAGTTTCTTTCTTGCTGCATACGTGCTGCACTTGTTTTTTCATTTACTGCAAAATTGCCTTTTCTCATTGAATGCTGCAAGACTTTGAGTGAGCTTCATTATTGTTGCTTAGTTTGCTATTGGGTGCATTCAGTTCAATGATTTCCTGTTGAAATTGCCAGTCAGTTTGCTTTCTGTCCGATTGTTGTTGACCCTTGTTGCTGGTCCCTTTTTCACCTTGTACTGCTTCTATTGAGGGAGTAATGAAAGAATAACTGAAGAAAGCAGAATTATGCTGAGATTATTTTGTTTCTTTCTCTGTCACCCCTGCTGTCTCTTGCCTTGCGATACTGAAGAATTAGTTCAGCTGGGGTGTTAGAACAGTAGGAAACAACTTGTGATTTCTTCTGTAACCCAGGTCCATTTAGTAGAATACATGTATATTTACTATTATGAAAGGGTTCATTTGCTATATTGTATCCTACAGCATGTTTTTAAGGAGTTTATTGAGCAGTATGCCCATGTGCTAATTTATTCACAAACATCACCTGTCAGATGCAAAAATATTGTGGAAAAGATTTGTAGACTTTTGACCTAGATCCATATTTTATATTTTAAATTAGTAAATTCTGTTATCTTAGATTTGTAGTCTCATCCATATCTTCTGAGTCTGTATTAAGTACATATTCAGCCAAAGTTAAGGTAATGAAATTTCTTGGAGCAAGCAGTGCTAATTGGACTTTTACATCACCATTCAAATCTCTGTTTGCACCAGAAATTGCTGGAATGTCAATACAGTAAAAGCTTAGCAGTGTTGTTGTCACATCTGAGACTTTGCCACCAATGTGTCCAATAAGCTTTCTCCCTCATCAACCACATGGCATAATAAAACAAAGTAAACTGATGTCATGATCAATTAAGGTGCAGCACTGAGACGTGAGTGACCTGCAACCTCTGAAATGACCTTAAATCAACTTTTAAGAAGTTACTAAAATTTAAAAGAACTGTTTTAAAAAATGAACTTGTACAATACAGTTTAAGAAGTAAATTGAAGTTTTCTGCAAATGCATTTTTGCACAGAAAGATGAATCAAGAAGTTAAAAAAAATTTCAGAACTTTCAAGGAGGACATGTGGGATATTTGGTTGAACTGAAAGTGTGAGTGGCTGCTGGGAACCATGAAGATAATAGTTCATCGGATGATAACCATGGTGGCATGGAAGTAGGTGATGGAAACCTTCATAGACAGCAGAGAAGTGCAGGAAGAAAACGTAATGACCTGACCAGGCAGGAAAGGCAAGCATTCAATTCAAAAAAACTCTAGTTGAAGCATAACAATTGTTAGCTTTTGGTGTAGTAATATTATTTTGTTTACTGGTTATTTGTTCAAAGCAGTATGCAAAGGTAAATAAGTCCCTCCTAATGCTGTGGAAGCACAGCTTTTCCATAATGATGAATGCTGCAGAGTTATTTTCAACGGAGAGTAGATTTGAATGCATGCAAAGAGGCTTCTCACAGTGTGAGAAACTTTTATATGTCTGTCTCTTTCCTCCATGCAGAGCACCATGATGCACAATAATTGAGAGCAGGTGGAGACACTGTCTTAAGGAGATTTACCTGCCCATGAAGGCAAGACCCTATATGGCTTCCATTGAGCAATTAGCATGGCCCTTCAGGAGGTTGGAATAGTATTGCTGATAGAAGATGGGTGTCAAATCCCCTTGCTTACCTACTAGCCAAGAATCACCCAAGGATGAGTGTGGAGAGAGATCGTTGAGATTTGAGAAATGCATATGTTGCAGTGGGTTGCATGTTTGAAATCTTTCCTGGCAGCAGAGTGGGAAAAGGAAATTGCAGTGGGACAATACTTGTGCAATACATGAGTACTTCAGGTGAATTGCCTTTTCTATGTATCAAATATGAAGGTAACAATTATTTGATATATAATTACATGCTGCACCTTTGCAACATTTTGCTAATCTTACCCACTGGGTCCACAGCAGACTGAGGAAAAGGAAGCTACACACACCCATTGGAGCAAGGGGGAAGTAGTGGGTGGGTGATTGGAACAAGTAATGTGGCATAGGCACTCCTGTTCTCATTTTGGTTCTAATATGGGTGTGGGGAGATGCTTCAGCAAGGCCAACTTCTTCCAACTGTCTGGGATGCCCACTTTTCTCATGTAACTTGGCATCTTCCCAACTCTCAGGCAACCGCTTGTGTGGGTAGTTATAAATTGATTGTCAGAGTATATCTCTACAAGAGCCATGCCTGTATCACCACCAGACCTCCCCCTGCTCCCCAACCACTGTGGATACAATTCAGAGTCGTGAGGAACATGCAACTAATGAGCATCAAGGTACCTGTTTTCAGGGTCAATGTCCATCTTCAAGTTTTGTGCTTGCTAATGAGGCCTTGCAGAACATGGTTGAGAACAGCTCTCCAGTGACGCTGACAGCAAGTTTTTTTACAGGAGGCACTTACCAGTGGTCGCAGGCCATTTATTCCCTTGTCTCCTTGGAGAAAGATCAGGAACCCACATTCTCAATTCAGACTGAGGGGCCAGGCATGGAGGCTGTAGACTTAGCAAATTTAGTTTGTGCTTGAGGTGCAGAAGAGAATAGGGTAATCATCTCCTACAGAGTTATCTTGTTATTGCTGTGTCACTCTCAGCCATTCTCAGGCTTTTGTAGGTAGTTCGACACATTTTTATAATTGTTCTCATTGATGTTGTGACTGTTGTTCTCCTCTTGCTAATGCGTCCTCTTGTCTTATTTTCATACTTTTTATTTAAGTTTTTAATGAACTTATAAGTATGAAGATAAGACAAGCAGTCATATCAGCAAGAGGAGAACAGCAGTCACAACATCAATTTAATGCTATGAAATAATTCTTTGACAAGTGATTTGCAACTTCATATTTTGGAAATATTTTTGACGCTTTTGTAAAAATATGCAGTACTTGGATAATGTTTTGTTTGATCAGAATGTACAGGTTTAGTTTTTTTTAAATAAAAGATCCACTGTTTCATTTTCAATCTTGTCCTTCCTTTTGTTTGTATCACAATGGGGAAATCATTCCATAGACTCGTTCTGGACTTTCTGATTCAGTTCGATCCTGCTGGTGAAGTTCTGGGAAAGGACTCCAGGAACTCTCATTGTCAGACTACCTAGGTCACCAGCTGCTATCGAGTCCCTTGCTCGCTGAAACTGTGCCTTTCTCAACTAGTTCAGATCCATCGGCATGTTGTGTGCCAAGTTCAGGGTTAGCCCTTCTTGCGGGTCAAAATTTTGCAGCGTGAAGCAGGTCACCAAGGTCAAACAACATCCAGTTTATCCGGGTACTGGAAACTTGATTTGAGCATGGTAATTGTCCTCTGTTGGCATGCTTGTACCTTTTTCTGTGTTCCAGTATTGGTGAGAGAGAAGGGTCAGTCACAATTGTTGTGGGCAGGCCACTTCACTTACTAATCCCAAGTGCTGAAATAGCTTTGTGTTCTAAAAGTGATCACCTTTCAACACTAACAGGAGTTTGGATGGCAAATACAGACAACTGAGAAAAATGAAAGAATTAAAAAAAAGCCCTTGGGAACACTTTATTACCTTCTGGAGAGAAAATTCACAGCTTCTCTCCTTTTCTGGGCTTCCAAGATCGAGTGTCATGTCAGGACCATAAATCAGGTCTTTAACAGAGTCCCCAGCGATTTTAATTACCAGCCCTATATGGCTCCAGTCAGAATAGCTTCAATTAATATTGCAAACTCAGCAATTTTATGGGTTGCCATTAACTTCAGTGGGGAGGCTCACAGTGAGTTGGGCCTTCCAACAGTTTTGGTGAGACCAGTGGAGCAGCACAAATTGTCCCGCAGTTTGCGAAGAATCAAAACTGTGGTGTATCTCCTTTGCTCTGCAAATTACTGTATTTTTATGTATTGATGATGACGTGCTCTGATAATGTATCATTACAGTCCCAGCAATTTCAGGTCCATTGTGAGATTAAATTAGGTTAAACACTTCATTTTCTTATTCAACCTAGGCCAGCTATAAGTATTTTCCAATGCACTGGAGATCTGCACTCACTCTTCCAATTTTAAACTGATTGCACTGTACTACATGTAGAGGATCAAGGATTACAACAGCCATTAAATGAAAGGTCATTCCTGCATGGTCAGACACCCATTCTGTCTTGCCAAAAATAAATACACAATTCAAGTAAATTTACAGTAACTACATGGTGCCTGCACTGCTCACATCCAGATGTGTGGTCACACGAGCTACACATTGAACATAGAACATTACAGCGCAGTATAGGCCCTTCGGCCCTCGATGGTTCCACTGGTCAGTGCAACAATCTAATGACCCTCTAACCTAACCTATTCCAATGTTATCCATATGCCTATCCACTGACCATTTGAATGCCCTTAAAGTTGGCGAGTCCACAACTGCTGTAGGCAGGGCATTCCATGCCCTTACTACCCTCTGAGTAAAGAACCTACCTCTGACATCTGTCCTATAATTACCACCCCTTAATTTAAAGCTATGTCCCCTCGTGTTAGCTGTCACCATCTGAGGAAAAAGGCTGTCACTGTCCACCATATCTAACCCTCAGATCATCTTGTATGCCTCAATTGGGTCACCTCTCAACCTTCTTCTTTCTAACAAAAACAACCTCAAGTCCCTCAGCCTTTCCTCATAAGACCTTCCCACCATACCAGGCAACATCCTGGTAAACCTCTTCTGCACCCTTTCCAATGCCTCCACATCCTTCTTATAATGCGGTGACCAGAACTGTACGCAATACTCCAAGTGTGGCCGCACCAGAGTTTTGTACAGTTGCAACATTGCTTGTCTTGTGATTTGTTGGTTCTTTTCATTAAAAAAAATGTTGGCTTCAAACCTTTCTGCCTTATTACTGCTTTACATTGACTTTTTCTGTTTCACTGACTTTGCTGTTTACTGTAATGATCATGGTTGCAGTCTGTACGTGGCTGCATTATGTACTAACCGCTAGGTACTGCAGCATTATCAAGGCTTGCAGTATCATCCAAACCTGTAATTTCCCCATCATGAATGTCTAGAGCAGACAAGCATATGTTTGTTTCATGTGCATCTTCAATTTTTTTAATATATATTTTAACAACGTTTCCACCTACTACGTTTCCACTATTGAGTAAGCTTGAAGTTGTATCAATATTGTAGCTGAACTTTGAGGGTGAAGTGTGCATCCTTTTTCTTATGGTTGGAAGGGTGTGAAAACAAAGTATGCCACTCAGTGGAGTTCACTTGAAACTTAATCTCCTCAGATCAAAACAAATGTAAATTTTACCAGATGACCCTAGCTGAGAAGTCCGATCACAGACTGAGAATAGCACTGTCTTATGTACCAAATTATTACCAATGTTTCTGTCTTGTTGCCTCCTACTGGGGTACTTCTTTGAAGACAAAAACAAAAATTGTTGCTTTAAGGGTTAGCTCAGGGTTTCGTCATGCCTCATTTTGAATCCATTTTGACAGTTTTTGATGTGTTCAGTATGAAACTATGCCATACATGCGGAAGCATTAGCTATAGTGCTTGTCATAACCTTGTCTTCTGTGTTAATGTTCAAAGTGCTCTTGTACGGATTCTTACAGATGAGTGTTTATGTCATGATGGCACTGCCCTCCATTTAACATGAGCCTTTCTCACTACTGTTGCTAAGTTTTAAGCTTATTTATCAGTGTCACAAGTAGGCTTACATTAACACCATAATGAAGTCACTGTGAAAATCCCCGAGTCGCCACACTCTAGCACCTATTCAGTACATTCAGGGAGAATTTAGCATGGCTAATGCACCTAACCAGCATATCTTTTGCACTGTGGGAGGAAACAGGAGTTCCTGGAAGAAATCCATGCAGATATGAGGAGAATGTGCAGACTCTGCACAGACAGTTACTCAAACCAGGAATTGAAACTGGGTCCCTGGTGCTGAGAGGCAGCAGCCTGACCACTGTGCTACCATGCTGCCATTGCCGGTACTGAAGCAAATTAGACATTTCCTTTTGTCATATTACAAGTCATCTTTAACTAGTTGATACATGCCTTTCAACATAATCTTCAGGTTGTGTTGGATCCAGTGGTCTTCTAGATGCTAGAAATTGAAACCATGTTAGGGAGGGTTAGCAAATCTGCTTCAATGAGGCAAAATGCTGGTGTATTGCTGCTGCTGCCATGAGTTGAATTTATAGCAAAAGACAAGGAAGTCAGTTGTTTGTCTAGATCTTTTGTGGTTCTGATATTGATTGTTGACTTTATTTGCTTGATTTTATTTGACTTATGGTGGTGATGTTCTTATACCTGTCTTTAAATGCTGAACTCGGAATCATTTGATAATCTAACTGACTGGAGGGGCTGATTGTGGACAAGTCTCCAGGACCGGATGGAGTGCATCCGAGGGTTCTGAAAGAAATGGCGGAGGTGATAGTGGATGCCTTGGTGGTTATTTTCCAGACGTCGCTGGATTCCGGGGAAGTGCCGGATGATTGGAAAACGGCTAATGTTATGCCGTTGTTTAAGAAGGGTGCCAGGCAAAAGGCGGGGAATTATAGGCCGGTCAGTTTAACGTCTGTGGTAGGTAAAATGTTAGAATCTGTCATTAAGGAGGAAATTGCGAGGCATCTTGAAGGGAATTGCTTGATAGAACAGACGCAGCACGGTTTCATTAAAGGGAAGTCGTGTCTGACAAATTTACTGGAGTTCTATGAGGATGTGTCTAGGGCGGTGGATAGAGGAGAGCCGGTGGATGTGGTCTTTCTAGATTTTCAGAAGGCGTTTGACAAAGTACCTCACAAGAGGTTATTGCAGAAGGTCGAGGGACATGGAGTTGGGGGTAGGGTGTTAGCGTGGATAGAGGATTGGTTGTCAAATAGGAGGCAGAGAGTGGGGGTCAACGGGTGCTATTCGGATTGGCGGATGGTGACTAGTGGAGTGCCCCAGGGGTCGGTGCTGGGGCCTCAGCTATTTACCATTTATATACATGATCTGGAGGAGGGAACCGAGTGTAGGGTGTCGAAATTTGCTGATGACACCAAGATTGGGGGAATGGTAAATTGTGCGGAGGGTGTGGAGAGTCTGCAGAAGGATCTAGATAGGCTGGGCAAATGGGCCAGGAAATGGCAAATGGAATTTAATGTTGGCAAGTGTGAGGTGGTCCACTTTGGTAGGAAGGACTATTACTTACGGGGCGAAAAACTGCAGCAGGCGACGGTGCAGAGGGACCTCGGGGTCCTTGTGCATGAGTCGCAAAAACCCAGCTTGCAGGTGCAGCAGGTGGTCAGGAAGGCGAATGGGATGCTGGCCTTCATAGCGAGGGGGATTGAATATAAAAGTAGGGAGGTCTTGCTGCAGCTGTATAGGGCATTGGTGAGGCCGCAGCTGGAGTACTGTGTGCAGTTTTGGGCGCCGCACCTGTGCAAAGATATTTTGGCCTTGGAGGGAGTGCAGAGGAGGTTTACTAGGCTGATACCGGAGTTGAGGGGGTTGAGCTATGAGGAGAGGCTGAATAAACTGGGCTTGTACTCATTAGAGTTTAGAAGAATGAGGGGAGATCTCATTGAGACGTATAAGATGATGAATGGGATGGATAGGATAGAGGTGGAGAGACTCTTCCTGCTCAAAAAAGACAGTAGGACTAGGGGGCACAGCCTCAAGATAAAAGGGGGGTGGTTTAGAACGGAGTTGAGGAGGAACTTCTTCACTCAAAGGGTGGTGAATCTCTGGAATTCTCTGCCCGTTGAAGTGGTGGAGGCTGCCTCGCTAAATATTTTTAAGACGCGGGTTGATGGGTTTTTGATAAGAGAGGGGATTAATGGTTATGGGGAGAGGGCGGGAAAGTGGAACTGAGCAGCAACAGATCAGCCATGATCTTATTGAATGGCGGGGCAGGCTCGAAGGGCTAGATGGCCTACTCCTGCTCCTATTTCTTATGTTCTTATGTTTATGGCACAGAGGGCTATCATTTGACCATTTGTCTGTGTTGGGTGAAAAAGAACTGTGTTTGATTTTGTAATATGGGCCTCGCCATTAACTTCAGCATCTCATCAATGAATAAAGGATAGGGACAGCATAAATTTGAACAAATTCAAGTCAAAAAGATGGAAGATGGAAAATACTTTGTAAATTTGAGAAGGGTTTGTGCCTTTAGCACAGTTTCAGGTAATGAATTCCAGAGTCTCTCTGTCCTCTAGATTGAAGTATTTCTTCTCCACCTTCTCTTACTTTTACCTATTACTTTAAATCTATGCCTCCTGGTTATTGACCTGAGTAAAATAGGTACTTTGTATTCAATTTATTTAGGCTCCTCATATTTTACACATGTCAAGTAAATCTTTCCTCAGCTGCCTCTGTTATGAAGAAAACCAGCCCAGCTTATGCAACCTTGCCTCAACTAAAATTTTCCCATTCCAGTAACATCCTCTCTGCACATTCTCTCATGCAATCACAGTCTACCTGTATAATGATTGGAACTGCATGCAGTACTCTGGCCTAACTAGTATTTTATACAGTTCCAGCAAAGCTCTCTGCTCTTGTATTCTAAGCCTTGACTAATACAGGAAAGTATTCTGTATGCTTTCTTAATCAGCTTGTCTATTTGTCCAGAGGCCTATAGACATGCACTTCGAGGGCTCTCTGCTCTTTTTGTACTTCCCCGTATCCTACCAGTGAGTTCATTCCCTTTCCTTGTTTATCCTCTGCATATGTTACCTCATCTTTCTCAGATTTAATTCCATCTGCCACTATCTGCCCACCTGACCATTCATATCTTCCTGCAGTCTTGCGTCTTTTTATTTCTTGCTATCAACCACACTTTTGTATCACTTGCAAGCTTTTTAATTTTGTCTTCTACGTTTAAGTCCAGATCATATAGGAAGTATGTTGCCTTGTACAGAATCCCACTGGAAACAGCCTTTCAGGCACAAACATCCATTGACTATTTCCTTTTGTTGCTGGACCAGTTTTGCATCAAACTTGCTACTTTCCCATGGATCCCACAGTCTTTTCCTTTTCTGACCAGTCTGCCGTGAGAGCTAGTCAAAGGTCTTGTTTAAAATCAATGCAAATTATACCAAACGTAATGCCACCCCCTTGTTAACTCCTCAAAAAGAAATGCAGTTTAGTCAGCTACAACCCTCCATGCTGACTGACCTTGATTAATCCACACCTTTCCAAATGACGATTTATATGATCCCTCAGAATGTTTTCCAGTAGTTTTTCCAGTGCCAAGGTTAGGCTGTCTGGCTAGTAGTTACTCAGTCTATCCCTTTCTCCCTTTTTAAATGATGACTGCATTTGTAAATGGTGTAGCTTAACCAGAAGGCTAGTACATCAGAGGCTTCAAATATAGAAATTTAATTGTACCAATCTCTTCAGTAATTATATAAGCTAATTTTTGCCCTGCGGGGAACAAAGCATGCCAATACATAACACTTATTTTGGTTTGAGGAAGTGGCCTACAAAACCAATTAAACCTGAGGCTTTACAGCAATCAATGTTGTATGTGATGGTTTTGAAGCATGGCGTGTATGACCAGATGTCATGTAATTACTATTTTTTTCAAACAGTCACGGTCAGTAACCTCAGTGGAATTTTACATTGTTTTTGTGATGCTTGAGGTGTCCACTCAATGGATCACTATGAAGCTCTCTCCTGTAGATGATTTGTTATTTTTCCAGCAAGAGTGACATGCTTTTTTCTGCTCAGCATGTCGTCTTTGCATGCACTTTACCCTCACTGAACATCAAAGCTATTTCCCTTTTTGTAGCTGACTTGCCAAATTGATTTTCTGACTGAATGATCACCAGATCCTCCTCATACAAATCCTTACCTGAATAGAAACTCTTGCATGAAATGTAGGAACTATTGCTAGTGTTGCACATGGAACATTGACTGTAGTTTGTATTTGGTGTCCGTCACAGAGTTCCTGTGTAATGCATCTGGTACCACATTATGGTCCCCAGATTCAGGAATTAAATACAAATCAAAAAACTTATTAAAATGTTCACATCATCACTCCAGGTGACCAGATGGGCTTGATTAGCATGGATGTGCTACAGGTCACAGTGATTAGAACAACCTGAAATTAAATTTAATCAAAGTGGGGCCTAAGATGTTACAATACCCAAATAATAACTACCTGGGCACATTTTGCAGCTACTGATTATTTATGCTCCAGCTTGCAGATAATCTGGTTTATAAACGCTATCATCAGTTCTTTAACGTTTTATTGAACCACAGCTATTCATCAACCCAGTTCCGTTATATCAGTATATACTTTCAAACAAAGTATGTAATTAGGATGCTAAATGATATTCACTGTCTATTTGCACCATAAATGCAGTAAATGGTACAAGATGTTAGAGAGCACATCAGCTGAGCTAAATGGCCCATAATCTGCAGACATTGCTAATGACTGGGGCTAACTGCCTGCATAGGCATTGGATTAAGGAACCAGTTGTAAAGCAGCGCTGAGCCCATTTCCACACCAGTGTAAAGACCATCTACTTCCACCTCCATAAAAACATCTGTCTCCACCCCTGCCTCAGGTCATTTGCTTCTAAACCTTATATCTATCCTTTTGTTGCTTCCAGTTTTCCCATCTTCGACCCTCTAAACTTGATCTTGTCCAAATCTATGTTGTCCATACCCTTTATGCATTGATAGGATTTGAGCATCACTGACTAGATCAGCATTTATCATCCATCCCTAATTGCTCTTGAAATGGTTATTTTGAGCTGCTGCTTTGAACCGCTGGAATCCATGTGATGACAGTAAATGCACAATGCTGATGGGAAGGGAGTTCCAGGATTTTGATTCAGCGACCATTAAAAAAAAGTGCTATAATTCAAAATCAGGATGGTGTATGTGGTTTGGAGATGGTGGTGTTCTCATGTGTCTGCTGCCCTTGTCCTTGTCCTAGGCAATGAGTTTGGAAGATGCTGCTGAAGGAGTCTTGGTGAGTTGCTGCAGTAAATCTTGTAGCTGGTATTCACTGCTGCCACTGTATGTCAACGATGCAGAGATTGAATGTTGAAGTGAGTTGCCTTGTCCTGGATAGTATCATGCCAGTGTGTGGTTGGCGCTGCATTCAACCAGGCAACTGGAGAGTATTCCATCACACTCCTGATTTGTGCTTTGTAGGACAGGTTTTGGTGAGGTGAGTTACTCACTGCAGAATTCCCAGCCTCTGACCTACTTTTGCAGCCACGTTTTTTAAATGCAGAACTTACGTATGAACAGCAGCCTGTGGTCGCCAAGAAACAGTCTCTGACTAATGATACACCAGGCCTCACTAAAAGTGTACACACTTGACACTTCAGGCCTCACTGAAGGTGTGCACACACTAAGTGATCATCTCAATGAAAATGCTGTTATCTGTTCTCCAATTCCTGAAGTTCAGCAACTAAGCAACAACTTGTATTCGTATAACACCTTTATCAGAGTAAAACTACATCAAGCCATTGGAGCAGCTGTTATGGCAGATGACCAAAGGTCTTTTAAGGAGCACCTTTAAAGGGGGGAACATGAGGTAGAGATACATAGAGCTTGTTTTGTAATATGCCTTTAGAGGATTGCAGCATGTCATCAAGAGAAGGGAGGTGTCATGTGGTCCTTCGGCCTGTGAGCAGAACACAGCACCCAAAACTCTGCTGCTGATGTCTTCAAGCTTTCCACGTATATATATTTTCATGTACCTAATTTAGATAAATAAATAAACCCACAGTGTGTTTAGCTAATCCTCTGAGTGACTGGTGCTTTTATTATCATTATAAAAACACTGCAGTTTAGGGAGGGAACTCCAGAGCTTAGAGCTTCAGCAGCTGAATGTGCAACTTATCAATACAGAGAAATAGCATTCAGTGGAAGCATTTGTGTTTGGTATTGTTAAAAATATCTTCAAAATGATTCCTACATTTGGTAAGATTGCCATGCAAACCATCACATTCAAGTCTGCACAAATCAGCTGGTGATCACAGAGCTCATCATTATCAATTAAGTGAATGAATTGTTTCACTTCATCTTCAAAGGAATTTGTATCTATATCTTCCCATTAGAAGCCATGATGTGGAGATGCCAATGTTGGACTGGGGTAGGCACAGGAAGAAGCCTCACAATACCAGGTTAAAGTCCAACAGGCTTATTTGGAATCATAAGCTTTCGGAGCGCTGCTGTTTCGTCGGGTTAGTGTGAAGGATTCCAAATAAACCTGTTGAACTTTAACCTGGTGTTGTGAGATTCCTACTGCTCCCATGAGAATTCAGTTAATCTCTTTATGGAGTGGCTCTTAACATTATCATCCAAACTTCTGACAAAAAGTACACAAAACAAATCAAAAGTTTTCTTTAGAAATTGACTTCTTCTCTGCAATTGCACCATTATTGTGTCACAAATAACATTGACAGTCTCAATGATGATCTTCTCTTTCCTTTTTAAAGTGATTTCATTGTCTCTAGTTTCTTTAAAAATTAATTTCCCGCATCTTGTGTGCTCCTTGTCATCAGAGGGACCTGTATTCTTTGTTAATGTTAGTGCCTTTGCTTTCAAACTTCGAGCAAAACTTCTAACTAAGGCTAACAATTATAAAGCATCCAATAAAGCTACGTCAACATATTACAGCAATTTGTTGATGACATTAATTCTTTGAAGTAAATGGCTCCACAAGACAGTTAAAAACTGCAATATTGCACTTTTCAAATTGCTCAGGATTTTGCTTCAGTTTTCACGTGTGGTTTCTCTGAATTTGACGTGGCTATGTCTAATAAGCATTCCTTTGTATTGACAAAATTCACTTTCAAAGCCAGAACAGCATCTGCGTGATGTCTTTTGACTGTCAAATGTTTTCCCTGTGTCTGTTCCAAGCGTGATTGCAGCATATTCCACCAATGCAAAAAAATACATGCAAGTTTGACCAAATTGAAAAAAAATGTACGGCTGCTCCACATGATTCAGCTACTGCATTGCAGATTATATTCAAAGAGCGACTGGAACATGGGATAAAGAATGCACAGGGGCTTGCATTGTTCACTCTTGTTTGTAGACCAGAATATTTTCCTGCCACATTTGTGGCATTTTCAAGCTCTACCCTCAACAATGTTTGATGTCCAAACCTAAATTTGCAATGATTTCCAAAACAGCTGTGTCCAGACATTCAACATATGTGATTGTAGCTGGATAAAACAGAAAAATCACTTTACAACTTCATCAGTGGTCACATATCTTAAATTTAACATTTAATTAAGAACATAAGAACATAAGAAATAGGAGCAGGAGTAGGCCATCTAGCCCCTCAAGCCTGCCCCGCCGTTCAATAAGATCATGGCTGATCTGTCGTGGCTCAGTTCCACTTTCCCGCCCTCTCCCCATAACTCTTAATCCCCTCTCTTATCAAGAACCCATCAACCCGCTTCTTAAAAATATTTAGCGAGGCAGCCTCCACCACTTCAACGGGCAGAGAATTCCAGAGATTCACCACCCTTTGAGTGAAGAAGTTCCTCCTCAACTCCGTTCTAAACCGCCTCCCCTTTATCTTGAGGCTGTGCCCCCTAGTCCTACTGTCTTTTTTGAGCGGGAAGAGTCTCTCCACCTCTATCCTATCCTTCCCATTCATCATCTTGTACGTCTCAATGAGATCTCCCCTCATTCTTCTAAACTCTAACGAGTACAAGCCTAGTTTATTCAGCCTCTCCTCATAGCTCAACCCCCTCAACTCCGGTATCAGCCTAGTAAACCTCCTCTGCACTCCCTCCAAGGCCAAAATATCCTTGCGCAGGTGCGGCGCCCAAAACTGCACACAGTACTCCAGCTGCGGCCTCACCAATGCCCTATACAGCTGCAGCAAGACCTCCCTACTTTTATATTCAATCCCCCTCGCTATGAAGGCCAGCATCCCATTCGCCTTCCTGACCACCTGCTGCACCTGCAAGCTGGGTTTTTGCGACTCATGCACAAGGACCCCGAGGTCCCTCTGCACATCTGGTGTTGAATCAATTATTATGGAGTAGTTTTTGGCATCATCTACTTCATTAGTGAATTGGTTTCTGAACTGTTCTGCCATTATAGTTATGAAGTCATCATACGTGCTGTGCGATAAAAATTTAGACTACCCTGAGACATAATATTGATAGCTTTTCAGATACTCTTTGAGAAGTTTGTCAAATTCACTGAGTTGTTTAGGGCAGGCTAAAAATTACCAGTCATTTTTTCCAGATAATTTCTGTCTTTGAATAAATGCACACATAGCCTTAATATGACTTTTGGAAATTTCATAATCAGTAAGATTGCTTCCAACTTTTCTTCAATTAGAGTACCAGTTGACAAACAATTGTTTCTCTCTACTAGGGCCAGGGAATAATTTACAAACACAACAGCAGACTACCTTAGAGCTTTCTGAAAAAAAAACAACCAATATCTCCTTTCTGTCATGCCATTTCTCTTCACCCTCAGAAAATGGGATCCACGAAGACTTCTAAACTGTATCAAAGCTCAAACTCTTTTCCCAAATTCGCTAAATTCCCAAAGTCATGATTAATTTTAAGTTTCCACCAATTACTACTTAAATGGCTGAAAAAGATGTTTGGATTCCTTTTTATGTTGGCTCTGAGTTTCTTTTCATAATCTGCTTTTGTTTCTCTTATTTGCTTTTTCAGTAACCTTCTCTGCAGCTTCCGTACTTGGCCTGGTTCTCCTTTGTATTATCCATCTAATATTGATCAGAAGCACATTTTTTCTTTTTCTACTTAATCTCTATCTCTTTTGTTATCTAAGAAACTCTGGATTTGTTTGCCCTTTGTGAGGATATACCTTGAACTATCCCTTATTTAAAGGCAATCCAGTGTTCAGTTACAACTTTCGCGGCTCATTTTTGGTTCTGGCTCAGGTAAATTGGAATCATTCTTATTCCATTGAAGTTTGCTTCCCCCTTGTTAATTCTTACGTTGGATTGCTCATCGTCCTTTTCCATAGCCAAGTTAAACATTATGATGCATTGTTCACTGTCCCCAAAATATTTCCTTTTCACTTGATCCACATGGCTCACCTCATTCCCAGGAACCAGGTCCGGTGATGCTCCTGGCCAGTGAACTCACTGCCTATGAGGGCAGGTAACCCAGTATTGAATGTATACCTGTGGTTCTTCAGGATAAGCAATTACCCAGGTCAGCAATTTTGGTTGGAATTACATGTTTATATAGCAGTTTGTGATCACATTTGTCCTTAAAGGTGGCAAATGGGGACCTACTAAAGAAACATCAAATTTATTTGATTTGATTTATTATTGTTGCATGTATTAGCATACAGTGAAAAGCATTGTTTCTTGCATGCTATAAAAAGCATACCGTTTATTGGGAAGGAAAGGAAAGGGTGCAGAATGTAGTCTTACAGTAGTAGCTAGCTTGTAGAGAAAGATCAACTTAATATAAGGTAGGTTCATTCAAAAGTCTGATGGCAGCAGGGATAAAGCTGTTCTTGAATCAGTTGGTACATGACCTCAGACTTTCTTATCTTTTTCCTACCATAAGGAGGTATCTGGGGTGTGTAGGGGGCCTTAATTATGCTGGCTGTTTTTCTGAGGAAGCGGGAAGTGTAGACAGAATAGGAGACTGGTTTGCATGATGGACTGGGGTTCGTTCACAACCCTTTGTACTTGTTGTGCCATCATTTAAATGTGACCTTTATTTGGCCAAAACCTGACTGGCCTTCACACAACTTTTTTGGGAGCATCGCCCCCAAAGTATTGTAGTAAGTGTCGAATTTGTGTAAAAATTGGAGTAAATCCCATTTGTTTTTTTCAGCAGGAGTTTCAAAATAGATCTCCCACACTGTGCATTACAGTGAATCACGCTAAAATTCAGGAATTGGGTCTATTCCTGCTGGAGAGGCTGGCGGCAGAGCACTAAGCGGGCCACTGCGCATGCCCTGATATGTCATAGAGAAGATCGGTGCATGCGCAGTAGCCCCGCACTGCCAGACTCTCGATTTTTAGTCAGCTCAGTCGTTGCCCAGCCCCACGACCCTCACATCACTGGCCCTTCAAACCCTCACAGCCTGATCCCTGGCCCCGCAAATATGTCTGGACCAGCCTCGACTCCCCTCTGCCCCTGGCCCATCTCAATCTCCTGATCCCCTCCCACCCTTCCGCCCCACCTGAATACCATCCCTGATCACTGACCTCCCTCCCTCTCCTCTTGATTTGTATGCAGAGTGGCAGGACTGTCCCCGCCACCCCCCCCCCCCCCCCATCTCTACTGATAATCCCCAGAGGCCCTGTCCCTCAATGCCCACCCCATTAAGTTCTACCATATTGGCATTGTCTGATGGACAGTGGCAAGGTGCTCCCTGGACATTGGCACTTTGCCCCTTGGGCAGTGCCAGGGGCCTGGGCTGGCAATGCCCAGGGGGCATCCCTCTCACTCCTGACACTCTGTGGGGTCTTGATGGCCCCCTTTCACTCCAGCGGGGCTGGGCCCCCAGGTCACCGTTAATGGGGAGTAGAGTAAACCCTGTTGAAATGAACCATTCCTAGCTAGGGGTTGGGAAAACTCCTGAGATTTCAGTCCCAGGCCCACTAATGATATTTAAATAGGATTTAAATTGTAATTAACATAATTTATGCAGCTGTGCCAAAAATTGACTTGCGGAGGCCATGGCAACCAGCAAGGAGCCTGCGAAATGGTCTCCACTTGAGTCTCCCAACCACTGCCCACTGCAGTATGAAAGCAGCGCAGTGGGCTGCGCGATATCCCCCCTGCTGTACCCTTTATCTTTCAAAAATGATAGTGTGCTACTAACTCAAACTACAAAAGATGTGATGTGGTAGATTGCTTCTGAATAAGCAGCTTGAAATAAGCTAATCCTACCTATTCACTGCTGGAAGGATAATATTGTTTACAGAACATGGTATGCAGGTTGTGATAAACAATTAGCTTTATTTTAGCAGCTAATTGAGTAAAAGGATTTCACTTTTGAATTGTGCCACATTGATCAGCATGACAGGAGACTTGATCTGAGAAGAAAAAATCATTTGGTAATGTAATAAATCAAGGGTGACTCCGTGTGGTTCAAAGTAACAGGGATTTATTGCAAAGGGGAGGTCTGAACTTGGTGGATTCATTTGAACAACCTTTGGTGAGGTTAGATGTCTCCCTGGATATGGTCCTGGGACACATTTGGCAAAGGTGAGATATCTTTTGGGGTATCCTTATAACTAAATATGATTGTGTGCAAAAAGTGCATAAACTCATTGGAACTGTCGAAGCTGTCAAATAACTGTCAGAGAAAACTAAGTGAGTTGGCATGGAGGGAATAAGGGCAAAGGTTGGTAGTAGGATGACATGAATTGTTATAAGTTAGCATTAAATTGGCATAGGAGCTATAAAGGGCCATTGGAATGTTGGTGGCATAGGGATTATGAGGAACCATGAGGGATGGGTAGCGGGGCATAGGGTGGCATTGGGGGAATGAGGTGGCATTGTTTAACTTGGATAGGGCATGAGAGTGTGGGGAGGTGGTGGTGAGTACTGTTTTTTGCTTTCATCTTTTTTTAAAATAACTTTAAAAAATGATGGACTACTGAGGTAGGACTTCCACCCAGCCTGCCTCCCAAAATGAGTGACTTGTTCTGGGGCAGAGAGCCCAGCTTTCAATGTAGTCCGCCCCCTTGTTAAAATTGAAGTTTGCAAAGCTGGGACTCCTCTCATCTCTGTGAAACTAACCCGGGAATGAAAATCTGGGCCAAGGTTCACATATTAACTTGAAACCCTTTCCCATCAAGAAAGTCCATTTAGTTCCCAGTCTGGTTATTATATATAGTTTATTTTATGTGGTAGCAATGTACTACATTGTGAATGTAGTGCCACTGTTACAATGTTTAATACATTCTAGTTTAAACACAATGTGGTATTCCATGTGGCCTTTGACATAATATACAAAGGTGACAGGGTGGTCTTACTGGAACTTCAAAACAGCTACCTCCCTGCACATAGGATGTATCTGCAACGTATAGTCCAAGCTCAATTATCTGCTAAAATGTGACTGGGCCTTGAGTGAAGCATTAACTCATCCTATTGCTGCTATAGCATCAGGTTGTCTTGTCTGACATAAAGATCTGGAATTTCATCTTAAATTGTGCCTCAAGTTACATCCATTTTGATGATGTCAAATTACACCCAAATATCCTTTGAATCTTGGCAATGATGGAGGCTTTAATATGCATAATTGGTTGAATGAAATCATTAACCATCCAAGTGCCAATAGATAAGGAAGGTTTACAAACTCTGCTACTTCTACCAAGTGATCCCACCGTTTCTTTAACACAGTTGTAGGTAGACTGTTGTGGGTAATATTGGAAATCTTGCAATGCTTCTGGCCAGTGAACTCATGCCTGTGGCCAAAAGATTAGAGTTCCTTAGCTGCATCTGTGACTGTCTCACTCCATCTGGCTATTGGGCACTATGACAGGTATTGATTGAGGGGTGGTGGAGGAGCTGACATCCTGAGAGAGGGCAACTTTTGCCCTCTCCTGTGGGCCTATAGCTCATCACTCTCATTCATCAGAATGAGAGCAGACTGCAAGAGTTGAGTGACATCTTGAAAGCCTCTCTGTGTAGACACTAGTTTATCCATCTGCTGCACTAGTCTGTCTAAAGTGGAGTAGACATTGGAGCCCTGAGTCTGGATTGCGATCGTCTGAGCTTCCATTGGATTTGCAACAGAATCACATTACTACAGTACAAAAGAGGATCTTCGGCCCATCAAGTCTGTACCATGAAATGCCCTGACCCGCCCACCTAACTCCACTTGGCCCATAGCCTTGAATGCTATGGTATGCCAAGTACTCATTCAGGTACTTTTTAAAGAATGTGAGGCATCCTGCTTCCACTACTCTCCCAGGCAGTGCATTCCAGACCATCACCACACTCTAAGTAAAAAAAAAAAGCTTTTCCTCCCACTCCTCACTTTTATCTTGTGTCCCCTCATAACTGACCCTTCAACTAAGAGGAACAGCTGCTCCACGTCTCATGATCTTATACACTTTAATCAGGTCCCACCACCCCCCCACCCACGGTTTTTCTCTACTCCAATGAAAACAACCCAAGCCTCTCCAACCTCTCTTCACAACTTATATGTTCCATCCCAGGCAGCATCCTGGTGAATCTACTCTGCATCCTCTCCAGTATGTTAATATCTTCCCTATAGTGTGGTGACCAGAACTGCACATAGTTCTTCAGCTGTGGTCTCACCAAAGTTCTGTACAGCTCCATCGTAATCGCTCTGCTTTTGTAATCAATACTCTGATTTGATAAAGACGAGTGTGCCAATATGCCTTTTTCACCACCCCATTTACTTGCCTTTCCACCTTCAGAGATCTATAGACAAACATGTCAAGATCCCTTTGTTCTTCGGAACTCCCCAGTATCAAGCCTTTCATAGTATACTTCCTTGTCAAATTACTCCTTCCAAAGTGCATCACCTCACACTTCTCAGGGTTAAAGTCCATCTGCCACTTATCTGCCCATTTGACGATCTTGTCTATATTTTCCTGTAAAGCAAGAAACTCAACCTCACTGTTAACCATCCAGCCAATCTTTGTGTCATCAGCAAACTTACTGATCCTACCTCCCACATAGTCATCAATGTCATTTATGTAAATGACAAACAATAGGGGGCCCAACATGGATCCCTGTGGTACGCCAGTCACTAAAGCAGTCATCTGTCACCACCCTCTGTTTCTTACCCCTAAGCCAATTATGTATCCATCTTATCAGATCATCTTGTATCCCGTATGCATTAGCCTTCTAAATAAATCTCCCATGTGGGACTTTGTCAAGGACTTTGCCAAAGTTCATGTAAACTACATCAACTGCATTACCCTCATCCACACACCTGGTTACGTGCTCAAAAAAATCAAATTTGTTAGGCATGACCTCTCTCTGACAAAACCATGCTGACTATCACTAATCAAACCTTGTCTCTCCAAATGGAGATAGATTCTCTCCTTCAGAATCTTTTCCAGTAGTTTTCCAACCACAGACGTAAGACTCACTGGTCTGTAGTTCCCTGGCTTGTCTCTATAAGGTTTCTTAAATAATGGCACCACATTAGCTGTTCTCCAGTCCTCTGGCATCTCCCTGGTGGATTGAAGAGGAATTAAAAATTTGGGTCAGAGTTTCTGCAATTTCCTCTATTGCCTCCCACAACAACCTGGGACATAATTCATTCGGACCTGAAAATTTGTCCACTTTTAAGTTTGCAAATACCCCCAGTACTTGTCATTCACTATGATTATTTTCTCTAGAGCCTCATAGTCTCTCTGCCCAAGTAGCGTAACTACCTTCTCATTCTCATGGAAGAAGACAGATATGAAATTTTCATTTAACACCCTACCAATGTCCTCTGCCTCCACCCACAGTTTTCCTCCTTGGTCCCTAATAGGCCCTACTCTTTCCCTGGTTATCCTCTTCCCATTGATATATTTATAGAATATGTTGGGATTTTCCCTACTTTTACCAGCCAGAGCTTTCTCATATCCTCTCTTTGTTCTCCTAATTAGTTTGTTAAGCTCCATTCTGCACTTTCTGTATTCCACTAATGCTTCCACAGACTAACTTCCCTTATACTTGTTAAAAAGCCTCTCTTTTCCTTCTCATTGTATCCTGAATGTCTCTGGTCATCCATGGTTCTCTGTTTGTTATAACTTCCTATTACCCTAGAGGGAACATGTTGGGCCTGTACCCTCCCCATTTTATCTTTGAACACCCTCACTGCTCTTCTGTAGATTTTCCCACAAGGGACTCATTCCAGTCTACTTTGGCAAGCTCCTATCTAATTCTCCCAATCCAAACTCTTTTTCTGCAACTTGTTAATGTCTTTGTCCATAACAAACTTGAATTGAACCATGTTGTGATCACTATCACCAAAATGCTCCCCCAACAACCACCTGTATGCTTCATTCCACAGAATTAAATCTTGTTGGATTCTCTACTTATTGACCTAAGAAGTTTTCCTTACATATTTTAAGAAGTCTAAACCTTTAACATGATGGCTATCCCAATTAATGTTGGGAAAGTTGAAATCACCTAACATAATTACCCCCTTATTATTTTTACATCCTCTGCAAATTGTGCACATATTTGCTGTTCAATTTCCCACTGATTATCTGGGGGTCAATAATAAATACTTAGCAACGTAGCTGTCCTTTTTTTATTCTTAAGCTTTCTCCACAAAGCTTCATTTTATGCTCCCTCTAAGATATCATCTCTCTTTGTGCAGTAACTGCCGCCTTAAATGATATTGCAAAACCTCCTCCTCTTTTAGCGGGTAAAAGATACCCAGGACCTGTATCCCAGGATGTTGAGCTGCCAATCCTGCCCCTCACTCAATCACGTCTCTGTGATCGCTATTATAATTATACGAGTCAATCCGTGCCTTAACTCATCCATTTTACCTTTAATACTCTTGGCATTAAAGTCAAGGCCCTCCAGCCTTACCTTACTCCAATGAAACTTACTACTGCTGTATTCCTTCTCACCTGATTATGTTTTTATGTTACACTGTGTACCTATTCTGCTAACAGTCTGGGTCCCCTCCCCCTGTCAAACTAGTTTAAACTCTTCCCAACCACACTAGCAAATCCATCAACGACATTAGTCCTGCTCTGATTCAGATATAGGCTGTCAACAGCTGATGAAGTAGACATTTCCTGTGAAATCTCAGCCCTAAAGTTTCTGAGGGTGACCACATACTCCAGGGACAACTACAGAGTGGAAATACCATGTGAACTTAATGCTTTGCTGGAAGCAAACTCTCCCACACTTTTGGACATATAATGCTCAAAGTATTTGGCAGGTTTTCCATGCTTCATATATTCCTGATATTCCTCAGGCATTTATATTTTCATGGCAAGACCCTGGACATCTCTCCCTATGTTCAACTGAAAGGCGTCAGTAAAGAAGAACCTAATTTTGTTCATTGTGCCATGTGTTTCATCAGATGTAGGTGCCTTTCTTCCATCCAAGGTAGTAATCTGTATACTGGATGCTTGCTAGGAGTAAAACACATCAGGAATTTCCTCAGTTAACCTGTTGCAAGTTGTCCTCTTTAAGAGCTTCGTGAACTTGATGCTTCTGCGAATGGCCAAGAGGAAAAGGTCAAGAGTTAGGGATGGTCATGAGAAACGGGGCATTCATATATGAAAGCTTTGATGATACTGTTTGAGGTTTTTAAGATAGTTGAAGCTCTAATTGATTGTGGTAATTGAAATGTTCCGTAAGGGAGGACAAGCCTCATCATCTCTAATACTGTGGATGTCCCACTTCTTTTAATAGTTTATTTCTCCACTGAAGTGAGGGAGACAATGTTCTCAGTCCCTCTCTGGTCTTATTGTGCGCTGTTGTTTCCTGCAGATGGATGGATAATTGAGTTGTGACTGAAGAGGCAAGTGCATGGATGTGGGGCTTCCACATATAGTGCACTGGCTGAGAGGGGATGCTAAGAGAATGGAAGTGACTTGCATCTGAATTAAAAAGGGAGTCATGAGATGAGGTGTAAGTTCAGCAGCTGACAACAAGTGAGAAAAGCGTGCCATGAATGAAAGTGATGGCAACAAGCAGCAGCTAAGAGTTTGAATATACAAACATAGAATCTAGGAAGGAAAAGGAGTAGGCCATTTGGCTCTTCAGATCTGCTCCTCCATTCATTATGATCATGTCTGGTCATCCAGTTCAAAGTTTGATCCCATCCCCCGCTCCCCCCCCCCCCCCCCAACATTCCCCAGCCCGGATATCCTTTGATCCCCTTTGCCCAAGAGCTAACTGCTTCTTGAAATCAGTGCTTTGGCCTCAACTGCTCCTGTGGGTAATGAATTCCACAAGCTATCTGGGTGAAGAAATTTCTCCTCAATTTATCAATTTCATTTCCAATTTCCACCCCTCTATCACCTTCACATGGTCCATCTCTGACACTTCCCTTCCCTTCCTGGACCTCTCTGTCTCCATTTTTGGCAATAGACTGTCCACTAATATCCATTATAAGCCCACTGACTCCCACAGCTATCTTGATTACAGCTCTTCACACCCCACATCCTGTATGGAATACATCCCATTCTCTCAGTTCCTTCACCTCCATCGCATCTGTTCCGATGATGCCATTCTCCAAAATGGTTCTGCTGATGTGTCTTCCTTCTTTTCCTTAATTGTGGTTTCCCACCCACTGTGGTTGACAGGGCTCTCAACCTGTCCCATCGCCTGCACTACTGCTCTCACCAGCTCGTCTCCTCCTAAAACCAGGATAGGAATGCCTTGTCCTTATTTTTCACCCCACCAGCCTCTACATTTAAAGTATCATCTTCCACCATTTCTGCCAACTCCAGCATGATGCCACCACCAGACACATCTTCCCTTCATTCCCCTTGTCAGCAGACCACAGGGGCCAATTCCTCTGGGGTACCCTGGTCCACTCCTCCATCACACCCAGCACTTCACCTGCTACCCATGATACCTTCCCTCGCAATAACAGAAGTGCAGCAGCGACCCTTTTACCTCCTCCCCACTCACCATTCAAAGACCGAAGCATTTGTTTAAGGTAAAGCAGTGCTTTGGATGTACCTCCTTTAATCTGGCCTATTGCATTCACTGCTCCCAGTGCGTTCTACTCTGCATCGGAGAGACCAATTGTTGACTAGGTGATTGTCAAAATACCTTTGGTACATCTGCAAGCAAGACTCAAACATTCCTGTCACTTGCCATTCCAACACACCATTCAATTCTCATGACAACACGTCTGTCCTTGGCTTGTAGCAATATCCCAGTGAAGCCTGATGCAAACTGGAGGAACAGCATCTCATCTTCTGATTAGGCACTTTACAGCCTTCCAGACTTAACATTGAGTTAAAGATTTCAAAGCACAAACTCTCTCCAACTTCATCCCATTTGCATTTATTTTATTTCATTTCATCACATTTTATTTATATACATATTTATTTTTTATTTCCTCCATCGTTTCATTTTTCCACCTTTTTGAAATCTCACTTTCTATCTTTCTCCCCCTGCCATGGTGTCGTCTCCCCCTACCCTCCTGTTGTCTTTTGACACTGCTTACCTTTTAATCTGCCGTTGACACGTTCTGATCTCTTTATGGCTGCTTTATGGCCCTTGTGAGCCACGATCACTACCATTTGCATTTCCTTCATCTTTTTGTCTATGACATCTATGTAATCTCACTGCCCCCCCCCCCCCCCCAGCCACGGCTGCCCTAACAGTATAACTATCGCCCTATTTTCTATTGTGTTCAGCCCTGATGATTAGTCATCTAGACTTGAAACATTTGGTCTATTCTCTCTCCAAAGATACTGTCAAACCTGCTGAGATTTTTCAGCATTTTCTGTTTTTCTTTCAGATTTCAGCATCCACAGTTACTCGCTTTTATCAGAATCTTTTATATTACTATGAGATTCCCTGAAAAGATCCGGCCACAATCAAATTTGGTTGCATATGGCTTGTGATTGTTACCTGACCAATTAAAGCAGGGCATGATTAAACCGAAAAGATCCTTGCAGGGGATGCCTGACATCAGAGGCAAAGATGTGCAGTATATATTCTGTGAAGAGATATTCAATCAATTTAGTAACCAGCACAGCGTGTTTTTTAGCAGGATGAATCTGCCAGTAAGCAAAGTTGTTCTGTCTAGCATGTGATGTATGGTCAAGACTCAAGGATGCCTAATTATCAATAAGAAAATATACAACGGGGCTGAGAACTGTGCAGATAGAAAACACAAAGAACATCATCACAGGAAGAAGTGGGCAATGTTTTGAAGCAGATAGATGATGGCTGGAATTTTTCCAGTCGTTACGTCCTGCCACTGCTGCCAGCGAGAATGGAACATTTGACACCCAGCCAAATCTCGGTTCGGTGCAGTGGGACTGGGGAATCCCAGCTGTGGGTGAGATTGGAGAATCCAGCCCAATTGTGTATGTGACTAATGAGCACCTGCCTCATTTAAGAAGAACGTTCCATTGAAGGTATAAAATCTGGAGCACAAGGATATTCTGTGCTAGCTTTGAAGATCTACAGGAAGACGAAGAAAGAGAAGACAGAAGCAGCAGTTTTATCGACTGACTTAGTACATTCAATCCACAGACTGGTCGTCTGTAGTGTGATTGTCAGTAAAGAGAACTTTCAGCCCACTATTGTAATATACTTATTCCTGAATGCTTATGCCTGAATACTGAAATTTGAATAATAAATTGTAGTCAGAAATTAACTAGAAATAATGGTCAGTTTGTAATCTTAGAGTAAAAGAACTGGTGAATGAATTGGGCAAAGATTTTTTTTACATAGCTGGTATTGTTCTAAATGCCAAAGAATTTTGACATTCTCTTTAGATTTCTAAATTTCCTTTGCCTGGCTGCCTTTTAGGTTAAAGTCCTGTTCACACAGCTCTGGTTGCACAATCTGTCAGGACACTGATGCCAGCCCAATCTAGGTGGAACCCAGAACACCTCTCTCTTTCCTGAGTACTGGTGCCAGTGCTACTTGAATTGAAATCCTTTCTTTCCACACTACTTTGTTCCCTGCATTTAATCCTTTAATCTGCTCGACTCTATGCCAATTTGTGGTTGGCCCAGATAGTTGGCCTCGAGATTCTGCTTATTAATTTAAAACCCAGTTACTCGAACTCTGCCTGCAGAACTTCATCCTTTGTTCTATCTATGTGATTGTTTCCTTATGTGAGCCACCATAACTGGATCTTTGCCCTCCCAGGCCAAGTTCTCTTCCAGCGCCAAGGCAACCCTCTGAAGCTTGGCACCTGGCAGACAACACAACTTTCTCAACTGCTAGTTTAGGAGTGGGTATGTGAGGTTGCCAAATGTGCCCCTCTGATGGGAGATGAGGATGTGGTGCAGGGGTGGTAATTGAAGTGAATGCTGGAGAATGGAGGAGAGGGATTGCGACCAGTTTGTAAGGAAGAGATGGGAAATGAGCTCTATGCCCACTTTCTGACCCACTAAGGTAATTGAATGTCTTCCTATAGTAGATCCAGATCTCTGGAGTGATGTTTCTGCTACTGATTTTTTCCGCTGCCTCATGTTTTTAATGTGAGGCTGTTGAGTACCTTTTCATCTCATTTTGTGGGAAAAATACATCCCTCCTGTGACTGACAGCTGCCAATAACACCTCTGGTGAGATTTTTGAACATCTGGGGGTGATCCCTCCACTTTTTCAAGCCATCTTCATGAGCAAACACAAAAAAAAAATCAAGATCTAATCAATATTCTTTGCAATCTCTCTTAAAGAGGTGCATTCCGCTTTAAAATATCCTCCCTTTTTTTCTGCAGTTGCACAGTGAATGTGGATAGCTGACCTTCTGCAGGAACAATTGGTATAGTGAAATTCCGTTTTTAAAATCAGTCAGAATACACTCCAATTTTGTCTTCCAGGGCTCCGGCTGACTCCGTGCCCTTTACCCTACCACCCCCCACCAGCCTTCAATTCTGATTTTAGCTGATCCTGCTCCAGATTCAAATTGTCCTTGTACTATTACAGAGGTTTCTCTGAGTTTGATCTTTTCAAAATATTTCTTATGATGTAACCTTCGGTTATGGGCAGCATCATGGCACAGTGGTTAGCACAGCTGCCTCACAGCACCAGAGATGCAGATTCAATTCCAGCCTTGGGTAACTGTAGAGTTTGCATGTTCTCTCCATGGGTTTCCTCCGGGTGCCCCGGTTTCCTCTTACAGTCCAAAGATATGCAGGTTAGGTGGATTGGCCGCGCTAAATTGTTCCACAGCGTCCCAAGATGTGTGGATTAGGGGATTAGTGGGGGTTATAGGGATAGGTTTGTGGGGATTGGGTAAGATGCTCTGTCAAATAATTGGTATAGACGCAGTAGGCTGAACGGCCCCCTTCTGCACTGTAAAAATTCAATCATTCGATTCAGTGATAATGGATACTAGGTGGAATTTTTCTTTTTTCCTCTTGAGTGCTGGCTCCGGCGAGGAAAGTGGCATGCAGCTTGCTGGCTGCACAGTCAGATTTTCTCTCTATATTGTCCATATTGTTCCATAAATTCCTGAAGGCATGCCCCACACTGGCGGGGTGGGGCCTGAAAAAGTCAGCAATGTTGGGCTTCTAGAGATTAGAGATGCACCAATTTCCAGTTCAAAGAAAGGGGAACTATAACCACGCACACAAAGACATCCCCACATGTATACAGGCAATCCTCCCCAATCCACGGACATGTGGAAACCCCCATCGGGCACAGGGAACACCCCTGCCCACAGATATGGGAACATTGCCAAATCCCATCCCCATGAGGACCTTCCCAAAGGAAGCCTGGCACTGCCTCCAGCACTCTGTCATTGCCCCCAAGGGAAAGGAGGTGGAAATGCCAGGATACTACCAGGGCATGTCTTTCTCTGCCCAGAGGCTATACTTCCCTGTACGCCCCCAACAGGTTCTCTTTGCACTTTTACAAATCTGTTGTAAACTTTGCTGACGTGAAGTCATACAGGAGGACAATACAACGGGGATCCCGTTAATGACATTTGAATATAAAATGAGGTTCCGGACCTTCCTGGGCAGAAGATTTGTTATGCCAATAATGGGGGTCGGGGACGATCGGGCTGTGAGATCTCGCTGGCGAGAATCTGGCTATTGGATTCTCAAGGTACTTAGCGCACAAATCACTGTTTAAAAATCCAGACCATTGTTTGAAAAATTGAGAATTGTTCTAAACAAGTGAAAGGAAACAATATATTACTGTTCAGCAAGCTTGACGTTTTCTGAATTCTTTTTGATTGCAGTGGAAATATACACGTTATTGATATTTCACGTTGATATAAAGTGCATGCTGAGTGAAGCCATTTGTGGATTTGAATAGCAAGCTACTTGCAGGAGACTTGCATTGCTTTGTGTTCGTAAAGTCATATTGAAAAGTTTAAGAGAATTTAAGAAACGTAAGAGATAAGGGCAGGAATGGGCCATTTGACGCCGTGAGCCTGCACCACCATTAAATGAGTTAGTGGCTAATCTGATCATGGGCTCAACTCCAGTTTGCTGTCTCCTCCATGATCCCTGACTTCTTTGTTCATTACAAACTTGGCTGAATGAAAATTTATCCAGCTTCTCAAGTTGTATGTTTTTTCCAAATTACCAGACTTCTCTATTATATAACTTTACGAGCCAATTGTTAATATTCTTATCCGGACAATTTTATCAATTTTAACAAGCTGGGCATGATTATTTGCTTAAAAATTGCATTTCCACCACACAAGAGCATCTGTTTGCGTTTAGTTTATAACTACCCCCCACCTGGAAGTTGGAAAATTATTGGGGATAGCACATGTAAAATTATGCAAATAATTTCCCCTTTTCCATCCCTATTGCCTTTGTATTGTTCATTTATTTCTTAATTTGTGTAACGAGAAGGCTTACATTAAAGATGCAATGAAGATAGTGTGAAAAATCCCCTAGTCACCACACTCCAGTACCTGTTCAGGTACACTGAGGGAGAATTTAGCATGGCCAGTGCACCTAACCAATTGTGGAAGGAAGCCAGAGCACGTGGTGGAAACCACATAGAACACAGGGAGAATGTGCAGAGTCCGCACAGTGACTCAAGCCAGGAATCAAACCCACGTGCCTGGCACCATGAGGCAGCTGTGCTAACTCACACTGTCCCAATATTGTCCCAAAATCCAGCTGTCCTTTTGAACAGGCAAGCAGGATGCCTGCAGGACAGAAGTGCGGGTGCAACTTTAAATCCGATCAGATCCAATGATATCATCAGGATTGAAACTGCAATTTCAACCTGAGGTTTGAATGAGGGGCCAATGTCTTTACCTGTCGGACAAAACCTACTGATGGGCAACTCCAGGACCACAGGTGACCCAGAAATTGAATTTTAAAATTTTACTTCGGCCATCCCTGTAGCCATCGAGTTAGAAGGAAGTTTTGAGCCTCACTTGTCCGTGGTTAGCCCTGCTCCTGATCTGTGGCAGATTGTTTTGCCCTTTTCTGATCCTGCCCAGGGTTTTCTGCCATTCTGCCACCATGTCCACCCCCCCAACCCCCCCCCCCCCCCCACTGCTCCTCTGCAACCCTCCATCTCAAATGGTGGCATTCCCTTTCTCTTCACCCCATGCCCCCCACTTCTCCCTTCCTCCCTCCAACTCTGATCGTTGCTCCCAAAGTTCTACCTATCATTGACTGCCAGTCACGCAGTATCTTGCTACTACATGGATATTCCTGCTTATTGGCCGGGTAGTTAACCCAGTGGTTAAGTTTGTTACGTTTTATATTTAAATGCGACCCTGCCATTAAGGTTGGCATGTTGTCCATGTCCCTAGGTTTGTTTCCTGCAACCTGCCTCCCTTGCACTTTTCGCAAGGCCTGGTATTTATTCCAAATGGGGGTGTTCTTGTCTATTTTTACCTTGAGTTGCTTTTTAAGCATCTTTTCCTAACTGACTGTCAGAGAGAGGATGCTTCCCTGATCTGTACTTTAATTATTGAATTTCGCAAAATTAGTTTTGCAAATTATTTGATGTTTTGCATGCAGAGCGAAAATAATTTGCTTCAACTTAATGAACTACACTGCGTAGTCACATTCTTTTTTAAGAAAAATTCTGATGAATATTTCAATCTGTCTGCCTGGTTTGCTGAGAATGATTTGCATAACTGAAGCCAGTTTATCTTGCTGTAATACATTATCACGGGCTTTATCTTTATCTTTTTTTGAAAAAAAAGACCATCGTCTTGTTTTACATAAAATCACACAAGTTCCTGTTTCTGCTTCCCTGTGAGATGAGAAGCCAATGAAAAAACAGATGGTTTCTGCTGCAGTCACCAAATCTCTCAGCTGCAGGGTAAGAAGAGCCTTCTGGGGAGTTATCTGGCATTTAGCAGGCTGTCATATGTACGCAGCTGCTGGCTGGAGCACGAATTTTCTAATGATTTTCTTCTCTGACCTTTATTACTGATGCATCTTCTTTCAGAACCATTTTTCCTTCATCAGCCAAATGCCATTTTATTAATGTTTCATTTTCTCACGCAGAACTAACAGAAAGATGGTGTCGCTTGAAAGGAAACCTGCTCTTCTTAATGAAAAATAGAAGCAGTGTAAGTAATCACCATATCTCTTTCAACCTATGTTTTATTGTGTTTTCCAATTAAGCTTTCCATTTTATAATCGTGATATTTTCCTAGTGTCCTTCGAAGGCAGTTTAATAAAATGAAGAGTTGCGTGTTGAATTCAACTTTCTGATGAGATTTGTTTTGCAAGCAGTGTCAGCTGTTTCTTGAGATGTTTTGAGCAATAGAGATATGAAAATCAAAGTGATATATTTCTAAGAATGGATGAGGAGTATTAGAGCTAATTGACAATTGTTAGGCTGGCTGAGTAAGCAGCTATGCATGTCAAATATCAATTCAACAGTGCAAACATTTGGAAAAAGCTACATGTAAATTGGATGCAATCTGTGCACACGAAGAGTGTCCCCAAGGTGTGGTATTAACAGCTTTAAAATTTAATTAGCTGATAAGTGTGCTGACAAGAGGAGCAGCAAAATAAATATGTGTAATAAATACTCCAGTCGGTGCTGGCATATAGTTGTATGAAATGAAGAATCTATAGGTCAAGACACAAGCACGATGACTAAATGTCCTGCTTCCTCTTTCATGATTAATTATGCATCAAAGTTTTTGAATTTCATGTTGTGGTTTAGTCATTTTCATCATTGGTAGAATCTGTATTTGTATCTTTACTCTGCTGTTGCAAGGTAGGAAGGCTTGCTTCTAGTAAATGGACTCTGTGAAATGAATTTTTTCTGGAAAGGTTGTAATTGGTAGAAATTATGCTTTAAGATGTGTATTTTGCTCCTACAATTGTTACAATAAAATCTAATATTCTATGATTTCTCTTCAATCATTAAAAATATAGTTGACAGCGCTAATAAGAAATTAATTAACAATGATATTATTAGACTGCTCTTTATAAGGTGTTTGCCATGTGCAATGATTTCTGCCTGATTTGGGCTTTTCTGATAGTTTCATTAAAAATAAATGTCGTCACAGTGCTTGTGTTAAAAACTGTTTTGAATTGTGTGCTATCACTTGCAGATTCCTTTTTAACCCCTGAGATGGTACGTGATTTCAACTGTTCTTAGCTTCCAACCAAAGTAATCTTGTTAATATACCAAGTAAACCTATTTAGTTTAAACAAATGATATAACTACAAAATAATATGGCCACTTAGAAAGATGTGCTGCAAATTGGTTGTTCACTTGATATTTGGGTAGAAGCTAAATCATTGAATAGACGTTGAGCTGCAGCATTGCTTGCCTGCCTGTTACACTTGCTTTTGAAATGTGAACAATCTTTTGGGACAACTTTCCATGTAAGTGGCATATGTACACAAACAATTCAGACTTGTATTCAGTAAAATCAAACATTGAGAGTTGCAGTTGTTCAACTTGTTGGTACTTTGAATTTTTTAAATGACTTTAAGAACGGCATGAATGCAGCCAGCTTCCTCTAGAGATAGTTTTAATACTTGTGGAACATGTTGGAACAGTAATTCTAAAGTATACATGTAGATGCAAACTCTAAATCACCATCTCTTTGTAATTCAATTGAATTTTCAAGTATGATTGTTTTGAAATGATCTCTGACTTTTATTTGCTGCAATTATTGTACACCATAGATTTTCACGTTGGAGTCGGTGAATGATGTAGAGATTCTGGGGGTTCTACATGTTAAAGTTGGAGGGCAGGAAACCATGTATATCATCAATTATTTTCTGTATTTACTGACCAAAGAAGCATGCTACTATGTTGCTGTATAGTGTTTTTTTAAAAAGTTTTTGCAATTAAATCAGTGGGTTCTTGTTGCTGGTACTGTATTTTGGAAGCAGGAACAGTGGATTCCTGACTCTGGGGAATTACAGTCAGACTTTACTATAATGAACCCTCTCGGACTGTCAGAAAATCATTACAGGAGAGTTTGGTGACTTACAGCATTAGAAAAAGGAAGATAGGATCAATTTGAATTGAACATTATTTTATTCTCTTTAAAGAAAAGCTATACAGTGTAGATTGCTTTATATTATTCATGCTTTTCTCAATGCACTCTATTTCTATCTTGTCAGCCAGTCCAAAAGATCTGCAGCTCCGAGGTAACCACTGGCAAATATTTTGGTCTTTGTATGGAATATAACGCTCGACTGTGAAATGTTACTCACTGGCTGCCTCAAATCAGTGAAAGACCATCTCATCGAAATCTTCATGAGTCACATTTAAAATTTGAGTTCTTCTAAATTTGCTGTAAAGGTGATCTCTTGCCAGCCATCTTCACACATGTTGCATGACTGCAGTTGCCATTTCCTCCTTGCAGTTGCTCCCTTACGTCTGCCACCTCACTGGAATTTGTGTGCAGCTGGCAAGTTAATTTAACCCAGTTAAGGCAAATGTCATGTGGGATTTCTATTAGTATAGGTTACCATTCAATTAGTTCTAACTTGAATTCCATTGTTGCATCTGGGTAAAATGTTCATTACATTGGGGTTAATTTTCATTGGAAAGACTTGGGTTTTGCTATTGGGTTCACTGAAACCAGGGGTTCGTGACAAGCAGGACTTAATATATATAGCAAACATATGCTGTATTTACTGGGAGTCTGGACAATGTGCCAATATTTGTAACCATTACCAGAATGTGCCCCACACAGAAAAGTTTGAAAACCAATACTGCATCACAACACTGCATTGATTATTTCGTTTTGTTTCCTGCTTGTGCCTGCCAGCTCCCATACATTCAATAGGAATTAAAATTGGTTTCATAGAGCCTTATGAACAAAGAACAAAGAAAATTACAGCACAGGAACAGGCCCTTTGGCCCTCCAAGCCTGCATTGACCATGCTGCCTGACTGAACTAAAACCCCTACTCTTCTAGGGATGGCATCCCTTTTTCCCATCCTATTCATGTATTTGTTAAGACACCCCTTAAAAGTCACTATTGTATCTCCTTCCACTACTTCCCCTGGCAGCAAGTTCCAGGCACCCACTACGTCTGTGTAAAAAAAATAAACTTGCCTCGTACATCTCCTATAAACTTTGCCCCTCTCACCTTAAACCTATGCCCCCCTAGTATTTGACTCTTCCACTCTGGGAAAAAAGTTTCAACCTATCCACTCTATCCATACTCCCATAATCATGTAGAATTCTATCAGGTCGCCCCTCAACCTCCGTCATTCCAATGAGAACAAACCAAGTTTCTCCAATTTCTCCTCATAGCTGATGCCCTCCATACCAGGTAACAGCCTGGTAAAGGTTTTCTGTACCCTCTCCAAAGCCTCCACATCCTTCAGCTAGTGTGGCGACCAGAATTAAACATTATATTCCAAGTGCGGCCTAACTAAGGTTCTATAAAGCTGCAACATGACTTGCCAATTTTTAAACTCAGTGTCCCGGCCAATGAAGGCAAGCATGCCATCTGCCGCCTTGACTATCTTCTCCACCTGTGTTGCCATATTCAATGACCTGTGTACCTGTACACCCAGATCCCTCTGCCTATCAATACTGATAGGGTTCTGCCATTTACTGTGCATTTCCTTTCTGTATGAGAACTTCCAAAGTGCATTACCTCACATTTGTCTGGATTAAACTCCATCTGCCATCTCTCTGCCTGACTCGCCAACCGATCTATATCCTGCTGTATCTTCTGATGATCCTCATCGCTATCAGCAAAATCCATGGACCTTTGTGACGTCCACAAACTTATTAATCAAACGAGTTATATTTTCCTCCAAATCATTTATATATGTTATAAGCAGCAAAGGTCCCAGCACCGATCCCTGAGGAATGTCACCTTTTTCAGCCCTTCATTCAGAAATGTAGCCTTCCACTGCTACCCTCTGCATTCTATGATTTGACATGATGTGGAGTTGCCAGCGTTGAACTGGGGTAAGCACAGAAAGAAGTCTCACAACACTAGGTTAAAGTCCAACAGATTTATTTGGTTTATTTGGCCTGTGCTACCAAATAAACCTGTTGGACTTTAACCTGGTATTGTGAGTCTTCTAACTGTTCTGTGATTGAGCCAGTTCTGTATCCATCTTGCCAGCTCACCTCTGATCCCATGTGCCTTCACCTTCTGCACCAGTCTGCCATGAGGGAGCTTGTCAAAGGCCATGTAGACAACATTCACTGATGTACCCTCATAAATCATTTTCGTCACTTCATCAAAAAAATCAATCAAGTTAGTGAGGCATAACCTCCCCTTCACAAAATCATGTTGCCTCTTGCTAACACATCCAGTTATTTCTAAGAAGGAGTAAATCCTGTCTTGAAGAATCCTCTCCAATAATTTCCCTTGGTACAGAGGGAGATCATTTGATCCATTGTTTCTTTTGAAAGATCTTTCTGATTATTGCTCATTGTTTGCTCTTTCCTGATATTCCAGCATTTTTAAATTATATATCCAATTCCCTTTTAGAAGTTATTACTGAATTTGCATTCTTTCTGGTAGTGTATCTGATATCATTATTCAGTGCGTTAAGTAATTTTTCCTACTCTTCATTATGGTGCTCTGCCAAGTATTTTAAATTTCTCTCCGTTAGCTACGAACATATCAGCCAGTGATAGCAGTTTCCTTATTTGCTCTATCAAACCCTCAATAATTTTGAATATCTCTTAACTCTTCTTAACTTTCTCTGCTTTAAAAACTACATACTCAGCTTCTGTAGTCTCTCCACATTAAAGCTTCTTGTATTGATATTATTCAACTAAATCTCTGCTAGATCCTTTTGGAGTGCGGTGACCATATTTACACTTGTGGACTCTCATCTTGTGACAAGCAGCAACATTAAAGGGACAAGTGGACTGAAAGTTAGGCCTAATAGCATTGCTTTAATTCTGGTATAGGAGCTGGTTGCACTTTAAATGAGGTGTAAATAAACTGAACACCTTTAAGAACTTTTATTTCACAATTTACTATTACCAAAACTGATGACGGACTTCACTTCATCCTATTGAATCACTCTAGAATATTTTATTACTTGCCAGATACGTTAAAAAAAGAAGTACTTTGCAGATTTCACCTTGGCCTGACCAGCAGTTAGCTGCAAATAGTTTGGCCATGTCATACTTTGAGCTCAAAGATAAGCCATGATCATAATGAACATTGAAGCAGGCTTGGCACACTCCTGTTCTTAGTACTTACATTCTTTGTCCAAGTATCTTGGAAGGAGGTCCTAATGCCTTATGCAAGAACCAGTCTTGTGTATTTGGCCTGCCGCAGACACAATAAATCTGCAGAGCAGTTCATAATTTCATTTCGTTCTCACTTTGAGGAGCATGAAGCTTTGACCCTCAAATGCAACTTGCTACTGTCCAGAAGGAACACATAGGTAATGATCTGTGGGACATTCATTATCCAGAGAGAATGATGCCTGTGAATGAGTGCAACACATTCCTCTTAACCCCATAATTTCATGGTTTTTGCAGCTGAAAAGATCCAGAGATAATTGGATGGCTTGGAAGAATCGGGCTTCACACACTCAATTCAGCAAACCCAGGAAGTACTCTTGCCCCATATCACCTATAAGCAGTGGCCAGTGCAATTCCTGATTCACCCTTCTTTCTGGTCCAAAGTTCTCCTCCTGTCAAAGGCAAATGTTGACCCTGTCAGATATGTAATAATTGTACATTTTAGCATTTTGCAAGATTCATCTGTATGTATTTGCAAGTTAATCTGTAATGTGTCATAAATTGGAATACACTGAAGAATGCAATAAATATCTGAAAAAAAAGGTTTTTGGAAGGGAATGTGAATCTTTTAAATACGGTGATGCAGTGTTGGAATTGATGTTGTAGAAAGAACCATTAACACATGTGATGACTGCAGCAGCATTTCTACAGCAGGGTCATAAATTAGTTCAGAGTTTTCTTTTAATTTAAACCAAAGTACTGTGAATTACAAAATGAATGCTCACTGCATTAGAAATGAATAACCATCTTTGTGAAAATATTGAATGACAATGATAAATATATGAGAGGAAGGCTTCCCAGGCGCTCATAGAACTACCTGTAATAACAGGACTGTAAATAGTATGCTCAGAAATCTGGCAATAACAGAAAACCTGTTAGCTGCTATTCTCTTAGCAGATTTGATGTCAATGGACAATGACTTCCTGTTGCTAACACTGAATAAATATCACAATAAAATTAGCAATGATCCGGTTTCATATTGTGTTTGTACATTGTTTTCAGTTCCAACAACAGCTGTCACTCTACCAGTTGTACACAAGATGAAAAGCAGCGATGTTCTTTCATACTGAGAAGAGAAAGTAAACAATGGATGTGCGTGTTTCCTTTTCCTGTTCAGTATTTAATTTTTTGTTTCTGTAGCAATTAAAGTCAATGTGAAGAAAATCAATTTTCCACTTCTGATTTGACTTAAAATACTGTGCACATACAAAATCTAAATCACAGCACCCAAACACAACGACTGTAAAATTACTGTTGGTGGCTACCTCAGTTCCTTTGTTATTAATTTGCCCACGCAACCCGTTACATAGAAAATTAGAAAGTAGAAGCAGGAGTAGGCCACCCAGCCCTTCAAGCCTGCCCCGTCATTCATTTTGATTATGGCTGATCATCAAATTCAATATCCTGATCCCATCCTCCCCAATATCCCTTGATCACTCTAGCCATAAGAGCTATATCTAATTTCTTCTCAATGCTTAAAGGAGAACTTGATTGGTCAGAAATCAGAAGTCACATTTTTGAAAGGAATCTTGCCTCATTATGTTTTGATAAGCTTTGCCACCTAACAGCACAGTAAGTGGGAACAGGTCTGGCAGGAATAACATATGGGGCTAGTAAACCAGAGACATGGATTAATAATCCAGACACTGAGCTCAAATCCCACCATGACAGTTCGAGAATTTAAAAGGTGGAATAAAAAGCTGGTATCAGCAATGGTAACCATGAAATTATTGGATTGGTACAAAAAAAAATCCAAGTGGATCACTAATGTCCTTTAAGGAAGAAAACCTGCTGTTTTGAACTTGTCTGGTTGAAGCGTGACTCCATTCCCACATTAATGTGATTGACTCTCCACTGTCCGCTGAAATGGCCTAACAGGCCAGTCATAGCTTGCACAAAGGAAAATGGTTGTGGTTGTTTGAGGCTAATCATCTCAGCCTCAGGATAATGTTGCAGGGCCTAAACCCATCCACTCAGCTGTTTTATTAATGACTTTCCCACCATAATGGGGATGTTTGCTGATGTTTGTTCAGTCCCATTTTTAACTCTTCATATCACGAAGCAATCCTTAGCTGCATGCAGGACGATCAGGACAGCATTCTAGCTTGGACTGATAAGTGACAAGTAAAATTCATTTTACACAAAGGGTAGGCAATGGAAATCTCCAACAAAAGAGAGCCAAACCAAATCCCTTTGACATTCAACAGCATTAACATAGTCTAATTCCCAATTTTGTGCCGTGGCTCAGTGATGGCACCTTTTCCTTTGTATAAGCAAGATGTAAACTTAAGTTCTACTCCGGAGACACAGGCATAGATTTTCATCCTTGTACGTTTGGCTAAGGATTCAGCCAACTATTGGAATAACAAAACACCTGCTCCCCAGAAGAAACATTGTTTGATTGACAGCTCAGGCTCCCTGATCTCTATGGTCAATTTCACAGTGTTTGATTTGTGATCTTTGAAACTTCAAAGGAACTGGATAATTGACATTTTCAGTAGCTTGCTATCGAAACCTTTTCCACAGATGAAATTGATCAATGGGTTACGTTTTTTCCAAGTATTTTTTAAACATGCCATTTTATGTTGTAGTGTTTATTGGTTATAGAAAGTATAAAGTGGGTTAATGAATATGAAAGTGTCAAAGCATGGCAGGGGGGAATGAGGGGTCTGATGGGTTGGATGGAAGGTCAGATCCTGCATCGGGTACATGAGGAGACATGGGGTGGTGGAAGGGCAGAGCTTTGCATGAGGACAGAGCTTGACATGGGAACATGAGGGGCCTGAGCGGGTAATTATAAGGGCAGAGTTTGGTAGGGGGTATGAAGGGTCATGGGGGGGGAGGTGAGTGGAAATGAAGAGCTTGGCATAGGTGGCATGAGGGAACATATGGGGGCATGGGGCAGGATTGTAAATTGACTTGGGGGCATGAGGGGGACGTTTTGAACCATGGCACTTTTAGAAACCTGACCTAACTCTATGAAAATTGCAAAGGCATTAGAAATATCTATGTCTGTAATGGAGCCAGCCAGTTTAGTACTTCCTGATATGGGTTTCTGATGGAATACAGCCTGCACCCTTTCTCCCTGCCAGAAGTTGCATGTGTGAGCAGATCCTTTTGAAGTCCTCCAACAGAGAGGAGATTATAATTTCACTGGGGGTAGGCAGTTCCAGACTGCCCAAATATGCACTCAGCCCCAAAGTAGGCACACTGCTTTGATTTGAAGTTGCTGAAGCTTCCCAAACAGCAGAAATCATAGAAACCCTCTCCATTGCACTTGATCTGTAGCAATGCCTCATAAGAGATTCCACCGTCAGATCAATGGATTTCTATCATTGTCCAGCTGCCCGTGTTTAGTTTGATTTCCCTTCACGGTTTACTGCACTTCAATTACCCCACTGATCCTGACTGCAATCTTTGTCAAACCCACTTATCCACTGACTCCTGATTCTCTGAACCATTGTGATTCACGATTGGAGTCAGCAGGCTCGGAGAATCCCTCTCCTTATTTTCTTTAAACTATATCTTCTCACATGGACCCTGTTATAGATTTTACAGATTTCCTGAGATTCTAGAACATGGATTGATAGGTAGCAAAATATAACTCTGCTGTTCAAAAAAGGAAAGAGAGGAAGCAAGGAACTTTGGCCGATTAGGCAACATTAGCAGTAGTGAAAATGCTAGAAATAATTATTAAGGATGTGTTAATAGGGGATTTGGAAATCATCATATAATTGGACAGGCACAGTGCTGCTTTGCGAAAGGCCAATTGTATTTGGCAAATGCATTCAAGTTTTTGAAGTTGCAACCAGCAAAGTAGAGTGGAGTTAGTATCACTAGAAGTAACATTTCAGAAGGTATTCTCTAAGTTTTTGTTTAGTCATTCATGGGACATGCGCGTCATTGGCTGGCCAGCATTTACTGCCCACCCTTAGTTGCTGTGCCCAGGCCAGACTGGGTGAGGACAGTAGATTTCCTTCCCTAAAGGATGTTAGTGAACCAGATGGGTTTTTCTGACAATCAACAATGGTTTCATGGTCATCGGTAGATTCTTAATTCCAGATATTTTTTATTGAATTCAAATTCCACCATCTGCCGTGGCGGGATTCAAACCTGGGTACCCAGAACATTAGCTGAGTTTCTGGATTAATAGTGTAGTGATATTACCACTAGGCTGTCACCACCCTCACAAATTGCCATACAAGTTGCCACACAATAGGTTTTTACACAAGATTAGGATTTATGGTATTGGGATAATGTGTTAATGTGGATTGACGATTGGTTAATGGCCAGAAAGCAGATAAGGAATAGATGGTTCATTTTCCAGATGGTAGGATGTATCTGGTGAAGTGCTTCAGGGATCAGTGCTGTTCACAAACTATATTAGTGGTTTAAAGAGGCCCAAGTTTGCCGAAGGAAAAGCCAGGTAGAAAATAAATTTGTGAGAAGGATGTAAAAAAGTGGCAGAGAGATGTAGGTTTGATTGGATAAGAAAGTGACAGATAATGTGGGGCTGTGTGAAATGCCACTTTGGTAGGAAGAAAGGAAAAGAAGATTTTGTTTTGTGTGAGAAACTAATAAATGTTATGTTCAGTGGGATTTGGATGTCCGTGTACATAAATCACACAAAGTTGACATACAGATACAACAAGCAATTAGGATGGTAAAAGGTATGTTAGCCTCTATTGAAAGCAATTGGGAATATAATAGTGCATAAGTATTGCTGCAATTACATAGGAATTTGGTGACAGTGCATCTGGAGTCCTGTGTACAGTTTTGTTCTCCTTGCCTGAGGAAGGATAAAGTTGAG
This sequence comes from Carcharhinus amblyrhynchos, assembly GCF_965287045.1. Classification (NCBI taxonomy): domain Eukaryota; kingdom Metazoa; phylum Chordata; class Chondrichthyes; order Carcharhiniformes; family Carcharhinidae; genus Carcharhinus; species Carcharhinus amblyrhynchos. Next base: position 154,563,269 of record NC_137324.1, read on the forward strand.
TTGGAAGCATGGTGGCACAATGGTTAGCACTGCTGCCTCACAGCGCCAGGGACCCAGGTTCGATTCCAGCCTCGTGTAACTGTGTGGAGTTTGAATGTCCTCCCACAGTCCAAAGATGTGCAGGTTAGGTGGATTGGCCAGGGTAAATACGTGCGTTAGGACAGAGGGGAGGGCCTAGGTGGGATGCTGTTTCGGAGAGTTGGTGCAGATTCAATGGCTGATTGGCCTCTTTCTGCACTGTAGAGATTCTGAGATTTTATGAAAGTTTACTAACTTGATTCCTGAGATGATAATGCAGTTCTCCAAGAAGAGATTGAGGTCTGTATTCTTTGAGTTTAGAAGAATGTCAAATGATGTCATTAGAAAGAGCAGATACAAAGAGACTGTTTCTTCTGGCTGCAGAGTACAGAATTAAAGGTCATAATCTCAGAATAGGGGACAGAATAGTTATGAAATCATATAATGGTTATGACACAGGACATTATATGGTTCATTAAGTCCGCACAAGCTCTCTCTAAGAGCATCCATTAATCTCACACCCATATCCTTTCCCTGTAAGTTTTTTATCTCCAGGTACTTATCCAATCCCCTTTTGAAAGCTACGATTGAATCTGTCTCCACTACATTCTGAGGAAGTGCACTCCAAGTTGTAACCACTTGTTCCAGAAATATATATTTTCCGCATGTTTTCGATTCCTCAGCTGATGAGAACTGTTTCTATCTATTCTGTCCTCATGAATTTTAATGCTTTTATTAGATCACCTATCAACTGTTTGAATCTCTGGAATTCTCTGCCCGTTGAAGTGGTGGAGGCTACCTCGCTAAATATTTTTAAGATGCGGGTTGATGGGTTTTTGATAAGAGAGGGGATTAAGGGTTATGGGGAGAGGGCGGGAAAGTGGAACTGAGCCACGACAGATCAGCCATGATCTTATTGAATGGCGGGGCAGGCTCGAAGGGCCAGATGGCCTACTCCTGCTCCTATTTCTTATGTTCTTATGTTCTTATGTTCTTGAATGAGAATAACTCCAGCTTCTCCAATTAATTTTCCTCACTGAAACCTCTCGCCCCTGGAACCATTCATAGAAATCTTTACTGCCCTCTCCAATCTCTTCATATCTGTCCTATGTGTGGTACCTAGAACTGGAGAAAATATTCCACCTGAGGCCAACTTCATCATAACTTCCTTGTTTTTGTATTGCATGCCATAATTTAAGAAGCTCAGGATCTGCCTTTTATTTTACCAATTTGTCAACCTGTCTTACCTACTTCAGCTATTTGTGCACATGTACTCCCAGGCCTGTGTGTTCCTGTGCCCTGTTTAAAATTGTATCTTTTAGTTTATATTGCCTTTGTTCCTGCTTCCAACCAAAATGATTCACATCATACTTCTCTGAAATATATTTTAGCTGACGTGTTTGCCCATTTCACAAGTCTAGCAATGTCTCCTTGAAATCTATCACTATCCTCCTCACAGTAAATTGTGCCTTATACACCCAAGTCCAAGTCATTAGTATAGATCAACAAAAGCAGGGTTTCAAATATTGACTCTAGTTTAAAAGTCAACTCTTTGCCACTACTCTCTGTTTCCATATTGCCACTGTCTTTTTATGTTATGGGCTTCAACTTTGCTGTGGCAATTTATCAAACTCCTTTTGGAAATCCATGCACAACAAATCAAATCCATTACCCATTTCTGTGACCCCAACGAGAATCTTATTCAAGTTAAACATGATTTGTCTTTAACAAATCCTTGCTGGCTTGCCTTAATTAATTCAAACATGTCCGAGTGACTGTTAATTTTGACCTGGATTATCATTTCTGAAAGCTTTCCTACCATTGAAGAAAAATGACTGGCATTTCCTTGTAATCTTTTTTGAACAAGGCTGGAAATGTTACAATTCTTCAGTCCTCTGGCATCATCCCTCTCTCTAAAGAGGCTTGGGCAATTATGGTCATTGCCTTCACAATTTATGTCCTTACTTCCCTCTGCATCCTGGGATGCATCCCACCTGGTTCTGGTGACTTAGCAATGTTAAGTCCAAGCAACCTCTTTATCAACTTTTAGTCCATCCAGAATGTTAATTATCCCCTCCCCCACTGTGGCTTTGACATCATCATCTTTTGTAAAGACAGATGCAAAGTATTTACGTATTACCTCAGTTATGCCGTCTGCCTCTATGCATAGATCTGGTTTTTGGTCCTAATTGATCTCACCCTTTGTCTAACTATCCTATCACTGCATATAGGAGACTTTCAGAATACTCTTTATGAAAGTCACTTGTCTGTTGTCATACTCTGCCTTTGCCTCTCTTGTTTCCTTTTTCATTTCATCTCTGAATTTTATATATTCAGCCTGGTCCTCTTGCCTTATCAACCTGACATTTGTCATATGCACCTTATTTTTGCTTCATCTTACTCTCTATCTCTTGTGTCATCCAGGCAGCTTTTGTGGGAATGTGCAACATTTGTATCTGAACTATTTCTTTGTTAATAGCAGTCCATTGGTTCTGTTATAGTTTTATCTGCCAATCTCATTCCAATATACTCAGGATGCATTGGTTTTTAGCCTAGTGAAATTGGTCCTCCTCTGTTAAGTAGTTTAATTTCTCTGGATTGCTCCTTGGCTTTTTCCATAGCTAATCTAAACTTTATGCTACAATGATCACTGTTTCTTAAATGTTTCTGTTTTGACAGTTGATTCACTTGACACACCTTATTTCCCAGAACCAGATCCAGCAGTACAGACTTCTAAATTGTGCCAGAAATGTATGGATCATTGTTTCTTGAGTACACTGCAGAAACACTTCTCCCTCTCTGTCTTTACCTGTATTACGATCCCAGTCTGTATTAGGATAATTAAAATTCCCCATTATCACTACTCAAAATTCTTGCATCTCTGTATTTTACCTGCAAATTAGCTCCCTTATATCTTTCTCACCAGTTGGTGCCTATAGAATATAGGCAATAGTGTAATGCAGCACTATTTTTCCTAACTCCAGCCAGTGTCTTCAATCGCTTCAGGACATCCTTTTGTTTAATCACTGTGATATTCTCCTTAATCAATGCTGCAGTATCGCCACCTTTTGTTTCCTTTCTCATTTTTCCTGAACACTTGTAACCAGGAATGTTTAGTACATAGTTCTGTCCTTTTCTTGAAACTGGTCTGGTTGAGATGCTTTGTTGGAGAGTCGATGCAGGCTGGATGGGCTGAATGGACTCCTTCTGCACTGTCGGGATCCTGTGGTCATATGTTCTGAGCACTTTAAAACTGAATTTGATCTTCCTTTATTTTCTCTTGGCTTGATCCCACCTTACTACTTCCTCTAGTGCTATCTATCTCTCCCAATTCTTTGTGCAACATGGTTATCCCTCCTAATATTACATTCTGGTTCCTATCCCTTTGCCAAATGATTTAAATCCACCCCAGCAGCACTAGCAAACTGCTCTGTGTGGACATTGATCCTGGTCCTCTTTGGGTACAAACACTCTGATCTGCAGAGGTCTCATTTCCACCAAAACTAAACCCAATTACCCAAGAATCTAAAGTTATTCCGCCTGCACCACCTCTTTGTGAATTTATCTGCACCATTCTCGTTAACATGTGGCACTAGGGAATAATCTGGAGGTTACTGCTTTGAGGTCCTGTTTCTTGATTTCTTCCGAGCTCCCTAAGATCTGCATACAGAACCTTATCCCTCTTTTTGCCTCTGTTGTTGATACCAAAATGGACTGTGACCCCTGACTGTTCAGCTTCCCTTCAGAATGCTCTGCTGCCACTCAATGACAATCTTGAACCTGGCATGCGGGAGGCAACATTCCATCCTGCAGTTGTTTATGTAGTGGCAGTATGTTTCTTCCCTTCACTATGGAATCTCCTATCACTATAGTTTTCCCAATCTTCCAGTTGCCCACCTGTAGAGCTGACCCCCCATCCATAGTATTGTGGACTTGACTTTGGCTGCGCTCTGCAGAGGAACCATCGGCCTTATCAGTTTTTAGAAGTGAATGCCAGTTAGAGCAAGCTGCTCTTTGGGGATTTCTACACCACCTGCCTGCTCCTCCTTAACAGCATGTTGGTCACTCAGTCTCCCTCTGGCTGTGCACTCCTAAGCAGTCGGACAACCATCTCCTGAAATGTGCTATCCATGGAGCTCTTAGCTAAGCACAAGTACAGCACTGGTGCCATTGGCTGCTCAAGCTCTGAAAGAGCCTCCAGCTAATGACACTTCCTGCACATGTAGTTGGCCTGGATCGTCCGCATGGAATGGGTCCATTGCTTTCAGTACGGGAATGGACCAGAAAATCGCGGTCACTGAGTGATGATGATACTGCAGAAATACCATCACAGTTGTGCACCTGCATTTTATGTTTCCCTGCCAACATGTTTGAAAGTGGGAGGATCCATAAAATCCAGTGGCTGGACCTTTTACTATGTACTCACCACCCTGCCCCCCCACCACCCCACCCCTCTGCCTCCCCAATCTGTATTACATTTTGTGGGAGATGGAAGAGGCCTAGGCCAATTGAGGTCCCTAATTGGCCAATTAATGTCCACATTACCTCTCTCAAGGCCTGTTGAACTTGGACCTTTGCCTCTTTTATTGAGACTCCTGACCCTGGACTTAGCTGAGGCTTCTCGGTGTTGTGTGACTGCCTGCAATCCAAGTGCTGGCCCCTTCTCCCAGCTGGTGCTGCTGACTCTGCATGCACTCAAAGGCAGGACTTCTTCCAAGAAAGGGACAAGGAGTCTTGCCTGAAAGCAATTAACACTGTTCCTGGCATTGAATTACTGTATGGGCAGCCATTGGGAGTGTGGACATGCTCCCCTCTGACCTTTTATCTAGAGACTGGTGGCTGGGATCATGGCTCCTATCAAACCTTCCCCCTGAAGTCTGTAGATTAAAGGGCTGCTCCAGAAGATACATTCTGCTAAGTGCCTGAGCTGATCTTGCCTGCACAATACTCAGAAAATGGTTCCATGTCCCTTCTACAACTTAGTCAATGAACACACAATGCTGTTCTGCTGCCACTTTTTAAACGTTCAATAAAGAACTTTTCTGGATAGAGTTCAATTACCAATTTATTTACTGGCATTGTGCCACCTGTTAGTGCTAGTGTCTTTTCTCACAGTATTCCCTTAGTATTGGTCTATCGTGCCAGCTTCCAGTTCTTGACATACTACGCCTTCTAAATGAATCCCCAGTAGAAGGAGTAAGTGTATTGACTGACTTCAAGCTTTAAGTGGAATTTGTTTGGGACTGGGTAATTAAATTTTTTGTCTTTGTTCTTGTAACAGCACTGAGAATGGCCCATCCATGTAGCCCGCTGCCATGTGTCAATTGTCCTATCCATCTGCTTACACATCTGCAACAGTCAATTTGTAAAGGAGGGGAAATTGGCAGAATGTGCTGTCACCTTAAGAGATAGTAGCTTTGTCTATCCGTTTTATTGTAAGTTGTAGTCCAGGAGCTTTCCTGTGTGACTACCCAAGTGTGACTAGTGGATTCCCTTGTAATTCCAGCCTGATTTTGCAGGAAGTGTTTTCTCAAGTGACTCGAGTGAATCCTGTGACCAATCTTGCCGAGATAGCAATATATTTTTAAAACAAAGTGCTGATGTCCACAAACCTAGGCTTAGCGGCTGATGGTGGAAGAAAGCTTGCTGTCTGGTGAGCAGTTTCCTGCTTTTCAAATGGTACCATCACTTATTCTTTCACATGGACCTCACGCGACCCTCACAGGCTGACTATTGGTATTCTTTGGAGTAATTGTTCTTTTGCTTGTGACAGTTGGTGATAAGTGTTGTGTTGTTGGCATTTTGGCTGTCTGGTTCTGAATGGGGCGGGGAGGAGGGTGCAACAAGTCGCATATCCCTGAGCTGGGGTTTAAACTCCCGCTTTATTTTCTCCTGCTCCTTTTTTTGCTTGCATTTTCCTGCGTGGTCTCTCTTAAAGAGAGTCAAAAGATTTGATATTTATCGGACCACCCATTTGGCCTGTTTTGTCCTGTACCACCTTAATTCTGCAAATGGAAGATAACATTTGAAAGTTTTAACTTTTCCGTGGAATAAGTGACTATCCTGGAGTCCATTCCTTTTGTGATTAAATGAGCATGCCTCATGCCAACTAGGGTTATGTGCATCCTCTAACATATCAATAGTTTTGGTTGTAAATTACAGTTTGAATTTGTGCTGTGCTGTCATGTCCTGTACTTGATGAACATTCTAAGTTCTATAATGTTGTTTAGGTGTTTACCATATAGTCAGACTAAGATGTAAGAGCATATGCAAAAACCGAATCAGCATCAGTGCTTCAGGTCGGTGGCTGACCTAAAACATTAACTCACGCTTCTCTCTCCACAGGTGCTGCCAGAGTTGCTGAGTATTTGCAGCACTTTCTATTTTTACCGCAGATTTCAAGCGTCCGCTGTACTTTGCTCTTTATATGAGGAGACAATTTTTTCATGCATAATTGGGACAGCTATAGCAAACTAATAGAATATCTTTACTTGACAGCTTTCTTTAGGCCTGCCAACTTCCTTGTTTATAGTCAGGTTCACTCAATGTTGCTGATGGAGTGAATGCTAATAGCTAAGTATTTTGGCTCACTGGTTTTCCAGTATGAAGAGAGCAGTCCATGACTTCATGCAGTAAGATGTTAAATCGGTGAAGCTGGACATGAACCTTTAATTTCACATAGATTATGTAGCTCTAATCCTCTTCCCTAACCCTATGAAGTTTGTCTCAATGTTGTGAACACACACTCAGAAAGGAGGTAGGAAGACAGATTTCGGGCTGAAGAGTCAGTATAAAAATAAAAGCTTGCTGGATCTCGGTAAGGATTACAATGAAGCTTGGAGCTGGAGAATGGTGAATGCACAAAGACTGCCTTTCACAAAATATTGAGGTCTCAGGTAATGGAGAAAGGAAGTGACAATTTAGATTTTTAAGAGAACAGACATCCCTTTTCAAACTTTCCTCCAACATTCAAATTCCAATTCAAAAATGCAGAATTACCCTTTTTGGAACTAGAGCATAAAAGTACTTGAATCTTCCCAGATTATATGATATTCTTCTCACTCATTTCAAGTTGACACTATTCTTTTCCCCCACCATTCAAATTGGCTTTATATTTATCATGATGCCATTCCCTGTCCTGCCTTGGTTCAAGGTTCACAGTACCAGTTCTTCCCTCCTCTTTAATCTCCTGCTCAGTCAAAACAGGCTGGATACCCCCTCATCCACCTTTCAGTTAATGGTGGCATAGTCGTACTGCACCAAAATACCTCCCACAGGTTCTTGCTTCTTTTTTCCCATCCAAAATATAGCTTCCATGTTTTGCCCTGTCTTATTCCTTCTTCACTGTCATTCTCCTTCCCTCTTTTCAACGTCAAATTTCTGCCATTCGTTCTCGCTGGAGTGCCGACCCTCCCTGCACAGAAGCGATTTTACCTCTTCCATATTGCACATTGCAATTCCTCTTCTCGTAAGTGTTATGAAGTGCCTGGAAATTTCTCCATTGGCAACGAGAGTGATTTTGAGGAAAAGTGGCCCGGTTTGCACTAAATGCACACAGAATGTGCTCTAAAACACTATTGGCGAGGATGAAATTAAAACATCCTTAGATTAATGGTTGAACTGAATCTGCTGATGTAATTTATCTGATTTGCACTGTCAGACTGAGTAACTCTTCTCAGCCAGTTCCCAGAAGATATATACTCATGTTTTCATCAGCACTTACTGTCTAAAAATGCTGAAAAAAATAAATGGCAAGAGACAGAGAAAGCTGTTAATCATTATGCTTTTCAATGTTTCTTTCTCCAGAAAGGTGCTTTTAAATAGCAATTTAATGACATCTTTAAGTGCAAATGTTAATTAGTTAATTGTTCACACACAATTCATTTAAATAGGTCATGTTGAACAAAGGAAAAACCTTGACTGTACATTTGGATTTCAGATAGCTAAATAATTACTTATTCTTGTTCCTGCTGAAATTTCTACAAATTGTTCCTTTTGAGATCATGCAGGCTGGGCATATTAAAATTGGCCAGTCCTACCAGACTTAATCCTTGAACAAAATAAAAGAATAGATTGGACAAGCAAGCACGTTCTTTATGGAACTATTTTGGATATACTAAAGTGACATTGTATTGTCTATGTTAATTTGCCGCCAGTGTGAGGGCACCATGAAAACAACTAATCTATTGAAATGAAAATTGTAATGTACTTAATAGGTACATTATGCCTTGTTACTACTTGTTGGGTATTTTATTTTTGTGTGGATCGTAACTATAAGATTATTACATGAAGCCTGACTTGGATTGAATGTTAATTAAGTGAGTTGTAAGGAATGTTGCCCTGACATAAAATTAATTTGAAAATGCTGTCATATTTTTGATAATGGGTGGTTAAACAACACCCATTGCAGGTGCAATAAAATTGTATTTTAATTATTTTTACACTGCAGTGCACACAGTGGAAAATTATTTGTTTCTGTCCACTTGTTACTTTCCTATAATAAAATGGAAAATGTTGGAACATGCGACAGGTCTGGCAGCATTTGTGGAGAGAAGAAACACAGTTAGCTTTTGTTGGAACAAAAAGGTATTTGAAAGAGAGGAGGACTAGGATAAATTAGATCTATAAGAGGGAAGATGTTGCAAGGCTTGGGGAGACAGGTATAAAAATAAAAGATGGGTTAAGAGGAGGTGTAAAATGTGCAAGGCAGAATACAATGTTTTTATGTCTGGCTGATACTGTAGATTGTACAAATTGTAGCAACTCTTATCACCAAAATTCAACTATTTGTCCTGAGGATGGTTTTATGCTGACTCCATTTAAAGGAGTAAATCTCAATACTTTACAGAGGACGGTTTTTTTTAAATATTTAGCCTAACAACAAACATTTTATCCTTTCTGTTACAATTAAGGAGCAAAACTGGGCATTATAATTCTTTGGTCAGCTCGCTGCCTGGCATGTGCAGAATCCTATCACCCTTTATTTACATTGGATGCAAGTTGGTAAGAGGCAAGCTTGTGGGATCCCATGTGTTCAGAGAAGTTGCTGGAATATAACGGGATAAAGCATTCTAACGCTGGACTCTACTTGTTGTTACCATGAAAGCAAAGACTCCCAGAGCCATTGAGCCATTAGTTTTCAGGGATATCTGGAGTTGGTCAGGAATGACAGGTCTCCAGATCCTATTGATGACCCTTGTTTTCAGCATGGAAGTTGCCACATTTGTCAGTTTCTGATGGATCAGCCATCTTTATTCTTTGGATGTGCACGTTCAATACAGTGTCTCAGACTTAGCAGATACTTTCCAGTACTCGTTTGAAGACCAAATGGTTGATATCCTTTTCAGGGTATTCAGGCTAGTGAAAGATGGAACTGTCACGCTCTGCAACTGCTTTTTCTCTTTTGCCACGAATCCATCTTGCAATTTATACATGTAGGCATAGAGAAGACTTCCCTTTGAATCATCTCTGGAATTCTGATCCATGAAGAACTGCTTATATACATTATTTATATGCCACCATCTTTGCTGTCATTTAAAAGAAACAAATCCTCCTCACATCTTCTCACTCATCAGATTCTAGGCTAAAGTTAGTATCTAGGAGGATCAATATGAATGAACAATTAAACCAAATCTTTAACTCTCTGAAATATCCTTTTGGGCTAAAATCATCATTTGCCATGTTGAGGATTTAATCCCTGAAACAAATAATTTAAGGGAAAGGAAATATCTAATGGAATAGTTTTTAATTCTTGAATAGTTAAACATATTTTGCTTAGGGCAAAACTAGTTGTGATGAATGAACTGGTTCAGTTTGAGTTAATTAGAGTCAAGTTCACCATAAACCATTTAAACCAAGACCAAATGTTAATCTCAACATTAGGGCAGATTTACTTGTCTGAAATCTGCTAGTGGTAATTAGTAATTTGGAAATGAGTTAATAATTAGAAGCTGATATCATTGTATAATTAGCTATCAGATTATAGCTCAGGCTGAGATCAGAACTAAAATAAATTGTCAAAGTCTTTCGGTATCATCTCTGACATTGAAACCTTATTCCATATCATTGTCACTGAACAAGTTCAGGTCTGCTGTAGATACTTTCTCATATAGTGCTGTCAGTTACTCCTGTAAGTGTCCTGAATGTCTTAGTTGTTGGGGGTGGGTGTAATAATAAAACATGCATGTAATATGGATTTGGGATTTCTTCAATTACATGAAGCTAGACCAAGTTAACTTGGTTCAAATTCTCAAGTGGCTTTATTCCAAAGTAAGATAAAACTATAGTAACAGATATAATCAGATTCAATTTGTTCAACTGAAGAAAATGACCTTTGCTTCGTCTGGAGTTTCCTCAATAATTTTGCATTGCTGCCTCTATACTTGACTTTGAAAGCCTTTTGAAGAAGCTTCTTTATGATCATGCCTTTACCTCCTCCCAAATCTCATTACTTTGCCTTTGAGTTAAGAAAGTTGTGCGTTGAAGTTCCACTCCAGAGACTTGAGCAAAAAATTTAGGCTGACACCCCAGTGTTGCATCAAAGGAATGCTGCACTGTCAATGGTACATCATTCAGATGAGAAGTTATGAGGCTCTGTCTTCTCTCCCCTCTGAAGATCCAACGGCACTATTTCAAAGAAGAGCAGGGTTGTTATCCCTGATGAATAGCCAATATTTATCCCTCAATCTGCCTTACTGAAACAGATGATCAGTATGTCCTTTGTGGGAGTTTACTGTGTGCTGCCATGTTCCTCGTAATACAAAAGTACACTTCAAAAGTGTTTCATTGGGGACACCTGCAGTTTTTCTTTCTCAACCTGTAAAGCACTCTCAGACATCTCTAGTGCATAATGAGTCCTATAGAAATAAAAGTTGCTCAAAAGGAAGAATTCTAAGTTGGACTGAGTGGAACTAGAAATGAAAAGCATGGAAGAAAGAAAAAATGTTAAAACTACTTTGAGATGCAAAAGGAAATATATTCTTATGAGAAATAGAGGAGAATTATAGTTCATGCCACACATACATAACTGCACAAGGATGTCAAAAGTAAGCTTAAGCCTATTATCTTAAGACAAAATCTTGAAGACTAGGAGTCAAGAAGTAATAAATTGAGGATAACCAATATTATCCTATTAGGATTAGGAAACTGTGGAAAACTGAAAAGTTGAATGGCTGGAAGCTTTAAAAGCGATCAAAATATTTAACAGTATCTATTCACAATGTGTTTGAAGTATTAGTGAACAGACAGAGCATTTTTGAAGGATAAATTGGGTAGAAATACCATGGGAGGAATCAGGAGATGACATTTGTTAAATAAATTCAACACATCCGTTTTCATGAGGGAAGAGTGTGGACACATTCCAGATTCAGTTAAACTCAGTCACAAATTTACTAATAATCAGAGGACAGTAAAGCATGTACTGGATGTGACACACCCTTGAAGAACTGAAGAAAAAATCAGTTCTCCGAATTAAAGTGTGCTATAAACATTGCAGTGGTGCATAAAAGCCACAGAAGCAATCCAATCTTCAAAAACTGACAGGTTCATGATTTGGAAAGTCTAATATTAGCAAGGGATAACTACTTGAGAGCATGATGGATGCTGTCAATATTCAATTATAGGGCATTTCAATCAAAAGGAGCAGGCAGCATGTGGTTTTAGAAGCAATGGGGAAGATTTTCATGTAAGTTGATTTCACATAGTTGGACATGGAGAGGATGTTTCCACTAATAGGAGAAACAAGAACCAGAGGGCACAACCTCAGGCTGAAGGGACGATCCTTTAAAACAGTGATCAGCAGGAAGTTCTTCAGCCAGAGAGTGGTGAATCTTTGGAACTCTTTGCCGTAGAAGGCTGTGGAGGCGAGGTCACTGAATGTCTTTAAGACAGAGATAGAAAGGCTCTTGATTCATAAGGGGATCAGGGGTTATGGGGAAAAGGCAAGAAAATGGGAATGAGAAAAATATCAGCCACGATTGAATGGTGGAATAGACTCGGTGGGCCGAGTGGTCTAATTCTGCTCCTATGTCTTATGGTTTTAAGAGCAGGCACAAATCTTGCTAGAGCGAATCTACTAATAACTACTTTGATTTTGTGGGTCAGAACTATTTGCATAATGTTTTACAACTCCAGGTAAGTATCTTAATCAGTTGAGTGCATTAAGATCAAAAGGAAAAATTTTCCATTAATGAACTTTAAAAGACGGATCAGGGCTATAAAAGGGAAGTGACAGAATAGGGAAACAAAAATGTTCGCAATCTGTGAAAGGCTCAAAAGGATATTTCCACCTGTTGGCAGCCTTTTTCAATGTGATGGTCAGGGCTAAGCATTGATTGGCAAAACAAAAATTAAAAAAAAAAATTACTGGCATTTATAGAGAGATCAGGATGGTACGGGGGAGGCCTGAAATGTCGAGGAACTCATTATCCGGTTCCATTTGGCAGAATGGCCAATTTGACAACTGTTGGGCCTTTCTAGGTGATAAATCAGCAGCAATTGAGAGTATAGAGTTAGTTGTGATTGCAACATGGAGAGACAGGCATCTGGATTGGAGGGGGATGTCAACAATCTTGGTGGGGGTATGAAAGGTCAGTTGTCCTCAAAGTGGCGGTCACAAGATTGTTTGTGTTGGGGGAACAACATGCACATCCTGAACCATAAAATGTGTTGTAAAAGGCACACCTGGGTGAAGGCACTACCCACCTTAGCATCACTGTTGGATTTCTCAGGCTTACAAATGGACTGTAGAAGTTCAATTTTTTAAAAAAGGTTCCTGATGCTTCCGTCCTTTTAATGGCGGGACTCTGCAAAACACATTGCAATGGAAATGAGCAATGGGCCTTGTACATAGCAGGATTGTAGTTGTGGGGAGAGTTTCCCTCTATCCCATGATATTGTACCTGTCCCTGTATGCAATCATGGCAGTATGCCTGAATCCACAGCTGGTGGATATTATTAGTGGATGTACCAGCGCTATGCTACATTTTAGGTGTAAGTGAAAAAACAGATGGCACTGTTCTGCATCTGGTTTAGTTGGACCTTCTGCACTGGTAGGATTTGCATATGACACTAGCCCAATGTGATGGCCAGAAAATGAAGTGGAGGTTTAATTATACCAATTTGGTATCATTCTAATATTATTTTGAAGTCTGGCACTGCTGTGCCCCAAGAACTGGTGCATATGGGATGCTAATTACATGAAAATCGATCCTAATGGACCACACTTTGAGAAAATTGGTGATGGCAGGGGCTGTTATTCTCCTGGATTTCCAAAAGATAGTTTGGCTATTGGACTATCTTTAAACATTATAAAGTAGCATGGAATTGGTGGAATAATCTTGATTGTAGATCCTGGAAGATGATGACAATTCCAAAAAGTGAAGTGAAAAATCAAGTTCCATGACTATTCTTTAGGCACTTTTATAAACTACAACATTAATTTGCAATTATATGGCAACTTTAATGTAAAGCATCCCAAAGTGCTTGAACAAATAATATGAAGGAAAGTATTCAGACTTATCATAAAATTTGCGAATGACACTAAAGTGGAGAGCCATGTAATTAATACAAGGAAAAATTGATGGCATTCAAAATGTTCTAGAAAAATTAAATTGACTGGTCACCACATAGTACCAGATTTTAGTGTAAATGTATGCGAGATAATACCGATCAGCACAGAATATTTTAAATGTGTATATATTATTTATCACTACTTGCTTTCTACAACTGAACCAATTTTCAATTCAGTTTACTGATTTTTTTTGACCTTAAATAGATATTATCAAATGCCTTCTGAAATTTCAAATATCTTCTCCACTAATCCCTATTGATGAATTGGGTTACTTCCTCAGTGAATTCCAAATTGAAGCATGATTGTTACTGCCTGTTTGTTGAAAGCATCCAGTAAATGACAATGTTGTCAAAAAGCCTAAATCATATCTATATTCATAGAATAGAATCCCTTCAATACAGAAGGAGGTCATTCAGCCTATTGAGTCAGCGCTGACTCATACCCAGCCTTATTCTGTGACCACAAGGATTTAACATGCTGATCCCTTAATCTGTACATCTTTGGGCACTAAGGAATAATGTTAACATGGCCAATCAACCTAACCTACACATTTTTGGACTGTGGGAGGAAACCATAGCACCTGGAGGAAACCCACGCAAAGACATGGAGAACGTGCAAACCCCGTGTGGTCACCCAAGGCTGGAATTGAACCTGGCCCTCAGGTATTCAACAGATAGTATTGCATCAGATATGGGATCTTATGGATGGCAGCAGTGATACACTCCAAGATGCTGAAAATTCAACTTGAAAGAAGGTTAAATGTCAGAGCTATAAAAGTGGTGCTAAAATTGCAATACACATACTCATAAGCACAGTTAAAGAACTCCAAATCTGCACCATAGATGACATGAGTGCAGGCAAAGTCAGGAAATGAACTTCTAAATGCATTAATTGTTGCACCACAACACATGGTGGTCTGTACAGAAAATCCTGATCTAGTGATCCTTGGCTTTGAATTGGAGAAACCATCAAAGATTGTGGACTATGTGAGAAACCCATAAAATGGGTTAAAACTTGATTTTACCTTGCATACTAGACAGACAGCACTGGGAAAACCTGATCCCTAATAAGGGAGGGTTGTGTAAAACCCTGCTGATTGGATCTGGGATTGGTGCCATTCCTCGTGCCAACTGTTGCCACTGCATTTAAAAAAAAGAGGCTGCAAATACTCGATGCTCTGGGGAAGGGAGTGAAGAGATTATTTAAATAATTTGAAACAAACAGTTTTAACAGTTTTATAACATTGAAGAAATAAATACCAAGTCTAGCTGAGAGATCCTCCAGGGAGAGAAATGAATGTGGTGGGTCTCAGTGAGAGGCTGAACAACACAGTATAATAATTTTACTGAGGCCAATCTCCCATTAACAATCACCGTTTATTTGCAGTGTGTAGGAAATATTATTCAGTGGCTACAAAGTGCAGGTCATTCACCGGTCCTTCAAGTGCCAGTCCGAGTGGAACCAGCTGATTTTAAACCTTCCCTATTGGGCAAATCTCCACTTGCATTATAGGGGAGCTTGAATTCTATAAGGGCCACAGGGAGATCTATTGACGATCTCCTGTGGCCATTGTAACATCCCTCCCCCGCAACTCTGTTTCTTCCCCTAATTTCAGAAAAAAGATATAAAGCTGGTGAGGCAAGTGGAGGTCTGTAAACTCAACAGGGGAAGAGGTGAAGGAAAATCTTGGCTCAGGAAAGCTCCAGTGACCATACAGTTCCTTAAGCTGAGTAATGTAAAAGAAGGTACAATTTGGAGGGCAAGTGCTGTGTTGCCAGAAAGACCCCAAGGTGTGAGCAGTGAGTTAAATAATATGTTCTGAAATAGGTGAATGTTTCCTGTTTGTGGCAATGTATTATCAGACATGATAATATCAGATCATGCCCTGGTGTAATCACACCAGTTCTGAATAATAAGCTGTGGGGCACTGGTATGTAAGGCTCTCAGGGGGTTGAGGGGGGTGGGGGGGGACATGCCCGGGCAGCACCGTACGCAATGCCCCCTTGGCATTGTGAAAATGAATCTGGGCAGATAATTAAGGGAAACAAGGAAATGGTAGAGGACTTAAAGAGACAGTTTGCATCAGTCTTTACAGTGGAAGATTCTTTGAACATCCCATTAATACTAAAGAACATGGGAGGAGGAATTAAGTACCATCACAAGAGGGGTGATATTAGACAAACTAATGAGGCTAAAGGCAGATGAGCTCCATGGTCCTGATGGCTTGCACCAATGGATTCTAAAAGAAGTAGCTACAGAGATAGTGGATGCATTGGTTATAATTTTCCAAAAATCCTTGGATTCTGAGAAGCACCAAAGGATTGGAAAACTGTCAATGTGATACCCCTATTCAAATAAGGTGGGAGGCGAAAAGCAGGTAACTGTTAGCCTAACATCTATTGTCAGAAAAATGTTGGAATGAATTATTAAGGAAGTAATAGCAGCACATTTGGAAAATCATAATCTAATCAAGCAGAGTCAGCATAGCTTCATGAAAAAGAAATGGGTCTGACTAATTTATTTGAGCTTTTCAAAAAAGTTTTAACCAGAGTAGATAGGAACCAGCAGATGTGTTGTATTTGGACTTCCTCCAGAAGGTGTTTGACATGGTACCTCAAATTTTGCAGTTGAGTATCCCGCATGTGGGGACATTGCAGGCGTCAGCTCACCTGAAGTGCAATGGGCTAGCCTCGCCCTGGGCAAACCAACTGCTTGATAGGTTAAGTTATAAAATAAAAGCCTGTAGTGTTGGAGGTAATATATTGACATGGATAGAGAATTGGCTAATGGGCAGGAAATAGTGAGTGGGGATTTGGAGTTCTTTGTCATGTTGGCAACCTGTAACCAGTACTGAGACCGCAATTGTTTACAATATATAATAATGACTTAGAAGAAGGAAGCAAATGTATTGTAGCCACATTTGCAGACAACACATAAATAGGTGGAAAGGCAAGTTGTGAGAGGGATACAAACTACAAAGATATTGATAGGTTAAGTAAGTGGGTAAAAAGTTGGCAAATGGAGAAGTTGTTCATTTTGGAAGGGAGAACAAAAGGAGAGTATTATTGAAAACTGCAGAAAGCTGCAACGCAAAGGGACTTGGGAGTACTTGTGCACAAAGCACAGAAAGCTAGCACAAAGGTACAGCAGGAAGACTAATAGAATGGTGGTCCTTATTTCAAAGGGGTTGGAGGATAGAGTATTGCTGTAACGGTACGCAGTAATGGTGAGACTATACTTGGAGTACTGTGAACAGTTTTGTTTAAGGAAAGATGTCATTTCGTGGGAGGCAGTTCAGAGAACGGTCACTCGGATGATGCCTGCTATGAAGGGATTGTCTTATGAGGAAAGGTTAAACAGGTGGGACTCTTCTCATTGGAATTCAGAAGAATGAGGGGTGATCTCAATGAAACATACAGGATTATTAAGGGGCTTGACAGGGTAAATGCTGAGAGGAAGTTTCCCCTTATGGAAGAGTCTAGCACCAGAGGGCATAGCCTCATATGAAAGGGGTGCCAATTTAAGGCTGAGAATAGGAGGAATTTCTTCTTAGAGGGTTGTGAGTCTTTGGAACTCCTTGCCACAGAGAGCTGTGGGGGCAGAGTCCTTGTGTATATTTAAGGCTGGGATGCTTGGAGCTTTGATCGGTAAGGGAATTAAGATTATGGGGAAAGTGCAGGAAAGTGGAATGTAATAGTCCTTGCACCGTATTAACATTCCAGCAGAGCTAACAGAATGGCTCAGCAGATGGTTGGTCTGCTCCAGCCAGCTCGATCAAAAACACCCCTTCACAGGTCGTTATCTTCAATAATGAGGCTAATGGCCTAAGCATTAATTGTTCTAACACAATGGTTTCAACAATGGGCCTCATTTAACAACCTGAAACCAGTATCACCATTGTTCCTATGAAATGCACTTCAAACTCCATGGCTTGGGCCTTGGCTCCTCCTTCTGCAACTGGATCCTAAACTTCCTAACCCACAGACCATAATCAGTAAGGATAGGCAACATCTCTCCACAATCGTCCTCAACACCAATGCCCCACAAGGCTGTGTTCTCAGCCTCCTACTATGCTCCTTATACACCTATGACTGTGTGGCCAAATACCCCTCCAACTTGATTTTCAAGTTTGCTGATGACACCACCACAGTGGGTCAGATCTCAAACAATGACAAGACAGAGTACAGGAATGAGGTAGAGAATCTGGTGAACTGGTGCGACAACAATAATCTCTCCCACAATATCGACAAAACAAAAGAGATTGTCGTTGACTTCAGGAAGTGTACTGGAGAACGTGCCCCTGTCTACATCAATGGGGACGAAGTAGAAATGGTTGAAAGTCTCAAGTTTTTTGGTGTCCAGATCACCAACAACCTGTCCTGGTCCCTCCTTGTCGACAGTATAGTTAAGAAAGCCCACCAACGCCTCTACTTTCTCAGAAGGCTAAGGAAATTTGACATGTCAGCTACCACTCTCACCAACTTTTACGATGCACCATAGAAATCATTCTTTCTGGTTGTATCACAGCTTGGTATGGCTCATGCTCTACCCAAGACCGCAAAAAACTACAAAAGATTGTGAATGTAGTCCAAATCATTACACAAACCAGCCTCCCATCCATTGACTTCATCTACACTTGCCGCTGCCTCAGAAAAGCTGCCAGCGTAATTAAGGACCCCATGCACCCAGACGTACTCTTTTCCACCTTTTTTCATTGGGAGAAAGATACATAACTCTGAGGTCATGTGCCAACCAATTCAAGAACAGCTTCTTCTCTGCTGCCATCAGAGATTTGAATGGACCTACCTCACATTTAGTTGATCTTTCTCTACACCCTAGCTATGATTGTAGCACTACATTCTGCACTCTCTCATTTCCCACTCTATGGTTTGCTTTATCTATATAGCACGCAAAAAACAATACTTTTCACTGTATATTAATACATGTGACAATAATAAATCAAATCAGTATTACAACACTGAGACTTGGGTCATCTGAATTCCTTTAATTATTCATTCTTTGGACCTTACAGCCAATTACTGTTTGACCTCCAACGGGAACAGGACTCCAGGCAACAGTCTGTGCTGTGCAACATCAATCCAATGGCAGCAGAAAGAACTCTGGCCCTCGTCAAAGTTGCTAACTACTGGAACATTGGAACTCATGCCTCCGTACCTTCACTCTCTATACTTTCTCCCACTGTGGAAGTCCTGCATCAGAAAAGATGGGCTGGAATTCTCCAACTTCACCCATGACTGGGATTCTCCATTCCCACTGCAGTGAATGGAGTTTGAGCTGAGCGTCAACTTCTCCATTATCGCTGGCACTGGTGGCAAGGCGAACAAGTTTTTCTTTTTGCGCTTATTCCTCTAATCAAAGGGGATGAGGAAAATCAGGCAAGACCTTTCTTTCTTTTTATCTGGAGTGAAAGCAGTGCAGTGTTGCTCCTGCAGGATGTTTGAGGTGAGAGATGCCATTAGTGTCCCTGCTGAATTCACCTGTGGGAAGTGCACCCATCTCCTGTTCCTTAAAAACCGCGTTAGGGAACTGGAGCTGGAGCTGGATGAACTTCGGATCATTTGGGAGGCAGAGGTGATCATAGATAAGAGCTTCAAGGATTTAGAGACCCCAAAAAATGAAAATAGATGGGTGACAGTGAGAGGGGCTGGGAGGAAGCAGCCAGTGCGGGGATCCCCTGTAGTTGTTCCCCTCAGCAACAAGTATTCTGTGTTGGATTCTGTCGAGGGGGATGACCTACCACTGGTAAACCAGAGTGATCTATGGGCACAATTTTTTGTGCAAAATGTATTAATTTGCCAGCAATTTAAATTTTTGCATTGTTTTGCAAATGGATAATTAGATGTAAAAATACATTTTCTGGAGATTTCTGAGGCCTTACTTGTATGTGCACACACATGCATCAGGTACCTACAAGACATCATTTTGTCTAAGCTGAAGATACATCTGCAAGGCTATCACAAGACGCCACCTATGCAATCTAATTGATGTTAGTGCCATAATAATCTGACAATCATATTCACCTTCAGTATGTCTCATTGGTTGAGCAACAGGTCTGATTACAGCCAGCTGATTGTTTACTTTGGTTTATTTAATACAGAAGAAAGATAGGCATGTAAAAAATGAATTGGGTGCTAAGTGACTTAGAGAAATGTGAAGAAAATCAACGTAAAGTAGTTGGCTTGTCAACACATGGTTTATGGTCCTCACACATACTCCATTAAAGCAATTGTTCTATCTACTTTTACTCATTTGTGTAATTTTGAAATACAGGCATAGTGAAGTGTAGTTTCATATTTAATGTGTTTAATAAATAAAATGTATTGCAACATGCCAATATTATCTCTTAAAATGTGCTTCTGTTTTGGACCTGTTATGGTATTGCAGTAATGGCTGTATGCAAATCAACAGTACTGAACATAGATGTAGTAATCAACAATTGCCTGGCTGGATGTGCATGTCAGAATTGTCAACAGTGTCTGCATTCCTTGGGAAACACTTTTAATGTTGCATGCAAACTAGATAAAGTCCATCTGCTGAATATGACTATTTTCAAAGCAAAACATAAAGTGTTTTAAAACAAAATAACTTGCGAATTGACAAAAATGCTGGAACCAAGAAGTACTGTAACCTATGTCATTGACTGTTGCTTTTGGAATTATATCAATAACGCACTGAAGCATTGTTTTCATCTTGATTTCAAATCCTTCCATGGCCTTGCTTACTTCTTTGAGCAAGCTTCTAAAAGTACCCTAAACATGTCTTTCAAAATGTCTCCTTGGCATTGAATTTTGTTTGAGTTTGTTCCTTATGATGTTTCAGAACTGAATAATGTAAATTATTGTCCTTCTTGTAGTTGTAATAAGGCATGTCGATAGGTATTCTTATTAATTAAACAAGCATGCTCGAGTGTCTTTACCTGAGGCTCTGTGTAGCCTCTTCCAGCCCTACAATCTCCAAAATCTTTGAGCTCCTCCAATTCTGGCCTCTGATGCTTTTTGCTTTATGAGTAGTGGCTATGCTGCCTAAATCTTGAGCTTTGGAATTCCCTCTAAAGCTCATTGCCCATTGAAAACGACCTAAAGTCCAGAAGCCAGTGTTGAGTGTAGTGAGGTACTGAGGAGGGTATCAAGGTTGCAGGGGTGTACCGGCAAATAGGAAAGTGGGTTGAAGTGTGTCCATTTCAATGCAAGGAGCATCTTGAATAAGGTAGGTGAACTTGGAGCGTGGATTGGTACTTGGGACTAAGATGTTGTGGCTATTATGGATAGAAAAGGAACAGGAATTGTTGTTGGAAGTTCTGGCGTACTGATGTATCAGTAAGAGTAAGGAAGGTGGTAAAAGAGGTGGAGGAGTGGCATTGTTAATCAAGGATAGTTTAACGGCTGCTGAAAAGCAGTTTGAGGGGGATCTGCATACTGAGATAATATGGGCTGAAGTTAGAAATAGAAAAGGAGCTGTCACGTTGTTAGGAGTTTTCTATAGGCCCCCAAATAGTAATAGAGATGTGGAGGAGGAAATTGCAAAGCAGATTATGGATAGGTGTGGAAGTCACAGGGTGGTTATCATGGGTGACTTTAACTTTCCAAATATTGATTGGAACCTTTATAGGTCGAATAGTTTGGATGGGGCACTTTTTGTACAGTGTGTGCAGGAGGGTTTCCTGACACAATATGTGGATAAGCCGACCAGAGATGGGGCTATATTGGACTTGGTACTGGGTAATGAATGGGCCAAGTGGTAGATTTGTTTGTGGGAGAGCACTTTGGAGATGGTGACCACAATTCGGTGTCTTTCGTTTTTGCAATGGAGAGGAAGAGGGCCATATGGCAGGGCAAGGTTTATAATTGGGAGAGGGCTAATTATGATGGGATTAGTCAAGAATTAGGGAGCATAAAATGGGAACAGAAACTGTTAGGGAAAGGCACAAATGAAAAGTGGAGCTTGTTCAAGGAACAAATATTGCGTGTCTTTGATAGGTATGTCACTGTCAGGTAGGGAGGAAATAGCCGAGTGAGGGAACCATGGTTCACAAAAGAGGTTGAATATCTTGTCAAGAAGGAAAAGGAAGCCTATGTAAGGATGAGAAAAAATGGTTCAGTTGTGTCACTTGAGGGTTATAAGGGAGCAAGGAATGAGCTAAAAAAAAAGGGCTTAGGAGAGCTGGGAGGGGGCATGAGAAGTCCTTGGTGGGTGGGATCAAGGAAAACCCCAACGCTTTTTACTCTTCTGTGAGAAATAAAAGAATGACCAGGGTGAGGTTAGGGCCGGTCAAGGATAGTAGTGGGAATTTGTGCATGGAGTCTGAAGAGGTAGGAGAGGCGATGAATGAATATTTATCTTCAGTGTTTACCAAGGAGAGGGGACATGTTTTTGAGAATGAGAGTGTGATACAGACTGATAGGCTGCAGGAGGTAGATGTTCTGAGGGAAGATGCATTAGCAATTTTAAAAAACCTGAGGGTTGATATGTCCCCTGGGCCAGATGGATATATCTTAGGATTCTTTAGGAGGCAAGGGATGAGATTGCAGAGCCTTTGACTTTGATCTTTGTGTCCTCACTGTCCACAGAGATAGTGCCAGAGGACTGGAGAGTGGCAAATGTTGTTCCTCTGTTCAAGAAATGAAATAGGAATGACCCTAGTAATTATAGGCCAATTAGTCTTACTTCAGTGGTCGGTAAATTAATGGAAAAGATCCTGAGGGACAGGATTTATGGCCATTTGGAAAGATGCAGCTTAATCCGGGATAGTCAGCACGGATTCGTGAAGGATAAGTCTTGCCTCACAGATTTGAATGAATTCTTTGAGGAGATAACTAAGTGTGTAGATGAAGGTTAAGCAATTGATGTTATATACATGGATTTTAGTAAGGCTGTTGATACGGTTCCCCATGATAAGCTCATGAAGAAAGTAGGGAGGTGTGGGATAGAGGGAAATTTGGCCGATTGGATAAGAAACTGGCTATCTCATAGAAGACAGAGGGTGGTAGTGGAGAAAAAGTTTCAGACTGGAGACCAGTTACCAGCAGTGTACCACAGGGGTCAGTGCTGGGTCCTCTGCTATTTGTGATTTTTATCAATGACTTGGAAGAGGGGGCTGAAGGGTGGGTCAGTAAATTTGCTGATGGCACCACGATTGGTGGAGTAGTGGATGAGGTGGAAGGCTGTTGTAGGCTGCAAAGAGACATTGATAGGATGCAGAACTAGGCCGAAAAATGGCAGATAGGGTTGAACCCTGATAAGTATGAGGCGATTCATTTTGGTAGGACAAATTTGATTGCGGATTACAGGGTCAATGGCAGGATTCTGAGGAATGTGGAGGAACAGAGAGATTTTGGGGTTCATATCCACAGATCTCTGAAGGTTGCCACTCAAATGGATAGAGCCGTGAAGAAGGCCTATAGTGTGTTAGTGTTTATTAACAGTGGGCTTGAGTTTAAGAGCCATGGGGTTATGCTGCAACTGTGCAGGACCTTGGTGAGACCATATTTGGAATATTGTGTGCAGTTCCAATCACCTCACTATAAGAAAGATGTGGAAGCATTGGAAAGCATGCAGAGGAGATTTACCAGGATGCTGCCTTGTTTGGAGGATAGGTCTTATGAGGAAAGGTTGAGGGAGCTAGAGCTTTTCTGTTTAGTTTGGAGGAGGATGAGAGGCAACTTAATAGAGGTTATAAGATGATGAAGGGGATAGATAGAATGGACGTTCAGAGACTATTTCCTGCGGTTACTAGGGGGCATAAGTATAAGGTTCATAGTGTGAGATATAGGAGGGATGTCCGAGGTAGATTCTTTACTCAGAGGGTGGCTGGGCTGTGGAATGGACTGCCTGCTGTGATAGTGGATTTGGACACTTTAGGAACTTTCAAGCGGTTATTGGATAGGCACATGGAGCACACCAGTATGATAGGGAGTGGGATAGCTTGATCTTGGGTTCGGACCTTGAGGGCCGAAGGGCCTGTACTGTGCTGTACTGTCCAATGTTATATGTTCTATCTCTACTTCTCCCCTTTCTTTTAGTGTGCTCCTTAAAACTCACTATCTTGACCAAGCTTTTGGTCACTGGAATGACAGAGTTTGAGGGGAGACCTGATTGAAGTCTACAAGATTGAGAGGCATGGACAAAGTAGAGAGTCAGAAGCTTTTTCCCATGGTAGAAGAATCAATTACTCGGAGGCACAGGTTTAAGGTGCAAGGGGCAAGGTTTAAAAGAGATATATGAGGCAGGTTTTTTTACACAGAGGGTGATGGGTTGCCTAGAACTCGCTGCCAGGGGATCTAGTGGATGTGTCTTGAAGGGGCGTCTTGACATGAATAAGATGGGAACGGTGGGATATAGTCCCCTGAAAGGTCAGGGGTTTTAGTTCAATTGGACAACATAGTCAGTGCAGGCTTGGAGGGCCGAAGGGCCTGTTCCTGTACAGTAATGTTCTTTGTTCTTTGTTCTAATTAAGATAATTTTCCTGCACCTGTCACAGATTTTGCCAATTCTGGAAAAAGGCATGCGGGTCTAAAAATTGCTTCTGCGCCTGGTGCCAAATGATTTGCAGTTGTCCCAGCCCCTTTTTACTTGCGTGAACTGGATGGGCTCAAGGCCCATCCAGGATTAGCAAGCGATTGATTGAATTTCAATCTTATTAGTGAGTTTGAAATGTTTCCACCTCTTTGGGATGTCACATGGGCAAAAATCAGTACTGTAAATCAGTAGCAGGAACCAGATTCAATAGCCACGCTGGGGGAGGCTCAGAGGCCATTGAAGCCCCAGGTGATGGGGACATGGCCAGGCAGTGCCCACTGGACATCATGGCACTGCCCACTGGATACTTTGGTCGTGTCATTGGGCCCTGCCACTGTACTGGGGCAGTGCCAGAGGGGGTGGATCCTGAGTGGGGACTATGGTTGGGGGGGGGGGGGGGGGGGCGGGGGTGGGGGGGGGGTGCTATGACAGGGAGGGTTATGCAGTGGAGGTCATGGAGGAGTAGATTATGAAGGGGGTCCTGATAGGGAGCATGTCAGGGATCATGCTGGGAGGACAATTTGGAGGTCATGCTGGGAGAGCATGTCGCGATTCATGCTGAGGGTCATATTGGAGGTCATGCAGGGGGATTCACAGAGGGCCCTAATGCTGGTGACCCGTGCCTGGGAGGGAATGGGGAACCATACTGCCAATGGGATAGGGAGGAGGGATTCTGATGTCATGTGGGGGGAGGGAGAGGGGTATCTCAGTGTACTGAGAGATTGGGGCACCCTTGGAAAATGGGCGGAGCTCTCTACAGCCAGTCTCACTGGCGTGTTTAGACCCTGCCCCCCTCAGTACTGGCACGCAACTCATCATTCTCCAAAACAGTGACTTGAGTGTGGGACGATTGCGTTCTGGAGCGAGCCTGATGGACTGGCGAGGGGTACACTGGTATTTTCACCTTTATGTCACGGCTTTTTGGAGAAAAATACCACCCAATATCTTGGTGTGAGTTTTGGCATCGAATCTTATTTGATGTTGCTCCTGTGAGGCACGTTGGGATGTTTTACTAAGTTAATGGCACTGTTTAAATGAATGCATCTGATTGCAATATGCATCATAGGATGTTTATAATTAAGTGATTTCTGAAGTTGCCTTGATTGTATGTGCACACAATATGCAACTTGTACCTGCAAAACATAATTCTCTCTAAGCTGCAGATACATGTGTGAGGTTGATACAAGTCACTATGTAAACGTTATACTGGTGATAGTGCCATAATCTGACAATTTAATTTATCTTCAGTGCATCCTATTATCTGAGCAACTGGTCTTATTATAGCGTGCTGATTACTTACTTTAGTTTATTTATCACAGAAGAAAGATAGTCAAGTAATGTGTAAAAGAAGGAATTGGATGCTAATTGAATTACAGAAATGTGAAAAAAGCAAGTGTAAAATAGCTTGTTAACACAAGGTTTATGATGCTTACACATACTCCATTAATGCAATTTTTCTCTATTTTTTCCCAGTTTACATAATGTTGAATTACAGTTATAGCTGAGTGTAGTTGCATATTTAATGTGTTTGATAAATAAAATGTATCATAACATGACAGTTATATTATCTCTTAAACTGTGTTTCAGTTTTGGGACAGTTAGGAATATTGCAGTAATGGCTGAATGCAAATCAACATTACTGAGCATAGATGTATATTAATCAGCAATTGCTGGCTAGATGAGTGTGTAACTGTGCATGTCTGGATTGTCAACATTCCTTGGCAAATACTTGGAAATGTTGCATGCAAATTGGATATCATCCAACTGCTGAAAATGGCTATTTTGGAGGCACAGCAAAAAGTACTTTAAAATTAAATTATAGGTATATTGACAATAATGTTACATGTCAAGAACACTGTGATCCACACCATAGAGTGTTCCTTTTAGAATTATGTCAGTAATGTACAGAAATACTTACAATTCTTGATTCGAAAATTCTCATCCTTGATTTCAAATGATTCCATGGTCTCATCGCCTCTTACTTATGTAACCTCTCCAGGCCTACAACCTCCAAGATCTCTAAGCTCCTCAAATTCTTGCCTCTTGAACATCACTGATTCTTTTTGTTTTATCTTTGGTGGCCATGCCTTAGGCTGCATAAACTCTAAGCTCTGTAATATCCTCTGAATCTCACTGCCTCACTCTCTTCTCCTTTTAAGGTGCTCCTTAAAGCCCACTTTTTTGAACAAGCTTCCAATAATACCCTAATTAAATCCTAATAATGCCTCCTTGTGTTTCTGTCATTCACTTTTATTTGATTTTGTTCCTTTTGATGTTTTACAATGTTAAAGTTGCTGTAGAAATACAAATACCGCAAGTATCCTAAGATATGCAGGTTAGGTCAATTGACCATGCTAAACTGCCCCTTAGTGTCCAAAGATGTGCAGGTGAGATGAATTAGCCACAGGACATGTGGGGTATTATGGGGATAGGGTGGGGGAACAGGGCCTGAGTAAAATACTCAGTCAGGGAATAGGTGCAGACCCGACGGGCTGAATGACATATTCGCCACTGGGGATTGTATGATTCTATGAGATTGTTGTACTACTTGTGCTTGTAACAAGGCATATTAATAAACATTCTTATTAATTCAATGCAAGTTCACTTGAGTCTCTTTATTCAACACAAATAACTTCGGGGAATTAGTTGCTCAGTGTTTGTCACTTGTTTCATTAATTGTAATTTTTACATTTTGTGATTCAATTTCTTAGTGCATTATAGATCAGGCACAAATTACATTTTCATTATATCCCAATCTTCAGTGCAGAGGCAAATGTTTCCATAAAAGTTTTTGAATCACTGCGATAATTTTCTGTCTTCACTGCTTAAGTGGTGTAGTTCTTGAATTTCTCATTTGTATCTTGTTGCCCATTGCGAGTGATTTTCCCGCATGATTTTGGGTGATGTTAATGAAATGAATTTACAACACTCTGTGCAGCACAGAAACCACCGGGTGATTCACACCAGTGTGGGGTGGGGAGGAGGGAGGGGGATGCGGGGAGCAGAGAGTGGAGAGCGGAGAAGGGAGAGAAGGTGGGAAGAGGGGGTGGGGTCAAATCCCACTAGAGAGACAAGCAACAAACTGCTGAGGGGGCCACTGTGCATGCACCAATCTCCCAGGAGACTGGAAGAACGGTTGACATGTATCACCACCCTATCCACCCACCCCACCCCACCCCCACCCGATTGCTGGCCTCCCTGTTGCTGACCCCAACCTCCCTGCCCCCTGGACAGGGATATCACTGGTCCCTTCCCCTCTCCCTCATCACCAGCACCCTACCCTCTCCCTGACAATGGCCAGCTCGAGCCTCCTGATGGCCAGCCCCACCACTTGTCCCTACCCCTTCCCCCCATGCAGAGATCCCTCTCTCCATCACTCCAATTTGGATTGATCTCCACCTGACACTGTACCCCCATGAGACCTGACCCCTTGGCACTACCTGGTGCTCAGTGGCACTACCAGTGTGCCAGACCGGCACTGTCCCCTTGGCCTGACCTTCCAGGAGGCTTCAATGGCCTCCAGTCCTACCAGGGAGGTCATCACTCTTGGCCCCCATTGCTGGCACCTCCACCGGTGAGGTCGGAAACATAAGTGAGCCCAGGCAATTGCATACTGGGCTCACAAAACATGTAAATGAGGAAATTAATATTGTAATCTGCCTTGTGCCAAGCCCCCACGGCAGGGCGGGAAAACTATGCCTGCTGTTAGGAATGGAATTTCGGGATAGTTATGCAGCAATAATGAATGAGCTGTGATATGTGTCCAAATAAGGATAATATGTGACTCCCTCTAATGTATATTTTTCAGTTGTGCAGTTTAACATTTGTTTTGCATTAGCTGCTCTGCGTTGGATAAGTTTCAAGTTGAATCCATTGAAATTCCTGGGATCTTGTTCAGCTTTATTGCTCATGGGATATATGTGCTGTCTCTTTTTCCTTCCTGTTTTTAGAGCTTCACACTTGTCTGCAGCATTAACGTTCTTCTGCCAAAATACTGCTCGTGTATGTATTTGTTCAAACTCATTTGGTTACTTCTGAGTTGCTTCCTTTGGTTCCATTGTTCTGCGTAGTTTATATCATCTACAGATGATGACTAATTTGCATTGGAATTTTGGATTTAAGATATTAATATAAGTGAGAAACCGTAGTGACCTCAATGTTGAGCCCTGAGCCAACCCACTGAGTATTTTCCCATTTCCTGGCAATAATTTCTGTAAATTCTCATTGTTTCCTCCTTCAGTTAACTTCTTGCCTATTCCCAATATTTACCATAAATCTCCACAGCTTTGTATTTCGGTTAGAGCCTTTTCTGTGTAACTTTGTCAAATGTCTGAAGTTTAAGTTTAATAGTCTGCTTGGGTGTTAATAATTTTAATTGCACATGACTGACAGGTATCTTGTGGCATGAAATGAATACAGAAGATGCTATGGACCCCAATATCATCCTGGCTGTAGTGTTGAAGATTTGTGTTTTAGAACGTGTTAAGCACTTCAAGCCAGGCTGCTCCAGAAAAGCTATAACTATGGTATATCGCTGACAAATTGGAAAATTGCCCAAATGTGTCAGTCCACAATAAGCACGACAAATCCAACTGAGCTCCTGACCTCATTAGAGCCTTAATCCAACATGGATGGAAGGTTTGAGCTCAAGAAGTGAGGTGAGAGTGACTGCCCTTGACATTAAGGCAGCATTTGACTGAGTGTTACAACGCACAATGACAGCAGTGTGTACCGTCTATAAGGTGTACCACAGCAACTACTGCATGGTAGGTTGCTGCATGAAGTTAAATCTCACGGGACCCAGGGTGAGGTATCTAAATGGATACAAAATTGGCTTCTTGATACAAACCAGAGGGTGGTTGTAGAGAGTTGTTTTTCAAACTGGAGGCCTGTGACCAGCAGTGTGCCTCAGGGATCAGTGCTGAGCCCACTGTTATTTGTCATATATGTTGATGATTTAGATGAGAATATAGGGGGCATGCTTAGTAAGTTTGCAGATGACACCAAGAT
Source organism: Carcharhinus amblyrhynchos (assembly GCF_965287045.1). Taxonomy (NCBI): domain Eukaryota; kingdom Metazoa; phylum Chordata; class Chondrichthyes; order Carcharhiniformes; family Carcharhinidae; genus Carcharhinus; species Carcharhinus amblyrhynchos. The sequence goes on from NC_137324.1 coordinate 154,592,403, forward strand.
TGGTGGCATAGTGGACAGTGAAGAAAGTTACCTTCAATTGCAACAGATCTTGATCAATTGGGCTAGTGGGCTGACGAATGGCAGATGGAGTTTAATTTAGACAAATGCGAGCTGATGCATTTTGGTAGATTGAACCAGGGCAGGACTTAGTCAGTTAATGGTAGGGCACTGGGGAGAGTTACAGAACAAAGAGATCTAGGGGTACATAGGTCCTTGAAAGTGGAGTCACAGGTGGACAGTATGGTGAAGAAGGCATTTGGCGTGCTTGGTTTCATCGGTCAGAACATTGAATAAAGGAGTTGGGACGTCTTGTTAAAGTTGTACAAGACATTGGTAAGGCCACACTTGGAATACTATGTGCAATTCTGGTCACCCTATTATAGAAAGGATATTATTAAACAAGAAAGAGTGCAGAAAAGATTTACTAGGATGCTACCAGGACTTGATGGATTGAGTTATAAGGAAAGGCTGAATAGACTGGATCTTTATTCTCTGGGGTGTAGGAGGCTGAGGTGTAACCTTATAGAGGTCTCTAAAATAATAAGGGGCATAGACAAGGTAGACAGTCAATATCTTTTCCCAAAGGTAGGGGAGTCTAAAACTAGAGGGCATGGGTTTAAGGTGAGAGGGGAGAGATACAAAAGTGTCCAGAAGGGCAATTTTTTCATACAGAGGGTGGTGAATGTCTGGAACAAGCTGCCAGAGGTAGTAGGAGAGGCAGGTACAATTTTATCTTCTAAAAAGCATTTAGATAGTTACATGGATGTGATGGGTATAGAGGGATATGGGCCAAATGTGGGCAATTGGGATTAGCTTAGGGGTTTAAAAAAAAAAGGTGGCATGGACAAGTTGGGCAGAAGGGCCTGTTTCCATGCTGTAAACCTCTATCACTCCATGACTCTGTAACTCACCAAGACTCCCTCGACAACACCTTCTAAACCCATGGCCTCTACCAACTAGACGGACAAGGACACCTACAACTTTCCCTCCAACCCACATATCATCCTTCAGTTTCACTAGGTAAAACTTCTGGAAATCCTTCCCTAACAGCACTGTGGGTGTACCTACAGCACATTGACTGCAGTGGTTCAAGAAGGCAGCCCACTACCAGTTTATCATAGAATCAGAATATCCCCATCATGCAGAATGAGGCCTTTTGTCCCATTGAGTCTGCACTGACTCTTCAGTAGAGCATCTTACCTAGGCCCACCCCCTCCCACCCTATCCTCATAACCCCATGTACTTACTCTACTTATTCTCCTAACCTACATATCTTGGGATATTAAGGGGCTATTTGGCATGGCCCGGCCATCTAATCTGCACATCTTTGGAGTGTGTGAGGAAACTGGAGCAGCTGGAAGAAACCCAAGCAGACACTGGGAGAATGTGCAAATTCCACATAGACAGTCACCTAAGGCTGGAATCGAACATGGGTCCTTGGTGCTGTGAGGGAGCAGTGCTCACCACTGTGCTACCGTGCCACTCCCTTCTCAAGGGCAATTGAGGATGGACAATAAATGCTGGACTAGGCAGTGACACTGACATTTCTTGAAAGAATAAGAAGAAAGAAATTGTTGTTGGGTATTCTCCAACAACACTCAAAGCTCAATATTATCTAAGATGATACAGTGCACTTGCTTAGCACCCCATCCACCACTCTAAGCATTTACCTCTTGTACCATCAGCGCCCTATGACTGAAGTGTGTACCATTTACAAGTGGTACTGAAACAATTTGCCTTTGACTCCTTGACAGCACCTTCCATACCTGTAACCTTTAACATTTTGAAGAGCAAGGACAGCAGGAGCATAGGAACACCACCAACTGAAAGATCCCTTTTAAGTTGCACACCATTCTGACTCAGATATATATTGCCATTAGTTCTGGGTCAAAATCTTGGACCTCCCGACTTAGCAGCACCTTGGGTGTACTTAGCCAACACAGACTGCTACGGTTCAAGGGATGGGCAATACATATCTGCCTTGTTCCCCATTCACCTGATGGAGGGACAAAGCCCTGAAAGCTAGTGGTGTTTGTTACAAAATAAACCTATTGGACTTGAACCTGGTGTTGTGAGACTTCTACTGTATTTGCCAGCAATGACCAGATACTTTGAAAAAGTTATACAATATCCAATATTGTACAATTATTTAATAGAAAGGGAAATCTTGAACAGGTCACGAAAGAGAACCAAATCTGCATGTGGGATTGTTGGATGTGCTTCACTATATGGAATATTGGAATGAATGCTTTACCCGATGGCCCACTTGGCTGGCTGGCTGGGAATATTGGCTCTGGTTCATAAATTTGTTCCTACCCATGATGAAAACTGAAATTTAGCTTCTTGTTCCCTAAATAATCTAAATACGGAAGTTTCAAATTAAAGTTCAGTTTGCATTTAGTCATTGGATCACATTTATCCAGATCTAATTGTGTTAATCACATTGAGATTCAAAATATATTTGAATCAGATGGTGTAAAATATTCAGATCTGTCCCCTTTTTAAAGCTGCCTTTCTGATGAAGATATGAATTAGATGGGAATAGATTGTAGCAATTGAATGATTCCTGAAGATGATGAGTTTCATTTGTTATTTGTAAAGCTTTTTACAGAATATGGTAATATCTTTCCTGTAGGCATGGCATTATAATCTTAGAATTTATTATCAAATAACTTACCAATTGATTTGTTTCCTTTTCTGTCAATTGGTTTACATGGGAAACAGACTCAAACCACCCTTTTATTATTCTCTTTGTTAACGAGAGGATTTTTTAAAGCTTTCGTTGTGACATTTCCCATAGTATTTACAGACCAAAAACAGCTGATTCAATCCAACATGTCCATGCCATTGAACCTATTTCATTACAGTTTAGCAATTGTTAAATCCCTAGTAATAGTGTTGAATCATTTTGCTCTATTGTATCTGTGCCAAACCACAAGATGCATTTAAAATAGTTCAATGTCACTTCTCATTTTAATTATAGTATTACCGGTGGGATTGTTGCAAGAATTAACTCTCCTTTGCTGAGAAGAGGTCAATTTCTATGGATTTCCTCAAAAATTGGAGTATTTTCAATATTTATGTTGAAGTTTTTGTTTGTTTCTGTTTTCTTGGCCTTCTGAATGTCTTTCAAAAAGAGAAAAGTTATAGTTTACAAAATTGCCATGATTATTCAGAAGGACCATGGAGATTTACAACAGTGAAGATGGGTATTTGACCCCAAGTGGCTGCCAAATCTTTGATGAAGTGATCCAGATCCCACTGCCTTTTTCTCATCTCTTCCCTACTGTCACCTTCATCCTGTAACTTGCTTGTTATAAATGTTTATCTACTCATCTTTTAAAAGATGAATTGTCACTGCCTCAGCTACTCATAACGTAGCACTGTGTTGGCCAGAAATCAAAGCCTCGTTTGGCAAGTTGCAAGGAAGAATTCTCCCACCAAACCTCTCCATTTTGTGTCCAATCATTTACCCTATTCACTCTTGTTGCTCTATTTGTCTTTTTAAGTACCTCTACTTAAAAGCATTATGCACTATTTCCTCACTGTGGTGTACAGTTGGTCTGCTCAAAGGCCAATGATTGGCATCTCCTACTAGCTATGAGAGGATGGGTTGTAATTTAAAAATAAAATATCACACAGTCAAGCTGTCTTTTTTCAACTCCCACTTAAGTAGAGGATGGTGGGTGTCTGGAATTTGCTGCCCGAGTTTCTGGTGGAGACAGAGATCCTAGACTCTTTTAAAAAGTACCTGGATCTGCACCTTAAGTGCTGTAAGCTACAGGGCTATGGGCTGGATACAGGAAATTGGGATTAGAAACGACACCTGGGTATCCTTGGGTTGGCATAGACAAGATGGGCCAAATGGCCTCCTTCTACGCTGTAATGTTTCTATGGTTCTATGGTTCCACATTGAAGATGAATGAGGACCCAGTGCTGTGACCCACTACTCTATAACCATCATAATTTTGAAAAATGCACAATTAATTTCCTTACAAGTGTTGGATTTTGTCTGAGTAAATATGTTTTGCTGATAATGAACTCTCCTATATAGTGCATGTTATGCTGCATGGAGCACCACACTGCAGAAGTGTTTACAATGTGCAGTCTAGTACTTATTCTGATATTTAAGTACATTTCACAAAACAACAACAGAATAAAAGTTGCCTGAGAAGTTTTACAGCCCAACACCAGAATGTAGATCACCGGCACACTTACTACTCTTGTGTATTTACACCATGAGTGCAAAGTAGACTTGCTTCGCATCTGTTACAAAATCTATACAAACATGGGTTGAATCTGTCATCAGGGCCTAACCTGTCACAGAAGCAAAATTGAACTCTGGGCTGATCCTGATACAAATTTGTTGTTAGTGTGAAGCAAAAATCCTTTCGTACCACTGCTCAACTTTTATTGTTGGTCAACCTCAAGTAAGATTCTGTATCCTTGTGCTATTAAAATGTTAATCACTACACCATGATGCATTACCAATGCTTGTAATTATTTATGCACATTACTTGAGTAGGAAGTTGATTGTCATTTTGAACAATTATGTACAGATTAAGGGCTATTTCTTAAAGTTGCTGTTTATGGAATTACAAAGGCAGCATAGAAAATATGATCATTATGGTATGATGGTTGGGTTTCTGTCTTTCCCTGTTTGAATATTTTCTCTTTGAGGTAAAGGTTGAACATTTTAGTGCTTTCAATTTTTTTCGAATTGTCGAGCCCAAGCAAGGGGGAGGACCCACGGCACAGCATCTGTACATCTGGGTGGATGCCGCAGAATCAAGTCTCACTTCAGGATTTAGTAATCATGGTGATTGTGTGCACAGTGTGGCCAAACAGGTTGATTATCAGCTTGTAGATGCTTGCAATGTGCCTGATGGCAGGTAGTAAAGGGCAGGAGAGTTTCTTGGTCACTCAGACTGCAGAAGGCCACAGCAAACTCCTGTAGAATTTTCCAAACATGATATTGGACCAATTCAATGGAAATGACCTCTTAGGGCAGAGACCCTGACGGTGGAGGAAGAGAAGGAGAAGGAGAGCCCAAGCAAAGTATTTGCTTAATTTCTGAAGATGGGTTTGACTATGCCACTCCAACTAATATGAGTTTTCACTGAAGAATTTAGTCACACTCCATCAGTAGGATAAGCAAAAATGTGCCAAAGTAATCCAAAGTATTTTTAAAAATGTATTCTTTCATGGGATATGGGTGTTGCTGGCAAGGCCAGCATTTGTTGTTCATTCCTAATTGCCTTTGAACTGAATGGCTTGCTAAGCTACTTCGGAAGACTGGTAATAATCACATTACTGTGGATCTGGAATAATATGTAGGTCAGACCAGGTAAGGATTGCAGATTTCTTTCTCTAAAGAACATCAGTGAAGCGGATGGGTCCTTTTCCCCCCAACAACCGGCAATGATTTCATTGTCACCCTCAGTGAGGCTAGCTTTATATTCCAGATTTTATTAACTGGATTCAAATCCCACCAGCTGCTGTGGTGAGATTTGCATGGCAATAACTTGGTCCTCTGCATCATTAGTTCAGCAATATTACCACTACAACACCATCTCCCCACCTTGAAAACAATAAAACTGATTCATTGAGTAAGAACTTAAAAACAGATTTGTCAGTGCTGTGAATATTTAACTTTTTTCTTAGAAATGGAGGCTAAAAGCTTCATTGGGTGCTGTTGATTTTAACTGAAAATTCGAAAGTCTTGTTTATAAAGGGTCTATCAACTAAAATATTTGAAAAAATATTGATAAATTAATAAGTTTCTTTTAAAAGGCAATCTTTGATTTCTAAATCCAGCTATTTAACATTCACATAAGGCAGACTGAAAGCAACAACGATTAACATACAAATAGGGTTGTACTAATGCAGCTGATATCACAGAATCTACAGCACAGAAGAATGCCATTTGACCCATCTTGTTTGTGTCAGTGCTGTCTACACTAATCTTATTTCCTTTTCAAATTTAAAAGATGACTAAATTATGCTGTCACTGCTTCAGTTGTTGTTTGTGATGGTGTTCCACTTTTCAGTAGTTCTCTATGCATTGTCAGAATGTCCCTCTTTATTATTTCCATCCTGGGTGCTGTGCCCTCCCAAATCCATACCTTTCAAACTCCTTGACCAGCTGCCATCCCTTGGAGACAGAACTACAGCTTTACTTTGTGTCTCCCTTGGTGTCCTCTGATGAGACCATTGAGAGACTTGTCACTGCCTCCAGCATGCTGGATCAAAGGTTAATCTTTCTGATCTGCTTCCTGTTCAACTTACCTTTCCCATTGCTGACACAGTGGACTTTCATGCAACAGAACATCCCAAAGTGTTTTATATCCAATTCAGTACTTTTGAAGTGTAATGTTGCTCAATAATGTTCATGACACTGGGCATAACTCCCCCCTGATCTTGTTCAAAATAGTGCCAGAGGATCTTATGCATCTACCTGAGAGGGCAGATGGGGCCTCAGTTTAATGTCTCATCCAGAAGATGATTCCTCTGACAGTGGGATATCAGGCTAAATTTATATGCTCAAGTGTTTGGGGTGAAACTTCAATGTATAACCTTCGGATTCAAGTGAGAATGCTACCAACAGAGCCAAAGCTAATAGTGGATCAGTTGTCACTCTCCCTTGTTGCTGTTCCTCCCACAGAATGTTCACTTATTTGAAGAAGACACTTGCCAACAGCATATCCTGTTTTTTTTTGTTGTACGTGACTGATTTGTTGAAAAGTTTGCACTCTTTAAATTTTTTGCACAGCCGTGCATATGAAGTAACCTAAGTTAAGGGAATGTTGCTCCCCATCCATGAGCTTATTGTGGATGATTGCATTGAAGTCATGGGCTTGATGGAAACCTGACTAAAGGATGAAGCAACCTTCCCTCCACTAAATGAAGCATCCACACCTGGTTACACCTTCCACCATTTGCCCTAACCAGATTGTTCTGATGGCAATGTGGCTCTTATCACCAATCATAACTTAGTCTGTCCTACTAATTGGCCGGTTCTTTTCCTTTGAGCATCATACCTTGCCTCACATCCCCTACCTTATTTAAAATCCTCCAGGTAATAAATAAAAGTTTTCTCTGAAACTTCACTGCTTTCCACCTTTAATCTCTGCACCAAGTGATGTCACACGTGGTGTGATTTCAACCTCCATCTCAATTCATGAAACTTTCTTTCCTCTGAGTTGATGTCCTCTTCTCCTCCCTAAATCTCTCCCTCTACGTAAACAACCCTACCCACGTTCACTGCATCTTCCTTGACATATCATTTTAAATGGCATCACTATTCCCATCATATCAATCACAGATAAGACCATTTCTGGTCGCTGCCTTGCTTTGCTCTTCATCGCATTGCCTTTCCATGTCTGAAGCCCATTTCCTTCTCTGTCCTCTCCAAGGGGAAATAATAACTGCCAGTTCACTTACAATTGCATTTCCAAAGTCCTTACTGCTTACTCTTTGACCCTCCATTCAGCATAACATTTCTGCAGCTACCAATCTGTTTAACCATGCCCTCACTTCCAATTTTGATTCCCTAGTCTCTTTGAATACAAAAGCAAAATATCACAAATACAGGAAGTCTGAAATAAGAACATAAAATGCTGGAAATTTTCAGCAGGTCAGGCAACATCTGTGGAGAGAAATTGAGCTAATAGTTTAGGCCAATGACATTTCATCAGAACTGTTCAGAGTGATGAAAGATATTACAGACTATGAATTTATCTTGTCCATCACGCAAGAGATATGAATTGGGACACTGCGCATTATTAATGGGAGTATAAAATACAAAAGCAAGGAAATTCTGATAAACTAATATAAAACACTGCCTTGGCCTCTTCTGGAAGATTCCCTCTAGTCTGGATGCCAGACTGTAGGAAGGAGTGATTAGGATTAGGGATTAGAGGACTATTAACATAGAACATAGAACATTACAGTGCAGTACAGGCCCTTCGGCCCTCGATGTTGCGCCGACCGGTGAAACCAATCTAATGACCCTCTAACCTTAACTATTCCAATGATATCCATATGCCTATCCATTGACCATTTGAATGCCCTTAAAGTTGGTGAGTCCACAACTGCTGCAGGCAGGGCATTCCACACCCTTACTACCCTCTGAGTAAAGAACCTACCTCTGACATCCGTCCTATAGTTACCACCCCTTAATTTAAAGTTATGCCCCCTCATGTTAGCCATCACCATCCGAGGAAAAAGACTCTTACTGTCCACTCTATCTAACCCTCTGATCATCTTGTATGCCTCAATTAGGTTACCTTGTAACCTTCTTCTCTCTAACGAAAATAACCTTAAGTCCCTCAGCCTTTCCTCATAAGACCTTCCCACCATACCAGGCAACATCTTGGTAAACCTCCTCTGCACCCTTTCCAATGCCTTCACATCTTCCTTATAATGCGGCGACCAGAACTGTATGCAATACTCCAAATGCGGCCGCACCAGAGTTTTGTACAGTTGCAACACGACCTCACGGCTCCGAAATTCAATCCCTCTACCAATAAAAGCTAACACACCGTATGCCTTCTTAACAACCTTATCAACTTGGGTGCCAACTTTCAGGGAGCTATGCACATGTACTCTGAGATCTCTCTGCTCGTCAACACTACTAAGAGTCCTTCCATTAGCCCTATGTTCTGTATTCCTGTTACTCTTACCAAAGTGAATCACCTTACACTTTTCCGTATTAAACTCCATTTGCCACCTCTCGGCCCAGCTCTGCAGCTTACCTATGTCCCTCTGCAAACTGTAACATTCATCCTCACTGTCCACAACTCCTCTGACTTTGGTGTCGTCAGCGAATTTACTAACCCATCCTTCTACAAGGATTAAGGAGGGTATAGGGATGAAAAATTTCAGTTATGCAGATAACCGGTGAAATTGTTACTGTTCTTCTTGGAGAAGAGAAGGTTGAGAGGAGATTTGATAGAAATAGATAAGGAGAAACTTTTCCCATTTGTGGTAAGATTGAGAACCAGAGTGCACAGATTTAAGGTGATTGGTAAAAGAAGCAATGCGACATGAGGAAAATGCAATGAATGGTTAGGATTTGGAATGCATTGCCTAAGAATGTAGTGGAGGCAGATTCAATGATGGCACTCAAAAGGGAATTGGATCATTGGAAAAATATGCATGGCTGCAGAGGAAAGGCAGGAGATTGGCACTCGGTAATTTCTTCTTGTGGAGAGCCAGCAGAGACATGATGGGCTGAAAGGCTGTAATCATTCAACGATTTTATGTTTTTGTCTTGGATACCTCTATCAGGCCACCTACCTCTCTAACCTCCTTTCTGGGTTGTAAAGTCCAGGTTTCTCCAGTGCTTCCATGTAATTCAGACACCCTGTGATTGGGGAGATTCTTCTTTAGATTTCCTCTAGCACTGAATATCTACTGTTTGATTTGGTCACCAGAACTCAATGCTTTACTTGAGCACACTCTTGCCAAAGCATTCTGCAATTTGAATACAACTAGTTTTGACTTGCATTCATAAGTTTTGAATATGCGGTTTAACATTCTATTGGCTTTGTTTGCAGCTTTGGATTGGTTGGACATGGAAACCATTAAGACACCAAGACTTCACCTCTAATTATTTCCAATTAATTTATAGAGTGAATGTATTTTTTATATATGTTCCCTTTGTGCAGTAGCCTGCAATAAGTTTAATTTAGAATTGATCCATCTAACATATTTGTGATCTCGAATTACTTCAATTCCATTGCTCTTGCAGTTCAGTACTTTTGCAAATTTGTTCATTTTATTTCGAGTTTGTGGCTGCATTTATGTAAATGAGAAATCATAGGAGGCGATTCTGTCAAAATAATTCTAAGTGTCAAACTTGCATAAAAACTGGAGTAAATCCAGTTACTGGATTTTTTTTAGCAAGAGTTTCAAAATCAATCTCCCACATCCTGTGCACTGCAGATGCACTAATGTAAATAACACAAAAAGTCAGAGTGTGGGGCCTATTTCTGCTGGAGAAGCTGGCAGCAAAGCACTGAGCGGACCACTATGCGTGCGCCGATCTGTCAGCACCGAGATTGACACATTTGCAGTGAACCCTGTCTGTTGGCTTCCCGATCACTGTAAGAAATCTGACAACACCAGGTTAAGTCCAACCAATTTATTTGATAGTAAACTCACAAGCTTTTGGGGTTTCTCCCTTTGTTAGGTGAATGGAGAGTTCTGGCCTCAGAATATGCTCTGTCTGAGGCCAGAACTCTCCATTCACCTGACGAAGGGCAAACCCCGATAGCTTGTGAGTTTACTATCAAATAAATCGGTTGGACTTAACCTGGTGTTGTCAGATTTCTTACTGTGTTTACCCCAGTCCAACACTGGCATCGCCACATCATGTTCCCAATCACTGGCCAGCCCGATCGCTGACCAGCCCCACAACCCCACAACATTGGGCATGCGATCCCGTACCCATGGCCTGATCGCTGACCTCCTGGCTGTGTCCGGGCCAGCCTCAACCCTGCTCCACCGGTCCACCTTGATGTCATCCTGCACCCCACCCCCTGCAAGTCCCGATCTCCCGATCATATTCCCCCACCGGCAGCCTGGACCCACCCAAGTCCTGACCCTGCTCTGGCAGGCTGACCCTTCCCCCCTCCCAATTGCCAGCCCTGATCGCTGGCCTCCCTCCCTCTGATCCCAATGCAGAATGGCAGTGGGAACTCCCAGCCCCACCGATCGCCCTACCCTTTTGGCACTGCCTGATGCCCAGTGGGCAATGCCAAGATGCCCCCTGGACATTGCAACTTTGGTCCTTGGGCAATGGAGGGGGGCAGGCTGGCACTGCCAAGCTGGCAATGCCCAGGGTGCACCCCCCTCACCCTGACCTCCAGGGGGCCTTGATGGCCCGCCTTCAGTCCACAGGGCCGAGCCGCTGTGGGAAGCTATTGTAAACCCCGCTGGATTGAAACAGTCCTGACGGTGGGGGGGTTAGGGGGAAGACGCTAGCAGGCCTGGAGTTTTCAGTCCCAGGCCTGCTAATCAGATGCTAATATATATCTGATATATCTCCAAACTCATTCAGTCTGTTTCTTATACATTGTCATTTGAGTTTGAGAAACTAGTGGGGGAATGCCACTTGTCCATATAATTTTGGCAGAAAGATGCTGAAATGTGGAAAACAAAATTCATCCTCTCGCACTTTTCACAATCCATTGGAAATTCTCAGAGAAGTTGAGTAGATGAGTCATACACATGATCTTAAGGCTACAGGGAGAAGATGAGAGAATGGCAGTAGGCATATTGCTCCTATCAACAACCAGTATAGACAAGATGGGCTGAATGGCCTCCTCCTGTGCTGTAACAATTCTGCAACTCTCCTTTTAATTCCCCCATGGTAACTATTTACAATTATTATTGTGCAGGTATTCCTCAAATTCAATGCTGATGGTTCATTTAATTACTTTATGTTGCAAAGGGACTAATTAGCCTGAAGTTATCCATTTCTAGTTTTAAAGGCTTCTTTGAATATTTTCAGAATGCTCATATCTTCTGGTGTTACAGCTCATAATTCATCTGTGTAATCTTTTCTGGAGTAAGTACCACCTATCCGTAATGACGTATTGGTTTTGAGCTTTTCTAACCAGGTGTTCCATTGAATTTGTGTTGAAGTAATTCATTTTCCTTTACTTATTCTGAGGAACCTGTGTTTCTTGGGCCTTCCCTCGTGAATACTTTTGTCTGCCTTTGTGAATAATTGGAAAACAATAATTAGAATCTTCAGTTTATTCCTTTTGCGACTTTAATGATAATGTCATGAATGGGATCAGGTGTAAGCAATATGGCCACTTGAGTCTCTTTGCCATTTGATAAAAGCATGGCTGAATTTCCACATTAATCATTTACTCACCCTTCTGGCATACTACCATCTGTGAAAGATGATGGACATGCAGCAAACCAATCCATTTCAAATGGGGTGTTTTCATGTGGTGCACTTTTTTTTAATGGCTGAAGAGATCCATTCTTCGGAGGCAGGTTCTGGCACAAGTGCTGCACATGAAACTACCCAGTGTCGTTGTGGGTTTTTATTTAAGGTGTTGCCAAGCTGCTATAGCCACTGGTCATTGTGGTGGTGCATACCAGCCTAAAAGAGATGTTGCCATTTTCTTGCATTGTCAGTTAGTGACTCTCAGGTGTGATAACCAATGTCTCGGGCCTTCATGTCATGCTTTCAAGTATCACTGAAGCAGAGCTTTGGGCATCTTGCTGATCATCTGGCTTGGCTACCTCACCATACAGAAAGTCCTTGGGCATGTGACCGTCTTCCATTTTGAGGATGTGTCATGCCAGTGAGTTCATCTCTGTTGGATGAGTGCCAACAAACTTGGGTGCTCTGCTTTTGAGAGCAGCTGCCATTTTCCTGATTTTGTCCTGGCAGGGTATACCCATGCAGTAAGTCCTCACTTAAAATTGTGGTTGCACTCCTGAAAATATGTTTCCCTTGGGATTAATGTTAAAACTTCATTTTTTAAAAAATCTTTTCCCCTTTGTTCAGCCTTTATTGTGTGTCTGCACTTTTAAAATTTATGAGATGAACTCTTTTCCATATCTCTGCTGATGATTTTTCTTCTTTATACAGGTTTTAATTTATCTGTTAAAACGCTCTGAATTATGCTGGGATAATCTGAGTTTATTGATTCCTAAGCATGTATTTTATCATGAGTTCTCAGCATTATTCCTTTAAAAGGTGTTCCTCTTTTCCTCTGCTGAGGATGTTTGTCTTTGTTGTTCACTTATTTAATTAGGTCTATCCCTCTCAAAGTTATGCATCCGACTGTTGATTTTTTTGGTATTTCTGACAATCAGATCATGTGATATTTTGTCATTCTGTATACTTGTTCTCCATAGGTACTGTGATTTCCATTTCATGTAATTAATAGATAAAGACAAGCACTACCTTTCATTACCTTGATGCACTGTGTTATCAAACAGTAATGCATTGCATTTATCAACTCGATATTCTTGCCATGATTTTAATATCCTTCCTGTAATTGGGTGCTTAAAAGTGCACCCAATATTCCATCTGTGGTAGTTCTGTCACACATAAATTTGTTTGGACTATTGATTTATTATCAAGAAAGAGAATTAAATCTGATTCATGTGGGCATGTTAGTTGAGTTAAATATTTCTTTGCTGATAATATTTGCTAAATATATAGAAGGAGATTTTGCTAGTATCTCTTAAGAAATCCATAGTCATGAATGTATTTCTGGACTTCATCTTCCTTGATAGTACCGCGCAAGAAACATCTAATGTTATTACGACAACTTAGATTTATGTAACATCATCACATGCTCTTTACAGGTTGGTGGATAGTAAGTGAACATTAATCAAAGAGGAAAAAGCACAAAAGCACAGTCAAAGAGCAAAAGGGTGACTTCATTGTAAATTAAAATTGGGCATGTTGTAATGTGCGGTCAATCTAATGTGACCCCTTCTACAGTGTCACTGAAAGTCAAAGTTATGCTTGAAGATATTAAGGGAGGGAAGTGGAAAGGTTTCATGCTGAGCATGGGAATTTCAGAGTGTACAGGATAAAGAGGATGAAGGGAAAAGAGCAAAGAAATTGTGAAATAAGGAGTTTATCAGTGGCAGAGGACCAGATGTAGAGATGCTGGCGTTGGACTGGGGTAAACACAGTAAGAAGTCTGACAACACCAGGTTTAAGTCCACCTGACTCTTCACCTGATGAAGAGGGAAACCTCGAAAGCTTGTGAGTTTACTATCAAGTAAATCGGTTGGACTTAAACCTGGTGTTGTCAGACTTCTTACTGAGAGGACCAGATGTGCAGAGGCACAAGTCTGCAGCTGTGCCTGTGCACATCTGTAAAGACATAAGTTAAGGAAAGTTGAGGCAGGTGGCTTAATGAGTGAAATGCATGGGATGTTTTTAGTTTATGGGTGGTAAAAACAAAACCAGAGAAGAGGACAAGTGAGGTGAGGTGAGAGTGTGGATTTGGACTTTGACAATGGAAAGGCAGAGATAGAAATGGAGATAAGCAATGTTTTAAAGGGAAAATTAGTGGTCTTGAAGATGAGTCAGATGTGGGGGAGAAAGCTGTGCGAAGGTCATGCAGATTGCTGCTTTTTACACTTTTAGGCCTTAATGGAGTGGAGGCCAGAGACGCGCAGATGTTTGTGAGAGCAGAAGAAGAGTTGGATTTCACTGACGTCTTGCTGGAGGAACATTAGGGTCATCAGGATCATAATACCTATTGGGCAGTTGGTGGCAACAGTTAGGCATTCCCTAACGGTCTGTGGCAGAGGCCAGCAACCCATGGCTCCCCAGGGCCTTTTGTGTGGCTCCTGAATGGTCCTTGAATTATCACATCTTTCAAACATTGATTGAAATAGTTTTCAGGGAATTATTTCTCCGATGTGCTGCCAGCGCAGAAACATTAAAATATCATCAGTTCTCTAAAAACATCTGTCTATCAAAGACTTGCTGGAAAAATGGTGTCCTGCAATAATCTCTTGAATAATGTATAGGTAGGCACTGATCAATAATTCATAAACTCACTCTAGCCTTAGTCTATTTGAAAAGCTTGCCCAAAATGGTACATTCTGATTGGTTGGCCAAATTTGGAACCTGATTGATTGGTATGAGTGGGTTACTGCTCTGTGATTGGTGGATGTATGTCAAGACAGGTGGTGATTAATCAATTATAAGCGTGCTTGAAGTTCTTAATTCTCTGCTGGTGAGCCCGTGCAGGCAGGGGCACAATTCACATGTGCTGAGGTGGTGTTGGTGAGCATTTGCACCATGTACAGGCAGATAAATTATTGAAGGAACAAACATACTCTAGCCCTTGCTTTGAAGCTGGTTTGGAAATGGTTGGAAAAAAGAGAAAAGCTGAAGGGGAAAATCAAAAATTTTAAGACAAGCAGATTGACTCATTTTTATCTGTCCTGAATTTGGCTCATCTCCCTGTGCCTTACTCTCACTGCAATGAGAAATTCACCAACAAAAAGAAATCAAACCTTGACAGACATTTCACTGAGAAGCACAGTGCTGTAACTGGAAGTCATCCTATTGCGGAGGCCCAAAAGAAAGAGGATTGTCAACAGGTAGCTCAACTTCTGCTAGTTTAGTGGCAGCTCAAAAGATTGTGAAATGAGGAAAGCTGTTCAGAGATAGTGAATATATAAAAGGGTACATTTCAGCACAGCTGGATTGTGAGTTTGAAAACAAAAATGAATTTATTCAAAAAATTCAGGACATGACTTTATCTGCGAAGACTGTGAGGGACAGAATAGACACAGATATCACCAGCCAGCAGATTATGGATATAAATTCAGCTCCTGTGTGAGCAAATATTTTCAAATGTGAATTTTATAAAAGCAAGTTGAAAAGCCACTTGAATGACGAAATTTCACACTACTGCTTGAAAATGAAAGCAACAACACTGTCCAGATTTCGAACAACTCCCCAAAGGAGCCAAATAGCAGAAATTGTATTCTGTTTTATTTAAGGGAAGGAATTGATGTTAATTAAATAGCTTGATCAATTTTTAAAAATTTGTTAAATTATGAAATTTTTTTAACATTGTACCTGTGTAGAGTATCATACAATTAGTCAAGTCTTTAATATGTGAGTGTTCCTCTTGATGATAAGGGGGCATTGAAGATGATAAGGGAGGTTGACAAAGTAGACGTGGAGACCAATCTATAGAACAAAAGGACAATGTTTTAAGATAAAAGATTTAAAACAGGGATGAGGAGAAATTACTTCTCTCAAAGAGTCGTGAGTCTGTGGAATTCACTACTCCAGAGAGTGGTGGATGCTGAGACATTGAGTAAATTTAAGGAAGAGGTGGACAGACTTTTAATTATTAAGGGTTAGAAGGGCTAAGATGAGCAGGCAGGAAAGTGGAGTTGAGGCCGAGATGAGGTTAACTATGATCATATTAAATGACAATGCAGGCGTGAGGAGCTCGATTGCCTACTTCTGCTCTTAGTCCTTATATTGTTATGTTCACTGATGATTCATGTTCATGTACGTTCATAAATGTTAGTAAAACGGTGTTGCATAGAAATCCATAAATTATCTCTGTCTTGTTTTCCACTATTATTGGCACTTGAATAACAGTGTTGGAGCTCTTCAGGTATTGCATTTTTGGCTAGATTTTTAAAAAATGGCCCTTCTTGTCATAAAATCCCTCCAGTGCAGAAAGAGGCAATTCAGCCCATCGAGTCTGCACCAATTATCCGACAGAGCACCCTGTGCAGGCCCACTCCCTGCCTATCCCTGCAAACCCACCAACCCCCCTAATCTATACCTCTTGGGACACCAAGGGGCAATTAAGCATGGCCAATCAAACTACCCTGCATACCTTTAGACTATAAGAGGAAATTGGAGCACCCGGAGGAAGCTGACACAGAGACGGAGAGAACGTGCAAAATCGACACAGACAATCGCCAAGTCTGGAATCAAATCCAGGCTCCTGCCGCTGTGAGGCAGCAGTGCCAACCACTGCACCACTGTGGTCATTCAGGTTGTAGATCCCGAGCCCAGTGATTGGATGTTCCAGTTTAACTTTGTATGTTATATTGATATCCAAATCTAAAACTGAAGGTAAACAGGTTCTCTGTAACATCAACTGTTGAAAATCCAGTCTTGAAGATCATTTCAATCACATGGCTTGACAAAATGTGGCAATTGTAGATGAGTTGTGAAAATAAAGAACAGAGAAATAGCTGGGGAAGAGCTGCACTTGTTAACATTTCTAATATATTAGTTTCTCATTATTTAATGATTGCTCTCATTCGTAAATTATGAATAAACAACAGTGAACATCAATCACAGAATTATCTAACAGTGATGAATGTTACCAACAGAGATGTTGTTCGAAATTAACTTCTTGTTCACTCAGCATTCCACTAATCTAATACACATTAAAAGTAAAAATATGAGTGGCACTGGCTGGGCCAGATTTATTGCCCATCTCTAATTGCCTTTGAGAAGGTGGTGGTGAATTGTCTTTTTGAACTGTTGTAGACCTTCTAGATGATAGCGATCATGGGTTTGGAAGGTGCTGTCTAAGGATCCTTGTGGGTTCCTACAATTCATCTTCGACATACTGCTGTCACTGTGCATTGGTCATGGAGGAGTGGATGTTTGTGGACAGGGGAGCAATCCTTGATGGCGTGCAGTGTTGTTGGAGAAGCACTCATTTACATTGTGAGTATTGCATCATACTCCTGACCTGTGCCTTGTATATGGTGGATAGGCTTTTGGGGGTCAGGAGGTGAGTTATCTGCCACAGGATTCCTAGCTTCTGACCTGCTCTTGTGGCCACAGTATTTATATGGCTAGTTCAATTCAGTTAATGGTCAACGGTAACCTCAGGATGTTGTTCGTGGAGGAATCAGCAATGGTAATGTCATTAAATGTTGAGAGGTGATGGTTAGATTCTCCCGTTAGAGATGGTAATTGACTGCACTTTTGTGGTGTGAATGTTGCTCGCTACTTATCAGCCCGAGCCTGAAAATTGTCCAGATTTTGCTGCATGTGGACATGGACTGCTTCAATATTTGAGGAACCATGAGTGGTGCTGAACATTGTACAGTCATCAGTAAACACCCTTCTTCTGACCTTACGATGGAGGGAGGGTCATTGATGAAGCAACTGAAGATGATTGCACTGAGGAGATGAGCAAAATGGAACTCCCAGTGTTACTTATAATACAATTATCCTTATTTGATGAACGGGGAAAATTACAGCCAACAGTGCTATTGGGTATTTTATTAATCTTGACATGGCAAACTGGCTATTTTCACCATAAAAGACAGCATGATACCTGTCATAAAAACCTTGGCAAATTACTTGAAATTCATGTTCCAAATAACATTTTGTCTATACTGCTGAATAGACTTTAATCCACTGACAGTACTTTCTCCTTTGCCCAAAGCAATTCTGTTCTGCAACTACCAGGCTCACAACTGGGTTTTAAATTGGACTTTTTTCCCTTGCGAAAAATGCTTTTACCTAAAACTATTGCAATTTAGTGGTATAAATCAGTTTTGATCATAACATCTTGTGGTCCACCAGTTTTTTGAAGAGCTTCAATCAGCAAAACGCTGACCTCCTGCTGACACAAGATTATTTTACATTTAAGCAATTGAACTGCAAACTTAGACTTGTGAAGAAAATGGAAATAGGTTTACACCTTAGTAGGCATTTCCTTGGGACGCGTGATGTTCAGGAATACGCCACAATTTGTCAAGATCATGGATCATAATGCCTGTATGATTTGTTTCTTTCGTAGTTTATTTGAGAAATAACAACAAAGCTAAATGTTAAAAATAAATTTTCTTTGAAATAATCTGTATTCTGTTACATGACTCGCATATTAAGGGCTGGATTTTCAGTACTGAGGAGGATATCATGAGTAGATAAATTTTGTGATTTGGCAGACTCACCTTGGTTCAAAGGACTCCATTGTATCTTATTTATACTCTGGGGAGGTGGAGGCAGGATACAGTCAGGCCTGCTGACCCCAGAAGTGAAGTGTAGGTGTCCAGGGGAACAGGTGAGTGCCCAGGTTGGCACATGGTCCTCTGGGACTTTGTACTGGTTGTTCTAGAAACTATTAGGCACTCTCGCCCACACCACTCACCATGCACCCCCCCATTGTTCTTCAATGCCAACTCATATCCCCACCTACCAACCGTACATGCATGGCCTTATAACTTACCTGGCTCTTCATATCCAGCTCCATAACCACTCATCCATTATGCAGTATCAACAGACTTCAGGAGTCAAATGGAGATGAAAAAATCTTCTTGCAATTCATACAATTCTCACTCATACACATTTGATACTGAAAAAGCTCCCATTCATGAAACAACTTCAAAGCTTTTTCGTGTTCAATCTGTTACAAAAACAAACAACCTTCTATTCAGTCCCCACATCAACAATAGATAATACTTTAAGTGCCACTTTAAACTGTCAATCAAATTGGGAACTCAACCTGAAATAATACTTTTGTAGCTCTTCAAACTCAGCCAGGCATTCACACTAATCTCAATTGGATAATTCTGACAAGGATTTCTCTTGAAAATATGGAATAGGTGGTCAAATTTTTCTAATCTACACCAGATGTCCTAACAATCAAAGCCAATCGGATATTTTAACTCACTGACAATTCAAGGCTGTTTTTGTTTTGAAGTTTGAACAGCAGGAAATTAAAAAAAATACTCAAATTGTGGCACTCAAATAGACCCTATCCTCCTGTTCAAGAGTGTTTATGTCTACTCCATCAATTGACAACCCCAGAGTGAGATAGAGGGCTGTTTTCATCCAGTCCATACTCAACACAAGGATGAATATATTGAGAGGTGAGTGAGAATGTATTATAATGTACAAGAGATAGTCAATTCCTAATAAATGGTTCTTCTGATTGCATACACTTCTCATTTTATATTGAAAAGAAGAAGGCAACATAATGTTTAAAACAAAAACAAAATTTTTGTACTAATCTTTTAAAATCATTTTCTTATTTATAATAATGTGGTAGTACAGAGTTTGAATACTGCTGAAAAAATACATTTTGTTGAAATTTTTCATCGTGCACTCATCAGTATGATCGCAAGAATACCAGTGTCAGGGGAAACAATAACATTAAACCATATGAGAAGAGAGTGCTGATTGTTTGGCAAATGGATTCTGATTCGTAGCAGCATTGCCAGAGATAAAGATAACTCCTGTACGAACCGGAATCCACTTGCCAACCAGTGAACACTCTCTTATCATGCAGTATAACGTTGTCATTTGGTGCGAGTGTACCAACGTGAGGAAGTCTCCTATTTGCTCTTGTCCTTATCACCCTACTTTTGTGGATGTGTCTTTCATGATAGCATGAGTAGAAGTGACCACTACACAGTCGTTGTGAAGATGAGAATTCATTCCCAAAATGAGAACACCCTCCATTGTATAAAATGGCATTAAAATGATGTGAAATGGGATAGACCATAACAGATGTAGCTCTCCAAAACTAAGCTTCAGTTTGGTGTCATCCACCATCAGCAGCAGCAGGATTGTAGAACAGTGCAAACTGTGAACTCATAGCCTGGCACAGCTTTGCTCTAGATCAGTGCCAGGCAATGACTATCTTCAACAGGAGAGAATCTAACCAACTTCCCTGGACATTAAACAACATTGCCATCACTGAATTCCCCACTGTTGACATCCTGGGGGTTGACCAGAAACTTAACTGGACTGACTAGGTAAATACTGTGGCTACAACAGCAGGCTAGAAGCTGGAAATTCTGTAGAGAGTAACTCACCTCCTGTCTCCCCAAAGTCTGTCCACTGTTGGCAAGGCGAAAGTCAGGAATGTGAAGGAATACCCTCCAACAAGAAGCCTGGCACAATCCAGGACAAAGCAGAGTGCTTGTTTGGTGCCAAATCCACCATCCTAAATGTTCACTCCATCCACCAGTAACACACAGCGGTAGTATGCATCATACACAAGATGCACTGCAGCAACTCACCAAGGCTCCTTGAGTAGCAACTTCCAAATCCACAACCTCTACCACCTAGAAAGGCAATGGTAGCAGGCAGTTGGAAAGATTGCTTGCAAGTTTCCTTTGAAGCCACATAACTTCCTGATGTTAGGTTCCTCCAACACAGAAAAGAAACTCAACTCTGTTTAAAAATATTTTCTTGTTGCTACTTCTTTTTAAACTGTCTTTGTTCAGCAGAAAAATCCAATGAAGATGGTTGACCATCTGTCTAGAAATTATTCCCTTGTGGTCTCCAATATTCTGTTCTCAGTTTTGGGAAGGTCATACCTCGTTATATGTAAGGAGTTTCTAAGTGATCACAATGGACTGTAGAGACCAATTTCAAAGGAGCTACAGAAATACTATTTGCATTTGTTAAGCCACCGCTACTAGTGGGTCTATTGAGAAAATATCTTTCTCAGAACCAGACCCTCAATATGATTGGTGCACCTTTCGATCCATAATGGCTGAGACATTATCAGTCCTGTAAACAAAGCCAAATTCCAGATGCTAGATAAATTTGTTGAAGTCATTGTGGAAAAGGAAGGTCACATGATCCAAAAATCTGGCCCTTTTGACCGTTTAAAATTACCTTTGAGTTGTAAAACCAGTCTGCTATTTAACGTCCAACTGACAGGCCACATAGAAACAAGTTCTGTACATGTGTGATGTCTGGTCCATCTAACCCAAATTTACTGGAAGATTTTGTATTATTATCTACATAATTAACACCAATTCTGCATGTGCATTTCACCTTGTGACCTCAACACTACTTGAAAAAGCAAATCTTAGAAAACCAGACTCCGCCCAGCTGACTATCAAATACATTAAAGACTTCCTCATTGAACTCTGACTTTAGGAATCTGGAACTCATGTGAATCAATATTCAGTTTCTCTGTGACTACGGCTGGGGTGTTGTGAACATTACTTTCCCTTTTATTTGAATGTGCAAAATAAACAAACCTTCTGAGTTGATCCCAACTTTTAGTGAAATAATGTGTTACAACAGTACATTGATCTTTTGGACTTTTCATTTGGGATGAGGTGAGAGGGACGGGTGTGTGAGAGGGAAATAAGTGCATCAAAAGTAGGGATAAATTAAGTAGGCTGACCTACCCAAACCAAACTTTTATACATAGTGATCCTGTCTGTTAATAAAATTATAATTTTCTCTTTCTGCCGCCCACAGTCCTTACCATCATCAATCCACTACAATGATGTATTTCAGATCCCAAATTGTCTCTGCATATCCACACTTTATGCAATTGCTATGTGTGTGAAATAATCAGGCTGCAAAGTGAAATCTTGGATATAATGATTTTGAACTCTAATCAGATTACTCAAATGAATTTCACATGAAAATACTTACAGTTGGTCGAGGGAAAATAACTTTCTCCCATTGCTTTGAGCTACACTGAATCACAACTGACGAAAATTCACTCTATCATCCTTTCTTAGTCATGTGGGTGGATTTTTTTCTTCAGTTAGATGAATGTGAGCAGGGGAAGAAATAATTACACTGATAATTCCAATTGGTCAGGCATTAGTTTAGATAAATTTAGCTCCCTAGGTCACCCAAGGTCACCTCTGTGAGTTTCAGATAGAGGTTATATTAGGCAAATATTATATCCTCCCAAATGTGGACAGGATGATTATAATAAGATTTAAGTGAAACATTGGTGCTATAAACATATTTTTCATCATTTGCAGTGCAGCAGTTCAGGGATTGACATCAGATTGGCCCCGTGTTTAGTATTGGCATCTGCTGTACTGGGGGCTATGAAATTTTAGTCGGGACTTCAGATAATTTTGACTTACTTGCTGTATTAAGAATAATGGAACTAGGAGCAGGAGTAAGCCATTTGAGTCCTTGAGCCTCCGCTGTCATTCAACTAGATCATTGCTTATCTTCTACCTCAATACTATTTCCCCATATTCCTGACATATTTAATATCAAGAAACTCCTTGATCTCTACCCTGAATATACTCAATGACTGAGCCTCCACAGCCCTCTGGGATAGGGAATTCAGAAGATTCATGCACACCCTGAGTGAAGAAGTTATTCTTCATTTCAGTCCTAAATGGTTTATCTCTTATTCTGAGACTCTGAGCTCAGGGTCTAGACCGCCCAGACAGGGGAAAATCTTTCCTGCATCTACCCTGTCACACCCTATATGAAGTTTGTAAGCTTCAATGAGATTGCTTCTCGTTCTTTTGAACTCTCAAGAATAAAGGCCCAGTTTCCTCAGTCTCTCTTCACCGGACAATTCTGCCATCCCAGGGATAGGTTGTCGGAACCTTTGTTGCACTCCCTCTATGGTAAGAATAGCTTTCCTTAAGTAAGGAGACCAAAACTGTACACAATGCTCACCAAAGGTCTGTACAATTGCAGCAACACTTTTTTGCTCCTGTCTCAATACATCTTGTGATAAAGACCAACAAATCATTTGCCTTCTAATTTCTTGCTGCACCTGTATGTCAGTTTTTAGTGACTTGTGAACAAGAACATCCAGGTTCATTTGCATTTTTGTTTTTCCTACTAAAGTGGATACCATCACTTTTTTTTACTAGTTGTGATGATCCTGTGCCTTTAAGAACTGTATTTTCCATCATGTTTCTTGTGCAGGATTGTTTTTAGGAGTCAGTTCCATTTACCAGTGCCACTTTGACTACAACTGGGCAGCCTACAAGCATAATGGATCCTAATTGCTGGAATGTTTGTTTTAATCTGGGCTAATGCAGTGTTGTTATTATAGTTTTTTTTTTCCCATGGTTTCTCTTAGTAGGGTTTGATGAGGTTGATTGCCAGGAGCATTGTGTGACTGGGCGGGACTTGGCTCTGAGTGCCATTAGTTCAGCTGCTGCTTGGGATATTTAGAGAGAAATAGCTCTCTGTCTTCTTCTTTCTCCCTCTGGAGATTGGAGTCTGGGACCTATCAGAAAATAGGTCTCTTCTTCTGAAGTTGCTGTTTGAAGATAAATCTTTCCCTGGAAACTGCTGTATGGGTACCAGAAGGTAGGTATTCTTTTGTATATATGTCCAGAGAGTTTAAAAGAGTGGAAATCTGGCATCCATGTGACCCTTTTTTTTTGCTAACTGATTCGGAAGAAAAGATGTGGGGGTATTGCTTAAATTAGAACTATGGACATTAGCTAGCTGTTAAGAATTATACCTTTTCGTGGTTAAATATTTCAATTGGTAAAAGTAATCCTAATTCTTTTTTTATCTTTTAACTGTGCTGTTAAAATAAAGTTTATTTTAATACAAACTTCCTAGTGGATCAATAGAATCACACCTGGAGTGAATCACCTTATGCTCACACTAATGCCAAAATCAAAAAAATATTTGGGGTCTAGGTTAACTTCATAACATACCTTGGAGTTTCAGATCTGGTCCCTGACATAGTTTTTTTTACACCCAGATGTGGGTATCACTGTCTGGGCCAGCATTCATTGTCCATCCTTAACTTTGAGAATGCAATGGTGAGCTGCCTCTTGAACCACTACAGTCCATGTGACGCAAAGACACCCACAGTGCTGCTATGGAGAGAGTTCCAGGATTTTGACCCAGCAACAGTGAAGGAATATAGCAGGTGATTCTCCCATTGTGATCTGCAAGTTTTCTGGCGGGTTGAGTCAGGTGTTGCACGTGCTGGCCATTTTATGGGATTTGCGCATGCATTCCCGATGTTTGTGCATCTCCCAAAGCCAGAGAACAGTCTCACTTGGGACCGCACTAGAAACCGGCGAGGAGAGGTAACTGATTTAAATCTTTTTAAAATGTGATTATTAGGAATTTGCCGGGCCCAGTAGCATCTTCCATTCTGCCCGGAGTATTTCACTCCATGATGTTTAGAGTAGCTCCCCACGTTTGGGGAACTAGTGAGAGACTCCACTGGAGTAAAGAGGGGCAATTGGGGCCCTCCAGGAGGTAGGACAGCATGGGGGAGTGTGTGGTGCCTCTGGGCATGGGCATCCTGGCAGTGCCAGCGTGTGCCCCAACACTGCCCAAGGGGCGAAGTGCCCATGTCCTTGGCATGGCCCATCAGACATTGGGCAGTGCCAAGAGGGAGGCAGGACCTATTGTGGGTGGGACCTTGGAGGTGATCGGTGGCCCTGCTGCTACTCTGCATGGGGATCAGTCTGGGCTGGAGGGAGACTAGTGATCGGGGCAGTGGGGAGTGGTGGTCTGCCAGGGAGAGCCCACCTCCTGGGGTGGGGGAGGTCTGCCTCCCGTCGGGGGGTCAGCTAGGGTGAGGGGGGTGGGGAGATTGCCACTGCTGGGTGTGGGGAGCTTTACATAGGGGCGCTCCTGGACGGGGAGTGGTTAGGGCTGGCCCAGGAATTGTCGGGCCGTGGGCTGGAGGGGCAACACTGCGGGGGTCCCAGGCTGGCCATGTCATGCCTGACAGATCAAGGCCACTGCGCATTCGCAGAGTTCCGAAGCTGTCAGACTCCAGCATGAATAGGACCCCCCCACCCAGGTTTTTAATGGTATTCAAAATTATGATCCTGCATGCACAGAAAATGGAGATTCAGGTCTGAAGTTGCACTGTAAAAACAGTTGTGACCTAGACCAGTTTTCCCGCCAACTCAGCACTTTTGGGAAGATTGCTCCCATAGTTCCAAGTCAGGATGGTAAGTGGCTAGGAGGGTAATTTGTAGGTGATGGTGTCCCCGAGCAACTGCTGTCCTTGTCCTTCTTGGTGGTAGAAATCAGGGATCAGAAGGTATTGTTGAAAGGACTTGCTAAGTTCCTGCAATGCATGTTGCAGTTTGTACATGCTCCTCCCATTATGCTTCAATGGTGGTTGATATGATGCCAATTAAATGGGTTGCTTTGACTTGGATGGTGTCGAACCTCTTGAGTGTTGTTGGAGCTGCGCTCATCCAGACAAGTGGAGGGTATTCATCATACTCCTGACTTGTACTGTGCAGATGGTGGATAGTCTCTGGGGGAGTCAGCAGGTGAGTTATTCACCATGGAGTTCTCAGCCTCTGACCTCCTCTTGGAGTCACAGTACTTATATGGCTAGTTCAGTTCAGTTTCTGGTCAATGGTGATCCCCAGGATGTTTATAGTGAAAGATTCAGTGGTGCTAATGCCATTGAATGTCAGTATTGATGATTAGATTCTATCTTGTTGAAGATGGTTATTACCTGACACTTGTGTGGCATGAATGATGGTTGCCACTTAATAGCCCAAGCATGAACGCTGTCCATGTCTTGCTGCATATCACTTTCAAACTTAATTTTAAATTTGTTCACTTTCCCTTGAGGCTCCTTTACAATAGGATTGTTAATTAGCCATTTCTCATTGTACAATGATAGATCCAAAATAACCTGTTCTCCAATCAGTTCCTCAACATACTTTTGTAGAAAACCATCTTGTACATATTCCAAGAATTTGTCTTCCACAGCATTAGTACTAATTAAGTTAACCTAGTCTGTATGTGAATTTAAGTCCCTATAATTATTGTACCATGCTTGTTTTGTGCACATCTCATTTCCTGATTTATTCCATGCCCTTATATCGACATTCTGTTTGGTGGCCCATAAACAACTCTTGGAACATTTACTGCCCTTGCTGTTTCCTAACTCCACTCAAACTGATTCTACATCTTGATCTTCTGATCTAAGATCCTCTCTCTCACTAATGTACCAATCTCATCGTTTATTAACAGTGCTACTCCGCCTCCTTTCCCTTTTTACCCATCCTTCCTAAATTTTGAATACCCTTGAACATTCAGTTTTCAGTCTTGGTCACCCTGAAGCCACGATTCTGTAATGGTAATTTGATCATAGCTGTTTGCTTCCATTTATGCAGTTGGTTCATCCACCTTTTTGTGAATTCTGTGTGCATTGAGATAGTGCATGTTGAATTCTGTCTTTATATTTTTTATAACCTCCAGCCTTACCTGCTGGTGCATTTTTATGTTTGTACATGATGTCCCTTTCTGCCACACTCAGATTATCAGTTTTTTTATCACTACCTTGTTCTCTTGCCTTTTCCTCTCTCTTTAACTTGTTACATCTCCCCTCACTTGATCCCTTGCCCCCACTGTGTAGTTTAAATATCTATCTAGTTACCAATTAGATGGAAAAAAACCTAGCCTAGTTCTGGGGTAACCATGTAACTGCACTCCCCCAACCACTGACACTGATCCCCAAACTACATCTCCTGCCCCTCTGCTGCTGACTCTACCTTCTAACTTGGTCAGTCCCTGCCATCTGACTTCCTTTCAACCCTTCGACTTTCCCTTGACACCCCTCCCCTT
This sequence comes from Carcharhinus amblyrhynchos, assembly GCF_965287045.1. Classification (NCBI taxonomy): domain Eukaryota; kingdom Metazoa; phylum Chordata; class Chondrichthyes; order Carcharhiniformes; family Carcharhinidae; genus Carcharhinus; species Carcharhinus amblyrhynchos. The sequence continues at coordinate 154,619,227 of NC_137324.1, forward strand.
GACACCCAACTCCCTCCTGGCTCCATTTGACTATTTCCCAAGAACTGACTCTCTGTCTGACCTCCCAACTCCTCCCAACCCCCAGACTCACCCTGACCTGACTTGAATGGCTCCTGAAGTGCTCTCTTGAATCCCCCCTCCCCATCCTCCAGACTCGACCTCACCAATATACCCTTTACTCATTTGTCTTGCCCAACTGACCCTCTCACCCAGCCCACTCCTTACAAATTTACCTTTTCCTGGTAGTTTTTCAAAGAAGCTTCAGGACATTTAAATTCATGTGCTGCAAAAAGGGGGACATGTTTTCTTTTGCGTATTCTCTCTGCGACTCCCACCAAGGTTTGCACTATTTTGGGAGAAACTTCCAACGGAAGACTGCGCAAAAATGTTAGAGGAAGTGGGGGCTCCGACCCTCATCAGAAAATTCAGACCATTTCATTGTGACGATGGGGAAATCCACCATGCTATCCTGATACTTTGAATATTAATCAGGTTTTCATAAAATGTGCAAGCAACCTCCCAGAAGGTTTTAGGTTACTTAAGGTATTAATATAATTAAAGATGTATATTATTTTCCTCAACATTTTCCCAGACAATATTTGTCCCTCTATCCATGTTAGCCGGCAGATATGTATCACTTTCCTTCCAACAAAATTTGACATGTTTGGTGTAGGCGTGCAATGGTCTTCAGTGTTTGGAGGACCCCCTGGAGTGAGAAGATCATTAATACAATACAGAAGCGAAAATTTGAACTGTCAGAGTGATCCATGGAGCGTTTATTGTTTGTATTAGGTTGTTGAAATGTAATATTTGTTAAACCGAGCAATTAGCTGATATTTGTCTGGCATTTGAAATGTAAAATTTGGTTTGTGGCATTGATGTAAGTTGAACTGTTGTTGACAGTGCAATTAGCACATGCAGAGGTAATGTATGTTTTTAGTTTTGAGAAAATTTTTTATTGTAGAATAATTACTCTTCTGATCATCTGCTATTCAGTTGTGCCTTCATGCATTGAAATAAGATTTAATGTTAGATTCAAAATATGCAACATTCTGAAACTGATAAGCTTTTTGCATCAAATCAGGAAATATCAATGAATCTGCCCTCAGAGCAATTGCAACATTCAGTCATTCACAGATATTGTCTGATTTATGAGTAATATATATTGAATGTTGCTACTTGTCAGATCACACAATACAATATCAGAAACAATCAAATAATTATATTAGAACTTTGGCTGTATTTCCAAGCAGGCAGTGTGAATTTCGATTAATGCAATACAATAAATGCAAGGTACCCGTTGTGTCAAGGCGAAGGCTTCATGTTCTTCTCTTTTTCCTTCCTGATTAAGTCTTCTAGCAACAATCATCCTCTTGCCTCTTTTCTGTGCCACTTTCAGAAAAGAGAGAGTTGAAATATTTACTGAAGTTATTGAACTGGCTTAGGGAAAGATTGGAGTGATCTGAGTGTGTTCGCGGTAGAGCAGCAATTAACAAATCAGATTGAACACAAAGCTAGATTGCTTGATCATTAAAGCATAAGTCAGACTGTTACGCTGAGCTGCTCAAGCTGCTCATTCAGTGCAACTGCCAAGCTATTGAGGATTCTGGAAACATGAAATGAAAAAAAGAAACTGCTGGAAATAATGGTGGCACAGTGGTTAATTAATGCTGTTGCCTCACAGTGCCAGGGACCCAGACATTGAGTGACTGTCTGTTTATGTGGAGTTTGCACATTCTCCCTGTGTCTCCAGGTGCTCCACTTTCTTCCCACAGTGCAAAGATGTGCAGGTTAGGTGGATTGGCCATGCTAAATTGCCCCTTGGTGCCCAAAAATATAGATGTTAGAGGGATTAGTGGGTTACGGGGATAGGGTGGGGAAAAGATCTCTGTCAGAGAGAGTCAGTGCAGACTTGATAGGCTGAATGGCCTGCTTCTGCACTATAAAGATTCTATAAGCAGGCAGCATTTGTTGCCTTCAGTACTCTGCTTACTTCTATTATTGAAACAGAGGGGCATTCCATATAGCTTCTACTACAACTGAATATCTTTTCTTTAATAATGCAACAGAGTACCCCAAAATGCTTTACAGAAGCATTATAAAATGAAACATGGCACTGGGCTACAGAGGGAAACATTAGGTCAGCTGACCAAATGCTTGGTCAAAAAGATGGGTTTCAAGGAGTGTCTTAAAGGAGGAGAATGAAGCGGAGAGGTAAGGGAAGGGTATTCCAGAATTTGGACATTGGCAGGTGAAGACACAGCCACGAACAGTGAGGTGCTTAAAATCAGAGATGCGCAGATGTCTTGGAGGTTGCAGGGATGCATAAAATTACAGAAGAGGAGAGAAAACTGGTCATTGAAAGATTTGAGAACAAGGATGTAAATTTTAAAACCAAAACGTTGCTTGACTGGGAGCCAAGAAAGGTTAATTGACATAGGGGAAATGTTCTTGTTGCAAGTTAAGAAATGAGCAGCAGAGTTTTGGATGAGTTCAGGTTTATGGATGCCAGACTGTTGAACATAAGAACAAAAGAACATAAGAAATGGGAGCAGGAGTAGGCCATCTAGCCCCTCGAGCCTGCCCCGCCATTCAATAAGGTCATGGCTGATGTGAAAGTGGTTCAATTCCACTTACCTGCCTGCTCCCCATAACCCTTAATTCCCTTGACCCTTATGGTCAAAAATCTATCTGTGACTTAAACACATTTAACGAGGTAGCCTCCACTGCTTCAATGGGCAAAGAATTCCAAAGATTCACTACCCTCTGGGAGAAGAAGTTCCTCCTCAACTCTGTTCTAAATTGACTCCCCTTTATTTTGAGGCTGTGCCCTCAAGTTCTTGTTTCCTTTCTAAGCGGAAATAATCTCTCTGCTTCTATCCTGTCTAGCCCCTTCATTATCTTATATGTCTCCATAAGATCTCCCCTCAGCCTTCTAAACTCCAATGAGTGCAGGCACAATCTACTCAATCTCTCCTCAAAAGCTAACCCCCTCATCTCCGGAATCAACCTGGCAAACCTTCTGTGCACTCTCTCCAAAGCTAATATATCCTTTCACAAATAAGGGAACCAAAATTGCACACAGTACTCTCGTTACGGCATCACCAGCACCTTGTACAATTGCAGCAAGACCTCCCTGTTTTTATACTCCATCTCCCTCGCGATAAAGGCCAACATTCCATTTGAAGACCAGCCAGGAATGGATTGGAATAGTCAAGAGTGGGAGCAACAAAGGTATGAATGAGGGTTTCAGCAGCAGATGAGCTAATGTAGTTGTGAGGCAGAACTGGACGTCATCAACATAAATGTGAAAACTATGTGCTTTCAGATAATGTCAAGGATGGCATATAGTTGTGCAATAGGAAGGAATCATAGAAGCCTGACAGTGCAGAAGGAGGCCATTCGGCCCATCGTGTCTGCTCCAACAATATCTCCGTAGCCCTGTGTATTTGCCTTGCTAATCCCCTGATACTAAGTGGCAATTTAGCGTGGCCAATCAACCTGACCTGCACACTTTTGGACTGTGGGAGGAAACCAGATCACCTAGAGAAAACCCACACAGACACAAGAGAACATGCAAACTCCACAGAGACAGTGATTCAAGTTGGAAATCGAATCCGGGTCCATGGTGCTGTGAGGCAGCAGTGCTAACCACTGTGCCATTGCGCCATGAGGGAAATAAGGATATCAGAGGAAATGGTGCAGAGAAAGAAGCAAAGACATTGCAGGTCATTCTCTGGCTATGATTAGACAGACGAAAATGAAAGCAAGTGAGAACAGTCCCTTCCAGTTGGAAGACTGTGGAGCGGTGTTGGAAATGAGAGAACGTTCTTGTCCAGGAAGCAAAAGTGAAGACCTGTGAAATGATTTCACAAATACAGATATAAGGAAAAAATTATTTTTGTGCAACAGGACTCATAGGTTTCTGTGAATAGATTAAATTGAATCTATGTAATTTCTGATCATAAAATTTGTGAAATGATTAGTTAAGCTTAAGCCACAGACAAAAAATCTTGTATTGAGAGATCATTATTGATGGGATTTTATGGGGCACCATGTTACCTGGTTTGAGGGGTGGCCACTGCTGGGACTATGGCCAGAATCAAAAGATGAGGAGGTTCAGAAAACCAGACTGAAGGCAAGTCTAGGATATTGGTTGGTACTGGCTGTTAGATCCCAGCCAAGTGACTGAGGGAGGAATGGACGGCCTGAGTTTGACAGTCTGGAGGGAAGGTCAGAGGGAGGATATAGCCTTGCTGTTAGTGAGAGTGGGGATGGGGGCGGGGGAATGGGATGGAGAGTGGGGGTACCTCCAATGGGCACAGGAATCCCTCTCAAAGAAAGAGCCCTCTTCCTTGTTCAACATGAGTTCAGTCAGTAAAAGCTGCTTGGGCCTCCCTCTGCCAGGGGTAAGATAATGGGATGAGACACTTAAGTTGTCATTAATTGGCCATTCAGTGTTTCAGTGGGCCTAAAGGCGAGACAGGTCATTGTAGATGTGAAGGCAGTGGCAGGTCATGAGCTGGATTTTGAGCTCGCCGCCTTCAAACAAACTGATGGATGGCTGTAAAAGCTGTTCTATGTTTCTGGAGAGGAATAGACTGTAAATGACTTTCGAAGGCATTGAAGAGCTCTTGAGAAGGCATGTTCACTGACCTTTCTGAATGTTGCTGTGGCTTGCTGGAGGGCCTCTCTTACAAACCTATCATAAAGTGAAACCTTTTATTCCTTTTATAAACTGCTTTCTTTCACTCCTTTTTCGCTTTTTCTAAATCTCAGCCAGTGAGCTCTGAATGGCGACACAGAATGAGATAATATAGTAAGTGGCATAGTAACCATGTTCTGGACATGGGGAAATGGGTTAGAAGTGTCACTAGTCTGTGTTATAAATATCACCACTTTGAACTATGGATTATATTTGCGCACAGAATATGTTTCACTGCTCTGAAATATTACTTAAATAAAATGATTTGACCCTCAAAAGCCAGGATCTCTAAAATGAATTTGCAATTTGGTATACACAGGGTTAAAATTGGTTATTGCTAGCTGCTTCTGCAAGCAAGCTATGGATGTATAAATTATGGTCCGGTGCGCCAAATGCTTTGATATACTTCTGTGGTTTGTTGCTGTTGACAAAGAGAAGTGTAGAGCTATTTTTGTGATTCTATCAGGAAGCATCCGTGGTAGCTCGCTGGCCAAAATGTTAATTCCAAATAGTCATAAATGTTTGAAAGCAGTTGGATCAGAGAAATTTACAATGCAGAAGGAGGCTATTTGGCAATCGAGCTTACACCAACGGATGGAATGCATCCCAGGGTTCTGAAAGAAATGGCAGAGGTGATAGTGGATGCCTTAGTAATTATTTACCAAACTTCTCTGGATTCCGGGGAAGTGCCGGAAGATTGGAAAACAGCTAATGTTACGCCGCTGTTTAAAAAAGGTAGCAGACAAAAGGCAGGGAATTATAGGCCGGTTAGTTTAACGTCTGTAGTAGGAAAAATGCTTGAATCCATCATCAAAGAAGAAATAGCGAGGCACCTAGAAAGGAATGGTTTGATAGAGCAGACGCAGCATGGATTCGTTAAGGGGAAGTCGTGTTTGACGAATTTATTGGATTTCTATGAGGATGTGATTAGTGCGGTAGATAGAGGGGAACCGGTGGATGTGGTGTTTTTAGATTTTCAAAAGGTGTTTGATAAGGTGCCTCATAAATGGTTGCTACAGAAGGTTAGGGTGCACGGAGTTGGGGGTAAGGTATTAGCATGGGTAGAGGATTGGCTGTCTAATAGGAAGCAGAGAGTTGGTATCAATGGGTGCTATTCTGATTGGCGGTTGGTGACTAGTGGAGTGCCGCAGGGATCGATGCTGGGGCCTCAGCTATTTACCATTTATATAGATGATCTGGAGGAGGGGGCTGAGTGTAGGGTGACGAAATTTGCTGATGACACGAAGATGAGTGGAAAAGCAAATTGCGTGGAGGGTATGGAAAGTCTGCAGAGGGATCTGGATAGGCTAAGCAAGTGGGCGAGGACCTGGCAGATGGAGTATAATGTTAGCAAGTGTGAGGTTATCCACTTTGTCAGAAATAATAGTAGGAGGGATTACTATTTAAAGGGCGAAAAGCTGCAGCATGCTATGGGGCAGAGGGACCTGGGGGTCCTCGTGCATGAGTCGCAAAAGCCCAGACTGCAGGTGCAGCAGGTGATCGGGAAGGCGAATGGAATGTTGGCCTTTATAACGAGGGGGATAGAATATAAAAGTAGGGAGGTCTTGCTGCAACTGTACAGGGTACTGGTGAGGCCACAGCTGGAGTACCGTGTGCAGTTTTGGTTGCTGCACTTGCGCAAGGATATATTGGCCTTGGAGGGAGTGCAGAGGAAGTTCACTAGGCTGATATCAGAGATGAGGGTGTTGGACTATGAAGAGAGACTAAATAGACTGGGTCTGTACTCATTGGAGTTTAGCAGGATAGGGGGGGATCTTATAGAGACGTATAAGATAATGAAAGGGATGGATAGGGTAGAGGTAGAGAGATTCTTCCCACTTAAAAAGGACAGCAGGACTAGAGGGCACAGCCTCAAGACAAGGGGGGAGCAGTTTAGAACGGAGTTGAGGAGGAACTTCTTCACTCAAAGGGTGGTGAATCTCTGAAATTCTCTGCCCGTTGAAGTGGTGGAGGCTACCTCGCTAAATATATTTAAGTCATGGGTAGATAGGTTTTTGATAGACAAGGGAATTAAGGGATATGGGGAGAAAGTGGGAAAGTGGAACTGATCCACTTCAGATCAGCCATGATCTTATTGAATGGTGGGGCAGGCTCGAAGGGCTAGATGGCCTACTCCTGCTCCTATTTCTTATGTTCTTATGTTCTTAACAAAAATCTGATAAGTATAGTCTTCCAGTGAAGGTGCCAAACTGGGGGGAAGGCTAATTACAGCAATATTAGGCAGGAACTGAAGAATGTAGATTGGTGACAGATGTTTATGGGCAAATCAACATCTGGCATGGAAGGCTTTCAAGTGTAAGTTGATAGGAATTCAGGACTGGCACATTCCTGTACGGATGAAGGGTAAGTATGCCAAGTTTCAGGAATCTTGCATAATGAGAGATATTGTGAGCCTAGGGAAAGAGTAAAAGGAAGCATTTGTCAAGACTAGGAGGTTGTGAACACACAAAGCAAGTGGGATACGAGGAAAATAGAAAGAAAATTTAGCAAGGAATCAGGAAGGCTAAAAGGGGTCACGAAAGTCATTGGCCAACAGGATTAAGGAAAATCCCAAAGCTTTTTCTATAAAGAGCACAAAGGTAGCCAGGGACATGATTGGCCCACTCAAGAACAGGGGAGGGAATCTATGTGTGGAGCCAGAGGAAATGGGCAAGGTATTAAATAAGTACTTTGCATCTGTATCCACCAAAGGGAAGGACTTGCTGGATGATGAGTCTGGAGAAGGGTGTGTAGATAGTTTGAGTCATGTTGAGATCAAAAAGAAGACGTACGGAAGTCTTGAGAAACATTAAGGTAGACAAGTCCCAGGGCCTGATGGGATATACACCAGAATACCAAGAGAGGCAAGGGAGGAAATTGCTGGGGCCTTGAGAGAAATCTGTGTATCCTCACTGGCTACAGGGGAGGTAACACAGTAAAAAGTCTGACAACACCAGGTTTTAGTCCAACCGATTTATGTGATAATAGACTCACAAGCTTTCGGGTTAGTCCCTTCGTCAGGTGAATGGAGAGTTCTGGCCTCAGACAGAGCATATAAAGCACAGACAGTTTAGAGATTACTGATTAGAATGCGAATCCTTACACCTAACCTGCTGTTCAAGACCTGAAGTGGCTGACAATGTGAGTGGAAGGAGCACTGATCACAGGTTACAGAGATGTGTATTGTCTCCAGACAGTACAGTAAGTGAGGTTTTGCAAACCCAGGCAAGTCACGGGGGTTACAGATAGTGCGACATGAACCCAAGATCCCTGTTGAGACCGTCCTCATGTGTGCGGAACTTGGCTATCAGTCTCTGTTCAGCGACTCTGCGCTGTCGTGTGTCGTGAAGGCCGCCTTGGAGAATGCTTACCCGAAGGTCAGAGGCTGAATGCCCGTGACCACTGAAGTGTTCGCCAACAGGAAGGGAACAGTCTTGCCTGGTGATTGTCGAGCGATGTTCATTCATCCGTTGTCGTAGCGTCTGCATGGTCTCCCCAATGTACCATGCTTCGGGACATCCTTTCTTGCAACGTATCAGGTAGACAATGTTGGCCGAGTTGCAAGAGTATTTACCATGTACCTGGTGGATGGTATTCTCACGTGTGATAATGGTATCCATGTTGATGATCCGGCATGTCTTGCAGAGGTTGCTGTGGCAGGGTTGTGTGGTATTGTGGTCACTGTTCTCCTGAAGGCTGGGTAGTTTGCTGCGAACAATGGTCTGTTTGGGGTTTTGTGGTTGTCTGAAGGCAAGAAGTGGGGGTGTGGGGATAGCCCTGGCGAGATGTTCGTCTTCATCAATGATATGTTGAAGACTCCGGAGAAGATGTTGTAGCTTCTCCGCTCCGGGGAAGTACTGGACGACGAAGAGTACTCTGTCCACTGTGTCCCGTGTTTGCCTTCTGAGGAGATCGGTGCGGTTTTTCGCTGTGGCGTTTCGGAACTGCCGACCTATGAGTCGAGCACCATATCCTGTTCTTATGAGGGCATCTTTCAGGGTCTGGAGGTGTCTGTCACGATCCTCCTCATCTGAGCAAATCCTGTGTATACGGAGGGCTTGTCCATAGGGAATGGCTTCTTTAACATGTTTAGGGTGGAAACTGGAGAAGTGGAGCATTGTGAGATTGTCTGTGGGCTTGCGGTACAATGAGGTGCTGAGGTGACCGTCCTTAATGGAGATGCGTGTGTCCAAGAATGCAACTGATTCTGGGGAATAGTCCATGGTGAGTCTGATGGTGGGGTGGAATTTGTTGATATCATCATATAGTTGTTTCAGTGATTGTTCACCATGAGGCCAAAGGAAGAAAATGTCATCGATGTATCTAGTGTATAGCATTGGTTGAAGATTCTGTGCAGTGAAGAAGTCTTGTTCGAACCTGTGCATGAAGATGTTGGCATATTGAGGTGCAAATTTGGTCCCCATGGCTGTTCCATGTGTCTGGATGAAAAACTGGTTGTTGAAGGTGAAGACATTGTGGTCCAGGATAAAGCGGATGAGTTGTAAAATTGCATCTGGAAACTGGCAGTTGTCAGCATTGAGTACTGAGGCAGTCGCAGCAATGCCATCGTTGTGGGGGATGTTGGTGTAGAGCGCCGAGACATCCATTGTGACGAGGAGTGTCCCTGGTTCAACTGCTCCATGTGTGCTGAGTTTCAGTAGGAAGTCTGTAGTGTCGCGACAAAAGCTGGGGGTTCTTTGTACAATGGGTTTCAGGATGCCCTCGACGTAGCTGGAGAGGTTCTCACACAGAGTCCCATTGCCCGCTACAATGGGACGGCCAGGTGTGTTTGCCTTGTGTATCTTTGGGAGGCAGTAGAGATCTCCAATGTGGGGAGTACGTGGAATGAGAGCACAGAGGGTGCTCTGAAGGTCCGGATCAAAGGTCTTGATCAGATTGTTGAGTTGACGAGTGTGTTCTTTGGTCAGATCTGTGGGTAACTGTCTGTAGTGTTCCTCATTGTTTAGTTGTCGGTACACTTCTTTACAGTAATCCGTTCTGTTCAGTATGACGATGGCCCCTCCTTTGTCTGCTGGTTTGATGACAATGTTGTGGTTTGTCTTGAGAGCGTAGGTGGCGTTGCGTTGTGCTTGGGTGATGTTCGGGGCTGTCTTGTGAGTGCGGTTGATGAATCTGGTGTTAACGCACCTCCTGATGGTTTGGGCACACATGTCCAGTCTATTGGAGAATAGCCTGTGTTGTTCCTTTGTTTAAGAAGGATAATTTTGATCATCCAGGTAATTGTAGGCTGTTGAGTCTTATGTCAGTGGTCAGGAAATTATTGGAGAGGATTCTTTGAGGCAGGATTTATTCCCACTTGGAAATAAATGGATGTATTAGTGAGAGGCAACATGGTTTTGTGAAGGGAAGATCGTGTCTTACTAAATTGATCGAGTTTTTCGAGGAAGTGACAAAGATGATTGAGGGTAGGGCAATGGATGTTGGTACATGGACGTCAGTAAGGCCTTTGACAAGGTCCCTCATGGCAGACTGGTGCAGAAGGTGAAGTCTCACGGGATCAGAAGTGAGCAGGCAAGATGATACAGAACTGGCTCAGTCATAGAAGACAGAGGGTAGCAGTGGAAGTGTATGTTTCTGAATGGTGTTTCTGTGACAAGTGGTGTTCCTCAGGGATCAGTGCTGGGGCCTTTGCTGCTTGTAATATGTAACTGGTTTGATTAATAAGTTTGCGGATGACACAAAGCTTGCAAAAAGCAATGAGAGCCATCAAAGGATGTGGCAACATATAGATCGGTTGGAGACTTGGGCGGAGAGATGGCAAATGGAGTTTAATGTGGACAAATGTGAGTTAATGCATTTTGGAACCCTAATAAAGATCGGGAATATACAATAAATGGCAGACTCCTTAAGAGTATTGATAGGCAGAGCGATCTGGGTGTACAGGTACACAGGTCACTGAAAGTGGCAACAGAGGTGGAGAAGGTAGTCAAGAAGACATACGGCATCCTTGCCTTCATCAGCCAGGTCATTGAGTTTAAAAATTAGCAAGTCATATTGCAGCTTTATAGAACCTTAGTTAGGCTGTACTTGGAATATAGTGTTCAATTCTGTTTGCCACACTGCCAGAGGGATGTGGAAGCTTTTGGAAGGTACAGAAAAGATTTACTAGGATGTTGTCTAATGCTATGAGGAGAGGTTGGAGAAACTTGGTTTGTTCTCATTGGAACGACGAGGTTGAGGAGTTTACAAGATTATGACGGGCATGGATAGTCAGAAGCTTTTTCCCACAGGGGCATGTTTAAAGTGTGAGGGGAAAGGTTTAAAGGAAAGTATGAGGCAAGTTTTTTACACAGTGGGTGGTGGATGCCTGGAACTCGCTGCCGAGGGAGGTGGTGGAAGCAGATGTGATAGTGATTTTTAAGGGGCATCTGGGCAAACACATGAATAGAATGGGAATAGAGGGATACGGTCCCCGGAAGGATAGGGAGCGTTAGTTCAGTCGAGCAGTATGGTTAGTGCAGGCATGGAGGGCCTTAGGGCCTGTTCTTGTCCTGCAATTTTCTTTGTTCTTTGTTCTAATCCCACCCCAGCCCTATCCCCAGAACCCTGCTAATCCCCCAAAACCAAGGGACAATTTAGCTTAGCCAATCAAACTATCCTGTACACGTTTGGAGTGTGGGAGGATATCAGGGCACCTGGAGGAGAAACACGCAGACATGGGGAGAATGTACAAACTCTACACAGAAGGTGACTCAAGGCTGGAATTGAACCCTGGCACTGGGGCAGCAGTGCTAAACACTGTGCCACCCTTGGTGCAGCTAGGAGAGCAGCCAATCTTAAGCCACCAGTAGAACACTGCTTCGGTTGCAGGATTTCATCAAATTAGTTAGCAAGAGTGCTTTCAGGATCAAATTTTGTGTTGAGCTGTGTCACTTGAGAGACACCTTTGTTGTTCATATAATTGAGGAGAATGCAATTTGTAATCAAGATAAATTTACTGTTTGTTTACTGTTATATTTTGACTGAGTTTGTCTGTTTGTTTGTGGTCTGAGTGATGGTATTCTTCTATCTTCCATAGGCCAGAAGATGCTGGTGCATGATATATCCCAGTAATTTGGACGACAGTGATATGGTGTGCAGTGGTTATGTTACTTGACTAGTAACTCAGAGAACATGAGTTCAAATCCCACCAAGCCTATTTGAGAATTTGAATTCAGTTTTTTCAAAGAACTAACATAAGCAAAAGAGACTATAGAGCTGATATTAAATAAAACAGCATTGGATTGTCATTAAGAACTCAACTGGCTCACTGTTTTGCTTAGGGAAGTCAACTTAACTCCCATACTTGACTTAGGCTATCTGTGACTCCAGTGTCACTCCTCATTCCCTCTGAGGTATTGTGGCTGTTGTATAAAACCACTATCAGTGATTCACAAGTAAATCCACTACCAATTTCTCAGGGTACTAAGGATAATCTATAAAAATGCTGCATTTGCTAGTGATGCCCACACCCTAAGAATGAACTAAATAAAATACAGTCACATGGTATTATAGACCTTGAATTTTCCTGCACTTATCAGGATAAATGTGTGAATGCCAAATTTCAAAGGTCACAACAATTTTTCGTCCAGGCAAAATGAATGCAAGTTGACTCTGGACAGTCCTTTGCTATGAAGGAAGCAACAGGGAACTCCAGATTTCCCAAATGCCTGGGTAATTCAAAAAACAGGCAAGGCTAAAGCATATTCCTTTTATTTCCAGAGAATGTGTCCCTGGGAGTGAATGTAGTTTGCTGTTAGCAAGTTACTTATGAACCAGTTTGGCTGATAATCTTAAATTTATTATTGGTGTAGCTATTAGCACGCTCATAAGAGTTCAGTAAATGCTGCCCGATCACAAAATCACATCTGAGTCACAGAATCCCTGCAGCGCAGAAGGAGGTCATTTGGCTCACCAGGCCTGCATTGACAACAATCCCACCCAGGTCCCATTCCCATAAACCCACATATTTACCTTGCTCATCCCCTGACATTAAAGGGCAATTTAGCATGGCCTATCCACCTCGCCTGCATATCTTTGCACTATTGGAGGAAACTGGAGCTCCCGGAAGAAACCCGTGCCGATACAGGGAGAATATACAAACTCCACACTGACAGTGAACTAAGGCTTTACTTGAACCTGGGTCCCTGGTGCTGTGAGGCAGCAGTGCGAATCACTGTGCCACCATGCCACCCATCCTAATAGCCAGTGTTTTGTTTTGGGTGCTGGCATGATGCCAAGTATGTAGGCCATACATCCCAGTGACTGCCTGATCATAATCATACAGATCGTACTCAATCAACCCACGCTTGCAAAAATGAAAAATGCCTACTGTTAGATATGACTATGGAGGGAAATGCAACCACAGATATTAATAAACATCAGGAGAATGCATACTTGCGCTGAAATATAAGGTGATGTAAGTGGATAATTTGAAGAAGATGACATTGGAGTCACTAAATGATCTGTTCATCTCTTTCCAAGATGTATATGTATTCTTGTAGAACATGTTTAAAAAATTTGACTGCTGAAACCTTCAGCATAGAAATTTCATCTTTTATGACCTACTTTTTATTATAAATGATTTGAATTATCCAGTAATGCGATCAAAGCAATTTGAATAAAGCAGCAGGAGGTATTTTTGAATGATTTTAATTTAAATTAGCAGATTATTCAAATTGAGCACAAAAAGATACATGTATGTTGCGGACAAGAGCATCCCATGTGTAAAGGGATAAACTGTGAAGAAAAACTAGCGAAGCTTAAGCTTTACAATCTAGAATGAAAGTTGTTGCTGATACAGAGAAGCAAATTATATACATTATAACATGAAGTATTAAATGATATAAATAAGGTAAAAAGGAAAATGGTAGGAGACATAATTGAAATCTGATGCAAAATAAATTTTAAACACATATCTGAAAGAATTACTCCATAAACTCAGATGTTTGGAATACAGTCACCTGGCAATGAATGCAATAAAGGTACTCGTGGAGTTGTTCAAAAAATATTAGACATTATGATTAGAGAGAGACCATGGGATACTGAAGAGCTTTGATGGACCAAATTCCCTTTTCTCAAGTATGAACTTGCCTCAGTTCTATGTAACATAATGCCCCTAATCTTCTGATTAGCATAGGAACTGCTTTGTCAAACACTGATGAGAACAAAAGCTATCCACTTACCAGGATACATTTAAAATGAACAGACTTCTGGTCCAGGATGCAGTAGTTCTACCTCAGTGAAGAAACCCATGCAGAGAGCAGCAAAGAGAATCAGTGCACAAGCCACATCCCTTTCTTTTTGACAGCACGAACTAGTGTGAATTTTAGAGAATGTTTGAGTGGATGACTAAGTGAATTGGTAGGTGGGTGAGGTAGTGAGTAAGTGGCAGTAAGGGTTTGGTAAGTGGGTAAGGTGTGAGGTCCATGAGATTATAGGTGGGTACAGTGATAGGTTGCCAGGATAGCAGATGGAGAGTGTGGCAAGTGGGTGAGGTGGTAGGTGGTTAGGGTGGCAAGTGAGAAGAATGACACTGTAATAGATTGATAAGTGTATAGGTTGAATGGGGTAATGTCAGGAGGAAATGACAGGTTGAGCGATGGATGGGTCTGATTGGGGAATGTTTGGATGTTGGAAGCTAGTTAGATTTGATGTGGAGATAATCAGGTGAGGTTGGGAAGGGTAGTAAGGCAATCAGGGGTCCATGTGGTTGGGAGGAGTAGTAGGGCTGGCAGGGATAATCGGATGAGCGAGTCAGGGGCGTCAGTGTGAACGATTGTGGGGTCAGTTAGGAGTTAGACTGGAAATTTCCAGTCTAACATTTCCTAGGTAACTATCCAGGTAAGGCTGTCAGAACTGTCCAAAGTGTCTGAGTGGAATTTCCCACCTGAGACTTAGTGGTGGGGATGAGAATGTGAAGTACTTTCTGCTGCAAAGACCAGCAGGAAACTACACCATATCTTTTAGCCCTGACTTCATTAATTATGCGATTAATATGTTCCATGGCAGGGCAGGCCTGATGGCGTGCAGTCTGCCATTGTATCTGGTGCCATATTGTCACAATGATGGTAAAAAATCATTGAATTATGCTGTAAAATATTGAACTTTAAATGAACATAAGCCAAAGTTGGCTGAGGATGTAAATTCCATTATTGGCTGAATTGCTGTTAGGTGATGCTAAAAGGGAGAAAGGCAATGGAATCACACCCTGTTTCCAGACAAGGATACATTAAAAGCACAAAAGCCATCCAGAAACTAATTGCCATCTCTTGTAGAGATAAAGGGAGGTAATGGGAGATAAGTATATTCTTAGTGAAGATGATCCTGTGAGCAACGTCCCAGATGGATTTGTGGGTTTCGCCTGCCAGGAATATACAAAGAGTGGGATAAAAGCCACCTGGAAAGTTTGGTCAGGTGTCACCTAGTGCTGGGTGTGTCAGTGTGTGCGACACAAGAGGAAAGACAGCAGCAGACCCCTGCAAAATTTATAGATAACTCTCTCTCTCTCTGACTGTTGAATCAAGCCAAGTCAGCCAAGCCTCAGCTGAAAAGGGAACAGGGCAGCTTCTCAGCCAAACTGCAAGACATTGGAATCTCCAAACCGAGTATTCAGCTGTTGAAGTCCGCACCATTCAAATCATGAATCATGACATTTCATCATCTACTCCTTTACGGATGGGTCAACCGCTGTTTGTATACATTTTTTTAACTTACAAACTTTGGACTCAATTCTCATTTCTAATCTGTACGAGTATACATGCATGTGTTTTCTTGTATTTAGTAATTAATAAACTCACTCTACCTTTAACTCAATAAAGCATTGTTAGATTGGCTCCTTTTAAAACAGAAATATTGGAACTAGGAAAAGGTATCTGCAAAGAGAGGGACCCTCTTTTTTTTAAATATTAATTTTGTTCAACCAACCAAGGGCGTTGGGAAGGGGAGCCAGTACATCCCTCTTCACCTGGGACATAACAATTCAGGGGCATCCCAGTCAGAACCTAACAAGATGAGAGATCTCGTCCAGGATTTAAAAAAAAAAGTGGCTTGTGCCGCAATAAATCCCACAGAGAGGACAGAGGATCCTGACAAATTGTGAGACCTTGCTGGGGTTAACACCTTGCCTGGGGACCTGGAGTAACAATATTGAAAGGTGCCCAACATCAGTGACCCACTCTTAAAGAAAGAAAATGGACCTCCTGAAAATGGAGATGGATGTCCAGGAGCAATCCAAGGCTGAATGATGGATCTCTTCAATGACTCTGAATCTGGATATCCATCTGTAGAATCCACCCCTCCCCCCTCTCCCCAATCCAAAGTTGTGGTGTTCTGGGGTCCAGGTTGCTGGTAGCTTCCATTCCAAACTTTGGAGGAAGCCCCATGCATTGTTCAGGTGAGTCCCAATATGCCATGTTGTTCTGGATGTGTTTGGCACCAGTGTGTTTTCCCATTGGCTTCGCGTACAATCAGGTATGTTTGGTTTGGCCTTCATCTGAATCCATTACTGGGATGCAAATCAGTTACATGCCTGCCGCCATTGACTTTCCCGATCTTCCACGTTGGGCACCAGCGGAAAATACCGCTGGAAATTCATGCTGTTGTGAAAACAATTTTTGCAGTCCCACCAAATTCTCTTCCCTTGCCCTCCATTGACCCACCAGCGGGGCCATGGAGTTTTCAGCTGTCTACTCTAGCTCAGAGTTGGAATAATTTTTGGAGAGTCTCAGGTAGCAGGGTAATTGCCCTTCCTGGTAAGTTCCCAGGCAATTCCCATGGAGTCAGTGCATTGGGACATTGAGTCCTGACATGGAGTTTTGGATTATATGTCTGATCGTGACAATCTGGAGACTAGAGAATTTAGCCAATTTATTTTTCATGTTCTATTTTGCTTCCCTTCATCAGTGAGCGGAGCTATAGAACTGGATTAGTTTACAGTAAAAAGAAGGCCTTTTGGCCCATCATGTCTGTGCCAGCTCTTTGCTAGAATAATCCTAAAGTAATTTCGCAACTGAACTCTCTTCAGTTTCAGATTCTAACTCAGATTCCCTCTTGCGCAGCTTTATTCCTTGCTATCCATTGTTACATTTTCTCCCCAGTTTCCTTTCCTCCATTGTTGAAGAACCCTAACAGTGACTACATGTTAACTCCCCATAGAAGTTGAAGTTACGTATTCACTGTTACCTGTTTAAAGCACATTGGTCATTCATGGCTCAACTTTTTCTGTACTTTTACAGTATTTCCAATAGAACTGTGTGATCATTTGATTTCCTTGATTCTTCTGTTATCCAGACTGCTCAGTCGGACTATACTGTATTGCTTTGCTATTATGACTCTGCTCTGAGCTAAGGACTATATTCTGTGTGTTAAATCTGTTGTACTGAGACTTATCCTCAATAACTATTACACAGTCATGCATCAGGAACACAGCTCTTTATTCAGTCTACTTGCTCCACATTCCAAATGTTGACTGCCCACGTCAGGTGGTTCCCAATAGTTCACCCTGCACCTGAGATCACACATGACCCATACCCTTCGAGGGGCTATGTCCTTTACATAACACTTTGCACAGCTGTTTTGTAAACTATATTATACTGGGCTAAGTCAATTATTTTCCACTGGCTTCTGGGCTTGGCTGTGACCTCCACGTTCGCTGCCACTGCCTCTGCTCTAGTACCTGCTCTGTTTCTACAAGTACAATTTTCTCCTCTGCAGGAAAGTTTTCATTCAATGCCGAGCAAACTTTAACCTTACTGACTCTCATCCTCACAGCTGAATGATCTCTGCCTTGATTCTCTCAGTGGCTAAGGAGTTTCAATCTGTCTTCAAAATCCCCCGAACATCCTTTGCTGGGCTGGACTGGATTGAATCTCCAAGTTCCTGCTGCTCCCTATTTGGTATTCTTCTCACTTTCCTGAAACTGTTGCTCCATGCAACAGCAGAGGGGCAGCAATAATTCAGCTTCTCATGCCAGTTGTACCATTGAAATAGATCATAGCTGATGTATACTTCATCTCCATTCACCTGCCACAGCTCAATGCCCTTGTCTAACAAAATCTCAGTGATTTCAGATTGAAAATTATTAATTAAACTCATAGCCATTGTTTTTGCAGAAGAGGGTTCCACATTTCTACCACCCTCTGCATGAAGAAATATTTCCTAACTTCTTTCCTGAACGGCCAAGCCCTGATTTTAAGGCTACATCTCTTTGTCATAGACTTCCCTACCAGTGAAAGAAGTTTATTGCTACCTACCCTCTCAATTCCTTTCAGTTCTACTAATCTCAATCACAATATACATCAGTGAATTAGATGTGGGGACCAAATGTAATATTTCCAAGTTTGCAGATGATAAAAAAAAGGCAAGAATGTGCATTGTCAGGAAGGTGTAAAATGGCTGCAGAATGATTTGGACCAACTTAAGTGGCAATTACGTGGCAGATGGAATATAATATGGATATATGTGAGACATTGTACTTTGGTAGAAGAAACAGATGTTCAGAATATTTCCTAAATGGTAAGAAATTAGAAAGTTCAAAAGTACAAAGGCACCTGAGTGTCCTTGTCCATAAGTCACTGAATGTTAGCATGCAGGTGCAGCAAGCTATTAGGAAAGGCGAACGGAATGTTAAACTTTATCACAAGAGGATTTGAGTACAGAAGTAGTGACGTTTTGCTTAAATCGTATAGAAGTTTGGCTGGATCACACCTAAAGTAGTCTGCAGTTTTGTCCCTTTACCTCAGAAGGGATATTATTGCCATAGAGGAAGCTTAGCAGAAATTCACGAGGCTTATTTTGGGGATGGCGGGACTGTCATATGGAGACTGATTGGGCAAACTGAACCCACTTTCCCGAGAGTTTCAAAGACTGAGAAGTGATCTCGTTCAGACCTACAAAATACTTAAAGGAATAAATAGAGTTGATCCAGGCAAGATGTTTCCCTTGGTCAGGGAGTCCAGACCAGGGGACACAATTTCAAAATAGGGAGGAAGCCACTTATAGCTGAGATCAGGAAAAATGTATTTTTGTTGTGAAGCTTTGGAATTCTCTGCCTGAGAGGGCTGTGGAAATTCAGATAGTTAATATGTTTAGGCAGAGATTGATGGATTTCTGATTAACGGAAATGTGAAGGGCAATGAAGATATTGTGTATAAAAGGCACAGGGGTGTCTGATCAGCCATGATTGTATTGAATGGTGAAGCAGGCTTGTTGAGCTGAATGGCTGAATCCTGTTCTTAAATTCCTAAATCAATCCTCAACCTTTTTAATTCCAGGGACTAGTTCCCATATCTGCAAGGACACTATGAATTTATCTTTTTTAATACTTGCTCAGCCACTTATACCAAAATTCTGTTGTTGTTATCCAATTACATACCAAATCTTGCTCACCCTTCATTCCTTTCCTTGCTGACCTAGATTAGCACCTGATCACCCAACACCTCCTACTTAAAGTTATCACGTTTATATTTAAATTTATTCGGGGCCTCGCCATATGTAAACTGCTCAAGGTTGACAAATTCCCCACACCCCCAGAACTCTCCATTTCTCTGATTCTGGTCTTTTGAGTATCCGCTATCCTTTCACCCTACTATTGTTCTGTTGCCTTCAGCCAGCCAGGCCTTGTGCTCCATAATACCATCCCTTAGGCCTCTTTATCTCATCTCTTTTAAAATCCTCCTGAAAATGCACCTTGGGCAACACTTTGAGCAAGTTCCTCATTTGGCTTGGGCTCCATTTTAATTTGATTATGCCTCGGTGAAGAGTATTGTGCTTTTTTTTTCACCGTTAAGTGCATTATATTAAATGCAGGCTCTTTTATTACTGAATCACTGCCTTCAAATATTTGCATATTTTTCTCTTCAAAGATTTAATGGATTCTCCAAGGCAAATATTTGCAGGTTCCAGTAGTATTTGCAGGAGCCCAATATTTACAGGCGGGCAGTGAGGTGCAGAGGAAGCCAAAAGGGGCTGAAGGACCCAGCAAGGATCTGGAGATATTTGGCTGGGTCTCATTTTAACTTTTTAATTCTATTTCAAACCCATTAGTTGGCTACAACTGGTGGAGACACTTGGGGATGGTCCCTGGCAACTGGGAACATAGGGCAGCTTACAGATTGGATGTTGGAAGAAGAGACTGGGTCACCTCATTATAGGAAGGTGACATACTGCACTCTGTACTTGAGGTTGTGGGGAGTGGGTCACATCACTAATGGGGAAGTGAGATCAGCATGAGGGAGGCCCAAGCCCTCCTCGAGGGATTAGGGTGAGGTAGAGCTCCATCATCTGGGGATAGAGGCCCTCAAGGAGTTTATTTATTCACCTCAAGTTGACTTACATTAACACTGCAATGAGCTTACTGTGAAAATCCTCTAGTCGCCACACTCTGGCACCTATTCGGGTATACTGAGAATTTAGCATGGCCAATGCACCTAAATAGCACGTCTTTTGGACTCTGGGAGGAAACTGGAGGAAACCCTTGCAGACACAGGGTGAACGTGCAGACTCCGCACAGTCACCCAAGCCAGGAATTGAACCTGGGTCATCTGGCGCTGTGATGTAGCAGTGCTAACCACTGTGCCACCATGCCACATAGGCTTATTGGCTTTGGGCTGAACTCCTCAGTCTGATGATGTAGCAAGCTGTAATTTGTGAATTTTGAAGTTGCTGCCCAGCATGCAGCATCCCCTAACTCTGAAGAAAGTATATCAACAACTGAATACAAATTCACATGGAAGTTTCAGAGTGCTGTGGAATTTACCCTGTAGTGTGTGTGGGACTGCTTCCAGAGCACTGGGAATTATAGGCAATAATGCAGAAGTATTCTTTGAAGTGCTTCTGATATATATAAATAAACCATTAGATGGAAGGTGCTTTTACATCATCCATTTGTTCTTTTCTTTAGGGAGAATAGTCTGCCTTACTAATTGCCCTCCCCCTTTTATTTTTTATTCACACTGAGTTCCATTGTGTAATTTGGAGGTGCAGTATTACTTAGAGTGGAGAAGGCTCATGTCTGAAAACAACTTCCTTCTCATATAAGCTAAACATACCCATGTGTATATAGCATTGTCAGTTTGCCAAACATTTCATATCTTTGAGTATGGTGGGGCCAGGCAATAGACTAGAATTATAAGTGTGTAGTTGCCTCCACTCCTGTGATAGAAAAGCACCTAGGCCAGAATTTTCCAGCCATTCATGCTGGCGGGATCTTCCAGTCCTGCCAATAGTGCACTCCTGCCGCAGGTTTCTCAGCAGGAGGAGTGCATTCAATGGGAAACTCTGTTGAAACCCTGTCGACAACAGCAAGATCAGAAGGTGCCTGGATTCAGATTCCACCACTGTGGTGGGTTATGAACCCTGGTCCCCAAAACACTACCCTTGTTCTCTGGATTACTAGTCCAGTGACAATACTACTATGTCACCATCTCCCCTGTTCACCCTTGTTCTGCTATTAAAACATTCTGCACCTTCTCTTTATACCGTAAGAAGTTTCACAATACCAGGTTAAAGTCCAAGAGGTTTATTTGGTAGCAAATGCCACTTGCTTTCAGAGTGCTACTCCTTTGTCAGGTGAGTGGGAGATCTGTTCACAAACAGGGCATATAAAGACACAAACTCAATTTACAGAATAATGATTAGAATGCAAATCTTTACAGCTAATTAAGTCTTAAAGGGACAACGTGAGTGGAGACAGCATTAAGTACAGGTTAAAGAGATGTGTATTGTCTCCAGACAGGACAGTTAGCGATCAGTTGGCTATCAGTCGCTGCTCAGCGACTCTACATTGTCGTGTTGACAATGCAGAGTCGCTGAGCAGAGACTGATGCCCAAGCTCTGCACACATGAGGATGGCCTCAACTGGAATTTTGGGTTCATGTCACACTATTTGTAACTCCCATGACTTGCAAAATCTCACTAACTGTGAACAGATCTCCCACTCACCTGACAAAGGAACAGCACTCCGAAAGTTAGTGGCGTTTGCTACCAAATAAGCCTGTTGGACTTTAAAGTGGTGTTGTGAGACTTCTTACTATGTTTACCCCAGTCCAACGCCGGCATCTCCACATCATGACTACCGTCTCATTATGCCATTAACAGCATTTTCTTTAGTCTTTGACTTTATCATTAATACACCCTTTGTCTTGTATCTTTATCAATCTCTTTAAGCTCCCACCTATCCCTGACCTTCTATTTTACTCCTCCTCCACAGACTCTCCCACCACATAATTCATCACATTTTTTCCCTCTTCAGCTCTGAAGAAGAGTCATCAAGAAACATTAACTCTGTTCCCCTCTTCACTGACGCTGCCAGACTTGATGAGTCTTTCCAGGATTCTTTGTTTTTATTTCTGAATTGGGCTATTGTGCTCAATTCTCTGTTGGACAAGCTGCAGCTACACATGAGTGCAGACACATGTAGAGGGAAGCAGTGACAGGTTGGGCTTTTAGTACACTTGTGATGGGGATCTGAGGTAGCACAGCAAAGGCTCCAAGGGATCTGCAATGGTTGGACTAGTTATAATGTCCTAAAAGAAGATATGTGGTTTGCATACGGAGATTCAAATTAACAACACCAGCTTTATTCTAGCAGCCTTTGCCCTTCCAATCAGGGGAGCAATGCCAAAATAATAGCCTGTGCAACACCCTAATGACATCACCATAAAATCATGTGATCAGCTCTTAAAGCAATCATGCAATTGGTTAAGTATATAACATGACATCATAAGGGTCTTATTAGGCTGACCAATCTTTAATTGGGGCATTCACATATCAGACAGTAAGAAGAGAAAAAATATGAAGGCCAATACCTGCACTTGGAGCTGCAGCCAATATTCTCAGCAAACTCAATGTCTCCCACCACCAATTGCAACCAACTTCACTATTTTCAAGAAAGTTGGTGGCCAAGAAGGACCTATCATTGGGCCTGTTCCGGACTTGATTTACTTCCACTTCTGGGTTGGACCTGCCGAATTGGATGGCAGGCTGGCTGTCGGCCAGTTAAAGCCCAGGTTCTGCAAATTTGTATTTCACAGGGTCGAGAGATGGTGGAAACACAATGTGGTATCAACCCCCCTCTTGATTCCAAGACTCAAGGAGTTATATTACCAAATTATGATAAACAATTATTTCCTTTGTAATGCAATCCATTGAGCTTGTAAGGCACACACCACATTCAGTTTTCTCCTCATAGACTTACATGGACAGCAGCCAAAATTTAATGTTTAAACAGCTAGGCTGTCACTTAAGACATAAGCATTATGCCTACTCAGTAGGTCTTGTGTGCTGCCAAATACAGTTGTAAAATAATTGGGATTGACATTAACTTGGCACAATGTGAATGGCAGAGTCCAGCAGAGTTAAAGAATGTCTGCAGTTCAATGTCTTTGTTGCATAAAAAAACAGGCAAGTTGGGAGGCTCATATTCCTGGTCAAATAACTTTTACAAATTGAGCAATATTGTCAAGTTCCTCACAGTTGCCGTGCTCTAAGTTGATTAGCAGTGGAATGGTCTGGGACTTGAGAAATATGTTACTTTTCTAACCTTCATTACTGTTATCATCCTAAAGTATCCCTTGTTGAGCTTTAGCAAAATGTGTCTATCGGCACTTAATGAGTTTGAATAATTGTTAAAGCAGTGATCCAAAAAGCCAGTCTGAGGAATGAGAATGCAGCACTCTGATGGTAGGGCAGCTCAGTATCCTATTCTTCATGTTAGAATGTTTTTTCAGCAACAATGCACTCTAACATCAAACACACACTTTGGGGGGGATTTTCTGCCAGTGTTCACCCCGGACATGAGAATCCTGATGGCGAGATCATGTTCTCAGATAGTCCCTGCCTCTCATCTAAATTTATTTTAATAAACTAATGTATTGGAAAATGGATTCCCCACCTTATGTTGCCCCCAGATAAAAACTCCCCCCTTGCTGATATGATGCCATATCAGCGAGGTTTAAAACAGGTATTGAAAAACATGAAGCAGTTGAGGGGAACCCATGGGTGACACTGCCCCTGCCAATCCCCCCAATGGCTGTGCCAACCTGGCAGTGCACCCTGGCAGTTCCAACCAGGGGAGCAGTGCCAGGTGCAGGGCGTCTGGGGAGCCTCAGAAGGAATGTTCCCCTTATGTGGGGAGCCGGGGGGGCGGGGAATAGACTGCCCTGGTCCCTGTGGCAGGTGAGGAGGAGGTTTGCCCTGGTGCTTGTAAAGATTGTGGGAGGATTTCACCCGCCAGTGCTCGTGGTTGTGGTGGGGGTTGCAATGGTGCTTGTAATGGTCGGCGAAGTGGGGAGGTGTGGTGAACCAGTTCTTGTGGAAAGAGGGAGATGCCCCAGTGTTTGTGGTGGGGGGGGGTGTCCTCAATGGTCCGTGGAGGAGAGTGTGCAGGGGGTGGGGGGTGGGGGAGTATTGTTTTATGTCAGAGATCGCTGCCTCTATCAGACCCTGCCCTAACAGTGTGATGCAAAAACCACGCCTCCCAGATCTTCTGTGCACAGAACACCAGCAAATCTGGAGAGAAAACTCAGCTCGACAGCTGGAGAGCTGCATGCTGGTTTTTTTTTGCCCCTGCTAGTACCCTGGGTATCGAATGCAAAATTCCACCCTTTAGGTGAAATCTTGTTGAGTTGTTGGGGGTCTTGTCTGCCAGCTGGAGACCGTGTTGTTTCTTTTCAGGAAGGCCCACCAAACTGTGTGCCAATCAAACAGTGGCATGGCCAATGGCGGACCTTCCCTGGAATCAAAAACCTGGGCAGGAGTCTCACTGATCGACAGCTGCTGGTTGCTTAGAGGCCAACAACTCTTACACTCAGCTGCACACACTGGATGCCATAGCTGTTGTTGGGAAGACAGCAGAGAATACTACCAACAGCTGACACCGTGATTTTATGACCTATAGAAGTTACTTTTGTTGAAAATGACAAATCATTTCCAAGTACCATAACTGTGAAAATGCATATTGAAATACAAATTCTAGTTCTATGCTATCCCTGTATTTATGGCTGGAATATTGTTTATTTAAGTGAAGAAATATTTGGAGCCTTTGTCTCATCTGATTCCCATGCATTGTAACAAGTTATGTGAATCAGCAACTGGAAAGAACTAGAAATTCCAGATTTTATTAACTAATTACAACAGGAAACATACTTCCAACAGCTCGGATTTTGCAGTGGAAATAATGGTGAGGCTATTTGAAGTAAATTGGGCAGCACGTCTTGTCTCTGCACATGTACAATTAAACACGGAAAATGGGGAAATTGCTGTCTGTGTTGCTTTGCTCCTTCACAAGCTTTGTGGAGTAATTTGTGGAGAGTTCTAGCTCGAAATGCATGCGGGAAGTTTTGGTACTTCTCCACAAGATGCACACCAAAAACATTAGAAACAAATCACGACCATCTACTCAAGTGTAAGTGAGTTTTCAATTCTTAATCCCTATCAAATAACTTCTACGGCATTGGTTATGCACTTTTACAAATGTGGTGCCTCATTCCTTCATCATTTTTTATTGCTGGAATTTTTAAAGAAGTGAACTATTTCTCTCTCTCAACCTCTTACTTCATTCCCTCTGTCTATTTTGTTTTCTGCACATGATTTTGAATTGAATTATATATTCTGACTTACATTAGACCCTGACTGCTTCAGGAAGGGTTTAAAAATCGTATTGGGTGATGAGACATGCAGTTGGTTGCCCTTTTCGTGCAAATCCTGATTCACTTCAGAGTGATGCATTGTATCTGTTGAAGATTAACGAGACAATGCATGGTGAGTACTCAAATCTTTTAAGCTTTTATTACTTGTTAGCAAGGAGAACAGACATAGTGTTCTAACAGTGTTCCACAAACAGCGTCAGTTAGAGCACTTCTTAGCCAATGAAAGAGAACATGCCAGTTAAAACACCAATAGCCTCACAGTTTTCTGTGTGCTTTCAACCAATAGAATTTATAATTGTTCATTTGCATACAAAGTCTACCAATCATAGCATAGCTTTTTGCCCTTTCTTATTCAATAGCAAGCCGTCTCCTTCATTTGCGTTATTTGTCAACATATCTTGTTTTTTGGTATTTGTCGTGGTAACCCTTTGTCTTTGTTTTATCCTGTGGCCAAAGCCGGGAATGCAGTGTTTGTAAAACTGACACAAAGTTAGATTAGTTTCTTTCCTGAATATGCAACCGCTGACCCTCAGCGAGGCATTGTCTGCCTTGCTGACAGACCTGCCATGTTGTTGTAACTTAATTTCCATATCAGCATCTGCAGTTTTTAACTGCTTTTAACTATAGTTTCACAAGTTCCAGCAACCCCATGGTGCTTTATTTGAAGTCAGCATCCTTAATCTTGCAGAACAAAGTGAATTAAATATTTGGCCGTAGTTGGAATTACAACTCAATTTCCACATATAAAACTCCTGATAATGGTAAATTGTTGTGTTAAAAAAACCTCAGAAAATTCTTAGAGCAGCTGCGAGCATTACGACTGGTGAGTGCTGTTATCCTGATGCTGATATTTGTTGCTTAATAAACTTCCGTAAGCTTTGCATTGGTTCATTAAGAATTTTATTAGCTTTATCATATACAATTGCAGATGAAGAAACAAATTCAACGTGGTGTTCTCCTGCATCTGCTGTTTTGTTCTCCAAGGTGATTGCGGTTGCTGTTGAAAGAGTTACTGCAGTGTGATGGAGGGAGCGAATGTTGATTGTGGCTGCTTTGCCTTAGATGTTATCCAGTTTCTTGAGTGTTGTTGGAGCTGCACTCATCCAGGCAAGTGGATGACACTTCTGATTTGTGCCTTGTAGATGGTGGACAGGCTTTGGGGAGCAGGAGGTGAGTTACTCACTGCAGATTTTCCTGCTCTTGTAGGCACAGTATTTATATGGCTAATCCAGTTCAGTTTCTGGTCAATGGTAATCCCTCTGGGATGTTGACAGTGTTTCAGCAATGGTAATGCCATTGAATGTCAAAGAGTAATGTTAGATGCTCTCTTGTTGGAGAGGGTCATTGCCTGACAGTTGTGTGGAGTGAATGCTATTTGTCAATTATCAAGCTGAGAGATCCTGGCGAAACCCAGAATGAGCATTAGTGAGAAGGTCGTTACTGTGTAATGTCATTTGATAGCATTTTCGATGACACCCTCCATCACCTTGTTGATGATTGAGAATGGACTAATGTAGTAGTGATTAGTCGTATTGGATTGGCACTGCTTTTTCTGGTCAGGACATACCTTGGCAGTTTTCCACAGTGCTGGATAGATGTCAATGTTGTAACTGTATTGGAAGAGTTTGCTAGGTGTAGCTTGTTCAGGAGCACAAGTATTTAGTACTATTGCTGGAATGTTGTCAGGGCCCATAACCTTTGCAGTCCCAAAGCCTTTAGTTATTTCTTGATATAATGTGGAGTGACATCTGTAATGCTGGGGATCTCAGGAGTCGGCTGAGCTGGATGATTCAAAGGGCAGTTCTAATTGAAGATGTCTGCAAATTCTTCAGCCTTGTCTTTTGTACTGATGTGCTGGGATTCCCCTGTCATTCAGACTGGGGATATTTGTGGAGCAGCCTCCTTTTTTGTTTAATAGTCCATTCCCATTCACACTTGAATGTGGCAAGACTGCAAAGCTTAGATCTAATCTGTTGATTGTGAAATCACAGAGCTCCATGTATCACATATTGCTTCCGTTGTTTGGCATGCAGGTAGTCTTGTGTTCTAGCTTCATCAGGTCGACACCTTATTTTTAGGTATGCCTGGTGCTGCTCCTCGCATGCCATCCTGCATTCTTCACTGAACTCTCTACTGGTAGAATATCAGCAGTAGTGGGATGAGGCTTTTAGCTAGCCATTAGTTGTTAGTTAAGGGCCTCTAATGACTTCTGGGGAGACCATTTTCAACGTTTCCACCCCTGACTTTATTGACAGGAGTTGGGAAAGCACACCCCCAGCTGCCTTCCCATAAGATGTAGGAACAGAAGTAAGCCATTTGACCCATTGAGTCTGCACTGCCATTCAATGAGATCATGACTGATCTGAAATGATAATCCTCAACTCCACTTCCCCACCTTATCCCCAAAACCCTTGATTGCCTTGCTGATTAAAAATTTCAGCCTTGAACATTCCCAAAGACCCAGCTTCCACAGCCCTTTGAGGTAACAATTCCACAGATTCACTACATTTGAAAGAAGAAATTCTTCCTCATCTCCATCTTAAATAGCTGACCCCTTACTCTGAGACGATGCTGTTCAAGGCTGTCCCACAAGGGGAAGCAATCTCTCAGCATCCATCCTGTCGAGCCCAATGAAAACCTTATATATCTCATTTAGGTTGCCTCTCATGAGTACAGTCCCCACCTACTCAATCTCTCCTCAAAAGAAAATCCCTCCATACTGGGGATCAACTGAGTGAACCTTCTCTGGACTGCCTCCAATTTCAGTATATCTTACTTTAGATAAGGGAACCAAAGATGTTCACAGTATTCCAGGTGTGGTCCAACTAGAGCCATGTATAGTTTCAGCAAGACTTCTCTATTTTTAAACTCCATTCCCTTTGAATTGAAGGCCAACATTCCATTTCCCCATTAACTGCTGGATTTGCAT
Organism: Carcharhinus amblyrhynchos; assembly: GCF_965287045.1. Taxonomy (NCBI): domain Eukaryota; kingdom Metazoa; phylum Chordata; class Chondrichthyes; order Carcharhiniformes; family Carcharhinidae; genus Carcharhinus; species Carcharhinus amblyrhynchos. Next base: position 154,647,509 of record NC_137324.1, read on the forward strand.
GCTAACTTTTTGAGATTTCTGAACAAGGATCCCCAAATACCTTTAAGCTATGGCTTTCTGCAGTCTTTCTTCATTTAAAAAATATTCAGCTCTTTTATTCTTCCTAGTAAAATGCATAACTTGACATTTACCTATAATATATTCCATATGCAAAGTTCTTACAAAAGCTTTCTATTATCTCTCTGCAACTATTTGTGTCATCCTCACCACTTGACTTCCCAACTACTTTTGTGTCATCCGCCCACTTGGCAATAGCACATTCACTTCCCTTGTCCAAGTTATTAACATATATTACTAAAAAATCTGAAGATCAAACCAACTCAGTTCAATAGCAGAAAGACGGGGAGAGTGATTTGAATCTCAATGTATAGTTCTGCAGGCATTAATGGGAAGATGTTAGGGACTATTTGGTGAGGCTCTGCCCCTAGCTTGAATACATACTGGAAGGCTCAATGATGTTTCAGTCCAATCTTTGATCTGCAATTCTATCGAGTAAGGCTCCATACCAGGAGTATTTTCTTGCAGAGTTGCTCCATGCCAGATTATTTTGACCTAAATTGTATCATTTTAAAATAAGATAGGGAGGTAAATGCAGAAGAGATGATTGATTGAATGCTCAGCTGCAAGGAGGGATACTGAATTTGCTTGTTTTTAAGTTGTTTAGTTGGCAGCCAGACTGATTTGAGATACAAATGTACATAAAGGAAAGTTAAGCGTAAGAAATGTCTTTTTGCTAGCCCAACTTTCTCCCTCATCCCTGAAGGATCTACCCTTGGTCTTTTCATCTCTGACCCTCCCATACAATATCCATGGCATTGGAATCAGCTTTCTAAAGCATGCTGAGGATCTCCAGCAGCACTTTTCCAGTGCGTTCCTCAACCCCATGACTACCTATTATTTTTATTTTTAGTCTATCTCTTTTACATCAAATTATGGATAAGTCAGACTTCCTCCAATTAAATATTTAAAAAATCTAGGCCATCATTTTTGACTCCAACAAATGTTTCTTTCATTCGTTAATTAATCCACCCCTTGTCCCTGCACAAAATGTGTCTTACCTCAGTGGCCCAGAGCTGAGCTGTATCATCGAGGGCATTTCTGCCATCAGACCATTGCCAGTCTTCAGCTCACTGCCACCCCTGCAGAAACACTTATCTGCACCTTTGGCACTTTTAGTTCAACTTGTCCAATGCCCTCCAAACTTCAACTGACAAAGTATAATTCACTCAAAGATCAGTGAACAGCATCCTGTATCATGCCAAGTGCCACTCATTCACCCATCTTTATATCAATTCCTTATCATTGGAAACATTGAATTTAAAATGTCTTTCCTCATGTGCAAATATTTCTAAGTCTTCACCCCAGCCATGTGCTCTCTCAAGTTCTCTAGCTTTTTGACTGTGGATTTCTGTGCATCCCTTTTGGCCCCCTTTCATCATTGATAACAGATTATTCAGATATTTCAGCCTTGGCCTGGGATAAACCCTGCCATTGCTATCTCATTGTCCATTTTTGGGAGTCTGCTGAAAAGTCATCTCTTCACTTGTTCTCAGCTTTTCATCACTTCTATCCCTATGGCCGTAATTTTGTGCTCTACTTAATGTTGAGCTCAGAGACCAGAAGAGCATTTATTTAGGCGAGATGTTGGTATACACAGAACCTCTTCTGGCATAGGTTCCAGATGGGAATACCCATGGTCAACTTTCCACCCTGCTGCCAACTGAGGCTCTTAAGTGGCCCATTAGTGACAATTTTAGGGCCTGAACCCACCACTGATGGTATTAACCCAGTTACAGATAAACCTGTTGCCATGCGGCATGCACAGCAGCTAAGACCATGTGGCCAATCTCTCATCTCTGGAGGCTGGTTGGTGGGGGTGGGGGGGATCCTTGATGAAAGGCACTCTTGTCCAATTGAGGGGACTGGACATCAGGAAAGAGGGAAGGGGGCTAATGAGAATCACCCTTCTGCCATTACTGCTGAGTCCTTTCCACCCGTCTTAAAACCTTTCATGATTTTGAACACCTCTGTCAAATCTCCTCTCAACTTTCTCTGCTTTATTGGGACCAACCCCAACTTTTCAGTCACTCTACCTAACTGAAATCCCTTATCATTGGCACGTGCTCATAATTCTTTTCTGCACACTTATATGTCCATGTCTGGTGAGTAGTATCTATAGAAAATTGCAATGCGCTAATCGCAACACTCGGGAAACACCACTGTCTAGTTCCCTTGAGTCCCACAACATGACTGCCCACTTGCTACGCTATTGTCTGCTTTCTGTCCTTTAGCCAATTTCGTAATCACACTGCTATTGTCACTTCAATCCCACAAGCTTCAATTTTGCTTTCAAATCCATAATGTGGTACTTTGCCAAAATCCTCTTGAAAGTCACATCAACTACTGTACTCTCATCAAATCAACCCTGCAGTTATTTCATCAAATATTCAGGTTAGTCAAACGTGATGTGGTTTTAATAAAGCCATGTGGTTTTCATTTATTAATCCATAATTTTCAATGTAAAGACTGTATACAATCCCCATTCCTTTTCTTCTTGGTTATTTATTTCATCATGCAAAAAATGGTGGGATAGCAACATCACTGATTAACGAACCAGGATTTCACAGCCAACATCACCTGTTGGCTGAAGAATTATGCACACTTCAAGACATGATTGCCAGTCTTGAGAGCAGCGGTGCCAAGGTTGGTCTACATACCAGCAGCGAGAAGATCAAGAAGTGACAGCTAGATGGCAACAGGGCCATCACCTTTGCACAACAGCACAACAAGGACGTCAACAAATTGCTCTACCTAGAGACAACATTTCCAGACAGAGCGATATAGAGATCACTTCCACACAAGAATTGACAAGGCAGCATCAGTCTTCCTATGGCTCCACACAGTCAGGCATCTAACACTACCAACACGGCCATGAAGCTGCGAATATACATGTCGATAGTAGTACCAGCTACAAGGTATGGCCATGAAACCTTGAAGAGAGGAGCAAACATGCCATCCGATGAGGATGCCTTTCATCAGCGTTGCCTACATAAGATCCCGGAGAGAAGAAGTTGGAGAGACAGTATAATAATGAAGAAATGCTAAAGAGTACTGGCAAGACATTGTGATGAAGGGATGACTGAGACTGGCAGGGCACATGTTTTGCACTCTGAATGTGCTGTCCGAATGTCGTTAGAATGGACATGACCAATTGGAAAATAAATATGGGTCCGGCTCAAGAAAAGCTAGTAAAGTAAATATAAGGAGGACCTTCAAGCGAGGAACACCACTTGGGCTGGAGCCAAAGAAACTGTGATGGACTGAGGCGGTGGCGGAGTCCTGCTGCTCATGGTTCCATATTGGACTGGAGGAACTAAGAACATAATAAGAACATAAGAACATAAGAAATAGGAGCAGGAATAGGCCATCTGGCCCTTCGAGCCTGCCCCGCCATTCAACAAGATCATGGCTGATCTGTCGTGGCTCAGTTCCACATTCCCGCCCTCTCCCCATAACCCTTAATCCCCTCTCTTATTAAAAACCCATCAACCTGTGTCTTAAAAATATTTAGCGAGGCAGCCTCCACCACCTCAACGGGCAGAGAATTCCAGAGATTCACCACCGTTTGAGTGAAGAAGTTCCTCCTCAACTCCCTTCTAAACCGCCCCCCCTTTATCTTGAGGCTGTGCCCCTAAGTAATTTTAAACACTCAGAACATTATTTCTGCACCCCAGCATCCCAATGTTCTTCCCAAAGAAAAATAACTTGCTATGGATTTTATGTATCTTTTGGCTATATTTTTTCAATCTCACTTTTATTGACCTTTTCATCCACCTGTAAGATTGCTTGCTTAGGTGAATGTGTTTCCTTGGGTGTATGTTTGCTTGGCATATTGAATATTATGTGTTCAGTTATCTTTCACTGAGATGTCCGTCACTATTTTCCAGTTAAAGCCTTTTAATATCTCATTCCTTTTTATGTTATAATCTTCTTGCCTTTATTTCTTTTGCATTGCTGATTTTTAAAAATTCCTCAAATTGAACCATATTTCAGTTACCAAAGGTTCCATTTGAATTATGAAATTTTCCTGATTGCTTGTTAGAACCAACTCGAGAAACCAGTTGGCCTCAATCTGAGTTTCAACATATTAAAAAGGCTGAATTTTAACTCATCAAAACTGAAGCAATCATCTACCAAATTGATCAATTTTAATTCCAATTTGAATGTTCTCAATTTAGGCTTTGCTCCTTTCCTGTAACATTAACTTAGCCCTGTTAATTTCCACGTTTTCTTGAACATACAAAACAACACTCGCTTTTGTCTTTCCTGAATATCTCACTTCCCAGTATTTAATTGATGTCCATTGACTGGTCTGAGGCCATGTTTCAACAATACCTGCAATTTCAAGCTCTACAGCCTTATTCCAATTTCTAGTATTCAGATAATGCCATATGATTCTCATTTCAGCTTTCATCTTGCATTTAGTTTTCTGGTGTTTGTTTACATTAACTGGATTTCTTTTTGTGTATCTTCTCACTCCTGTTACGTTTTCAATCCCTTCAAAGCTCTATATTTTTATAGCTAAGGTCCTATCAATTCCCTTTCTATATCCATTTTAAATGACCTTCAATATGTTTCTTTATAGCTAGTGTATTTCAAGTGAAGCAGCACATATTTTCCACATCTATCTGTCCAGACAAAAATTACTTCCAGGAGATTGTACTTTTCTATAGTTGGTGTTTATGTTTTTAAGACTTTTAACAGGCTGGTCTCCATTTGGTTTGCATAGCAAAAAGCATTTTTACCTGAATTGATCATTAACTTGACACACAAGCCCAGGAAGATGCCGTTAGTCTGACTTCTACCTTTTGATCTGTCTGGATTGGGTAGGTCTATTAGGAGCTATGTTGCTACAATCTATCAAGGGCATTGAAGCTTTCTAACATACCAAGCTGCAGTCCCTTCTTCTAATGTGAAGACGGCAAAATGCAAATTAAAATTCAAATAACACCAACTAGGAGAGAATTTTTTTTTGAAATCTTTAACAATACCAACGCTCTTTGTCTCTCATGTACCCCCTGTCCATATATTCTTGTGTATCCGTATGTACTGTCAGAAAACAAAGGTAATTTAAAAATGTCTTGATATACTACCATATAATCATATTATTAACTAATTATTTTGGTTGCATTGTTAGTCCGTCAGTCTTCTCTTCCTCTGTGTCTGAGTTGAAATGCTTGCATTTAAATCCCTGAAATTGCAAAGTGAAATACGTTACCAGAGAGATTTTGATTGTCACTTAATGCATAGTCTTTCTGAAATAGTAAGAATTAAATAGGGAGCGCTTCCAATATGCTTATAATAGAAGTTGTACATTTCAGAATGTGGTACCACTGTCTTCCAGTTCTGCCATTTTACTCATGAATTGCAAATGTAAGGGATTTTCTTTCTTTAGATACCATTTAGTTCATCACCAACCTCTCTACCCAGAACTAGATTGCATTGAGTTGACACACAGTCAGCCCATGATGAAGAAAATGCTTTCATTTCAACATGCTTTGTATAAAAATGAGCTTCATTGCCTTCCCCATATCCTGGAGGTTAAGAGATATCTGTATGTAGATTAGTGCTATAGATGGCATGTTTTTTCTCTGATTGTCAATTGATTTACCATTGGAATAGTTTTATTTTTCTTTCCCCAGTCAGGTAATGACCAATTAGTTATATCCCTTTGAGATTTATACGAGCAGTATATTATAGTGGAAATCAGTACTTGTATAGCCTGGCTGTGCACTATAACAGCATACTTCCCTGCTGTATCCAATAAATTTTCAATTCTTGTTAAAATAAGTGGATGAGCTGCACAGAAGTTCTGTAGCTTTTAGTCATTGTTTCATTTTTGTTGTTGATTTTTTGTGTAGATTGAGGTGTTAGTTGTTATTTGGCCAAACTAGTCCAATACCTATAATTGAGAAGAAGTATTAAATGCTCCCTCTTTATCCTGCAGTCTGGTCAAGAATTGCTGTTCTGCTCATGTTCCCTTTTTGTAGGCAAGCATGAAGAAGGAAGAATGTAAGGAATGAGAGGGGCTATGAAGTTTCAGTTGAGATATGTAAGACCTGGGAAAATAAATGATTTGATTTGATTTATTAATGTCACATGTATTGGTATACGGTGAAAAATATTGTTTCTTGTGCACTAGACAGGCAAAGCACACCGTTCAAAGAGAAGGAAAGGAGAATGTAGTGTTACAGTCATAGCTAGGTTTGATTTCATTTGATTTGATTTATTATTGTCACATGTATTAACATACAGTGAAAAGAGTATTGTTTCTTGCAAGCTATACAGACAAAAACATACCGTTCATGGAGAAGGAAATGAAAGTGCAGAATTACAGTCATAGCTGGGCTGTGGAGAAAGATCAATTTAATGCAAGTTAAGTCTATGATGGCAGCAGGGAAGAGGTTGTTTTTGAGTCGGTTGTACGTGACCTCAGACTTCTGTATCTTTTTCCTGAAGGGAGAAGGTGGAAGAGAGAATGCCTGAGCTGTGTGGGATCCTTAATTATGCTGGCTGCTTTACTGAGGCAGTGGGAAGCATAGACAGAGTCAATGGATTGGAGGCTGGTTTGCATGATGGATTGGGCTACATTCACGACCTTTTGTAGTTCCTTGTGGTCTTGGTCAGAGCAGGATCCATACCAAGCTGTGATACAACCAGAAAGAATGCTTTCTATGGTGCATCTGTAAAAGTTGGTGAGAGTCGTAGTTGACATGCTAAATTTCCTTAGTCTTCTGAGAAAGCAGAGGCGTTGGTGGGCTTTCTTAATTATAATGTCGGCATGAGGGGACCAGGACAGATTGTTGGTGATCTGGACGCCTAAAGACTTCCTACTTCCTACGTATAAGATGATGAATGGGATGGATAGGATAGAGGTGGAAAGACTCTTCCCGCTCAAAAAAGACAGTAGGACTAGGGGGCACAGCCTCAAGATAAAAGGGGGGCGGTTTAGAACGGAGTTGAGGAGGAACTTCTTCACTCAAAAGGTGGTGAATCTCTGGAATTCTCTGCCCGTTGAAGTGGTGGAGGCTGCCTCGCTAAATATTTTTAAGACGCGGGTTGATGGGTTTTTGATAGGAGAGGGGATTAAGGGTTATGGGGAGAGGGCGGGAAAGTGGAACTGAGCAGCGACAGATCAGCCATGATCTTATTGAATGGCGGGGCAGGCTCGAAGGGCTGGATGGCCTACTCCTGCTCCTATTTCTTATGTTCTTATACTTTGTCCTCATTGATGTAGACAGGGGCATGTTCTTCTTTATGCTTCCCAAAGCCAATGACAATCTTCTTCATTTTGTTGGTATTGAGGGAGAGATTATTGTCGCTGCACCGGCTCACCAGATTCTCTCTCTCATTCCTGGACTCTGTCTTGTCATTGTTAGGGTATAAGGTATAGAGAAAGATCAATTTAATATGAGGTAGGTCCCTTCAAAAGCCTGATGGCAGCAGGGTACGTTTCCTCAGACTTTTGTATCTTTTTCCCAAAGGAAGAAGGTGGAAGAGAGAATTTCCGGGGTGCGTGAGGTCCTTAATTATACTGGCTGCTTTTCTGAGACAGCGGGAAGTATAGACAGTATCAATGTATTGACTGCAAATGGAGTTTTGAAGCTAAGCAGAGCGGAATTGATTCCTTGCTTTTTTGAAATTCTCACATGATTTCAGCTTTCTGAATCATTTTTAAAAAATACTTCTAATGTTCTTTTAGAAGTTTTTTAGGGCCTTGTACAATACAGCAAATGATCATTCTTTAGAGGATTGAAACATAGAAACTAGAAGCAGGAGAAGGCCGGTCAGCCCTTCCAGTCTGCTCTGCAATTCATTTTGATCATGGCTGATCATGAAATTCAATATTCTGATTTCCCCTCCCCCACCTCCACAATATCCCTTGATCCCTTTAGCTACGAGAGCGATATCTAATTTCTTCTTGAAATCAGACAATGTTTTGGCCTCAATACATTTGGTGGTAGTGAATTCCACACATTCACCATCTAGGGGTGAAAGAATTTCTCCTCACCTTGCTTCTAAAAAGTTTATCCCTTTAACCTTGTTATACAGCTTTAATTTAAACACCTTCCAAGCATCCCATTTTAATGAGACAAACAAGGACAGTAATTCAATTATTTCTTTATTTAACACTTCTAGTACCAACTCAGGCATAAACAGTTGCAACTCATTAACTCTTTACTGAACTTTAACTGAACATCAACACTAAACATCAACTTTAACTATTTAACTGAAAATAGATACTAGTGAGTTTAGGAAACCCTTGGTCAAGAAATATCCTTGATGTTGAATCTATCTTCTTATTCTCTGAAACATCCTTCAGGGTACAATTCTTCTTGTGATAGTTGTTCTCTTTGCTTATTGCTGCCAAACAAAGGACTACGGTGACTTCGATCCATAATTCTCCCCTCGCTTTCGGAAGATTCTCTGTCATCCAATCAACTGTGTCACCGATCATCCAACGAATTTGATTTGATTTATCATTGTCACATTATTAGCTGACAGTGAAAAGTATTGTTGCTTGTGTACTATACAGTCAAAGCATAACGTTCATCGAGAAGGAAGCAAGAGAGTGCAGAATGTAGTGTTACAATCATAGCTAGGGTGCAGAGAAAGATCAATTTAATGCAAGATAAGTCCATTCAAATGTCTGATGTCAGCAGGGAAGAAGAAATTACTTTTGAAAGACAGTGTTATTGTTGTTAAATCACTGTTATAGCCATTCTTTCTCTGTCCATATCCTCAAACTTTGACTCCTGGTTCTAGGCTCCCCCACCAATTGGAACATTCTTTCTGAATCTGCCCTGTCTAACCCTGTTAAAATTTCATATGTTCCTATGAAATCCCCTCTTGCTCTTCTAAACTCCAGAGAATATAATCCTAATCCTGACCTGGGATGGCAGGTCTATGACAGACCTGCCATCTTAGGAATCAGATTGATAAAGCTTTGTTGTACTCCCTCGATAGCAAGGATATCTTTCCTCAGATAAGGACACCAAAACTGCACACACAACTCCAGATGTGGCCTCACCAACACCCTCTACAATTCCTGTAAAACATCCCTATTCCTATACTCAAATCCACTCACTATGAAGGCCAACATGCCATTTGCCTTCTTTCCTGTCTGCTGTCTGTGCGTGCTTACTTTCAGTGACTGATGCATGATGACATCAAGGTCTCACTGAGTATCCACCTTTCTCAATTTACAGCCATTCAAGAAATAATCTGTCTTCCTATTATTGCTACCAAAGCAGATAGCCTCACATTTATCCACATCATACTGCATCTATCATGCACATGCCCACGCACTCAGCCTGTCCAAATCATGCTGAAACATCTCTGCATCCTCCTCATAGCTCACCCTCCCACCCAACTTTGTATCACATGCAAATTTGAGAAAATATATTTAGTTCCCTCTTCCAAATCATTAATATATAATGTGAATAGTTGAGGGTCTAGCACAGATTCCTGTGGTACCCCCACTCATCACTGCCTGCCAGTCAGAAAAAAGACCCATTTATGCTAACTCTTTGCTTCCTATCGTTTGACCAGCTTTCTACCCATCTCAAAATATTACCTACAATCCCATGCACTTTGACTTTATGTAATAGTCTGTTATATGAGACATAAGAACATTAGAAATAGGAGCAGGAGTAGGCCATCTAGCCCTTTGAGCCTGCCCCACCATTCAATAAGATCATGGCTGATCTGAAGTGGACCAGTTCCGCTTTCCCGTTTTCTCCCCATAACCCTTAATTCCCCTGTCTATCAGAAACCTATCTACCCATGACTTAAATATATTTAGCGAGGTAGCCTCCACCACTTAAACGGGCAGAGAATTCCAGAGATTCACCACCCTTTGAGTGAAGAAGTTCCTCCTCAACTCTGATCTAAACTGCTCCCCCCCCTTGTCTTGAGGCTGTGCCCTCTAGTCCTACTATCCTTTCTAAGTGGGAAGAATCTCTCGACCTCTACCCTATCCATCCCCTTCATTATCTTGTCTCTATAAGATCCCCCCTCATCCTTCTAAACTCTAACGAGTACAGACCCAGTCTATTTAGTCTCTCTTCATAGGCCAACCCCCTTATCTCTGGTATCAGCCTAGTGAACTTCCTCTGCACTCCCTCCAAGGCCAATATATCCTTCCGCAAGTGCGGCGGCCAAGTGTGGAGACCTTGTCAAAAGCCTGAAGATAATGATACAGGTACAAGTGGTGAATTTCTATTATTTCATAGAAAATCTACAGAGGCCGCTCAGCACCGAGTCACTAACATTAAGTCTGCACCGACTCTCAAAGAGCATCTTGAACACCGCCTCGGCCCCATTTTCATCACCTCATTTACCGTGGCTAATCCATCTAATCTACGTATGTTGGGACACTAAAGGGCAACTTAGCATGGCTTATCCACCCAACCTACACATCTTTGGACTGTGGGAAGAAACCGGAGCATCCGTTGGAAATTCATAGAGAAAGAGGGAGAACGTGTAAACTTCACAATGCCTGGATTCGAACCTGGGTCCCTGGTTCTGTAAGGCAGCAGTGCTAACCATTGTGTCGTCCTAACCCAAGGGATTTGTTTTGCCCAATGAAACCAACATTGTCTGAGCAAGATCACTTACTGTTCATTTCTTGTTCCTGTGACTTGTGGGTTTCTCTGATCCCTGGAATACTCTAACATATAGTTGTGTTGCCACTGCAGGTATGACTCACTTCTCCCAGCTCTCCAGTGTCTTGCAGCCCATTTGGCTGAGTTTCTCTTGTTCGCACCTCTCACGTTAACTGTGAGATGAAGTTTATGAGGCCTTCTTATTGCAATTGTTGTTTCATAAATTGCATGAAGCAAGATCTATCACCAGTATGTCTGCAGGGTAGCTTCCCACTAAAAAACACTTTGGCCAGGACTCCCAAAGAATTTGCATAAAAACTGAAGTAACTCCTGCTGGCATTTTTAGCAGGATTTTCAAAATGAAAGTCTCTCACACTGAGCACTGCTGAGTGTCCTAGCGAGATTCATGTTCAAAATCAGCCGCAGCAGAGTGCTGAGCGGGCCATTGCACAAGTGCCGATTTGTCATTGCAGAGATCAGCGCATGTGCAGTAGCCCCGCACTGCCAACCACCTGATCGCTGGCCAGCACAGCAACCCTCCTTGGCTGGCCATGCAAAGCCCCCTCCCCCTCACGCCATTAGCCCTGATCATTGGCCTCCTGGATGTCTCTGGGCCAACTCTGCTCCCCCCTCCCATGACCCTCCACCCCCAACACCACCTCTCCCCCCACCCACAAGGCAGGCAGAGCAACCCTCCCCCTAAGTTGCTGTCCTCCCTCCCACTGCCACTTATCCCAAGTGCAGAGTGGCAGTAAGTCCTGCCCAGTAGACCCTGCTCCTCTGGACCCACCCACAATGTGCCCCCTGGGGAATTGCCCCTTGGGCAGTGCCAGGTTGGCAATGCCCAGGAGGTACACCCACCCTTACCCCGACCCTCTGGGGAGGCCCCCCATGGCCTCCCTTCACTCCAGTGGAGTTGTGCCACCAGCTCGCTCTTAGTGGGGAGCTGTTGTAAACCCCGCTGGAGTGAAACACTCCTGGCTGGGGCGGAGGGTCACGGTAGAGTGGGAGAGAGGGGCTAGCGGGCCCGGAGACTTCAGTCCCAGGACTGCTAATGAGACTAAAATACAGATTAACATATTTAAATCAGCTCTGCGCCAATTTCCGGCATGGAGCTGACACCGCTGGAAATCCCAGGCCTGAAGATGCGTGGATGCCATGCCACCCAGTGTGGAGCCATGGTCTCAGCTTATGTCTCCCAGCCTGTTGCGCTGCTCGAGCGGGCTGGGAGAATCATCCCTTTTATGTCTAACAGTAAAAACATAAGGAAAAATTGAAATATTAATATGCAAGGAAAAAGAGGAAATATTTTAAACATATTATCAAGGGAAAATACAGAGAAACCTTCATCAGGATAAAGCATCTGTAGGCAGATGTGTGAAATGACTCGATGCAGATTAAAACATTAATGATATCCGTTCAAACTGACTCATTCCTTAGACACAATCCTTTTAAAAAATCTAAAATATAATTATAGTTGTTAATAGCAATAGATGTTACAATTGAGGAGATTTAAAATTATTTTGTGTGCAAGGTGGAGTAAATATCGACTCTGTTCAGTATAATATGCAGTTGTTTCCTATGAGTAGCAAATTTGAGATGGTCTGCGAGGGAACAGGAAGCCTTCCGTTATTGATGATGCTTTGGTAGTGACTCCATAGAGCAATTCTGCACCTCAGATGTGCTTTGCTTTTTTTCTCTTCATTGTTCAGAATCATAGAGTCATTATGCAGAGCAGGAAGTTATTTGGACCATTAATTAAACTGTTTTTTGTTTAACATATTTATTGAAGTTCTTCAATTGAAGCTTTGTAGCATTCCAACTTGCATGATATTGTGCTCTTAAATTATTATTGATTTTTTTGGCAATCAGGTCTTTACTTTCAGGGAAGAACAAAATTGTGTTGTAGTGACTGCTCTTGCTCATCAATCACAATGTTCCAGTGTGCTAAAGCACACACATTTAATCTCATTATGTAGAATTCCTGAGTTGGGATTAACAGAAAAAAGACTTTTTGGTATCAGCCATGCTAACCCACAATTTTGTCATTGACTCTTAACTGCATTCTGACATGATCTAGCAAGCCACTCAGTTGTATTAACCCACTACAGAGAGGTTAGGTACGAACAAAACTTGATCAGCCATCTCATGTTATTCTGGGCCGCAAAAACAACAAAGCGACATCCAGCCTTGCAAAATTCTCCTCACAAGCATCTGGTGACTTGTGCCAACATTGGCATAGCTGATTCGCGAAGTAACAACCTAACAGAGTGGTGCGCAATATCATGCCTTGACAGCCAGTGTCCCAGATTCCTCCATCATCATCCTAGGTGTGTCCTGTCCCACTGGCAGTGGCATACAGTCGGTGGCTGGCCTGATGACCCAGGAATCTTCAATATCGTCCAAATGAAGTCTTGTGGCATCAGGCCAAAATGGGCAAATAAATCTGTTGATTACCAATTACAACCCTCCCTTGTGAAGAATGAGTGAGTCACTATGTTAAACATGAATAGGAAGAATCACTGAGGGCAGCAAGGGTGCACAATGTACTCAGGGTATAGGCACTTCAACCAAGACTGGCCTAGTAGCACCACTACTGATTGAGCTGGCTGAGACCTGAGGACATTTATGCCAGATTAGGTGTGCAGCCGGTCGTGAGAGAACCAGCAAGAGGGAGAAACATATTGACCTCATTTTCACCAATCTGCTTGTCACAGATGCATCTGTCCTTGACATTATTTTAGAAGTGACCAACACATAGTACTTGTGGAAACCAAGTTGAGTCTTCACACTGAGGACATGGTCCATTGTACTGTGGCACTGCTATTGCGTGGAACAGATCTAACAGCTTAAAACTGGGCATGAGGTGCCATAGCAGAAATGATTTCACCATGATCTGTAACCTCATGGCCTGGGAAATGCCTCACTCTATCATTGTCATCAAACCATGGGGTCAACCCGGGGTACATTGAGGAGTGTGGAAGAACATGCACACCTATAAATGAAAGACCAATGGTCAATGATAGAATAGTGATAATGTTACCGGACAAGTAATTCAGAGGTCCAATTTAATTCTCCGGACACATGGGCTAAAATCCCTTCATAGCATCTATTGGAATTTAAAATTAATTAAATCTGAAATAAAGCACTAGTCTCATTAATAATGATCATGAAACTATTGGGTTACTATAAAAACCCATCTGGTTCAGTAATGTCCCTTGGGGAGGTGGGGTGTGTAATTGCTGTCCTTACCCAGTCTGACTGACATGCAATTTCAGGTCCACAGGCAATGTGGGGAGTAACTCACCTCCAGGCTTCCCAAAGCCTATCTGGCATTTAGAAGGCACAAGTCAGGAGTGTAATGGAATACTCTCCACTCACCTGGATGAGTGCAGCTCCAACAATACTCAAGAAGCTTGACACCCTCCAGGACAAAGCAGCCCACTTAATTGGCATCACATCCACCACCTTCAATGTCTACTCTCTCCACCACCGCTGCACAGTGACATCAGTGATTCAATGCATCTACAACTCACTAAGGCTCCTTCAACGGCACCTTCCAAATCTGCCATAGGCAGCGAACGACCGGGAACATCATCACTTGCAAGTTCCCCTCCAAACCACACACCATCCTGACTTGGAACTGTTTTGCTGTTCCTTCATTGTTGCTGGACTGGATTAAAATCCTGGAACTCCTTCCCTCAACAGGACTGCTGGTGTACCTACATCTCACTGTCTTCAGCAATTCAAGAAAGTGGCTGACTATCACCTTTTCAAGGGAAATTAGGGATAGGCACTAAAAATTCTGGCTTTGTCAGAGACCCCCAGTCCCATGAAAGAATAAAAAGAAACAATGCACACATTCTTTAAAAGAACAAACAAACTTGACAGCTATCAGTCATCTCAGTCAAAACCATAATTTTGCTACATTCACAAAGCCTTTTAACATCCTCTGCTTTTCAGCTGTTCCCATAGATTATTTCTCTGTCATCCGGAGTAGATACTATGAATTAATTTTTCAAATATGAATAATTATGTAAAGTACTATTTACATTTTTGAAGGTAACATTTGAAAGGTGTTCTCACAAGTATCTGCAGTGGGAATAAAGACATTGGACGAGATTTTCCAGGAAATGGGCAAGAACTGAAAGTGGGTGGGAAAACTGGTGTTGAAGTCACTGATGGCAATGGCTGCTTTCTGCACCATATAGTCCAGGACATTAAAAAAAACTTCAAGCATTGTGTCCCATGGTGTATTGCTGGTGGAGAGGCCTGATTTACTCACCCACCAACAACTTAGAAATGTGAGGACTGGGGCACCATTTTTAAAGGCCTCCCCGGCATACAGCAACCAAACCAGTTAACCCTGGAACCCACAAACATCACCTGCCACTACCTGGGCACCCCCATGCTATCCTGGCATGGCTGGGTAGTGCCAGGTAAATACCTAGGCATGACTTTCTCCTTCTTAACCTGAGCTCCAATCAGAGGTTTGCACACCTTTGGAGACCAGTTGGGCTTCATGCCGTGGATGGATTTTTTAATTGGGGGAGGTGTGATGGGTGGGTATAGGGGTGGGAATGATGCTAGTATAGAGACCTGATAATTACATGGTAATATATTCAAATGAAGCCCCTGATGTTTAATATTGGGAAATACCTGGTCACTGACTGGGGGAGGGGACAATCGCGTCATGCGTTTATGTCGACTTAAAATGTGGGTTTGCACTTCTTACGATACTTTTCAGTCCTGATGCTGAACCTGCCTGATGTGAATGGAATGGAAAATCCAAGTCAATGTATAATATGATATTACTGGGGGCACTTGACAAAAAAAAATTAGGCATTTAAGCTATATTATGCCAGATAATAGTGTAGCAAAGATTCTTAAACAATGACGAAGATTTTAAGGGTTGCGATGTCTCCGTCCATTGGCCAAACATTTGGTGGCAACCCCACCTCGGCCAATCGTGAAAACCCTGACTTGATTTTATGATCGTTCATTAATTATCATATATTAATTGCCTGTAGTCAGTGTTTCCTTTAAAGGAGGATATCCTGCTCCCAGGAGCTGCCAATCAATAGAATGATAGGCAAACCTTCACTCTTAGCTATGTCACTGGGAGTAGTGGCCACTGTTGTAACTACAACCTACCTGGACCAGCCAGCATAGAGGTGGCACTAGAGTGCAGATCTGTGGGGCTTGTCTGTCTCCTGGTCAAGGGAATGGAGCTGGGAGGGAGTTGGTCTCTCAGTGGAGTGAGTCTTGCTGTTGGTTGGGCTCCTCATGCGCCACAGGTGTGACCTTCAAGCCTGCATGGGGGGCACAGTCTCCTGATGTGATGAAGTGTCCACCAGATTGCATGAAGAGACCTCTTAGTGGCCTTTAATTGACTGGCCTCAACTGGCCTGAGAGAGGGCAAAATTCCAGTGACAGCAGGCAGGTGACAGGCCTGTCATCCTCCACCATTGCACCTGATTATATACCTTCCAACATGCTCTCTGGAGTCCCATAAAATCCCAGCCAATATTGTTCAGGGTTTCTGGAGAAGTAGGAGACTAGTTTCCTTCATCATTGTAGTGTTTGCAAGTAAGCTCTGCAAAATTCATGCAGGGTAAATATTCTGAATTTTGTCATTTATATATAATGGGACTATGGTTCAAGGGAACAGGCAAATGTCATTATCCAAACGTTGCAGTAGCCATTTAACTTATAACCCATGGAAAGTGTTCATGAAAGATTTCACATTACCCAATCTTTGTGGGTTTCCTTCTTTTCCCTTGAAGTAGAGAATGCTTTGTCTTTGTTGGTTGTTGACTGTAGATATTTCCAGTCTGGGAACTTTTGTGTGTGGGGATTCAGAAAATTGAAATGATGCCTTTCCTTTGACAGATGACGTTAGATCATTATTCACTGAGCAACCAATTTAATACATTTGAATCACTGCTGTGTGTTTTTGTTTTACATAATTAAATTTGTAGTCTTCTTGCTATCTAGCCTTTGAAGTATTGATTATAAGTATTGCATTGCTTGAGAATATTAATTATAGACATTATAAATATTTAGTTAATTCCTACTATAAACATACCATCAATCATTTATTTTTAACTACATCGACCATAATTAAGAATTTTTAAACATTTAAATATTACATTGAGTTTTTGAAAATTTTGTCGCTATTCATAAATTACAGAGTCACAGAGGTTTACAGCCCGGAAACAGACCCTTTGGCCTAAATTGTCCATGTTCTCCAGATTTTACCGCTAAACTAGTCCCAATTGCGCGCATTTGGCCCATTTCCCTCTATATCCATGTAAATGTCTAAATACTTTTAAAAGACAAAATTGTACCTGCCTCTACTGCTGCCTCTGACATCTCGTTCCAGATACTCACCGCCCTCTTGAGTGAAAATATTGCCCCTCTGGACCTTTTTGTACCTCTCCCCTCTCATTTTAAACCTATGCCCTCTAGTTTTAGACTCCCCTACCTTTGGGAAAAGATGTTGACTACCTTATCTATGGCCCTCATTATTTTATAAACCTCTATAAGATCACCCCTAAGCCTCCTACGCTCCAGCGGAAAATGGTCCCAGTCTATCCAGCTTCTCCTTGTAACTCAAACCATCAAGTCCCGGTAGCATTCTAGTAAATCTTTTCTGCTCTCTTTCTGGTTTAATAATATCCTTTCATTCATAAGGTGACCAGAATTGCACACAGTATTCCAAGTGTGGCCTTACTAATGCCTTGTACAACTTCAACAAGATGTCCCAACTCGTGTATTCACTGTTCTGACCAATGAAACCAAGCATGCTGAATGCCTTCTTCACTACTCTGTCTGCCTGTGACTTACTTTCAAGGAGTATAAACCTACACCCTAGATCTTCTTATTGTATAACTCTTCCCAACGGTCTACCATTAATTGAATAGGTCCTGCCCTGATTCGATCTACCAAAATGCATCATCTCACATTTGTCTAATTAAACTCCATCTGCCATTCATCAGCCCACTGGCCCAATTGAGTAAGATCCCATTGCAATCCTAGATAACCATTTTTACTGTCCACTATGCCATCAATCTTGGTGTCATCTGCAAACATACTAACCATGCCCCATAAATTCTCATGCAAATCATTAATATAAATGACAAGTAACACTGGACCCAGCTCTGATTCCTGAGGTACACTGCTGGTCACAGGCCTCCAGTTTGAAAAACAACCCTCTACAACTGCCTTCTGTCGTCAATTTTGTATCCAGTTGGCTACCTCACTTTGGATCCCGTGAGATTAAACCTTATGCAACAATCTTTTCCATGTGGTACTTTGTCAAAGGCCTTGCTAAACTCCATGTAGACAATACTGACTGCACTGCCCTTATCTACCTTCTTGGTTTCCCCTTCAAAACCTCAGTCAAATTTGTGAGACATGATTTTCCACTCACAAAGCATGCTGACTGTTGCTAATCAGTCCTTGTCTCTCTAAATGCCTGTTGATCCTCTCAGAATACCTTCTAATAACTTACTCACTACAGACATTAGGCTCCTCAGTCTGTCGTTCCCAGGCTTTTTCCTGCAGCCCTTAAACAAGAGCACAACATTTGCTACCCAACAATCTTCAAACACCTCACCTGTGGCTGGTGTTGATTCAAATATCTTTGATAAGGGACCCACAATTTCTTCCCTGGCCCCTGCCCCCCGCAACATCCTGGGATATATTTCATTAGGCCCTGGGGATTTACCTACCTTGATGTGCTTTAAGACTTCCAGCACCTCTTTCTCTGTAACATGTACACTCCTCAAGACATCACAATTTATTTCCCTACGTTCCCTAACATCCATGTTTTTTTCAACAGCAAACACTAGTGAGAAATATTCATTTACGATCTATCCAATCTCTTGTAGATCTCATATAGATGACCCTGTTGATCCTTAAGAGGCACTACTCTCTCACTAGTTACTCTTTTGCCCTTTATATATTTGTAGAAGCACTTTGGATTCTCCTATGCCTTAATCTGCCAAAGCAATCTCATGTCCCCTTTCTGCCCTCCTGATTTCTTACTTAACTCTACTCTGACAACCGGTATACTCTTCAAGAAATCCACTTCTCCCTCACAACTCCGACACATCTCACTTCCCTCTCAGCTCCACCCCGCCAACTCAGCCCCTTTTTCACTTCCGACCCCTCATTCAGCCCCCTTTCCCCTTAGTCACCCTCACTCAGCCTCCCCTTCCCTCCCAGACCCCCCACTCTCAGCCTCCCCTTCTCCTTAGACCCCCACTCAGCCTCCCCTTCCCCCCCCAGATCCTCTCACTCAACCACCTTTCCTCCTCAGACACATCCATCCCGTGCGCTGTCCCTACACACCCCCCCCCAACACACACACACACACACACACACACACACACACACACACACACACACACACACACACACACACACACACACACACACACACTCACTCAGACTTCCCACTCCCTTCAGGCCACAAACATTGGCAGTGTCAACAGTGCATGACCCAGATACACTTGTACTAACACCCTGGCCTGGGGCTTTGGGCCCTCAGGCAATTCAACAAGGTCAGTCCAATGGCCATTTGCCTCTCAGCTGCTGCCAGGCTGCAAATGTAGTTGTATTCTGGATTATGTTCCTGGTGGTCCTGTGGCTCTCATTTTACATAGGCTGTACAGCTGTTGCTACTTATTGGCAAGGGAACGTGCTGAGGATGTTGATAGCCTGCACGATGCAGGTGATCAACATAGACCAGGAGATATGCTCAAGATTGAAAAACTTCATGGCTGCCAAAAATAATTGCCCCTTTAAAGTTTCTCCCAACTGTTGGCTTCAAATTAGCGGTGATGTAGTTGGTGTTTGGTCATGGCTGTTCTCCTTTATAACTATTTTCAGATTGATGTTCAGAAAACACTGTCAGTGATAAAGAAGGGCTGTAGAAATAAGACTGGGTATGTGTTCAGTAACAGTTTTTCAAAAACCCTCATCTTAATCACTCCAAGTAGTGTTCAATTGATCTTAGATAATGCTTAACGTCCACAAACTTAGCTTGGTTGCAAATCAGATTGAGAGCGCACTCTATCAGTCCCCAGAATGATCGGATCATGAAACATTATTCTCTCTGTGGGAAGTTCACTAAAGCTGCAGCGCACCAGCATAATTACAATACTTAGAGAAAAGAACTGCTGGCAAGATCCAGAAACCTATCAGTGTAATTTATCAGTGTGGAAGCTACTAGTCTAGATCCAAAACCAGTGAATAAATAACTGGGACAGTGGCCTTCAGTTATTAAGGAGTGAAGCAAGGGCTCTGACAGGTTCTGGCTCTATTTTTGGGACAGAGTAATCAGATGATTTGAGTTTACTTTGCAGAATAATGAGGAAGATGACAGTGTTGCTTCTCTGTGTGGTACCTATGGGTATAACTAACATGACTTTTTGGATGATACTGCTGTGTAGCTTTTATTCAGGAAATCAGCACTGACACCTTGGAAATTGATATTCTTGAGAGAGGGAGTGTTGCACCTTCAAATGGAAACCTTCAAATCCCAATCCAACTGAGATGAAAGCATTTGCGATCACAGCATACCATATCCAAGTGAAGTCGATTTTTTTTACTCCAGCTAGGGCGAGAGGTGACCTCTTCCCCTTCTCCCAGGGTAGCTACATCTCTATATTTAGACATATCAGTCAGCTTGTCAAGCAGAAAGAAAAATATCCTTTATATCAGGTTAGAAGATTTGATAGATCAAGGGATTTGAAAGTCATGCTGGGCTACTTAGATTCCAGAGGCACTGTAGTTGGAGTCAATTTTTGTTTGAACTTTTTTTGGGAGATCGAAAGTTCTATTGGTAACAAAGAGTCCTGTCAACAGTGAAGCCAGGGTCTGAAATGAAGAACTTAACCCCGTAATACCAGAATATCAATGATGTTTCTGCATTCCAGTGGTATGATGCTTCCAACAACATCCAAATCTTCTTGGAAGGCTTCTCCAAGATATAATGTGTAGCCTCCAAAACTGCTTGGCACTTTATTGATATTTAGGCAACACTAGGTGGAGTCTTCAAACCAATCCGGGTTCAAAAGCATTGCTTTTGAATAAAAACTACATTCAATGTATTATGCTGGCATGGAAACATTTCTAGTACACATTCGCGGCAGAACCAACCGTGGAGACAACTTCTAGCTTGGATCTTTTCTGTACCTATGTATATAGTTTCTAGTAGTTAATAATGACATACTGCTTAACTACCTAGGACTATAAATACCTTAAGACTTGCTGAACTAATAGGGCAGCAGCTTATGGAATCAGTAATTTAAACTTACTGGCAACTGTAGGACCTAATAATGTGGTATTGAGTCTGCATGCGTAGAGTGCCACGAACAGTCAGCGCCACATGAATGATATTTGAACCCACAAGCAGCATAAAACCATTATTATTCGTATAGCACACGTTAAAAGTATTCTGTAGATTCAGGAGCAGTCAAAGACAAAACTTACAATTAAATAGTGCTCTTCCTAAATTAGAAAAATAATCCTCAAACATTTGGTTGTGGATGCCAGTTATACCCACTGTAATCCATAAACCACATTCATTGATGAAGCCAAATGGCTGCTAAATTCCTTCGAAAAATCTGTAAAAATGCTATCACCTCCAGAGTTTTGAATGAAAAATGTTAATGTAAAAAGGCATCTCGCCTTAAATTTCATTCCACATTAATACTGCAGAATATATCTGTAAGCAGTAATGCATGAGATTACTGTGGACATAAAGTGGTGATTTTTGCACTGATTATTACAGTTTACTGCTAGTTGGAATGAGGACAATTCTCATCAATGTTTTTCTCATGATTCAGTGTTGATATATGCAGTTTGTATTTACTGACAGTTAATACCAGCTTAGTGCTCCCCTACAGGCACAACTTCATCTTCAGATTTTTGTTTACTCATCCAAGGAAAATTGAACAACATTAGATTTAAGTTCTTTTACACACATTTCCTGGCAAATTAAAAGAAATGAAAGATGAATGTCACTGAGATAATGCAGACTTTTACATTGTTACGGATCAAGATATACAATATTTGCAAAGGGCCATAAAGTTTTGGGAGATATCCATAATGTGAAGCATTCCTTTATTGCCCATCCACCTCCTCTCCCTCAGGATATCAGGCGCAGACAATCTAAATATTGATGCAATAAAGTCCCCGCAAACTGGCCTTAAAAGTCTTAGGAAGCTCAGAATTAGTTAACTTTGCTCTGTTGGTTATTTGCATCTTGGTTGTCCCTATTCCAATCGAGATGGGCAATACAAGAATTTGCCCATCCAACTCATCTTAGTGATGATACCATTGGCCCGAGTGACTACTGTACAGCCCTCCTCTCCTGAGTGTTGCCTGCAGCCTCTGTGCTTAGCAGAGGGCCAGGCAGCATTAATTGGAATCCACAATGCAACCAGCCACCCCTCCTTAAAGGCAGACTGTTCCCCTTAAAGGGAAGTTGCACTGAAGAAAATTGTGGCAAATTAAAAAAAAGAAAATTGAACACCATAGCAAAGAGAAGGTTGCAGAACGCCAAGAGCTGATAGCGGATGCGTTAACACCGAAGATGGGGAGGAGCAGAGATGCCATGGATTTGTGGAATCCAAGAGACCCTTGAGGAGTACCCTCAGAAGGGTGACATGTAAGTAGGCAGTGAGGTCACTTCCTGGATTCTGCACCAAAAAACTTGGTAGCAGTGTGTGAAGCAGCCTTATGACTTCCTAAGGGTACTCAAAGTCAATGAAGGTATCATTGCAGAAGAAACAATGCTGTGTTCCCTTTTTGTTGTTCACTCTTTATTGAATGCTCATGTTAGTGTCCAGTACCAAAGGTGCTAATCTGGGACATGGCTGAACTTGCAGGCTCAGTTGGCCCTCCCTTTGTGCATTGCAAAGGACATTGTTTGAGATCACGCAATGGTGCTGATTGAAATGATGGAGGTAAACTCAAAGCCTTGTAAGGACTTTTCCAGCCGCCACCCTGAGATTGACACACACTTAGACTGACACTGCCCTTTAGGTCCTTCATTTTCTGACCTTGACTGACTGTTGCCCTTCTACCCACATCCAGGATGTCAGACCCTCCCCACTTTTCTCATTCAAGCCCCTAACCTCACCTTCTGTCCTTTCCTGGATTCTCCTTCCATTCTTCTATGTCACTGACCCTACTCCATAATTCCTCTTGTAGTATAAATTCTGGCACATAAGAGGGTTAACATGGGACTGAGTATAATACCACCCACAGTGATCTAAGAGAACACAGGGCCCACACCAAGGGATCGGTATGGTGTTGGACAGAGCTTTGTGCAGAACCAATTATGGAGACAACTTCTAGCTTGGATCTTTTCTGTACCTATATATATAGTTTCCAGTAGTTAATAAATACTGAACTACCTAAGATTATAAATACCTTAAGACTTACTGAACTATACCCAACACATTACAATAGGGCAGCAGCTTATGGAATAAATGAAAGCCTCACAGAGACTGCAGAAGAAAATTAAAATTGTGGAGAACTGGAGGAAAAAATCAAAGCATTCTGATGAGAAGGGAAAGCTCAGAAATAAATTGCCAGATAAAAGCCTCCAAAGAAAGTCTTGGAAGCTCAAGGCAGAAATTAGATTCCTCACTGCAGCAGAAGACACTATCCAATTCAGTGGAAATCCATCTTCAGTACCCAACATGTTCAAAATCAGCAGGCATTGTGGTGTGAGCTAAAAATTTAAAACTCCTGACAACACCTCCTGAATTCTACCACCTCGTCTGCCCCAGAATCGGAGCGGGGGAGGATCTGGCAAAGGAAATCTCCGTTGAGCTCGGGTGGGAATTTCTGGTCTTGCTCGAGTGAGGCTGCAAAATCTCACCCCACAAGTCCAGAATAAATACTGCAATGGTCAGAAATTATCACTTAAATCGCAGTCCAAAAAATTCTGATTCCTGAGCCAATGCCCTGACACCTGGCAATGGAGCTCACACCAAACAAAACATTTGTGACTGAGTAGGAAGCTTAAAAAACCCCAGCAACAGCTGGGATTCGATGCTTTCAAGACCCAGGAACCTTGTGCTCAAGTGGGAAAGCCTCTTTACAGTCGAACCAGACAACCGTTTTTCAAAAAAAAATGTAAATACTGAGATAGTGAATGCCGTTAACACAGGAGTTCACCAAAACCAGGAAACGTGTGAAAATCCTTTGCGGAGAGGCTTACGGAGACGCTATCTTGGATTTTGAGAAACCTCTTAAAGCCGAACCTACAGTTTAAAAATTATAACCTTGGGTCAGAAATCCGCTTTTCCAGGGATTCTTGCAAATGCTAAATCTGACATAAAATTTGGTCTCCCAGAGAGGAATGTTGTTAATTACTGGAGTACACTGGGGTGGTGGGAAGGAGTCACTGGCCTCCCTGGTGTGTGTTTCTCACAGTGGGAGGTAGCGTGCTGTTTGTTGCAGCAGGATTTCCCACTGACCGACCCCCCCATGTCACCAGGAAACCAGAAGATCCCGCCAGTATGAACAGCTAGAGAATTCTGGCCCAGTTCTAAGTAGGAAACCTGTAGAAGTCCAGGTTAATAACTTTTTATTCTCGTTCAGTGAATTAGCTGACAAAGTAAACCCAATGCAATGCTTCGATGAAGCCTCAGCTAGCGTGAATAAAATATTAAAAGCCTTTAATAAACACTCCAACCTTCAAGTTGTGAAGTGCATGGAGCTTTAAAAAATGGATTGAAAACCTCCAGTAAAGTGAAAAAAGCACTACCTAAGCAAACCACGCGAGGGTGCTAGAGAGGCAGGTGAAACTTCAGAAAGTCTTAAAAGTAAATTATTTTGAAAATGTCATCACAGTTCCTGAACAGTTTGCAATGTTGAACCAGCCAACTGTAATTAAGGGGAAATTTGTGGACCATTCCACGTTGTGAGCCAATCATGAAGCCACATGCAGCACTATTATGGAACAGAACAAGTTAAGACTTCACTGGAGGCCAATGTGGCCAACCGAAGTGAATGATGTGAAAGCTCTTTGGCAGGCAGAGAAAGAAAAGGCAGAATTAAGATTGGAATATCAAAGTTGGCCTGGAGGATTCAAACCACTCAAGATTCAAACTGGCTATGTGCCTTTGGAAATGCATGATTAACTAAAGTCCCCAGTGAACCAAGCTGTTCAAGATCTGAACCATCAAATTTCTGAAATGGCACAAGAAAGCTTTGAAAGAAACAAAAAAGTTGAAGGGGTTGAGAAAGAATTATTGTTGCATCAGAACAGTAGATTGAAAGCAAAGTTAACAACCAGAACTGATGAAACTCCTGAATTTTGATCCATTCAGAGTAATATGCAGGATGAGAAGCATAGTCTGGGACAACGAATCCAGACTTGACAGCAGACAAGGAACAGACTGAAGATTTAATGAATGAATTGAAGGAACTCTAAGGACCACTCAGTGACCATGGAAGAAAAATCTTATAAAGAACTGAGTATAAACAAGGAGCAAGAGTAGGCCATTCAGCCCCCTTAGCATCAATAAGATCATTCTTGATCTGGCAGTAACCTCAAGTCTGCATCCCGCATACCCCAATAACCTTTCATCCCCTTGCTTCCCAAGAATATTATCCACTTCTGTCTTAAAAATATCCAAAGACTCTGCTTCCACCACCTTTTCAGAAGAGTACCAGAGACTCACAATCCGCTGAGTGAAAAACTTTGTCTCATCTCTGTTTTAAATAGGTGACTCCTTGTTTTTAAACAGTGACCCCTAATTCTAGATTCTCCCACAAGAGGAAACATCCTCTCCACATCCACCTTGTCAAGACCCTCAGGATTTTAAGTGTTTCAATCAAGTTGCCTTAAAGTCATTTAAACTCAAGCAGATTCAAGTCAAGTCTATCAAACCTTTCCTCATCAGACACTCCATCCATTCCTGGTATTAGTTTGGTAAATCTTCTCTGAACTGCTTTCATTGAATTTGAGGGCACGATCTTGTATGCCATTAAGGCCACACTCCTGCTGCAGCGAGGTTGGAGAATTTGGCAGCCAACCAAATCTCCGTTAACTGCGGCAGGATGGAAAAATCCCACCGGCATGAGCGGTGGTAAGATTCTGGCCTAGATTCTCCTTAAAAAAAAGACCGTTATTGGACACAATACTCAATAGTGCCCTGTAGAACTGAAGCATTACCTCCCTATTTTTGTAATCAGTTCCCCTCACAATAAATGATAACATTTTATTAGCTTTCCAATTACTTGCTGTATCTGCATACTAGCCTTTTATGATTCATACAATAGGACACCCAGAAATCTCTGCACCTCAGAGCTATGCAATCTCTATAATTTATAATAAATAATATGCTTTTTTATTCTTCCTGCCAAAGTGGACAATTACACATTCTGCCCATTATACTCCATTTGCTAGACGTTTGCCCACTTACTTAACCTATCTATATCTTTTTGTAACCTTCTTATGTCCTCTTCGCAACTTATTTTCCTACCTAACTTTGTGCCATCAGCAAATTTGACAACCATCCCATCCGTCCCTTCGCCCAAGTCATTTCTATAAATAAATAAATAGTTGAGATCCCAGCACTGATCCCTGTGGCATACCACTTGTAATAGTTTGCCAACCTGAAAAAGACCCATTTATGCCTATTCTGTGCTTCCTGTTAGCCAGCCAATCTCCTATCCATGCCAATATGTTCCCCCCTGCACCATGAGCTTTTACCTTCCACAATAACTTCTGATGTGGCACTTTATCAAGTCCTTCTGGAAATGTCCAGGTGAATGAAGTTGTTAAACTATCAGAGTTCTGCACATAACTTTTAGGATAAAGTCAGTAGTGCATGAGAATCTTGTGGCACCCAATTCATTGTTGTTCAAAGGTAGCTTGCAGTAGTCTGCTTTATGCAGTTATGTGTAAGGTCAGTGATTTTCCTTGTTTAAATATACTGCACAAGGGAGAGGAGCAAGTGAATGGCAGCTTGCATGGAGGCTGAGGACTGGCAAGAGTGGTCACTGGTAAGGTAAGTGGTCAGCTGTTTGGATAGTCCAGTAGACCTTATTAAGGTATTTGGACTCTTGGGTAGTTCATTGATGTATCTTTATTAACTACTATGAACTATATACAGCTAGCAGCTTGGTCCTATACACAGCCCTGTCCATCTCACAATATTCTCTGTAATCTCTACCAGCCCTACAAGACTTGGAAATATCTGTTCTCCTCCACTTCTGAACTCTTGTGTACTCCAAGTTCCATTGCTGCACCATTAGTGATGATTATATTCAAGTTAAATTGCAAGTGTTAATTTTATAAGGAATCTGTAATAGATAGTATTGTAGCTTAAACAAGTGGCCAGTAAGTATATGTAAGATTTGAAATAAATGCTGTTGCATAATGGAAGTAAATGATGAGTAAATGATGAAACGTACTCATTAAATTACATTTCCTTTGTTCAAAATGTATGTGACAATGTGGGAGGATCAGAAACTAGAGGAAAATGAGCTTTGGTAATTGGTAAAAGAACTAGAGGGTAGCTGATATTTTTTCATGCAGTAAGTTTCCATGATCTGTAAGATTGGTGGAAGAAGATTCAATAATACCCTTCAAAAGAAAATGGGATAATCCCATTAAATGGTAAAAATTACTGGGCTATGGAGAGAGAGCAGGCAAGTGGGACTAATTGGATAGTTCATGCAAGAACAAAGAGGAGGCATGATGGGCTGAGTGACCTCCTCCTATTCAGTATGATCTTACGAACAATGTTTCCTGTCAGGGATTTGTTTGAAGAATCCTGAATAAAAGGACAGAATTGAAAACGTTTTAACAAAGTTCTATTTGAATATCTTGTGTACTATTGCAGACTGTTTAGCAAAGGCCCACATGTGGAAGGACTAGTTTCCCATGATATTTCATTGGCACCATCCATTGGGAGAGATGATGGATTTCACTGTGGTGTATGTCACTTCTGGACTGAACATTGTCTATTGTGGCTCCAGAGGTCAATTGTAAGTGGCAGTCCCTTCCACAGCTAGCACAGATGAATAGTGTTAACCTAGGGTTGACTAATTTTCTTTCTTCCAGCAGGTTATTATCTCTGCAGTTTGCTAATTTCTTTAGAACTCTGTTTTTGCTATGTCCTTCCTGATTGCTGTTCTCCAAGCACTCCAATCAGCACTCCTCATGATATATGCAGGAAAATAGTAAAATAAATTATCATATTTATCCCAGATCAAGAGACCAAAGTTGGAGGAATGCAGAATTCTTGAAGGGTTGTAGGCTGGAGGAAGTTACAGAGCTATATAATGGATGAGCTATCTGCTCATTTGATTATTAGGTTGAGGATTTTACTAGTACTGCTGGACCAGGAGTCAGTGTAGATCAATGACCAGGAGGGTAATGGTTGAATTCAAATCAGAGTATGAACAACAGTGTACTGACTTAGTTTAAAATTATGGAGGGTGGAAGATAGGAAGTTGGCCAGGCTTAAACAGATTTCCAGAGACTCATTTCAATTTAATATAAAATTAAGCATTCTTAAAGTGCAGCTTGGTCTGAACTGGAGTGCTGCTTGAATTGTAGCGGAGTGTGAGTGGGAGTTTTATGACTTAGGAAGTTTGATGAGGAGGGAGTCAGGTGATCCTTTCATTTTCACATTTCCTCAGAAAGAAGAGCAGTAGCTTTGGTAAGTAGAAACTGGTGAGTATTTCTACTAACCCTAATGTACCTTAAAATGGAGGAAATAAAAGCACAGGGAGCAATTTACGGATAAGTCATGGCAGGACAGCTTGGTCATGTGGAATGCTCCTCTTGTGCTATGTGGGAAGTCAGCGACAGTTTGAATGTCCAGGGTGACCACACGTGCAGGAAGTATCTCCAGCTGCAGCTACCTAAAATCCATGTTTCGGAGTTGTGACTGGAATCAATGTGGAGCATCCACAAAGTTGAGATTTTCATGGATAGCACGCACAATGGGGTGGTCATTCCGCAGGTAAAGAGTATGCAGACAGAAAGGGATGGGTGACTGCCAGATAGAGCAAAAGCATGAGGCAGGTTATGCAGGAGTCCCCTGGATTCATCTCCCTCTCTAACTAGTTTCTCTTTTGGATATGCAGTGGAATGCAGCAAGTCTGTGCAACAATTGGCTGAGCTGCATAGGGAGGGGTTGGGAGGGAGGAAGAGAGGGAAGCAATAGCGATAGCAGATTCTATCATGGTGAAACAGATAGACGTCTCAGTGGTCATAGACAACAGATAGTATGTTGCCATCCTGGTGCCAGGGTCCAGGATGTCACTGAGTGGGTACAGGATATTCTGAAGGGGGAGAATGTACAGGTGGAGGTTGGGGTTCCTACAGGTACCAATAACATAGATAAAAAGGGAGATGTGGTCCTGAAAGCTGAATATAGGGACCTGAAAAATATATTGAAAAACAGGACCTCAAAGGTAGTCATCTCAGGATTACTCCCAGTGCCATGTACCCACAAGAGCAGGAATAGGAGAATAGACCAGATCAATGTGTGACCAGAGAGATAGTATAGGGAGGAGGGATTTGGATTCCTGAGGCATTGGAACCAAATCTGTACAAGTTGTTTTTTAGCACTGTTGGGAAGGGTTTGAATTAGAATGATGTGGAGATGCCAGCGTTGAACTGGGGTAAGCAAAGTAAGAAGTCTCACAACACAAGTCCAACAGGTTTATTTGGTAGCACAAGCCACAAGCTTTCAGAGTGCTGCTCTTTCCAACTCACAAACCTGAAACCTTTGTAGTTTCCTTTGCTTAGATTTAGGGCCCTACTTTCAGATCTACTGCAATTCAAGCAGCACTCTGAAAGCTAGTGGCTTTGCTACCAATTAAACCTGTTGGACTTTAACCTGGTGTTGTGAGACTTCTTACTTTGAATTACAGTGGGAGGGGAATGGGAATCTGAGCTGGCTTACTTTGAATTAGAGTGGCAGGGGAATGGGAATCTGAGCTGAAAGACACAGTAGAGGGAAATGAAGAGTAGAACAAAAAGACAAAAAAGTGGAAGGCAAAAGTGGAAGGCAAAGGAAACAAAGAGAGCAGAAAATAGGGTCATAGTACAAAATATCTGTAAAAGCCTTAAAAAGATGCATCTAAAGACACAGAACCTGAATGCGCAGAGCATTTACAATAAGAGGAATTAACAGAGCAAATTGGTATACATGGGTGTGATAATATTGCAATTATGGTGACATGGCTGCAGGTGGTCAAGACTGGTAACTGAATATCCAAGAGTATTTGACATTTAGGAAGGACAAACAAAAAGGAAGAGGGGATGGGTGATGTTGTTCGTAAAGGATGAAATCAATGCAATGGTGAGAGAGGATATTAGCTCAGAAAATTCAGGTGTAGAGTCAGCCTGCATGGAGCTTAGAAGCATCAAGGAGCAGAAAATATTCATGGGAGTTGTCTATAGATCTCCAAACAGTAGTGGTAAGGCAGGGGATGGCATTAAACAGGACATTTGAGATACGTGTAACAAGGGTGTTACAGTAATCTTGGGTGAGTTTAATCTACAGATAGATTGGGCAAATCAAATTAGCAGAATACTGTGGCATTTTTCGAGTACAAGATGGTTTTTTAGACCAGTACGTTAAGGAACCAATTAGGGAATATGTTATCCTAGATTTGAAATTACGCAATGAAAAGAAGTTAATTAATAATCTTGTTGTGTGGAGTCATTCAGGGAACAGGGACAAGAATGTGATAGAAGTTTTCATTAGGATGGGAAATGAAGACATCTGATCTGAAAGTAGGGCCCCTAAATCTAAGCAAAGGAAACTACAAAGATTTCAGGTTTGTGAGTTGGTTAAGAGAGGTTGGGGAGCTTCATTAAAAGGTCATGATAGTGGAAAGGCAATGGCTAATATTTGAGGGATTAATGTATACAGTGCAACAGTTATACATTTCTTCTGGCACAAAAACAAAACAAGAAAAAGAGCCCAACTTGGCTGACAAAAGAAATTAAGATACTTTTAGATCCAAGGATATAAGGTTGCTAGAAAAAGTACCAAGCCTAAGGATTGAGACAAGTTCAGTATCCAGCGAAGGAGGACAAAGAGATTGATTAAGAGTGGAAAAATTGAGCATGAGTAAACTTGCAAATGACATAAAAGTGGACTGTAAAAGCTTCTATAATCATATGAAAAGAAAAAAGGTTAGTGAAGACATGTGTAGGTCCCTTACAATCCAAACAGGTGAATTTATAATAGAGAGCAAGGAAATGGCAGAGCAACTGAACAACCACTTTAGTTCTGTCTTCATGGGGGAAGACACAAATAACATCATAGGAATGCTAAGGGTCTAGTGAGGAAGAGGAGAAAATTAGCATCACTGGAAAAACAGTGTATGAGAAATTAATGGGATTCAAAGTTGATAAGACTCCAGATCATCTTCCATAATTCTGTACATTCTGGAACAGTCCTGGCAGATTGAAGGGTGGAAAATTTAACCTCACTAATAAAAAAAGGAGGGAGGAAAAAAATGTAATTACAGACTGGTTAGCTGAACATTAGTCATAGGGAAAATGCTGAAGTCTATTGTAAAGAATGCAATAATAGAATATTTAGAAAATATCAACAGGATTAGACAAAGTCAATATTTATGAAAGGGAAATCATGTTTGACAACTTGCTGGAGATTTTTGAGGATGTAACTAGTAGAATAGGTAAGTGTGAACCAGTGGATGTGATGTATTTGAATTTTCAGAAAGCTTTTGATAAAGTCCCACTTATGAGGTTAGTGAGCAAAATTAAGGTGCATGGGATAGGGGGTGATATACTGGCTTGAATATTGAATTGGTTAGCAAACAGGAAACAGGGAGGAGGAATAAATGGGACCTTTTTTAAGTGGTAGGCAGTGACTAGTGGGATCCTGTAAGCATCGTTACTTGGGCTGTAGCAGTTCACAATATACATCCATGATTTGGATGAGGGAACCAAGAGTAATCTTTCCAAGTTTGCTGATGACACAAAAGTTGGCGGGAATATGAGTGATGAGGTAGATGTTAAGAGACTTCAAGGTGATTTAGACAAATTGAGTGAATGGGCAAATACATGGCAGATACAGTATAATGTAGACGATTGTGAAGTTATTCATTTCGGATGGAGGAACAGAATGGCAGAATATTTTTTAAATGGTGATAGGTTGAGAAATGTTTATGTACAAGGGACTTGGATGCTCTTGTACACCAGCCATTGAAAGCAAGTATGCAGGTGCAGCAAGCAGTTAAGGTGACAAATGATATGTTGGCCTTCAATGCAAGAGGACCTGAATACAGGAGCAAGGATTTCTTATTGAAGCTGGACAGGGCCTTGGTGAGACCACACCTGGAGTACTATATGCAGTTTTGATCTGCTTATCTAAAAAAGGAGGGAGTGCAGTGAAGTTTCACCAGACTGATTCCTGGAATGGCAAGATTGTCCACAAGGGGAGGTTGAATTGACTGGGCCTGTTTTCAATGTGACAAAATACTTGGAACTAAGCATAGAAGACAACATAGAATCCTTTGGATAGAGACATGGTCTCAGTGTGAAATTCTGGAGGTGGCACCCAATGGATACCAGGAACAATTTGAAACAGGGCCAGTGTCCTCTATGGTAAAAGTTGGAGACACAGAAGAAAGATAACATATGGGCCATCTAAAACGTCAGGAGCTTTCAACAGAAGCAGCCAACTTGGTGAGTCTGCCACCAGAGACCTCAAGTACAGAGGGAGGACAAAATATGTCTGCCATCGGGAGGCCCCAGAATGCAATATGAGATCTCTGACTCTGAAATGGAGATTGAAATAGCAGAAGCCATTGGTGAGGAAGAACCATCTCCAATAATACTTTGTTGGTCATCAAAAAAGAGGTGCTTACCGATACGCTGTACCCCGTCTGACCAGACTGAATGCGAAATTGGAAAAAGACCATAGGTCAGAAGGCAAAGATGGCCCTGGTACTCAAGGAGTGAGGGAGAGCTCTTGGACTTGGAGGGGTTGAGGTATGATAATACCCATGATCTACATGGGGAATCATTAATTGCCCTCTCAGTTGGGCTTGTTGAAAATGAGCTCCTTGGGTTTGGTAATGAGTCAACCAGGTAGAGCACATATACTGAGTCCTGTGTAAAGTTGAGAGGGTCCATTAAACTTTTAGTTCCGACTGGGACCTTTGTGTTCACCACAGGCTTGTGGTTATTGTTTATTTTCATTTGTGCATTAAAAACATGGTTCCATCACAGATGATTCCTGGGGTTATTATAATATGAATATAGTGTACCCACAATGGTGTGATTACTATGCACCAATAATGATGTGACTGTAACACATTCACAATGGTATAAGGTGGAAAATTCCATGATTTTGACCCAGTGACAATGGCAATCATGGCATATATTTCAGTCTGTTCATTTGAATGTGTCTCTCTTTCCATCTCCCTCTATTATCCTGATTCCTCTCTCCATCTTCTCCCATCCCATCTCCTTTCTCCCCACCTTCTTCTGTCCCTGCAATCTCTTCCCTCTCTCCCCCAGCCTTCACTTTTTCCCATATTTCTCCACCTTTGTCCTTGCATTTGCATCACCCTCTCCCTCCCTTTTCCTCTTTTCTCCCACTTTTCTCCCACCCTCTCATGTCCATTTTTCTCCTCTTTCAACTTGTTCCTCTTCATTCCCCCTGAAGCTTTTCTCCTCCTTTTCTCTGGTTCCCCCACTCTCCCTGATTGTAAAGTATTTAGGCAGTTCCACATTCAACATCAAACCAATTCGGTTTTCTTATTATTGAAGAGCACTTAGCATATCAAAATTCTCTTTTGAAACCTGTAAGTTTACAAAAGAAATTGCAAATGCTTGACATTGAATATCTTGTACTATAACCAGATAACACACATCTCAATGTCAGTTTAAACTAAAATCGTCATTCTTATTTAATTAATTAAATAAAAGGATCACATTCAGACATAACCTTCAAAATATGAACAGCATGACCTTTAATTAATGCAAACTGAATAGCTACCATGAATAGAACTGTAGAAATTTGCAGTAAAGCAACATCACGAGGATTAATCTCATGGATGTAAGGTCGATGTGTACTTGAGGATTGTCTGGTCATGTTCTGGTCAAGATAACCAGGATACAATCCTACTAGGTGCCTTGAGAAAGCTTGTACTCCCACCTAATTGTATTATCCATCTATACTTCAGCTTTCAATTTCAAAGCTGAAATTCACAAGTGGTTGTGTCAGCTGTTCTTACTTGTCTGATATGAACTGCTTGTTCTGCGAGGCCTGATAGAATTCTGAGGGGAAGAGGTGGGCCTTAGTTCTTTGGAGCCCAAGTGGAGTGAGTAACTTTCAAATCTACATAATTATCCAGTTCCTGCAACTAAGCTGTGGATTTGCAGTAAATGCTAATTTGTAAGTGCAAGTGGACCTATCAGTTGAACAAATTACAGCTCCAATTCCACTATTCCTTCGGGAGAGATATACTATGCTTGGGTGGTATGATGAAATATAAATCATCAGGACATTCATTCATTTCTCATTTAAACACTGAAAGTATAGTGCTGCTAAAGGATCCCTATCCAGCACACACTTAAGGTTGGCTTTAGTGCGTGTTCCATTGTTCTCTTTGTTTCCTGAAATTTATCCTGGTTATTCATTTTACAATACAAGGTTGGCTTTCCTCACAGCCAAACATTAAAAGACAGTAAAGCATGTCATAGTAACTCACGACTGTGGCAACTGTCATTGCACTAATGTTTCTGTGGCTATGACAACACTTTAGTTACATCAAAGATGAGTGGAATTTACTTGGAACAAAGTGGGGATTTGCCATTTAGCATGCCTGTGATTGCATATTTTTTTAAAAATTCAGTTGTTATGATGGGAAGCAGTGCAAGAATGCCTTCAAGGGCCGGACTCTACAGTCATTGTTGAAACAAGGACACTCGCCCCTGACCATGAAGTAAGTCTATCAATCTCTCTGGCAAGAATTTCACCATCTATCACCGTGCAGTGATACTGCAACTACTTGCAGTGTTCTTTCCTGGACCTTCAAGGCATGGAAGTCAACTGAGGTCATCAGACTGGCCAAGCAGACAATCACATTAAAGGATTTTCACAGGCAGTAACAGGAAACCAAAAGACTATCACTTTTAAAACTATTAAACGAAGTAAATCAAAGATTGGGACGTACATATGTGGTGAAGGTCGAAGCTAAAAAAAAAATGCTGACATTTGTCATCAGTCTGGACAAAATTCTATTTGTTTCCACAATGTATATTTGACAGATATAGTATCTTGCCAGGTTAGATGTGTTTGATTTAAAGTATAGGAAAGTGTAGATTATGAATGCCCATTTCATCGGTCACACGGTCACACCTAACTCCTTGAACAAACTGAGACTACATCATGGGCACCTACCCATATCCTGTTCCAGAAATAACTTCTAAAAAGTTTCTCTCTGCTCTTCAATAGGAAAATTGAACAGAAACCTGTATAGCCGATTTAGCCTTTAGACCAATATTCTGCACTGGTTGTACTCTTTGATCTTACGTTACTGAGAGATGTGGGGGAGCCCAATAACAAGCAATGAAACTGGCAAGGTTAAGGATGTGAAAGTTTGGCAGGGTCTCATTTAAACTGAAGAATGTAGGGTCCTTTAGCAATCTAGTCGGATTGACCACGTGGCAGTTGGGCAGATGCTTGAATGTGTGGCAGGCGGTGACAGCCGGGCAGTCATGCCCTAAGAGTGAAGGCTGATCATGATTGTGGCACCCTAGCCACCATTTCTGTATATTCGAAAATTACCTTGCACAATTCACTACTTAGAGTGAAGCACCTCTTAAGCTTCCATTAATTTGCCTAATCTTTCTCATATTTTCTCTTTCAGATTTGTGATCAGTCTTGTACTTCACTGCATTTCTGGGACACACAAGTGTACCATTTTGTGCAAGTGTGGCCATTATATTCTGACCAAGTGTACCTCAAAGCAACAAAATTTATTCTGTGCTTCTGCGCTGATTTTCAATGGCAGGCTGTAATGCAGGCTCAGAAATATGTTTTGGTTGAATGATAGTGAGGGATATGGCATTTTTTTCAGAAATGATAGGATTGTTTTTGGGGGACCTTTGTCGCTCTGTTAAAGTGCTATCTGGTATTGGATGAAACTGTGGCGGCGATTTTATCATCTTGTTTGTCTAATTGCTAGGTGGACTTGAAACTGGGAGTTTCAGATCTATTTTTTGGGCTTGTTTTCAGTGCAGGCAGGCTGAAACAGCTCCTGTCTCCCACTGCAGGGGCTTGCAGCCCGAAATACAGCCCCCACCGACCATCCTCTGCCGCCCAGACTGATTGCGGCCCCGCTGCCCTCCCCTCACCAATCACTGCAGAGTGGCAGTAGGTCCCCTCTGTCTCCCTCTGCCCGCCGGTCTCTGCAGTCCCACACTGGCCCCATCCCATTGGCCCGCCCCCTGGCACTGCCTGGTGGGCATTGCCCAGGTGTCCAGTGGGTATTGCTCAGGTGCCAGGGTGACACTGCCAGTCTGGCACTGCCCAAGAAACACCCCCCCCCGCCCTTGCCTTCAACCTCCCCGGCAAGGGGGGGTGCCTCAATGGCTTTAGATTCCACCAGCGAGGCCAAGTCGACTGCTCCCCGTTCATGGAGAGCATGTCTATTCCTCACCAGCGCAAACCATTCCTGGTGAGGTCATAAAGCAGGGCGAGCCTGGGTGATTGTGCGTCGGGCTCGCTAATCAGATGTTAAACAGTATTCAAATACATTTCCATACATTGACATGTATGTCGTCCGTTTCCGGCAAGAGGCTGACTGCACCGGAAATCCAGCGCTCATAAAATGCCGCATTTGTGTGAAAACCTGCACTAATTGCTTTACAGGTGCAATGCAATGATAAAATCGCCTCCTGTACATTTTAAAATCATTTTACCAATAGCCATATTTATCTGTGGTCCTGAAATGGAACAATTTAAAATGAGTTTGTTTTTAATTAATGTGTTTTGTGTGTGTGCATGGGGGTACAGTAGTTATTTTTATTAACAACCACCAATCATCTTATGAAAGCCAAATATTGCGGATGCTGGAAATATGAAATAAAATAGAAAATGCTGGAAAACTCAACACATTTGGAGGCATCTGTGGAGAGAAGAACGGAATTAATATTTCAAGTCTGTATGGCTCTACTGAGCTAAGGAGGAGAATAGTGAAGAATTTATTTTACTGTCTAAAAGATGGTGGAGCATAATATAACGTCAGAGATAGTTGGGAACTAGAAGAGATTTGATAAAGATGTTGTGGGCACAAGGCAAAAGTAGTGTTAATGTTAGTGTTAAAAATGAAAGAAAGTGTTGATTGTGACATAAAGATAAGACAGCAAAATGTTCATAGCAGAACAAGGGTCAGCGCTCTGTGAAAGAAAAACTTAAGAATGAGCTTCTTATTAATTAGATTCATGGTAATCTTAATTTAGACCATCAGACTGAATTTATTATTAGTTAGCTGTCATCTTGTTGTATACAATGAAAACTGAGACACGATCAACAAAGTAACAACTGGGGGGCAGGATGATATCCTGTTGACACTGAAAGTTGCCCAGAGAATTTTTGCTGGCTTTTGAAGGGAATCTTGTTGCCATTGAGTTTCTGATGCAGTGTAGGGCTCACTATAAAGGATCTGTGGTATGTGTGAGGGGGGCAAACAACAATTAGCTCTTCTGCTAATCAGAATGACCCTCACTGAAGTATGCAGGATGTGAAATTGGACCCCATAGCACCACTGGTGCCAATGCTGTGGAAACCCCAAACTGAATAGTGGGCAAACTCCAAAGATCTGTGAGTTAGGTTGATTGGCCATGCTAAATTGCTCCTTAGTGTCAAAGGGACTATCAGGGTAAGCTTACAGGGATACGGTCTGGGCGGGATTGTTGTTGGTGCAGGCTTGATGGGCTGAATGGCCTCCTTCTACACAGAAGGGAGTCTGTGACTGTTTTTGGTCACTTCCAGTACAGCCTGGTGCATCCTGAACGTGTGCTGGAAGCGCGCAGAGAAGTGGATAATGACATCAAACAGGCTCTTAGGTTATTTTGGCACATGATCTGCCATTTTGATCTGTTTAGGTCCAGTTAATATCCTCTCAAAATCAGTCTTGTGTTGTCTTTGTCTATCCCTGTGCTTATAGCATGACTGGTGGGAGGCTGTTGATTATCATGGGGGAGGCTGGATATGACCTTGCAAAATGACCTCAAGAAACTTTGGGCTTTGCGGGCCTAGCTTCAACCTGTGACACCTCAACATGGGGTGGCAACTATTTGGGCTGCCTGGTTGACTGCCAGCAACAAGAGTATTGATGAACTGACAGAATTGGGAACACTTGCTGCCATCCAGAGAGAGATTT
This sequence comes from Carcharhinus amblyrhynchos, assembly GCF_965287045.1. NCBI lineage: Eukaryota > Metazoa > Chordata > Chondrichthyes > Carcharhiniformes > Carcharhinidae > Carcharhinus > Carcharhinus amblyrhynchos. The sequence goes on from NC_137324.1 coordinate 154,685,608, forward strand.
GTATACCTTGGAGCCATTGATGTCCCCCTGGATTGGACATCTTGGCAATCCTTGGAAACTGTTGTTGCACAGATGGCTGGCCTGCTGTGAGAGCTTGAAGCCCTCTTGAGTATTTGCTGTCATGATCGCAGCAGCCTGATCCTGCACGGCTACAGACTGGGCTTCCATGGCAACAAGGTGGATACAATAAATCCCCTGATAGTCACATGCTTCTGGCTTCAGTCTGTGCTGTAGTGGAAGCTGAGACGTTGACTGTCAGATGCTCCAATTCCAGGCACTGTCATGGAGTTGGCTATCCCACATGCTGATCCTGCCTCTATACTGCACTCTAAAATCCTAAAATGCTATTGTCTGAGTTGGGGGCTATAATTGTCAGATCAATTGGCAATGCTTCTTCACCAGGCAGAGCTCAGATCTTGTTGTGAGGCTGGCCATGTGTTGTGGATCACCTTGTCTTGGAGGGGAGAGGAAAGAATGTCACTGTGTGCTGCAATAAGTTTGGATGATGTCCCTTCTGTAGCTGAAAGTCTGGCAGCATGTGGGTGGCACAGTAGCACAATGGTTAGCACTGCTGCTTCACGGCTCCAGGGACCTGGGTTCAATTCCCAGCTCGGATCACTGTCTGTGTGGAGTTTGCACGTTTTCTTTGTGTCTGCGTGCGTTTTCTCCGGGTGCTCTGGTTTCCTCCCACAGTCCAAAAATGTGCAGGTTAGGTGGATTGGCCACGCTAAAAAATTGCCCCTTAGTATCCTGGGATGCTTAGGTTAGAGGGATTAGTGGGTAAAATATGTAGGGATATGGGAGTAGAACCTGGGTGGGATTGTGGTCGGTGCAGACTCGATGGGCCGAAGGGCCTCTTTCTGCATTGTAGGGTTCTATGATCTATGATCATTGATATGTGTGTGATTGGAGGTGGAGTTTCTGAGTGTTAGATCTGAGAATAACATTCAGAAATGTCAGAAGTTTCTGTCAAACAATGAGAGAAGTTGCTGAAGGGTGAGTGATAGATGTGTGGTGTATTGGGCAGCATGGTGTGGTGGATAGGAGATGTCATTTGGAGATACAATCACTGACCTTGACCACTTGTGTGGCACTGCAGCTAGATCTCCAGCCCTGGTCTCCTGGGAGTGACCTCCATGGTTGCATGCCCCATTACCTTCTCAGGATGTCCCTTGAGGGTCCCCTAACCGCCTCTGGAAACATGATGGCTGGAATTTTCTGGCTGTTCATGCCAGCGGCATTCTCTGGTTCCACTGCAGTGAATGGAGATTTAGCTGAGCACCAAATTCTCCATCGTCACTAGCAGCAGTGGCGGGGTAGTGAAAGGCCAGAAAACTCTGATCAACTCCTCTCCTCCTTTCCATCTCTGTTACGAATGCATCATGCACCATGTCAGAAAGCCTGGGAGTCCTCTCTCTTGCCTACTGCTCCCTTTGATGTGCACTTTCTTCTAACCAGACCTTCCAAAGATAGTCTGCAGCAGCTTCTGTTGAACGAGTCCGTTCATTCCCCTTAAATAAGGTTAAGCTGCCTATAAGAGGCCAGGCTGGCTGCGTGTGTCATTTTACTCACATATGCTGCTGAGTCCTCTGTTCGGCGTGCAATCAATCAGCAACGTTTTTCCTTTCTGGGTGGTATGTTGAAATCGTTTTGATAAACCAGGAATTTTCAATTAGGATTAAATCGTATAGACAATGCAAAATAAAGATTGGGAAAAAATTGATGGGATTATGAGAGACAAATAAGAAACTGAAATAAAAATGTTGATTTCAATTTTTTTGAAATTGCCAATGTTTGTTAAATTTTCAAGGATTGAGATTCCATTGTTCAAAAGATAAATTTCCAGGGCCAAGGAGTTTCTTTTATAATAATTATGGCTGATCACACCACTAAAAGTTCACTGAACCATTAAATGCACAAGCCTTCAATTTATCATGTTTTATTGGTAACTGGTGTAAGTACCACAATATAACAACCTTGTACTGATTTCAGTGCTGAGTTTAATAGTGAGGTAACTTTGTAGTACAATCTTTGGTATCTCGATTTCCAACTCCTAGGGGTTAACCTTCTCTAAAATAAGCAGAGTGTCACTTCAGATAGGAAAAACGGCGTTGAAGTCGCTGGTGCTTTCCACATAGTTCCATTTGGCTGCTTGGAAAAAAACAACTGGAAGGGGCTAGTCCCACAACGTCACGCTGGTGGCTAAAGATCAGGGTGCCATATAAAGGCCACCCCAGTACAAAAAAAATCAAACATACAACACCCTCATCTTCCCTGTGCCGCACTGCCTGCTGACCCTGCCAGGACATGACACTCTCCCCCTGAGTGATGCACTCACCTGATGCTCTCTGGTGGGTTCTGCCCTGCGGGTGCACACCATGAAGGACCTGTCGTAATTCAAATGGCGTGCCCTCACGCTGACATGAACGGATAATGTAAAGGGGGCGGGGGGGGGGGGGGGGGTGGGTGGCAGGTGGGAACCTATCAGGTATGGAGGCCTGATAATCAGGTGCTAATTTTTTCTCGTGGGACTCCCAACATTGAGCGTTATGATTCTCTTTATGTCACTGGTGTGGGGGGAGGGGAACAATCATGACACACCTTACATTGGCATGAAACACAGTTCAGACCTCTCACAGGATTTTCTGCTCCTCTTGCTGAACCTGTCAATAAAAGCACAAAGTCTCCCCCAATTTCCGTGTTTAACTGTGCTTGCCCAGACCTCAGAATGCACTGTTTGACTTATTCCATAATAATGGCCAGCGCTGTAAGGCACACTGACATTTCCAATGAAAAATCCAGGCCACTGTAAAGAACACCTGCCATTTTACTCACAATAATTTTCTTTGGGGAAGACAACAGAATAATAAAATGGACTTCAGCGAATTAGATTTAACTGATAGAGATTCTTAAATCTCTCTTATATTACTTAGCATATTAATCGCTGAAGTTCTTCTTTAGGCATAGCTATTGCTATAATCCAACATTCAGGAGAGCAAACTAGAACAGCATGTCATTCACAGCATCCTGGGCTATGGCTCGTTCATGAATTAAGTCAGCCCATGTTTGTGCTGAATACTCAAATTTGATTAAGGTTATAATTGAGACCCATTCTTCCCTGAGGATATTAAATACAAATACCAGAACTGGGAAGAAAGAGGCTGTGGCTTATTTGCTCATTATAGATAAAAAGTCCATTTAACCTGTAAGCTCATAGTTCAGCTGATATGATTTGTACAAGCTCATAAACATTAGCAATGGGATTTGGCAGGGTCCTGTTGATGAGAAGATGATTGCTTTGACAGTTTCTGCCTCATCCTTCCCTGCCCATCTTCGAAGATTATCAGAATGCTATGAAGGAGACTAAGATAGTCACAGGACTGATTGTAGCAATATCAATCGTGCCATTACCAAAAACATTTTTTTTGTGGGAGAAGAAGATACACAGCTTCACGACCACCGAGAGAAGTTCAACCTCACGCTCAAAATGGATGTTTATAGGCGTCAAAACTATAATTCACGTTCAAATCTTAATCCTTTCCGTATATATTTGCCTGAACAATACCACAGTTATAGAACACAGTCTTTCATTACAACAGCTGATCAGCTGCCATTTCATATTGGAAACGATGGACCAAAAAAAAGCTGGATAACCGATTTAGACCACTTCTTGTACAGGTGATGCACAGTGTACTCTGTGGCAATGGACTATATTCCTCCTATTTAATTTATATTGGTCAATCCTCCATGGATAACAGCAACATTACCCATTATAGCTCAAGGACACCATACTTCATGCAATATTTGATTATCTCAGCCTGCATTTAATCACATAATCTTTACTCATTTTCTCAAACAACTCCTTATCCATTTTCTGAAGGAACTCATTTGTACTCTCCTGTTGCTAGCTGTCTATTCTACATTGCTGCTGCTTCGTAGGTAAGGAATTGCATGCTTATATAATTTGAGACTTGTTAATTTAATGCCTCTGTCCTCTGAATTTGACATCAACATTAGCCATATTTCTTTATTTAAAGAATCAAAATCATGACCTCTGTTCAGTTACTTTTCACCAAGTTCTGCAAGTTAACCTTCATAACCTACAGCCTTCAAACCTACAGTCATCTTTGGTGCATTTCAAAAATGACAGTGTCCCTTTGAAGTATGTGCTCCACATTTCCTATGGTATTCTAAGTACAATATCACTTCTGAGTTACAAAAGATTAGATAATTAGAGGGCTGTGGAAGAAGGGATAAGCAGGGACATTCTAGATAAGTGCAGGAAGAATAGGGTGGTGGTAGTGGGAGATTTTAATCTCCCCGGGGTAGACTGGAAGGTGCCAAGATCAGAGGGTGCTGACGGGGAGGAATTTGTACAGTGTGTAATGGAAGGATCCCTGGAGCAGTATGTGGATAGCCCGACCAGGGAGGGGGCTATACTGGACTTGGTTCTGGGGAATGAGCCTGGGCAGGTGGTTGACGTTGAAGTAGGAGAGCAGGTGGCTAACAGTGACCACAACTCTGTCTGGTTTAAGATATTAATGGATAAAGATGAAGCCTGTCCTAAGGGGAGGGTGTTAAACTGGGGGAGGGCTAGATACAACCGGATTAGGCAGGATCTTAAAGATACGGACTGGGGTAAGCTGCTTGATGGCAGGTCGACGCTGGGTATGTGGGAGTCTCTCAAGGGAAAACTAAAATCTTTGCAGGAAAGGCACGTGCCGGTCAAGAGGAAGGATGGGAAGGGTAGGATTAGAGAGCCGTGGGTAACTAGGGATATTGAGGACCTGGTCAGGAGGAAGAGGGAGGCGTACATTAGATCTAGGCATTTGAGGACAGAGATAGCGTTAGAAGAATACAGAGAATGTAGGAGAGAACTTAAAAGGGGCATCAGAAAGGCAAAAAGGGGCCATGAAATGGCTTTGGCGGGTAGGATTAAAGAAAATCCGAAGGCATTTTACTCCTATGTTAGAAATAAAAGGATGGTTAGAGGGAAGATTGGTCCTCTCAGGGACAGAGGAGGGGAACTATGCTTGGAGCCTGGGGGAATGGGGGAGATCCTGAATGAATACTTTGCGTCGGTATTCACGCAGGAGAGGGGCCTGATGTCTGGTGCTGTGCTTGAGGAGTTTGAGGATCCGTTGAGGGATATAGTCATCACGAGGGAAGAGGTGTTGGGACTTTTAGACAGTATAAAGACGGATAAATCTCCAGGGCCTGATGGCATCTATCCCAGGCTGTTAAGGGAGGTGAGGGATGAAATTGCTGGGCCTCTGACGCAAATCTTTGTCTCTTCTTTGGACACAGGTGAGGTCCCAGAGGATTGGCGCATTGCAAATGTAGTACCGTTGTTTAAGAAGGGTCAGAGGGATAACCCAGGGAATTATAGGCCGGTGAGCTTGACTTCAGTTATAGGCAAGCTAATGGAGAGGATCCTCAAGGATAGGATGTATGAACATCTGGAGCGCTGCAATCTGATCAGGGATACGCAGCATGGCTTCGTTACAGGGAGGTCATGCCTTACGAATCTAGTGGAATTTTTTGAAGAGGTGACAAAAACGGTTGACGAAGGACAAGCCGTTGATGTTGTCTATATGGATTTCAGTAAGGCGTTTGACAAGGTCCCTCATGGTAGGCTGATAGAAAAGGTGAAGGCTCATGGGATACAAGGCCAGGTATGTAGATGGGTGGAGAACTGGCTTGGGAGGAGGAGACAGCGAGTAGTAGTGGAAGGCTCCTTTTCCAATTGGAGGCCTGTCACCAGTGGTGTGCCGCAGGGCTCGGTACTTGGACCTCTTCTATTTGTGGTATATATTAATGACTTGGAAGAGGGGGTAGGTGGTGTGATCAGCAAATTTGCTGATGACACCAAGATGGTTGGATTGGCGGGTACTGAGGAGCAGTGCCTGGCAATGCAACAGGACATAGACAGGCTGGTAGATTGGGCAGATAGATGGCAAATGGAATTTAATCCGGAGAAATGCGAGGTGATGCACTTTGGCCGGAATAATGTGGAGGGGAGTTATACGATAAAAGGTAGAACTATCCGGAGTATAGATACGCAGAGAGACCTGGGGGTGCAAGTGCATAAGTCCCTGAAGGTGTCGGTACAGGTGCAGAATGTGATGAGGAAAGCGTATGGTATGTTAGCCTTCATAGGAAGAGGTATAGAATATAAGAGTAGGAGTCTGATGTTGCAGTTGTATAGAACGTTGGTTAGGCCTCACTTGGAGTACTGCGTCCAGTTCTGGTCGCCGTACTACCGGAAGGATGTAGAGATCCTGGAGAGAGTGCAGAGGAGATTTACCAGGATGTTGCCTGGTATGGAAGGGCTGTCTTACGAGGAAAGATTGGATGAACTTGGGCTGTTTTCCCTTGAGAGACGTCGGCTGAGGGGGGATCTAATAGAGGTTTATAAGATTATGAAGGGGATAGATAGAGTAAATGGTGGTAAGCTTTTTCCGCTACAAGAAATGGATAGAACGAGGGGTCACGGGCTTAGGGTGAGGGGGGCTAGGTATAAGACAAATATTAGAGGGCAGTTTTTCACGCAAAGGGTAGTGGGGGTGTGGAATGCACTGCCGAGTAAGGTGGTGGAAGCAGGCACGCTAGGGTTGTTTAAGAGTCACTTAGACAGCCATATGAGCGGGCTACATATAGGGGGATATAGTAGGCCTTACTGAACATTGTAGGCTTGGGAATACGTTTTGCCTCAGGAATGTTAGTCTTTGCCTGTTTAATAATGAATTTTTTTGTCTCCACAGGCATTTAAGTCCAGCAAGGGGCATGCAGGCGGCAGGTTGTGGTGGGCTGCTCTTGGATGTTGCTTCGGGAGTTGCCTATTGCTTCATGTCGTTAGTGTGCTTAAACTGGACCATCTCGAGGGCAACATGACAGCTCAGAGACTATCTCTGTTGCTGTGCGGACACATGGATTTGGGCCTGTGTCTGTGGGAGTTTGCACGTTCTCCCCGTGGTTGCGTGGGTTTCCTCCGGGTGCTCCGGTTTCCTCCCACATCCCCCAAAGATGTGCTTTTAGGCTGATTGGGTACTAAAATTGTCCCTAAATTGGACCTCCCTGATCCTCGCACGTTAGGCGTAGACTAAAATCATGAATAGGTCACTGAGATAGTAGGACGGCGGCGCGGGCTCGTTGGGCCGAAGGGCCTGTTTCCCGTGCTGTGTTGTTCTTTGTTCTTTGTTCTATAATTCCTTTCAATTTCTAGTGTATTGTAACTTTGTGATTGTGGATTGGACCAGTCGTCAAAGGTTATGAGTTCAAATTGTACCATAACAAGTTGTGAAATTGAATTTGTAGGCTGGCACTGGGGTAAACATGACTACAAAATCTGATGATTGTCATAAAAACACATACCGTCTTGCAGAGAAGGGACCCAACTGCTTCTAACTGGTCTAGCCTACATGCAACTCTCGTCCCATACTACTTGGTTGACCCTTAATACTCAGGGTTAAAAAAGGTAGCATGATGGCACAGTGGTTAGCACTGCTGCCACACAGCGCCAGGGACCCAGGTTTGATTCCCCTCTTGGGTCACTGTCTATGTGGAGTCTGCACGTTCTCTCCTTGTCTGCATAGGTTTCCACCGGGGTGCTCCAGTTTCCTCCCACAAAGATGTGCAGGTAAGGTGGATTTGCCAGACTGAATTGTCCGTTTGTGTCAGGGGGGCTGGCTAGGGCAAATTCATGGCGGTATGGGGATAAGGCCTGGTGGGATTGTGGTCTTTGCAGACTCGATGGGCCTAATGGCCTCCTTCTGAACTGTAGGGATTCTATGGATTCTACTCTCAGACCAACTAGGTGAATGACAATGGCCTTTTCAGTATTGCCCATATGAAAAAATGCATTTTAAGACTCATGTAGGTATTTGACAAGGCTCTGTCAATGGGTCATCCTAACTTGAAATGTTGGCCCTATTCCATCTCCACAGATGCTATCATTATCTGCAAGATTTTCCAGCATTTTCTGTTTCAGATTCCAGCGTCCGCAATATTTTGCTTTTATTTATTTGAAAAGGCTTTATTGGCAGGAGCATTACACTGCCTAGAAACCTCTGGCTTTTTAGAACATGTCTGAATTGTTCCTTCACTATTTCATAACAAGTGTGATGGAAAAGTATTGAACTTATTGGTTGGGAAACTTTTATGGGATTAGTTCCTAATTGGTTATGTAAAGGGAACATCATCTAGCAACCTTTACTATTAAGTCAAAACTCCTTTGTTCCTTGTGTCTATGTCTGATTGTTAACATTAAGGACTTCCATAATCGGCTTGTGAACAATACGTCTTGTAGAATTTAAATAAAGCACATTATTATTTCAGCAATACCAAGTTGGAGAGGTTTTACCCTATGACTGCTTCCAAAATTGATCAGTCTCATTGGTATGCAGATTACATGTTTAGAATGTATTGTGTGATTGGGATGTGAAGTCTTACGTACTGGTTCTAAAGTCACATTTAATTAGGTGAGGCTTATCTCTGACTGCCAGAATATGGTATCTTGACATACCTTTAGGGCAATTCATAATTTGTAACTATTTGTAATTATAACTGCATTAGAAAAAGGGAATAATAAGGCAATGCAAAATTGTCACAGATGAGAACCTGATCAAATAGAACTTAAAGTGCCTTCATGAGGCTCAATTTAGGGTTATTCATAATGTTAAAGCTTTTCATCAATCTGTGCCTAAAAATGGCCTTCGTACTGTCTAAACTTTCACTCCATGTTACCTGATGTTTACTTCTTGTGATGTGATAACCATGTAATTTTTGTTTCAATACTGTTAGTCCAAAGAAGGCTTACAAAATTCTCTTTGAGAAGCGGCCCAAATATTGGCAGATCCCAAGATCAAAGCTGAATTTTAAATTTATTTGTGCTAAAGTAGTGGACATTTACTCTCCTGTCTGGCTCTTTGCTGCTATTGTGCAGTTTTAATGCCCCAAAGTGCACAGCAGCGATGCTTGCAATGTTTCTTTAGTTCTACAGTAAGGTAGGAGTAATACTTAAGAGTAATATTTCATTGCAGCAGATTTTAATTAATCACCAAGAAATTAATATTTCAAGTCAGGTGACATTAAAAAACTGGAAACAAGGCTGGCTGCATTTGTCCAGAGAAAAATGGGTTAATGTTTAAAAGCTGTGGCTTTTCATTAAATCATTTGACAATCAAATCTAGTGTTTTGAGATTTCACATTTCTCAAGGCCACAATTCTTGAGCTAAGTGAATGGTGCCTTGTTCTTCAACTTATTTTTCCTTTTGGCGAAGGTTGTCAATCCTTTACCGAGGTTTCTCATTTTTGTTCTTGCCTCAAAAATGATTCTGATGATTGTCAACAGGAATGAACATCTTGTACCATAATTAATTAACTGGGTGAGGAAATTAGGTTCTCAATGTATTAATAAGAAATTATTGGTTGAGTTTGAGTCAAGGAGTATAACTTAGTAGGTTCATATAAATTACAGTCTATTTAATTTGAACTAGTTACGAGCTTTATTGAAATAGCAAGCAAGCAATCATTTAGAAAGCAAAAGTCTGCGCTGCAACCATCCATAACCACATGATATGGCTCCATTTCATTCAGTGAGTCCATCAGATCATTACTAATCTGATAGTTAGGTTAACCGAGGATGACTTTGTGGTTTCCTTCAATCTGGGGAAGGTTGGCGTTCCTTCCAGACTGGGCCTTCCAGACGAGTGTCTGGTTTAAAGCAATTTTATCCCTGAGATGTGGAATGTGACCAAATAATGCTTGACAGTGGTAATTAATACTGATTTTAATCTTCTCGAATCCAGTTTTCTTTGTTATATCTATGTTGCAGCCTAAGTTGAGCCATCAATTCACAGCAGTTAACCTTGACCGTGCATTTGAAGTGCTCTCTTAGTGACTTGCTTAAACAGTATTCATGTTTCAGGACAACTCAAGTTTTTTTTAGGTTTTATGGGGATTTGAACCATCTTTTGATTTCAGATCTTGGCAAGCAGTTAAGAAAATTTTCCTCAGCCTATCTGGCTCGCAAAATACAACTGATAGCAATTTGCTACTTAATTTAGTAAATCATCCACTTCTTCCAACCTCCATACATCCCTGATGCTTTAAATTGTAGCTGATTGCACTGATATTCTGAATGCTTATCTTTGCTGACGAAATCAAACAAAGGCTGATTGCCTTTGACCCAATGTTTTCTGATGCAACTTTGAGATTACTTGCACCCTAATCAATAAGAATGGCATGCTCCAAGTTGCCCGGTTTGGAAATTTCAGTCATTCAGATGAAGATCCAGTTCATTCCATGATGAATCAGGTTTGAAGCCAGGCCACATTCTGAATTACACCAGATCAGGTGTAGAGTATCTTAGACTTGTGGTTCCCTGGTTGGACTCATATTCCCAGTGCACTAAACCTTGAATGAGCTTCAGGAAGGTGTTAAAAACACTGATGCCTTATAAAGCCTTCCACAGGGACTTTCTGTCAACAGAGTGTTATGTATTCAACTGCTAGGGGTGTCACTTGTGGGGTTTCAATCCTATGACAATGTCTGTTACTATTCTTATTCCTACACTGGCTGAGTCTGTATTGTCTGACAGACTACCAAGCGTGTTCTGTTTGTGTTGCATAGAGACAAAGAATTTATTGATGAGTTCTTAATTCTCACAGACACATTGTACATTGTATATCATATAAGATACACTTCTTTGTTGTATCAAAGGGTAATTAATGATGAGGTGATGATCAATATTGATGCTTTTGCCTCTCTTAACCTGGTATGGTTTAATTATCCTGCAATTGCAGACTAATAAACCATTGAGCTCCTTACTTTTCTGACTGTTGTTTGATCTCCAGGTTTTCTCCTTTCTGTTCATGGCATGTCGGCATTGTCAACAAGTCGGTATTTATCGTCCATCACCAATTTCCCTTGAGAAGGTGGTAAGTCTTCTATGGCTACCGTCCATTTGGTGCAGGTACACCCACAGAGCTGTCTAGGGAGTGCCAGGATTTTGATGCAGTGGTGATGAAGGAACGACAATATAGTATGAAGTCTGGACAGTGTGCAACTTGGAAGGGAAACTCTACATGGGTTACTTCCCATGTGCCAGCTACTCTTGTTATTCTGGGTGATAGAGGTCACTGGAAGGTGTTGTTGAAGGAGCTTTGGCACTTTGTTACAGTGTACCTGGTGTATGGTTCACACAGCAGCTATGGTGTGGTAGTGGTGGGAATACATATTTAAGGCTGATGTCTGTCCAGGATTGTGTAATGCTCCTTGCGTGTCCTTGGGGCTGCACCTCATACAGACAAGTGGGAGTATTCGATTATCCCACGGATGTGTGCCTTGGAAATGGTGGAAGGACTTTGGAAGTCAGGAGGTGAGTTACTTACCTCATAATATCTAGCTTCTAACCTGCTATTGCTGCCACAGTAGTTGTCTCATGGGTGTCACAATGTCTGTTTCAATTGCCTGCGCTGTTAATATAACATGATTTAAAAGAGAGGAGTCTCAATGGGATATTAATGTTTATTGTTCCAGAGATGAATGGATCAAATATAGTTTCTAACCTACCTCTGAGGCAGCCTAGTATCGCATTCAAGTTTCCAAGCATGATGAGTTTGTGATGTAGCTGCGCATGTGTATCACCCCTGTTAACTGCTGATGGAATTTGTCTTTTTGCATCTCAGTGGGTACATAAACCACAATAATGAATACCTGTCCATGACAGTACACCAACCTGCCACATGAAAGTTGATCATAACTAGAATCCCACCTAGCAAGTGTTTTATTGTAGGGTGGTCAATCTGATCACAAAGTCAGCTTCTCTGCAGTGCAGAATACTCATGGCCTCCAAAAATTAGGAATTATTAATAATGAGTCTGCCTCAGTTATTCCAACAACTGCAATGTTTTATTTGTTTTATTCATAGGCCAACAATAGATGATATCCAATTCTATGTACATTCAGTCTCCTTGGGACTAAGAAAATACAGAGCAATATTTTGAAGTGTGCACCAAACCCCTTCTTAGATAGCCTTTCACTCATAATTATTAATTTTTGAGCTCAGAATTGGAAAACACTTCAGCCAGCTAAAAAAAAATGCTATTTTTAACCCTGAGAGAGAGAGAAATAAAATATTGTAGTCCCCACTCTCAGTACTTTTTTAGATAAAAACTCAAGCTTATGTAATGATACTTTCAGTGCTTTCCTTTCTCAAACTCTCCACTCAGCAACGTCTCATCCTTGGTGATTTCAGCCTTTATTTCAAATCATTATGCTTTCTGCACTATGACTTCATTGCCCTCCTAGCCTTGCCATCTCTCTTTAACTCGTTTACCTAGATTCAGTTGTCCACATTGTCATTTCACTTGTTCACTCTACTCACGTTAATCACAAACAAGGCAAACTCTGGTCATTTCCACATATCCCACTCCAAACATTACGTCCCTTCCATCTCCCAATCTCACTTCCTCTCTGTTCCCTCCCCCGCCCTACCCTCCTGGGGAAGTTCTTATGCATTAATTATAATGGCATGTTCAAATTGTATGTGGAGTATAACATTAGCAAATGTGAGGTTATGCACTTTGGTATAAATAATGGTAGGAGGGATTATTATTTAAAGGGTGAAAAGCTGCAGCATGCTACTGTGCAGAGGGACCTGGGGGTCCTTGTGCACGAATCGCAAAAACTCAGTCTGCAGGTGCAGCAGGTGATTAAGAAGGCGAATAGAATGTTGGCCTTTATAGTGAGGGGGATAGAATATAAAAGCAAGGAGGTCTTGCTGCAACTGTACACGGCACTGGTGAGGCCGCAACTGGAGTACTGTGTGAAGTTGTGGTCCCCTTATTTGCGAAAGGATATATTGGCCTTGGGGGGAGTACAGAGAAGGTTCATCAGGCTGATACCAGAGATGAGGGGGTTAGCTTATGAGGAGAGATTGAATAGAGTGGGCCTGTATTTGTTAGAGTTTAGAAGGCTGAGGGGGAGAATCTTATAGAGACTTACAAGATAATGAAGGGGCTAGATAGGGTAGAGGTAGAGAGATTCTTTCCGCTTAGAGAGGAAATAGGGCACAGCCTCAAAATAAAGGTGGGGGGGGTGCAGTTGAGGAGGAACTTCTTCACTCAAAGGGTGGTGAATCTCTGGAATTCTCTGCCCGTTGAAGAGGTGGAGGCTACCTCGCTGAAAATATTTAAGTCATGGGTAGATAGGCTTCTGATAGACAAGGGAATTAAGGGTTATGGGGAGAAAGTGGGAAAATGGAACTGATCCACTTCAGATCAGCCATGATCTTATTGAATGGTGGGGCAGGCTCGAAGGGCTGGATGGCTTACTCCTGCTCCTATTTCTTATGTTCTTATTAAATTCTCTATTTCCTAGTCTTTGGCTTTCCATTCATCACAACATTTCTGCAGCTGCTGACCTCATTGACCTCCATTGACTCCTTTATTTTACAACCTTTTCCATATGTTCCACAGCTTTACCCTTCCCTGTTCCCGAAATCCCCTCCGACCTGACAACTCTGCAAGAAGTCAGCATTCCCCCATCCCTGGCATTGTGATTCCTATGACCACGTAAATATTTTGTGGAAGCAGCTCTTGACTGGAAACCAATATAAAACAGTATATGATATATTGAAGCTGAACTGTGATATAATCATTTTAAATTCAGAAGGTTTGCTCAGAATTCCCTTCAAGCATGACTGTGAGATAATCCTTTCATTAGTCACCACATTTTATTCATATGCATAATCATTGTTTTCAGTCTCACAGTATAAATGGCACAGTGGCAAGCACTGCTGCTTCACAGTGCCAAGGATCTGGGTCAATTTCTGACCTTGGGTGACTGTGTGGATTTTGCAAGTTCCCCCCATGTCTGCGTGGGTTTCCTCCAGGGGCTCCAGTTTCCTCCCACACTTCAAAGATGTGCATGTCAGGTGGATTGGCCACGCCAAATTGTCCCTGAGGGTCCTCAGATGTGTAGGTTAGGTGGATTAACCATGGTAAATGCACAGGGGTTATGGGGGTATATCAGAGGAGGGTGAGTGGGCTTGAATAAGATGCTCGTTGGGAGAGTTGGTGCAGACTCAGTGGGCAGATTGGCCTCTTCTGCCCTGTAGGGATTCTATGATTCTATAAATGAGAAAAATATCAAAACAACTTGCATTTACTTGGCATCTTTCAGGTGAAGCACCTCCATTGTGGAGTGCCTGTTGAAAAGTAGAAAACATGGCAACAAACCTACATTCAGCAAGGTCCAAAAGTAACAGTGAGATAATAGTCAAATTACCTCATGGCATTGCCCTATCACCCAACACGGTCACCTTCAGCTGCTCAGTCCTTCAGGAACTTTGCGCTCCACCAATTCTGGTTTCTTATGTATCTTTGATTTTCATTCTTCTGTCATTGACAGCCATGTTTTCAGCTGACTAGGCAGCTCTTGAATTCCTTTCTTCAATGCCTCCTCCTTGCTACCTTTCTCTCACCTCCTTTAAGGTGCTCTTTCAAAATTAACTAGTCAGCCAAGCTTCTGATCACCCATCCTGATATCTTCTTATTGGCTCGGAATCATATTTTGTATGCTGATACTCCTGTGGAGATTTTTGGGATATTACTCTATGAAAGTGTTGTAATGCCACTTTCAATTTCAGAATCTTTGGGAAACAGTCTTTATATATACCAAACAATATAAGAGGATATGCTGGAATGTAAATTGATAATATTTGCCTCCTGAGGCCCTCCAGTGTGCAGCTAACAATACAAAAGTACAATACGTTTCACCACTCCCAGCCACATAAGTCGTGGGTGGAGAGGGGGACTGATGGTGTTGAGATGGCGGCGCGGGCTCATTGGGCCGAAGGGCCTGTTTCCCGGGCTGTTTTTGTTCTTTGTTCTTAAAGAAAGGGGGTTAGATAGCAAAGACCAAACCATAAAAAGCAGTGAATGGTGGAGGAATGGAATTTTGGACTTCTTATTCCTAACCTACATTAACTCTGATTTATGTTCACTTATTTAATTTATAGAAGCCATTGAGTTCAGATGTTCTGAAAAGTGAAATATGCCAGAGTGGTGCACACTTCACACAGCCACTGACAATTTCTGGTATGATGTGGAGATGCTGGCATTGGACTGGGGTAAACACAGTAAGAAGTCTCACAACACCTTTGTCATCCATTACTTCCCCGGAGTGGAGAAGCTACGACATCTTCTCCGGAGCCATTGAATGAAGACAAACATCTCGCCAAGGCCATTCTCACACCCCTACTTCTTGCCTTCAGTGAACCACATGACCTCAAATAGACCATTATCCGCAGCAAACTACCCAGCCTTCAGAACAGTGACCTTCACATCATGCAACCCTGCCACAGCAACCTCTGTAAGACATGCCGGATCATCAACACAGATGCCATCATCTCATGTGAGAACACCATCCATCAGGTACACGGTACATACACTTGCAACTCGACCAACATTGTCTAGCTGATACGCTGAAGGAAAAGATGTCCCGAGGCATGGTACACTGGGGAGACCATGCTGACGCTACGACAATGGAAGGAATAAACACTGCTCGACAGTCACCAGGCAAGAATGTTCTCTTCCTGTTGGGGAACACTTCAGTGGTCACGGGCATTCGGCCTCTGATCTTTGAGTAAGCGTTTTCCAAGGCGGCCTTCATGACACACAACAGCAGAGTCACTGAGCAGAGACTGATAGCCATGTTCTGCACACATGAGCATGGCCTCAACAGGGATCTTGGGTTCATGTCACACGATCAGTAACCCCCACAACTTGCCCGGGCTTGCAAAATCTCACTAACTGTCCTGGCTGGAGACAATACTCATCTCTTTAACCTGTGCTTAACCCTCTCTGTCCACTCACATTATCTGTACCTTTAAGACTTGATTACCTGTAAAGACTCGCATTTCAACCATTATTTTGTAAGTTGAGTTTGTGTCTTTATACGCCCTGTTTGTGAACAGAACTCCCACTTACCTGATGAAGGAGCAGCACACCAAAAGCTAGTGGCTTGTGCTACCAAATAAACCTGTTGACTTTAACCTGGTGTTGTGAGACTTCTTACAATTTCTAGTACGTCAGAAGAAAAGTCAGAAAGAAAA
Source organism: Carcharhinus amblyrhynchos (assembly GCF_965287045.1). Lineage (NCBI taxonomy): Eukaryota > Metazoa > Chordata > Chondrichthyes > Carcharhiniformes > Carcharhinidae > Carcharhinus > Carcharhinus amblyrhynchos. Next base: position 154,701,728 of record NC_137324.1, read on the forward strand.
TAATCATGTAAATTCCTGATTAACCTTACCTGAACTTTGGTGAGTCAGAACACATGAAAGTCATAGACTAAAGCTTATTAGAAAAATTGTTTTACGTGTTCATACATTCTATAAAGTGAGAGCAAATTGGTATTTTAGAATTTGGCCATTCTGCTATTTGAACTGTGCAGTTAATCATTATGGAAGAAATATTTATGTTATAATTAACCCAAAGAATATATAAAATAATTTTAACTAACCAGCTAGTGTTCAGATATTGATTAAAAAATCATGACCAACCAATCACCATTGTTAACTTCAGGACCACAGCAATATGTGCAGTTGAGCATTGCAAAAACATTAGTCCAAGGTCATTGTTCCGATTTTGCAGTTTAAAATAAATGGGACTATCAGGACTCTGTTGTTGAAATGTAAAGTTTAAAGTTTATTTATTAGTGCCGCAAGTAGGTTTACATTAACACTGCAATGATGTTACTGTGAAAATCCTCTAGTCGATACACTACGGTGTCTGGGTACACTGCAGGAGAATTTAGCATGGCCAATGCACCTAACCAGGACGTCTTTCAGACTGGGGGTGGGGGGGGGGGGGAGGGGGAGGGGGGGGGGAGGGGGGGGGGGGGGGGGGGGGGGGGGGGGAGGGGGAGGGGGAGGGGGGAGGGAGGGGGGGGGGGGGAGGGGAGGGGGAGGGGGGGAGGGGGGGGGGGGGGGGGGGTGGGGGGGGAGGGGGTGGGGGGGGGGGGGGGTGCGCGTGATGTGTGGAGAGAACCGAGCCCCAGAGGAAATCCATGCAGATAAGGGGAGAATGTGCAAACTTGACACAGCCAGTGAACTAAGCCAGGAATTGACAGGAATTGAACCCGGATCCCTGGGGCTATGAAGCAGCAATGCTTGCCAGTGTGTCACCCATATTGTAAATTGCACATTCACAGTTAAATTAGGAAAGTAGGAAGTTGCTGTCCGAGTTATCCCACTCTTCCAGAAGATTTGCTGCAGCAGTTGGCTGCCAAAAGGTTTGGCATTGAAACACATGAAATGATGTGAAGATGAGGTACTTGTGTAATGGATGCACTTTAAGCACGACAGATAAAGTTATGGCTTGTTCATTCCTGGGTAATTAAATCCTTAATCGTGTGACAACTCTTAATTACTATCAAACAATCACTCTTGCAATTAAAATAGCTTTTTCAAGTGTGGTCTCTAATTCCTTCAGATGTTAATTTTAGATATATAAAAAATGTAATTTTTCAAATCTTTTTTTGGTCTCTTTTATCTCTCTCAACTCCATTTTTCTTGCCTGTTGTTCCCGTGCATGATTTGACATTGAATTAACTATTCCAACTTATAATTCCTGCTTCAAACTCTGCCGTAGGTGCCAATTATAAAGCTGCAGTAAGCATCCCGACTATTTTGTGATTACTTGTCATTAAGTCATAATTCCTGTGGCCTTGAGAACTCCTGTTTCTGCTATGAGCTCTTCTTATGAGCTTGCTGAGTTGACATATTCCAGCTTTGTTTAAGCTCTAAATAGGGGTTACACAGGTCAACTTAAATTGGAGAACATTCACCCAGCCTTTTTTAAACACACTCTTTTGGAAAAAGCTGTCGTTTTACCAGGAATTTAATCTCAGCAAAATTGACATCTTCATCAATTGCCAGTGCACTGAAATGCCCTCTGCAAATAACAGAATTATGCCTTCACTAGTTCACATCATTATTTATTTGTTACACCAGCTAATGCATATAGTGGGCAAATTGCACTGCCACAAATTGCCCACTATAAACAATGTCAGTGATAAGGAACATAGGAAGGAGGAGCAGAAGTAGGCAAATTCATCCCTCCAGCCTTCCCCGCCATTCAATCAAATCATGGCTGATCTCTCCCTGGTCACAAATCCATCTCCCCACCTGTTCCCCATATCCCTCTTTCCTTTTTTTATTAGAAATGTGTCTATCTCCTTCTTGAAACCATTCAACGATTCAAATCCACCACGCTATGGGGCAGCGAGTTTCAGAAATTCACCATTCTCTCTGCGAGAAGTGGTTCCTCCTCATCTCAGTTTTAAATCTACCACCTCTCAACCTATACCTTGACTTCTTGTTTGAGATTGCCTCATAAGAGGAAACATTTGGTCTACATTTACTTTATCAATCCCATTTACAATTCTATATACCTTGATCAAATCTTTTCTTCTAAACTCCAGAGAGTACAAACTCAAACTGTTTAATCTCTCCTCATACATCAGTCCCTTCATCCTCAAAATTAATCTGGTGAACAAAGCTATGCATAAATAACTTGGCAAGTTCCTACAGTTGCAGTTATGAAGGTTTATCTTAAATGATAAATTAGGAATCCCATTGTGTTGCACATCATCAAAGTTGAAGAGGGTGTGAGAGAAGATAAGGCAAGTCAGAATGTTGTGATTAAGTGATCCTTTGACTTTAAAATTTACAGCATGTCAGAGGAACAGAAGACCAAAGACATATTCAGGTTCTGGGAAGCAGTGAGGTAAAGTCAGAAACAGTGCAATGAGCACTGATGTCAACACACAAAACGTCATGCTCTGCTCAGTGCTTTGACCAGTTCTATTCCTGACTTTGGCTACGCCGAAAGCAATGCAGCCAAAGTTAGCAACAAAATTAATCTGGATCCCATTGCTCTGTGGCACTGGCCTTTTAACATTTCTACTATTTGCATTACATACAATGAGAGATATTGAGATAACCAAACTGCAATGTTGGGTATGGTGAAGGAATTGATAAACTGTTCTACAAATCCACTTTGTAACCACATTATACAAATCCACTTTGTAACCACATTACATGCTAAAGAATTGCAATTCAAAGATCAGAAACTTGATAAATTTATCAGGAAAAGAAAGGACAGAATTAAGGGCCACTTTAACTGAGCCACATGGATCTTTGAAGAAATTTATATTGAAGTCTATAAGTTTTAAATAATAACTCATTCAGTAAGGTTCCCAGTGAGTCTGGGATTATTGGCTCTTTGACCCAGAAGGAACTTTAGGTTTAACCATTCTAACATGTTTCTGATATGAACTCAGATTCAGGATTGTGAAGGAATTCTTTCTCACATTTTGACCAAGGAAAAGAAACTGGAATGTTCAGGATAAAGGTGTGAATTAGTGTGTTAATGAGCTAGACTCAGAATTAATGAGTCAGCCATTGACATTGTTAACATAACAATCTGGGACAATAGGTTGTTTATAATTTTGTTTCAGCCAGTGTTTACAAATTACATGTTGGGTCAGGTTGTGTTTTTCTGTACAGTGCAAGGATTTGGGAGGGCAATAGCCAATTGAATTGGCAGCACTACAGGCCAACATCTCAGTCAGTGGATCAGAGAGTCAGAGTTTTACCATCCCGCCTGCCGTGGGAATCGTTGTGGGCACAACATGGACCATACAAAGGTCTGTTGACCTCGGGTGAGATTTTCCAGTCTTGGAGCAAATGCGGCTGGAAAATCTCACCCTCAGAAATAAAACTTTCCAATTCCTGTCTGTAAATGATATACTGGACCAAAGGACAACACTAACTCAATTGGGAAGCCAGCTGCAAAAAGCAGGCCTAGGTGTAGGCCGGAAACTATGAAAGGACCCAGCAAGATTTCAGACAGTGAAGTAAACCAGATGGCATGGTGGTTAGCACTACTGTCTCTCAGCACCAGGGACTTGGGTTCAATTCCCGGCTTGAGTCAGTGTCTGTGTGGAGTTTGCACGTTCTCCCGTGTCTGCGTAAGTTTCCTGCAGGTGCTCCGGCTTCCTCCCACACTCCAAAAATGTGTGAGTTAGATTGTTTGGACATGATAAATTGCCCCTGAGTGTCAGGGGGACTCGGATTGTTGTCAGTGCGGCCTCGATGGGCCAAATGGCCGCCTTCTGTTCTGTAGATTCTCTGATTCTGTTAACAGTAAAATAAAAGCAAAATACTGTGGACACTGGAAAATTAAGAAATTTCATTTGGACTTGAGGCTTTGGGTGGGATTTTCTGGCCATACCTGCTGGTGGGATCTTTTGTTCCCGACAACAGTGATCCCCTGCAAATTTGATGCTGGGGAGTCAGGCCCATGATTTTCCACGCAGTTACTTGGATAACAAAAAACATTGATCAGGCCAATGGAAACTATCTGTCATTTGACATGACATATCCTGTACTGCTCTTGTAAATGCAATTAAAACCCCAGAGAGTTTACCAAACTTTAATGATGAATAAGTAGCTCGTATGAAAGTCTCAACTGAATCGTTCCAATCCATCACTGCAGAGTTGCACTTCAATTGCAAATCCTCATAAACTCTTGGGGCAATAGGGAACATTAGTTTATTTTTAAAATTCAAAAAATTCCTGCTGACACCAGACCTAATAACCATGATGTGATTTACTGAATATGTGGCCTTTCATTGAATATGGTGTAGAATTCACCCTATATGTATACATATATAGCAACATTCTTATCAAAGATTAGAAGGATATTGCTGAATTGAATGCTTCCCATCAAGTATAGGAGAATTGTATCATCATCATTATTTTAAGGCATTGAGAAATGTTTAAAAAGTTCTTGAGACCATTATGATTATGAAGTCTCACCCTCGGGTTCTGATGCAATGGACACAGATGAAGAATGGAAATTGCAGAAAACCAGCCAATAGATTTTTTTTCAGAACAACCATAACCTGGCTTTGGTGTAACAACAAGTTGCAATGGGAAATTACACTTCTTTTATGGTTTGTTCCAATTGATTGTGCTTGTTGATAGGTTCTATATTAAAATTGTTTAAATCCCTCCATCAGTACAGAATGAAATCCTTGAATTGAAATGGAACGCGGAAAATCTTTTCTTCGGCAGTAAGAGATTAGGATCTGGATTGCATTGTCCGAGAGTGTGGTCAAGGCAGATTCAGTCATGAGTTCTAAAGGGAATTAGATCATTATCTGAGGAGGAAAAGTTTGTAGGGCTTTGGGGAGCAAGGTGGGGGACTGATACAAGCTGAGTTGTTCTTTGCTGAAAGGTGACACAAATATGATGGGTTGAATCCTCACCTTCTGTGTTGTAACCAATCTATGATTCTATGAATTCAATGAATCAACGTGCACCTGTGTAAAGGAGATGGATTGATCTATTTTTACATTATCTATTTGTGAGCTTATTTAGAGTTTTCTGCTTTCAGTTAAGCTGAATGGTAATGTTGGGTGCCAGTACAACTGTGTGCATGAATGGAACATCAAAAATGTTTTGCTGGTTTGAACTTGTGATTTGATTTGATTTATTATTGTTGCATGTATTGATATTTGGTGAAAAGTATTGTTCCTTGTGCGCTGTACAAACAGATCATAGCATTCATTGAGAAGGAAAGGAGAGAATGCAGAATGTAGTGTTACAGTCATAGCTATGGTGTAAAAGATCAACTTAGGTCCATTCAATAGTCTGATGACAGCAAAGAAGAAGCTGTTTTTGAGCTGATAAGTACATGACCCGACGGAAGAAAGTGGAAGAGAGTATGTCCGGTTGCGTGGGGTCCTTGAATATGCTGGGTACTTTTCCGAGGCAGAGGAAGGTGTAGTCAGTATCAATGGATGGGAGGCTGGTTTGAGTGATGGACTGGGCTTCATTCACGAACCTTCGTATTTTCTTGTGGTCTTGGCAGAGCAGGAGCCATACTAAGCTGTGATAGAACCAGAAAGAATGCTTTCTATAGTGCGTCTGTTGGTGAGTGTTGTAGTGCACATGCCAAATTTCCTTAGCCTCCTGAGAAAGTTGAGATGTTGGTGGGTTTTCTTAACTATAACGTCAACATGGAAGGACCAGGACAGGTTGTGGGCGTTCTGCACACCTAAAAACTTGAAGCTCTTGACCATTTTGACTTTGCCCCCATTGGTGTGGACAGGAGCATGCCCTCCACCAGGCTTCCTGAATTCGATGACTATCTCTTTCATTTTGTTGACATTGTTGACTACTGTACCTACCCCAACTCTCCTATATGTTCTGTCTCCCTTTGAGGTACATCTGCACAGATGCCAATCACCATTCAATGGCGCGCTCAAAGATCCATTCTTTCATGAACTATTATGTGTGCTAGGAGGCTTCGTACCCTATGCTGCTTTCATAGCTGGGCCCTTCGCAGATTCTCACTTTCAGCAGGCATTGTATGGTAGCAGCCATGTCATCTGCTTGATATTTACTTCTTCCCTGTTTAGCCTGAAGGTGTTGCATTCAATTATGTTGTTTTTGTGGCGGAAGCAGAGTTCCATCATACTTCAGCAACAACTTTTGTAACTTCTGTCATTTGATGCTACTTTAAAGTTTGAAGATTGGCTTCAAGTAGGTTTTGTAAAACAATCATTTCCCTTGATATTTGGAGCGAACAATATACCAAGATGTGTGGAAAATGCCATATCTCCAAGGGAGGCTATCTACCTAACTTGTTTCCTCAGGGATGCCATTGCTATTATTCATAAACTAATTAAGAAACCACCTCATGTCCTTGAAATAGTAAAGCACATAATGTTGCCAACTGCAGAAGAAATGAAACTCGTTATCTTGGATTGCTGAACCATCAAAGGAATTTCATGTCAGTTGAAACTATGATGTGTGATTTTTTAAGCCTTTTCAAGATGCCATGAGGAAATGAATATATAGCAAGCCGAGAGTTTGCATCAATCTACTATAACTGATTAATATAAGGATTCTCTGACAAGTGAGAGAGAACCTTGTTGCTTTAGTATGTTGAAATATTCCCTTTGGAGTACCAGATAAATTGTATAAATGCTGAGGTATTTTCCTTGGCTTCTCAGTTCTCTGCCTTGACAGTCTGTTTTGGTATGAGATAGTGTAGGCAGCCCTGTAGGAATCAAACGTCCATAAGACCTTCGACAGAAGCTCCAATATTTACTGAAGTCGTTTTCTTGAGCTGAGTTTAGTGAGGAATTATGTCAAACACTAAGGGAGATTTAACTCCATGGTGTGTGTGAAACAAGTCTGATTAAAAGGCTTGTCTGTCTGTTGAGCAGGAATGCCATTGGATAGACCATAGCCCAAGAGGAGACATAGGTTTGATGCATGTTGAGATTAGAGCCTTCCCGAGTAGGTAGAGCTTGATTAGGAGGTGTTATGTGTCAACTGGTAGCTACCACAAAAATAAAAGTAATGAGGTGCCACACTAGTGGATTACAGTAAAACACGATGCATGTTTATTAAGATATTGCTTATTCCAGGTTTAAGCTGGAAGAGCCCCTCTCTGCTTACATCACTACAGATCATGTGACATGAGACTAGAAAAGATTCAACCACTTTAAATACACAATGTCCCTCCCCTTTTACTTCTTTTGTCCCCAAACGGCAACTTTTCCCAATGTTTCAACAACGGACCCAATTAAACATCATTATTTCCCATATATATAATTAAGAAGAATGTCTATCAGATGGACATTCATTTCTTTTGGGTTGCACTAGACATTCTGGAATTTAGCAACTTGAATCCTCCAAAGTTTCCTTCTTTTTCTTCTGTTAGTAATTCTTCATGTGAAACTATTTCAGTATCAGTTTCATTGGTGTTGAAGATTCTTCAGAAACAATAAATGATTTTGTCTCTGTGGTTAGCTCTTGTTCAGATGTATTATTATTTAACATTTCTGATGTAAATATTTTTGGTGATTCTTCAGTGTTTTTACTTCTTGAGGCTAATGCCTTGATGGTATGATGTTACCAAACTCTCTCATCGTTTGTCTGTATGGTGTAAGAAACTGGATCTGTTTTTGTTAAAATAACAGCAGGTACCCATTTTTCTTTGGTAGTTTAACTTCTTGCCAGTACTTGTTCTCACTGAATAAAAACTCTCTTTTTACAGTTTTGTTCTCTCCTAGCAATCTGTGATTTTTATTCCTGAAGTATCAGCTGGAATCAAAAGATCAAATTTTGTTCTAAGTTTCCTTTTTAAAATCAGCATCACTGAGTTCTGTGTTGCTGTGTGCACAATGTTCTTGTAGGATAACAAGAATTTATTTTCTCATCTTTATGATGTCCCTTGGACCTTTGATGCCTTTATGAGTGTTTTAGTGATTGTACAAATCATTCAGCCAATCCATTCGTTACTGGATAGTACAGAGACACTTTGATGATGTATTGGACACCATTTCCTTTCAAATGGTCTTCGAACTCTTTTAAAATAAACAGTGTAACATTGTCCCTTATGATTTGCTGAGGTCTACCAAATCTCAGCAAATACTTCATCCAACTTTTCGTAGCCTGCCCTGCTATTATGGATTTCATAATCACTACTTACGGCCATTTAGAATGTGCACCTACCAACACTAGGAACATGTGTTTTCCTATTGAGTCAGCGTAATCAATGTGAACTCTGCTATGGCAGTTTTGGCCATTTCGATGGATTTAAGGGTTGCAGTGGTGGAGTGTTCCTTGATTTTGTACTGGACTGCCGTTGTCCACTTTCTCTAATCCTGGCCACTAAAAATAATTATGTGCCAGTTCCTTTATTCTTAGCACACCTGAATGTCCCTTGTTTAGTTGTACATGGATTCTTCCATGCAAACACGGAGGAATAGTCACTCACATTCCCTGTAGTAAAGCTCAACATGGGGATGTTGAGGAGAAATTGCAGGGGTGTGAAGACATTGGAAGGAGATCAGTTCAGGGAAAAAGGAGGGGGATGTGTGGGAGATCTCATGATTTCTGTAGGGTGTTAGGGCGATGGAACTGTGCCTGGGGAAATATTCCAATGCGGGAGAGGTTGGGAATTGTTTTGTAGAATAGCTAAGTGGGAAAAGAGGAAACACTCACGTTCCCCTTGATCCACAAGCAGTGCTGAAAAGTCTATTATAATGTAACCAATGATAACATTGGAATCTGTTATCATGTAACCAATGGTAACATACTGTGAGGGTCAGTTGACCTAGTATAAATAGAAAGCAGATGGGGATTGTGGGGTGGTGTGGTCTGAGTGTTGGTAGAATGAAGTTTCTTTATTAAACTTTTTTCTTTGATCTACTTTCTGAAGTTAGTTGCTTGCAATTGAAGATCCTTACCACTGGATGAACAATGAACTGATGGATTAGTCCTGTTCCGCTTCCTCCTTGTTAGATTTTACCAGGCTTGGTAAACCCAGCCAATTTGGACAAAAACAGAAGTCTTGTTCAAATGAATGCACACAGTTTCCTGAAAGAATTTCAGTGACCAACTTGTCTCCTGAGTGCAAATTAATCACCCACCCTCATCTTGTATCTGCTAAAACTGGAAGTCATTTTTTTGAAGATGGTTGGGTTCCTGTTTCAGAATTTTAACACTTTATTTTCTCACATGATCCAAACCCACTCATTTTTATGAATTAAAATTTCTCCTCAGTTAAAATCTGGAAAGAACTACTAAGACTTTAGGGACAGCCTAAGTCATACTGTTCGTTATTTGTGGCATTTGTTTTTGCTTCTTTGTAATATTTTTCATTTAAATAAATTCAAGAATATGCTGGCCAAGCTCTGTGCAATTATTAATCCTATGGCAGACTTTTCTTTTCAGCTCTGTGATGATACTGTGTCTTTAAGAAATGTTTCTTGTGAAAAATATGTTGAAAATTCAATTCTGGTTTACAGTGCTGATTCATCTGCTCCAGGCAGCCCACGTGCTGAGAATGCAGCAGAATAATTGATCCTAGATCGAAAAATATGGGTGGCTGGAAAGCCATAAGGCATAGAAAACCTGCAGGAGAAACTGCCTATGACGTTCTCGCCTAATCGCCTTCTACTCACTGCGGTGGCACTCATACTTAGGTGGCACAGTAGCACAGTGGTTAGCACTGCTGCTTCACAGCTCCAGGAACCTGGGGTCGAAAACCCAACTCGGGTCACTGTCTGTTGGAGTTTGCACATTCTCCCCGTGTCTGCACGGGTTTCCTCCAGGGGCTCCGGTTTCCTCCCAAGTCCAAAGATGTGTGGGTTAGGTTGATTGGCCAGGCTAAATTGCCCCTTAGTGTCCCGGGATGTGTAGATTAGTGGGTAAAATATGTAGAGATACACAGATAGGGCCTGGGTGGGATTGTTTTCGGTGCAGACTCGATGGGCTGAATAGCCTCTTTTGCACTGTAGGATTTCTAAGGTTTCTATGGTTTCTATTTACATGATACCATCAGAAAAGGGGACTGGAAAATGCAGTGTAATCAGACATGCAGTAGATTTCCTATGGAATATGGGTCAATCAACAAGTGGACCTTATGAATCCTGATGTGTGAGCGAGGGTAGAAATTGGATGGATGGTTTCCAGTTGGTCATATTTCATATGTGAGACTAGATGGTGAATGTTAACAGACTGCTAGGGTTGGAGGAAGCAGTGGCAGAAAGCAATCTTCTCCTCACTCAACATTTATGCTGGAAGATGCTTCGGGGTCCAAACCCTGGCTGACCTTTTTCTCTCTTTCTGGCCTAGTATGCTGAGACCAAATATAACAGCCTTCACTATCTTCCTGATGTTGGGAAACTCAGGATAAAAAAGGGGATCATGCTTGTTCACGTTAGTTGATTACTAAAATTTATCACCGATCACGTCACATATAAACTTTCATAGCATACAGAATTCCTACAGGATAGAAGGAGGCCATTCAGTCCATCAACTATGTACCAACCACAATCCCACCCAGGCCCTATTTCCGTAATCCCCCTGACACTAGGTCATTTAGCATGTCTAATCAACCGAACCCACACATCTTTGGATTGTGGGAGGAAACCGGAGCACCTGGAGGAAACCCACACAGACGTGGAGAAAAAGTGCAAACTCCACACTGACAGTGACCCAAGGGCAGAATTGAACACATGTCCCTGGCGCTGTGAGACAGCAGTGCTAGCCACCATGCCACCTAAACACTGTGCCGTCCTTGAGATTATTTTTAAACCTCAGCTTTTCTCTATCCTGGACTTAATATAATCAAGTTGATTCTTACATATGTTAATTCTCGGTTTAGGTTTCGTCTTGATTTTTTTCTCATAATCATCTATCATTATTTTGATTATCCCCTATTTGTGCTCTTGTCCGCTGTGATCTGAAAATTGGAGTTTTTCATAAAACTAGGACACTGTAGAATATGCAAGCATATCGTCGAATCATACAGTGCAGAAAGAAGCCCTTCGGCCCATCGAGTCGGCACCCTCAGCTGTATCTGCAGCTAAATAGTGTTGGCAAATGACTAGTGATGTCACTGATTTATTAACTTTATATACGTGGCAGAAAGAATTGCAACTGCATTATCCAGTCCTGAATAAAAATTTATGGAATTAAGAATGGGTGTTTAGATGAATGTATATTCCAGATTTCAATTTGAAGCTTCTAAACTTGTTGTTTTAAAATCTGCAGCAGCCAAAATATTGTGAAATGCTACCTTAACTCACTGGATATGCATATAGTAATTAATTACCTGCTAAATTATTTGCAGCAAGGTTAGCTCTCTTTCAGAAATACAGGGATATGCTGACAGTAATGACTTGAAACGGTTCATTGAAGTCCTCAACACTCTCTATGGACCTCAATCTCTTGGGAGTTCCACCCTCCTGAGTACAGATGGTACAACTCTCATTACAGAGAGGGGTCAGACCCTGCAGAGATGGGCTGAACACTTTGAAGCCGTCCTCAACCGACCGTCATCTATTAACAATGAGGCAATAGACAGGATTCCCCAGGTCGCTATCGACAGCACCCTGGATGACCCACCGGTAGTAGCCGAAGTCACGAAAGCTATCATCCAGCTATCCAGTCCAGGGGCAGACACTATACCCGCAGAGATCTACAAAGCTGCAGGTCCTGTACTTACAGAGAAGCTCACTGAGTGGTTCCAGTCGTTTTGGAAACAAGGATCCATTCCTCAGGAACTTAAAGATGTTTCCTTCGTACACCTCTACAAGAGAAAGGGCAAACGGCAAATATGCAACAACCACTGAGGAATTTCGCTGCTCTCCATTGCAGGAAAACCCTTGCAAGAGTCCTGCTAAATCATCTGGTCACTCATCTGGAGCTGGGCCTGCTTCCAGAGTCACAGTGTGGCTTCCGCAAAGGTCGCGGGACTACTGGCATGATTTTTGCTGTGCGCCAACTTCAGGAGAAGTGTCAGGAGTAGAATCACAAGCTCTACACAACCTTTATTGACTTCGCGAAAGCCTTCGACACTGTCAGACAACAAGGCTGTGGAGGATCATGTCAAAGTTCGGCTCCCCCCCCCCCCCCCCCCCCCCCCCCGCAAATTTATTCAGATGGTACACCAGTTCCATGATGGCCAGAGTACTGGATGGCGGAGAATCCTTTAAGGCATCCCCACTCGCCAATGGCGTCAAACAAGGCTGTGTGCTCGCACCCACACTGTTCAGCATGATGTTTATTGCCATGCTGAATGATGCCTTCCAGGACAGTGTTGTTGGAATCAGCCTCAAGTACAGAGTGGATGGGAAGCTCTTCAATCTGAGGTCCTCGTCAACGATGATGGATGAACAACAACAACCTGCCAAATTATTTGCAGCAAGGTTAGCTCTCTTTCCCTCTCCACAATGTGACTTCCATTCCCCTTTCTGTGTTCTCAAGGGTTATTCCTGAATCTTTGCTCAACTCTTGTGTTTTCTGTTTTCATTTCATATTTTTAGAATTGTAATTTTCCAATTCACAGAAAATCATATCTGCAAACCTGATTTAAAAATAGTACATGCAAGTGTTTGCTTTTACTGTAAAATCTGCAACTATAGTCCAGCATCATGTTGACATTGTTTCATATTAAAGTAATGCTCAACACTGCACATTACTAATTACATTGAGTCAGGGTGGTTATTTAGCAGGTGACAAAACAAAACACAAATCTTCTCAAACTTTGAACCTGAAAAGGATGGAACAGGGTATTTTCTATATGGTGAATTGATAGAAACAGAGAAAGTCCAAAGGGAATTAGAGGTATCCAGCTACATAACTCATTATTTTCTGTATGTGTTTACATTTTAATCAAAAAAGGCAAATGGAATGCAGATCTTTAAATCTCGAGGACTGGAATACATAGGTACACGTCATCCTTCAGTTGTACAAATCTCTGGTTCGATCACATCTGGAATACTGTGAACAGTTCTGAGTGCCACACATCAGGAAGAAAATGTTGGCTTTGGGATGTGCCATCTAGATCTACCCGTACTTCAAATGTTGAGGGAAGAGATTACATCAAGTCAGGTTGTATTTTCTGGAATTTAAAAGATTAGGGGTGTTTGATCAAAATGTTTCAAGACGCAAAGAGTGTAATAGCATGAGGTAACAACGAAGAGGTTGCTTAAATCACAAAGGTGATTTATTTAACAGACAAGAAGTAAAGCTACATACAGGCACAGCAACTACAACACAAGTCTTCACTCGTTGACACTGAGGGCACTTCGCTCCCTGGGACCTACACGCCTTTTCCCCATTGCCTGTGGTTGACATGATTCCATTCAATAGGCCCCAGGTGGGCCAATGACCCTCGAATGATTGCCCCTTGAAGGAGCCATGCTACTACATCCCTCCTCCCTCAAGCCCCTCAATAAATAATGGGATAATAACAGGTATTTACAATAACAACTATTTACAATAAGCGCTGAGCCACAAGAGGGTGATATGGCAGAATCCTTCATAAAGTCAGTCTAACAGGTGATTCCGAGATCTGGTGTAATGCCTCAGTTCTCCAAAAGGATTTTTCACTAACAGGCTAGTGGTGTTATTAGGAACAGATGGTTGTTCAAAAATCTCCAAAGATGCTTTAGTAGCAACACCCTCTCCAGTTTTCTCTGAGGCAACAAGAGAGGCTTCTTATGAAACAATTGGTTCCATCATTTCTGGCCCTGATGAGGAAGTGTTAGTAATAATCACTAGATCCTCTTGCTTAGCTGTCAAGGCTGCAGCCTCTCTCCTTATATGATCGATGTGTTTTCTCACCTCCAAAGATGTGCGGGTTAGGTTAATTGGCCATGCTAAATTGCCCCTTAATGTCCTGGGTTGTGTAGGTTAGATGGATTAGTTGGTAATATATGGGGATAGGGCCTGGGTGGGATTGTGGTTGGTGCAGACTCACTGGGCCGAATGGCCTCTTTCTGCACTGTAGGGTTTCTATGATTTCTATTTCTCTCCCTTGCAGGCTCACTGAATAAGATATGGACTCAGACCTCGCTACAATTCTCTTCGGTAACCATACTAGTCCAACCTCAAAACTCCCGACAAAAACTAGACTGTTGGATTTGAAAGACCTGTCACCTTTTGTCAAGTCATGGTATTTCTTTTGCCCAGCTTGCCTCCCCTCCACCCTCCCTTCCAAATTGGGGAAAACCAGGTTTGAAGACATCACCCCATCAACAGTTCAGATGGCATTACCCTGGTGGTAATGTGGGGAATGGTGTTGGAATTTGGCCAGATTGACCTACCTGGCTGTTATTTCATCATGGATTTGAACGTTTGCACTGCTGTTCTCACTGGGCCATTTGAAGCCAGGTGAAAGCGGGCTGTGCAAATGTGCTGGATGCTATTGGTCTATACAAAATGTTGGAATTTTTCCCCTGTAGAGGTGGTGCTGTTATCTGAAACTATAACCTCTGGGAGGCCATGTATCACAAAGATCTGTCTTAATTTTTTGATGGTGGCTGCTGAAGTCTCTGTATGCATTTCTTGGATGTCTAACCACTTAGGATGGGTGTCCATCACTACTAATATTGTCCCTCAGAAAGGTCCAGCAAAATCTATGTGCAATCTTTTCCAAGGACAGCCTGGTCATTCCCAGGGGTACAGTTGAGCTGCAAGCAGCAGGGTCTGTTGTGATTAGCAAAAGTCACAGTAGCGAACCAAACTTTCGATGTATTTTTCTATACCCAGCCACCAGATGTAGGTTCTGTCTAGCATCCTCATTTTGGTAAATCCAGGATGTGCGCCATGTGGTTCCTGTAGTAGTAGCTCCCTTGCTGGTGGTGGTACCACTATTCAAGACCTCCAAAGCAAGACCCCATCTTTGCGACTGAGTTAGTTCTCCCTCAGTTGGTAGAGTTGGAGTTGCTTCAATTGGTAGTACAGTGGGTAGCACTGCTGCTTTATAGCACCAGAGACCCTGGTTCGATTCTTAGCTTAGGTCACTGTCTGTGTGGAGTTTGCACATTCTCCCCGTGTCTGCGTGGGTTTTCTCTGGGTGCTCCGGTTTTCCTCCCACGTTCTGAAAGACGTGCTGGTTAGGTGCATCGACCCGAGCAGGCGCTGGAATGTGGTGACCAGGGGAATTTCACAGTAACTTCATTGCAATGTTTATGTAATCCTTACTTGTGACTAATAAATAAACTTTACTTTATAACGCTGTCCACTTAACTTTTGGCAGGACAATGTCCCTCTGAGTCCAATTCTTCATATGATTCAAAGATACAGGCAAGGTATCTAAGAAATTTAAAGCTAGGACAATCTCCTGAGGCATCACGATTGGAGCCACAGCCCGACAAAGCAGGAGTTGACTCAGAGCCTCAACATTGGCAATCCAAGTCCCCGGCCAGTGTTGAAAAAGATAATGATAGGTAGCCACAAGCAGAACCCACTCTTGCACCCTAGGCAAAGCAATAGGTGGAATTGGTGTATCTTCACAAAGCGATCCCACTAATGGCTCATGACGAATAATGATGGTAAAATGACGACCATAAGTATATTGTTGAAATCTTTTCACCCCATACATGACTGCTAAGCCCTCTTTTTCAATTTGCGAATATCTTCTTTTCTGCATCAGTTAACGTCTGGGAAATGAAGGCGATAGGTCGGTCAGTGCCACCTTCCATTTTGTGTGATGGGACGGTGCCTATCCCATAGGACAAAACATCTCAAATTAAGATGATCTGTTTGTCTGGATCAAAGTGAACTAGTAAATTGGATGATTGTAGAGCCATCTTAGCCTTTTCGAAGGCTCATTTTTTGCGTCATACCAGTGCTGGTTTTTATTTTAGGAGATTGGAGCAATATTAATGCCTTTGCACTAAGTTTGGCATAAATCAGCCGTAATAGTTGACCATATCTAGAAATGATTTTAATTCTGTTACATTTCTTGGCGCAATACCACCTGAATGCTTTTACCTTTTCTTGTAAAGAGTGTAGACTTTTGGCATTAACTTTAAACTCCAAATATGAAGTTCACTGGCCTGAAAAGTGCACTTGTCCCTTTTCAGTCTTATACCAGCATCTCTAAACCTCTTCAGGACTTCCTCCAGATTGGCCAGATGCTCTTCCTATGAAGTCCCCATCACCAGAATGTCACCCAAATACACCCTGATTTTTGGAATTTCTTGCAGCGAATTCTCTATTGTTCATTCGAAAATTGCACATGCAGATGGAATGCTAAAAAGCAACCTTGTATACTGGAAAAGACCCTTGTGTGTGTTGATTGTTGCATATTTTCTGGAGTCTTCCTCTAACTCAAGTTGAAGATAAGCCTGGCTTAAGTCAGGCTTTATATATGTGAGGCCCCCCACACCAGCTTTGCATAAAGACCTTCTATCTTAGGTATTGGATATCTGTCAAGTTGAGATGCTTGGTTTATGGTGTGTTTATGATTGCACAAATCCTGAAGATGTGGTTTGGCTTTAGCGCAGGAACAATGGAGGCCAACCATTCAGAGAACTGCAGTGACGTTATAACTCTTAATTCCTCCAAACATCTTGATTCAGCTTCGACTTTCTGGTGGAGAATGGATGGAACGGACCAAGCTCTAAAAAATGTAGGTCGGGACTTGGGGGTTCACATAGATTTTGGCCTTGGCCCCTTGTATTGGACCACGCCCATTTTGAAAAATGTCTCTGTGCTCGCAGAATTTCTTGAAAGTTGCCATCAGTAATTTATCAGTTTTGCAGCCAATTTAGCTTTATCTGTCATGACCAATCCCATCCCATGAGGCTTGGCCTCTGACCTTTCACAACTATCATGGGTAATTGAGCGGATTGGTGTTGAAAGCGAAGCAGTTGTGGTGCCTAATATCTTGAGGGTTCCTCCTGTATAAGTGACTAGCTGGGCAGTTATACTGCTTAACATAAGGTGCTGGGCTGCTCCTTGTAAGTACCCATAGGTTTGTTTACCCATCATCGTGGCAGAAGCACCTGTGTCAACAGTGGTCTGTTCATCATAAAGACTATTTCAATGGGAAACATCTTGCTCAACTTAACCATGTTTAATTCTCAAGTCTTGGATTCTTCTGAATCTTCCTTTACTTTATCCACTGGACTCAGGGAGTTTTCTTTTTAAACTCTGCCTGGCTGGGCACTGCCCTTGAATATGGCCCTTCCTGTTACAATTGTAGCAAAATCTTTGCAATTGCACCTGTCCAGAGGATAATCTCCCTTACACCTGTAGCATTCATCAAAATTCCTGGACTGACAGCCCATCTTTTTCCTTTGTTTCTGTCCATGCTCACATTCCCAGGATCTCTGTTCAACCTCCTCTGTGCCTGTCACTCAAGATCGTCATCTAGCAGCTGTTTCCCTCCCAAGTTAATTCACCCCACCTTCCTCTACTCTATAGCTTGAAAGCACTCTTTTTGGAATTTTTGGTGGCTTGAGCAAATTCTATTGCTTTGTCCAGGGATATTTTTGTTTTGGCTATTAGTTTCCTTTGAATATTCAGGCTGTTAATGCCGCAGACCAAACAATCGCCTAACATGTCACTCAAAGAAGAGCCAAATGCACAGTGCTCAGCCATTTGACAAGGTCTTGCTACAAATGCAGAAGTTGTCTCCCCTGGGTCTCTGTCGGCTGAATTGAATTTATGGCATTGCAACATAATAGAGGATCTGGGGTTGTGATGTTCTTTCACTAATGTCACTAACTGGTCAAACGACTAGGTATCCAGAGTATCTGGAGAGATTCAACTTCTAATGCTGGGGACCGCATACTATAAGCAGGATAACCTTTTGTTAATCTTCCCCAGTAATATCATTAGTGGTGAAAAAGTACTGAAGCCTCACAATGTATTGATCCCAATCTTCAGTTCCTGGTCAAAAGAATCGAATTTTCCTATTAGTGACATTATTTTTCACTCATTGTTCCTGCAGAGACCTCTTCTCTTTTTGTCTCTGGGGATCTTTGATGACACACCCTTCCCCCTCAAATTCTGAACTGTAATTCAACTTACTCTTGTTGCCAGTGTGATAGAGCGAGGTATCAATGAGAATGTTGCTTAAATCACAAAGGTGGTTTACTGAACAGACACAAAGTAGAATTATATATGCTACATAAACTGCAACACAAGTCTTCATTCCTTGACTCCCCGCTCACTGAGGATCCCTCGTCACCGGGACCCACACACTTTCCCCCCCATTGGCCGTGGTTCACGTGCTTCCATGCAAAAGGCACCAAGTAGACCATGTGACATGCAATGATTCCTCCTGAAAGGGGCCACATCACCACACAGGGTAAATATAGAGAAACTATTTCCATTGTTTAGGGAGACTAGAGAGCATGGTCTAAAAATTAGAGCCAGATCTTTCAGAAGTGAAATTAGGACATACAAACAAAGGGTGGTATAAGTTTGCAACTCTCTTCTGCAAATAAAGTTGCTAGATCCATTATTAATTTGAAACTGAGATGTTAAATATTTGCTAAACAAAGGTACTGAGGGATAAGGGCAATGCCATGCACTGTATCACTCTATTGATTTCCATTGTCTCCTCCACCTCCACAGTAGTGATGACTACTGGAGGGTCATGCCTGATTCTCTATCTCTTCCTCGAGTTTTGCACTATTCTGCAAGGATAGAAAGCAGAGAATTATGGGTATAAGAAATGGAATCTGTTGTTATGTAAGGGTGACATTAGTGGAGGGTGACTGGTGATTGTCTCTTTAAAGATCAATCTGCAGACTAAGGGTCGCATGATCCAGGGAGCAGGGTGGGGGATTCACCTTGGTAAACTTGGGCTTCTATACTCAGAGTCATCTTAAGTGCTGATTGCAACCTCTGTATAATTTTAACTTGTCAATAAACGAGTTGTATTTTCCCCAAACTGTGAATGAGCATCTTTCCAGTGACTGTAAGGGATGGACATGAGATGGGAATTATGATATAGGTGAATGTCAGTAATGGCTGGTCAGATGGGGCTATGTGAGAGATACTGAGAGGTGGAGATGTAGACTTGCACGTACCTTGGTCAATGGAGTGCTGTGCTGGAGATT
This sequence comes from Carcharhinus amblyrhynchos, assembly GCF_965287045.1. NCBI lineage: Eukaryota > Metazoa > Chordata > Chondrichthyes > Carcharhiniformes > Carcharhinidae > Carcharhinus > Carcharhinus amblyrhynchos. The sequence continues at coordinate 154,720,906 of NC_137324.1, forward strand.
GCTGGCGCAGTCTTAGTGTGGTGGTTGGTACTTGAATGCGGGATTCCACTCATCTTTCCTGCCCTGCTAAAACATCAAACTCCTGATATCTGATTGGCCTGTGAAAATCTAAGTGAAAGTTTTTCTTTCTATTTTTAAACTGCTAAAAATTTATCACAAAATAATTTTAAGGAGAATGTTCTAAGTTTACCAAGCAGCACACTGTTAGGGTACCAGATCAGAAACCTCGAGGTACATTATGAAGTCAAACGAGACTCCCAACAATTTTTTCTATTTTGGCATAAATGTAAAGAAAGGATGCTTCACCTCAGAAATAATTCCACTTAAAAAAAGGGATTTAAAAAAGTCAAAACAAGCTTTATTTATAACACAATTTAAGTACATAGAACATAGAACAGTACAGCACAAACAGGCCCTTCGGCCCACAAGTTGCGCCGATCACATCAACACCTACCAATCCATAGACCTATCTATAACTCCCAATCCCACTAAATCCCATATACTCATCCAGAAATCTTTTAGAAGACCCCAGCGAGTTCGCCTCCACCACCACTGACGGCAGCCGATTCCATTCACTCACCACCCTCTGAGTGAAAAACTTACCCCTAACATCACTTCTGTACTTGCCTCCCCGCACCTTAAATCTGTGTCCTCTCGTAGCGACCATTTCAACCCGGGGAAATAGCCTCTGAGAATCCACCCTATCTATTCCTCTCAACATTTTATAAACCTCTATCAGGTCACCTCTCAACCTTCGTCTCCCCAGGGAGAAGAGTCCCAGCTCCCTCAACCTATCTTCATAAGGCATGCCTCCCAATCCAGGCAACATCCTTGTAAATCTCCTCTGTACCGTTTCAATAGCTTCTACGTCCTTCCTATAGTGAGGCGACCAGAACTGCGCACAGTACTCCAAGTGAGACCTGACAAGGGTCTTATAAAGTTGCAGCATTACCTCCCGACTCCTAAACTCAATCCCTCGATTAATGAAGGCCAGTACACCATACGCCTTCTTGACCACATCCTCCACCTGCGAGGCCGATTTAAGAGACCTGTGGACCCGGACCCCAAGATCCTTCTGCTCTTCAACACTACTAAGACTCCTGCCCTTGATAGTGTACTCGTTCATCCCGTTGGTCCTGCCAAAATGGACGACTACACATTTATCCGCGTTGAAGTCCATCTGCCACTTCTCTGCCCAGTCCTGCATCCTATTTATGTCCTGCTGCAACTTCTGACATCCTTCCAGACCATCCACAACACCACCGACCTTCGTGTCATCGGCGAACTTACTAACCCATCCCTCCACTTCCTCATCTAGGTCATTTATGAAAATGACAAACAGCAAGGGTCCTAGAACAGATCCCTGGGGCACTCCACTGGTGACTGACCTCCATGCAGGAAAAGACCCATCCACAACCACTCTCTGCCTTCTGCAGGCAAGCCAGTTCTGGATCCACAAGGCCAAAGCCCCTTGGACCCCATGCCCTCTCACCTTCTCAAGAAGTCTTGCATGGGGTCTCAAGAAGTCTTGCAAGTATAACTCTAACAAAATGAAACGCTTTAACTCTTAACTGTTGAACAATCTTTAAAAATGAAAAGAAACAAACTTAACTTCTAACTTATTGCTACCCAGTTCCAATTTAGCAATGTTTCTCTTTTGAACTTCAATCCCGCTTTAAAAATAGTTAGCAAATCCAGGCATATTTTGGTTTGACTTGGTTTAACAGCTTTGGAGTTGCCAGAGAAATTTTATAGAAAGAGAGCTACTTGTCGACTTCTATCTTTAAACAGCCGTCTCCAGGAACTGAACTCAGAAAGCTATTTTTCTCAGCCTCAAACCTATCTCCTTCCATTTCTAGTATCACAAGACTATATGACCCTGTATACCTAACTTATCTTTCCATTATTTTAATCAAGAAAACACTCCAAGGGTCTTACTGTTTTGTAAACAAAATATAATTAAGCCTTCTGCAAAATAAACACTTGCATGGCTAAAAGGAGTAACTATCCTGCTTTCCAGCCTCTGCTGTATTCTTTCCAAAGAAACGAACTGTTTGCAACAAAATATTGCAGCCCCTTCTTAAACACAGGATATATTAATAGCACAGTATCATCAGAGCATTGTCAAGGAATGAATAACTAATTTTGTGTTTCAGCATTTGAATTTTTCCCTTGTCAAGTACCTATGTTTTGTCACTTTATGGTAAGGATTGTTTGTTGGATATATTTATCATTTAAAATGCAGCCAACTACAAGGAGTTCTCACCTAAAGGTATTATTGCATTACTGAAAATTGTGATTTTAAATGAAATGACTATAATCGTAGGTTCCTTGAGGAATTAACATTAAAGCCAGAATTAAGTTCCTTTGGACCGGATATTTCTTGTTGAAATGCTGTAGCGTACATGTGCACCACTGTTGTTCCTAGCTGAAATAACTTTCACAATAAAATACACCACTAACTATGAAATAAGTACTATATACAATATAATGCTTAAAATAATTGCAGTACACTCACATACAGAATCATACTTTTAGGTTGACGAGGCTCCATCAAGTGGCAAAAGCTGGTTGTGCAGAAGTCCACTCTCAGCCACTAGGTGGAGCTCAGGACTTCAGTGGGAGCTCAGCAGCAATGACCAGGAATGAGGCCAGCGGAAGATCTAGGAGCAAAACTGTCCATAGAATCCAGCAGCAAAACCACCAGCAAGGGCCAGGAGTGAAGCCATGAGCCAGGAGTGGACCAGGGAGAGCAGACCATACGGAACCATGGTGAGAACAGAGGCATGGAATGGAAGACAAGAAGCCTTCTTGGGAGCAAAGCTGGTGGCACTGCTGGGAGACAAGACCAGCAGTAGGAAGAACTGGAACTAATAACAAGAGTGCAAGTGCTGCAGGAAAGGTTATGTGAGCGGGCTGGTCACAGAAGAGGAAGCCTATGGCAAATGATGTTAAAGTCAAATCGTCAACATTAATTGGATATACTTAAAAATATATTAATGAAATTAAAGCAAAACAATACTTTAACAACACGTTTCTATGTTCATTTTAAATTAACATTTTAATATATCTATGTAATCTGTTTGAAAATAGTGTCTTTGAGCATGTTATCAACATTTGCATTGACAATGCATTTTTAAATTACTTGGGTAGAGGTAAATCCTTCGTTGAAGTAATTAGTTTCATTTGAACAGCTCACTGAAATGGACATGATTTGATTTCTATTTGCATAGTTAAACCTCAAGGCAACAAGCTCTGAGGGAAGGCTTCCTCTGTTTCATATGGAATAGTTGTAAAAACGTAGCAAAAAGCAAATCTCCCCTTTTTCTGCAGGTAAGCCATCAATATGTTGCTCTGGCAATCCACTGTTTGTAGGCCCAATTAATGTGCCAATATTTGCTGACAAAAGGTAACACAGAGTAGGTCCTGCTTTCATTCATGTGACTTCTACTTGAGTCTGGATGCTGATGTGCTGGACTTGATCACTTTGCTCTCCAGGTAGCTGTAAGTGCTGGGGAACATATTTCCAGATCTCTGTCTGGTGTTAATAGAAAGTTGTTCTTACATTATTCAGTAATCCCTCCTGTAATGTAAGTTGTGGCTTGAAGAGGGAAGGATGACCAGGTTGAGTACCAGTACCTTAGTAGCTGTGGACCAGGAACAGGACTGGGTCTTGGTAAAATGGATGTTGTTCTAATGGATAAGTAATTATCAATGGAGAAGAAAACGAAAAAGGATGTCTGCCAATGAAGGGAAGGGAAATGGCTGGCAATAGGAGTGAAAAGAATGTCAGTGAAATGGAAAAGAAGAGATGAACAGAGAAGCTGGGAGGACAAGATTTTGGGAGGGAGGGGAGGAGTGTCGCTTGATCTTGAAAGAATGGGAATAAAGGATTATGGGTTGGAGGAAGAGCACCAGGTTCAACGGATAGTTGGGGGGTGACAAAAGTACTAGGCAGAATTGAGGGTAGGTGGAAATAGAATGGTGTATGAACTGCGCAAATTGGAAAAAAATAAATTGTCTCTGAAAAACCAGGCATTTAGTGCATTAGGGAGTTACCATAAACTGGATCTGGAAGGGGTACATTGCCTTTATGAACAATGTTGAAGGGGAATAGGTGTGGTAGGATGTTGGAGAATGCAACAATTGCAATACCACTTGATAAGTCATGATCTGTTTAATCAGTTGAAAACTAAAGTGACACTGTTGTAAATATTAGGATCGATGAACTGTGAAGTGTGAAATTTTCAGTCGGGACCGGAATGTATAAATTGTAATGTGAAACTTCTAAACTTTCCATGAGTGTGTTCTCACAGATCCTCCCTGAAGTGCACCAACAATTTTCTCCCTTTAATTTGGACTTTATCCTTGTTGATTTGAGGTACATATGAACTGAAAGGCATTTTCCATTGCAAGTGCTGGAACCTGAAACAAAAATAGAAAATGCTGGAGAAACTCAGCAGGTCTGACAGCCTCTGTGGAGAGAGAATAGAACCAACGTCTCAAGTCTGGATGACCATCTATGATGAACATCCAGACTCAAAACGTTGGCTCTATTCTCTCTCCACAGAGGCTGTCAGACCTGCTGAGTTTCTCCAGCATTTTTGTCTTTGTGTCTGTGGCATTTTCCAGTTGCCTTGCTGAGAATGACAATGCCGTCGTTCCAGGGTCTTTCAGTGCGCTTTTGTGAGGTCTCCCATTGCCTCTTCCTTAAGGTCCTTGTGTATGGACCCTTTTGAGAGTTGCCCTCTATCTCGGATCTCCTCCAATATTCCTGTCCATTGTCCTTTGATTCTTCTTGTGGTTGCTACTTTAAATGCATTGCATATTAAATATTTAACATTCTAAATGCATTATTATTTTAAGACTGTCATATTTTCTCAATGAGGTGTTGGCAGTTGCTCATCCTCTATGCTTTCCTGTGTTTTTGAAGTTTTGGGGTGAACCTGCTTCTTCTCCTTTGAACCTCTTTTTAAAACTTCACTTCTTTTTACTAATGCAAAGTTTTTCAACGATCTCTGCAGCTTTCTTTTTCTCTGGCCAGTTGGAGAGCCCTTTCTTTTCCATTTGATGTGCTTTTTTTCTGTCAATTTCACTGGAGACCCAGCATTTTTGAGGTCCAAGGGGCCATTATTTTGTAAGTTTTATAACAGTTTTGTAGAAAACAGGTTGGGGACTTCACCACAAAACTTCAGAACTTCACTGATTGCAGTCCCTCAGTGCAGGGATCATTACCTGGACCTCCCGGCAAGCTGTCCTATGATCACGTGTCTGCCAATCTCAGCCTTTTCAGTTTCCTGCACTTTTTAAGAACTCGCTGCAGCTCCTTGGGACACTGTTTCCTTTTCACTTAAGCATTTCTCTCTGTGCTCTCCTATTTTACTTCAAAAAAAAACTGCAATAACTTGGTCTTTTTTTTTAACTTAAGTTCCACTTTTCTTTAAACTCCAAATCACAACGCCTGCTTCTGAAAATTATTTTCTCTTGTTTTTTTCTTTTCTAAACTTCTGTTTTAAAAAAAGAAATGTTTTCTAAACGTTTCTAAACTTTTGACTGTATTGGCCAATTCAAATCGGCTCCACTCCTCAAGGTCTAGCAACATCTCAAAATCTCATTGGGTCTATTTGTCCAAAGAGTGACATTTGGAAGAGTGCTTTTCTGTTCAGTCTTTGATTAAAACAGCATACTCGCAGGTGTCAGGCCAATGGTTGTGCCTTCACAATCAATTTTATCCTCGTTGTCAAGAATACAATGGGTATTTATTAATAACATGATCTTCTTCTGCTGTGTTACCCTTAAATGGACAATCACCACACTTCGATTTTTTTTATTCATGCATGGGATGTGGATGTTGCTGGCTCAGCCAGCGTTCGTTGCCCATCATTAATTGCCTTTCAGAAGGTGGCGGTGAGCGGCTTTCTTCTGCAGTCCATGTAGCGTAGGTACACCCTCAGTGCTGCTAGAGAGGGAATTCTTGGATTTTGACCCGGGGACAATAAAGAAATATTTTTGTGTCTTCCCACTCTCTCCCTTCTTGCTCTCTGTCAAGACTATTTTTCCACTGTATCAGGCCATTTGTGGACAGTAAGAAAATGCGTGCAAGCTGCATACCTCAAGGTACAAAGTACTTCTCATGTAAAAAGGTGAATGACTTTGTATGAATTTTGCACAGTGTGAAAAATTTGTAACAGGATATTGATCAGTGTGACACTTTATTTCATATAAGATACAGGATGTTGGAACAGTGCATTTATAGCTATTGTGTCTATATTACTTCCTACAGTTATAACTCTTCTAAAGTTGCATTTGTTTCATCATGATAAACAGCTAATTATCTAGTTTATAACTTCCAGTTTGTATTATTTTAGGAGATAGTTGCAGCATGGATTTTATATATTTGCTTTGAGCATTTTTAATATATAGGTTCTCTTTATTTTAGACATTACCTTTACTAAAGCTCTGAAGTCGAAGAAAACCTTTTCAAAATTTCAATAACAACTCATATTATTCGTTCTTGAGGGATCACGAATGTTCTAATATTTGATATACTGATGGCATTTCCACAACTGAGCCGCATGTTGTCTTCTGCGAGCAAGACAAAACTGAGTATGGAATTCTACCATCTCGCCCGCCACGGAATCGGCATGGGCAAGGGTCTGACAAAGGAATCTCCATTGACCTCGTACGGGAATGTCCGGTCACGCCCGAGCGAGGCTGTAAAATCCAGAGTTCGAGTTTGATTATTCTAAATAACACATTGATACTTGTAGTTTAAGCACTTTACGATTTGCAGCATGAATTTGCACCATTTGTTATTAGATTTACATCTTGGAAAAACTCATTGTAACTTCTTGACAGCTGTAAAATCAAAAATGTGTGATTGGCTTTTTACGGAGGAGCGAGACTCAGATAAATTGCCACTGGTGCATTGGGACACACAAATTGATCAACAGAATTGTTAGAGAGCCTGATAATTTACTGTCAGGCTAATATTTCTTACTGTACTTTGTTGGGATATGCAGAGAAAGAATTTGTTGCTTTTTGTTAACAACCGTTACAATATGCGTCAGCCTATAAATTTAAATCTAAGACACTCATGCGAAATGAAGCCAGAGGAAATGTAAGCTAGTTACACAATAAATAAGTTAGAACGTATATCTTATTTGCATAAAATGCTAAGTAGTTCTTCCTTTCATTGTGTGGCCCCAGATGGATTCAGTCATTTTAGAGGTGGATTTAATAGAATTCATTAGATTTCCTCCTGCTATGAAAAAAAGTATTTTATCAACATTACCTGCCAAATCACTTCATTGATTTTATTAAACGTTCAGTGTGAGAAACTATTAAAACTGAACACTTTATTGTTGAGATTTTTCCTATTGTTATCATGACCAATTTAACAAAAACATTAAAGTTTACACCCTTGGATTGAGATCAATGGTCCAAGAACATTAGTACAAGGTGTGAGTGCTGAAGTGAGTGACATTTATGCAGGTTGAACCAGTATGAGGTTGGAGCTTTTATAGGACTCAGCCTCATTTCAGTTTGTAAACTGCTTCATTTTGCTTGAAACCATCAGCGTTGGTGTGAGGACTGACTGATGGTTGCCAGTAGGATCCAGGGAGCAGCAAGGTAAGTCAGCAAAGTGTTAAAATTCCAACTTCAGGGCTAGGAATGAGGTAGCAAGTCGGAGGTACAAAGTGCTAAAATTCAGAGTGCGAAAGGAAGCGTGCTTCAACCGGATGACTTCTGCATGCAATTCCGCTGCATGTGAGAAAACTCCTCAGGAGAGTGGGATTGCCAATTTACATTTGTGAATACCTCACTAACAGCTATTTTTACAGGGGCTTTCAACTTGTTAACTGTTAATACTCTGGTTTCCAGTGCTTCCTGGAACTCGCAACTGAAAGCAAGTTGGGACAGGGAGTGCAGCAGACAGTGCTGATTATAGAAAATCCATGAGCTTTGAGAGTTCACAGCTGTTTCTCCACCTAAGTGAAAAGATTTTGTTCAAAATATTTGTGCTCAGAGTGTGCAATCTCTATTTTGGATGCCATTTCCACTACCTTCAGAATAGTGATTTTCACCACACTTGGGGCTTTTGTGTGTCTGATCTCCCTAAGTAATCAGTTAAGATGGTGCACACAGCACTCAGTAATCATGCTGGAGATCCTGGCTGGTGAACACTGAACAGTATCTCCAGATTTATCCTTCAGTGAATCTTCACTGAGGGATAAATCTGGAGATGCTGTTCAGTGTTCACCAGCCAGGATCTCCAGCATGATTACTGAGTACTGGGCTCTGCACAATATAGTGCAGTAGCAAAGTGTGTGTTTTCAGAGGCGGAGGATGACGATGAACACATAATGAGATTGTGACACCAGCAGCATTGCACATTATTGCCTGAGATTTCCTCATAATGACCACTGTCTCCCAAATCTTCAGAGGAGCAACAATCATCACAGTGCTGGAACATTGAGGGAAGACAAACTGTGGCCTCTTATTGCGGCACTATCTGCCATATCCTGGGAAGTGTTCACTGACACACTGAAAGGCTTTGGGACATTTAAACAGCCTTTCAGTGTGTTAGTGAACGAGTGAAAGTGTAGGTGGATGGGATGCATGAGGTAAGCAGCTAGAGTGGCAGGTGGGTAGGTGTTCAGGGAGTATTTGGACCAGGTCAAGAAGGGTTGTCAAGTCAGGTTGGTGGGAGAGTAAATGGGAGCTAGTCATTTTGGATCAGGGGGTGGGAGGAGCGGTGCTGGGCATTGAGGGTGGGTAGATGAGCAGCTGGGGGCTAGTCAGGTTAGGTTGGAGTGTCTAGGGGGAGTTGGATGGCGGGAGTTCATCAATTTGGGGGGAATTAGAGGGTAGCAGTGCGGCAGAGGCTAGTCAGGTCAAGTTGGAGCAAAGGGGAGGGTGCTGGGGGCTAATCAGGTGAAGTTAGATTGTGGAGTCAGGAGAGAAGTTGGGTACTAAGTGCTTGTCAGGTCAAGTAGGGGAGAGGTTCAAGTGGGGATGGGGGGTTCAGGGGGCAAGTTGATGGGCTCAGAAGAAGAGTCAGGGTATCAGGGGAAATCAAGATGTCAGGTGTGGGGGCAGGCTGGGAGAGTATTCAGGTGTGTAGGTTGTATAATTACCTGGGGGTCAGAGTATTATTTTTCTGTCCAACACTTCCTGTATAACTATTTGAGTAACTAAGGTGGAATTCTAACTCAGAATTGGAGACTTTTACAGAGGGGATTGCCTATTCGAAGTGCAGATTGTTACAATCCCAGTTGATATTATAACTGGACAGGAAGATCCCAGAATGGAACCCTGGCTCAAAAGATCGTAATGTTATACCTTCTTCAGAAAACGTGGAGCAACAGAGTCACAGCACTACTAATTAATTTTAATAACAAGAAAAGAAAATTAAACATGAAGTTTGATTATGATACAATACTAGTACTTCACTCCCATTTATCTTCACAAATATACACAGATTTTAAGGTTAATGTGAGATACAAAGTATCTCTTGGGCTATAATGGTCTAATAACGTAAGTCCCTTTAAACAAGCTGGCTGTGACACAAACCACTCTGAACCCAAGTGAATTTCTGTGGATTTCTCCTCAAAATCTCCCCAGATCAATCTTCTACCTTAAGGCACCTTGTCTCAATGAACTCTGACTTCCACACGAGTGATTTCAAATTCTGCTTTCAAAAGAGACACCTTCACATTTTCTTTTCACCAATGCTTTCCCTCAGCTGCTTCCATCAAGAATTCACTTACAAATTTAACACCACTCCCTTCTTTTGTCTTGAGTGCTACACAAACTCTTCATAATTGCCTTAACCATCAATTCGCAGTATTAAGATGGCACCAAACTTTTGATTTACCTATAAAGTCTGCTTTCCTATTTAAATCTGGTTACTGCAGCTGTCTCTTTAACTCAGAACACTTTATCTGCTTTTCCTTAGAACTGTCCTGAACAGTACCTTGTTCAGTCCCTTGGTCTCTGTTCCCTGAACTTCAGTCTTCCAAAAACATTATTTCTGTTCCAATTTCTTGGTTGTCTGGGCTTTATCTGGTTCTTTGGTAAGTCTGCCTTATTGCAGACTCTTGTCCTGTCCAGTTTTACTTCTGGCAGAGCTAAGAGATGTTTGCTCCCTGCCTTCCTATTTTTAATTGCTACTGAATTTAGTTAAAACACAATCACAAAAACCTTCCTAGCCTAATGGTATCCCCAGTTGCTAAACAATGACTTTGTGCTTCTGCCAGTTTATTTGCTTTCCATGTTGTAACCCTGTCTAAACAAAACAGAAGCATAGTTTTCTCTGAAACCAAAACTCCCAGAAACTAACATCTTTGCCTAGCATGAACCTAACCATAGGTTTGTTCTTCTCTGGACAGTGTCACTAAATTAAACCCACTTAAACTATAGCTTATTTCTAATATTTAACAATGCAAATATAAATCCCTTAAAACTATCTCTGTTTTCCTGACAAGGCTTCCAGGGCAATACCAACAAAATTAGTGCATCGGGGCTCCTGAGAGCTCTGAAGAACATCTTGGAGTATATATATCTGGTCCTAAATGAACAAATAATCATCTATTGGCGGATAACATCAAGTCAAGATGAGCAAGTGTCATATGCCATGTGGCTGTTTGACATTTAATTCTGTCACCAGGTATCTGGGAGGCAGCCATTTGCCTATCTTTGATGGCACATTAAAACTACAGTGCCTCATCTGCAGCTGTCAATATGGAGGTGGTGGGAAGACTACTCTGTCTCTCTTTGGCAATCGATCCTCCTTTCCCCTGCAAACAGAAACAGAAGAGTACTATGACCGAAAGTGATGGAATATAGTGACTGAATGGATTTGTTGAGGGTACTATGATGGATTGGCATGACATTGAATTAAGACAAGGGTGTGTGTCAGTGGTGGATGTCTGATGCGGACTTTGGGAAGGTCTGAGGAGTGATGAGCAGCAATGAGCTCTTGGAAGCACAGAGTGAGGGTGAGGTAAAAATAACATTAAGAACAAAAGAACTGGGAGCAGGAGTAGGCCATCTGGCCCCTCGAGCCTGCTCTGCATTCAATAACATCATGGCTCATCTTTTTGTGGACTCAGCTCCACTTACCTGCCCTCTCACCATAACCCTTAATTATTGTTCAAAAACTTATCTATCCTTGCTTTAAAAACATTCAACAAGGTCACCCCAACTGCTTCACTGGGCAGAGAAATCCTTCGATTCACAAATCGCTGGGTGAAAAAGTTCCTCCTCAACTCTGTCTTAAATCTGCTCCACCTTATTTTGAGGCCATGCCCCCTAGTTCTAGTTTCACCGCCAGTGGATATAACTTCCTTGCTTCTATTTTATCTTTTCTCTTCATAATTTTATATGTCTCTGTAAGATTCCACTCATTCTTTCAAATTCCAGTGTGTGCAGTCCTAATCAACTCAGTCTCTCCTCATGAGCCAACCCAGTGAATACTCCGCACCCCCTCCAATGCCAGTACATCCTTTCTCAAGCAAGGAGACCAAAACTGTACACAGTACTCCCTGTGTGGCCTCATCCGCATCTTATACAGCTGCAACATAACTTCATTGTTTTTAAACCCCATCCCATTAGCAACAAAGGACAACATTCCATTTGCCTTCTTAATTATCTGCTGCACTTGCAAAACAACATTTTGTGATTCGTGCACAAGGACACCCAGGTCCCTCTGCACAGCAGTATGCTGCAATTTTTTACCAAACAAATAGTAGTCTATTTTGCTGTTATTCCTGCCAGAATAGATGACCTCACATTTACTCCATCAGCAAGACCCTTGCCCACTCACTTAAACTATCCATATCCAACTGCAGACTTTCAGTGTCCTGTGCACTCTTTGCTCTGCCACATATTGGGGTGTAGTTGAATGTGCCATTGTGTCTATTTTTCCTGCCCTGATTAGGTCATTGAACTACTTCCAGCATTGAATTCAGGGATATAGCACTACACTTCTGCTGCTCAGTGATCTTTCATGATCCCCAGCCATGTCTCTTTGGTCTCTGAGTTAAACTTTTTCCTTCCGTTGACAGGGTCCCCAAAAATTCTTCCGCTATCAGTTTTAGAGAGGTGTTTGTGAGCCAAGGCTCAGGGCAGTCACTCTGGGAATTCCTAAGTTCAGATGCTTTCCTTCTTCCCACACCTTCACTATCTTCATCTTTCATGAAATGGTTCAGCTGAAATCATGTCATGTGGGTTGCCATCACACCGACTGTCTTCTGGTTTGAAAATGTGGAAGTCCGATCTAAATGCAGCTGGAAAATTAGAAGAACTACTGACCAACATACTGCAGATACATTGCGCTCACTGCTTACTACTGGTTCCACCATTCCCCAGTGGGTTAACATGTTAAAAATCCACTCAAAATATCAGCTAATGAAAAGATGGTGTGAAAGGAAGAGGATGATTCTGTTCCCATTTAAACCACTTCAGGTCTGTGTTTCCAAGGGCTAATTCCTACACATTCCATTTAATATCAAACAACGTGATCAAGTTCAAACTAATTTAATCAATCATGCATCTGATGAAGAATTTAAACTATACCGTGATGCATTGGACTAACGACTTGTTTTTTTGTTCTTCTTTCTTTTCATTATTTATTAGTGGATTTCCATTTTGAAGTTAATAATATGCATCGATTTAATCAAGTTGACATCTTTAGCTGGCAGAATTATTGCACTCTCTGGAGGGTAGGAAGTTATTACTGAATAATCGGATGAGCTGTCTTTTCTCATGCTTTTATTAAGGAAAATGTCAATTCTTCTTGCATTGACAAACCAACATTAAAACTCTGGTCTTAAAAAATAATGAGATGAATTTTTGTGGTTTGTTTCGTCTGCTGGTGCCATCAGGCAAGTATGCTACAGTTGGGTTATTTTCCTGATTGCTTTTTTCATTTGTAATAGTACTGAATCGCCTCCCACCACTCTATCCATTTCTAGCCCCTATCTAATGCAAACCATACTGAAGATAGGATCGGAGGGTATTTGGAATTTCATATAGAAAGGCTTTTGCAGCTCAATTTAGGAACAAATTGGAATTTCTGAATGGGGTAGAAGATGGAAGGCTGGCAGGAAGAGCATTGACAAAACTGGATCTAGAGGTGACAAAATGTAGACTGGAGTTTCAGTCGGAGAGTGATTGAGACGGGCAATGTGATCGAGTTGGAATTGGTATTTCTCCACAATAAATAGGATATGGGATTTGATGCACCTCTCTGGATTGAATAGGCTGAAAATCCAGCAAGATGCTGGAGAGGCAAATGAATGACTGGCAAAGGAGTAAACTTCATTGGTGTTTCGGGGTACACAATGGCTTTGGTTTTAATGCATCTTTTACCTGACACTGGTCACACATTGGACCAACAACTTGTTTATTCTTGGATTTCCGTTTTGAACTTAGTCATAATGTATCAATTTAATCAGGAAGGTCCTCAAACTGTCAAGGGTGGTGATGAAAAGCTAGTCCTACAGATAATGCCACCAAAGAAAATACAGATGTGGAAGTGAATGAGTCACGGATTGATCCATGAGGCAAAGGAGCTTGAGCAGGAAGTAAAGCCATTGTTAGTTAGGTTATTGCTGCAGTGGACATGTTGTTATTGTAAACACATGAGGGACGATAATGAATTGTCACATGGTCAACCATACCATTTGTTGGGAGGATGAAGAGGACAGGTAGGATTACACTAACAAAGGATGTCACAACTTTGACAGGCTACATAGTCTGAGAGAGCTAGAAAGTCAAATAGGTAGCTTCATGAGAAATAGGTAAGACACCGATGAGTGATTACACATTTGACCATTAGAGAGAAGAGGGAAATTGGAGATGGGATAGTAGCTGTGTGGGTTGAGATTGAATTTTTGTGAGCGACATGTGATGGGAGCAGAATAATGCCAAAGGAATGGGAATGTTGACATCATTTAATAAAGGGACAGAGAACTTTTTATGTGGGAGGCTATCAAAGGAGCACAAGATGAGTGACATGCAGCAAATTAACTTGGAGGAGGCAGGTAAGATATGGAAAGAGTGTAAAGTAATGAAGATTGGGACTGTAATGAGTGGAAGACTAAAATGGGTCATGGTTTGGAACTTTGGAGCAGAAGTGGACTGGAGAAAAGGAGTAGAGTGAATATTTGCATGGTTTGTCTCCATTCTGGAATTGAAAAATCTGCATATGCAATTAGAGGTGAAGGATTACCAAGGAGATGTCTGATATGCTTGCAACTTTGATCAGTAGAGTCACTTTTTGATATTCAATTGCAAAAGCTTAGCGTAATAGTTATTCAGATCGAAAACCTCAGGACTGAAGGATTATATCACATGAATTGAATAAGCATGTATTTCTCTAAGCCATTGAGGCAGTACTAAAGCAATATTGAACTTGGGCATCCAGTTATTTTTTGATCCATAAAGAATAGGCAAATGCACCCAACTTTATTGAAAACATTTTTTCAAAATCCCTTCTGTCAGTACCCACAAAAAATCTATTCTAGAAAAAGAATTCCATTAATTTTCTTATATTTGAGGATTAGAATCCAATTTTATGAACAATAGGTTGTTTAAATCCTGTCTCTGCCGTTGAGGCATCTTAAACAAATGTCTTAAAAGATATAGTGAAAGAATGCTTTCTTTAAAAAAAAATCACATTGTGTTGATTTTTTAAAAAATTCTCTCTGGTTTAAATTTACAATCCTCAGAGGATTACTGGACTGCCATGATGTTTCATAATTCCAACTTAACTATCTATCATGTTCTTTGGACTGCATTTCTCTTTGAACCTAGATTGTTAGCTTTCTGGGTCGTTAGTCATTTTCTATAACACTAACTCATTTCCATTCTTCTCCAGCTGTCATTGCTAGCCCATATTGTTGACGGCTTCTTGCACTTATTTCTCTGTAGGGATCTTTTTTCCATTAAGCAATGCTTTTCTGTTCTGTTGTGTTTTCCAGGGCCAGAATTTTACACACCCCGGCCTCCCAACAAGTTCTGAGGTGGTAGCTGGGCTGGGGAGAAGTGTAAAACTGCACAAATAAAATACCCTCCAGGAAGCCTGCCTATGCTCTACTAAGTCTCTTAAATGCCCACTTACTAGCCACTTAAGGTCCTTCTCTCCCCGCGCACCACCCACACCCTGCCCCCACCACTTCCCCGCCTTAATTTTTAGGCTGGCAGTCAACGGTTGGATCAAAGTGCCAAATAGAAATGAAGTCTTCACCCATGGTCACAGGCAGGAAGGCCGCCTCAGATTTGGGGCACTATCCTCTCAGGGACCTAGGATCTTTAGCCTTCTCTCTCCCCCGATCTCTCAGGACATCTGTTAATCTCCATCCCCAGAATCTCTAGTATTCATCTGAAGTGTGGTCCTGGGATTTGGGATTAGGCATGGCACTGCAGTGCTTCTTCTGGCCATTGTAGCACTGTGCCTGCAGGGGCTAGTCACTCTGAACTCTATTGACCTTGGCAGTACCTGGAAATACCAATGGTGGAAGGAGCCATGAAATTACGCCCCATATTTTTAACACTGTGTCATCCAGTTAGGAGTTATTTTCACTCCATCTCCTGGTACTTCCTCAACAGAATTATCCATCTCTGCGTGAGCTGATAGTTCATAATGTACAGGAATCTGTGCCAAGACTGATCTATTGGTGAATTCTAAACTTCAACCACATCATATTTTCATTGACTTGCCTGATTTAGACTCAGAGGGCATGGCTGGAATCTAGAATCTCTGCGAATGAAAATCTTGTCTTGCCTGTACCCCTTTGTCCCCTGTTGAAGAAGTGATACTCAAAATAAAAATAAACTCAGCCTGCTGATGGATTAATTCCTGTTTCTAACTTCTCTGCTGGTGAAGTGAAAAAAATCAAGTAATTGTTCAGTGTTTTAATCTGTCAGCCCTATTTTAGTACCCATATTACAGAACTTTGTGCTGTGCTGCAAAGTTGTCTTCGCCTCAAACCTCAGAAAAGCGTGTTCTATTGTACAAATGTAACTATTTTCCAATTCTCATGGTTTTATCCAATGATATAAACAGGAAGTCCTGGAAACAGGCAGCATTTGTACAGAGAGAGAGAGAGAGAGAGAAGGTTAATGATTTGGAATGCTGAATTTTGTCAAAGCTGTAATGAAAGTTCACCTCTTATCCAGTGGCCTGTTAGAATGAGGTTGCTATTGAGTACTGAATTAAGGATTGCTGTGTCGGCGGGGGGGGGTGCGGGGGCGGCGGTCGGTGGGCACTGCTATCTTGGAACTGGATTGAGACTACACAGGCTAATTTCTGGAGGAATCCTTGCAGCCAGCAGCTGGAACTCTTGCAGGTCTATAGATTCCTGGCCTGGGAGAAAATGGTGAGTGATTAAAAAAAATTATGCTTAGAAAACGGGATCTTCTCATAGTTTCAATCCAGTCCAGAGTACAATTTAGTATATTTTGTGAACAAAGACGACTAATTATCCCACTCCTTAATATTACTGCAAGAGAAAACTGCTGATAATACTCACTAAGCTGGATTATAAGCCTGTGTTTGTAAGAGCCTTTGTGTTTGGGAAACTGTGTTCCACTTCTTTAGTGGAAAAACACTAAAGCTTTAGTCTCCTGCTGACTATGCTAAACCATCCAACACATCCATTGTACTTGATTTTTATAATTGTTTTTTTTTTAACTTTATATCAATGTATGATCGAAAATAATACACCTTCTAGTGTATTTGAAACAAATTAATAATTCACTTCTAGTAATCTATCGGATCCTTATTCGAATGGTGGCTCCCATGAACTCCCTTCTCTCTGGCTGACCATTTATTCAACGTTTCAGCTCAGAATCACAGAATGTTTACAGCACAGAAGGAGGTCATTTAGCTTACTCACAAATAATGGCTGCATAAGCACAGAGAGCCCTCATTGCCTGTAGAACTGCAACAATAGCTGAGGAGAAGAACTGGAGGAGGGGTGGTGGTTAGCACTGTAGCCTCACAGCATCAGGGACCTGGGTTCGATTCTCGGCTTGGGTCACTGTCATTGCGGAGTCCTCTGGGTTCTCTAGTTTCCTCCCACAGTCGGTAGGGTAACCTGGTTAGGTGCATTGGCCATAGTAGATTCTCCCTTAGCGCACTTGAACAGGCAGTGGAGTGTGGTGACTGGGGGATTTTCACATAATGCCATTGCAGTGTTAATGTTAGCCTACTTGTGACTAATAAGTAAACTTTACTTCGTATTTGTGGGTATTAGGAACAAGGTATAGCTTTAAATAAGTTTAATTGTGCATTTCTGTGTAAGAAAGGATTAAAACTTCAATTAGCCCCGTGATAAACAAAAGTGCCTACATGTATGTGGGTCTTGGTTGCTTTGAAACTGAGCCTGCATTGTAATTGAAGGATTTATAACGTGAAAGGTAACGAGATTTGAAGGAAAACTAGGTTGTTGTTTATCAACTGTAGGCCACCATAGATTACAATAGAAGAAATTTTTTAGTGTAGTTTTAAGCTGAACCTGAAGGAGCTGGACAGAGTAAGGTACTGCAGGGAGCAGACTTCCCAAGAGAATGAGAAGAAAGTCCAGAAATCAAGGCGTCGGGGACAAAAAGAATGTCTCGAGCAGACAGTTAAATTAAAGGAACAAAGCACAAGCAGTTGAACACAGTCCTGTTTAAAAAAATTCAAGTAAATAGCAGAGAGAGTGCACTGAGTTACAGAGACAGCTTCAAGAATCAGATTGAAAGTCAGCTGGGTGAGAAACCAAACATCCAGGGTAAATCAAATGTTTGGTTACATTTTAATGCAGCCTGTGAAGCAGTGCTGTTCTATGGGTATGGCTGGGTACTTGAAAGATTGTGGGGCAGCTTGAAAGCACATGGCAGTCCAAAGGAGAGAAATACTGAAAGGAAAGAGTGAAATCTTGGAAGTGGATCCTTGGTGAAATCTGGAAGTAGATCCATTTGAGGGAAAGCATTATTTGGGGGAAGATTATTGATTAGTAATAATTTGTTGGCTTACTTTGAAACATGGAAAGCAAATTATTGGATGCTGACTAGTAATCCTTGATCTGGGATATATTGTATCTCAGTACTACAGGGTTTCTGTTATACAAAGGTATGAACTGCAGAGGTCTGTCAACTATGTGCCACACTTATGGATGTGATTCCTTTGAAGGTAACATAACCAATGTGTGTTAGAGCCAACACCTTAACTCGATAAAAGTAATATACAAAGGCGCTATCAGAAATAGCCTGATACTTAGTCTTACAAAGTTTATGGTGTTTGAAGGTAACCGGTGATAATATTGGATCTGTTGTAGTGTGCCCAGTGGTAACCAGCTGTAAGGGTTAGCTGACCCAGTAAGCATGTAACCAATGATAGAATGATGTAATGATCAGCTGACTCAGTATAACTTAGAACATGTTGGGAATTGTGGTGAGTTCGGAATGGCCCAGGGTGAGGTCTCAAGTTTGGATTAGTGAAGTCTCTTCATTAAACCTTTTATTTGATTTATAAGTTGGAATAAGTTTTGCTATACCTTTATTGTCTACACTGGAAGAGTTCCTTCTGGATCAACACATGGGTGAGTTTTAATGGCCTCGCTTGTCCCGAAACTGTAAATACTGTCCGAGGTCAATGGACCTGCTCATTGTCCACCCCTTACCCGCTCAGATTCCTGTGGTGGTAAAATTCTAGTGCATAAGTCTGCAGCATGATATTCTGTTGGTTGCAGCATGGGTAGCCACTTGAGCCCCTTTGCTGCCCAATGCTTAGTTAAATAATAGCTTGTGATAGCAATCATGGCAATAGACACTTCGTTGCATGTATTTGATGCTGTGATTGCACATGCTGTTAAATGTGCTGTCCAGTCTTTTTCAGAAGGTGAACTAGAAAGCCAATTGTAAATCGAGTAACTAGTTTATATGTTGTGAGATGGATCAATGATCCAGAGTTTTCCAGTAGGAACCATTTATTTCCCCCATACTTTGTACCATAAAATAAGATATTCAGCTCTGCCACTTGTGATATTTGAAATTTGGAAATCTCAGAGTTAGCTGGTATTAGAACATTTCTGTTACAACCCACACATGTCTGTACCTCAGCCTGGAGTACCTCAGACTTGCTGTGTGACTAGGGAGTAGAATCTCTGCCTCTGATTGAAGGTTTTTGATTCTCCTGGAGATTTCCTCAAATATGTGAGAGATGATCAACAAAACTGTCAAAGTTGCTATCTGGAATGAACCTCCTCCTTCCTCCACTATGGGATCTCCAGGCACTGTATTGTCTGGCCAGCTATGCCTCGCTGCTAGACACATTAAATGAAAGCTTATTCTAACACTAGGGTACAAATATTTCACAATATGTTCAATGCCTTGCTATTGTTTCAATATTGATGCAGTGTGCAATTACACGGCTAGTCTGTTTAGTCAATATAGAACCCAATCTATGCAATGTTATAAATGTGTTACAAAGGAATATAGGAGCATAGGACTTAAGAGCAGGAGTGCACCATTCGGCCTTTCAGGTCTCCTCCACCATTGAGTAAATACATCATGGCTGACCTGGTTGTGAACTCAACCTTCCTACCTGCCCCTCATTACCATTTTGGTGGGTTTTTCCGGCCGTGCTCGCCCCAAGGCTGGAAAATCCTGTCTGACGTCAATGGACCTTTGCACAATTGCAGCGGGAGGGACAGGAAAATTCCTTGGTTTGACTCCCTTGTCTATCAAAAGTCTATCTCATTCCACCTTGAATAAATTTAATGACCCTCCCTCTACTGCTTTCTGAGGAAGAGAATTCCATTGCCTAATGACCCTCTGAGTGGAAAAGCAAGTCTCCTCACCCTTTCTTAAATTGGAGACCTCTTATTATTGAATTGTTTCACCTAGTTCTAGAGTCTTCCCCACAAGAGGAACCGTCCTCCTCAGTTACCTCATCAATTCCCCTCAGGATCTTAAAAGTATTGATAGAATCACATTTTGTTATTCTAAACTCCAATGGGTTTAGGGCCAACCTGTTCAATCTTTCTTCTAACATAGGTTCTATATCTGTGGGAGTTAATTCTTTAAAAAGTGAATGTAACTTTGCAACGTTACCTTAGTGTGAATGAAAACAAAATACTCTTTCAGGCTATATAAATAATAATCACAATATGTTCTGCAAGAATCTCTGGAGAATCACAGCAGGTTTTTGATCAAAAAGAGACATAAATTTCAGTAAATTTAAATTGATATTTCTTCTTTAAGAAAGACTGATGGATACAACATTTGGTTGTGTTTCTTGTAGGCATGTTCAGATAGTGAGTGAATGCACTGTGGACATGGCTAAATCCATTAAAGCCAAACTATACAGGATCCATTCTATTCCTATCGATCTGCAATTGATGTTCCAACATGATTTTACAACACAAATAAACACAGAAACTGCTGGATAAACTCAGAAAGACGTATTGAGTTTATCCAATATTTTCTTTTTTTATTTCAGATTTCCAGCATCTGCAATATTTTGCTTTTATATGATGATACAACAGTTTGTGTTTGTTCTGACAGGACTCACGAGCTGTATATTTCTACTCATTGTAAGTGCGCAGCTGAATGGCATTGTATGATACAATTTAAGTAAGGTGGAATTATTTACACTCATAGTTTGGAATATATATTACTCTTTTTGGTAAACTGTTGGCCTTAGTTCAGTGATAAATTGTGTCTCCAAGGGAGGGTTTGGGGCCATGTGAAATTCCATCCTAGTCGGAGTAAGGTTAGACAGGAGCCACCATGCATCTGTGCATCATCAATCTCTTGTGGCACTGGTGCTGTGAATCACTGTTTTAAGGCGTTGGAATGCATTGGGCATAAACTGGATGCCTAATGGCACTCAACATGCCAGTTCAAAGGGGTCATCCAGCCTGCTCCTCTACCACCGAGCATGCCCCATTTCTGGTCACCCCAGCTGCCACAGCCCCCCTCTTTGCCTACCACCTGAAATTATAGCAATGGAGGTGCAGATTCCTGAGCAGTGACTCCCTGGTGCCAACCTCTACTCCAGATAGGGGAGAGCTGTGGGATGAGGGAATTTGCACTCCAGACTTTGATCAGGTCCTGGTAAAAGACAGGCACTGCCTGCAAGGAGTTATGAAGAAAGCAATTCAAGTCATGCACCTAGCAGAAGAACTGCGTCGCCAGTGTACACCATCAAGGAGGGAGTTCAGTGTAGAGGTATCGTTGCAGGGTCTGAAGGTGGAAGGTCGCTATCTGGGTGCAAAGGCACACCAGCATCTGACCACCTCCTGAAGGAGGGTCTAAGAATGTCAGCAGTGACGCAGCGCAACCTTTTGTCTCAAAAGACCATCTTAGATATTTTTGTGACAAACCCTGGGGGAGGGGTCCAGCTGGTGCCACAGCATGGGGATTATCAACACTCAACCCCTGTAGGACAATATTTGGAGCAGTCAGTCCATCATTTCATGGATAGCACAGTGATTAGCACTGCTGCCTCACAGCACCAGAGACCAGGGTTCAATTCTGGCCTCCGGTGACTGTGTGTGTGGAGTTTGCACATTCTCCCTGTGTCTGCTTGCGTTTCCTCCAGGTGCTCCAGTTTCCTCCCACGGTCTAAAGATGTGCAGGTCAGGATGATTGACCATGCTAAATCACTCCTTGGTGTCCCAAGATGTGTAGGTTAGGGGGATTAACAGGGTAAATATGTGGGGTTATGGGGATAGGGGCAGGGTGGTTGGTGGGATTGATGTCGGTGCAGGTTTATGGGCCAAATGGCTTCCTTCTATACTGGAGGGATTCTATGATTTCAGACGAGTGGTGACTTTGGCTTCCAGCTACTGACATTTGCTGACTAGGATTCCTCAGCAGAGCAGAGCTGAACTCCCAGGAGAGGAGCCTGATTCAGGTGAAAGGCCTCAGCTCCTCAGGTAGGAAGTCCATCTGCCAATAACAGATCCGGAGACCAGAATGTTTGTCCCAGTTGATGCTTGCAGAGTATACACCAGAGTACACTTCCTGGCACTCAAACTTGAGAATAACCTGTTTATTCCTACTCCCTCTTTCTGTCTGTTAACCAGTTATCAACCCATGAAAGTATATTACCCCCAATCCATGTGCGTTGATTTTGTAACCACTCATGCAGGACCTTATCAAAAGCCTATGAAAATCCAAACACATGACATCCACTGGTTTGCCCTTATCTATTGTGTGAGTTACATCCTCAAAACAGATTTCCTTTTATAAATGCTTGTTGATTCCACCCAATCCAACCATTACTTTTTAAATGTCCAGTTATCTGATCATTTGTAATAGATCTGAACATTCCCTTACCACTGATGTCAGGCTAAAAGGTCTGTAGTTCCCTGTTTTCTTTCTCCATCTTTTCCATTTCTTCTGAAAGAAATGGCGGAGGTGATAGTGGATGCCTTGGTGGTTACTTTCCAAACGTCGCTGGATTCCGGGGAAGTGCCGGAAGATTGGAAAACGGCTAATGTTACGCCGTTGTTTAAGAAGGGTGCCAGGCAAAAGGCAGGGAATTATAGGCCGGTTAGTTTAACGTCTGTTGTAGGTAAAATGTTAGAATCTGTCATCAAAGAGGAAATAGCGAGGCATCTTGAGGGGAATTGCTTGATAGAGCAGACGCAGCACGGTTTCGTTAAGGGGAAGTCGTGTCTGACAAATTTACTGGAGTTCTATGAGGATGTGTCTAGGGCAGTGGATAGAAGAGAGCCGGTGGGTGTGGTCTTTCTTGATTTCCAGAAGGCGTTTGACAAGGTACCTCACAAGAGGTTATTGCAGAAGATCAGGGGACATGGAGTTGGGGGTAGGGTGTTAGCGTGGATAGAGGATTGGTTGTCAAATAGGAGGCAGAGAGTGGGGGTCAATGGGTGCTATTCGGATTGGCGGTTGGTGACTAGTGGAGTGCCCCAGGGGTCGGTGCTGGGGCCTCAGCTATTCACCATTTATATAGATGATCTGGAGGAGGGAACCAAGTGTATGGTGTCGAAATTTGCTGATGACACCAAGATTGGTGGAACGGCAAATTGCGCGGAGGGTGTGGAGAGTCTACAGAAGGATCTAGATAGGCTGGGCGAATGGGCCAGGAACTGGCAAATGGAATTTAATGTTGGCAAGTGCGAGGTGGTCCACTTTGGTAGGAATAATGGTAGGAAGGATTATTACTTATGTGGCGAAAAACTGCAGCAGGCGACGGTGCAGAGGGACCTCGGGGTCCTTGTACATGAGTCGCAAAAACCCAGCTTGCAGGTGCAGCAGGTGGTCAGGAAGGCTAATGGGATGCTGGCCTTCATAGTGAGGGGGGATTGAATATAAAAGTAGGGAGGTCTTGCTGCGGCTGTATAGGGCATTGGTGAGGCCGCAGCTGGGGTACTGTGTGCAGTTTTGGGCGCCGTACTTACGCAAGGATATTTTGGCCTTGGAGGGAGTGCAGAGGAGGTTTACTAGGCTGATGCCGGAGTTGAGGGGGTTGAGCTATGAGGAGAGGCTGAATAAACTAGGCTTGTACTCGTTAGAGTTTAGAAGAATGAGGGGAGATCTCATTGAGACGTGTAAGATGATGAATGGGATGGATAGGATAGAGGTGGAGAGACTCTTCCCGCTCAGAAAGGACAGTAGGACTAGGGGGCACAGCCTCAAGATAAAGGGGGGGCGGTTTAGAACAGAGTTGAGGAAGAACTTCTTCACTCAAAGGGTTGTGAATCTCTGGAATTCTCTGCCTGTTGAAGTGGTGGAGGCTACCTCGCTAAATATTTTTAAGACGCGGGTTGATGGGTTTTTGATAAGAGAGGGGATTAAGGGTTATGGGGAGAGGGCGGGAATGTGGAACTGAGCCACGACAGATCAGCCATGATCTTATTGAATGGCGGGGCAGGCTCAAAGGGCTAGATGGCCTACTCCTGCTCCTATTTCTTATGTTCTTATTACGCACAACCTCACTGGGCAGGCTGTGTAGTGCACCTGACATCAAGCATCTCTGGTTACCTTGGCCTTTGGAGTCAACCTGTGAGTTCCTATAGCAGAATTAAAATGTGATCTTGTCTTCCGGCACACTGTGCACAAGAATATTAGAGACAGCCAATGTGTTGTTAATGACTGTTAGAGAGTTCTGAGGTAGGGTTTCATTGTACTCAAAACATAACAAAGAATAACAACAACTAGAATGGGACTTCATTTTTGTCATGAAGCTGCAAGAGAAAACCCAGTCGTGACAGTCATGGGATCTTACATCATTTCCCCAAGAATTTGTGAACTGTCCATTTACACATTCACATTAACCACCTACACTTCATCTCCTTCCTCCCTAAGTCTCTAAGTTCTAAGTGTCATAACAGCGAAGAGCATGGGGTGAATCATGTCTGTCTCTCAGGTGTACTCCGCTTTGCAATCTTTCGACACTCAGTCACTTTTTTGGAGAATAGGAAGCTTGATGTCGGTATGGGGTGGGGGGGCAGAGCCGAAACATGCCAGTGAAACCAGCTTCAGTATCCTCGGTCACCATTTCGCAGATTCATGGTGCACCAGGAGACTTCCCTCCCACCCTGCACGGACATCACATCACCCCCTTTATTGGTAGCATGTTCTCCCCAAACCCTGACATGTGTCACCTCATCTAGGCATCATGCCCCCCCCGATATGTTCACTGGTTGACCCCTGACAGGCCCCTCTGACATGACTCCCAACATGCACCCCTGTCATGACCTCCAACATGCCTCCGTCATGATCCCAGACATGGCCCCCACCAATGTTGAGTGCAACCTCAGCATAAGACAGGATTTAACTCACCAGTTATACAGCAAAACATATACTCATGACAAGAGCTGAATACAGGCACACATTAGGCAGGGCAGGACAGCTGGCAAGTGAGAACAGCCCTTTGGTACCTCTCTTAGTGTCCCAAGTCGTCTCAACTTCTTGAATCACTTAGGAATGTTGGACAAAATCTTCCCCGAGGGTTCTTCTCCACTGCCTACTTCACTGAGTCTCTCAAAGTCTGATAACTTATTCCTTTTTTTAGGGGTCAAAACCTGGATAGATAATTGAGTGGCCTTATAGTTTGATAAAGATTTAAATTAGTTTGAAATACTCTACAAAATATTGAGTTTTTTGCCTAAATTTTGAGTTGAAAAGCCCACCTGCCATTACCTTCTGGCCTTGATTAATCAGGCCTAAGTCTTAAATCATCCTTTCCAAACCTCGCCTTCGGCTGTTCTTCCTGATAAGTTGCATCCTCCTCTGAAGCATTCCATTTCTGCTCTTCAAAACTAGCTTGCAGAATTTTCATTCATCTGTGTCAGTACTGTCACCATTTATTTATGGCCAAAGCTGTTCATAAGGCCTGTGAATGAATGATATATAATGGCTATCCAGTCTATTCTGTTCTAATTCCTCACCAGTCTGTTGAACCGTGGGATTGTTCAGTCAGCTTCAATTTTACTGAAACACGCTAATGAATTTGCATATTTCCACACACATCTTAATTTGGCAAGATTGCGTGAAAGGCCTAACATTTAGTATATCGGCCTCCCACTAGGTCTTGTCTCACCATGGGCCATTTCCAGGCCAGATACAGCTGTCATCACCTAAGAATAATCATCCACCGATTTGTTTCAGGAGAAATGAAACCTTCAGCAGTTTCCAATAAATCGAAATTTACAGCACCAACCTTTTCCTTTATTTTACACCAATTACTGAATGTATTTTTGTTCTAAGTGTATTGCTAATTTATAACAGGTGCAACTTAAAACCTACCCTGTTGATCGACCTTTTTCTCACCTGGCCTGATGTTTCCAAATGGGTGTTTGATAATGCTCCTATAAAGTGTCTTGGGATGTTTTACGATGTTAAATGTGCTATGTTAATGAAAGTAGTTGTTGTTGATCAGGGAATGTGCCTGACGTGGTCAAGTAGTGATACACAGCGTCCGTGATTTGTGAGGGAGTGAAGTTGCAATAATGGTGATTGTACCGTTCTCCCAATACTTTCCATTTATGATTGCTGTATTTGCTGTTTGCTAATGTTGTCATTCCCCCTTGATCTCTCCTTTTTTAAAATCTGATTTGTTATAATGTTGTGCATCTTTCAGTCTTCAGCTCTGAGGATGTATCATGCCTGTAACATTAAGCTTGTTTTTTCCTGCCTTTAATCCTATCCATGGAAAATTATGCATGCAACATGCATATAATGGAATGGACAAATAAATGGCAATTGAATTTTAATATATATCATTTTTAGGCAGCATATTTTGGTAGGAAGAATAAGAATGGCATCTGTTTCTTAGAAAAGTAGGGGGCGATCTTATCAAAAAATTTGTAAGTGCTGAACGAGTGTGATGATAGGAGAGAATCGCACCCATTTTGTTTGGCAGGAGAAAAGAATTGAATCTTACTCCACTGAGAGAAAAAATGAGGCAAAGTGTGATTCCTGCCTGTCGGGAGTGGACAGAGTCTATTCACGCCAAGAGGCCTGCTGCTGAATGCTAGAGAGCACTATTGTGGATGTGCGTGATCTCCCCATGCACTATGTACAAGAGTACACCCCAGTTTTTCGTCTCTCTCATGATCTTACTGGCTTACCACACTGATCGACCGACATAATGAGCCAGTAAGATAGTGCCCGTAGACTCTAAATGGGACAAATTTGCAGAGGCAGATACTGAGTCAGAAATCATGAAAAGTAGCAACTAGGTTAGCTGCCATAAAAAAATTAAACAATTTACTGGGGTTCAACTCGAGAGGAATGGAATTGGAAAATGGAGAAATTGCTAAACTGATTTAAAACTTTGTTTGGACCTGAGTGCAGAGTGCTGGTTTCCATACTACTGAAAGAGGTTATAAAAGCCCTGAGAAAAGCATAGCAAACATTTGCAAGGATGATAACAGAACTAAGTGGAAAAAACTATCAGGAAAGATTGAACACGTTGGCCTCTTGTAGAAAAGAGCAAAATAAGAAGGGGATGGAGAGGGAAGTAAAGAAGATATTTCCATTTGTGGTTGAAATGGGACTAGGTATGATATGGTGACAGATAAATCCTGTAAGGATTTTGAGAGAAACTCGGTTAGAATGTTGAGCTTGCTATTAGATGGAATGCTTAAGGCATAAATGCATTCAAAGGAAAGCTAGAAAGATGATTTTAATAAGTGAGACAAAGACAGGTAGGTGGAACATGAAAATCCGGCATTGGCCAGTTGAATGCAATTACTTATTTCTTTACTGTAAAATTCCACTTAATATAAATTGTTTTATTCTCATGTGTGCCTGCCTTTGTGGATAGGAGACCCATTAAGCACAGGGGAAATTGAGTGAGTCAAATTTAAAAGAAAATGTAAACAAAAATTGTCAATACCCAGAGAGATAAATTGATCAGAAAGAAAATTTTCTCCCTGACTTGGTGATTTAAATATTTAAATCGCCTAGTGCCTATTTTAAAGAGATTAGATATATTCTTCTATAATTGCTTATTCATAGAATCACAGAATCCCAACAGTGCAGAAGGAGGCCATTTAGCCCACTGAGTCTACACCGACCACAATCCCTTCCAGGCCCTATTCCCATAACCCCACATATTTACCCTGCTAATTCCCCTTGCATGAAGAGGTTTTATACCACAAGGATATTTTTGTACTTGTGTGAGACCATGAAGTATCATGACTAACTGCTTCACAAAGGAGGTGGCCAACATATTCCATGACTACCAAGAGGTACTGTAAAATTAGGAAGACTGACTTAATATACACTTGAGAATTGCTTTCTGAAAAATATTACTGTGTTGGATTGCCTCTAATTTTGCCACTTCACTGAATTATATTTTTTAAACTACAATCTACTATGAGACACTTAATGAAGATCTAAGTTAATATCGGCAAAATATAGATCTTGCTCCGAGGAAATATTAAACAACCCTCCTCCTCTAACTATTTCGTTTATCCAAAAGAGTGAGCCAATCTCTTGCTCTGCCAATGTTCTACTATTGCCCTTCCATAGAAGATGTGAGAAAATGGTTTGTGGTGAAAAATCTGTTGATGTTTCTACCGTCTCTCTGGGGAAGTGTCTGGATCCTGTTCTGTACCCGCTGGACAATCTCATTAACTGAAATATGACTGCTCGCTTCAGGGAGAATTGCAGAACTAGTGCTGTGTTCAAGAGGTTCAGATACTTGGTCTGAAATGAACAAATGGATCAATGGATGACAATTTAATACCATGGGCAATCCGTAATCTCGAGGTACTTCACCATACTGAGTGATGGTTGCTGAATTAATAGGGTATTTGAACAATTTTTAGCAGGACAAATGAAGAGACGTGGCAATTACATAAATGGAAATGAGAAACAATATTAGTCTATAAATGGACAATAAGAGAAGGTGAGTGATTAATTTACAATTGAAGGTGACTGCAGTGTCTCAGTAAAAAGAAGTAATAGAATATTACCTCACTCATTGTGTTGCATAAAGGTTTCTGCATAATTGAAGGTGAATATATCGCATTTCATTTTGCATACAAGATCCTCAGCTTGTTCAAAATCAATGGGATGGCATGTGTACACCTATTTATAAATTAGATTAAAACAAAACCTTCTTGGTAAAGTTAATGATTTCAGTTGCTTTTCTCTCATTTCTCTTGGGATCACAGGGGACTGTCTCTGTTCACTGTTTTAAGCCATTGCTATACCATTTGTTTCCCACATTTGAATTAACATTCATCCCAGATACTGAAGTATCTTGCTGTAATGTTTCATTTCTTTCAGAGTAAAGGTAACGAACATGTATGGTTTAAGGAAAGCACAATGATTGGCAAATCCTACACTTTTGTTTTAATTAAAAGGACATCGCCTTCCTGAAGAGAAAAACTTGCCTAATTTCATTTAGTCCAAAGTCATGTGGTGGTGTAAATTGGGCCAGATCATGTTGGAGTGTAGATTTTTACCTGCAGATTTTATCTAGATTTAATCTGTACTGCAACCTGAAAGTTTAAACTAATAATGGCATGGTGCGAGCAAAGTGGACCTTGGTGCACAGTTGAGTCTGTTCTTTAGTTCTCCTTTGCCAACGTGATGGAAAGTTACTTTTGGTCTGAACTGTTCTTGTTCCCTCTACTTTATAAAATATTTTATCTTGTTATGGCGAGTTATACTACACATTTGTACATCAATTAGAAGCAATTCAGCACTGAATTGTGTAACTTAAATGCAAAGGTGCTCAGTTTCTGTTTCGAAAAATGTAGTGTGAGACTCTCAACAAATGCAATGTATCTAAATTTTGCATTAGCTCCAACTTCTTTTGGAAATTGTTAAAACGTTGGGTGGAATTCTTCCAAAGAAGTTCTAAGTGTCGAATTCACGTAAAAACTGGAGTAAATCGCGCTGGTTTTCTCAGCGGAATTTTTGAAATGAATCTCCCACACTCTGTGTACTGCAGAGTGCACTAGTGTGAATATCATTAAAAAGCTGTAGGTGGGGCCTATTCCCACTGAAGAGGTTGGCAGCATATCACTAACAGGGCCACTGTGCATGTGCCGATATATCAGAGCAGAGATCGACGCATGTGCAGTAGCCCCTGCTCTGCTGGCCTCCCAATCATTGGCCAACTCGATTGCTGGCCAGCACTGCATTTCTGGCTGTGTGACCAACCACCCCCCCCCCCCCCCCCCCCCGCCACACCACCTGATTACTGGCTCCCCGAACATGTCTGGGGCCAGTCCTGAACCCCTCAGGCTGCCTCAATCTGCCCCTCTCCCAGCCTGCCTTGATCTCCCCACCCCGCTGCAATCCTGATCTCCCCCACCCACAGTCCTGATCTCCCCCACACTGACAGCCCCAAAACCCCAGCAAGCCGACCCTCCCCACCCTGATGGCCTGCCCCAAATGCTGGCCTTAATCCCTCTGTCACTGCAGAGTGGCAGTGGGACCCCGCACCTCCACTGACCTCACCTCAGAGGCCCCGACCCTATAGGCCCTGCTCCCATTAGGCCCCAACCCCTTGGCACTGCCTAATGCCCAGTGGGCAATGTCAAGGTGCCCCCATGCATATTGTCACTTTGGACAGTGCCAGGCTGGCAATGTCTGGGACAGACCCCATTATCCAAGACCTCCTGAGAGGTTGCTATAGCTTCTCTTCACTCCAGTGGTGTCAGGCCGCCAGCTCCCTGCAAGTAGGGAGCTATTGTAATCACCGTTGGAATGAAACATTTCTGGTGGGGGTGGGTGGATGGGGAGGAGGGAAAGGCTAGCAGGTCTGGAGACTTCAGTCCCTAGCATGCTAATGAGATTGAAATCATCATTATAAAAATTTATGCAGCTCTGCATGAATTTCTGACGCGAAGTTGATGGTGCCAGAAATGTGGCAGCCAGAGAATTGTGAAGACTGCAGTGTCCAGGTGGAAGCCCACTAGATGTCCCCTGCTTCGGCCTGCGAAAACAGCGCAGCAGACTGGGAGAATTGTTCCCCCTTATCCTTCATTATGGTCAGAGAGGCATTATGAGTGGGTGCCTACTGTTAAATGAGGCTCTTAGCTTATTTCCACTTGTGATTTATTTCACCTACATTGTGCTGGAAATCTGAAAGTGCACTTTCAGTAAGCTGTTCCATTTTGTCATGGACCAAAATGAATCAACCATTTAAGGATAACACATCCAGGTTTCATTGTTGGTTTTTTATTAGCTTTTGGGGTAGGATACTTAATTTTTGCTGCAATTTGTTTTGCATAATACATGTAATCTTTGTGAGTTTTGTTGATAATTTGACAGAGACACGGTGTACAATCCTCCCAAAAAGATTCTAACCTTATCAGCTCCTCCTGCCGGTTGATTGGCGAGGTAAGCTATTAAGAATGAGTGAGAGGTGATAAATGAGGACCATGTCTGGTGTTTTGTCTCTTGCAATCTTACCAGCACTGACTCGTCGGCGAAATTGGCTTCATGTCCAGAAAAGATGCAAAGTCGATTTCAATATCCATGACATCATTGACATGCCATTAGTGAATCCCGGACCCTGTCGTCTGGGCTCACTTATGCTCATCCCCTCACCAGCCAAAGTTCTCACTGGCAAAAGTCACCTATGGCCCCCATCAGTGAGGAGACCAGCCATGATGCTATGATGGCCTTGCTGCTGGGGCTGGAGGCCACTGAAGCCCTCCAAGTGATTGAGCACAGGGCACTGCCAGGTGTGTCAAGTGGCCCCTTAGGCAGTGTCCACCAGACACCCTAGCACTGTCCATCAAGTATCCTGGCTTTCCCCACTGGGCAGTGCCAAGGGGATTCGGCCATGATGAGGGAGGCAGGGGTAGCTCCATAAGTGGGCTGGATGGAAGGGGGGAGCTTTGCAGGAGGGGGAACGAGTTGATTGATCAGGGCAGTGATTGGGTTGGGAGTGGTTGATAGGCTGGGGTGGCGATTGGGAGCATGGGGTGTTGATTGGCCGGAATGGCCATTGATTGGTGGTCGGGTATTGACCAGAGGGGGTTTTATCAGCCGGGGTGGCAATCAGGGAGAGGGCGATGTCCAGGGGTTGGAGGGAGAGCCCGACACAGGGAGCGATCAATGGCAGATCCCGATGTCCATGCAGAGGGTGGTGACAAGTGATCTCCCAGTACGCTAGGAGATTGACGCGCCTGCGCAATGACACCCCTACAACTCAGCAGCTGGCTTCACTGGTGAAATTAGGCTCTGCCCTGCCCCCTACTGGCGAGAATTGCATCCTTGCACTTGTTGGACTGTGTGTCATAAGATTGCTTTTATTTAACTCACCCAAAAAGAGAGTCCGAAACTCTCCTTTTTTTCTCATCATTTAGCACTTAGAAATTTTTCCATAAAATTCCACCTAAATGTCATAAAAGACTGAAGTTTGCTATATTTCACTCTGTTTTTTTCAGCAAGCTACCCCATGCAATCTTCCCACACTGTCAGTTTTTGTAGCAGCAGGGAGATTCATGTCGCGGGGTCTCACCTTGGAAGCCGGCTGCAGGCTGCTCAGGGTGCCATTGTGCAGGTAACCCAATCTCCCAGTGCACTGGGTGATCTCCTGGCACCTCTTCCCCCTGCACCCCTATGGATCCCTCCCCCTGCCCCCTCATAATTGGCAGCAGTATAACCACCCCCCCCACCCGCCAGTGGCAACACAGGTCACTGGCATCGGCATGATGGGACCTTTCCTAATAAGTCCCCCATCATGAACCTCTCCATGGTTCACTGGGTCTGCAGCGTCCCTTTGCTGATTAGCCTCATGCACATCCCTGTTTTGCCAAACATCCCCTCTGCACACCACCCCCTTTGCTGATCATCCACCTTCGTCAATCAGATCTCATGCCTTGCCCCTCCCATCTGGAGCTCCCCACCTTGACCCCCCCTGCAGTTCCCCCCTCCTTCGCTCCCATCATTGTTCCACACACTCAGGCTCCTCCCCTCACTCAGGCCCCATACCAGCCCCACACCACCACACCACGGCCCCCCCCCCCCACCCCCCACCCCCGTGCCCTGCCTGTGGCTTTGTTATGGTGCTTGATGTGCATTGCTTGCCCATACCCCAATCACCTAGGGGCTTCAATAGCCTCTGATTTGCCTGGCATGGCCATCAATCACGTCTGGTATCTGTTGGATGAGGACCATGAATGATTCTCGTCAGCAGAAGCACTGCCGATGACGGGGGAAGCACTGGGAGGCCAAAAAATGGTGTTAATGCTAATGATGATATCAATATTTAAATTGGCTTTGCGCCTTTTTGCACACATAGCCGACTGCGCTGGCAAAACTGGGCTGGGAAGATGGCTTTCGGCACGAGTCTGGTTCGCACATGATGCAAGAGCCTCGCACGCTATCTTCCTGGCCTGCTGCTCTGATCAGCAGACCAGAAAGGTCATGTCCATCGGAATTGGAGAAGGCCATTCAGCCTTTCAGATCTATTTCACCATTTGACAAAATTAGGGCTGGTGCGCGTACCTTAACTCCCAGCAGCTTATCTTGATTCTGCAACCTTTAATGCAATTGCCAAACTAAAACCTACCTTTCTTAGTTTTGAAATTTTTAATTGACCTGGGGCAAAACTCTGGGTTGTTGAGGATAAATGTTGGCTTGCTTTGCATGTTAATTAAGCACATAGTTTGGAAACATCTAACCAGTCACATATTATGAGTGCTCTGTTTTAACTTGCATTCTTGAATACCTGTGAGGAAATGGTATGACTTTCCTAGCTTGTGTAAATATTCAACAAATGCAGTGTACAATCCTTGCTAGCAAAGCTGGGAGTGACCCCTGCAGCTCTAATACAATTTATGTTGTGTTAAACCAATTCTGAGCAGTCATTTTTCACATTTGAGGGGTTGTCGGAGTTTGTCTGAAAATGTTGTAATAGTACAGATGTGGCAGTGAATGAATGCAAATTGCCAGTTTTATGCTGTCAGCTTGATGCCAGCTCGCTGATGTCACAGGATGATGGATTAATGCTGTTGGTTAGTAAGCTGTCGGTGAAAAATGACTGAGCATTCTTCCATGAGGTGACTATTAGTACAGCAGACTGGAACAGGGTAACTCAGTGCCTGGGTAGGCTAATTAAAAACTCTGATCAAATCCCTGCAGAGACTGGCCTCATCCTTGTTTCACCATATCCAAGCATGCACAGTTGTCTCCAGTCCTGAGGCATCATTTGAAGAGACAGTGTGCATGTTTTATGAGCTTGCATAAGCATTGTCTCAGAAACACTACCAATAAAGTTGATGTAGTATCCTCTTTGATGCTGTTGCAGCTGTTCGACAAACGTCTCATGCCATTAAATCCTAAATCATTTGAAGCTACTTGCGTACAGGATTTGTAACGGACTTGCTAAATATAGATGCTTCTGAAAATTACGTGACATAAAGTTTCAAGTACACAAAAGGCATGTATTCTTTTATAAATTAACCTCTAACAAGGTACAATTTATCGCCAGACCATCAGAAAGAATATTATCTCTTTGCCTTGCTGGATAATACGCCATCTGCAATTTCATAATAAGAAGGTTTTTGTTGAGCTTTTGAGGCTCTTAGGAAGCATTGAAAGCAAGCTCCCGCACAGTAGGATGCAACTTAAGTGTTGGACTGCAAGCCTGTTGTGAGATTTTACAATGTAGGACATTTTGTTGGGTCTGAGTGATGAAATGACTTCATCATTATCATGTAGAGGCTTGAAGAATGGTACCAATTACAATGATAATGGCACGATTCCCAGTTCATCTCCATAAATATTCCTAACAGCTTGTATTGTTAAAAAAGAAGCAGTACTCAGTAGATCAATGCACACCTGATAAAGAAAAGGCAGGTTAACCTCAGGTGACGCATTTTAGTTATCACGAAAGAGTCCATTTGAAATATTTAGATACATTTTTCTCTCAGTTGCTGACTGACCAGCTGTGTATCTCTGCTTGCTGGTTGACATTTCCAACCTCCATGATTTCTCTATTAACCTCCTGAATATTTCTAAAACTATTAGTGAACCGCATCTCATCTCTTCCTCCATGGGATTGCAATGCCAATTCAGAACTCTATTTCACACCCCCAGTTGAGCTCATTCTCGAAATAACCTGCGTTTATTTGTTTGAAAGTTACAAAATCCCTTTCAGAGCTCTGTTACGGGCTTGAGAAGAGGGGTTGACAATATTTAAAATTCATTTTATTAGTCACACGTAAGACTTACATTAACACTGCAATGAAGTTACTGTGAAATGCACCTAGTCGTCACACTCTGGCGCCTGTTTGGATCAATGCACCGAATCAGCACGTCTTTCAGAACGAGGGAGGAAACTGGACAGGGAAACACACACAGGCACGGGGAGAACGTGCTAACTCCACACAGAAAGCGAGCAAAGCCAGGAATCGAACCTGGGTCCCTGGTGCTGTGAGGCAGCAGTGCTCACCACTGTGCCACCTCTATATGATCGTAACTTTCATTGATTGGATTAATATTCAAATTGTGAAAAAAATAAAATGCATTTGGGAGTGCAGCGTGGGTTGAATGTTGATCAAGTGAACAAAAAAGGTATTATCTTTCCTACTTTTTAAACTAACAGATAATATGTAACTGTGAAAGAAATTTGGTGTAGAAAATGTTTAAGAAGACCACAGAAGTCTCAGCAGACATCAAAACCAATCTTAGATGCTATCAGCAACTTGGTTTGAATGTATCTTCACGATTTATGAGGAGAATTCTACAGCGTTATTAGTTTTTCCATCAGTAATCATTTTATCCACTTTCCCCATTGACTTATATTAACAATTATAAGGCTTCCTTTTATTTTCAATACATCATGGTAGCCATCCTGTTTATAAATTAGGTGATTAACTTTTATGAGATTCTGTTCAGATATTTAAGATCTATAGAATAATCAGCTGGAATCAGTATTAAATGGAATTCTCTGAGAGTTCATTTGTTGTCAAGCCAAATTCTGACTAATTGAATGGTTCGTATGGTTTACGTTTTGTCAAATATCAGCTCATTAGGAGTGAAATAACTGTCAAATTGTATCATAGTTTTGCTCATTTTAAGAAGCATTTGCAAATTGCATTTCACATTTATGCTGATTATTGAAAGTGACAGTACAGCACAGGTGCTGGTTCCAATCTGAAGCCCGAGTACACTACAACCATAAATTTATAATTCCTGCACTAATATCTCTAGTACACCACAACGTCATACATCAAAAGTTCCAGGCAATCTGTTGCCTCCTGGAACTTGTAAACTTTTGAATCACACCTGCCTGTTCCTTAATATTAAATAGATGTTCCTGCCTTTTTACATCTAAGTTAAGAATTAGCACATATGTTAAAGCATGACGGTGAATGTCTCCTCAGTCAGTTTGCGTTCAGTCCACATTATAAGAATCTGCTGAGCGCATGTTGAAGTTGTTGAATGCTGCTTTCAGATTAGCCGTCACAGTGTAGCTGCAGCTCGAGTTAAATACCACAGTTTTGTTACTCGGCTAATGGTGACGTCTAGTATTCGCTGCCTGAGTTGGTGATTGAGGTTGAAATGTTCAACACATTTAAAAGATACCTGGATCTGCACCTGGACCTGCATCTGAAGTGCTGTAACCCGCAAGGCTATGGACCAGGTGCTAGAAAGTGGGATTAAAATGAACAGCTAGTTTCTTCACTTTTCTCTTTTTTGGCTGGGGCATATATGGTGGGCTGAATGCTCTTAGTGTGCTATAGCTTTTCTGTGGTTCCAGCTAGCCTGGAATTAGGTTTAACTTTGTAAACCTGAACTTTGGCTGCGAAATATGAATAAGTATAGTTGCTTCATTCTTCTCTGCTCAAGTTATCCCTCTTCTTGAGGTTGTACCTTAGTGTTCCAAGTGCGTTTAAACTTTGTGGAAAACAAATTTCTTCACCTCCTCCGGTCCACTGCAGCAAGGCATCCACCTCCTGTTTGTTTTCTGTTCCACTCACTCTGTCAGTCAGTAGCTGCAGAAAATGAACGACTGTTTAAAAAAAAATTTTTGTAATTTGCTTAATGGAGATTGGTTTAAGTAACGTTTTCCTGGATGTTTCAAAATGTTTAGAATTATCTTCGATAAACTGACTTCAAATACTTGAGTAACAAAGATAGGAATTGTTTACATTTGTGTTTAAATATCAAGTTATTTATCTGTACTTTGGGCAGATTTGTGGTTATGTAAGTCATATTATTGCTAGCCTTAATCCAGAAACTCAGCTAATGTTTTGAGGACCTGGGTTCAAATCCTGTCATGTCAGATGGTGGAATTTTAATTCAATAAAAAGGTATCTGGAATTAAGAATCTACTGATGACCACAAAACCATTGTCAATTGTCGGAATGTGACCACAGCAATGTGGTCACTCTTAACTGCCCTTTGAAAGGGCCTAGCAAGTCACTCAGTTTAAGGGCAGCTAGGGATGGGCAATAAATGCTGGCCAGCCAGCAAATGATTAAAAAAAACTCCTCCTTGGATTTTATAATTGGACTTCAGTTCCAAAAAATTTGAATTTCTGATTCAGTTGACATGTTTCACTATGTTAAAGATGCTATGTGAATGCAAATTGTTGTAGGAATCATAGAATGTACAGCATGGGAACCAGCCCTTCAGTGCAAACTGGTCCATGCTGTCCATAAATCTCACCTAAGCTAACCCAATTTGCCTGCATTAGGTCTATATCCCTCTAAACCTTTCCTATCCACGTGTCTGTCCAAATGCCTTTTAAATGTTGTCAGTGCCCCTGCCTTAACCACTTCGTCCAGCAGCTCATTCCACATATATAACGGCCTCTGTGTAAAGACGTTGCTCCTCAGGTCCCATTAATTCTTTCCCCTCTTAGCTTAAACCTATGCTCTCTAGTTTTCGATTCCCAACCCTGGGAAAAAGGCTGAATGCATTCACCCCAGGCATGCTTCTCATGATCTTATACACCTCTGTTAAGATCACCCCTCAGTCTCTGACACTCCAAAGAAAAAAGCCTAGCCTGCCCAATTTCTCCCTAATAACTCAGTCTCTTGAGTCCTGGCAACATCCTTGTAAATATCTTTTGCACTCTCTCCAGTTTAAAATTGTCTTTCCTGTCGCAAGATGTGTCATCATTGGCTTCAGGTATAGTGCCAGAAGACTGGAGGATAGCAAATGTTGTCCCCTTGTTCAAGAAGGGGAGTAGAGACCATCCTGGGAATTATCCTGAGCCTTACTTCTGTTGTGGGCAAAGTTTTGGAAAGGATTGTAAGAGATAGGATTTATAATCATCTAGAGAGAAATAATTTGATTAGGGATAGTCAGCACGGTTTTATGAAGGGTAGGTCGTGCCTCACAAACCTTATTGAGTTCTTTGAGAAGGTGACCAAAGAGGGGGATAAAGGTAAAGCAGTTGATGTGGTGTATATGGATTTTAGCAAAGCGTTTGATAAGGTTCCCCATGGTAAGCTACTGCAGAAAATACGGATACATGGGATTGAGGGTGATTTAGCAGTTTGGATCAGGAATTGGCTAGCTGGTAGAAGACAGAGGGTGGTGGTTGATGGGAAATATTCAACCTGGAGTTCAGTTACTAGTGGTGTACCGCAGGGATCTGTTTTGGGGCCACTGCTGTTTGTCATTTTTATAAATGACCTAGATGAGGGTGTAGTAGGATGGGCTGGTAAATTTGCAGATGACACTAAAGTCGGAGGAGTTGTAGACAGTGAGGATGGATGTTACAGTTTGCAGAGGGACATAGATGAGCTGCAGAGCTGGGCTGAGAGGTGGCAAACGGAGTTTAATGCGGAAAAGTGTGAGGTGATTCACTTTGGAAAGAGTAACAGGATTACAGAATATAGGGCTAATGGAAGGACCCTTGGTAGTGTCGACAAGCAGAGAGATCTCGGTGTGCATGTGCGTAGATCCCTGAAAGTTGGCACCCAGGTTGATAAGGTTGTTAAGAAGGCGTACGGTGTGTTAGCTTTTATTGGTAGAGGGATTGAATTTCAGAGCCGTGAGATCATGTTGCAACAGTACAAAACTCTGGTGCGGCCACACTTGGAGTATTGCGTGCAGTTCTGGTCACCACATTATAAGAAAGATGTGGAAGCATTGGAAAGGGTGGAAAGGAGGTTTACCAGGATGTTGCTTGGTCTGGTAGCAAGGTCTTATGAGGAAAGGCTGAGGAACTTGAGGTTGTTTTCATTAGAGAGAAGAAGGTTAAGAGGTGACCTAATCGAGGCATACAAGATGATCAGAGGATTAGATAGGGTAGACAGTGAGAGCCTTTTTCCTTGGTTGGCGATGGCTAACACAAGGGGACATAGCTTTAAATTGAGGGTTGATAATTATAGGACCGATGTCAGAGGTAGGTTCTTTACTCAGAGGGTAGTAAGGGCTTGGAATGCCCTGCCTGCAGCAGTTGTGGACTCACCAACTTTAAGGGCATTCATATGGTCATTGGATAGGCATATGGATAATATTGGAATAGTTTAGGCGAGAGGGTCATTAGATTCGTTCCACTGGTCGGCGCAACATCGAGGGCCGAAGGGCCTGTACTGCGCTGTAATGTTCTATGTTCTAGAACTGAACACAATACTCTGGGTGCAGCTGCACCAAAGTCCCGTACAACTGCAACAGAACTTCCCAACTTCTATACTCAATGCCCTGACTGATGAAGGCTAGCATGCCAGAAGCCTTCTTCACTGCCCTATCTACCTGTGCCTCCACCTTTAGAGAAACTTGCAGTTGAACTCCAAGGTCCCTCTGTTCCATGATACTCCCTAAAGTCCACTGTGAAATGCCAAGCATGAGCAATGAATTTACTCTGAAACTAGCCTTATGATATGAGGGCTAGGAGCTTTGAATGGCAGCGTTTTGTTTCCCACCATGTGATGAAGTGGGGGCAAACACGTCCTCTCCGACACTGCCTGTTTTCCACGATACATAAATTTGCATTGATCAGGCGGGTGAATCCCCCTAACAGGCACTGCTAACGCCAGTAGGGTACACTCCAGTTTTCCAGCTTTGAGCCAATCAGATTTCGGAAACTGAGGGGTGATCTTATAGAGGTGTATAAGATCATGACAGGCATGCATTGGGTGAACGCAGTCAGACTTTTTCCCAGAGTTGGGAAACCGAGAACTAGGGGGCATAGATTTAAGTTAAGAGGGGAAAGAATTAATGGGACCTGATTCACAAAGGTAATAATCACATTACCTTTGTGACTACGAAAATGCATTTTAGTGGAAATTGAACAGTAACTTAATCTGGTGCAATTTCAAATGCATTCTGCATACAATTTTGTGGCAATTCTACTCCCAATATTTGATTTAATAATTTGTTGTTTTATCGAAGGCTAACAGTAAATGTCTATGTCTAGTTGACTAGCATTGACTGGAAATATGGTTTGTAATGGTTTAACTATGGAATCTTATTGAAAGAAGAATGGCATTCTGTCTGATCTTGCTCTTTGAGTCTAGTTCAGTCCCACAGACCAGGTTTTGTACTCCCACAATCCTTCCAATTAGTCCTCTTCAAGTACATGTCTAATGGTCTTTTGAAGGTTCCTATGGAATCTGATTCCACCAACCTTCAGGCGGAGCATTCAAAATCTTAACAATCACCTGTAACAGAAAAACATTTCTCCTCATTTTCCTTCTCATTCTTCTGCCAATTATTTTAAATCTATAACCTCTGGATGCTGACCCATTTGCCAGAAGAAACGCCTTCTCCCTGCTGGCCCGATCAAAACCTCTCATAATTTTGAATGCGGATTCAAATTTTTTTTTTCCCGAGGTGCTAACCTTTGTATGTGGATAGAAATAATAAGAATTAAATAAGCTCTTGTCATGTTGAAATTGATCTCAAGTGCACTGCATTGAACTATTGATTTTATATTTATGGTAACTTTTTTTCTGAACACTCCTTCCTGGCACAATGCAAAGAATTACACAAAGTAAAATTTTGAAACCAGACTAATGAAGGTAAAATATTTTCTGACACCCTTTTGTTTCTTTTTCATTTTGTTGAACAATGCATTAACAATGTTGTTTAACAGACATATTGTTGTTTTTTTTCCAGTGACTTTAATTTTAAAGTGTCACTTTGTAAAATTTTGTACAATTTCGTTGTCAAATTGGTGGTGTCTGTAAATGTGGCTTTAAATCTGCAATGCTGTTTCTTTTGTTTGGCCTGGAAAATGTCCCTTTAGTGAGTTTTATTAAGGTTAAATGAACTGAGGCCGAATTCCTTGAACAATAATGAAACAATTGAATTTTGTCTGTAGACTTTGCCCTCTTGCAGCCTTTTCCTAATCCCAGTAATTAATTTATCAGAAGAGAGGGTGGACCATTTGAACAGCTGCTGCACATTATGTCGGAGTTGGTAGAGGTGCTCTGATTTCTAATTTTCCCTCATTTGCTTCCTGCAGACATCAGACCCTGTTGAGGTAATAGTCCTGGAACGATGTGACATTGTGGAGTGCAGAGATAACAGGAGCACAGCATTAACTATCAGTGAGTATTGATCTGACAGATATTCAATTTTGGATGATTTCAGCTTTTACTGCTGGGGAAAATGTTCAATTATATCCAAGGTAGTTTTATTGGTTTGCTGAATTTGAGCTAGTAGCATGTAGTAAAATAAATTTTTTATTGAAAAATGTTAGTTGAAAAACCACAACCTGCAGTTGACATCCTATGAAGATTTTTGTTTTGAGCCGTATATAATGAAGCTGAGAACTTGTTAGCCTCAGGCTCTTTTGAAACAAAGTTGAATTTTTTTTTCCGAAGTGCTAACCTAATCTGCTGCTCTTATCTGTGCAAAATATGCCAACTTTGAAATATAATTTGAAAGAGAAATGAATAATGCACGCGTTAATGGATATCTGGAGTGAAATAGGATTTGATGAATTAATGGCTCAGTGAATAAGTGCACCTCCTGTATTTCTGCTGAGATTTAGACCAAGTTTCATGCTTCAATTCCTAAATTGTGCTGAATTGCTTGATCTCAGACCTGGTGACTTGGCCTTGGGCCAGGTCTGGAAGATGCCGAAATTGACTTTGGTTCCCATGAGTGATGGAAAGGAAAAGCAAAATCAGCATACTTGCTGGTGTTGATATTTATGTTGTTATCTCCACGGTGCAGCACGTGTTCAATGCTGGGCGGAGGACAGATTGTGTTCTCGATACTTTTCATGTTGAATAATTTGCCAGTATTTACTGTCACATGACAAAAGGCTACTGGTGACTCATGGAACTGCGCCCTAGCCTGATTTAATGCCTTTGGAGAGGAACATAGAACATTACAGCGCAGTACAGGCTCTTTGACCCTCGATGTTGCACTGACCCGTGGAACCAATCTAATGACCCTCTAACCTAAATTATTCCAATGTTATCCATATGCCTATTCACTGACCATTTGAACGCCTTTAAAGTTGACAAGTCCACAACTGCTGCAGGCAGGGCATTCCACGACCTTACTACCCTCTGAGTAAAGATAGGAGGTAGCATAAAAAGGCTGTGAAGGAGCACATAACTTTGAAACACTGCGGGCACAAATAAATCATTGTGTTTCTCTTAGATAACTAAGAAAATGAAGACCTACATCAAAGCAGAAGAAAACCCTCTTTGTATCAAATTTTGTACGTTCTGGATATTTTGTGTCCTCAATTGGGAATTGAAATCATTCTAATGTAATCCCTTAGTGTCTGACCTTTGTGCTTGTTGACCTAATTTCGTAGGATGTTGTTTCCCCCAATTCTGGAGCCTGGATTGTCTACTCAGAGCACCTGAGATCACTATGATGAGCTGTTGAGGGCCGAGGTGCAGGCTATAGTGCTTTGACATTGTGGGGACGGTCTGGGCCGTTTGATTGTGTGGCAGCAACAAGAGGATTAACTCAAACACTAAGGAGACCAGATGTCGGGTCATACTGAGAGAGGACTGAATGAATCTCTCCAATGGGATCAGTGCTACTTTCATGTGGTTGCACCTATTCACTTCCATTGCAGTAATTGAGAGCAGTGTGGAGAAGTTTAATGATGCTCTGGAACCTCGATGTCCATACTCTCCATATTCTTGTTCAGACTACCTTTATTGATTGAAATCCTGGGGAGATGTTAAGCCCCATAGCCGCAGTAGCAGCAGGCTGAGCTTAGTGCAAGGCTGTCAGAACTGCCACTAGAGGTTCCAATATTGTGGACTGCTTGGCAATGTTCAGAGAGCTGAAAAATTGCTCCATGCTTAACTGCATGATCTTTATGTCATGCTCAAAACTGCAGACAGTTTAGAGCTGGAATTTCTATAGTATTATGTACAAGCTCACCAGCAGTTTGTCTGCTGCACTTAGAGTATACTACACTATCGTTATTCTGCCTTTTTAAGTAGCCTATGATCTTGAGGCCTTCAGTTGTGCCTTTTGCTACAGGACATGCATGTGGATTTTCCCTCTGTGTTGTCCTAACCCCCTTGGCACATTCTCATTCATACTCGTGTTTTTTTAATCAGCTCAGCCTTTGGTCAACTGGGGAAGAGAGTATTTGAGGACCAGGATTTTAAAACCAAGCCCAGAGAACAATGATGGCCATGGTTTAGTATGTTTTGGAGATTTGGACCATCTGAAACAGGCACCTCAAAGCCTTTGCAAAACCCTCTAAATCCAATGGCACAAAAAAGCCTATCCAACAATACTGTCCTCTCTGAAGCCAATATGCCCAGCATTGCTACTTACTCAAAATCAGCTCCACTGGGTAGAACATACCGTTCTCATATCTGACACCATATTCCAGAAGCAAATACCCTTCTGAGATCTCAGTTGTGCTGAGACTCTCAGGAGGACAACAGCAATACTTTAAGGATGTTCTCAAAGCTTCCCTAAAAAGGCCAGGTAGCCCTGTTGACTCATGGGAGCCCTTGGCTTGTGACTGATCAAAATGAAGAATGTTCATCTGAGAAGGCACTGAACACATTGAGATACTTCGTGGAACATGCAGAGGCAAACTCAAGGCATCGGAGAGAGGGCACAAACCTCCCAATAACTCATCTGCCTGATCCTATAAGCAGCATTTGCATCTCACATGCAGAGTCTGCCGAATGCACATTGGATTTATCAGCCATCTCAGAATGCATTGCGTCAAAATGGAAGCAAGTCATCCTCAAGTGCAAGGGAGTGCCAATGTGCCTATTTTGAGTATTCTGTACAGACCTGCTAGCCTTCCTATTTGCTTGGCTACAATTGTTCCTTTATTTCTGCTGTCTTCATCTAACTTCTTGATGCCTTGTACTCTTTTTCGGTGGAAATAATTATAAAGAGGGTTAAAGATTACCATTTAGTGAATCCAGTTGCATTTCATCATGCATAATCCATGAGGGTCAGATTTCAGTGAGAAGAGAGAACATAAGGTGCCAAAGAATACCACGACACGCATCCTTCATAATGATCATGGGAATGTCTCAAGTGGTGAAATGAATCATCTTTAACTTGTAAGGGGATTTTATTGGGTGGTGTTCTCTTTTTGTCCATCCTCACTCACTGTTATCAATTGCAAGATTGTCCTGCAAGAAAGAAGGTAGTGTTCTGGTGCAGAGTATTGAATTAGAAGTTGGAAGGTGGAGTGAAGTATCCTGCAACAATTGGAAAAGATGAAGCAAAGTGCTGATGGACAACAGAGTATGGTGACAGCTTGTGAGGATGAGGGCTACAGGTAGCGTAGTGCAATGTAAGGGCTGAGTTAGATGACTTACCTTAACAATCCTGGTTAGGTCATTAAACTTTCTCTGGCATTGTAATCAAGTGTGAAGTTCTGAATGCAGACCCATTTTGCCAATGCTGCCAAGCAGCTTATCTGGAGATCTTGCCAGCTTTTGGGTGCCTTCCTGTCAAACCTCTTGCATCAGTATCTCCAAAATAGCATCTGAAAACCAAGGGGCCCTTGCAATATTTCACTTGCTTGATAACATAAGATGTTTTCAATGACTGTTATCTGAATCCCAGGATTGTTTTGTCACCATCCTTCAACATGTTTTGCCCCAGCAAAGGAACAAGTCACCAGATGTGGCAATGTAAGGGTAAACAGTGTGGAGGCAGTGGTCCTGGAAGTTCTCAATACCCCATGAAGCCTCATGGCACTAGGGAAAAAGTAAGTCAGGAATTATTGCCGAGTACCCTCCCTT
This sequence comes from Carcharhinus amblyrhynchos, assembly GCF_965287045.1. Taxonomy (NCBI): domain Eukaryota; kingdom Metazoa; phylum Chordata; class Chondrichthyes; order Carcharhiniformes; family Carcharhinidae; genus Carcharhinus; species Carcharhinus amblyrhynchos. The sequence continues at coordinate 154,765,530 of NC_137324.1, forward strand.
AGCTGCTGAATCTGTACTCCTCTATGTTAAATGCTACTTCAAAAGAGCACTGTGGGTAGCGGGGGGACAGAGCTTACTCTGGGTGGGGTCTACAATATCTGTTACCAAATATGGGTCAGTAGTACCACTAACACTGAGTTGATTAAGTCCTGAAGGAAATTGTTGCCAGATTAGGATTGCAATAGATGGTGAAAGATATATCACAAGGGGGAAAACTACCTGACTTCATCCGCACCAACCTTCCTATCACAAATGCACTTGTGTGCGACAGTATTGGTAAGAATGACTATGACACAGTTGTTGTGGAGGTGTACTGAGGATAACCTCCATTGTGTTGTATGGTTGTACCTCCATGTTAAGACTCCAAATGCATCTCTCTGCTCCACTGGACAACCATGAGGCACTAAGGATCATTACTGGCAGCAGAATTATGTTCTGGCACAACCTGTAACCTCATGGTTTGGCATATTCCTCACTCTCCCATTGCCATCAAGCTATGGGACCAAACCTGGTTCAATAAGGAATGTAGAAAAGTAGGTCAGGAGCAGTACCAGGCATTACTGCAGCTGAGGTTCCAACCTTATGAGCTAAAGCAGCGACACAGGATCACCTACCTGCATGCTAAACCGTGGAAGCAGCATACAATAGACAAAGCTAAGCATTCCCACAATCAATTGACTTGATCACAGCTCTGCAGTGCCACTATATCCTGTTCATAAATGGTGGTGGACAATTAAACAACTAACAGATGGAGGAAGTACCATGAATATCCCCATCCTCAATGATGGCAGAATCCAGCATGAGTACAAAACCAACGCTGAAACATCATCAACCACCTTCAGTCAGAAGTGTGAAGTAGACGCTCCTACTTTGTCTACTCCATTATTCAGTGCTTAGCCAATTCAGTTTCTTTAGGTGATAACAAGAAACAGCTGAGCAAATTTGACACAGCAAAGGCTATGAGCTACAACAGAATCCTGGCTGTAGTACCTGTGCTGCAGAACCAGCGCCTCCAACCAAGGTTTTCCACTTTGACAACGATATGAGCATCTGCCTGACAACGTGAAAGCTTTTGTTCATGTGTGGTCCATGCATGAAAAGCAGGACAAATCCAATCCAGCTAGTTATCACCCTATAAGTTCACAATCAATCACCAACAAAGTAACAGATGGTATAGTTAATAATATAAAGTGACACAGGGCAGGATTTTCTGCACCCCCTGTGGCATGTTTTGCGATGGTGAAGATGACCTGCCATTGGCTGGTGTTGGGATCTTCTGGTCCCGTGGCTGTCAATGGGTTTTTCTATTGTTTACAGCCTCCCTTTGCTGGGGTTCAATGGTGGTTCACTGTTGGCAACCAGATGATCCTGCCAGTGTGAACAGCCAGAAAATTCTGGCCACAATTGCTAACTTCTCAGGATCACTGGCTCTGGACATTTCGACAGACTTGGTTCCCCTGTGGTGGGTGCAGCGAGCCATTCACACCTCAGATGACCTTGGCGGTATCTTTTGATACCACCGGTGAGTGAGGCCAGAAAATCCCGCCCTGGTTTTAACAAACATTTAAAGGAGGAGGGGAGAGGAGGCTTTTTAAAATATTATTTCACAGAATGTGGACGTTGCTAGCAAACCCAGCATTTGTTGCCCATCTCTGGGTGCCCTTGGGAGGGTGGTGATGAACTGCCTTCTTAACAACAGAATGGCTTGTTAGGCCTTTTCTGAGTGCCTGGAGTCCCATATAGTCCAGATCGGATAAGGTGAGCAGATCTCTTTTCTGAAAGGACATTAATGAATGAGATGTGTTCTTTACAACAATTCAGTAGTTTCATGATATCAGCCCTTCATTTCAGATGTATTAAATTAATTTACCTTATATAAGGGATATGAGGAACAGGTCGGGAAGTGAATTTGAGATGAGGGAGAGATCAGCCATGATCTGATTGAAGGGCGGAGCAAGATTGAAGGGCTGAATTTACCTCCTCCTGCTCCTAGTTCCCATGGTTCAAACATGGACAAAAGAACTGGGGACCTTGTCACAATAACTTCAGTACAGTGTTAATGTAAGCCTTCTTGTTACACTAATAAACAAAATAAGAACTGAATTTCAGAGGTGAGGTTAGAGTTATTGTCCTTAACATCACAGTAGTATTTAACTGAGTACAGCATCAAGGAGCCCTAGTAAAATTGAAGTCAATGGGAATTAGCGGGGAAACTCTCCACTGGCCAGGGTCGTATGTAGTACAATGAGAGGATGGGTGTAGTTGTTGGAGGCCAATCATCACGACCCTGAACATTCCTGCAAGAGTGTGGCAGAGCAATATTCTAGATCCAACTACTGGAGTGACTTCATCAATGACCTTCCTTCAACATCAGATTCATTCCATTTGTAACTACTCAGATAATAAAATATGTAGGAACGCCAGGACAATATTAGCAGCAAGTAACATTTGCAACACACAAATGCCAGGCAATGATTGTCTTCAACAAGAAAGAGCCTAATCATCTCCCCTTTGTTAATCATATATTAATAGTGTTCAATTGCGTAAGGTGGTGAATTCACCTGAGTACCAGATGAAAACTGTTGTTGTTGGGGTTAGGTGTATGTTTGTAATTATGTGTACAAATATACAAGTGTGTAAAGATTGGCTTTGGTATGATTAGATTATTAATTCCAGAGTTTTTTCTTATTAAATTCAAATTTGAACCTATGTCTGCAAAGCATTACGCTGGGTCTCTGGATTACTTGTCCAGTGACAATATCAGTATGCAACTGCCTTCCCTTAGTGATGAGTTGTGTTCTTTGAGGAATGTACATTGTCAATAGAAGAGATTAATGAGTGTGAAGTTTGAAAGGAGTATTGGAGGATTCCACTATATCCCATTGTAAGCTTTTCGGGACAAAGCAACCCTCGTGACTGGCACTCCATTTGCCAATATTAGCATTCACCGGTAGTTCAAGAAGGTGGCTAATCATCACCTTCTTGAGGCAATAAGAATTCGGCTTGCCAGCAGTGCATGAATAATTTTTTTAAAAAACAGCATGAGAGGAGTAGAAAGAGTGATTCTTTTTAAAATGAAAATGACAATGCCGTTGTTGTGCTGAGCGGATTTAATCATTTATTATCCCTTGGAGCACGTCTTGGGAATTAAGGCACTATGGTCAGTATGTCTAATTTGTGGTCAAAGTAATTTCCATTTTAATAACTACAGAGTGAAGTGACTGATACTGAAGTAGTGGTTACGAGTACCAAATATGTATTCATATATCTTTCTAAAGCCTCTAATGGTAATGCTGTAGTCTTTGTATAAAAAAGTTAAAAGAAATCCCCAAGTTAGAGTATACTTTTTGTATATGTTGCTATATTTAAATAAAAAGTAGTAATTTTCTGAATTTGATATCCTGAATACACCGGTAATGTTATTGTCAAGTTGTATTTTGCTCTCCGGATCTCATTTGAAATGCTTCGTGGGGCTCCTGTGATCTATGACATTATCTTTGAGCAGATTGCTGTGAGAAGTGAAGCTGACATTGAATGTGACAGTCTTAAGAAAAGATCAGAAGGAATTGCACTACACCCCAGCCGAAGTAATAAGAAGAAAATAGCTTCCCATGTTTCAGATATACTTGCTGTGTTTTTCCAATTTAAGAATTGAGTTTTGTTGACCTTTGTTGTTCAGATAAGACAATCTCAGCTGCAGCTCCTGTTTTAATGTTTTTCTGGTGCATCTTATGGTAATAACTAATGGCAAAGGAGGCAATGAAGGTTTGGAAATTAAGGATTTGGATTTTAAAGAGATAGTGGGTTTCCATCAAAGGGCTGAAAGTAGGGAATGCACTCACTTTTGTTGAGGGGGCAGTGGGAGCACTGGACCCTATTTTTGTCATTGGTGGCAAATTAAGTGGCTCCTACCAGGACTACCATCCTTATTAAGGATGTCCGCCTGCCTTCGTGATCTGTTGGCCAATCAGATAGCTGGTAACTCAACGGCCTTGACAGTGCCACTGTGATGGTGATGATTTCTGGGACAGCACCTGCAAGATAAGGGTGCATAGATAAATGAGGCCATCAACATCAAGTAAATGGAACAAGCAGGGGTGAGGATGGTGGGACTAAGTAGTCAGGCAAGAGGTGGGGTGTAGTTTGTGAGGTTAGGCAGTACCGTTGCCATTGGAGGACACGTCATGCGTCAAAAAGTTCCTGAAAAGGAATGATCTTCTCAGAGCCCAATGGACGGCTACCGATTGTCTTCTCATGCAAAAGGGGGGCCCCAGTAACTAGTAAAATGCCTGTGGAGGTGAGGGGGCGGGGGGGATCCTTACTTGACTATGTAAGTGGCTCAGTTGGGCTCTGACAAGGCAGGCCATCTGTCATCCTTTCCACTGCCTTCTCACATCATCATACCAGCCTTTCTGACTCCCAGAAGGCCTTTAGAAGGCTGGTGAAATCTAGCCCAAAGTTTCAGCTTTTCATCTCCACAAGTAATTTATTTGCCCTGTCTGTTAGTTAGTTTGCCTATAAGCAATGTATCTCAAAAATGAATGGGCAGATTTCAATAAACTTGGTACACGTATAGGATATGACCAAAGGAAGAACTGATTAGTTTTTGCAAAGATGTGAATCCAGATCCTGGAATTTTTTAAATTTTTTAAAGAATCCATTAACATGGGGATATGGGGGAAAATTGACTTTTTTTTCTTTAGAATGTTGTTGAAGCTGCATTCATCCAGACAAGTGAAGAATATTCCATTACACTCATGACTTGTGCTTTTTAGATGGTGGAAAGGCTTTGGGGAGTCAAGAGGTCAGTTACTGTCTGCAAAATTCCCAGTGTCTACTCTTGTAACAACAGGATTTATATGGCTCCTTGTCAATGATAACACCAGGATGTTAAGGGTGGGGGATTCAATGATGGAATGCCAATGAATGTCAAGGAGCAATGGTTAGATTCTTTCTCGTTGGAAATGGTCATTGCCTGTTCTCAGCCCAAGCCTGGATAATTTCCAGGTCCTACTGCATTTTGGCATAGACTACTTCAGATGGTGCTGAACATTGTGCAGTCATCAGCAGACTTGCCTACTTCCAATTTTATGATGGAAGGAAGGTCATTGATGAAGATGGCTGAATCTAGGACCTACCCTGAGACACTCCTTTAATGATGTCCTGCAGCTGAGATGATTAGATTTTCACTGATCCCTATTGCCTCCAGTTTTGCTAGGGGCCTTTGATGCCACACTCAGTTAATTACAACCTTGATACCAAGGGCACTCAGTCTTGCCTCACCTCTGGAATTTAGCTCTTGTGCATGTTTGAACGAAGGCTGTAATGAGCTCAGGAGCTGAGCAACACTGGCAGAACCCAAGCTAAACATCAGTGAGTATGTTGTTGCTAAGCATGTGCAGCTTGATAGCAGATTTGATGACAACTTGCACCACTTTATTGATGATTGAGAGTAGACTGATGGGGCTGTAATTGATTGTGTTGGATTTGTCCTGCTTCTTGTGTACAGGACATAGCTGGGTTGGGTGGATGCCAATGTTGTAGCTGTACTGGAACAGCTTGGCTTGGGGCATGGCTAATTTTGGAGCACAAATCTTCAGTACTATTGCCAAAATATCATCAGGGCCCAAGCCTTTGCAGTATCCAGTGCCTTCAGCCAGTTCTTGATATCATATGGAAAGAATTGAACAGGCTGAAGATTGGCATTTGTGAAAACAAGGGAGCAGATCAAGAAGGCAAGTCTCTATGTTCATCATGCAAGAATGCAAATAGGATCTCGCGCTCGGATTAAAAAGATCTAATTCATAAGGTTTAAAATGAGGCTGGAAGATTCACCTATCTTGATTTAGAGGGAAAATTTCCAGAAAAAATGCACTGTGAATGACAGTTCCAGAAATTGAAAGTTGCCGGGTTGGGAAAGGAAAATAATAGAAATAAACCCTCAGAAGCTGAAAATCAGTTTGGACTGATTATAGAAGAATTTAATGTTCACTTAAGGGATAGTGTGAAATGTAAAATACAACTGTGGATTGGATGATTTTGGTCATTTTGACTGTTCAAAGGGGAAAGTCCTTTCTGTAATTTGAGTGGCCATCAAAAATAGCATTTTGCAGTAAAAGTTATAAACTTCAAATAGTCATTTGGTCATACAGAACTTCAGTGCTGAAAAAAGAAACATGTCGGCGTGCCAGTTGGTTGGCAAATGGACTCTGGTCAAGCCATTGTCATGGAGAATGCACAAGTTGATGGTGACTGACAGTTCACTGCCAAGAATTTCAGTTCACATGCCAACCAATCAGCACTCTCTTCTCATACATTATAAATTGTTTTTCTCCCATTACATTTCTATTCTTGCACAGTGTCCTGATGAGTGTAAGATGGAAAGCTTCAACATGTCTCTTTTTTTTGGCAAAAACTTGAAATTTTATTGTGTGATCTTTTTAACTTGGCTACTGGGAATTTGAATTTCTTTTTTAAAAGTTGCCGCTCTCTATGGAAATTGTAACATCTCCATTAATATACTTTGCCACCTCACAACTGCTACCATGAGATCTATACACAATTTCACTAAAACCCCCTTCCCCTTCTCATTTCAACTTGTATGCTGGAATTCTATCGCCTCACCCACCATGGAATCAGAGCTGGCGAGGGTCAGACAATGGAAATGTCCATTGACCTCGGATGGAATTTCCGGTCTCGTTTGGACAACGCAGTAAAATCCCACCCATTATATCTCCACCGCTTCTTATCATATCATCTCTTATCATAGAATAATTTTTTCATTAATCTCTAATGCTAATCCTCTTACTTTAACAGATTCCCTATCCTCTGTACAAATAATAATCTATGCTTCCCTTAAAATATTATATGGTTTTGCGCCAAGTATTTCTTGTGACGAAACATTCTATGTTTTAAAAAAAAATCTGTCTAAAAATGATGCTCTTAACATTCAGAAGTCCAAGTCACTGACTCTCTAACCAGAGGAAATGGGTTTCTTCAGTCACCTATAAAAACAAGTCCTAATTTCCTTTTGGCCTCCTCTGCTCCAGTAGAGATAGAAACCCTAAAGTACAGATGGAGGCCATTCAGCCCATTGACCCGGCACTGACAACAGTCCCACCTAGGCCCTATCCCCGTAATCCCATGTATTTACCCCAATAATCGTCTAACCTACACACCCCAGGACACTAAGGGGTAACTTAGCAAGGCCAATGCACCTAACCCACACATCTTTGAACTGTGGAGGAAACCGGAGCACCTTGAGGAAGCCCATGCAGCCACGGGGAGAATGTGCAAACTCCACACAGACAATTAGCCAAGTAGGGAATTGAGCCCAGATCCCTGGAATTGTGAGGCAGCAGTGCTAACCGCTGTGCCACCATGCCGCCCTATCACATCTTGCAGCTATCTCTTCAAAAGTATAGTTTTCCCATCACTCCACTAATGTTGAACAGAAAATAAAGGAACAGGAAACGAATCAGTGAGTAGTGCTTTTGTGACAATAAGAAACCCTGGAATGATAAAAACACTAATAAGGATAAGGAGTTCTCTGCTTTTGAAATCCTGCAAGAGAATGAGTTGAAGTGAGAAATGAGTTAGTGAGACTTGATTTCAAAGAGGATTCATGGAGCGAGAATTTTTCTCGTCTCCGTCAAATACCCACACAGAAAAAAAAAAGTATCATCATATTCTTTTGCAATTGAAGGATTTAAAACTACTGGTTTGGGAATTAATTAAAATTTAGACCTTGTAAAGCTAAATTAATTTACAAAGCTGTGAAATTGCACCATCAACTTACCGACCACACGCACACAATCAGCTCAAAATATATGTAGACAAGAAGAAAATAAATCAAGAGTGAAGATTCACAATCCAATAAACATAACTTGAGGACAGATATACTTACTGAAACTGAATTGTGGTTTAGTTAGAATTAAATTCTTTCTTATGCACAGTCACTTCCCCGGAATCAGCATTGGGTTGTCACTCCGTATCGACTTACCTGCGACAAATTTCATCTGTGCCTGTCTCTGGCTGGCCATGATCCAGGCAGCACAGCGCCTCCCAGGGTATAATAGACTTGGAGTGAGGAGAGACATGCCCCCTTTTTCCCTCCACCAGTTGCTTTAAAACAAGTAGGTTTAAAGGTCTAATGACAGGATGGTGAGAAGCTATGTGTCTAAGGTAAGTGAATATGATTTCGAGGGACAGGGGTCATGTGGGGTCCAAATAAGCCAGAAAGGGCAGTGGTCCAGCAGGTGCTGGGTTCTGCTCAGGTCAGGGGTGGAATGGTCCAGCCAGGGCGGAGGGGTCAGGTCAGGATGAGATTCAGGGTGGGGGTTTGTGGAGTTCCATAGGGGTGTGGGGTCGTGGAGTGGCAATTCATTGAGAGTTGTTAGACAGGGGGTGGAGGAGTCCCCTGGAGGTGGAGGTGGGGGCGGGGGGAGGTGTTGGGCATGTGGGGGGGTGGGGCAGTTGAGATGGGTTGGGGGGGTGGAGTGGTCCTGTGTTGAAGTTGGTCTGGGTGTTTAAAATAGTTAGCCAGAAGTGAGAAAAATTGTTATTTACTCTGTTTTGGAATAACTACGAGAGTAACCCTGACAGAACCATCCCAATATAATGATTTATGTTGCTTTTTTGGATGGTTCAAAGCACTGTCCTTCTGGACAATTGCCATGCAAATGCATACCCAGGGAGTTGCGTGAGGGATTCCCCAGTACATCTTTGGAGAACCCCAAAATCCAATGCTGGGGCGTTCAGTAGTTATGGCCCATTATTTCACTCAGAACAAATGTAACTTTTGAGTAAAAATTGGCTCCAGTACTATCTTTTGATGATTGGTTTTCCGGGATAGAACATATGAAATTCAAATGAAAGTTAAGAATGTTGAAAATCTGAAATAAAACAGAAAATACTGCAAACGCACAGTAAGCTGATTAGAATCTTAATTATAAAGGAGTTATAGCTTTGTCAAAACCTAATCTGCCAGTTCTGGTGAACAATCGCAACAAAACTGTTAGCCTATCCTTTCCTTTAAGATGCTGTCTGTCCTATCTTGCAGTGTCAGGATCTTCTGCAAAATCAATACTCATGACAGTTTTTTGAAACTTTTGCATTATGCAGTTAATACTTCTCACAAATTCAATAATTCCAGTTTAAAATGCTGCACACTCACAATCTGAAATTGCAGGACAAATGGATCAAGGTAGAGTTTCAAATAATTAACCATTATCATGCCATATGCAAAATACATTAGGATCAAGTGAGCATTCATTTTAATGTTAACCATTGTTGATTATTGTAAAATCTGGTTCACTAATGTCCTATAGGGAAGAAAACCCGCCATCCTAATTTGGTCTGGGCAATATGTGACTCCAGATCCACAGTACCGTGGATGACTCATTGAAATGGCTAAGCAAGTTGCTCAGATTTATCAAATTACTGCTTAAAATCAGATAAGGAATAAAACTGAACGGACTTAACCCTATCAATCTTGCAAAGTCCTCCCTACTGCCAAGATTGGGAGAACTGTCTCACAGACTAAATGAGCAACAGCATGCCATAGTCATCTCATGGAATTATACCTTGCAGACAATGTACCAAACACCACCATCGCCAACCCTGGGACAGACCCAGCAGAGGAGGCAGCACAGTGGGATATAGTGGGGAGGGAAGTGCCCTTGGAGCCCTAAATATCAACACCAGAACCCACAAAGTTGCACACAGAAACTAGAAGCAGGAGTGGACCGTCCGGTCCTTCACGCTTGCTCTGCTTTCATTTCGATCATGGCTGATCATCAATATCCTAACTCTGCCTTCTCCACATATCCCTTGATCCCTTTAGCCCCAAGAGTTGTATCTAAATTCTTCTTGGCCTCATGGCATCAGGCCAAACATGGGCAGGGAAATTTCCTGCTAATTACTATACACTGCACTTCTTCAGTTGGTGAATCAGACCTCCTCCAAGTTGTGTTCGAGCACCGAAGGTGGCAAGGTTGTAGAATTTACTGTGGGAGAGGGATTGCAATGTTTTTTACCAAAAGTGGCTCAGTAACACCACTACTGCAGAGTGAGTTCTCAAAAACATAGCCACTTGACAAGGTCTTTGTTGGGTGGTAAGGGAACCAACAAAAGGGAATAACAGATTTGACTGCATCCTCAGCAATAAGATACATCTGTTCCTGGCAGAATTGGCAGGAGTAATCACATTGCTTGTAGAAAGTCCCCTGTTCACTGTCGATCACCAGTAAAATGATGAGAAGACTGCTATCAAACGGTATTTGGTTAGCAATAACCAGCTTACTAACATTCAATTTGGGTTCTGCCAGAGTCATTCAGCTCCTGACCTCATTATAAGAACATAAGAAATAGGAGCAGGAGTAGGCCATCCAGCCCTTCGAGCCTGCCCCGCCATTCAATAAGATCATGGCTGATCTGTCGCTGCTCAGTTCCACTTTCCCGCCCTCTCCCCATAACCCTTAATCCCCTCTCCTATCAAAAACCCATCAACCCGCGTCTTAAAAATATTTAGCGAGGCAGCCTCCACCACTTCAACGGGCAGAGAATTCCAGAGATTCACCACCCTTTGAGTGAAGAAGTTCCTCCTCAACTCCGTTCTAAACCGCCCCCCTTTTATCTTGAGGCTGTGCCCCCTAGTCCTATTGTCTTTTTTGAGCGGGAAGAGTCTTTCCACCTCTATCCTATCCATCCCATTCATCATCTTATACGTCTCAATGAGATCTCCTCTCATTCTTCTAAACTCTAACGAGTACAAGCCCAGTTTATTCAGCCTCTCCTCATAGCTCAACCCCCTCAACTCCGGTATCAGCCTAGTAAACCTCCTCTGCACTCCCTCCAAGGCCAAAATATCTTTGCGCAGGTGCGGCGCCCAAAAATGCACACAGTACTCCAGTTGCGGCCTCACCAATGCCCTATACAGCTGCAGCAAGACCTCCCTACTTTTATATTCAATCCCCTTCGCTATGAAGGCCAGCATCCCATTCGCCTTCCTGACCACCTGCTGCACCTGCAAGCTGGGTTTTTGCGACTCATGCACAAGGACCCCGAGGTCCCTCTGCACCGTCGCCTGCTGCAGTTTTTCGCCTCGTAAGTAATAGTCCTTCCTACCATTTTTCCTACCAAAGTGGACCACCTCACACTTGCCAACATTAAATTCCATTTGCCATTTCCTGGCCCATTCGCCCAGCCTATCTAGATCCTTCTGCAGACTCTCCACACCCTCCGCACAATTTGCCGTTCCCCCAATCTTGGTGTCATCAGCAAATTTCGACACTCTACACTCGGTTCCCTCCTCCAGATCATCTATATAAATGGTAAAAAGCTGAGGCCCCAGCACCGACCCCTGGGGCACTCCACTAGTCACCATCCGCCAATCCGAATAGCACCCGTTGACCCCCACTCTCTGCCTCCTATTTGACAACCAATCCTCTATCCACGCTAACACCCTACCCCCAACTCCATGTCCCTCGACCTTCTGCAATAACCTCTTGTGAGGCACTTTGTCAAACGCTTTCTGAAAATCTAGAAAGACCACATCCACCGGCTCTCCTCTATCCACCGCCCTAGACACATCCTCATAGAACTCCAGTAAATTTGTCAGACACGACTTCCCTTTAATGAAACCGTGCTGTGTCTGCTCTATCAAGCAATTCCCTTCAAGATGCCTCGCAATTTCCTCCTTAATGACAGATTCTAACATTTTACCTACCACAGATGTTAAACTAACCGGCCTATAATTCCCCGCCTTTTGCCTGGCACCCTTCTTAAACAACGGCGTAACATTAGTCGTTTTCCAATCATCCGGCACTTCCCCGGAATCCAGCGACGTTTGGAAAATAACCACCAAGGCATCCACTATCACCTCCGCCATTTCTTTCAGAACCCTCGGATGCATTCCATCCGGTCCTGGGGACTTATCCACAATCAGCCCCTCCAGTCTGTCGAGCACCGCCTTTCTAGTAACAGTAATGTCATTAAGACCCTCCAGTCCTACCACCTTTCTATCGCTAACACCCGACAAATTATTCACGTCCTCCTCCGTGAAGACAGAAACAAAAAATTATTCAATACCTTAGCCATATCCCCATCCCCTACCACTAGGTCCCCTTTCTCATCCTCTAAAGGACCAACATTCACCCTAGCCAGCCTCTTCCTTTTTATATATTTATAAAAACTCTTGCTATCCTTTTTTATATTAAGCGCTAGCCCAGCTTCATAGTTTCTCCTACCCTTCCTTATCAACTTCTTTGTCAATCTTTGTTGACGTTTAAACCTCTCCCAATCCTCTTCTCGCCCACTACTCTTAGCTACTCTAAATTCCTCCGCTTTTAGTTTAACACTTTCCTTCACCTCCTTTGTTATCCACGGCTTATTACCTCTCCTCCTACTATCCTTTTTGACCATCGGAATAAATTTCCGTTGAGCACCAAGAAAGATCTCCTTAAAGATCCTCCACTGCTCCTTAACAGACCCTCCCTCCAACGCGCTCTCCCAGTCCACATTCGCCAATTCTTCTCTCATCCTACCGTATTTCCCTCTATTCAAACAAAGGACGCGTGTCCGGGAACCCACTTTCTCCTCCTCCATCTGCACCAGAAACTCCACCATACAATGATCACTCTCCCCAAGAGGATCCTTCACCACAAGGTCCCTAATTCTACCCGCTTCATTACATAGCACCAGATCCAAGATAGCTCGCTCCCTCGTCGGCTCCAACACACACTGTTCGAGGAAACTATCCCGGCAGCATTCCAAGAACTCTTCCTCGAGCCCCCCACGTCCAACATGGGTCGACCAATCAATATAACCTTATAATATAATATAATTATCAATATAATCAATATAATTATAACCCTGATTCAAACACGGATAAAAGAGCTGAAATCCAGAGGTGAGGTGAGAATGACTGCCCTTGACATCAAGGCAACATTTGACCGCGTGATGCATCAAGAAGCACTAGCAAAACTGGAGTCAATGGGAATCTCTGCTGAATGGAATCAAACCAAGCACACTGGCCTTGGGTGACAATGTGGCATTTGCACATTCTCCCCACATCTCCGTGGATTTCCTCTGGGGTGCTGCAGTTTCCTTCCGCAGTCCAAAGTTGGATTGGCCATGCAGAATTGCCCCTTTATGTCTAAAATTGTACAGGTTAGGTGGTTTGGTCACAGTAAATATGCAGGGTTATAGGGATAGGACAGGGGGGTCAGCCTTGGTAGAGTGGTCTTTTGGAGAATTGGTGCTGACTCAGTGGGCCAGATGCTTCATTCTACGCTGCACAGGTTCTATGGTTAAGATGGTTGTGATTGATTGAAACCAATAATCTCAGTTCCAGGACATCACTGCATGGGTTCCTCAGGTTAGTGTCCTAGGCCAACCATCTTCAGTGCTTCATCAATGACCTTCCTTCCATCATAAGGTCAGAAGTAGGCATGTACGCCAATGTTGGCATTGTGCTGAACACCATTCACCACTCCTCAGATACTGCAGTAGCCCCTGTCCCAAATTCAGCAAACCTGGACAATTTCCATGGTTGGGCTGAAAAGTGGCAAGTAACATTCGTGCCACACAAGTGCCAGGCAATGACCATCTTCACAAGGAGGAATTTTGCGTATCACCAGTTGTGGGTCCTTCAGTTGCATCAATTATGGGCCTAATTAAGGGCTATCTCCATCCCTGTTGCCATTTTACTAACCTCAGGAAGAGATGCAGTTGCACTGGGGGAAAACCAAGTAAACCCTGGCAGTCTCTCAGTAGGTTCCTGAGAGACCTTCCTTTATGGCATCCCCATGGCCAGGGAAGATGTGGTATTTTAAAGGAGAAGCTGCAAACCACAGATGTATGAAACAAACAAGAGCTTTTATTGGAGAAGGTGTTGCTTTTGCAGGCCCTTAGACTAGACTGGCTAAAGGCTGGCCCAATTGCTGATGACATTATCAGTACGTCACGTGATCAAACTCTTAATGGGACCTTGTCTGAAATAGGGACAAACATGAATAAACATCAGAGGCATTCCCAATCACTGATGGCAAAGGCCACTGCTGGAGTGTGCGTCCGACAAGGTATAATGAGAAAGCAAACTTACCTTGTCTTTGAGAGAGCAATTGTACTGAGGCACTCATTCCTTCATCCTGCTGCCCCATCAGTGACCACTGCTGACAGCCCTTAGATTGGAAGCTCCAGAAGGCAGAGTGCCATCCTCTGTTAGATCCTGACCGCTCCACTCGTAAAATTCCATCCAAGGGCCTTGTCACCTGGTGCAGGAATACTGGGACTTATTACCCTGTTGATAAAATTCAGCCCATTGCATTCCAAAGTCAAGTGGTCAGGATATGTTAGATTTAATAATGATTGGTGGTTAGATTTGAAGTGCTCATGGTGCATGAACTCATGCTTAATATTGACAATAAAATGACTGAGTTCAGTGTGGTGTTAGAAAGGGACAAATGCAAAACAGCTGAATTTAAGACCAACTTAAACTCATTAAAATAGAGATGATTCACAGTGAACTGTGCAAATTTGTAATGGGTAAAATAACAAAAATGATTTGATCCACTCTGTTAATATTGCTCAGGGTCTTAAAGGTTTTGATCAAGTCACCTCTTACTCTTCTAAACTCTAGTGGATACAAACCAAACCTCTCAAACCTTTCCTCATAAGATAATCTACCCATTTCTGGTATTAGTTGAGTAGGCCTACTCTGAACTGTTTCTAACACATTTACATCTTTCCTGAAACAAGGAGACCAATGTTGTACACAATATTTCAGATGCATCCTCTCCAGTGTTCTGTACAACAGAAACATTACCTTTGTAATTAAGTCCCCTCACAATAAAAAAAAACACTCTATTAGCTTTTGTAGTTGCTTTATCTGTGTGCCGGTCTTTGTGATTCATGCACTAGGACGTCTAGAACCCTCTGCACCTCAGAGCTCTGCAATCTCTAACCAATTAGATAATCTTTTTTATTCTTCTTGCCAAAATAGTTTCATTCTTGTCCACATTATATTTCATTTGCCAATTTTTTGACCAATCGCTTATCTTATCTATGTCCTTTTGTCCTTACATCCTCTTCACAATTTATTTCCCTGCTTATCTTTGTGTCATCTGCAAACTTAGCAGGTTGGTCTGAACCGTGCTGGGACCAGAGTCCTGGCGAATCGTGTAAATAGGACTGTAGACAGGGCTTTAAACTAATTGGGAGAGGGGGGAGGGTGTGAAGGTAGGTGACATTATGGGGTTTAAAGTTAAGGAGAGGGTACAGATAAGGGAAGAGGCCGAGGATGTCCCAATAATAAAGGGAATAGGGGGCGTGAGTATGGTTGGTGGCGTTGTGGCAAATAGGGTCCAGGTGAAGGCTGGGATGAAGGCACTTTATCTGAATGCACAAAGCATTTGGAATAAAGTGGATGAGCTGGTGGCACAGATCAGATGATCTGGTGGCCATTACAAGGATATTTTGGCCTTGGAGGGAGTGCAGAGGAGGTTTACTAGGCTGATTCCGGAGTTGAGGGGGTTGAGCTATGAGGAGAGGCTGAATAAACTAGGCTTGTACTTGTTAGAGTTTAGAAGAATGACAGGAGATCTCATTGAGACATATAAGATGATGAATAGGATGGATAGGATGGAGGTGGAGAGACTCTTCCCGCTCAGAAAGGACAGTAGGATTAGGGGGCACAGCCTCAAGATAAAGGGAGGGCGGTTTAGAACGGAGTTGAGGAGGAACTTCTTCACTCAAAGGGTGGTGAATCTCTGGAATTCTCTGCCCGTTGAGGTGGTGGAGGCTGCCTCGCTAAATATTTTTAAGACGTGGGTTGATGGGTTTTTTATAAGCAAGGGGATTAAGGGTTATGGGGAGAGGGCGGGAATGTGGAACTGAGCCACAACAGATCAGCCATGATCTTATTGAATGGCGGGGCAGGCTCGAAGAGTTAGATGGCCTACTCCTGCTCCTATTTCTTATGTTCTTATGTTCTTATATCTTTGGTCCCTTCGTTCAAGTCATTCACATAAATTGTAGATGTTGAGGCCCCAACACTGATCCCTCACCACTCATGAGAGCACACCACGCATCACACTCCGTCAATCAGAAAAAGAAAAAACCCATTTATGCCAACTCTGTTTTCTGTTAGCTAGCCAATTTTCTACCCATGCCAAATGTCACCCCCTACACCATGAGCTTTAACTTTCTGAAATAATCTTTGACATGGCACCTTTTTAAAAGTCTTCTGGAAATCTAATAGCATTACATCAACCAGTTCCCCTTTATCCACAGTACATGTTTCCAATTATGGAAAAATCTAGATCTGGGGGTCACTATTTAAAAACAAGTGGCCATCTATCTGAGACAGAGATGAGGAAAAACTTTTTTATTCAACAGTCATATGTCCGTAAAACCCTGTTCATCAAAAAGCAGTGGAAGTGGAGTCTTTTAATTTTTTTTAGGGCAGAAGTGGATAGATTCTTGACAAAGAATGGGGCAAATGGTTTTTATGGGCAGGTGAGAAGCTAAAATCAGATCAACCATGATCTTATTGAATGGGGAGCAGGCTTGAATGGTTGAGTGGTCTCTATCTGCTCCCAATGTGTATGTTTGTATGATAAAAGTAATGGTACTAAAGAGTGACAAATTCCCAAGATCTGATTGGTTTTGCCCCAGGGTTTTAAAGGAAATAGGTCATGTATCAAGTTCTTACTGAAGTATAATTTTGCAAAGTTGTTCCAACTTGGGAATCTTTCCTGGAGATTGGAAAGTTGCATACGCCATTCTTTATTTCAGAAAGGCGAGAGAGGGTAATGAGAGAATTATAGACCAGTTGGCATGACATTTCACAGGCATATAGGAGGGTAATGAGTACCATGGCATTGTAGACCTTCGGTTTTGTTGTTGGACTGATTCCTCAACGTTTCCATACAGTGGAACGTAGTCTACTAAAAGTAGATCTTGCCTTTGCTATTCTGCAGTTAACTTCTGTATCAATAGTCACTGCTTGAGAGAGGGTGCTGCCAAGATAAGTGAACTGGTCCACTGCCTGTAGTTTTTGCCCTTTGATGTGATTATCGGTTCTGTGTATGGTGCATGAGGAGCAGCCTGGTGCATGATTTCGGTCTTTTTAATGTTGATGGTGAGTCCAAAGTTGTCACAAGCTGTGGAAAATTTGTCTATACTGACTTGCCAGTATACAGGGTGCAACCATCGGCAAAGAGGAAGTCTTTCAGAACAGTCTCCTTCACTTTGGTAATAGCTTGAAGTCTCCTCAGGTTGAAGAGCTTCCCATCCACTCTGTACTTGAGGCTGATTCCAGCAACACTACCCTGGAAGGCATCATTCAGCATGACAGTGAACATCGTGCTGAACAGTGTGGGTGCGAGCACACAGCCCTGTTTGATGCCATTGATGACTGGGAATGCCTCAGAGGATTCTCCGCCATCCAGTACTCTGGCCATCATGCCACCATGGAACTGGCATACCATCTGAATGAATTTGGGGAGGTAGCCGAACTTTGACATGATACTCCACAGGCCTTGCTGGCTGACAGTGTTGAAGGCTTTCGCTAGATCAACAAAGATTGTGTAGAGCTCACGATTCTGCTCCTGACACTTCCCCTGAAGTTGGCGCACTTCATGTCAATAGTCCCGCAACCTTTGCAGAAGCCACACTGTGACTCTGGAAGGAGGCCCAGCTCCAGGTGAGTGACCAGACAATTTAGCAGGACTCTTGTAAGGGTTTTTCCTGTGATGGAGAGCAGCGAGATTCCTCGGTGGTTGTCGCATACTTGCCTATTGCCCTTCCTCTTGTAGAAGTGTACGATGGAAGCATCTTTATGTTCCTGAGGAACGGATCCTTGACTCCAAAAGGACTAGAACAACTCGGTGAGCTTCTCAATAAGTACAGGACCAGCAGCTTTGTAGATCTCTGTGAGTATGGCATCTGCCACGGGGCTGTGCCACTGGATTGCTGGCTGACAGCTTTCGTGACTTCACCTAAAATATACTCAACAGTGGACCATTCACAACCCTCTGGGATTAGGAATTCCAAAGATTCACAACTCTTGAGTAAAGAAATTTACTCTCCTTAATGCTAAATGACTGACCCTTTACTGTATTCTCATGTTCTGGAATCACCAGTCAGGGAAGCAATCTCCCTGTATTTCATGTCAAGGCCTTTCAGAGTCTTGTGTATTTCCCTGAGGTATTCCAGGGTGGCACAATGGTTAGTCCTGCTGTCTTATAGCACCAGCAACCTGGGTTCGATACTGGCCTTGATGATTCTAAATGTGGAATTTGCACATTCTCCCTGTGTCTGCGTGGGTTTCCTCCGGGTGCTAAAGATATGAAGGTTAGGTGGATTGGTGATGCTACAAAATTGTCCTATAATGTCTAAAAGATGTGAAGTGCATTATTACTATTTCCTCAGTAACAGATTCCAATATCTCCCCAGTGACTGGCCTGTGGTTCTCTGTTTTTTCCCTTACCCCACCCCCCTCCTTTACTGAACAGTGATGGTATTCATATGGACCTTCAGAGGCATTAGATAAAGTTTCTCTAAAGAGACTGTTAGCTAAGTTGAGGTCCGTGGGATTGAAAAGGAGTTATTGACATGGTTGGAGATCAGCATGCACAAGACAGTTCACAAGAGACATTGAGGTGAATGCATCGGCTTTCTGCCATAGTGCCCCCCACTCCCCTCACCCCATCACCTGCCCCACAGACAGCCCCCCCACTCCACTGATTGTTCCCTGTGCAGGTCTGCCCCTCCCCCCCACCGATCGCTCTTAGTGCGCTCCCTCCCTTCCAATCGCTCCCCATCTGCATAGCACCTCCCTCCATCATTGTCCCACCCCTCGACACTGCCCTAGCACAGTTATGGTGCCTGATGGGCAGTGCCAGGGTGCCTGATGGGCAATGCCAGGCTGGCACTGTCCCATAGACACTGTCCTACTATGCTCCCGACCACCCAGGGGCTTCAATAGTTTCCAATCTTGCCTGACGAGGACACCACATCCGATCTCTGCTGGTGGAGACCAGCTGTGACTCTAGCCAGTGTGAAGCTTGACCGGAGAGGAGGTAAGTGTAAGTGACTCTGGACGATAGCGTCTGGGACTCACTAATGACGTGCTAAAGTCATGAATATTAAAATTGGCTTTGTTCTCCTTTCTAGGTGTGATATTAATTTTGCCAGTGAAACAGGGCTGATAAGTTTGGATGAAGCGAAAAACCAGGCGCAAACCTGATTTTTCACCTCTCATCCAACCTTACCACCTTGTCTCACTGAACGATGTTCAGGGCGAGACCCTTAGTCTCAAAGTGGGAGAATTCTGCCCTTAGACATATACTGCTATTACTTCATCATCACTGGGCCAGAGTCCTAACATTTCTACCCAACCTATTATGGAAACAACTTTATCACACTGTTGTGGTTAAAGAAAAAGGCCCACTACCAGCTCTTCCAGGGCAGTCTATGGATGGACAATAAATGCAGTCTCTGCTAATAATATAGGCATTCTGCGAATAAAAGTTGTAAAATTAAACTGTCATTGTTACATGCATATCGTTGTGTTGCTCCTAGTAACTCTTGGGATTTCTTCAGTGACTGGTTTAATCTTCAAACACTAATTGAACCTTTGGGATTTTAAAAGTCAGAGAGCAACTATTTCAAGAAGTGGGATTAAGAAGCCTTGAGAAAAGAACGCGAGGTGCTAGGCCTAATGATGATGCACAAACAAGTGTATTAGAAAACCATGTTAAAGCTTGATCTTGGCTTCCCTGCAGTCATGCGAAATATTCTTTGACATTGCATTGAGTACAAAAATATACCAAGTAGGAACATTTGACAGTTATTCTAGAATTTTATTTATGTGATATGCGGATAGATTAGGCAAGTTGGGCCTTCCTACTCAATACAACAGAGATGAAGGAGATTGAAATTGTCTTCAAGCAGGACAGAAGAAACCATTTGGATCTGTGGAACCCCTTGTAGATGTGTGTCAAGTTTCCAAATGCTAAGTTTGTTTTTATTGTAATCGAGTGACATAGAAAGTGAATAAAAAGCAAATGTCTGCCTTCCTCCTTCCCCTGCAGTTTCAAAACCCTCACTCGTCATGGTTTTGGCTGCGTTCGGGGTAACTAACAGTGTCTGATCATTTAATTGATGCAACTACGGCAAATTGAATTGAATGAGAATGTTTCTGACCCTAGATGAAAGTAAATTCACTCCAGATGCCCTGTCAGTTTATATTTGCACTCCTGCCCATTCACTTTCTACTTCAAGAACAAGAAAAGTGGTTTTGATATCTGGCGCAGAGCTTTTACAGTTTATGCTGTGAAGCAATTGCAGTTCCTTGACATATGTGTCTCCAGTTTTGCAGGGGAAAGATGTTGTATACTTAGGCGCAGGCATTTAAAAGTTGGATAACAGTACATTTTCATAGATTTTGTTTCTCAGTTGGCCTTGAAGAACATCATTGATCAAATCATTTCCTTGGAACTGTATTTCCATTTTTTTGTTTGTGATTATTGATCTTTCCAGTGTTTGACACTCACTTTGGTACAACATAAGTATATTGCATGCATTTTTTCAGTGCTGCTTTTTTTTTCTCGCACAGCTGCATAGCTTTGTGAGTTCAAAATGTACTTGTATTCATTTTGTGATCTTAGAATTGTTGGCAGGCTAGGGCTATCCCAGTCAAGCCAAATCTTGTACATGCCCAATTCAGACATTCCAGCAGGTATTACTAGAAGAGGGAAATGGATGACAATTGTATGCTTTGTTGAGCTGAAGTCAACCATAAGAGTGCAAGAAAATAGCAGGTTTTACAAAGGACAATTCAGGTGCAGTGTTTTCCTGCACATGATTTAGATTTTAGCTATGAGTATCTGACCAGGGTCATTTCCTGGTAACCGGACACTTAAAAAATCATAATGTGAATTCATGAAAGGGAAATTGCATTTGACAAGCCTGTTAGAGTTTTTTTCAAGGTGTAATGATGGTAAATTATGGCTTACAATTTGACCAGACGTACAAGATGACCCAATTTCTCCGGCCCCAAGAGTTATGTTTTTGCATTTTTTATATTGTTTCACGGAATGTGGGCATCACTGGTTGTGCCAGCATTTATTGACCATCCTTAAATGTTGCATTTAAAGTTGACCTCAACTCTTCAGCCACCACATGCTTTTCTTGCATTAGGAATCAGTATTGATTTTTCACCCACAAGTGTGCATGTTTTAGTTAGAGATACCTTACCGGATGTAAGGGATCAAGCAGGCGACATGGGCTGTATAGTGAAAGTGCACAGGAATTTAAGACATGCGGACTCTTTGCTTTGGGTGCTGGTGAAGTTTCAAATTGGCAGACACCCATTCTGGGGTTAACTTCTATGCACTGTGAATAAGTTGATCTCTGTTTTGAGGGGAGTTTTTTGAGACTTCAAAGGCCACCATCTTTGCCAACATCTATGGTACAAAGATGGATAAGGGCGGACCAATAGATATAATGTGCTTGGATTTTCAAGAAAGCATTCAGTGTGGTGTCACATGTGATTATTGCATTGATTTAGACCTCATGGGATTGGGAGCTATGTATTAGCCTATATTGGAGATCAGTTAAGGGACAGAAAGCAGAGAGTCAGAATAAACAGGAGACTGTTTATCCCACTGTAACTAGAGGTGTGCTGAGCCTGAGCTATTTGTAGTCTGTATGAATAGGTGGAATTCTCCCAAGAAGTTTCTAAGGGTGGGATTTTACGGCCTTGGTCATCCCAAAACCATAAAATCCTGTCCAAGGTCAACAGACTATTCCATGGTCCGCCCCTCACCCGTTTCAATTCCTATGGGGGAGGGGGCAGTAAAATGTCATAATGGCGAGAATAATGAAGTGATCCATACCGATCTCTCGGGTGCACTCTGCACCGCAATCCTCCTACTTTTTTGGAGAGTTGGGAATTTTGTACCAGTATTGGGGAGTCGTGACTTAAACACAGTGGTGAGCCTGGCTTCAAAGCGCTTAAGCACTGTTTCACAAGGGTGCCCTAATCTCAGTGCCCTGGGAGACCCCCCTCCTTCCCCCCAGCAGACATCAGGACAGCCCCACCCCCAACAATCACCAGTGTGTTCTCTTCCCCCTCCCCAACATGGTCACTGGCCTTGAAGCATTGTACCCCCCTTCCCCCCCCACCCTGATGGGTCCCCTTGCCTGATTCGCAACATGCCCTCCCATCATGATCTCTTCATGATCCATCCCTGCATAAACCACCCCCCCCACACCGCTGCATTCAGGCCCCACCTCCTTGGCACTACCCTGGCAAACTGGTGGTGCCCAACTGGCACTGCCAGGGTATCTGGCCACTGTTGGGTTGTCTGGTGCCACTTTTGGAGTATCTGGTGGACTCTCACCAGGTGGGCACTGCCCGATATGTGCTGCCCAGCAATGCCCCCAATCACCCATTAGCTTCAATGGCCTCTGAGCCTGCTGGCATGACTATTGTGCCAGGTCTCTGTTAGTGGAGACCAGTAGTGATTCACTCTGTTATCACACTGTGTCCGAAGGCCGGTGAATGCGGTGTGCTGGGATTTGAACAGGCTATTCATATTTAAATGTTACTTTAAATATGCTAATTGGCCTTGTACTCTGTCTGGGCACAATCCAGTTTGTGCTGTTAGGCAGGGGGCCAGGAAGCTCGCAAATTGTTTGAGTGTGAAACCAATGCTTAGCACCACATGCTATTCTCTGGAATTGACGTGATCTGATAATGGTGTGGCAAGGTCGGAGAATCGTCCCTAATGAGTTCGATACAGAGGTAGAATGTAGCGCATTCAAATTTACTAATGATACAAAATTAGATAGAAATGTAAACAATGAGGCAGACACAAAGAGGCAGAGGGATATAAATAGACTGGGCAACAGGATGTCAACATGACAGGTCAAATACAATGTGGTGAACTGTGATGTTATCCACTTTTATAGGAGAAACAAGTAAATCAGAATATTTTTGAATGGTGAAAGACTAGAAAATGTTTCCAATCAGAGGGATTCGGTATCCTTAGAGATTAAATAATGCAAGTTAACGTGCAGGTACTGTAAGCAATTAGGAAGGCAAATGTGATTTTTTTTGTTTCAAAGAGATTGAATTAAAATAGTTAAGAAGCCTTACTAGAGTTATATAGGACATTGAGAAGCCACATCTGGCGTATTGTGTGCACTGTTGTCTCCTTGAAGAAAGGCATACTTGCCACAGAGGGCTTGCAGTAAAGGTTCACCAGGTTGCTTCCTGAGATGAGAAATTGTGCAGTGAGGAGGATTTGAGTAGAAGGTCGAGAGGTGACCATAAGGGGCTTGGGGTAGAAAAATAAGGAAATGTTTTCCTTGGCTGTGAAACTGGAACATGGGGTTAGCCATTTTGGACTGAGATGTGGAGAAGCTCCTTCACTCAAAGAGTTTTGTGAATCTTTGAAATTGTCTACTCCAGAAAGCTGTTGGTGTTCAATCGCTGATTATGTTCAACAGAGGTTGATAGATTTTTGGGTGCCTGGGAATTTAGGGATATACCAGCTATGATCCTGCTTGCTAGGTGGAGGAGGCTCAAATGGCCAAATGGCCAACTCCAAATCCTCTTGTTTTATGTTTTTCTTATCTTATTAAAATTTGACTCCCTAATTACAAGTTAATTTTCTGCAAATTTACATACTAAAACATGCAAATTCCTCTGAAAAGCAACATTTACAGGTTTTTTACCTTTTAAAACTTCTGCTTTTCTAATCTTCCTACAAAGTGAATAATTTCATAAATCCCTATGCTATACTGTCTCTGGTATCTTCTTGCCCATTGACTTTCTCAGTCCATATTCTGATAGAGCCTCTTACATCCTCCTTGCATTTTACTTTCCCATCTATCTTTGTGTTATCTGCAAACCTGGATGTATTACAATTCATCCATTCATCTAAGTTATTGACGTAGATTATAAGTGGCTGAGGCCCGAGCACTGAACCATGCGACAATCTACTTGTTACACCCTGCCATCCTTTAAATTGCAATACATTCCAACTCTGTTCTCTGTCCTTTGACTAATTCTTGTTTGTTACAGCATTCAGCCTCTGATCTTCAGGTAAGCGTTCGCGAAGGCGCCTTCACGATAACGCAGAGTTGCTGAGCAGAGACTGATAGCCAAGTTCTGCACACATGAGGATGGCCTCAACCGGGATCTTGGGTTCATGTCACACTATCTGTAACCCCCACAACTTGCCTGGGCTTGCAAAATCTCACTAACTGTCCTGGCTGGAGACAATACACATCTCTTTAACCTGTGCTTAACGCTCTCTCCACTCACATTGTCTGTACCTTTAAGACTTGATTATCTGTAAAAACTCACATTCTAATGATTATTTTGTAAATTGAGTTTGTGCATTTACATGCCCTGTTTGTGAATAGCACTCCCACTCACCTGATGAAGGGGCAGTGCTCCAAAAGCTTGTGGCTTGTGCTTCCAAATAAACCTGTTGGACTTTACCCTGGTATTGTGAGACTTCTTACTGTAATTCTTGTTTCCCATTAGTCCTAATCCCAAGAGCCATAATCTTGTGTAACAATTTCTTCTGTACATTTAAGTTCCTCCTGACCTACCCTGTTAGTTACACCCTCAAAAATCTAATAGAGTTGTCAAACATGGTTGACTTTTTATAATATTTTGAGAAAACATAGTTTTACACTTGGGAATATGGACTTTGTAATACATATTCCTCTGCCATGAAGAGAAAGAGAATTAGGAAATGAAAGAGGCTTGACTTGGAGGGCCTCAAGTTGAATTATCACAAATGGCACCTCTTTCCTCAGTTCGCCAGCACGTCACCTTGGTTAAAAGGCAAATTTCCCAATGTTAGAGGTGCAAAAATCTGTGTTTTTTTCCCTGGAGATCCATGGGAAAATATATCAATGGCTGGCTGTAAACATGCAACCACTTCTGCCAGCATTGTCGATAACAGATCACATCACTACTCAATTGGATTTTTTTGCACCCTACAGGCAGTGTATGGTGACCTTTGCCATATCCATCAGGGACTGAATCAAGAAGGTAACATACATTCTATTTAAAGAGGGTCATAGAATTCCTATTACTTCCTAGTGAAACTAGAAAGAGCTTTAAGCATTTGCATGCCCAGAGATGAAGGGAGAAATTGATGGATTTGATATGGCAGTTCAAACCTCATGAATGAACCCTTCTGTCTTCTGAGCAGGAAATTTGAGTAATGTGCACTTATCATGCAATGCCAATTAACTTATCCTGGTTATGAATGACTGATCCTCAGGGAAACTTTTGCCTTGCAACAGTTGTGCATACAAGTCTTAATAACTCAAGAGACATGCATTAGGATGTTTGGTGATGAGGGCTATTCCCTGCTAGCATGTTTTATTGCACAAGTCAGGCTTCTGCGGGCAAGGGGGCCAACAGACATACTGATATGACCTGTGGGATTACAAGAAGCATGATAGAGCAGATCATAAGTGCTCTGAAAATGTTTCATGAGGAAGGATTAAAATAGTGGAGACCTGACATAGAGACTAGCAAGAGTTTCCAATATGTTTGTAACTTGCATAAAATTTCAACTGAGAATAGCTTGGTGCTTCAAGAAGCCAAGGAGGCTGATGCTGAACATAGAGGAAGGAAGAGGAGGGAAGCAATTTCAACTCCCACAGGAACATGCACAGAAAGGGAAGGATGACAACTTGTAACCAGAGGAAGAAACAACTTGTGCTTTCAATAAATGGAAGCTGACACCCCAAACAAAGTAAAAAGTCTGACAACACCAGGTTTTAGTCCAACCTATTTATTTGATAATATACTCACAAGCTTTCGGGGTTAGCCCCTTCGTCAGGTGAATGGAGAGAGAACTCTCCATTCACCTGACGAAGGGGCTAACCCCGAAAGCTTGTGAGTATATTATCAAATAAATAGGTTGGACTAAAACCTGGTGTTGTCAGACTTTTTACTGTGTTTACGCCAGTCCAACGCCGGCATACCCACAACATGACCCCAAACAAAGCCAGTTTATGCCTGCTTTCTCAATCTGCATTCTCACAAAGTACCATACTATGAAATACTGCAATCTATTTTCTTCATAAAGTGAAAGTCTTATTTCACCTGCCACCATCCAATATCCAAATGTTAAAGGCCTGCACAGAATTGCTCCCAAAGCTCCAGATAGTCAACACAAAAGCAAAGCACTATGGATGCTGGAGTGTTGAAACAAGAACAGAAAATCCTCTTTGGATAGAAAAACAAATTTCAGGTTGTTGATCTTCCATCAGGACTGGGAAAGAACATAGGAAATTAAGAACAAGAAGCAGTGGACAGTTCAGCCCCTTGAGCCTGCTTCGCTTTTCAGTATGATCATGGCTGATCTCATCTCGGCCTCTACTCCACAAGTTGACCTGTTTTCAATAACCCTTCAAGGCATTACTTATCACCAATCTCCCCATCGATCATTGGCCCCTTCTTGAACCCGATACCCCTGATTATCAGTACCTTCCCACCTCCTTTCTCCATCTTACCACCTCTCCCCACAGTCTGAGCCGTACCTGCCCAGTGGTCATTGCTGGTAACCTCTGCTCCTCCATCCACTCCTGGCCACCACCACATCTGCCACTACCAGCACCTTCTTTAATTTTTAACACTACCATTAACATTCCATTTGTCTTGTGCTCCATGAGCTTTGTCAAATTTCTTCTTTGCTCCCACCTATTCCACACCTTATATTTTTGTTCCATTCCCCCTTGAACAGTGTAAAATCCATCACCTTTCTCCCTCTTTTTAGCTCTATAAAACAGTCATACAAATTTAAAACGATAACTCAATTTCTCTCTCCAAGCTGCTGCCAGATTTGCTGAGTTTTCCAGCATTTTCTGTTTTTATTTCAGATTTCCAGCATCCAGTATTTTGCTTTTATTTTATTTGGAGAAACCAGGCACTACTTCCTAACTCGAGCTCTGTGAATTGCTCATTGAGTGAGACAGGGCTGAGTGGTGCATAGCTGACCCTATGTTGAGGTATTTCGTTTTACTTTCTATATGTTGAGTGGTGTTGGGCAAATATATAAACCTTAAAGCAGACAGATAGGATTCCAGAAAGGCAATGTTATCTGTGACCATTGCCTCAGTCCACTGATGCAAACCAGAGACAACCAGTTCTTGGAAGCTTTGCAGAAGTATTCAGACTGACTCTCAAAGCATCTATTGAAAGCTTTCCAGAAGCAGTGTTAGTCTTTAGTGTCGGCTTCTGATGTCTTGCTGCTAGGTGTTTGAACTTTCATGTTCTTCAGGATATTCTGTGTACCATGAGGAACACTCTCCATCACCCCATGCGTGAAAATCTGCACTGTCTTCACATGAGATTGAAGCTCCGTAATCGTAATTCTTTTGAAGACTGGCAAGATAAGAACTGGGTCCTGAGGTCATCAGCCGTTCTCTACCTTCCATGGATAAAAAGATGTGTGAACTCCCAAACTTATTTTAACTGTTCAGTTTGATCATGACTAACCCCCATTTAGCTGCTTTTACTTGGAACCATTACCCAGCAACGATCTGCTAATCTTGCAAATTTCAAATGACCCCCTCATCCACAGCCTTTTGGGGAAAGAATCTTCCAGAGAGCAAGACATTATAATACCCCAAAAACACACACAAAGCTGATATTACTCATGAAGAGCCTTGCCCTTCTGTTGTCACCTTGCTCTAACCTCCCTGCCTTCTGAGGGCTTTTCAGTTATATGCAGAGTTTCCTAGTTGTGTGGACCCAGGACTTTATTCTAATTCTCTGTTGCTAATACTATGCTGCCTTTTCTCTTGTAGAAAAAGAAAACGTCATTAAAGAAATGTGATTGGGATGGAAAATGCTTGTCTTACATTTGAGTAAATGCATTTTCTAATGATTTGAGATATAGGTGCATTGTCTCTATGGATAAACAGAACTCCTTGTGATAGACTGTGTGTATGAGAATTCAGTAGCACTTCTACTTTTGAACAGTTTCCCCTTCATATGCTAGCTGCTCTGACATACAGGTAATAACAGAGCATGAAAGGCTAGGAGGTGAGTGAAGTTTTTATGTGGTGTTGGATGTGGATTAGACATAACTTCTCCGGTGGCCTAGGAAGATCTGTAGAGACAATAAGAAGTCTCACAACACCAGGATAGAGTCCAACTAATTTATTTGATAGTAATCTCACAAGCTTTCGGAAACTGTGTTCCTTCGTCAGGTGTGTGGAAGGTTCTGATCAGAGAAGGGCGTTAAAAATCACACACAGTTAACAGAATACTGATTAGAATGCAAGTCTTTACAGCTAACCTTCGGGTAAGCATTCTCCAAGGCGGTCTTCACGACATACGACAGTGCAAAGTTGCTCAGTAGAGACTGATAGCCAAGTTCCGCACACATGAGCACGGCCTCAACCGGGATCTTGGGTTCATGTCACACTATCTGGGCTTGTAAAATCTCACTCACTGTCCTGTCTGGAGACAATACACATCTCTTTAACCTATGCTGATGCTATCTCCACTCACATTGTCTGCACCTTGAAGACTTGAATAGCAGGTTAGCTGTAAAGACTTGCATTCTGATCAGTATTCTCTAAACTGTGTGCGACTTTATATGCCCTTCTCTGATCAGAACCTTCCACATATCTAACAAAGGAACACCATTTCAGAAAGCTTGTGAGATTACTATCAAATAAACTGGTTGGACTCTAACCTGGTGTTGTGAGACTTCTTATTGTGTTTACCCCAGTCCAATGCCAGCATCTCTACATCAAGATCTGTAGAGGCCATTTGGGCCAATTTTAACAGCCTTTGCCTGACTTTAACTAGAGATAATGGACTAAAAGTGGGGGAGGTAACCTCACAACCTCCAAAAACAAGTTCATATTTTTTCTATGTTGCCATTGAGGACATCCATGACACCATGTTTGTTTGTAGTGCACACAGGCTCTGATTGCATTTGCAATTACAATTTAGTATTGCAGCATGAGGTAGAAAGCTTAGAGAATTAGTTTTTGCTTAGTATACAATGCACACAATGCTTGCTAGTTACTTTAAAAGAATTGGGGGTCAATTTTAATCTAAAGTTTAATCCGTTGATTGCACAAACATGAAAACACTGATTATGAAAATACCTTTCACAAGGAATACAAAAAGGATGGTCTAGATCCAAAGAATAAAAGAGACCTTATGAGAAATTTCATGTAGGGTAAAATTAATCTTCTAATGCATATTGGGAATACATTTTCTTTATGGCTGTGATTAACATATATCAGCTGTCACTAATTCCTGATAACTTAACAGATTTCCTCAGTCGTGATAACATTTACTGTTTGAAATTATAGTTTGTCAAAAACAGACAGATATGACCTTCTCCAAGTTTTTGGAAGTCCGCGTGATAATACACATTGCTGCAAAAATCCGCAAATGCTGAATATTTGTGCACATGTTGTGAGGTTAGCAGATAGGTGAATGAATAATTTTTGAAAGCTGGAGTGAATTAGGGAGCCCTCTGTGTTGAGACTCGAGTCTCATTTCCAATATTACGATGCCTGTGTAATTACAGTGAGTGCCTGTTATTATCGGACAAATCATCCCTATAATTAGCATTAGCAGCCTTCTGTCATGCTATCTGTTCCTTTCCTTTGATACGAACAATGATTCAAGTTTGATAACTCGCATTAATATTTCAGGAAACTCTAAGCTTTTTGGAATAAATTACTTTTGGTATCAAACAATACGCTCCCAAATGATGGAAAATATTCCGGAGTCAACACCAAAACTTTGTGGGGTGCAATACAAGTTTTATCTTCCCTGGAAATTAAATTTGGTGGCCTGGTGTTTCACGTAATGGTACTTATTTTCTTGGTGCAATTTGCTTAATATCACTGTAAATTGTTTAAAAGATTGTAGAATTTTAGGGGCTAATTGCATTCAGCACAATTCACATTTATAAAATATCTTGCATTGGTTTGAATAATATTGTGTTGAAAGTGAGATATGGCCACATGACTGGCCATGCCTGCAGATTGAATAAATCATCAGTGGGGCTTTTCACTAATTCCAGTCATCTCCTCCAGGAGTTGAGTTGAATGTTTTAAGAGCAAGGACACTAAAAGGTATGTTTTGAAAGGTTGTAAATGAATCTTTTTAAACATTTGCTAAGGAGTTTAGCACCACCCTAACATAAGAAAATAGCTTTGTACATTTTTTTATAACTCTTTTTCAGCAATCCAAGTCTGGGTTCTTGCAGATAATGGATCAACAATGATTTAAAATGGTATTGTTGGCGATTAAACCCATTTTCTATTGTATTAGTCAAAGTTTAACAAGTTACCGCTTTTGAATATAATCAAGGAATAAAGCAACTTAAAAAGAAACATTTTTAAAATGCTGTGCTGGTTCATGATAGATTTGCATTTGCCAACATGCAAATAAATGCGAGAAGTAAACCTCGGGGGAGGAGGGCGAGAAAACACTTCTCAAAACAGGCATAATTTTGGTCCCGATTTGCCTTAGAATCGCCAATTGTACGCAAAGCAGAAACTCTATCCCTGTATCTGCAGTGCTTATGTTCCCCCTTCGCAATTTTCTGTATCTATCACAGCAAACATTTTTACATATTTGTTTTCCTTGCATCATCAGTGATGGATGCAGCTAAAGTTAGAGTAAATGTATGTCCTGCTGTGCTCTCACCATAACCACTTGTCTTCACATCATATGAAAGGACATTCTGTTTGATTTTTCACATAAGAAGAATCTTGAAACACTGATGTAACTCCTGGGCAATCCTATGTTGTAGAACATATTTTTAACTTAATTTGTCATCATAGCACTATACCGAAGGCCTCTTGTCAAAACTTTATTGGAGTTTCTGTTTTAATTGGTGCTATTGCTTTTTTTTAAGGTGTGCCTCTTTTGTATTCAAATGTATTCCAAAGCGTCTATGAACATTTTTCTTTGGCATGTATATTTATGGGATCCACTAATAACAACCAGAGAAGCTGGCACCTTGAAATATTCAATTTTTAAGAATGGCAGTTTGGTTGGAGTTCACCACTTGTGGGAAGAAACGAGTATTCATAATGCTTAATTAAAAGAGGAATTCTGAAGCCCACTTGGTACCCTTAGCTTTGTTACGCCAGTCTTTCACAAGGAGGTCAGAACAAGAACACAAAGGCAGCCTGCCAACTAACCCTACGTTCCAACCAGGAGAAAAAGACTTTGCTGGTGAGCTTGTTTCCCAGTCTGATTAAAAACCTGCCTGTTTTCCTTTTGAAAGCTTCAGTTGAATGAGCATATCCCGAGTTTTCTGACATTTTCTCGTAAGTTTGCAATGATCCCATATCTTGAACATACTTTTTTTGTAGGTCACACATTTTATTCTTTATGCTGCATGTACACACGAGCCAGCAACCAAGAGAAAATGTCACCAAAAATAATTAAGCTGTTTCCATGGTTTTTCTTTATGTTTTCACTTGTGACCATAAGCTTATACTATAATATTTATAACTTGCTTGTTTTTCCTCTGGCCTTTTCTCCTTCCTATTATTGTTTCTCCTTCCTATTTTTTTCAACAAGTTTTTGGCATCTTTTTATTCTTCTTTAAGTCCTCCAACAAGATTTGCCTCCAACTCTCTCTATCTGATTAGGCTTCCGTGTCCCATGTTCCAGCTCCCTGTTTGTGACAATGCTTCTGACTGACTTCTTGCAGTTGTATCTGTGTCATTGGGTAATTTACTCAGTCTCAAGTCCTCTTTCAAAAGGCAAATTTGGATTCTAGCCTTTCAGGCCTCACTCCATGGTCAAGCTCTTTGATCGTTTCACTTCAACCCCGTCTTTGACCAGACCATTCATTTCTTCCTCCAGTCTTTTCTCTGTGATAGGCTGCTGACTTTATTACTATAACCGTATTATGCACATTAGAAAAAGGTGTGTACACGGCAGACAATAAATACATCTCTAGATTCAACTTTTCTCTGATGCTGTGTCCTGCAAGTACGGCAATGCCTGAAAATATTATTGACCATATCAGCCCAAATGCTACCAATCAGGCATTGCTGGCTGATGACCACTTTGCTATGGCTCATTTCATATTGTTCTGCTTAAAGTGTTGTTCCATCTAAAGATGTGTGGCTCAGGTGGATTGGCCCTTAGTGTCCAAATGGGAATTATCAGAATAAATATGTGGCAATAGGGCCTGGATGGCATTGATATCAGTGTAGGCGCAATGGGCCCAATGGTCTCCTTCTGCACTATAGGGATTCTATGATTAAGTGTGACATGCTGAAATAGGGGAGCTTCTGAAGAACCAACTGGTTAGGCTTTTGCATATATCACAATCTGTCTACAGAAGTAGACCCTCCACATACACCAATACTCTATTAAATTGAGTAATGCTCCCCTCTGTTTCTGGATCTGATATAGGTTGTTCTAGTACAGCGGGATGGACAAAGAGGACTTCTTGCCATCTGGCCTCCCCCATTAGTGGCCCTCTTCTTACAGTAGAGAGATTCTATTGTGAATTTCTCAATGCCAGAAATGGTGTTGTGAGCAAAAAGAAGGCAACAAGAAAATCATCAAATAAAAGCAAAGTACCGCAGACACTGAAAATCTAAAATAAAATCCAGAAAATGCTGGATAAACTCATCAGGTCTGGCAGCATCTTTGGAGAAAGAAGTAGAATTAAAATTTTGACTCCTCATGACCCTTAGTCATAGGGACTCAAAACGTTGCAAGGGGATTCTCCGAAAAGTGTTGAATTGGTGGGAGAATTGTTCTAAATCCCGACTGTTCTATCAGTTTAGCTTCTCACCTGAACCTCTGCACTCTGTGCACTGAAGAAGTCCCCGTTAGGAATCTTATTAAAAACTCAGGGGGGCAGGGCCTATTCGTGCCAAAGTTTGACAGTTCTGGAACTCTGCGCATGCGTAATGTCAGACTCCCTGTTTGCTGGCCAGCCCAGGACCTCTTCAGTGCTGCCCCTCTAGCCTCCCCCTGCGGCCCCCATGGCAATTCCTGGGCCAGCCCTGACCTCTCCTGTCCCGGAGCACCCTGATGAACAGATCATCCTCTTCTCCCCTCACTCTGCCAGACCCCCCCCTCCACTGCCGGTCCCAATCACTGCCCTCCCTCCAATCCAGAATGATCCTGTCTGCAGAGTGGCAGCGGGATTTCCCACCCCCACCAATTGTCCCTAGGCTCCACCTCCTTGGCACTGCCTGATGCCCGGTGGGCAGTGCTAAGGTGCCCCCTGGGCAAGGGCACTTTACCCCTTGGGCAGTGCCAGGGGAACAGGCAGGCACTGCCAGGGTGCCTATGCCCCACTGCCCGACCCCTTAGGAGCCCCGATTGCACCCACTTTCATTCCGGTGGGATCTCCTGCTAATTCCCTGAATGTGGGGAGCTAGTCTGAACCCTGCTGGAATGAAGTACTCCTGGCGGGGTGGGTGATTCAATCGGGACCTTCAGCAAAGAAACATATTTCAAATACATGCAAGAAAGATTTAAATGATTTACCTGCCTTCCCACTGGTTTCCAGCATGGTCTGACAGGCGACTGTTCACTGACTATGGGAGATGCACATGCATTCCCGACGCCAGTGCAAATCCCTGTTCAAGGCCGGAGATGCGCATCTCTCACTGCGACCCAACAGAAAAGTTACAGGTCGCAATGGGAGAGTGGCTCTGTTAATTCTATTTCTCACCCCACAGATGCTCCAGAGCTGTTGAGTTTGTCCAGCATTTTCTACTTTTATTGCAAGAAAATCATGGTGGCTGAGATATTTGTTGAGATACTATATAAAACGATTGTGAAGAGCATGATGGAAATTACCTAAAAACTGTTAAAATTCATATTAGTGGCCCTTCTAACTGCCTTCTTTCTATAGGTTGTCCAGTGCCTGGAAACCCATTTATATGTTAGTAATTAGAACTGTTGTATGCACAGCATAAAACCTAGAAAGTGACATGGGAAGCAATATTACTACTATTGCATTTCCTTGTCCTATCATTTATAAGCTTATTTATCAGCGTCTCGGCCATTTCTGCCAAGAGACTGATCTCGCTGGAAATCCATAAATCATAAAATCATGAGAGCTGAGAAATTGGGTGTGATCCTGAATTTTTGGCTCTCGTGATTTTACCAGTGGGCGAGCGGAGCCGGTAAAATTCCACCCAATACCCTAAGGCTTAACCAGTGTCTTGTATAAAGATGAAATACTGTTTATAGTTGAAATTATTTCATAGTGGATTGTCCTGTGTATTGAGCCTTATTCACAATATTAGTCACAAATATTTAGAGATTGATGGGCTAAAGCAGCCATTTCTCCATCATTTCATTTTTTTTATTTTTTCCTTTCTAAGATGTACCTGTGTTTGACATACCTCAATGTATAAGTTGCAGTCTTGAAAACTGGCATTCATTTCCCCAATGCCTAATCCAGGTCATGAATGCAAATCGTAGCAATGAAGATCCTAACACTTATGTTGGACACCATTGATAACCAGTCTCCAAGCATCCTCCACACTAGGGTTGGGACCTTATGTAGACCCAGGCTGTTTTTTGTGTATGCATGTGTCTGATGGAAGTGTCCAATGATTATTCAGGAGGGCCAAGTACTCCTGCTCCTCTTGAACCATAAGCAGTGCTATAAAGGCTTAAAGCTGTCCTCATCTCCTATCACTAGCAGGTTCGTTTTTGCTGTACTGTTCTATGGAGGTAGGATTTTGGCTGGGAAAAACTGGTATCTGATTCTCTCAATTTCTAGCAATATCTCAGAAAGCACTTATTGGATTGGCCAAAGGCTAGCTTTGTCTTTGCTTGATTAATTATACTAGGGAGTACTTTTGACGTTGCAATAAGTTTACATTGTAAAAGTAGCAGAGTTACACAGTTTTGGGTTTGATCCCTGATTTTATACTAAGTTAACTGTTTACAGCCAGGATGAAATGTCGGCACTAGCTGAAGAACGTTTATGTGAAATAATCACATGAATGAAATGTGTAACATTTGTGGTGCCATAGCCCATGGGAGAGCTGATCTCTCACAAGTAACAAGAAGATAATTGGTAAGAAAGAATAGGAAATGGCTGAATGAAGTACCAGGAGCTCTGTAAAATGACAATAGAGGAGTCCTTTCCTAAGTGGAACAAGGTTTTGTGCTGATCACAATCCTGTGTTTGTATGTGTTGTTGTTGCAATAGAGAAGGTGATTGTTGTACAATTTCTAAGAAAGAAACAGAGGTCCATGAACCTTACCATCTGGTGATTCCTCTTGTGTGGGCCTGATACTTTTATGCGCAATGATTTCAGCATGTACTCGTTAATATCTATGTATCGCAGATGTGAATTAGCTGATGTCTGCAGAGTGAAAACTATGATGTTTATTCAGGTGCTTTCCAGTGATCTAAAAACACTTGCCCAATCCCAGGAACCATGAGAATGAATTTCCGTTGTCAACATCAAAAACTTTAGAAATTAGTCATCAAATATCTACCCCATTGATTCCAACATTGACTAGAAAGTAAGTTAAAAAAACAGGAGTAGATCATACAGCCCCTTGACCCTGCTCTGCAGTATGGTCATGGCTGATCTTACCCTTCAACCTTTTCCACCCACTGCCTTTAGGTCTTGATACTCTAAGGGACCAAAGATCTCTCCCTCTCTCTCTCTCTAAATATACTCAATGATGGATCGCCCCAAAACTGGTGTAGACAATGCCAGAGATACACAATGATTTGCATGAAGAAGTATCCTCTCTCCTCAATCCTAAGCGATCAATCTTTTATCCTGATCCATATTGTACATTCCGCAGTCAGCAGCACATGTACCTCTGTGTTTACCCTGTCATTGTGTTGAATATTTAAATTAAACTAAATCACCTTCATTCTTCAAAGTTTCAGATGTTATAGGCCCAATTTACTCAGCCTCTCATCACAGGCCAACCATCTCAGATTTTCAGAAGGCTTTTGATAAGGTCCCACGCCAGAGATTTGTAACCAAAATTAGATACTAGATATACTGACATTGATAGGATTGGTTAATGGATAGAAAACACAGAGTAGGAATAAACTGGTCGTTCTGAGGTTGGCAGGCTCTGACTAGTGAAGTACCATAAGGATCTGTGTTTGAGCCTCAACTATTCACAATCAATGATTTGGATGTGGGGATGAATTGTAATATTTCCAAGTTTGCTGATGGCACAAAACTAGATAGGAAGGTAAGTTGTGAGGGGGATCCAAAGAGGCTTCAAGGGGATTTAGACAGACTAAGTGAGTAGGAAAGAACATGGCAGATAGATTGAAATGTGAAATTATCCACTTTGGTAGGGAAAGCAGAAATGAGGAGTATTTCTTAAATGATGAGAGACTGGGAATTGTTAATGTTCAATGGGATCTAGGTGTCCTTGTTCATGAATTACTGAGAGCTGATATGCATGTTCAGTAAACAGTAAGGAAAGTAAATGGTATGTTGGCCTTCATTGCAAGATGTGGAGACGCTGGTGTTGTACTGGGGTGGGCACAGTAAGAAGCCTCACAACACCAGGTTAAAGTCCAAAAGTTTATTTGGAATCATGAGCTTTCAGAGTGCTGCTCCTTCATTAGGTGAGTGTATTGCAAGAGGATTTAAGTACAGGAGTAAAGAAGCCTTGCTGCACATGTATAGAGTGTTGGTGAGATCTTACTTGGAGTGTAGTGTATAGTTTTGATTTCCTTACCTGGGAATGGCTATACAAGCCATTGAGGAATGCAACAAAGGTTCAGCAAACTGATTCCTGGGATAGCAGGATTGTTCTATGAGGAGAGATTGAAGAGACTGGGCCTGTATTCAGTTCAGAAGAACAAGAGGTGATATCATTCAAACACACAAACTTCTGACAGGTCTCAACAGGATAGATGCAGGAAGATGTTTTCCCAGGCTGTTGTGTCTAGAACCACAGGGCACAGTCTCAGAATAAGGGGTAGACCATTTTAGACTGAGATGAGGAGGGATTTCTTCACTCAGAGGGTGGTGGGCGAATCTTTGTAATTCTTTACCCAAGAGATGTGTAGAGGCTCATTCATTGAATATGTCCAAGTCAAGAAATCAACAGATTTTTAGATATTAAAGGGATATGGGAACAGTGTGGGAAAATGGTCCTGAGGTACATCAGCCATGATCTAGTTAAATGACAGAGAGACTCAAATGACGTACTCCTGATCCTATTTCCTATGTTCCTGTATTCCTCGGATGAATCCCTCACCGACCACTGGTTGAATACCAGCAGCAGTGGGATGAGGCCCTTAAATAAACCTTAATTGCTTACTCAAGTGCTTCAATTGGCCTTGGCCAGAAGGGCCCCCTTCCCACCCAGAACTTGATAAGAGAGAGTTGGGAAGGTGGCAGGATCTCCTCTCTGCAACCTCCAACCTGATCAAATGCTTCCCTGTCTCCAAACTCTCTCCTATGGAGGCTATTAATTCTATATTTTTGCAGTTCAATCCTTTTGCAGAAAAGGCCAACATGTATTTGTCTTCCTAATCACTTGTTGTACATGCCAACCTTCTGTATTCCTTGTACACATAAGCCCAAGCCGTTCCAAACATCAGTGTTCAGAAATTTCATGCCTTTAAAGAAATATTCTGCTTTTCTGTTCTCATTCCAAATTGAATTACCTCACACTTAGAACAATAAAACCATAAAATTACTACAGCACAGAAGGAGGCCATTCAGCTCATCAGCTCTACATTGGCTATCTTACCTAGGCCCACCCCTCTGCCCTATCTCCGTAACCCTGCACATTTACCATGGCTAATCTACCTAACCCGACACATCTTTGGGCAGTGTAGCATGGCCAATCTCCCTACTTGCACGCCTTTGGACTGTGGAAGGAAACTAGAGCACCCGGAAGAAACCCATGCATGCGTGGGGAGAATGTACAAATTCCATATAGATAGTCATCCAAGGTCGGAATCGAACCTAGGTCCTGAATGCTATGAGGCAGCAGTGTGAACCACTGTGCCGCCTACTTCTGGAAATTATATTCCATTTGTTATTCACTTAACCTTTCTATATCGCATTGCTGCCTCTTTTTGTCCTATTCGTAACTTAAATTCACACCGAACTTTGTTGTCTGCAAAGATGAATACATTATTCTCCTCTTTGCCCAAGTCATTAATGTAGATTGTAAATATTTGAAGACCCTGTTCTGTTCTTTCCGACATTCCACTTGTCTCATCTGCCAACATGAAAATGTCCCATTTATCCCTATCTCAGCTTCCTGCCCATTACCAGTTCTCCTTCCATGCTAACATACTACCCTAACTCTGTGGGCCCCTCAACTTTTGAATTAAACTTTTGTATGGCACCTTACCAAATGTCTTTTGGAAATTGTGCCTTTATGCCAGGTTGTGTGTTTACCTAACAGGATAGCCACAGTGCTGTATCTTTACCACATTTGCTGGCAACAATACACCACTCTGCTCTCTGAGTCACTGAGCTTTTCATTTCCTACCCTTTTATACGTATGTTCCCTCATTCTGGACTCTTTTCAAGTCCATCCACTTTGTTCCAACCTGTCAGAATTTTAGATCTCTCTGTCAAATTACTCTTTAATCTCTTATTTTAACAAATGTAGCCTCAGTTTTTGAGATCTTTCTTCATATTTGTATTTCTTCATATCCCATAGCATCTTAGTAAATGTGTGCTGTGCCCTGTCTATTACCTCTATATACTCCTTCTGTCATTGAGGCCCATAAAAGAATCGAGTTAAAAGCAGAAAATGCTAGAAATGCTCTGCAGGCCGGGCAGCATCTAGAATCATAGAGTCATAGAGATATACAACATGGAACCAGGCCCTTCAGCCCAACTCTGCCATGCTGACCAGGTTTCCTAAACTGAACTGGTTCCATTTGCCTGTGTTTGGCCCATATTCCTGTAAAGCTCTCCTATCCATGTACCAGTCCAAATGTCTTTCAAATGTTGTAATTGTACCCACCTCTACAATCTCCTCTGGCAGCTCATTTTCATATATGCATCACCCTCGGTATGCAAAAGTTGCTCCTCAAGTCCCTTTTAAATCTTTCTCCTCTCACGTTAAACCTCTGCCCTCAAGATTTCGACTCCCTTACCCTGGGGAAAAGACCTTGGGTATTCACCTTATCTATGCCCATTATGATTTTATAAATCTCTATAATCCTCCTATGCTGCAGGGAAAAAACTCCTAGTCTATTCAGCATCTCCTTATAATTCAAACCTTCCAGACCTGGTAACATCCTTGTAAATCTTTTTTGCACTTTTTCCAGTTGAACAGCACTCTTCCTGTAGCAGGGCAACCAGAATTGTACGCAGTATCCCAGATGTGGCCTTACAATGTCTTGTACAATTGTAATATAGCGTCCCAACTTCTGTACTCAATGCTCTGACTGAGGAAGGTAGGTGTGCCAAATGCCTTCTTTACCACCATGTCTACATGTAAAGCCACTTTCAAGGAACTATGTATCTGTGGAGAAAAAAATAGAGTTAACCTTTTCATGGTATCTTGACTTCAGCATTTTATACATTTGCCTTCCTTTACATTTGATAGTTAAATTCAGAGTTAAAAACACATTTTTTAACCAAATTGATTCATCATTTTATGGATGTTAATTCTGATTTGAGTTTGCGTTGTTCCTAGCAGCATCTTGCAATATTGTGACAGAACTTTCATATGGCAAGTCTAATTTTTGTGGAAGCCATTCCTTACCCGAGTTTTTGAACAACCTTTTGTGCAAGCAGCATTTTTTTTTGTGGATATATAATTCTGCAGGAAAACCCATGACTGGAATCAGAGAAGTCACAATCTCATCATTGTAGCTTGAGCTAAGAGGATCAACCGTGACCTTTCTCTGAATGATTTTCTTTCAAAATAACACTTTCTGCTTAATGATTTGAGGAAAAATCTATCCTTTTCTGAAAATCAAAAATATTTTGTGCCCTGGGAAAAACAATAGCACTGGTGAATTATCATGGACATATTTAACTATTTTCATTCCATGTCACTGTGTAAATGTTACAGCAGTTCATTAAGGGTTTGGTTACTTCAAAAAAGTGCAAAATGCATTTATTATTGTGATCCTGGGTGGAGTCTGGTTGGAAGTTTGAGAGAAAAGATAAATTGTCCAGCAAACAATGATTAGGTAACAGCAAGGTTAGTCTTTAAATGGTTATAGGTTATAGGAGGCAGTGTGGCACAGTGGTAGTGTACCTACTTCTGAGCCAGTAGCTCTGGTTCAAGTCCCACTTCAGAATCCGATGCCCATGGATGACAAGTTGATTATCAGCCTGCAGATCCTTCTAATGTGCTTGATGGCAGATGGTAGAAGTGGGAGAGTTTCCTAGGTAGCAAACCACTGCATTAATTTGTCAAGCAAAATCATGAACCAATCTAAAGGAAGTCCATGGCCACTAACACCCTCTTACAGTATGGTACCTAAAGATGGATGAGGAGAAATTTTAGGAGGAAAAGAGAATTGAGCAAGGTAAGAAATTTCACAGCATTATAAATGAGTAGGAAACCTTAAGGTAAGTTTTCATGTTAAAGTATGTGGAACAATACATCAAAAGCTAAGGAGGTGCAAGAGAAATATGCTGAAGGTGTAATAGTGTTGATTAAACTAAGAAGTGGCCAGAAAGTTGGTTGCTTAATGACCAAAATGGAAATGATTGAGTAGATCGTCAGTCAGTCACATCTGGTTGCAAAATATACTTGCTTACTTAAACTCCACCCCATCTCTAACTCATTAAATGACACATTGGTGTTAGTAGATATACTGTGAAAGTGTGAGATTGAAAGGCAGTGGTGTGAGAAGGATTCCCTGTCAAATGATGAACATATCCCAGCATTCTGTTCAGGAGTACTGAATGGCACCTTATGTTGTGGTAGACTGTTTGTTGTTTGAGTATGTCTAAGCTGCAAATTATTTCTTCGTTTTCTGTGGGTCCTATCATAGAACCATTGCATCCCCACAATGTAGAAGGAGGCCATCAGCCTACTGCGTCTGCACCAACTTTTCAACAGAGCATCTTAGCCAGGCCCACTCCCCCTGCCCGACCCCCACAACCCCATTTGCCATTGCTAATCCACACCTAATCTATACATTTTAGGCCACTAAATGGCATTTTACCCTGGCAAATTCATCTAACCGACACATCTTTGGATTGTGGGAGGAAACTGGAGCACCTGGCGGAAACCCACGTGGACGTAAAACATGCAAAATCCACACAGATAGTCACCCAAGGCTGGAATTGAACCCGCGTCCCTGGCACTGTGAGGCTGCAAAGCTAATCACCGTGCCACCATGCCACCCCCAATTTGATCAGCATGAATGTCCGCAGTTCAAGGTCTTGTTGGTCCTTAGGGAAACTTGTGCAGCTGTGCCATCTCTGGCCTCCTCTGAGCATGTTTGATTTTGCAAGTTTGGCAGAGATGATCCTCAAAACAGTTGAATCAAATGTTGGTGCTTGCCTCAAAGTGGGATGGTCAGCCACAGTGCTCTGTAATTCCAAAGTTTGTTTGGCTGTTTCTAAGGGTGTCTGCTAGATTGAGTTACTCCAGCTGTGGTGTGTTAGGCAGTAACGCAAGAAGAAGACTTTGTTTAGGTCTCCTTTTATTGACCCTTCCAGTGAAAGCCACTCAGTTGTACATGCCTAACGAGAGTAGCTGAGTCATCACATAGTGCTGCTTGACACTGATGCTGTTTCTGGTGGAGTCCCTGGACCACGTCTACGTACTATGTTATAGATTGCACACTGTTTTTGGTTTTCTCAAACACCTTTTGCTGATGTTTTGTTTGCACTTCAATCCCACGCTCCTATCTATGGGCACCTGGTGTGGAGAGGGGCAGAGCAGAATGGCCACCTCCTTGTGAACCTGCTCTTGGGCCTGGTGAGATCCGCCATCAATAGGTCCAGACAGCGGGTGGTCGAAGCGTCTTCCATCCTGACTGTCTGCCCCTCTACCACGACTGCATTCATGGCCAGGTGTCCCTGGAGAGGGAGCATGCATGTCCTAAGGTGCAGTTGACGCCTTCCACGCCCGCTGGGCACTGCAGGGGCTGGGGTGTATTATAGACCCCGACAATCACATTTTAATTTGATGTTTTAAGTTTCCTTTTGACTTTGTTTTTTGTTCAGGCTGTGCCCCCTTCCTTTGGGGGAGCTGCCCCTTTTAATTTGTCTTTAAGTTAATTTGAGTTTGTTTGTTTGTTTGGTTGGTGTCAAAACAGATACCTAGTGACTGACCATCATCTGAGGACCATCTATGTACAGAATGAGGATTATGACTTAGTGTGACTGCACCTGTCACTTGACCTGCTTCCATTGCTGTAAGACTCGATTGTATGTGTGTAGGCTGTGCTTTACAGCTGACATTTGACGATAGTGGAGAAAGGATAAGGGTGGATACGAGTTGAAATGAGAGGCTGCAGATCCAGCGATGGCTTCCTGCCCAGGATCAGCCTCCTTTTCATGAATGAAGCATTAGTTAGAACCCATCTAATAAACAAGATGTGAATGGGCTCGCAATCTTTGATCCCCAAATGGTATCTCATATATATTTTTATAGAGAGCTTATAGACTTTACAGAGATTTGAAGGATTTTGATGAGAAAATGACAATTTTGCAGCAAAGTTAGCAATGGAAAAGATGTTGAGCAGAATTCTACAGCCTCATGAGACAGCTGCTAGGATTCTTGATGCCCTGCAGACTGGGGCATCAGCCAAAAGTCAGGATTTCCAACAGGCGTCAAGGCAATTGGATTGACCCGACCCTCTACAGTGGGCAGATATCCAATAATTATGCAAACCTGGTAATTGTAATGCAATTTCAGGCAGCCCCGTGATCAACCTCTGCATTCCTGCCTGTCAGCTGTGTAAATTCTGAAGTGGCTAAATCATTTTACTCTCCATGCCGTCTGGTTACCTGACAGGGTTTCAAATTATTGCAGCACTCCATTCTGCAGCAGAGATTTCCATCTCTCCCTGTCAGAAGCTGCAGGTGTGAGCAGATCCCTTTGAAGTCCTCTGATAGAGAGAAGATGTCATTTTTTTAGAAGAGGAAGGTGGGGGGTGGGGGGGGGGGGTGCTGTCTCCAAGCTCCCTTTTAAAAGTTCACAATCTTAATGTTATCTTTCATAGGCTTTTGACCACACGTCCACCCCATCACCATGAGTGCCTTACCCCAATAGCATTGCCTGACTCCAAACTTGCCTCAGTATATGTGCTGTTGAAACCATCACCTATGTCTTTGTTACCTCTAGACTTTTCTTGACTGGCTTCCCATCGTCTTCCACTCTTCATAAATTTGTGTTCATCCAAAACTTTGCTGCTTGTACCTGACTTGCTTCAAGTCCCTTTTATGTCTCATTGCTGGGTGTGCTGGCATACATTAGGTCCCAATGAAGCAACAATTTGATTATAATATTTTCATGCTTGCATGCAGTTCCCTTTCTGGCCTTACCTGCCTCTGCCCTCCCCGCAACCGATCTCTGTAACCATCTTAAACCTGCATGTCCTTCCACCTTCTGCGATTTCTGCATTTCTTCACTTCTAGCATCCATTGCATATCCTTTCCTAATTGCATTACCATTGGCAGCCATATCTTCACTGCCATAGCCTTAACCTCTGGAATTTCCTCCTTAACCTCCACCTTTCCATCTCACTCTTTTTATTTTGTTCTTTCAAGGGATGTGAGTATTGCTGGCAAGGTCAGCAATTGCTGTCCATCCTTAACAGGCCTTGAGAAGGTGGTGGTGAGCTGCCTTCTAACCACTGCAGTCCATCTGGTATAGATACACACACAGTACTGTTAGGAAGGGGGGTGCCAGGATTTTGATTCAGTGACAATGAGGAAACAGTGATATAGACTTGAGTCCGGATGGTGTAAGACTTGGAGAGGAGCTTTCACGTGGTGGTATTCCCATGCATTTACTACCCCTGTACTTCCAGGTGGTAGAGGTCATGGGATTGGAAGGTGCTGCCAAAAGAACCGTGGCGAGTTGTTGCAGTGCATCTTGTTGGTGGTACACATTGTGCTTCAGTGGCGGAGGAAGTCGATATTGAGGTTGGTGGAGTGGGTGCCAATTAAGCAGACTGCTTTGTCCTGAATGGAGTTGAGCATCTTGAGTGTTGTTGGACCTGAACTCATCCAGGCAAGTGGCATCTATTCATTCATCATCTAGATCAGAGTTTCCCAACACGTGTATTGCAGCACACTGGTGTGCTGTGAAGTGTGCTGCAAAATAAAATTTAAAATGATTAAATATTAATGTAAATAAACTAAATCTAATTTTGGTTTTCAACTCCTTGGTTGGCATATCAAAGTCCTAATGAACCTAAGG
Source organism: Carcharhinus amblyrhynchos (assembly GCF_965287045.1). Taxonomy (NCBI): domain Eukaryota; kingdom Metazoa; phylum Chordata; class Chondrichthyes; order Carcharhiniformes; family Carcharhinidae; genus Carcharhinus; species Carcharhinus amblyrhynchos. The sequence continues at coordinate 154,809,925 of NC_137324.1, forward strand.
CCTCCCATGTACTTGCGGGTTGGGAATGGACCGCACATATGTTTTAGATTTTTTAGGCATGGGCCTAACTACTATAATAAGTCAGAGCTATGCATGTGTGGCCCTTTCCCAGCCGGCGCATAGACAGGAGATCCCAGGTTCTTTGGGAATTGGAGATGCCAGCCATGGGGTTGAAGACAAAGGCCCAGTGCACCTGCCCAAAAACACAAACAGGACACAAATGCGTGTGAGAAGCAAGGGTGACAGGGAGAGGTCAAACAAAAAAAAACAAGATAAGGAGAAGTTTAAAAAAAGTTCCCAGTAAGGGAAGAAGACAGAGGTAAGAAACAGGAACCAGTAAATTTAAAAAAAATGAAACACAGGCTCCAGTATTGTATGTGACATGCAACTGGTAATGAGACTTTCATTGTAAACTTCTTAAACGAATGAGAATTGTAGTAAGTGGCAGTTTGACGTGTTTTTTGCAAGTTTTAGAGATAAAAGACTTTTGTGAGAGGGCAGTTCAGTTGAAGAAAATGGGAGTGTGCCTCAAAATTCTTTATAATATAAAGGTGTGCCATGATGTAAAAAAGGTTGGGAACCATTGGTCTAGGTTATGGACAGACTTTGGAGTCAGGAGGTGAATGATTTTCCTCAGAATTCCCAGCATCAGACCTGCTCCTGTAACCACAGCATTTACATGTCTGCTTCAGTTCAGTATCTGGTTACGATGCAAGCCCTTGCTCACCCCATGTTTAAGATACGCCTTAAAATCGGCCTCTTTAACCAGGCTTCTGGTCAATTGTGCTGATACTTTCTTCCTGTGGCTGTGTCATTTCTTTATATTGATAATCCCTGCGTTAATGGTGTTATATAAAAGCAAGTTGCTGATGTTGAAACTGGATGGCTGCTGTTTAGTGTGCAGGAAGGCTGAAGAAAATGTCTCTTTGGAGAACAGAAAAATAAAAGAGGATTTGCATTGTCCAGTGAAGCACCCGGGATGAAGCTGATGCACTGCAGGACAAATGGAATAGCATCCATTAAGGGAACATGACCTGAAGGATGATGATCAATGTAGAATCCACTCTAGTCTCACCAAACAAAAGGGACAGCGTATTCAAAATCGATTTAAAGTGAAATGGTAGAAAGAAAATTACACCAAAAAGTTCACATTTTATTGAAGTATCAAGTCACAGGCTATTTATGACTAAGGTCTATTTTATTGCTGGAAAAAAAAACCTGCTGTTCAAGCTTTTCATGTTGCACTCTTCAGGACAGGGCCAAGAATATCAAATTTCAAAAGGAACAACAATTTATAGTGCGTAAGAAAAGGGTGCTGATTGGTTGATAAATGAAATTGGTCAAGGCTTGCCATGGAGGATGCACCAGGGGACAGTTGTTCCCCATGTGCTTTTGTTTAATTGAAAAGGACACAATGCATGGACATATTCTTTCTGCTGTAGAGGACAGGGCAGGGGAGCATATTAATATATGTAATTAATAAACTTATGTAAGTGAGCCAGATTGTGAGCCACAATGATAATCTTAAATTGGATGTTCGTGTAATCCTGAGCATACTCGGGGTTGTTGAGTAAATGTTGTCAAATTGTGGAATTATATCTAATGTTTGACATTATTTCTGTTTTGCAAGCACAGGCTTGTTGAATACAATCATTATTCCTCTATCTGTAACTAACAGCCACAAGGACGTGCTGTTTAATATGATTCACCAACAGTTGGGACACGTGACCTACGTACGTGCATCACACTGGCTTGGAGGATAACTGTCCCTGGTATATTCACAGAATCATAGAATTCCACAGTGCAGAAGGAGGCCATTCGGCCCATCAAGTCTGCACCAACTATAATCCCACCCTGGCCCTATCCTCATAATCCCATGCATTTACCCTAGCTAGTCCCCCTGACAGTAAGGGGCAATTTACCATGGCCAAACCACCTTTTAGTATGGCCAATCCGCCTATATATTCTGCATGAATGTCCCACACCTGGGGTGCTGCATTCAGCTCTGAGTGCTGCACCTCAGAAAGGATATATTGGCTTTAGATGGAGGTTTTGGATTCACCAGAATGGTGAAAGCATTCAATTATGAGAGCAGGTTTCTTGCCTAGTTTTGTGTTCTCTTGACTATAGAAGATGAGGGGTGATCCATTTAAGCTGTTTAAGACATCTAAAGGATTAGATAAGGTGCAGAGAGAGAAACTATAGGAGTTCAGAAGAAAGTTGCATTACCTTAAAATTGGACCTGTGACCATTCAGGCGATTACTGCCTAATTAAAGACCTCATTGCATCCCTGTTCGTATTCATCCAGGAGCAGGTGAGGTACCCATCATGCTGAGGGCTCAAAAGGTGATCACTTTTGAGGTTGATTGTGGACTTCCAGATGGGGGTTCTTGTTCCAAGGCACTCAGTGCTTGATCTGGAGACCCCTCTACCCTTGCTGTCCACCCCAATATCCCCTCCTCCACTGTGATTCTCTCCCTGCTATCCTTCACCTGCAGCCTGGGTTCTTTGCTGCTCCTGAGTGTCAGGTGGTTACCTTATTGGCAGCTGCCACCAACTTCCCGGGTCCTTGATCCCAGGGAAGGCCCACCAGTGTTCAGTTAAATGTCTGATTGGCACTTAATGTGATCAACCTCCCCGAAAAGCAGTGACACGGGGCTGTTGTTGGCTCTCCAGCCGGTGAGTGAGACCCCCATCACCTACATTAAATTCTGCCCTCCATTTCAGACTTCTGACTTAGCTGAAGTCAGGAAAGTATTTTGCAGTAGTTCAAAAACCGGCACTTAGTTTTTTCCGATGTCAAGCTTCTGTAGTTTATGAATTTTACAGTACCTCAAGGAGTATGTATCATGTTGGTGAAAAGGTTACATGATTGTAAAATGCTTTCCTACCTTTATGAAACCATATAAATCCCTGTTGTTTCTTGATTGTTTCAGAGATTAATATGTCATTTATGGGTGGAAAATTGTTGGCAGTTTGGATGTTAGACTGAAAATGGAAAATAAAACTTGAGCAATTAGCAAATTATTGGACAGTTGGGAGGGAGATACAAGGCTCTGACCTAATTTCATTGGACAATGGATGTAGTGAACCAGGCAGACTAAATTGAATTTGTTCTGTATTACACCTAAAGTTACTTACACCTAAAATTCATTATTTCATATCCAAGACTTTCTTTGAAGGATATGGCAAAGGGATTTGTAATTCATTTTAAGTTGTTCAGGCTTGGACTAATGAGAGATAGATAACTCTTACATTATTCAAGTGTCAGATAATAACCAGCTCGAAGAAGAAAAGGCTTGAGCGGAACTTCTGCCTTTCAACAATACCACTGTCATCAAACCGCACTATCAGTACCTGGAGGTGACCATAAACCAGCTGTTTAACTGGATAAGCTGTATCAACACTTATCTTATTGTGATTGCTCATCTTCTGATCTTACAAAATGAAGTCATGAATGTGAAGGAATGCTCACCATTTGGATGGCTGCAGCTACAACAACACTGAATGTTTTGTGATTATTTATCCTTGATTAGTACCTCCACCACTGGAACCAGTATCCACTGGTTCTTTCTGCACAGCACATCAACAGGCTCAACTTCAGCATCACCCACCAACCTTTTGATCTCTATTACTAAGATAGACTTGTGCAGCAAAATCTTAGGAATGTAACCACTTCTAAGTTGCCCTCTGCACCATGCATCATCCTGATATGGATATGTGCTGCTCTTTTCTGTCGATACTGAGTCAATATCCTAATGTTCCCAACTTAGCACCATTGTGGGAGCAACATCACCGTTAGAGACCTCACCAACACCTCAGGGCAGCTAGGGCTATAAATGTCAATGCGTCTCATATTTTGCCAGCACATATAGAAAAAAATTGTTTGAATAATAATTTTGATTTTAAGTAATTGAGAAAAGGTAGTTTATGTAATGGTTTGGTATAGCGTGAGCTTTCCAACAAAAGAAAGGGTCTGCTCAAGACTGGAGCCAATTTGATGAGTCATTATAATGACTGCTGGGATTTCAAGACCAGCTTCTCTGTTCTGATCGAAGCACAACCAGTTTCTTACTGCATTTATCTGTAGGATGAAGAGAGAAAATAGTGCATGAGACGGGATGGGAGGTGAGCAGATATTGAGACAGTTCCAGCTGAAGCAGCTTTAAGAGAATGCAGAGACTTGATCTTCGAAAGTGGGAAGTTTGGAATCTCTCATGAGAGAGACAAAGTTTCAGCAAGATTGTGTAACTCATAATGGTTACAGCTGAGTGGATTACTGAGAATCTGTCTTGGTTCCATCTGGTGTTACTGTGCAGCGTGGTGACTGCAATTACTTCATCTGTAACTCCTGTTGGTTCTGAATGTTGGGGTATATGATAGATAATGTAAATTGCTTTGCTTTATTGTATAGTAAAGTTTAAAGTTAAAGTTTATTTATTTGTCACAAGTAGGTTTACATTAACACTGCAATGAGGTTACTGTGAAAGTCCTCTAGTTGCTACTTTCTGGTGCCTGTTCGGGGACACTGAGGGAGAATTTAGTGTGGGCCAATGCACCCAACCAGCACACCTTTTGGAGGGAGGAAACCAGAGCACCTGAAGGAAACCCACACAGATGCAGGAGAACGTGCAAACTGTGCACAGACAGTAACCCAAGCCGGAATCGAACCTGTGTCCCTGGTGCTGTGAGGGAGCAATGCTAACTACTGTGCTGCCTATTTTGTTAGTTCAAGAACCATGGAATCTTATGGCTTTATTCTCTTAGTAAGTACTTAGGATCTCAAACTTGGTCTACTTGGTTCCTAACCAGATCACACCAAAAGCTTGGTGACCTGGTTGAGGATGGATCATAGTAGTTGAAATAAATAGATATTAAGATACCTTGACAATACAGGCCTTTGTGTTTACCTGCTATTTTACTGCAACAATGAGATCAAAATAGGTTTTCCAGAAATCACATTAAACATTGATTTTAAAATGAAGTCATGAAAATTGAATGGCGCAGAGACAGTTTAACCCTGATTTTCACAATATCCTTTGCAAAATAGTGGGCAGGAACCAATTCCAGGAAATTTCTAAATCTGGCAATTTTCAATGGTGAGTTCAGAGTGGGCTCTCCCCACCCTTATCTGCTCCATTGCAGGGGGGGGCTTTTTAAACATCCTGTAATTTTAGTGGAGTCAGGCTCCTTTAGTCACTTGCCATAATTTACAGCTTCTCAGGGAAGGCGTAAACCACAGGGGAAGCCCAGACCCAAGCCGGAACTGAAACAAACAGAGCCACCACCTCCTGGAATTCTTTGATTGAGGAGCTTTGAATGTAAAAAACAATGTACTTCCAGTTTCACCTATGAGATGCTGTACAGTAAGTTGGATGCGTTTTAACTGCAGTAATTTGGATCTCCGGTATTAAAATTTGAAGTGATTTACATGCTCAGTCCTTTCAAAATGATAAAATATTAATCTTTCAATTAGAGAAAAAAAATACACCACCTGTTACTGGACTGGTTTAATTGACAGGATATCTAATGTAGCTTAGAGCAAAAGAGAGACCTGATTTTACAATTTAGTATATTCCATTGTTTACATTTCTAAGAGTTATCACAGTTGAGCCCACTTTCATAGACATTGTGTCTGCACCAAATCTCTGACAGAGTATCTTAGCCAGGCCCTCTTCCCGTAACCCCACACATTTAGCATGGCCAATCCATCTAACTGCACATCTTTGGACTGTGGGAGGAAACCAGAACACCCGGAGGAAAAACACGCAGACACGGGGTGAATGTGAAAGCTTCCAAAGTCACCCAAGCCTGGAATTAAACCTGAGTTCCTGGGACTGTGAGGTAGTAATGCTAACCGTTGTGCCACCCCTATGAATTATGAATGCTTCAGCATTATGAATGCTTGGCTGAATTTCAACAGGCCAAGAACTATTTATCTCAGCAGAGGTTTGTATACCACTGTTTTAAGAGACTGTTAAAGGATTCCCTGTCTTTAATATGGTTCGTGAAATAGATGTTAATTTTTTCAAGAAATTGACAACTTGAGGGGATTGAAATTTTTTTGGAACAGATCGCTTTAAGGAGATTTTTTTAGTACAGTGTAGTTGAATGAGATTAGATTGTGTTTATTTTCTTTAGTGCCAATCCCAAGGTTAGCCTGTCGCAGATACTAGGTGTATGGCTATAGAGGATACCTGGGTATGGGAGATTTGATGGGCATGGAGTGAGTGAGGTAGTGAGAGTTGGTTGATGGTTAGAGGGAATGACACTCATTATTAAAACCAAGACAATTTCACAGTAACTGGAAGTGGACATTCTTGCCTAGCGGCCTGGTCATCTGCCTGATTCCATTCCACCTCCCCGGAATGAAAATATGGTAGGTGGGGCTCCTTTAACAGAGATGGATCTTTTGCGTTGAGAGTCTGCTAACTCATTCTTCCTGCCTCCCCCACAGATAACTAGTTCCTTATGCTAAATTTGCCTCAATCCTTGTGAATTGTTAAATTATGCACTAATTCCTCAATCCGGGTGAAATTAGACATAAACATCAGTTAAGTCAATGAATAAGTGAGTTGACATCACTGAAGAAACTGGGAAACTGTGGGACTTCAGTTTAATAGTGAGAAACTTTCTGTTGGCTTTTGCTAGTCCAATGTAATATGTTTTAGGCGACCTCAGCTGGCTCTGAAAAAAGGAAATTTTTGCCTCAACACAAAATTGTCTTTAATTTCCTCCTAAATTGTTTAGAAAAGTCATAAGGTTGAGAGACTTTATAAGTGAAAAATAGAAACCACTTTCTCATCATATCTCTCAATTTATTTTGTCTTTCACATTTAATTCGAATTGTTGATTCTCTAACACCGGTATCTTAATCAAGTCAAAAAGTACAAATGCAAAATGCAATTCATACATTCCTGACACTGTAAATGGCACTTCAATGAATTACAATACATTGATAAATTTCAAGTAGCAATTTAACAAGACTCACCCTATCCATATGCTCAAAGAATTTTTAGTTCTTTTCATTCGGGGTTATGGGTTTCACTAACTAGGCTAGCATTTATTGCCATCCCTAATTGCCCTTGAGAGGTGATGGTGGAACTGCCCTCTTGAATGGCTATAACCCATTTGGTATAGGTATACCAATAGTGCTGTTGGGAAGAAGTTGGGATTTTGACCGCGCAACAGTAAAGGAACAGCGATATATTTCCAAATCAGGCTTGAATGGCTTGAAGGGGAACCTGCAGGTGATGGTGTTCCCATGTGTCTGCTGTTATTGTTCTTCTAGACAGCAGCGATTATGGGTTAGTAAGGTGCTATCTAAGGAGCCTTGGTGAGTTCCTGCAGTACATCCTGTAGATGGCATATGCTATTGTCACTGTGCGTAAGTGATGGAGGGAGTGAATGTTTGTTGATGGAGTGCCAGTTGAGTAGGCTTCTTTGTCTCATTGATGTCAAGCTTCTTGAATGTTGTTGGAACTGCACTCATCCTGGCAAGTGGAGAATATTCTATTATACTCTGACTAGTGCCTTGTAAATGGTTGATAGTCTCTGGGGAGTCAGGAGGTGAGTTAGTCACTGCAAGAGCCTTAAACGCTGCCCTGCTCTTGTAACCACAGTATTTATGTAGCCAGTTCAGTTCAGTTTCTGGTCAATGGTAATCTCCCGGAGGTTGAGAGTGAAGGGTTCGGCGATGATAATGCATTTGAATGTCATGGGGCAATGGTTAGATGCTCTCTTGTTGTAGATGGTCATTGCCTGGCACTTGTGTGGTGTGAATGTTACTTGCTGTTTGTTAGTCCAAGCCTGGACATTGGCCAGGTCATATTGCATTTAGACATAGACTGCTTCAGTATCTGAGGTGTCTTGAATGGTGTTCAATATTATGCAATCATTAATGAACATATACGCGCTCCTGACCTTATGATGGAAGGAAAGTTATTGATGAAGCAGCTGAAGGTGGTTGGGCCTAGGAAACTACCCTGAGGAACTATTGTTGTGATGTCCTGGAACTGAGATGATTGGCCTCCAACAACCACAGCCATCTTTCTTTGTGCTAGCTATGACTTCCACCAGCAGAGATTCCCATTGACTCCAGTTTTGCTAGGGCTCCTTGATGCCACACTTGAGTTAACTGCTGTCTTGATGTCAAAGGCAGTCACTCTCACCTCACTTCTGGAGTTCAGCTGTTTTGTCCATGTTTCTAATGAGATCAAGAGCTCATTGGCCCTGTCAGAACCCAAACTGAGGGTCAGCAAGCAGGTTATTGCTAAATAAGTGCCGCTTGATAGCACTGTTGATGACCCCTTCCATCATTTTACTGATGAGGTGTGAGCAGGCCAGGTTCTGTTTGTCCTGCTTTTTGTTATGCAGGATATGCCTGGGCATTTTTCCACATTGTTGGATGGATGCCAATGTTGTAGCTGTACTGGAACAACTTGGCTTGGGTGCAGCAAGTTCTGATGCACAAATCTTCAGTACTAGTAGCCTTTGCCGCATCCAGTGCCTTCAGATATGTTTTATACTGCAAATAGTGAATTGAATTGACTGAAGACTAGCGTTTGTGATGCTGAGGAACTCTGGAGGTGGCTAAGATGGATGATCTACTTGACATTTCTGGCTGCAGGTTGTTGCAATTGCTTCAGTTTTTTGCACTAATGTGCTGGGCTGCCCTGTCATTGAGGATGGGGCTAATTGTGGAGCCTCCTCCTGCAGTGAGTTGAGTTATCTACCACCATTCATGACTTGGTAGGTAGGATTGCAGATCTTAGATATGGTCCATTGATTGTGGAATTGCTTAGCTCTTTCTATTGCTTGCTGCTTGTGCTGTTTGTCATGCAATTATTCCTGTGTATAGCTTCATTATGCATGTCTGATGCTGTTCCTGGCATGCCTTCCTGCGTTCTTCACTGAGTCAAGGTTTATCCCTTGGCTCGGTACTGATAGTCGAATGGGGAGTATGTTGGACTGTGATGTTCCAGATTGTGGTTGAATTCAATTCTTTTGCTGCTGCTGATCGCCTATGGTACCTTATGGTTGTCTAATCTTGAGTTGCTAGATCTATTTGAAATGTACTTCATTGGAACTTACACACAAAATGATGGTGGGTATCCGTGATATAATTTTGGGACTTGGCTTCACTGTGCAGTGGTCACGAGATCGCTCATCCCAAAACTCTCATGGACAGATACATCAGCAGGTGACAGGTTGATGAGAATGAGGTCAAGTATGTTTTCCGCTCTTGTTGGTTCCCTCAGCACCTGCCACATGTCCAGTATAGCAGCTATGTCCTTCAGGGCTCGGCCAGCCCAGTCTGAGTGTTGCAACCGAGCCACTCTTGGTGATGAACATTGACGTTCTCCACCCAGAATACACTTTGAACTCTTGCCACCTTCAGTACTTCATGCAAGTGGCATTCAATATGGTGGAGTACTGACTCACCAGCTGAGGAAGTGCAGTACATGGGCGCAGTATATCGTAATCAGCAGGAGGTTTTCTTGTCCATGATTGACCTGTGCCATGAGACTTCATGTAAACCAGAGTCGATGTTGAGGACTGTCAGAGCAACCCCCTCCTGATTGTATACACTGTGCCGCCATCTCGTTTGGCTCTGTCCTCCTGATGGAGCAAAACAGCCTCGGGTAGTAATGGTGGTGTCTGGAACATTATTGTAAGGTAAGCTTCCATGGGTATGATTACATCAGGCCATTGCTTATCTAGCCTGTGAGATAGCCCTCCAATTTTGGCACAAGCTCCCAGATGTTAGTAAGGAGGACTTTGCAGTGTCCACAAGGCTGGGATTGCCAGGTAGTCCAATGGGTTTCATTCCTTTCTATTTTCTTTGCAGCTGTATGATACAACTAAGTGGTTTACCAGGCCATTTCAGAGGGCAACTAAGTGTGAACTGCATTGCTTTAGGTCTGGAATCACATATGGTCCAGTCTAGTTAAATACGGCAGATTTCCTTTCCTAAAGGACATTAGTGAACCAAGTGTGTTTTTATGACAATTGAAATGTTTCATGGTCAGTATTAAACTTTAATTTCAGATAAGGAGAGTCACAGATGAATTAATTAACTCATTGTGGATCATTTTATCCTGATCAACCTGTGGGAAACTGATGGGTTCAGGCTGGCTGTCCATTTTACATTCCCCACATGGGGAATAAAATCATGCAGGGTATAAAATTAGGGGCAGATTCCATCCCGGCATTTACACACCACTACTTTAGACTAAAATTACCTCCATTATTTCTGTATCTGTGTTAACAGAGATCTGCACAATTGGATGGTGCACTATCAATCATTTTAAAGGAGTGTTAACTGAAGAACTCCTAATCTACAAAAGTGCATTGTTCTGGAGTTTAATTTTGTAAAGGATTACTATTCCAGGAATTCTTGACAGAGTCCAAAATTGACATTCAATCACAATGCAGTGCTGTGAGGTATTTGTTCCAAACTGCAGGCAGAATTCTCTCAAGCCCCTCTCGATGGGTTCAATGGCAGGCATGGGTGTAAGAATATGATGGGATGCCCAGAACTTTGTTTCATGCCAGCGTAATTTACAGTGAAATCTTCTGCAAATGTCCGCCATGGTGAGTTGGAGAACCCTCCACCCACGCTGCCCCCCAAAGACCGGCATGAAACATTGCATTCCATTGATGGGAAAACACACCACACAATAAACATTCTGGAACAACATGGTGTGTAGATGTCAGGACCCGCCTAAACAATGCTTCTAGAGCTTAGGATGGAGGCCAACTGCAACAGTGGACTTGGGACACCATAGCAGTGGGTCAGGGAGCATCTGCAGGTAGACCGTCTAGATTTGTTGTCCTGGAGAGGGTGCATCTTGTAGCCTCAGAGTGTTCCTGGTGATACATTTTGGTTCTCTGGAGGTCCATCTTCTAGTCTCAGAGTGCTCCCAGAGATCCAGCTTCATTTTCAGAAGGTCCACCTTCTCTCTTCAATAGTGGGTCAGTGATGTTGGGTGCCCTTTCAACATGGCACCCAGACACAATGGTGGACTAGATGCTGTCAGGCCAATCTCACCATAGAATACAACTTTAAACACCTGGGTGCTGAATCAATGAAGTAGGCACTGGAAGATTTGGCAAATTTTCTCACCGGCTTCTGAAGCAGGAAACATTCCACGTTCACACATTCACCCCGTCACGGGACTTAGTCCTCAAATTAGGGGAATTTCAGCCGGTATTTATGTGTAGGCGTTACCTTGACTGGCTCAATAAATTTGTGACCTGAGTATTTAGGTTCTGATTTATTGATTATTCATATTTCTACTGCCAAGGTGTGGCTGTATTGATTTTTGGGATGAAGGGGATATTTTTTGAGGAAAGGTTGGACACGCTGGATACTTATTCATGGAATTTAGAAGAATGGGAGGTGATCTTTTAGAAACAGAAACAGTCCTGAGGGGACTTGACAGAGTGCATACTGGAAGGATGTTCCCCCTTGTGGGAGAGACTGGAATTATAGGGGACACAGTTTAAACTCAAGTGGTCTCCCATTTAAAGTGGAGATGTGGAGAAACTTTTCTGAGTGCCGTTAGCCTGTGGAATTCTCTTCCCCAGAGAGTAGTGTAGGCTGGATTATTGAGTATTTATAAGTCAGGGCTAGATTCTTGATTAACAAGGGAGTAAAATGATATCGAGGGTACACTAGAAAATGGGGTTGAGGCTGCAGTCAATTCAGCCCTGATCTTATCAAATGGCCTAGTAGTGTCAAAAGGCCAGGTGGTTCACTCCCTCTTTAATTCATATGTTTGTATGTTGACAGTCATCTGAAAATGACTGAGCAACCAGACTCCCAATTCCTGGTTGTTTTTGCATCTTCTGAAAGAAAAAATAGTAAATTCCTAAGCTCACTCACGTGGATGCAAAAGCACAGGAAGGCAGGTGGGTATTTGCATGAAATATACAGCTGCCATATCAAGAAGCAAGTGTGATTGATATCCTGTTGTGCCAACTCCTAATGTTGCAAAAATGTCTGTAATCTCCCCACTGCAACTTGTTGGCTGCCCATGAAAGTTGGGTTCTGCCATATTACTATCTGAAACTCTTGTGTGTCACTCTTGTAAGGATGGAAAGTTAACCAAGTGTAAAGGCCATCCTTTAATGCTGAGAAGATGGGCACATTCGCCTTAGTAAATCCCCATGGACTGGCTGCCAGAATTCTGTTTAGCACTGCAGCTGAATGCATTGGATTCTACGAAATTGGGCAGTACTGATTCCAGCTGAGCAGAAGCTGCTGATGCAGAGTCCCTTTTTCTTGATAATTCTGCCATCTAGTTTTGTGGTGTGTTAATTGCTTCAGGAACGGCTGGGCTACAGTGAGAAAGTGCACTGAATGTATAAAACAGCAGAGGTAGCTTTCAGAGGTGTGTTAGGTGTATTTGAAATGCTGCATGGCAGGGAAGATGGATGGCTAATGCTGCATGCTGTGTACCGCATCAACCCTGTCACTTTTTTTTGTGAAAATTGTGATTACTGAAGGTGTTAAAATGATTTTCTGAGTGCAGCATTTCAGAGTGGAGAGCCAGAGATTTATCTTGAAGCCGTCTCAAAGTCAGAGTGTGGAGACTGGATTGCAGCACTCCGGGAAGCAAACTCTGAAGGTTTGCAAAGGAGAATTGCATACCTCCAGCAACTCATCATGGAAATCAAAGCAAATTCAAGCCCAGATGGAACCCATCAGATTCTCCCTCTGCCAAAGATGCCATCTCCACTGATAAGTAAGATTTACAATGCATGAAACTCATTGTGATTAAAAAATGAGATAAACCATTTGAAGGCCTTAAGGCTACATTTATGGTTCAATTAATGATCTGATTAAAATTAAATTGAAAATGACAATATTGTAGTTATTCATCAAGGATGTTTTTGATTAAATGAAATGAAATAATCATGCAACTTATATAAAATTATATTTTGTTCGAAAAAATGTCTTAAAGATGAAGTTGGCTCATAGAATTTGAATTGTACAAGGGGTATGAGCACGTTCTCTATCATTGTATTGTAATTGACTGTGGCACACTTTTTAAAAAAATGTATAACTAGTTTCAGCAATAAGAACTTGAAAACACTGCTAAAAGAGCATTTTAATTAGGCATTTATTTTAGAATAATTAAACCCCTCATTGCTGCCTAATACTAATTTGGAAAAGGTCTATGTTTGGGTTATTTAACCCTGTATAATTGAAATTGACTTCACTTCTGTCAATGTGTTGAATTATAGTATATGGTATTTTGGTCAAAAACATTACAGGTTCACTCCAGCGAGTGTTTTGTCGCAGCTATAAAACTTTTCTGATAGCACACATTAAAAAAAAATCATTTTTGTTTTTGGAAGTGACATAACTTTTCTTCCTCCAGCAGGCATGCCATACTGCACTCTCTCATAAATCATCAGCCAAATCAAGGCATTTGGTATAAAAATCTTGATTTTCTATTATCTTTTAAGCATACACTAATATGGATTGACAGTTGGTTTATAACTTCATTTGTGGCTGATTTATTCTCTGACAGGTCAGAGCTCTTCATGAAATCTCTATTACTACATCTGAAAATGCCTCACAGAAAAATGTTTTAAATCCTGCCTGTTATTTGAGTATGATAATGGCTATCTAATTTGCTCCACTTCCCTAAACTTTTTTCTTGCAAGCGTATATGTTGTGTACGAACTAACTCCTCCCTCCCCAGTCACTGTCAGTATAAAGAATAAGTGGTTGCTTCACACGACATTGACACACTTTGGATAGGAGGAATGCCCATGGTGCAAATATTGCAATTAGGAGTAGCAGCCTGGATACAATACATGAATAAGTCCGGTGTTGGTACTTTAGGATAATTAAAGCCTGAAGTGTCAGAGGAAGGAAAACACTGGGAGGGGAGAGGAGCCTTTAAGCTGACAATCAGAGTATGTTGTTGCACTGTGCTAAGTTGTGGTAAGCTACTGAAGTCAAAACTAGCAACCAGCATTCTGAGAGCTGAGCAGAGGAAGGTGAGGACTCAACCTGCACAGTGAGAGGCAGCACCTGTCCACAGGCACATCACCCAGTCAGCCTGAACCTGCATGGCATCACTTGAAACTTTGGTAAGAGTTTCAGGCAATCATACAACAGTGCAAGGTAGAAATCCCCGTGAGAGGCACACAGGCCCCAAACCAGTCAAATCTACATGCTTCCAAATATTTTGGATTTCCTCTGCAGTAAGCTGTTCATCTGGCTGATTGGGTCCATGGAGCAGTGCACGCAGTCCCAGATTGGGTATGCATCCACAACAGGATTGTTACAAATCCAAAGCTTTTTGCATTGTCCACAAGATTGAGAGACAGGCTAAATTTGACTCAGAAGTCACATCTCTCATCATCATTTCACAAGAGTCCACTTGTCTGCTGTAGGTTTATTCTTCTGGTGAATGTTAGTCAGGAGAGAGGGACCTCCTAAGTTGCCATCCCTGGTCTTTGATTCTGCTTTAGAAACAGCCTCTGGTCTGAGGGCAGAGACAATGAACTCTTTGTTGTATCTTATATATCATCATACACAGAGTATGTGTTTTGGCAAGACTCAGTAAAGTGAAGGTTTGCACTAAAAGTGAACTATCCACTTTCCATTACTTATTTTAATATTTTTAAAAATCAAAACATATCACTTGGAATGACACATGAAAGAATATTAAATTAAATTTTTCTTTAAATTGAAGTTAGCAGTTGAATTGGTTTAATTCTGCTATTAGACTGTGTTACCCCTTTCTCCATTAAAGATAAAGAAGCAAAATTAGGTGGTGGGGAAAAGAATCCCTCCAGTGCAGAAGGTGGTCATTAAGCTCATCAAGTCTGCAACCAACTCACCAACAGAGCAACTTGTACCCAGGCCCTATCCCTGTAACCCCACATATTTACCCTGCTAATACCCCCTAACCTACATATCTTGGGACACTAATTTAACATGGCCAATCAATCTAATTTGCACATACTTTTTCAATTGATGCACAAATCAAAGTATTTCCTGATTTTCTCATAAAGGGCTTTTAACTTTATTGATTTCCTGTCAGAAATTCTAAAAAAAATTGCCTTCTTAACGCAGCTTTGTTAGTGAAGGCAGGAACAAACAAGAGAAATAAAGATGTTTCACAATATGATGTATATGTTTACTCAGTATGGCACAGGTTTACATAATTGTGGAGAAAGATAATGGTTTGTTAATAATTTCTCTTTATCCGACTTAATCTATAGGTACTGGCAAAGTACCATTTGAACCGAAGCTGGAATTTAGCCTTGGTAAGTTCAGAAACAAAATCGTCTTCACATTTCAAGGCACAAGTTGTATTGTATGTGATGTGCTCAAATCTGTCTTCTATTTGTATTGCAATTTTTCATAACCTGTCACAATTAAACTCCCTGCAAAGGTGAATTATTATTCCAAAGTATTTTCAACAATTCACATGATTACAGTGAGCCCAGCCTGGAGTTTGCAGGGTGCTGCTGCCTCCATCCTCCCACTAAAAATATTGGATGGGAGTCCACA
Organism: Carcharhinus amblyrhynchos; assembly: GCF_965287045.1. Classification (NCBI taxonomy): domain Eukaryota; kingdom Metazoa; phylum Chordata; class Chondrichthyes; order Carcharhiniformes; family Carcharhinidae; genus Carcharhinus; species Carcharhinus amblyrhynchos. Next base: position 154,825,470 of record NC_137324.1, read on the forward strand.
CACAATCATGATGGCTGTCCCACAGCAATGTGATGCTAGAAGCAGTGTTAATTACTTTAACGCAAGACTTCCAACCTTTTCTTGGAAGGAAGTCTCATCTTCAAAGGCTGCCAGCCTATCATGGAATCACACAGTGCAGAAGGAGGCCATTCGGCCAATAAAGCCTGGTCTTACAACAATCCCACCCAGGCGCTATATACATAACTCCATGTATTTACCCTGCTCATCCCTTAGGGGCAACTTAGCATGACCAATCAATCTATCCCACACATCTTTGGACTGTGGGAGGAATTGGAACATCCGGAGGCACCTGTGCAGACATGGTAGAATAAACTCCACACGAACAATCACCCAAGGCTGGAATTAAACCCTTAGTCAGAACGCCTACACTCTGTGGTCCTAGCAATGTGAGCTGAGCTTTGAAAAAGACGGGGATCGTGGCTTTCCAGTGAAATAAAGAGCCTCTCACGCTGTGGTTAGAAACATTGAAGGTACTTGAGATGCATTTAAGCATGAAGGGAAATGAAATTAAGCACAGTTGTCATTTGTGCCAGACCTGACACTCTGCCGCTCTTTGATAATATGTCACCCAACATCACCTTATGTGGCTATTCGTCAAACTTTGTTTGATAATGCTCTAGTGAAGTGATTAGGATATTTTAGTTTTGTTACATTACAGGCACCATATGGATCCAAGTGTTGTTGATGATAAATGAAAGGCAGTATTCAAATGCATTTTCAAAATTCTATTTAATATATGTGTATGATTTTCTAATTTAAAGTAATTAAAATAATGTGCACATAAACTGTTTCAAGGGGGTTGCTTCTCACTCTTGTGCTTTAGGCTCCTGTGCTGGGCATTCTGCTTCAGTTAATTGTACTGTGTATAAATACAGAAGTGTGCTTCTGTTGCACAGAAATTTACTTGTAAAGAGTCTGTGAATAAAACCTTTTAAGAGGAAGCCAGCTGTATGATTTCAAAGATTTTTTTTGAAAATGCGGGGGGGATCCATGGCAAATAACTTGCATCTTACCTTGTAAAAAGGGTTGTAAAATAACTGTAGCTATGATGGAAGCAGCCAGTTCCCTTAATCTAGCTGCTTCTTAATCCATCACATCCACTGTCTATTAAAAGTCTACCAGCCAGCTGCTGTGTTTTCGTCTTATTGTAGTACTATGTAGTTATTTCTCTAGGTCAGGCACAGTAACACGACTTCCATAACATTTAACTGCTGCTGAATAACACAGACTGCTATTAAGTATGGGGCTTTGTGACCCTTTGCATTCAAAGAGTAGTTTTTTATTTTCTGCACCATTATCACTAGATCCATTAGGTACAGTATTTGAATATTCATGATGAAGTTGTTCCGGTGTTGAATGGTACACCAACCATCATTATCTGCTGTGAGTCACAGTGATGGCCACCCCTAATAAGGATAAATGTCCTGGTGGAGACTGGAGGAGATAGTACAAGCGAATATTGCATTTTGCAAAGAAGACAGTCCTTAACTCAGCAGCAATTTATTTTCCTTGTTTCCTGCCCTTTCTTTATGCTTGCAATTTTAAGTGCCACTGTCACTCTGCCATTGTTACTTAAGACAATTAATTCTTCAGGACAAACTTACTTCTGATGCAGCGTTTTATATCTTTACAAAGAAATGTAAAGTTACTTAAATGCAGCGCCAGCGAATTTCCCCTTAACTTCCCAGTAGTTTTCATTTTATTCCAGCTTCCCTTCTCCACCCATACCTGACATTTCCAGGAGCAAAGCACCTGTACTGGAACTGAGAAAGAATATAAAATGAACAAAGTTGTTTTGAGCTGACATGGAAACGCTGTGTCCTGGTGTGAAAATAAACTTCATCACCGCTGTAACGAATAACAAAAAAAAATGAGGTGGACACAAGGAACTTTGATAAAGACAAAATTCTGTGGATGCTCGAATCTGAAATAAAAACAGAAAATGTTGGAAAATCTCAGCAGATCTGACAGCATCTGTGGAGAGAGAATAGAGCCAACATTTCACATCAGGATGATCCTTCTCTCCACAGATGCTGCCAGGCCTGCTCAGTTTTTCCAGCATTTTCTGTTTTTGTGCAAGGAACTTTGGCTCCTTAACAGGTTGATTCTATTTTTTATAGTTCCAAAAGGAATTAGATGGTAAGGTGAATGCAGTTTTCAGTTGTCAATATCTACCTTTTTGTGTATTTATTGCCCTCATCCCTATTGAGTTTTTTTTAATGATTCTGAAAAGTGTGTGCGTAGGACATGGCTAAAATGCCTGTCATTTTAGAATCATAGAATCCCCACAGTGCAGAATGAGGCCATTCGGCCCATCAAGTCTGCACCGACAACAATCCCACTCAGGCCCTAACCCCGTAACCCCACACATTTACCCCGCTAATCCCTCTAACCTACACTCCTGGGAAACTAAGTGGCAATTTAATGTGGCCAATCAACCTATCCCACATATTTTTGGACTGTGGGAGGAAACTGGAGCACCCGGGAGGAAACCCCCACGCAGACACAGGGAGAATGTGCAAACTCCACACAGACAGTGGTCTGAGGCCGGAATTGAATCTGGGTCCCTGGAGCTGTGAGGCAGCAGTGCCACCATTGTGCCACCATGCCACCCATTGATTTTGATCATCAAGCTTTTTGTGCTGCCTCTTCTCATTTCCAAGAAACATGAAGAAATGAAGATTGGCTATAAATCTATAACTTAGCCCTATGATGGAAAAATGTACGTGAATGGAAGAGAAATGTATCCATATGCACTCCTGGCTGGTAGCAAAATATAAATTAAAGGGAAAAAAAGTTAATGACTATTGCTTTTAATATTGGCTACAGAAAGCTTGAGTAATCAAGACAGCCACTGGTAATAGGAGCCATAATCATTCTTTGAGTGGAAAATCTGGTCAGTAAGTCTGCAGCTGTCATAGAAATTGGTTCCACTCAGATGTTTACCGCTGTCCCAGAAGCATATTAGGTTTCTACATATCCCATCCGTGCACGCAAACTTTAAACAAATCATTTGTGAAGCTGAGTTTGTCGCCACACTGCTTTTTGAAAAATAATTTAAACATTTTTAGCTTGTTGGAACAATTTTCTGTACTAAATTCAGAGAGTACTCAGATACATATTTATTTAATGAACTACTTGTAATATAAAGTGTCACAGAGTCTCACCATTGGTCACAGGATGAGGGAATTGCTTTTAGGAGTTTTGGAAAAATTGGGGATAACATTCAAATCAAACTTCAGAATAAACAGAGTTAAATTTACTATTCTTCAATGGCAATATCAATGAAAAATTGATTTACCAATTTGATCGATCACACTTGTCATTGAAACTTCCTCCTTTTGCAAATCATTTCTTTCTCTACTGGTCTCTACTTGGTTGCTCAACTTCGCCTAGTTCCCATTAGTGAAGAAGGGAGAACAAGGGATCCAAAGCAAAGATATGCCCAGGACTGTTCTAAATACAAGGAAAAATAAGGAGTTGCCCATAAGACTAGTCTGAAACACAGAAGCCAAAAATATCTAGTGTAAATAACTATAGACAAAATAAAGCAAAGACATCCTGGTGAAAGAAGTCTGTTTCAAATTATGGTGCAGTGCTTTTAATTGTCCCCTATTGCTTCTTCCAATTGTTATCCAATGACTCCTGCTGGAAGATGTGCATGTCTGTTGACAGAAATTGTCTTTATTTATGATAACTCCCACAATTTAGTAACTTCCCATCATTCTTGGTCTGTGTTTACACATGTTAGTTTACTGCTGGATCAACATTCAAGATCACGAGGTAAAGTGTGCTGAGACAGTTCAGGAACCTATTCCAGTTCTTACCTCATGAGATACGTAGCACTGGTCTTGATAGATCTGATGAGATTGCCAAAGTTGTCTCTCTTTCAGTACCTGTTGAATCTTGCCAGATTAGATTTAGCCTATTCTGTGCTTGTCGCATTCATGATTCTTTTGATTTACTGCCAAGTGTAAACTGATTTTTTATTACTGAACACCCTGTTGCAATGCATCCTCTAATTGTTGCCTGTTGTGCCCCACTTGTTTATCACACTGCATGCTTTCCTTTGAGATTGCTGCATAGCAGCACAAGTATACATTTTAAAGGGAACACTGGCCAGGATTTTCCAGCCCCGCTATGGTGCAATCTACAGGGATGCAGTGGCCCAGCCAAATGCCCATTGATGTTCCGTGGGACAGTCTGATCCAGGTGGCGGATAAGGCCTGAAAAACCCCACCCATTATTTGTGGGCTACCACTTAGCTGCAGTCTGTGGTGCATTTTGGATTGCTGCATGGTCCATCACCACTGCAGCTGAGCGGAAACATTGTCCTGCTGTTCATTGATAACTAGAATGGGATCTGTTGTTCACCAAACAGATCAGGGAGGGCCTTTGTTTGTCATCACACTGGGAAAGACAGCAGTTCCAACAGTGCAGCACTCCCTCTGTTTCACTTTCTGCTTCTGAAGTAGACTTTGAATGAAGGATTAGATGAATGTGAGCTGAGATTAAATAAATTGGTCTGGAGTTTGCAGTCAGTAGCAAAAGAATTTGCTGTTGGCCGCAAAGTAGCTTGGCAATCCCTCTGGTCAGAACTTCATGATGTGGAGATGTTGGCATTGGACTGGGCTAAGCACAGGTTAAAGTCCAACAGATTTTTTGGGCGGCACAAGCTTTTGGAGCACTGTCTCTTCATCAGATGAGTGGGAATCGTGTTCACAAACAGGGCATATACAGACACAAACTCAATTTACAAGATAATGGTTGGAATGCAAGTCTTTACAGGTAATCAAGTCTTAAAGGTACAGATAATGTGAGTGGAGAGAGGGCCAAGCACAAGTTAAAGAGGTGTGTATTGTCTCCAGCCAGGACAGTTAGTGAGATTTTGCAAGCCCAGGCAAGTTGTGGGGGTTACAGATAGTGTGGTATGAACCCAAGATCCCGGTTGAAGCCTTCCTCATGTGTGCAGGACTTGGCTATCAGTTTCTGCTTGGCCTCAACCGGGATCTTGGGTTCATACCACATTATCTGTAACCCCCACAACTTGCCTGGGCTTGCAAAATCTCAGTAACTGTCCTGGCTGGAGACAACAGACACCTCTTTAACTTGTGCTTGGCCCTCTCTCCATTCTCTGTTTGTGAACACAACTCACCTGATGAAGGGGCAGTGCTCTGAAAGCTTGTGTTACCAAATAAACCTGTTGGACTTTAACCTGGTGTTGTGAGACTTCTTAGAGAACTTTATGCCCAGTGCCATGCAGGTACTATAATTGATTGCAATGTTCTTCACTGGGCAGTCATAACGTGGACCAATTGGGATGATTTAGGCTGCCCTAACAACCAATTGCATTACAAGAGTTTCACAGATAAAACAGGAAACATTAAATCAATAAAACAAAATTTATTTAATTTTTATATATGAATCAAGTTAAAGATTGAGAAATAGATATCGGTGAAGATAAAGCTTTTAAAAAAAGATTATTCTAAAAATTAGCAGAGAGAAATCCTCTAATTAATCATTTAATAGCACTCCACAAACATAAAAGCATTCTTTCAGGGCAAGTTCATCTAACCTTATTAATAACATTTCTATTAAAAAGGCAACTTCCACCTGATTGAACCAAGTTGGACTTCTTCCAGAGATTTTAGCAGTGATCTGGGAGCAGCAATGTCAAAGTTCTCACTGTTTTCGTGGTTGCTAACTGTGGAAGGAATTGTCCACAGTGCAGCTTGTGTCAGAGCCCTGAATGACCCACCTGTCACTTCAGGATTTCTGTGCGTAGTCAATATCCTGAAGATTTGGCCAAGTCCAGAGGGTTAACGACCGTGAATATTGGCAGTTCATCATCGATGCAACTGCCCTCACCACTCCCCACACCCCACCAAACCCTTTGCTCCCAACCAGCAAGAAAAAGTCTGGACTAATACTATTTATTTCAACAAATGTCAGACTAGTTTGATTTGCCAGAGTGATGGGGACATTTGTAATAGATGCCAAAATAGTTTATGAAGCCAGCCTTGCTCCTCCTCTGCTGCTCCTCACGACTGGCCATGATGGTGCTGCTCACTCAGGGTCAAGTGCTGTTGGGTGAAGTTAAATATTTTGGATTAAATCCAACTTTCTGTCCTGGTCCCTCCATGCCAATGCTGTAGTTCAGAAAGTCCACCAATGCCTCTACTTTCCCAGAGCAAATTCAACATGTCATTACGATGCTCGCCAAATTTACAGATGCACCATGGAAAACATCCTTTCCAGATATATCACAGATTGGTATAGCTCCTGCTCTGGCCAAAACTGCAAGAAAATACAAAGAGTTGTGAATGTAACACAGTCCATCATACAAACCAGCCTCCCATTTATTGACTTTGCCTATACTTCCTGCTGCCTTGGAAAAGCAGCCAGCATAATCAAAGACCCCACACATCGTCGACATATGCTCTTCTACCTTCTTTCTTCGGGAAAAAGATACTAAAGTCTGAGAACACGTACCAACTGAGTCGAGAACAGCTTCTTCCCTGCTGCCATCAGACTTTTGAATGGAATGAACATATTAAGCTGATCTTTCTGTTCACCCTATCTGCAACTGCAACACTATATTTTACACCCTATCCCTTCCTTCTGCCCTATGTACTTTATGTTTTGTCTGTAGAGCGTGCAAGAGACAACACATTTCACAGTATCCCAATATGTGTGACAATAATAAACCAAATCAAGTGCCAGATTCGAGAGTACACAACTTGTGATTGGTAACGTCTTAACAAAAATGAAGTACTTTATCCTAAATACAGTTTGATGTTGCTAAATATTAAAGAACTTCTGTTTTCCTTGGAACCTCATTCCAGCAGAAGCAAATAATGAGTATGCTTATTTCCTCACAAATGAAACCATAATTTTTAATTTCAATAAAAAAAGGAACTTGAATGTACTTCTCAGATAACTGTGTCTCTTCCCTCAAGTTTAAAGGGTTAATAAAATTTACAACAAATAGCTTCTATTTACTAAAAAAGTATGATTTTTCATAACTGCCCTGAAATATATTTGTATTTGTAATCTGTATTATTGCTAGACTATTAATTCAGAAACTTAGCTAATGTTCTGGGCTCCCAGGTTCGAATCCTGCAACGGCAGGTGGTGGAATTTGAATTCAATTTTAAAAATCTGGAATTAAGAATCTATTGATGACCATGAAACCTTTGCTGATTGTTTGAAAAACCCATCTGAATCACTAATGTCCCTTATGGAAGTTCTGGCTGACACGTGACTCCAAAGCCACAGCAATGTAGTTGACACTCAGCTGCCCTCTGAAATGGTCTAGCAAGCCACTCAGTTGTCTCACCACCACCTTTTCCCAGCAACTAGGGATGGGCAATAAATGCTGGCCAGCCAGTGCCACCCATGTCCCACGAATTAATAAAAAAAACCTTGAATCAAAATTAACTCCTACCATAGCAGTTTACTTCAATTTATTTTAAAATATGTAATTAAAAAGCTGTTGATTGTGAAGCTTTGGATTGTAACCTAAAACCCCAAGTGGTTTACTGTTAGTATTTAGAGAAACCCTGTTGAGTCTTTGTAGGATGCCATTTCATGAATCCCAGTGAAATAGTTGACTCTTGAATGGTCTCTGTAGTGGTCTAGTAAGCCTCTCAGTTGTAAAACATGAGAATAAGATGTTCAAGACTGAGGCCATCACCATCATCTTCTCTGACAATAAATGCATCCATAATCTAAGAATATCTTTTCTTTAGGAGCAGTGGATGCATTTTCTATATGGACAAACCTGCCACAAAACCCAGAACAATATCGGAGATGTCTTTCAAATGTAGTGTGACGTGCAGTGGAACCAGGCAATTACAGTTGCTGTTGTGACATTGTGTGCATGCCATTACAATATAAAGGTGCTCAGCAGAGTAAGGGTTAATGGTGAACTGGAAAATAGCACTATCCACAGTATGATGTATAGAGTCACATGGTAATTGGCTCAGAGAAAGGAAGCCTTCCTGTTTGAATATCAGGAACATGCAGGACAGTAAACCAGGGATCTGTAGATAATTAAAGACTAACAAGCAAACAGATGAACAAGGAGCAGGAGTAGGCCATTTGACCATGCAAGCCCACCCCACCATTTAATAAGATTATGGCTGATCTGTTGGAACACCAAATCTGCATCTTACCCCATCTAACAATAAACGACTCATGTATAAACATACAAATCTCAAGATCTTATCGTTGAAACATGTAAAGAACCTACATTACTGCAGTTACAATAATAAAAATAGTTTAATTATCATGAAGTTCTATCCTTTAAAAGTAAATTGCATCCTTATTATTGACCAGTAAACTATGGTGAAGAAGATGGAGGGGGAGGGGAAGGGCAATACTGGAAGAATGCTACTGTGATAACATCATTATTGATGAAATGTTAGTGCTACCAACCTAAAGAAGTTTTGTTAAATGTCTGTAATTTTTTTTAAATATTGCCACATAGATTTTAATAAAGTTATTGTGTATTATAGTAAGTAATGTTTCTGCTTTGAAAACGTGCCTTTCCCCAGATATTGCATTTCACTGATGTGTGTTTGATTACTGTGCAATGTTATTTTAACAGTGCTCCTGGAGAATTCTGTTTAAAGTACACTGAAGCACAAATTTCATTTCCTGAACTACATTCCTTCTGGCAAATGCATTAAGTAGATTGATCTGCACCAGCTTGTAGCCAGCCGAGTCGGTTTTCCAAAATGTTTCCTGTCTCATTAACTTGCTTTTAAATTGGTGAAGCTCTTGTTTCTGTGAATCATTTAAAGAAAATACACTATGCACACAGTCCTTTGAGACTTGTGAATGGTTTTATTCTACAGTTTGCTAATGACAAGTTGTTTAAGCATTCCTGTATGTGTAATAGCACTGAGTGAAAGGGAGTGTCAGAAAGACAACAGGGTTTCTGTATTCAATTTTGTTAAAATATTGTTTTATAGTTGCTACTTAAAATTATAGTGGATGGTTTGTCACAACAGATGGTGAATGTGTTATTTCCTGATAAAACATAGATAGTGAATTCACACATCGATACACTATATGTGTATGTGTGTGTGCAAGCACATCAGACAACTGAAGAACATTCGGCAGTAAGATATTGGCAGGAAATCAAATAAAGGATGGTATAGTTTATGGAAAGTCTCCAAACAAGCTTTGACATGTGACTTCCTTCAATGAGCTTTGCTTCCAAGGACTTCCTTTAGTTGGAGAGTTCCTCTGTACAGCAGTGTGCTCTGCTGGGGCTAAATCTAGTCTGTCCTATGGTGAGGCTTTTTTCCCTTTCAGAAAACCAAGCTTACAATTTTTTTCTGCATTTTGTACCAGCCTGCAAGGAACTGGTGGCTACAGCTCGTGATCGGAAACCAAATTCTTTTGTGCAGATCACTATCATAAATCCTGCACAACAGAGCCTGACCAGATACTCTAATACTGAAACAGTGGAGGTAAGTGCATTATTCCTGCTCTTGCATGTGCTTAGCTTCAGTTGCCTTCTGTATCTAGAGTGCGTTATGTCTGTCTTTAAACATTTCTGAAGTTCTGTTTGTGAAAAGAACGACAGCATTGCCACTCCAGAAAAGGGGAGCAAAGCTGTAGTCAAGAGTTGGAACCTAACCTTATAGTAATGAACTGTTCTAAACTTTGTGTAATGAAAGATTGATTTAAGCTCCCAACACACTATGTTAGCTCAGTTCTGATGCAGCTGTGATTTATGTGTCTGGGAGCTTTGGCTGACTACCTTTTAAGTGCTGATTTCGTGTTTTTTTACCTAATCACTGAGGATAGCCATTGATTCAGTAAAAAGGTTATGGAAATACTTTACGTTTTGACCTAAAAGTGGGAGATTGTGGCGTGCCAAATTTTATACTGGCTGGCATTTATTTCACTGAGAAGGTACAGCTGACAGCAGGCGCCTAATACTCCTGTCATCGGCAACAATCTTTAATGTGAATGACACAGCTTCCTAGCACCTGATGTAGGTAGAGGCCCACGTTTCATGTGGGATTTACGTGCTGCTGTCTGAAGCAGTTTCTCCTGAATCTGTCTATTAAATGCACAGGACCGGTTCTGGGAACCCACTTGCATGAATCAAGATGTACTAATATGTGATGATGCATTGATCATTGGGCTTACTCGTGTGTATCGTGCTTCACAGCCTCACTATGTCTCAGTATTCTTCAGTTTGCACATATGTAGGGGCATTCATAGCTATAAAATAGTCTCCAATCACTTAACTACAAAAGCAGTGATAGCAGATTTCAAAACAGGCCGCCTGTTTGCTAACTGTTTTCACCAGATTCGAAGGATAAAGTTAAGAGGCATTCTTTTATGCTTCCTCATAAAATGCAAATAGTGGAATGATGCATGGAATTTCTCCAAAGTTTTAAATGGTATTCAGAGCAGAATTATTCATTTTTATTATTGATTACCCTTAATAGAACAGCTTCTAGTTGTGCAACTGAAGGAAATTCTTAAAAGACTATTTTGTTTTTAAAGTGTGAAAAATATTTTCCCAGAACAAAAAAAATGACAACTGCTCCATTAAGTTGTGGAGAAAATGACAGGTGCTGAGATGCTCTTTCTGATCATCGAGCTCCCCGTGGACTGCAGATCCAGCTGCTGCAAGCTAAACCTTTGGTCACTTTGACACTGCAACTTCTTATTTCAAATCACTTGTTGTTCTCTTTGGTTCCAGCATTTCACTGGAAGGAGTCAGTTTTGATTTCACTGCTTTCAGTGGATGATTGAAATGAGGCAGAATAGCTTCCTTTGACAAAGGCGAATTTTGCTGAATGCGGCTAGTGATCTTCACTTCTGCTTTTTCCGGATTCCTGTGATAGGAAAGGTTGTACTTTCTGCAGGAACCAGCGGAGGAAATGCAGTTACAGATCAAAAGGTTGATGTTACTTGGTAGGAACTGAAGTGTTTACAGAAATTCACAGGCTGTGGCATAAATCTGTAATAAATTGTATCATTAATGGATATGAATGATATTCAGGCTCTTCATTTAAGTGCTTTTAAAATAAGTATGGCATGCAACAGATTTAGCCTTTTTTTCTAATCATCCTTCATTTTCCTCCCCTCTGCTCCTGGATGTGCTGAATCATGCCTGAGGTGGAGTCCTGTGTACGATGACATCCTTCCAGAAGAGAGTTCAATTAGTCATTCTTTATTGCGATCCCAGAGACAACAGGCTTATTGATCATGGGCTGCCCTTTCCTCATCCTGCATAAGTTGTTAAATAAGAAAGTGAAGAAAGACTTGCATTAATGCAGCATCCTTTTGAGTCCAAGGAGGTCCCAAAACACATTGAAGTATAATTGCTGTTGTAATGTAGGAAACGCAGCAGCCAATTTGTGCAAAACAAGACCCCACAAATAGTTAAGTTGTTGATTTATAATACTTTTACTGGCATCATTAGTGAGATCATCAAATACGAAATAGGTTGAATTGGTGACTTTTCTAGTCTGCATGGCTTAGTTCTGCAGCAGCCATCGGAGCTATTAGGGGAGCTTTCACTAAATTAAAGATTTTGAAATTGCTTAACTTTTTTCCTTTGGCTTTAAATGAAATTGTTCACTTTATTTTGGATTTATACAATTTTCCCACATTATAAAACATATTAGTTTTGTAAAGAATCCAGTATACTGAAGTGAGTATGCTTCATTGTGTTGACAATGGAATTTTGTTAAAATGTCAGCCACCTTTGTTCCAAAGATCTTGCATTTGCAAGTTATTCTAAGCTTTGGAATAAACTTTTCTTGAAACACATTAAAGCCACATATAACAGTATATTCAGTATTTAAATAACCATCTCAGCATCAGAGATAAAGATACAGAACACTCTTATCATGTTGACCAAACGTGGGGGAGGTGAACCTTACTCTGTATTTACATTACTGGGTAGCCTGCAATTGTTGGCAGATTGGCAGTGTGAATGAAGCAGCACTGCTGCCAATTGGGGCTGTGTGCAGTAACAAATCAGATTATTCAGATGATGCCCAGATGACAGTGCTATTTCTGATTTTTTTTAAACTTTATTCCAATTCAATCCAATCAAATCAAATCCAATTCAGAGTCCCAACAAGTTGGGACATTCCCGATCCAAGCTGACAAGACAGGGCTCTCACCTCCTGTCTTGGGCTTGGCCTCTATGATCCAAGCTGAATGGAGTAGGTATAGCTCCTCCTCCAAGGCTTGATCTCATTTGTATCTTAGCCAAAAGGCTGAGATGCTGATTTAAAAAATGGCTTCAAATGAAGCTAAAATGTAACCTAATGACTTCAACCAAGTACAGCATGTTGATACTACACTTGATCTTAGCCAAAAGGCCGAGAAGCAGCGCTGTTTCTGATTTTTTTTTTTAAACTTTATTCCAATCCAATCAAGTCAAATTAAACCCAATTCAGAGTCCCAACAAGTTGGGACATTCCCGATCCAAGCTGACAAGACAGGGCTCTCACCTCCTGTCTTGGGCTTGATCTACATGATCCAAGCTGACTGGAGTAGGTGTAGCTCCTCCTCCACGGCTTGATCTTATTTGCATCTTAGCCAAATGGCCGAGATGCCGCTTTAAAAAATTGCTTCAAATGAAGCTGAAATGTAACCTAATGACTTCAACCAAATGCAGCATGTCGATACTGCACTTGATCTTAGCCAATCTGATGATGTTGTTACACAAGGGGTGTTCTTCAGGAAATAGTTCTCTAATAAAAATGCTACTCAGCCAACCATCTTCAACTCCACATTAAATTTCAGCTTATCTGAAACTCTGCTCCATATCCTAACTTACTCGAAGTCCTGTTGATCCATCTCCCTGATGCCAATTGATCCATGTTGTTGCCCAGTTCAACAGCATCCCGAGTTGAAAATTTTTATTCTTGCATTCAAATCCCTCCATGCCTTTGTTCCTCTATATCTTTGCGACTTCCTTCAGCTCCACAACCCTGTGACAACTCTGTATTCCTGCAACTCTGACCCTTTGTGTGTCTCAACATTGGCAGTCATGCTTTAGTCTGCTTTTGGAATTGCCTCCTTAAATCTATCTGCACCTCTATCTCTTCCTTTAAGACACTCCTTAAAGTGTATCTCTTTGATAAAGCTTGTGGTAACCTATCCAATATGTCCTAATGCAACTTGATGTCAAATTTTGTTTGATAATGCATCTTGGCAAAACCTTGAGATGCTCTACTTTTTTAAAGGCACTAAGGTGTTTTGTTTTTATATTGCTGTGATAGGTCTGACTGTGTTGGAAATGGTTAATAATCCAGCAACTATCTTACTGGCAAAATGTAAAAGCCTTGCCCCATCATAGTCTTTTGGTAATATTCATCCTTGAATCAGTCCCAAAGAGGGTGCACAAAACAGCTGTGTGAATAATCTGAGCAGTTTCTCATTGTCTAATGACATATTTCCAACTTCTCATGTATCTAGACCTATTCAAGAAATATTTCAGTTAAGTAATCTATTAAAGGCTGAAAAATGTGGCAGCATTCATTAATATGGATACCCTCAAAACGTAAACTAATAAATTCCCATTGATAAGTTAATTTTGATTCATTTTGTGCCTCTTCCACTATGGTATCCTTGTCTTGTATTTTGTTCTTCACTTGTGTTTTAAAAAGGTTTATAAGTTTTGTGTAAACTTATTCCCAAGGCTACATTACCTTAATGGCTAAACTGATTCACTATCATAGCTTCCAAGATTCAATTTCCAACCCTAGTTTTCTGACTATTGCCACACTTCTACTAAATTTTAAAAATGACAAATTTTTGACTATCTTATTTCCAAAAACAATAAACATTGTCTTTAACGACTTGGCTTTCTTAATCAAGGGGCAGCTAAAAATCTCATACTTGCCGTAAACACTAGCCCTTTTATCATCCCTTTTCTGACTTTTGAAGTAAAAAGCTGAAAACAGAAAACCTTTGTTGCAGCTGCTTGGCAAGCTTTGGAAAAATTAACAAAAAAAGACTGAGGGAGCAAAAGAATGGAGTCTCAGAGCAGCATGATAGGTTGTTTCTTTGATGATCTTACATATTGTGCAGTGGAATGGTAAAACACATGTTCCCTGTGTGGCAGTTACATGATCTAAGCTTAAGGAAAAAACATGAAGTAGAGGCAAGGCATGGAACAAATTGTGGCTTGTAGCAGCTGCTCATTAAGGTGGATTGTGTGAGATACTGTCAGGCTTCTTGTGTTGACAGATGCCTGATAGTAGATCACTGTGCCCACCTTAATGATTAGGGAACAACTGGTATGTCCAAGAGGAGGTGTGAAAAGTTACATTTACAATAGAAAAGGGGGATAAATATGGCCTTGGCTGCATCACTGTCATGGCCATTTTTTGAAACTTCAATTTGTGTCATCCAAAAATGAAATTACCTGTGGGTTTGTTAAAGATAATGTCTGTAACAATTCAGCAGCACTCAATGAAGAATAAGTGAGGTACAATTTAAATTGTACAAGAAATGATTGGTAAGTTATTTTGAATGATAGCAAGTATGGTCATTACTGTGAGTTGGCTAGAAATTGTGTCTCGTGGCTTACTGTTGAATAGTCTTTTGTGGCAGCTATTAATGACAAACTCAAGCTGAAATTAGAAAGATTAAATGCAACTGTGTTAATTAAGCTGTGAAGTATATTAAGTATGGATTGCAGACTGGCTTCACTTAAGTTCTTTTGAGAAGTTTTCCCTCAATTATTTTCCTGAAGTCCTAATACAATCTCCATGAACTAGAAAAAGCCTGCTTCCTGGAAATAGGAAAACACTTCATAGACATGAGCACGTTGAATGCTGTATGTACTGAATTCTGATATCTCAGCAGGTTGTTTCCATTTGAATAACTTGATTGGTGGCAACTTATCCAGGTGGAGAGGTAACTACTTGAAACAGGCGCCAAGCATGAACTATTTTCATATGTATCAATCATACTGACGTTTGAAAATGGCATGAGAGGAACCAGCTGTACTATAGTATGGCCGATACAGTTGCATGCAACTTATATATATCATGTCTCTCTTTTGTGTGGCTCCTCCCTCCCCACATCCTATCAGCCATCTCTCAAATAGAACATAGAATAGTACAGCACAGGAACAACATTTTCAGCCCATGATGTTGTGCCGAACATGACACCAAATTAAACAAATCCCTTCTGCTCGCTCTTGGTCCATATCCCTCTATTCCTTTCATGCGCTTGTCTAAATGCCCCTTAAATGCCCCAATCATATGTGTCTGCACCACCACCCATAAAATCATAGAACACTACAGCACAGAAATAGGCCAAACCACTTTTCTGCCTAGTTCCACTGATCTGCACCTGGACCATATCCTTCCACACCCCTCTCATCCATGTACCTGTCCAAGTTTTTCTTAAACGTTAAAAGTGAGCCCGCTTTCACCACTTCATCTGGCAGCTCATTCCACACTCCCACCACTTTCTGTGTGAAGAAGCCCCCCTAATATTCCCTTTAAACTTTTCCCCCTTCATCCTTAACCCATGTCCTTTTCTCTGCTAGCCTCAGTGGAAAAAGCCTGCTTGCATTCACTCTATCTATACCCATCATAATTTTATACACCTCTAACAAATCTCCCCTCCTTCTTCTACGCTCCAGCAAATAAAGTCCTAACCTATTCAAGCTTTCTCTGTAACTCAGTTCCTCAGGTCCCGGCAACATCCTTGTAAACCTTCTCTGCACTCTTTCAGCCTTATTTATATCCTTCCTGTAATTAGGTGACCAAAACTGCACACAATACTCTAAACAATGTCTTATACAACCTCACCATAACATTCCAACTCTTATACTTAAAAACTTTGATTTATAAAGACCAATGTTCCAAAAGCACTCTTTATGACCCTATCTACCTGTGGTGTCACTTTTAGGGAATTATGTATCTGTATTCCCAGATCCCTCTGTTCTATTACACTCTTCGGTGTCCTACCATTTACCTTGTATGTTCTACCTTGGTTTGTCCTCCCAAAGTGTAATACCTCACACTTGTCTGCATTAAACTCCATCTGCCATTTTTCAGCCCATTTTTCTAGCTAGTCCAAATCCCTTTGCAAACTTTGAAAACCTTCCTCACTGTCCACTACACCTTCAATCTTTGTATCATCAGCAAATTTGCTGATCTGATTTATCAGATTATCATCCAGATCATTGATATAGATGACAAACAACAATGGACCCAGCAGTGATCCCTGTGGCACACCACTAGTCATGATGTGGAGATGCCGGCGTTGGACTGGGGTAAACACAGCAAGAAGTCTCACAACACCAGGTTAAAGTCCAACCAATTTATTTGGTAGTAATCCCACAAGCTTTCGGAAATGGTGTTTCTTCGTCAGGTGTGCGGAAGGTTGTGGAAGGTTTTATCAAATAAATTGGTTGGACTTCAACCTGGTGTTGTGAGACTTCTTACTGTGCACACCACCAGTCACAGGCCTCCACTCAGAAAAGCAATCCTCCACTACCACTCGCTGGCTTCTTCCATTGAGCCAATGTCTAATCCAATTTACTACCTCTCCACGTATACTTAGTGATGTATACCTGGCAGCACATTCCAGACATCTCCCATTCTCTGTATAAAAAACTTGAAATATCTCTTTTAAATTTCCCCCTCTCACCTTAAGTTCCCGCTAGTATTAGGCATTTCAACTCTGGGAAAAAGGTTGACTGTCAACCCTATCTATGCCTCTCATAACTTTATAGAACTTTAATGAGGTCTCCCCTCAGCCTCTGCTGCTCCAGAGAAAAGAAACTCTAGTTTTGTCAAAAAAACATAAAACAGCGTACCGATTTATGAGGAATAACTCAGTGAAATCCAACTGACCCCTGAAGATGATCATATAAAATGCAGTAGATCACAGGAACTGCATGCCACCTCCCCTGTTGCCACCTGCCTTTGTTAAGTTGTTCTCTCAGCCACTGTTAGGAACTTGTTCAGATACATTTTGAATGTTTGCAACAAATCTGCATTCATGAACAGTGTTGAGTCAACAAGCATGCCATTGGTTTTCTTTCTATTCTATAAAACAGATCATTAAATTTTGAAAGAAAATAAGTTAATATATAGAGGTATTCATGTGTGTATATGAAAATGAGCCCAAAAAAAGAGTGGAACACCATTTTCCCTGAAAATATTTAAATAAACTTTGCTGCAAAGAAGCATGAGCACTGTGTCAGCCTATGGTTCCAAGATGATAATAAAGAGCACAAACTGTTTTTGACTTTACATTGGCTATCTCACTCAGAATAATTGGTGTTGAAAGTAGGAAATGATCTAATGGTTCATTTCCTTTTGAAATTTGTGTTGTGAAAAATTGTTGGCAGAAAGCAGCGAAGGCTGTATTTTACTGCTGGCTTTGCTGTCTTGTAAAGGATGCTTGAAGCTTGATGTTAAATGACTGAAATTAATTCCCTTACCTTGATAAGGACAAAAAAAATACCTTTTGTAAAAAAAAATGTGACTGGTCTATGTGACCTTGTTAAATTTCACCGGTTTAAGCTGTTAAAAAAAATTTGATTGTTAATTCCTCCTCCTCCAGGCACCTTGCCCTAAGAGTGTGTTAATGACTGTGGATTTCCATTGGATTGATCCACGATTATGCTTGGCAAAGTATTGCAGTGGTTTGCCTGCTGCAGTATGGTTGACCAGGAATCTCTTCCACTCTTTACTGCCTGCCATCAGTTATATTGGAAGCATTTACAGGTTGTCAACCTATTTGGCCACATTATGCACGTACCCTCCATGGCCATCAAGTCCTGGAGTGGAAACGTCTGGAGTTTTCGACCCAGAGGTAGGGACGTTACCTACTACACCACAGTACCTCCCTGATGGTTAATTACATGGTTCTACTCTACGGTGTCGTCAACTTGGAGGTATTAGCTCTTCCATTCAAAAAAAACATTTTCCAGTAATAAGATGTTAATTTGATTTTAACTGTGTTCATGGGGTTCCTGCCTGCTCTGGGTGGCAACCTGATCAGTGCCCACAGGATGGGCCAGAAGAATTGCAATGGGCTTGACACCCACCGTGCTTCCCGTTTTTGCCCCAATTCATCAGGCCAGCGCCAAACCCATTTGCAGCTTGTGGGAGTAGACATTCGCCCTCGGTGCTAGGTCTTTTCAGTTTAGTTTATCATTTTGGTTTTCAAAACAGGTAAATTTAGAATGACAACAATCATATTTATAATGTTGGCTGCATTCACTATCTTGCATTTTTTTCATACTCTTACATCATGGAAAATCCTTTGAAGTCATCTCTCTGACTGACAGGGGATGTCATTTTCAATAGGGAGATTCCCTTGTTTTCACTCTGAAGCCATTGGTGTGAGCAGATTTGTTTCACTTGGAGGCTTCTCTGCCTCTCTCTCTCTCTCTCTGTCTGTCTCTCTCTCTCTGCCTCTCTCTCTCTGCATCTCTCTCTCTCTCTGCATCGCTCTCTCTCTGCCTCTCTCTTTTTCTGACTCTCTCTCTCTGTCTGTCTCTCTCTCTGTCTGTCTGTCTGTCTGTCTGTCTGTCTCTCTCTGTCTGTCTCTCTCACTCTCTCTGCCTCTCTCACTCTCTCTGCGTCTTTCTCTCTCTCTGCCTCTTTCTCTCTCTGCCTCTCTCCCTCTCTGCCTCTTTCTCTCTCTCTCTGCCTCTCTCTCTCTCTCTGCCTCTCCCTCTCTCTCTGCCTCTCCCTCTCTCTGCCTGTCTCTCTGCCTCTCTGTGCCTCTCTCTCTCTCTGCAAAAGGACGTAAAAGAAAAACACAGTAAGATGTGAGCATCATAAAATTACCAATGATGCAATATACTTAAGGTGGTTAAAGTATTGGAATCTAGTAACAAAAGTGCTATAATGTAATTAAAATGGGGCCTGATGCAAATATGTGGTATGAGGGTGGCACAGTGGTTAGTACTGCTGCCTCACAGCGCCAGGGAGCTGGGTTCAATTCCGACCTTGGCTCACTGTCTGTGTGGAATTCGCACATTCTCTACTATGTCTGTGTGGGTTTCCTTCGGGTGCTCCGGTTTCCTCTCTCAGCCCAAAGATATGCAGGTTGGGTTGATTGGCATGCTAAATTGTCCCTTAGTGTCAGGGGGACTGGCTAGCTAAATGGGCGGGGTTTAGAAGTGTGGGCCTGATGGGATTGTTGTCAGTGCAGTATTGATGGGCTGAATGGTCTCTTTCTGCACTATAGGATTCTATGACCATGTAATCAGAATTTTTTTTTCTAGGAATTATCTACTGCTACATTTCTATAGATAGATTAATGGTAACTAAACAGCCCAGTGTTTAGATTTATTCTCTCTCATGTTTGCCTCTAGCAAGACGACGTATAGAGAGAGAGACAAAAGGTATATAAAAAAGTTTGCTCTAGTGGCATTAGTTCTTATAGTATTGAAGGTTTTCACATTGGAGCTTCAGACCAGTATGTGCAATTCATATGTAAGCAGGGCTGGCTTCCAGCTATCAGTTCCAGTGCTGTGTTTGCAGAAACATAAGAATGAAGTGGGCAGGTCCGTACATGAGCTGAAAAATTGAATACATTTCATGTGTTTGGGGTAGGTTTATGTAAATATTTTCAGAAAAAAATACAAGGTGATCCTCCCAGCCCGCTGTGCTGCTTGAGTAGTGTAGTGGGCCGGAAGACATCAGCAGCGGCTATTTCACGGGACTCTTGCTGGATGTCACGGCCTCCACACATCTCCCAGCCTAGGTTTTCTGACATAATTAGCTCCACGGGCTGGAAATTGATGCGGAGCTGATTATCATGTGGAAATGTCATGGAAACTGACATTTATTGACAATTCCCGGCTATAGTGTTCAAATCAATTGTGTGAGTTGGGCTTATTTTTATATGCATGTTATTACGATCTTGCTAAGGATAAGTAATGTTTAGTTTAATATACAATGTTTGAAACCTTAGTTACCCACTAAGAGAATCAAGCCACAAACTTCCACAGGTTTAAACGAATAAAACAAACTTTACCATACAAAGTCAGAAAAGTAAAACACTCTATAATATCGATTCAGAATTAACATGAGGTAAATACAAATTAACTGGCAAACTGAGGTCAGAAATGCCACACTGTACATTAGATGGCAGATGCAACCAAACCACATCCCATGGATATCTCAGTAATCCACACAGACATCAGCGACCACTGTAAGTCACAAAATCTCACTAAAACTTTCTCCCTCAGGAGAGATTTCAACTCTTCACTTTAAAATATATAGCCTCTGCGTTCCCTTAATTGCCATTCTGACTTGGACTGCTTCAATGACTGTTTCTTGCAAATGCGTTCCATGGGATTTACAAAGATACATTCCCGCTTCTAAGTACTGGCACAATTTCAACTCTTTGGCTGGCTTCACTAAGCTGGCACAGACCCTGGCATTTTCTGAATTCCAGTCTCCCGTCTGTACCATTGTATAAATAGCTCCCAGGACTACTTCTGAGTCCTAACGTTCTCCAGCATAGAACTAGTCACCTTTCACTACTTTCTCGGTTTCCCAAGACTCCTCTTGAACTCAAATTGCACTGATGGCTCCCAGTATTTCTTTGTGAGCTGGGAATCATACAAAGTCCAAATGGCAACTACCCCCACTCTCCCCACAAATACTTAGATACATTGAAACCAGAGAATCATCCTGAGCTCCATTCATCTCCATGCTAATTTAGCCTTCTAGTGTTCACTTTTAAATTAATTTAACTCAAACTCCCAAAACTGAACACCTGTCTGGACTGCACTCTTTGCAGTAGTGTAGAGACCACGGACAGTATTTTACAATCTTGCTCGAGCGAGGCTCGTATAATTCCACCCAAGGCAAACAGAGAATTCCACCCAATGTGGAACCAGAGCAGCGTGCTGGTAAAATTCTGGCCCATGTCTCCAGGTCTCGAGCTAAGGAAGTCTACCTGCTGTTTTAGGATCTTAGCTTTCTAACTGTTAACCCCTTAAGTAAACATGGCCTCAACCTTTAAAAGTGTAGTTGACTCTAAGCTGCTTTAATTGCATTTATTTCATTTTCTACAATTAAAGTTTAATACTTGCTTATTTGGCAGTACAGAACTCGGGTATTGCTGAAAAATGAGACAAGATGTTAAAGCTTTTCATCTTGCGATTATCGGCCTTATATATAATCCCATAGTTGGACAACACTTGCTCAACAATCCTAATTGTGCTAAGGATTATACTGACAACCAATTTAAGATTATCAGGTATCCTTGCAGGGCGGCTCACTTAGCATGTTCGAAGCTATGTATATTCACATACAGATCCCTGTCATTTGCAAATAGAAAGGGCATGTCCACACATTAAACCTTTTTTCCAACAAAGCAAAAGTTTGGAGGATAACCATTCCTTGGTACTTCTGCATGGCAATGCCCTGGCCAATCAGAGCTGATCGGCCCAGTTTGAATTTGATCAAGATCTTGGTCGTTAACTGTTTCCTGGTGCATTTTCCATGGCAACACCTCTGCCAATCAGAGTTCTCTTACCACCCGATTAGCATCCTCTTCTCATGCGGTATAAATTGTTGCACCTTTTAGATTTGTTATTTTTCTAAATCTGTCCTGATGACTGTAAGATGAAAAGCTTCAATAACAAATCACTTATCCAACAATATTAAAGTTTAATCTTCCTATAACTAAGCATCGCCACTGAAATATTAACATGAACCGTGAATTAGATATTTGCAAGAATATATATACGTGAATGCAGCAAATTATTTTCCTCCCAAATTTAATGAACTAGTCTGCAGTGTTCAAAGTCCCATTTTCCCTTACTAATGAGATAAATTTTATAGTCAACAGCTAACTATCACGCTTCTTATATTTATCTATTTATATTTTGATTAAGAGCTTACTTAATGGCGAGATGTAAATCTTCTGCAGTGTATTTTTCATCCAGGGGGATCAGTTTCCTAAATATAAAAATTGTACTTTGGAAATTGAGGGGGCAGGTGTTTGGTGTGGCTAGATCAATCTTTTTCCTGGATCTTTCCCCAGTTAGTGTAGCTTATGTCTTTCTGATTGGCCACTTCAGCTGCTATGGAGAACTCTCCCATAAAATATGCAAGAACTTCATTTGTGTGTATTTTAAAACCTATTATAATGCCCTGGCATGATTTCCCACCTGTTTATGACAGCATTCCACTGTGCCTTCTGTTCACGCATTAGAAGTGGAGTAAAAGGGATGTTCTTTGTATTAATTGCACTCTCAAGTGCTTGCTTTGTGTTTTAATTCAATCTGTTTCCAGTGCCAGCTTGACTGATCTTTTTGTTTTTCCATAATATTTTAAATAACTTTTTTGTACCTTTGTTATGAGGATATATATGGGATATTCATTTGTGAAAAAACATTGGCAGATATTGTCTTCAGAATCACTGGAAGGCTGATCGCCCTTGAAACATCGAAGAGAGTTCTGCAGATGGGGAGGAAAAAGCAAAGGAAGGATTAAAAGGGGCTTTTATACGAAAAACAAAAATGTTGCCATATTGCTATAGTTCCAGAAGTGGTAGCTGTGTAGGCAGCAGGTTCCTGCTTCCTGTTTTTAGGCAGTGTGACATCCAGTGCTGACATTTCGAACTTAGTCACTACATCCTTTGAGATTTGTGTAGCTGTAGTGGGACTTTCTGATGTAGATGAGAGAGAATTGCCATGCTAAGTGATGTTGTTTTAATCCGTATCATTGTCAGTGCTGGGCTTCCAAACCTGCAGTCACAAAAAAAGGGAAGAAAAATCCACCACTAACAACTGGTATTTGTGTATCATTTCAAAAGCAGTAAAAGGTTCCACGAGGCTGTGGGTAGTTGTGTTATCAAACAAAATCTGACACCAAGCTACAACAGTTATTAACTGAGGCAACCAAAAGGTTGGCCATTTAGGTACATTTTAAAGGGTGCCTTAAAGAAGGACAGAGGATCAGAGAGTTTAAGGAAGGAATTCAAAAGCTCTAGGGCCTTAACAGCTGAAGGAGAAAAAGATAGGAAGCCAGGCAGGCGTGCATTGGAATAGTCAATTGTGGAGCTAACAAAGATGTGCATGGTGGTTTGAGCAGCAGAAATGCCAAAGCAGGGAGGAATTGGCCAATGAGATGAAAATCATTGGTCTTAGTGATGGGAAGGATGTGTGACCAGAAGCTCTTCCAAGCCAAATCCAACAACAAAGTTTCAAATCATCTGGTTCAGCTTCAGAAAGTTTCCTGGGATAGGCAACAGAGTTTGTGACATAGGCTAAAGGTATTGGATTTAATAGTGTTTTATATGGTTTGGCTATTCTTTAGATGAATGGCTAAACAAGTCTCCTACTCTATTTGTTCAAATTAGCATTCCCTTGGATTTAAGGAAGTGAAATCAAAGGATCACACTGGGGGAGCAGCCAGGGTGAGAGAGAGACTTATTGTTTTAATGGGCACTGGTGAAGAGGTGTCGATGTGGCTAAGCAGATTGATTGTCATGGTGAATGGACAGTTTAAGATTTTGAAAGTGGAGTTTTGACTGAATTGGCTGAGAGATTTTCCAGGAGGCAGATTAGTACATAACAAAAGAAAATTGCTGCAGATGCCGGAAATGTGAAATAAAAATAGAAAATGCTGAAACCACTCTGCAGGTCAAGCAGCGTCTATGGAGAGAGAAATGGGGTTAATCTTTCATGTTGATAACATTTCATCAGTAGCTGGAAAAATGTTGGAAGGTTAGCCGTATGAATGTACCAGCTTCAAAAAATATATTTTCCGCCATATCCCTTCTGCTTTCCTTCTATCCTCCCCTTCTAAAACCCATTACATTTCTAACTTTTCCCAGTTTTGATGAAAGGGCATCGATATGAAAGCCTAACTGTGTTTTTCTCATCAAGGATGCTGCCTGACCTTGTGAGATTTTGCAGCCTTTCCTGTTTTTATTCCTAATTTCCAGCATCCAATATCTTTTGTTTATTTGAACAAACATTGTATTTATTGCAAGGCATTGTGTGAATTGATGTGATTTTATGTATGCCTGTGTATCAGTGATGTGAAGAGCTAGCTCAATGTGGAGAGCTGCTACCACCACCACCCTCTGAACCTCAGCACTCACACTCTCGTACTCAGCAGCAGAAACGGTGGTCCCTGTTGATGGCGACCATATGTGATCCCCACCGGGGAGAACCTCGATTGGTGAGGTGGTAAAGGTAAGTGAGCCCGGACAATAGCATCCAGGACTCACTAATGGCAGAAAAATATTTCCCCTGCCCCAAGGTATATCATTCATATACCATTTTCTTTTTGCAGAAAATGCAAAACAGACTGACCTTCCTTGTACCCTCTCATAGCAGCAACTCCACTTCACCAAACAAGTGGTGAAGGATGTTCAGTGACTTGTCAAAAAATTCTATTTTCTGCTTCAGTCATTGTTTTACCATCTGTTGATTTTTGTCCCACGTGATTGTGGAAAAGTCCGACTATATTTACCAACCCCATAGGTTCTGTGGTAAGGCTACCCTCATTATCAGCCCTTGCATTATATTGTACCTGTTAATTCTCAAACTTTTGACCAGTTTGCTTACTCCAAGGTTTTACTCTGGTGCGCTTATTTGCAAGATGGACAAAGGACCATCACAAATAATGGTTCAATAAGTTCATTAATAATAATACTATTAACCCTTAAATTACCCACATAAAACAAGAAGATACCCCAGATTCGAGTATACTACATACAGAGATGGTTTGGTTAAACTGCAGGTTCGATTCTCTGAGTCCCTCTGGTCCATCGTCACAAAGGTGAGTCTCGATGGCAGCTTCTTCTTTCCTTCCTTCTCTGGTCAGTCTTTTTGTTTATATATCCAATTCAGTCCAATCGAAGTCCAATTCAAGTGAGACCTTTATGATCCAAGCTGTCAAGACAGGCCTCTCACTTCCTGCCTTGGCTTGATGTACATGATCCAAGCTGATTGGAGTAGGCATTGCACCTCCTCCAAGGCTTGATCTCATTTGCATCTTAGCCAAAAGGCGAGGATACCGCTTTTAAAAATTGCTTCAAATGAAGCCACAATGTAACCTTATGACTTCAACCAAGTAGAGCATGTCAATGCTACACTTGATCTTAGCCAAAAGGCCTGGTCAGTCTTTTGGATGTTCAAGGTCACCTCTCTCATCGAGTCTTCGCTGCTGGTGTATCTGAAATGTGTACCTTTATCCCCCTGCCTGCCTGCCTTTCCAGAAACTTCTCAATGAGCCAATGAAGTCTCAGGAGGGGAATGGTCCCAATACCCAGTCAGTTTCTTGATGTCTTTCTGATAGGACACTGGCGTCCACCCCCAGGTGTCTGTCTCCATGATGTTGCTTACAAGTAACCTGTTGCCAGATAAGGTAACTGAAAGTCTGGCCCAATCTGGCTCCTGACAATAGGCCGGTGCATTTCAATGGGGTGCAATGATCTCCTGCTGGGTCTCAATAGACTGCAACGACCTTTGATGGGTGATTGATGGGCTAAGGCCCAGATATGCTTATGTATTTGTACAGTTGGCCTGCTTGAGGTTTGACTGTGTTTGATTTTAATATGCCCAATTCTTTAATTTAGGATATCCAATTTAATCAGCCTTTAAACCTGATTGTATTTACCACAATTACCATCTCGGTAGAAACCATTAACTTTTAAAAAGAAATTTGAATTGCCAATTATTAACTGATAACAAGAATAACTGACTTAACTCTGCACATCTCATAAGCATTTATACTTTAAACCAACATTCTGAACAGAACACTCCCTGTTCTACTTTTAATTTCAACCAGTATCCCTTTTGTGTTACAGTTTTGTTAGTGGTCATTCAATTGGCCTGGAAAGTGTGTCACAGCTCCCAGGAATTCACTCAGATTCTCCTTAGTTTCAGTATTGCCTTCCCACATGAGCGTATTCTTGGGGATTCTCCTTCCTGCATCCAGCCTTACTTCAGCACCTCACAAATTTTTGATTTTGCCAGCCTGAGCATTGCCTTCACTCAGCATTGCACAGTGAATCCAAATCAAAACCACTCCTAGTTCCTGAGGGCTTCTCAGCACCTTGTCCTGGCTGCTGGCATATTCTCTCTCTCTCTGCTTATTTCAGGTTGCTTTGCACACAAACAACCACCCCAGACACTGGATTCAGGGGAGCTAGATTTAAAAAAAATCTTCCTACTCCCACAGCCCATCTGCATGGCAATGTGGCGCACAAATGGCCTGTTTCCAGATAGAAATGCAAATTAAGTTGTTTCCAAACTTTATCTGCTCTGGGGAAATTATATGAATAATTTAAATTCTCTCATGGGCAAACCATTTTCTCAAGAGAGAATTAACAAAGTTTCCATTGTTTAACTTTAAATTCTTCACCCCATGGCTTCACTAAGCTGCCCTCTCTTTGATCTGAAATGACCCCAGGCATCTCGACCAGCCCCTCAGAGCACATGTTAAAAATTGCAATTTCCAAACTAAAAATAGCCTTATAATATGCATTTGTACCCTTGCAAGCAGACTTGTTACCTTTAGGGGTATGATGTAACTGTTTGCCTTCCCTATATATCCCACTAGCAAGTACACAGTGTAAGACCCAATGCTCAGCGGGAGATTGCCCTGAATATTAAAGGAGATTGACCTTTAAAAAAGGAATTATCTGTTTTCAGATGTGGGAACATGGTGAATCTTCTACAATGTCTCAATTTACCTTAAACCTTGAAGCCACAGAAACCCACAAGGTCCCAGGCTCAATCCCTAAACTCTGTTGGACTAATTAGTAAAAAGTCTGACAACACCAGGTTTTAGTCCAACCTATTTATTTGATAATATACTCACAAGCTTTCGAGGGGACTGCCTCTTCGTCAGGTGAATGGAGAGTTCTGTTTGCTGGAGCAGAGAGAGAGAGCTAAGATTTTACCTGTTAAAAACCTGTTTAAAATAAGTTTAAAGCACTTTACTCTTTGTAGAACTGTTTAAAGCATTTATTTATTGTATTTACTGCTTTAAGAATTCTGAAGGAGTGGTTAAAAGGCATTTGTGGACCAGCCTGCTTTAAATCAGCGCCAGATTTAAAAGGAGGCCTGGTGTAGACAGTGGGCAGCGTCTGAGCGGGCAGCGGAGTGAGTGGGAAGCAGAGTGAGTTAATAGGGCTTAATATCAAAAAGGGCTTGGAGGAAAAAAGGCCAGGTGAGTTTGTTTGAAAAAACAAGGAAAAAAATTTTTTTTCAAAACTACTACAGCAGGAAACAAGGAAAAAATTTTTTTTCCCCATAAAAAATTACAGTGAATAATGGAGGGGCATGTGATGTGTGGTTTCTGTATGATGTGGGAACTGGTGGACCCCAGGGTCCTTCCCAGTGACCATGTCTGTAGTAAGTGCAGGTTGCTGGAGGAGCTCCAGCTCAAGGTGGATGAGCTGGCCTCTGAGCTACAGACACTGAGGCTCATCAGGGGGAGAGAGGGTGCCATTGTCAATGGGGTGCAAGTGACATCCACCCCCTCTAGACTGGCTAAATCTAAGGGTCAGGGACAAAAGGGGGCTGCTGGGAGAAGGAAGGGGGGTGAGGAGCGGAGGCCTCAGCCTCTTAATCTGCATAACAGGTTTGAGGTTCTTGCTTCCAGTCTGGAAGAGGACGAGGCAGGTGAGGTTGGTGAGCAAACTGCACACGGTACAGTGATGCAGCAGGACATAGGCAAAGAGAAGGGGAAAAGGAACGTAGTAGTGATTGGGGATAGTGGGGTGAAGGGTATTGACACTGTCCTTTGTCACAATGACAAAGTGCACAGAAGGGTGTGTTGTCTGCCTGGTGCTCGGGTACAGGATGTCGCAGCTGGGCTGCAGAGGAATCTGGAGTGGGAGGGTGAGAATCCGGTCGTTGTGGTACATGTGGGTGCCGGCGATGTAGGCAAAGTGCGGACTGAGGATCTGGGGAGGGAGTATAAGAAGCTGGGAATGGAATTAAAAAGTAGAACCGACAAGGTGGTCGTCTCTGGGCTACTGCCTGAACTGAGTGCAGACGGGCGTAGGGTTGACAGGATAAAGGAAGTGAATGGGTGGCTCAGGGATTGGTGTGGGAGGAATGGGTTCGAATTTATGGGGCATTGGCACCAGTATTGGGGTAGGTGGGACTTGTTCGGGCGGGATGGGGTTGGTCTGAACCGTGCTGGGACCAGAGTGTTGGCGAATCGAGTAAAGAGGACTGTAGACAGGGCTTTAAACTAATTAGCGGGGGGGAGGGTGCGAGGGTAGGTGACGCTACGAGGTCTAAAGTTAAGGATAGGGTACAGGTAAGGGAAGAGGCCGAGGATGTCCCAATTGGTGGCATTACGGCAAATAGGGTCCAGGTGAAGGCTGGGATGAAAGCGCTTTATCTGAATGCACGAAGCATTCGGAATAAAGTGGATGAGCTGGTGGCGCAGATTGACACAAATGGATACGATCTGGTGGCCATTACAGAGACGTGGCTGCAAGGTGACAGGGACTGGGAGCTGAATGTACAGGGCTATCAAGTGTTTAGGAAGGATAGGCAGGAGGAAAGAGGGGGTGGCGTAGCTCTGCTGATTAAGGATAGTATCAAGGTGGTAGCAAGGGATGATATCGGAGCCAAAGAGCAGAACGTGGAATCGTTGTGGGTGGAGATTAGGAACAGCAAAGGGAGGAAGACGCTGGTGGGTGTCGTCTATAGGCCCCCAAATAATGATCTGGAGGTGGGGCGGGCTGTTAACGCGCAAATAAGTGCGGCGTGCAGGAATGGGACGGCAGTAGTTATGGGAGATTTCAATCTGCATATTGATTGGTCGACCCATGTTGGACGAGGTGGGCTCGAGGAGGAGTTCTTGGAATGCTGCCGGGATAATTTCCTTGAACAGTGTGTGTTGGAGCCGACGAGGGAGCGAGCTATCTTGGATCTGGTGCTATGTAATGAGGTGGGTAGAATTAGGGACCTTGCGGTGAAGGATCCTCTTGGAGAGAGTGATCATTGCATGGTGGAGTTTGTGTTGCAGATGGAGGAGGAGAAAGTGGGTTCCCGGACACGCGTCCTTTGTTTGAATAGAGGGGAGTATGGTAGGATGAGAGAAGAATTGGCGAATGTGGACTGGGGGAGCGCGTTGGAAGGTAGGTCTGCTGAGGAGCAGTGGAGGATCTTTAAGGAGATCTTTCTTGGTGCTCAGCAGAAATTTATTCTGATGGTCAAAAAGGACAGTAGGAGGAGAGGTAATAAGCTGTGGATAACGAAGGAGGTGAAGGAAAGTGTTAAATTAAAAGCGGAGGAATTTAGAGTAGCTAAGAGCAGTGGGCGAGAAGAGGATTGGGAAAGGTTTAAATGTCAACACAGATTGACAAAGAAGTTGATAAAGGAGGGTAGGAGAAGCTATGAAGCTGGGCTAGCACTTAATATAAAAAAGGATAGCAAGAGTTTTTATAAATATATGAAAAGGAAGAGGCTGGCTAGGGTGAACGTTGGTCCTTTAGAGGATGAGAAAGGGGAGCTAGTGGTAGGGGATGGGGATATGGCTAAGGTCTTGAATAACTTTTTTCTTTCTGTCTTCACGGAGGAGGACGTGAATAATTTGCCGGGTGTTAGCGATGGAAAGGTGGTAGGAATGGAGGGTCTTAATGACATTACTGTTACTAGAGAGGTGGTGCTCGACAGACTGGAGGGGCTGATTGTGGACAAGTCCCCAGGACCGGATGGAATGCATCCGAGGGTTCTGAAAGAAATGGCGGAGGTTATAGTGGATGCCTTGGTGGTTATTTTCCAGACGTCGCTGGATTCCGGGGAAGTGCCGGAAGATTGGAAAACGGCTAATGTTACGCCGTTGTTTAAGAAGGGTGCCAGGCAAAAGGCGGGGAATTATAGGCCGGCTAGTTTAACGTCTGTGGTAGGTAAAATGTTAGAATCCGTCATTAAGGAGGAAATTGCGAGGCATCTTGAAGGGAATTGCTTGATAGGGCAGACGCAACACGGTTTCATTAAAGGGAAGTTGTGTCTGACAAATTTACTGGAGTTCTATGAGGATGTGTCTAGGGCAGTGGATAGAGGAGAGCTGGTGGATGTGGTCTTTCTGGATTTTCAGAAGGCGTTTGACAAGGTACCTCACAAGAGGTTATTGCAGAAGGTCAGGGGACATGGAGTTGGGGGTAGGGTGTTAGCGTGGATAGAGGATTGGTTGTCAAATAGGAGGCAGAGAGTGGGGGTCAATGGGTGCTATTCGGATTGGCGGTTGGTGACTAGTGGGGTGCCCCAGGGGTCGGTGCTGGGGCCTCAGCTATTTACCATTTATATAGATGATCTGGAGGAGGGAACCGAGTGCAGGGTGTCGAAATTTGCTGATGACACCAAGATTGGGGGAAAGGCAAATTGTGCGGAGGGTGTGGAGAGTCTGCAGAAGGATCTAGATAGGCTGGGCGAATGGGCCAGGAAATGGCAAATGGAATTTAATGTTGGCAAGTGTGAGGTGGTCCACTTTGGTAGGAAGAATGGTAGGAAGGACTATTACTTACGGGGCGAAAAACTGCAGCAGGCGACGGTGCAGAGGGACCTCGGGGTCCTTGTGCATGAGTCGCAAAAACCCAGCTTGCAGGTGCAGCAGGTGGTCAGGAAGGCGAATGGGATGCTGGCCTTCATAGCGAGGGGGATTGAATATAAAAGTAGGGAGGTCTTGCTGCAGCTATATAGGGCATTGGTGAGGCCGCAGCTGGAGTACTGTGTGCAGTTTTGGGCGCCGCATCTGCGCAAGGATATTTTGGCCCTGGAGGGAGTGCAGAGGAGGTTTACTAGGCTGATACCGGAGTTGAGGGGATTGAGCTATGAGGAGAGGCTGAATAAACTGGGCTTGTACTCGTTAGAGTTTAGAAGAATGAGGGGAGATCTCATTGAGACGTATAAGATGATGAATGGGATGGATAGGATAGAGGTGGAGAGACTCTTCCCGCTCAAAAAAGACAGTAGGACTAGGGGGCACAGCCTCAAGATAAAGGGGAGGCGGTTTAGAACGGAGTTGAGGAGGAACTTCTTCACTCAAAGGGTGGTGAATCTCTGGAATTCTCTGCCCGTTGAAGTGGTGGAGGCTGCCTCGCTAAATATTTTTAAGAAGCGGGTTGATGGGTTCTTGATAAGAGAAGGGATTAAGGGTTATGGGGAGAGGGCGGGAAAGTGGAACTGAGCCACGACAGATCAGCCATGATGTTTTGAATGGCGGGGCAGGCTCGAAGGGCTAGATGGCCTACTCCTGCTCCTATTTCTTATGTTCTTATATTCTTATCCACCTGACGAAGAGGCAGTCCCCTCGAAAGCTTGTGAGTATATTATCAAATAAATAGGTTGGACTAAAACCTGGTGTTGTCAGACTTTTTACTGTGTTTATGCCAGTCCAACGCCGGCATACCCACATCAGGACTAATTAGTCCCAGCCGAGAGAATGGTAGGGCAGTACAGTTGGCTGCTCATCCCAAAAAGGAAACACAGATCATTTGGGTAATTAACTAAATCTGTTGGAAATCTGTGTTTATGGCCTCCCAGACAGGGCAAAGTTGAATTTGTCTGTGATGAGCAGCTAGCCAAATTTAGGGTCCAAGTTCACACGGAAGCAATAGATATTTAGGTAGAGTGCTGGATTACCACACTGCTCCTTGGAACTCTACTGGTCAAGGAGTTAATATTTCCTGGAAAGGCAAAATAAGTTGAATTGACGATGCGTTACAAAATAATAGAAGAATTTGTGCAAGCGCTTTAAAAGTGAGAAGTCAAATGGAAATGTAATCTTCACACCTGCTGGAGAATAAAATCAAAGGAAATACTGGGCTGCTAATGTAGCTGAGATATTCCTTTACATGCAGAGAGCGGAATCTATCCTTCCAATTTTCCATCTGAGATTACTTTGTGCCACAAGCAAGTTTCAGTTGCTATGACATTGTGCATCTTGCTGCGTGGATTTGGGCTGAAGCAGCTCATCAAAAATAGGAACTAAATCTGCTTGAGATCCTGTGAAAGTTTTTTTTAATCCTTTTGCTACTCCCGCTGCAAGTTCAAAGAGATGTCAACTTATGAAATATAACTCTGTGTGGAGTGCTGACATTTAAGTTGTTTTGTGTTAACATCATTGGATTAGTTTTGCACACCATTGTGCTAAATTGTTTACAATAAACACTATAATTCAATTTTCCTGTCAATCCAAATCTGCTGTAAGTAAACTCTTAAAGTCCTACCAGAAGGACTTTGTCACCAGTATCCCCTTCCAAGTTCTGGCCTGAACTGAGTACAATCTCTCAGAAGTGACACCACATGGTTTTATGTCTGGCTAGTGTGGGGTGGAATCAAATCACACACCAGGGGGTCAATGGGTGCTATTTGGATTGGCGGATGGTGACTAGTGGAGTGCCCCAGGGGTCGGTGCTGGGGCCTCAGCTATTTACCATTTACATAGATGATCTGGAGGAGGGAACCGAGTGTATGGTGTCGAAATTTGCTGATGACACCAAGATTGGTGGAACGGCAAATTGCGCGGAGGGTGTGGAGAGTCTGCAGAAGGATCTAGATAGACTGGGCGAATGGGCCAGGAAATGGCAAATGGAATTTAATGTTGGCAAGTGCGAGGTGGTCCACTTTGGTAGGAATAATGGTAGCAAGGATTATTACTTATGTGGTGAAAAGCTGCAGCAGGCGACGGTGCAGAGGGATCTCGGGGTCCTTGTGCATGAGTCGCAAAAACCCAGCTTGCAGGTGCAGCAGGTGGTCAGGAAGGCGAATGGGATGCTGGCCTTCATAGCGAGGGGGATTGAATATAAAAGTAGGGAGGTCTTGCTGCGGCTGTATAGGGCCTTGGTGAGGCCGCAGCTGGAGTACTGTGTGCAGTTTTGGGCGCCGTACTTACGCAAGGATATTTTGGCCTTGGAGGGAGTGCAGAGGAGGTTTACTAGGCTGATGCCGGAGTTGAGGGGGTTGAGCTGTGAGGAGAGGCTGAATAAACTAGGCTTGTACTCTAACGAGTTTAGAAGAATGAGGGGAGATCTCATTGAGACATATAAGATGATGAATGGGATGGATAGGATAGAGGTGGAGAGACTCTTCCCGCTCAGAAAGGACAGTAGGACTAGGGGGCACAGCCTCAAGATAAAGGGGGGGCTGTTTAGAACGGAGTTGAGGAAGAACTTCTTCACTCAAAGGGTGGTGAATCTTTGGAATTCTCTGCCCGTTGAAGTGGTGGAGGCTACCTTGCTAAATATTTTTAAGAAGCGGGTTGATGGGTTTTTGATAAGAGAAGGGATTAAGGGTTATGGGGAGAGGGCGGGAATGTGGAACTGAGCCACGACAGATCAGCCATGATCTTATTGAATGGCGGGGCAGGCTCGAAGGGCTAGACGACCTACTCCTGCTCCTATTTCTTACGTTCTTGTTCTCCTTCTTGAAAACAAATTGAAACTTTGTAGTTGGTTATGCTGAACGAAAGAATACTACATTATAAGAGGCCCTTTGTACCATCAGGTCTGTGACAAGTTTTTATTGGAAAAATCCAAACAAATTTCACTGCTTCCTTTGCTTCCAGTGGTTATCCACTTTTGCTTAAAACCATGAAATCACTTATCTCCGAAGTCCTTGTGTCAATGTATTCTTTCTCTGCTCTAATAACTCTTGAATAAATACATTTCTTCTCACCTTGTTCCTCAATAATTAAGTGACTTTATTAATTTGATGGCTCCTCTGTCACTGAGTGGAATTTTGTGCCCCCCCCCACCCCCCACCATGGTGAGTCTGATGATGGGGGTGGAAGGAGGCATTTAATCAGGTGGGAGGTTGATGAGTTGAGACCCTGTCACCTATCTGCCTCCACCCTGGTTAAGTCCATGATGAAAAGGAATGTTTATCTGCCCCACCACCAGTTGAGGAGCTTGAGTGAGGAATTAATCCTATTTATGGACTTTGTCCTGTTGCTGCTGCTGAGAGGTATTAACCCAGCCATGTGCAGGTGATGCGCCATGCATGGAACACGACATGCACACACTGACATGATTGCTTGGCGTTTTCCCAAGGGCTGTCCCTCAAAGGTACTCAATGCCCAATGAAGGGACCCAACATTGGAAAGGGAGGGGCACAGAGAACCACCCGTTGCCCCGGCTGCCAATCCCCCACCTCGTTACCCCCACAACTTCCAATTCCCCCCTTCCTGCCATCACTCCCCTTTCCCTAACTGTAGGGATGAATTTTCAGAGACTGGGCCAGTCATATTTAAAACAAAGGCCATAGCAATATTCCGCTCTGGGTGGCCTTAACTAGCAGGGTGTGAAATTTCTGCCCCTCCATCGAAGTCCCACCCTCGAGAGCTGCTGGCCAATTAGCTTACGCAATTCCAGCAATACCACAAAGAAGGGTAGAGAAGCAAGTTGTGAAAATGACAAAAGGAGTCTGCAACAGGGCATAGGTTAAGTGATTGGGAAAAAATTGGCAGATGGAATATAAGATGTGAGCATGTCTGCTTTGGCAGGGAGACTGGAAAAGCAGCATGTTATTTAAATGGAGAGAGATTGCAGACCTCCGAGGCACGTGAATGAGGAAAAATGACAATGTCGGTTTAAAAGCGATTAAGAAGGCAAATGGAATGTTGTCGCTTATTAGAAGAGGAATGGAATATAAAAGTAGGGATGTTTTGCTACAGTTGTACAGTGTTGGTGAGGTGATATCTGGAGTATGGCATACAGTTTTTGTTCCCTTATCAAAGAAGGGATATAAATGCATTCGAGGCATTTCTGTGAAGCTTCACTGACTAGTTTTGTGTCAAATCTGGCACAAAGGAAGATAGTTATGGTGGTTGGAGGTCAATCATCTCACTTCCTGGACATCACTGCAGGAGCTCCTCAGGGTGTGTTGTAGGGCCAACCTTCAGCTGCTTCATCAATGACCTTTCCTCCATTATGTCAGAAGTAGAGATGTTTGCTGTTGACTGTGCAATGTTCAGCACCATTCACATCTCCTCGGATACAGAAGCAATCCGTGTCTAAGACCTGGATAACATTGAGGTTTAGGCTAATAAGTGACAAGAAAGATTTGCGTCACACAAGTGCCAGTCAATGACCATTTCCAACAGAGAAAATACAACCATCTCCTCTTGACATTCAATGGTATCACCATCACTGAATCCCTAGTATCAACATCCTGGGTACTTATCATTGATCAGAAACTGGATTGGACTAGCCATATAAATACTGTGGCTACAAGAGTAGGTGAGAAGTTGGGAAATCTGCAGTGGAGGTCTCGCCTCCTGACTCCCCAAAGCCTCTCCACCATATACAAGGTATAAGACAGGAGTGCGATTGATTACTCTCCATTATCTGGATGAGTGCAGCTCCAACAACACACAAGAAGCTCAACACCATCTAGGATAAAGTAACCTGCGTGATTGGCAACCCATCCATCACCTTCGTCATCCAATTCCTTCACCACTGACGCTTTGTGGCAGGAGTGTGTACAATGCACAACATGCACTGCACCAAATTATCAAGCTTTTTGCTGCAACATCTTCCAAACCGATGATTTCTACCACCAAGAAGAACAAGGGTGGCAGACATAGGGAAACACCAACACTGGAAGTTCCCCTCTAAGCCACACACCATCCTGACTTGGAAATATATCACTATTCCTTCACTGTTGCTGGGTTACAACCCTGGGACTCTCTTCCTAACAGCACTTCGGGTCTCCTTCAGTGATTCAAGAGGCAGCTTACCACCACCGCCTTCTCGAGGGCGTTTAGGGTTGGGCAACAAATACTGACTTAGATAGTGATGCCATTTTCCATGAAAGAATAAAATAAAAGAGCCCCAGTATCTCCATTACCCTCTGATAATTATATTTTCTCATCTCTTGTATTTTAATGGTCAATTTACATTCTCTGCCTTTAATTGTCTTTCCATAATAGAGCACTCCAACTGGGCCAACCAACACCTTGTACAAATTTATCGTTACCTCATTAATGTACAATTTACCTCAAGCACAACTGTTGTCCACAATCTAAGTGCTATCTTAGCTTGATTTGGTGCTGTCAGAGAGATCATTACGAATAACAGCTTACAATTTATTATAAGCCATTTCAGGATATGTGTGGAAAGTGGGATATTGATTACACTCTTACTCCTCGTTGCTCTAGATCTAATAGCCAAGCTCAATAAATGATTAGGGCAAACTCCAAATTCTCAAATTTAGTCAGACCAAGCAAGATCTACACATTGCAATGTTAGAGCTGAGAATGATACCTTTAAGTGCAACTATTCATTCACCAGCAAAGCCATTATTTGACAGATTAGTGTGTACCAATTTATCTACTGTAATCCATTTTACTCTCTCGGAAATGAAAACTCACCTTTTAAAACTACAAAAAAGATTCCATAATCTGTGTGACTTTCCTCAAAGTACTCCGGTTTTCTCCCACAGTCCAAAGATGTGCAGGTTAGGTTGATTGGCCATGCTACATTGACCCTAGTGTCAGGAGATTAGCAGGGTAAATATGTGGGGTTAAGGGAATAGGGCTTGGGTGGGATTGTGGTTGGTGCAGTGGTGCAGACTCGATGAGCTGAATGGCCTCCTTCTGCACTGTAAGGATTCTATGATAATAAAAATACATGATAAGTGCATGATAAAAATACAGGTACAAAATTGCCAAGTTTGCATGTCTGGCAACAGGTTCACATCCAAGATCACGCAGAAGATACATGGCGACCGGCAGAGGTGACAAGGATTTGTCCAGTCCAAAGTCTTATGCAGTCATTACACACAAAGATTTAGCTGAGAACAAAGCAGATCCATCTCAGCTCCCCAGCCCCTGCACCCAACCCTATTGCATAGAAGATAAATCTCAAATGCAACCGAGAATAACATCCAAGATTGGCAATACCAATTGTGAGCAACTAAAGAAACCTTTAGACAAGGTTACCATTACAAGATCTGAACATACATGGAGCTTATTTTTATGCCTTAGAGACTCATAAATTTGCTAATCCTCTACATTTATGTAATGTAACTAAAGAGGAACATGTATTGTAAATAGCTATATCTCTTTGAAAGTGGGTAAATATCTTTTTAAAAAAAGAGGATGCTATAATATGTCTTTAAGGAATAGTAGCATGACATCACTAGAAAGGAAGTTGACATGCATTCCAGTCTTAATTTCACTTCTGGTTTTGAACAGTGCACACAGACATACAATTCTGCTATTGATATCTTCAAGCTTTCTACATATATATAGCTATTATTATGTGCTTGGTCTGAATAAATAAATCCACAAAGTGTTTACACAATCTCTTATGAGTGACTGGTGCCTTTATATTATTGTAGAAACATGACAGATAGAACAAAAGCATTGCAAAAACTACAAAATACACCAAGAAAGAGATAAATGAAGGACAACAAAGACACAAGGACAAAGCAGCAAAAAGAAAAACCAGTGGCAACTAGTAGAGAATTTTAGGTTTAGAGAATCTTTGATACGAGGATGACAGAGATAACCAGGACAAAGGGGGGAATTCTCTGACCTCGTAGTCGTGTGTTTCTTGGTGGCAGGAGTGGTCCGTTGATCACTGCCAGTGGGATTCTTTGGTCTTTACGCTGTCAATGGGATTTCCCATTGATGTTATCCCTGCCGCTGTGAAACTCGCAGGAGGGGGTACGCTGCCAACAGGACCGGAGAATCCCACTGGCGTGTACAGCTGAGAATTACCCTCTCTCTCCCAAAATATATGCTTCAACCTAACATTAACAATATCATAGCCATCTCAGATATTAAAATGTTATTTCTTCATTAATATTCCAAAAACAGATCTAACGACACTGCAAGTGCTTTCCTTCCCTGCCAACTTAACAGCTGTATCAACCTCTTTCCCACCCTAACCATTTTACTGTGTGCAGTACCACAAGGGAGTCATGAGATTTTATTTTGCTTTCATGAAGATAAATTGGCAGAATAGGGCCATGCTAATTTTCTGCAGCAAATTTTCTGAACTTATAGCTGAGCCAAGTGAGTGTGCGATACTCCACTGGACAGATGATTTTTGACCAGTTGCTTTATTTCGTTAATGGAACCTGGAGGGTGGCTTTCTTCCCACTTGACTTCTCTAAATCCACAGGTCAAGATTGTAATCATTTGGGTGAAGAGAGCTTGACAGGTTGCCAGAAAGGGTTATTATCAATCTTTGTACGATTAAGCTGTGGGAATTAGCTGATTAAGTTCCAGTAGAATTCCTAGATCTGAGCAAACCTAAATCAATCTATTTCTGAGCCCTCAGAGTTTAATAAAGTCCATATTGGATCTTTAAAAATTCTGTTAATGTGGATTCCTCAGTGATTTGAAGTTTATAATGACCAATTTGCTAATGCCAGTTTTACTATTGAAGTTATAAGTTCCACTCAGAAAGTCAGAAAGTAAAATCTCTGTTGCCTTTCTCTGCTATCTTTGTATCAAAATTTCTTAATGTTCTTATCAATTTATTAATATCTTACCACTTCTATGCCTTAGCTATCCAGTTGGCTGAGTGATAACATCCGTATCTTTTGAATTTAACAGTTAATAAAGTTCAAGTCCCCTTCCTGGTTTCGGGTAGATTATGCTAGTGCATCAGAGCTGTGTGAATGCTGCATTGTAGCTCCCTCCTTTAGAACAAAGAACAAAGAGCAATACAGCACAGGAAACAGGCCCTTCGGCCCTCCAAGCCTGCGCCGCTCATGCGTCCAACTAGACCATTTGTTTGTATCCCTCCATTCCAGTCTGTTCATATGGCTATCCAGATAAGTCTTAAATGATCCCAGCGTGTCCACCTCTACCACCTTGCTTGGCAGTGCATTCCAGGCCCCCACCACCCTCTGTGTAAAATATGTCCCTCTGATATCTGAGTTAAACCTTGCCCCCTTCACCTTGAACCTGTGACCCCTTGTGTTTGTCACCTCCGACCTGGGGAAAAGTTTCCCACTGTTCACCCTAATTATGCCCTTCATAATTTTATACGCCTCTATTAGGTTGCCCCTCATCCTCTGTCTTTCCAGGGAGAACAACCCCAGTTTACCCAATCTCTTCTCATAGCTCAGACCCTCCATACCAGGCAACATCCTGGTAAACCATTTCTGTAGTCTCTCCAAAGCCTCCACGTCCTTCTGGTAATGTGGCAACCAGAACTGGACGCAGTATTCCAAATGTAGTCTAACCAACATTCTATATAGCTGCAACATCATATGGCAACTTTTATACTCTCTGCCCTGTCCTATAAAGGCAAGCATGCCATACGCTTTCTTCACCACCTCTTGCACCTGTGCTGCCACCTTTAAGGATCTGTGAACCTGCACACCCAGGTCCCTCTTTGTGTCTATACTCCTGATGGTTCTGCCATTTATTATATAGCTCCCCCCTACATTAGTTGTACCAAAATGGATCACCTCGCATTTATCTGGATTAAATTCCATCTGCCATTTCTCTGACCAATTTTTCAGCCTTTCTATATCCTGCTGTATTCTCTGACAATGTTCATTGCTATCCGCAAGTCCAGTCATCTTTGTGTCATCTGCAAACTTACTGATCACACCAGTTACACCTACTTCCAAATCATTTATATATATCACAAACAGCAGAGGTCCCAGTACAGAGCCTTGCGGCACACCCCTAGTGTCAGACCTCCAGCCGGAAAAAGACCCTTCTACTGCTACCATCTGTTTTCTATGGCCAAGCCAGTTCTCCACCCATCTAGCTAGCTCTCCTTTTATCCCGTGAGATTTAACCTTTTGCACCAACCTGCCATGAGGGACTTTGTCAAACGCTTTACTAAAATCCATATAGATGACATCCACGGCCCTTCCCTCGTCAATCGTTTTTGTCACCTCCTCAAAAAACTCAACCAAATTTGTGAGGCATGACCTCCCTCTTACAAAACTATGCTGTCTATCACTAAGGATTTAGGTGAGAACTTAAACTGAGGCCTCAACTAGAATTACAAAAACAGGCAGTCATTTATTTCTTGCTATTTGTGGAACTTATTGTGTAAAAATTGGCTGCTTTGTTTCTCTACGTAACAATGACTAACCTTCAAAAGGAATACATTGGCTGCGACGCACTATGGAACATAAAATGAGCGATACCTATCTTCTTTTTCTTCAAGATCATCTTTCTCCTTAACTTTTTTTTGCTTCTCAGTGTTCTTTTTGCCTTTCTCTATTTCTGTTTTTGCCTTTTGGGTAAATGACATACGTAGTGTGACAAGAGAGGATCCAACAATACCTACAGGTAGTAGTGTTTGCAGTTGTGGTTGTAGTTCCTTGCCCACTGGCTTCCCCAATCACTCATGCTTCACCCCCTCAGCCCTTATTATATCATATCCTTGCCCATTCACTTTCCCAGGACTGATTAAATTTCTTGTCTCCCCCTAATTTTCCATCTGTACAGCCACCTCTTTTGAACAAGCCATTTAAATTGTGTCTTCCCCTTTCCCTCAACCCTCCTGCATCTGTTACCAACTCCTTTCTAACAGTTCAGTGAGAGGCCAGAAGTTCATAGGCACAGTCATCCACTTTCTCTTCCCTCCAACATATGTGTGTTTTGCCTCTCACTCTCTATCTCTCTCGCTCTCTATCTTGTTCGAGCTCTCTGTCTTGCTCTCTACCTTGCTGTAGTGATAGGATTTTCCAGCTGCACTCACCCCAAGGCTGGAAAATCCTGCCCAAATTCAATCGATCTTTGCATTGTCCATGTCCCGGCCACTATGATTTTCGTGGTGGGCGGGATGGGAAAATTCTGCCCCAGATCTTCCCTGTCCCTCGTTGGCAATGGCATCAGGTTTGCGCCCATAATGGGGTATATCTTGACCCATCACTATATCACAGTGATTCAACAGGTTCACATAGCGTGAGGGTATCCCCGGGTGCAAAGGGTAAGCACGG
This sequence comes from Carcharhinus amblyrhynchos, assembly GCF_965287045.1. Lineage (NCBI taxonomy): Eukaryota > Metazoa > Chordata > Chondrichthyes > Carcharhiniformes > Carcharhinidae > Carcharhinus > Carcharhinus amblyrhynchos. The sequence goes on from NC_137324.1 coordinate 154,866,394, forward strand.
CCCCTTGGGAGGTAAAGGACGTGGTCAAGCAGTGTCCTGTCTGTGTCCCTTGAACAGATTCCAAGCTGAGCCAAGGGACGGGTCCCAGTGGGAACCTCTTGTGAGAGGGGTGGGGGGGAAAGTGGGTTTGTGGTTAATGTGGGCTGGAAGTGGACAGACAAGCAGGGGATGCTGGTGATGGCCGTTGCTGGGGGAGGGATGGTGCCAGCTCTGATTGTGGGAGAGAAGGGGCCGATGATCACGGGGTGGGGGGTGCTCAGGGTGAATGCTGGCTCTGATTGGGGGTGGGGGAAGAAGAGCCCTTGAGGCCTCAGTGGTGGGGTAGGGGGGAGGTTTATTGCAGTTGTTGTTGGGGCGCCCTTTGAAGATGGCACCCAAATCTCTGGGCAGCCGGGTTTTGACGGTGTGTTTAGCTCCATCACCCCTCTATGATGGTGTGAATCATGCTTCCCCCTTCTATTTTGGCAGAGTGTGGTCGAATCTGAAGAGAAAACTGACTGGTTTCTGTGGAGAGAAACACGCAAGTTTTCTCATCAGAAGCAACACTGTCATTTTTCAGTAAGATTTTGCCCATTGTGTCTCATTATATGTAGTTCCTGTATCTATCCCAGGAAATTACTGTAAATTACGTGCTGTGTTTGTATCTTAGATGGCTCTGCAAGTGTGAAATCAAACAAATGTGCTGTTCTCATCATCATAGGTGTCTTGCTGTACTTCCATTGCATGGTCAGGTTGTTGGGTTGAAGGGCACAAGGGTAAGGTTTTTATGTGGCTGTCGGGGGAAGGGGAGGAGGTGGTGCAATAGGAGGTACATAATCATGACATCTGCAGCTTGAAAAGCAGCAGCGAGTGGGGGGTAGGATGTGAGAAAGATCAGTTACGAGAGAGAATACTGTCAACTTTGATGGTTTCAGTTCCTCCACTATATGTGGTCTCAGGAATCTTCTTTCTAAGCAATCTGAAACCCCCCCACGTGGGCCAGGCACAGACCAGCTCCTTTAAGTTACTGCAAATGTGCAGTTCCACAAAAAAACTCCAAGACCCCACACACTTGGGCTGATCATTACAAAAAAAGAGGGAATTTCAAAAAGGGCCAGCAGCATCTCTTACATTGGGGTCAAGATATACACGTGTGCCTGTCCCCCTCTGGTTAGTTCCTGTTGCCTCCACCTTTGTGATATCTTGCCATGTGAGAGAGAGTGTAATGAGTCAGTGAGTGTTGTAGAATCTGTTTATATCATGGGTGGCTGTCATGATTGAATTGCTGGTGATTTGCAGCATTTTTCATTGTATGAAGATCAGGGTGAAGCAAAGAATAGCAGGTGAGAGTGCTGAGTCTGTTCAATAGGTGAATCAGAACGAGATGGTGAATTAAGTAGTGTTTGAATCTAGTGATGTAGTTGTTAGGAAATGGCATTTGAAGATACATTTGCTGACCTTCACTACTTCTGTGAGGCCGCTGCATTTCTTGTAGCATTGTATCCAACTCCTTGGGCTTAACTACCTTTGGCCTCCAAAGCTGTCTATTCCCACTTTGACTGTATACATAGAATGGCCCCCAGACAGGAGGAGGCCATTCGGCTCATTGAGCCTGCACCGACAACAATCCCACCCAGGTTCCATCCCTGTAGCCCCACGTATTTACCCTGCTAGTCCCCCTGACACTAAAGGGCATTTTTTTTAGCGTGGCCAATACATCTAACCTGCACATCTTTGGACTGTGGGAGGAAACTGGAGCACCTGGAGGAAACTAATGCAGACAGAAGGAGAATGCGCAAACTCTACACAGTTACCCAAGGCTAGAATCAAACAGGGTTCCCAGGCGCTGTGCAGCAGTGTTAACCACTGTGTGGCTTCATAGTGTTTACCAAGAGAAGCTCCTGGCCCCCAGTGGATCACAGACATCTCTCCTCCTTCCCACCTCCTGCACAAAACCTCCAGTGCAGCACTTTGGAAACCTTGGAGCATGCTCTTTCCCAAATTTCCCGACCTTTCCGTCTTTCCCAGGGCAGAATCAGTTCCCACTGGATTCTTGGCACCTGCCCCAGCCACGGTACAGGCTAACTTTAAATAATACAAATTATTGGCCCTCTGCTTAGATTAATTAGTGCTGCTGGACACTGAAATCAATTAAAATAGCAGCTAGCACAGGCTTGATGTGTTGCCTCTGTTGGTGTCAACAGAGGGAGGTTAATATGCCATTTGTAATTCCTGCAACAACATGTTAAAGTCCAACAGGTTTATTTGGAATCAGAGCTTTTGGAGCACTGCTTCTTCATCAGGTGAGTTGGGTCTAACCTGACAAAGGAGCAGCACTCCAAAAGCTTGTGATTCCAATTAAACCAGTTGGACTTTAACCTGGTGCTGTGATGCTTCTTTCTGTGCCCACCCCAGTCCAACGCCGGCATCTCCACATCGTTATAATTCCTGCATTAGATTTCAGGGGGTGTCAAATTCAGCCCCTCACAAGGTCTTGAAACACTCATCTAATTCTGGAAATTGCAATGAGGGAGGTACCTCTTTATGGTTGACAAACATGACAAAATCATAACTTACTCTTATTAGAAGCAATACTTTATTAAGACACATTCACTTGGATGCAAAATGCTATATTTTTGTTGACACCCAAGCTTTTGAATTCAACCCCAAATGCAGCCTCCTTTTGTGAGTTTAACCTTGTATTTATAGGTTCCAAATCTCTGTCAGGTTCAAACTGATCAAACTGAGGTAGAATTCATTTCACTACTAATTTGCATGCACACCAATAAAAACAGTGGGCATCCAACCCATACCAGCTGCAACATCTGTTTAATAATAGTAGCCATCTATTCCGGCTGCTGTGTAATAAATCACAACTGCAACATAGAAAAAAAATCAGAGTTTATGTACAGACAAAGGCAGCTTTTGTGTGCATAAGCAAGTGAATATTAAAATTAAATTATAGTAATGGAGCAGTCCCACAGCCATTACACTTGATCTGCCCACATGACTTATGGTGTTGGGTTTTAGTATTAATGTGGTATTAACCAGACCAACAGAGCTCTGTGGGAGAGAAATCGAAAGCAAGAGTCGCTGTTGTGCAGGTCTGTAAAAGTTTTTTTTTATAAATGCATTAGCTCCTAATAATGGGGAAAAGCTGTCGTGGGCGATCTGTCATAAATTGGCAGACTGCTAGGCTACAAATGGGCTGAAAATAGCATGTTTTACTGTATCTCCGTCTCCTTATGCAAAGCCAGGCTCCTTGTAAGCTTTCCAAAATTCTCACTGGCAGTAAGGCCCACTTACATTTTTTATTTCCAGGCAAAGCGACACTCTGACAGGGTAATGTGTTGCCGATAGACTTCTGTTCATGCTGCTGTAAATGTGGCTCATTCTCTGTCAGTGCTCTTGGTAAATTAGCGTCTTGCAAGAATGAATGACAGTTTGAAATGAAAGATATTCACTGTTTGCTGCTGCTGAAACATAAATACCGATATTTGCTATGATATGCTGTGTTTAGCTGTAAGGTGGCTATCATTTTTGGTGATGCAAAAGTGAACAGCGTTATTATTATCTGTTATCACACACACAGTCTTGGTTCGCTTAATGCTAGAGCACAGATTGTGTGCATGTATGTCCAAATGCAACAAAAATTAGAATCCATTTCCCCCAGTCCTTTAGACTGTGTTAAAGACAGGCCGGGCTGTTACTTTCATTAAATCCATTGAACCATCCTCGTACTGAGTAAAAATATAGATGTTGGCATGGCACTGAGCACCTACACATCATAACTGACCCAGATTACTCATAGGTCTCTGTTGAAACAAGATGTGTGCAAAAACATCAACTGAGCACAGGATCAGGTTTGACTGTGATTCCTGTTATAGGCTGCCAACTCGCATTATATAAGCACAGAACGAATAACTTAAATGAGGTACCCAAAGGCTGGTAGTACCAACGGACCTGTATCCGAGCAAGAGCTGACAGTCTTTGGAGGTGGGTAAGGTGATAAATTTGGGGATCGTGGGATAGAACAAATATTTCTGCTTGTATTAATTGTGAAATTATGTAAATATTAAGAAAAGGTGAAACGTTGAAAGGTAGCGACAGAATAAATTCCAGTTAACACTTAGCTTTGCTGTTCTCTGGCAGATCAACTGGTTAAGGCAGCAAATAAGTTCTGTCCCCAATCTATGCTGAGTTAACTGATCTCAGCCACTGATCACCTCAGGTGCCTTCAGTGTCATTGGCCTAGCCAAAAGAAATGTGATCTGTATTCTCTAAACTGACAGCTTTCAGAGAATGACTGCAGTGCAGAAGGAGGCCATTTGGCCCATCGGGTATGCACCAATTCTCCAAAAGAGCATCTTTCCCACGCCCTATCCCCTGCCCTATCCCCAAAACCCCACGTATTTACCCCACTAATCTCCCTGACCTGCACGTCTTGGGATGGTATGGGGCAACTTAGCATAGCCAATCCACCTAACCCACCCATCTTTGGCGACTGGGAGGAAACCGGAGCATCTGGAAGCAACCCACGCAGACATGGGGAGAATGTGCAAACTCCACACAGTCACCCAAGGCTGGAATTGAACTGGGTCTTTGTGCTGTGAGGCTAACCACTGTGTGCCGCCCCAGAGATCCTAACTTGAAAATTGGTGTAAATGTCAGGAGAGGAGACGGTGGAATAAAAACAGAATGTTTTGTAAAAGCTCAGCAGATCTGGCAGCGTCTGTGAGGAGATAAGCAGAGTTAATGTTCAAGGCCAATGTGACTTCAGAACTGAAGAGAGGTGGAAATGGGATGGATTTGTTTTGTGTTGTTGTAAAAGTAAAGGAGGGTCAGGTGGAACAAAAGGGAAGGTCGGGAACATGTCAGAGGGAAATTAAATACAGAGAATACCATGCTACAAAAGGAAAAAGTCACTGGTATACTAAAGAAGCAAAGCATTGGTGCAGAGTAGGTGTTGATCAGAGAATAAATGTCAGCCATTTCAGAATGCAAAGAATAAGACACTCAGGAAAATAAAATGAAAATGGAGGACAAAGTTTATGGTCTAAAGTTTTTGAACTCGACGTTGCACTTAAAAAGCTGTCATCAGATGATAGGTGCTGTTTTTCTGGTTTGCGTTGGGAAGAGGATGAGTTGTCATGCAGGAAATGTCCCTTTGGAATACTGATGGGAGAAGAGGTGAAGATGTGTTTGGGGGCAGTGTTATGCTGGAGCAGGCAGAAATGGCTGAGGGTCCTTTGAATACGGAACCAGATGGAGTGGAAAGAGTGGATAAGGGAATCCTATCATGGCTATGGATATCTCAAGGACCCTATTTATGCCCTCCGTGACACCCTGGTCCACTTTTATATTACCCCCAGCACCTCATCCTCTCCCCAAAAGCACCTTCCCATGCAATAGCAGAAAGTGCAACACCTGCCTCTTTATCTCCTCCCTCCTCAATGTCCAATGCCCCAAACACTCCTTCCAGGTGAAGGCGTGATTTACTTGTACTTTTTAGTATACTGTACTCACTGCTCGCAAAATGTCCTCTTTTACATTAGGGAGGTCAAACGCATACTAGGTGATTGCTTCTAGGAAGACCTCTGCTTAGTCTGCAAGCATGGCTCTGACCTCTGGTCACTTCCCATTTCAATCCACCATCTTGATCTCATGCTCACATTCCTGTCCCTGGCCTGCTACAATGTTCCATGGAAGCCCAAGTAATGTACTTGAAGCGTTAACTCAGTTTCTCTCTCCACAGATGCTGCTTGACGTCTTGAGTTTTACAAAATGTTTTTTATTTCAGATCTCCAGCTTCCAGCAGAACTTTGCTTCAATTTAAGGATAATGTTGGGTTCAGCTGTGATTTCCCTTGATGTTTAAGTAGTCACTGTCCTCCTTCACACTTGAATGTTAAGTCCTTAGGTGAAGTACCAGGAGGTGCCTTTGCCCTATGGGACTGTAGCCTAGGAATGAAAGAGAGAGGGGAAGAATCAACATTAGTCAAAACAAAATCACAAGTAAATTTCAAACAAAAATCCTTCTTTAAAAAAAAATTGAAATGGTTTTACATGGAATCTCTATCATACATTTACATTAAAACATGAGATTGCCTGTAACTAATCTAAAGAAGGTTTGGCATCTTGCAAATTTATTTTGTGAATGCAAACACAGTGGCCTGAATTTTTACAGCCTGTTGGAGACTGGCTAGGAGGCAGGGAGTACTGGCAATTCAGCACAGGAAAACACCTGGAGGGGAGCATGATGTCTTCCTGCCATCATAGCATTTTGCCAGTGGTGAGAATATTAACACCATAGCCAACCATTATCTAGCCAATTGGCCTACTTCCCATTCATAAGAACATAAGAACATAAGAAATAGGAGCAGGAGTAGGCCATCTAGCCCTTCGAGCCTGCCCCGCCATTCAATAAGATCATGGCTGATCTGATTCCCATGGGTTATTTTGTTATTTTGGTGAGGGCCCACAAATGAGTGGGGTGACAGTCAGATAAACAGGCAGCCTCCCAGCATCTCTCCTTAATGGCTACCCCAGGGCTCCTGGAGGTGCCACTCCCAGTAGCAATAACTGCGCAACAGTATACCACCCCCCCCACCAAATATTCAAAATCACATGTCAGTGCCTGATTTTGGCTTCCCCAAAGACGCGCAGATGGCTTTGAATTGTTAATTGGCTCCGCCAGCAAGGTGCATTTCCAGGGTCCTACTGATGCACTGGGTTCTACTGGGCTGAACCGTGCCACAGTGATTGGCACTGATCCCTTACAGTGCCAGGGACCCAGTTTCAATTCCGGCCTTGGGTCGCTGTCTGTATGGAGTTTGCACTTTTTTCCAGTGTCTGCGTTGGCTTCCTCCAGGTGCTCTGGTTTCCTCCCACAGTTCAAAGATATGCGGGTTAGGCTGAATGGCCATGCTAAAATTGACCCTAGTGTCAGGGAGATGAGCAGGGCAAACGTGTGGGGCTACAGAAATAGGACTTGGGTGGGATTATGGATGGTACAGATTCAATGGGCCAAATGGCCTCCTCCTGCACTGTAGGGATTCTATAATTCTATGATCTGTGAATTGGGGTTAGCTTTTGCTTTGAGCCCCAGTGATGGGATTGACCATCAGTGACAAAATTCAACCCATTGTGTTGTGTAAAATTTGTCCCTGGCATACTGTCTAATCGAATAAAAAAAAAACCCGCTACCCCAAAAAGACAGTTCATTGAATAGATGAGTTTTGCTAGATCAGATGTTTATAGTATGCCAGCATTTGGTTCTAGATAGGATGACACTAAAGCTCAAGCTATCGGTTTAGTAAATGTCCTAATTATCACAAGTCTTGAGTCTTTTTTCCCAATTAGATTCCATATTACGCCACTACTCTTTTAAGCAAAGCACATTTAAAATAGAGATGAGCCTCTAACTATTGGGCTAAATATTTTTCCAGCGTGATTTAAAATTAGAATGACAATTGCACCAGCAACAGGCAGTGGCAGGCAGTGGGTGCAATTGAAATTCTAAAATCAACATTCCACCTGAGTGTGGCAAGGTCTTCACGGGTGCTGCAGCATCTCATCTCAGTGCTGATATTGGCTCCACAGTAATCAAATCACCAATTAAAATAAAGAAAGAAGGAGATTTTTCTTCCATACATATTATCAGCAGAAGGCTAATTATTTTAAAGGAACACCAGCAAAAATGACAATTAGAGACAAAGTAATCTGGACTCAAGACTAACTGCTGCTTGGGTAATGATGGGTTTCAACACAATTGTGAGTCCATAAAGACTAAAGGTAATGCTGTTAATGCTGTGTGGCTTTCTCTGACTTAGCTGCTTTTTCCTGAGTTGTAGCTTTTAAGGCTTCTGTTTTTTTTTATTTTTGGTACATTCATCTGTCAGTTCTTTCTATGCTGCCCGGTGCACAGCTGTTAGCTTACTGAGACAGGCCTGTTTGCTTGTGGCACGCAGGGAACAAGAGATCCAGTGTTTTTGACTGGCGCTACTTTCCCACCGGGCTATCCCATTTATGAGGAAACACGGGTGAAGTTAACGGTCTACGATGTCAAGGAGAAATCCCAAGAAACCGTGAGTATTTAACTCCTTCAGTGAAATATGTCTTCTTGACGTTAAAAATTGTAGAACTGAAAAATTTCAAACCTTTTTTAAAGTATCCAAGCAGATCATTCATATATGTTTACTCAGCTGGCTGTTTGTGCCACTACATTGAGTTAAATAGATTATTAATATGTCTGGCACAGCCGGAGAGGCAGTCCATGTTTAGCTTCAGTTATGTTCCATTGCATTTAATGCTGTGCAGCTGTCTTGTCAAGCTGTAATAATTGAATCTCACAAACAAATGGAAAACACTGATGTTCTCCATTCAGGAGAAAGACATTGCATCAGTATGAAAATTTTACTGCAGATTTATCTACACCTTGCTCTTCATTCCAAAATTTTTTCATGGACTCTTAAGAACCATTTCAGTTAAGGAGACTGCTTCACTTTCGCTTTCACATTGTCAACAAAAATATTGTGCGCTTGTGCTGTCATTTTATTAACTGCTTGTTGGAAAGTCTTATAATATTTTTGTGCCAACTTAAATATGAATACAGTAATGGAAAGTTTCCCTCTGATTCATTTTCTTTGCATTCAAGTGCAAGAATTGTGTACCTGATTTAGATGGTAAAATTGTGAATATAATCCGTAGATAGGAAGGTGTGAGAGGGGAATTAGGAAATTATAGACTTGTTAGTCTGGCATCTGTTGGGGGTGTGTTATTGGAATGTATCATTGAGGACGGAATGACTGAACACAGATTTGAGCTAATTAGTGAGAGAGCCAACAGAGGTAAGGGTAAGTTATGTCTGACAAACCAGTTTGTGCTTTTTGAGGAAGTGACTGAAATAAGAGGCAGGGGAGTGTCCTTGGAAGTTGCTTACATGGGCGTTAGGTAAAAATTACACTTAAGAAGCTGTTAGATGATATTGACCTGTTTTGGCAAGAGAAGAGAGAGGGGAGAGATAATGTACATGTAATTGAATTGGAAGGAATTGAGTAGTGATGTCCTCCTAGGACCTACGATGCAGCCTCAACTATTCAGTATAGTTGTTAATAACTTAGATAACCCAATATAAAGCCATGCTTGCAGATGACACAAAGTTTAATGGCATGGTAACTAGTGAGCACAATGACTTTGGATCAAAATATTCAAATAGTGAAAAGCCAGGAAGGCATATGCACATCATCGTACCAAGAAAATCAAAAAGCCTAATGAAAGGTTAGGCTTTATATTGTGCCCCTTTAGTTATGATGTTTTTCTGCAGTCACTTAAAGTCCAAGTGAGACCACAGTGCTGGCTCACTTCACCTCAAAAAGAATAAATTGGGATTTGAAAGAGTGCAGTACAATTTATCAATGTTACCAGTGCTCCAAGGGTCTGATGAAGAAGAAAAGTTTCTTTATGAAACTTGTGTTTCCTGAAATAGAGAAGATTGGGGATGATTTAAGTGAAATTTTTTTTAGGATTTTCAAAAGATTGATGGAGAGAAACGTTTTCTGATATTGCGGAGTGTAAAATAATGAAACAGGCAGTACAGTGGCGAAATTAGGAAATGGTTCCTTCCACAAAGTGTGATGCAAGTTTAGAATGCTTTTCATCAAAAAGTGGTGGATGTTGGCCAGAATTCTCTGCCCCCATCCTCAGCTGGGATTCTCCAGTCCTGCTACAGCAGACAGAGACTTGGCCGAGTGCCAATTCTCCATTTTCACTGGCAATGGTGGTGGAGCAAGGACCACTGGAGATTTCCAACCATTTAGCTCAATTAGTAATTTTAAACCTGAAATTATCAGATAGATATGGAAGGATGTGGAGCATGGCAGGTGGATGGAGTTAAGATGCAGGTAAGTCATGATATTATTGAATGACAAAGGGCTAAATGGGCTATTCCTCTTCCTATGTTCCTATGTAATCCATCTCATACAGTTGTGATGCCTTACACATAATGATATAGACTGTCCATGCCCACCTGGAGCCACGCAATCTCCTTGGAGAAGCAACAAAAAATAAAGAGCCCAGGTCAATTTGAGGCAAATTGGAAAATTCCACTCTGATCACATTGGGCGATTAAAGAGAGTATGTCTATTTTAAGTTGTATTAGAAAGTAGTGCGTAAAATACCACATTGACTTAGACTAATCCTTTAATTATTTAATAAACTTGATCACATCCCCTTGAGGCTACACTCATCTAAAATATGCTAAACTTGCTTTTTTTTTATTCATTCATGGGACATGGGCATCACTGGCTGATCAGCATTTATTGCCCATCCCTAGTCATCCTTGAGCTGAATGGCATGCTGGGCCATTTCAGAGGGCAACTGAGAGTCAACCAAATTGCTGTGGGTCTGGAGTCACATGTAGGCCAGACCAGGTAAGGACAGCAGATTTCTTTCTCTAAAGGGCATAAATGAACCTGATGGACAATGGTTTCATGGTCATCAGTAGATTCTAAATTCTGTTTACTATCGACTACAAATTCCACCATCTGCTGTGGTGGGATTTGAACCTGGGTCCACAGAATATTAGCTGAATTTCTGGATTAATAGCTAGTGATAACACCACTAGGCCATCACCTCCTTTGATGGCCCTGCTCAGGACTCCTCCCAGAACTGCAATATCTACAATCATATGAGGAAAGCAAAACTGGACAGTATTCAATATGAATTCTAACCCAGGTCATGTAAAATGACAAAATGACAAATTTTGTTTTCTAATTAATTAGTGTATGGATACGATCTACTATCCTGCTGACTTTGGATATAACCCATGTCATTGGTCATGTACATTTATGGACATTTCATGCCCAAACTCTTTCTTTTTATTTTCTAAATGCCAGTTAAATAGAGACAATGTCACCAGGGACATTCAATGTGGCTGCAGGATAATGAAAAAGAAACGGATGGAATCGTGTGAAATATGATAATGAGCTGCAAGGAATTAAGAATTAACTGAAGACCCATGAGCAGAAAGTGGCAGTCAATGGATTTTGTTCTGCTTATGTAGACCAGTTATTAGTGGTGGCCCACAGGAATTACGTTAGGAACTTTGCATTTTATTATCTTCAAAAAGTACGTAGATGTGGGTGTTGGGGAAATTATCCATTTATTTAATACAAAGTGAGTATTAGGATACAGGAGATGTTAAATTGCCAGAAGAAGATTTTGATGTATTGAGCGAACAGGCCTGTGTTTGTTTAACTTAGAAAAGTGGATTTTACTGGGAACAATATCCCCAAAGATGTGGAGATGCTGGCGTTGGACTGGGGTAAGCACAGTAAGAAGTCTCACGACACCAGGTTAAAGGCCAACAGGTTTATTAGGTAGCACAAGCTTTCGAAGTGTCACTCCTTCTTCAGGTGAGTGAAGAAGGAGTCACACTCCGAAAGCTTGTGTGACCAAATAAACCTGTTGGATTGTAACCTGATGTTGTGAGAATTCTTACTGTGCTTGCAACAATGTCAAAGCCACTGGTGAGCATAAACGATCTGACACCAGGTTTATTTGGTAGCACAAGCTTTTGGAGTGTGACTCCTTCTTCACTCACCTGAAGAAGGAGTGACACTTCGAAAGCTTGTGCTACCAAATAAACCTGTTGGCCTTTAACCCGGTGTTGTGAGACTTCTTACTGTGCTTACCCCAGTCCAATGCCTGCGTCTCCACATTTTGGGGATATTGTTCCCAGTAAAGTCCATGTTTCTAAGTTAACCAAACACAGGCCTGTTTGCTTAATACATCAAAATCTTCTTCTGGCAATTTAGCATCTTCTGTATCTTAATAGAGACTTCATATTAAATAAATGGATCATTTCCCCAACACCCACATCTACGTACTTTTTGAAGATAATAAAGTGCAAAGTTCCTAATGTAATTCCTGTGGGCCACCACTAATAACTGGTCTACACAAGCGGAACAAAATCCATTGACTGCCACTTTCTGCTCGTGGGTCTTCAGTTAATTCTTAATTCATTGCAGCTCATTATCATATTTCACACAATTCCATCTGTTTCTTTTTCATTATCCTGCAGCCACATTGAATGCCCCTGGTGACATTGTCTCTATTTAATTGGCCATATAGAAAGCAAAAGGAAAGAGTTTGAGCGTGATTCTCCCTGCCCGCCGCACTGCTTATGTAGCGCAGCAGGCCGGGAGACTCCAGTAGAGGCCATTTAGCAGGCTCCCCGCTGAGTGCCATGGCCTCTGCGTGTCTCTGATTTCTGGCACGGAGCTGTATAAATTATGCCCATGTTCATTTAAATCATATTTAAATATCATTAGCAGGCCAGGACTGAGGTCTCCGTGCCCCCTAGTTCCCCCCCACCAGGAGTGGTTCATTCCAGTGGAGTTTATTATAGTTCCCCACTTGCGGGGAGTTTGTGGCCCGACCCCACTGGAGTGAAAGGGTGAGAGGGCGATCAAGGCGCCCCCAGAAGGTTGGATGCCATGGAGGGGTGCCCCCTGGGCATTTTCACCTTGTGCCAGCCTGGGCCCCTTGGCACAGTAAGAAGTCTCACAACACCAGGTTAAAGGTTTATTTGGTAGCAAAAGCCACTAGCTTTTGGAGTGCTGCTCCTTTGTCAGGCACTGGCCAAGGGGCAAAGTGGCAATGCCTGGGGGCTTGTTGGTACTGCCCACTGGATATTGGGCAGCATCCAGGGGTGGGTCCTAATGGGAGCCAAGCCTAATGGGGGGCAGGGTCTCCTGGGGGCAATTGGTGGGGCAAGGGGAGGGTCGGCCAGCCGGTGGTGGGGGGGAGGATTGGGAGTCAGGGCTGCAGGGTTTGGGGGAGGGAGAGGGGAGATCTAGGTAGGTCGGGCGCAGGAGTTGCGGGGGGGGGTGGTGGTGGTCGAGGCTGTCCTGGACATGTTCGGGAGGTCAGCAATTGGGCCACGGGGGTTAGGGTCAGTAAGCTAGCAATGCGGGGTTGTGGTGCTGGCCAGTGATCAGGATGACGGCAGTGCGGGGGGGGCTATGGTGCATGCACCGATCTCAGCGCTGACAGATTGGCGCATGCGCTGTAGCCCGCTCAGCATCAAGCTGTCAGCCTCTCTAGTGGGAATAGGCCCCACCAACTGATTTTTAATGTGATTTATGATCATGCACTCTGCAGTGCACAGAGTGTGGGAGATTCATTTTGAAACTCCCATTCAAAAAATCAGTGGAATTTACTCCAGTTTTTTCACAAATTCGATCTTAAAAGTTTTTGGGAGAATCACACCTCCCCACCCCGGACACCATTCATGACTTCAAGCTGTCTCACGAAGGTTTTTACTGTCCCTGAAATATAGGACATTTATTACAATATCTTCAAGTACCTTTACCTAATACTGAAGTCAAGCTAAAGGACCAGGCTCTATTTTATCACACTTCTTAAAAATTGCAACTTCTTCACATCCTTCCAATCTGAAGTCCCAGAATCTAGCTATCTTATAGAGAAATGGACAATGGCGCATAGAGCAACAGTACTATTACTTTAAAAACCCTTGCATGGTTAACAGCTGGGCTAGCAGCCCAATCTATTTTAAAATTCCTTAATCTTTTCAAGAAGGTATCCTCATTAATTTCAATATTGACAGTTTCACTGTTAGTGGCATATCTTATTGCTATTAATTGAATGTTGTCATCGAATGATATAAAAGATTCATTTAATATCTCTGCCATGCCCTGCAAGACCCTACCATCTGTCCTACAGAATCTTTCAGTAGATTAAAAAAACTTGCCCAATTATTACCACAGTTGTCCACCATCATCTTTTCCATGAATTGTTTAGCTGATCCAAAAGCTTTCTTTAACTGTGACGAGCATTGTTGTTACTTTCCTTGGCTTTATCCACTTTTAATTGATGAAAAACCTTTTGTTTCAGTCTCATTTGTTGCTTGTCAGTACAGAATTTGAACGTTGCCGAATAGAGAAACGTTGCCGAAGCTTTTCATCTTGAATGTATGTCACTTCCAGCAAGTGTAAATGAGCCATGTTACCAGCTGGACTGAGTGTCTTAAATTGGTTGTTAATGTAGCTATTAGCACACTCAGGATTGTTCAGCATGTGCTGCCTGATGTGGAATCAAATCCAACCGTGGATGTTTTGTTTTGGGTTTTTCAGGTGCGGGCAGTTTGAGTATGGCTCATTTATGCTGACTAGAAATGATACACATTCATGTCTGGGCATCTGTTCTCTGCAACTTAAAGGACATGGTCAAACCTTGCACCATTTTTCAATTAAAAGGGATCATGGGGAGCCTATAATTCCCATTGCTTTCTCTGGGACTAAGCCACAGCTGAACAGTGCCGACTTGCCAACCTTTTGAATGGATCCAAGATAAAAGCAAAATACTGCAGATGCTGGAATCTGAAACAAAAACAGGAGATGCTGAAAAATCTCAGCAGGTCTGATTGCATCTGTGTGGAGAGAATAGAGCCAACATTTCACATCTAGATGCTGTCAAACCTGCTGAGATTTTCCAGCATTTCTGTTCTTGTTTTGAATGGATCTACCTTGATCTTTCTCTATACCCTAGTTATGACTATAACACTACATCCTACATTCTCCCCTTTCCTTCTCTATGAACGGTATGCTTTGTCTGTATAGCACACATGAAACTATATTTTTCACTGTATACTAATTCATGTGACAATAATAAATCAAATCAAATCAGTAACCTTTTCTCCTGTACTATAACTTGTGAATGTTTGAAATTTGTGTTTATCCTGATGAATGCAAGATAAAAAACTCTCTTTTTTCAACAATATTCAAGTCGTATTTTAATTTGTAAATGACCAGCTCACTCATTTTTTTTCTCCAATGACCAACTACCTCCTTAAACCAGTCTCCATGCCCCCTTCACCCTTGCCTCCAACGGCAAATGAGAGGGACTCATGGAGATCTTTCCAGCTAAGATTGCTTCGAACACATCCGGTCCTTCCTCTTGTCTATGAACCCAAATTCCCTCCAATACAATAAAGTTATGATGGGATTAGTAAGACTGGACAGGAAGACCTGATTCACTTTGGTTGAGGGGTAATTTACCAGGGGCCATAGATTTAGGGTCAGAGGTGAGAGCTTTGGAGGGAATTCAGGGGGAAATATTTTCACCCAAATGAGAATCTGAAACTCACTGTCTGGAATGCTACTAAGAGGTAGGAACCTTCATTGTGTTTAAAAAGTATGTGGATATTCACTTGAAATGCCATAAGCTACAGAGCTATGGGACCAAGAGCTGGAAAGTGGGATTAAGCTGAATGACTACTTGTTGGCTGGCATGATATGATGAGCTCCATGCTCCAGGTTTCTACAATGACCTTAAATTACTTTGAGGAAGCATTGAGAAGATTGAAGCAACTGTTTTTGGTCCCCACCACAAATTCCCTTCCTTAGCCATGCAATATCCCTCTCCATTGTCAATGCCTCAGACTGAAACAGCCAGTTAGGACTATAAGACCGTAAGACCTAAGAACAGAAGTAGGCTTTTCAATCCGTTGTGTCTACTCCACAATTCAACAAGATCATGATTGATTTGATATGATAATCCTCAACTTCACTTTCGCACCTTATTCTCGTAACCCTTAATTCCCTCACTGATTGAGCAGAATGGTGGCGCAGCAGTTAGCACTGCTGCCTCCCCGCGCCATGGATCTGGGTTCAGTTCCAGCCTTGGGTGACTGCCTGCATGGAGTTTGTGCGTTTTCTCCATGTCTGCATGGATTTCCTCCAATGCTCTTGTTTCCTCCCACAGTCCAAAGATGGGCAGATTATGTTGATTGGCCAAGGTAAATTGCCCCTTAGTGTCCAAAGATGTGTGGGTTAGGAGGATTAACAGGATAAATGTGTTACAGGGATAGGGCCTGGGTACGATGCTGCCAGATGGTTGGTGCTTGATGGGTTGAATGGCCTCCTTCTACACTGTAGGGATTCTAAGATTCTATTAATCTGCGATTAAAAATCCCTCTATCTCAGCCTTGGATATATTTATTCATCCAGCCTCTACAGCGCTCCTCGTAAAGAATTCCACAGATTCATTACCTTCCAAGAGAAGAAACTCCCCCTCATCTCTGTCTTAAATGGGCAACCCCTTACTCTGAGATTATGCCCTCTGGTCCTCAATTCTCCCTTGAATGCCTTTTGAATACTGGCTACTGCTGTCACTAGGCAGATTTCTACGTGTTGCTGGACAGATTATATCTTATCAGGCATTGTTAAATTTCTGTTGCTGTTGTAACTAGGCAGAACCATGACAGTGTCATCTTTATCACTTACCTTCTCACCTATTTTTGTGTCATCTGCAAACATGGCAATAGTACATTCACTTCCTTTGTCCAAGTTATTAATATACATTGTAAACAATTGTGACTCTGGCACCGATGCCTGTGGCACTCCATTAGTTACAGGTTGCCATCCTTAAATACCTCTCGTAATCTAACTCTCTACATTCTATCAGTTAGCTAATCTTCTATCCATGCTATACCCTGAACTAACCTTCTGGCCTTCTACAATATCCATCTCCAAGGCAACCTACGTCTAACTCTGATATCACCTAATCTTCCTCTTGTCTCAACCTAGTTGCTACTGAAACTCACGTTTAGGCTTTTATCTATAGACCCAATCTATAGAGGGCCAGAGGGCATAATCTCAGAGTAAGGGGTTGCCCATTTAAGACAGAGATGAGGAGGAGTTTCTTCTCTTGGAAGGTAATGAATCTGTGGAATTCTTTACGAGGAGAGCTGTAGAGGCTGGATGAATAAATATATCCAAGGCTGAGATAGAGAGATTTTTAATCGCAGAATAATAGAATCTTAGAATCCCGTCAGTGTAGAAGGAGGCCATTCAACCCATCAAGCACCAACTATCTGGCAGCATCGTACCCAGGCCCTATCCCTGTAATTCAACGTTCATCTAGCTGGTCTCCCATCCCCATGACCTTTAGGCCATATCTGCTTCCTTTATCCTAATTGGCATTAAGTACCATTCATTCATCATCGCATGCTCATTGATCTACATGGACACCTGGTCTGGACATGCCCAATTTAAAAAATTCTCATCCTTGGGCTTAATTTTCCAAAAAAAAAATCAGCGTATCAGGTTCAGACTGAAAACTGACATGTTTCTCTCTGGGAAACACAGCTGGGTATTCTCAACAGATTATCCTGACATTCTGTCAAAAAAAAATCAGGGGGTGTAGTTTACATCTTCACTCTGATAGGGTGAGGCCTGATTAAAAAAAGGGGTTCCTGGCTTATGAAAATAATTGACTCATTCCCACCCCTCCATGGCCATGAAGTATTCTCTACCCCACCCCCCCTTCCCCCGCTCCCCACAATCTTCGAGTGATCCCCCCACAATGGAAGTGTCAGGGGACATGTCTCCATCCTCCTCCCCGTGCTGTCCTTAGCGCGTGCAACTCTTCACCCTCCCTCCACCAGCTATGGAGGAAGGTGATATCCCTGACAGTCCCCACCTCGGTGTCCCCAGCACTACCGGGGATACTGCAAAAATGCTGGGGCAGTGCCCAGCCTTTGCTCTCAACCGCTGTGCCTCCAGGCACCTCAGCATCCCTGGCGTGGTCCTCTTGACTGGTTTTCATTTCCGCGTTTGGACCTAATTTCGTTGCCATACATTTTGCCTGAATCAGGGAAATGATTAAAAACAGTGGAGCTACAATTTCCTCTGAAGTCATTGTGTCTCCAAAAAGGATGGAGTCAGTGGCATTTTGAAACATGTGAGAAGGATACTTGCAAGTATTTTCCCATCTATCAAAAACAATAAAACTCATCATTAATTGCTGGAGTCGCTCTTCTGTCTCTTTTGCATAGTGGTGTTAATAATGATTGCATTCTTGTGGAGCATTGTCATCTCTCCTTTTGTAGGTTTTGCTGAACTTGTAGATCCCTTCAATTTCTGGACGTTTGCTTCATTAACTTGATGTCTTCACTATTCCCTGCAATTATGGGAATCAATTTCATATTGCTGTAATGGTGATTCTGTCAAGGATCTCATACATATTGATGGTAGCCTAATCAATAGTTAATCTAAATACTCTGACATCTCTGCTTCATTTCAATTTTGTCCATGAACAAAGGCAACATTCTTGTATAGTTCTGGCAGGTGACTACCTTCTTTAATGTGTCGAGAATGTTTTGCGTAATATTGGATTTTATTAACTTTTTATGCCATCAATGATCTTTGATTTTCTGCAATTTAGCATGACTGGGAGAGCTAACATTTTGGGGGATAATTTATTTGTAGCAGAATTGGAATCCGTGAATAGGCTGATTGTGTCAGCAATGCCTTTAAACATTAATATGCAGTGCTATCCACTTGCTCTTGGCATCATTTGAAGGTGCTATACTTGACAAAAGCCCTGCAGAGATAGGACAGCAAAGCTTCTACTTGATATTTAGGTCATTCAGTTGCTTTACATCTTCGCGCCTGATACACTTTGAAACAGTTTTACAACAACATAATTGGATTGCCAGAAGTATCTTGGAACACATTTGGTATGGGAATTGGTCCAGCATTCTTCCACATCAATAATGATGACATAGTGCTCCTGTTTCAGTGGTAATCTCAGACATTCATTGATGCCTTTCAGGACACTGTCTAACTTCACAATAATGCCACTGAGAATTGCAAATACTACACATGCAGCACATGACGCCTCTGTTGCTCAGTTGCACTGGAATAAAATATGGCCAACCATGTCTTTTACTAATTCTTGCTCCCCAGTCCATATTCATTGCAGCAATCTTGATTGTTACAATGAACTACTGGCTCCCATGCATCTCGTGCAGTTCATGGAAGGAGGACATTTGGCCCATCGATTGTCTGTCAGGATGAGTTCAGATATTTTGTGCCACCATTGTTAGTTCATGTTTTGATCTGTATACAGAGAGGCCTCTCAGGTATGGTTTACAAGCCTCAATTTTTTTGGCCATCCCTTCCAGCCCTCTCCTTCCAGGGTGCTCAACATGAACATCAAATAGTGTTGCTGTTATCCAAGTTGTTACCAATCGATGCTGCAGCCTGAAATTTCCATCACTGAGTGGCCAATGTCCTAGGCTACCTATGTGCGGATGTACTGCTCTCATGCCTGCCCCTTCAGTATTCTGTTATTGTCTGTAAAGCTCATCTTCTCCAGCAATGTGAAAACCTGCATTGAATTGGATTTGCATAAAAAGTAATTTCTACTCAGCCACTTTCACATCTCATCCTTTAATTCAGCAAGTCAAGGCAAGATGGCTAGCAAACTTTAGAGGGAAAGCATGGAAACAGAAAAATAAAATGTTGACCTGTTAACATCATTTTAATTTTGATTTGATTTGATTTATTATTGTCACATGTATTAGTATACAGTGAAAAGTATTGTTTCTTGCGCGCTGTACAGACAAAGCATACTGTTCACAGAGGAGGAAAGGAGAGGGTGCAGAATGTAGTGTTACAGTCATAGCTAGGATGTAGAGAAAGATCAATTTCACATAAGGTAGGCCCATTCAAAAATCTGATGGTGGCAGGGGGAGAATCTTGAATTGGTTGATGCATGACATCATACTTTTGTATCTTTTTCCTGACGGAACAAGGTGGAAGAGAATATGTCCGGAGTGATTTTTTATGCTGGCAGTGGGAAGTGTAGACAGTGTCAATGGATAGGGGTCTGGTTTGCAAGATGGACTGGGTTTCATTCACAACCCTTTGTAGTTTCTTGCGGTCTTGGTCCGAGCAGGAGCCGTACCAAGCTGTGATATATCCAGAAAGGATGTTTTTTATGGTATATCTCTAAAAGTTGGTGAGAGTCATAGCGGATATGCTGAATTTCCTAGCTCCCTGAGAAAGTAGAGGTGTTGGTGGGATTTCCTAACTATAAGAAGTCTCACAACACCAGGTTGAAGTCCAAAAGGTTTATTTGGAATCACGAGCTTTTGGAACACTGCTACTTCCTCAGGTGAGATGGTGACTCATCTGAGGAAGGAGCAGTGCTCCAAAAGCTTGTGATTCTAAATAAACCTGTTGTTCTTCAACCTAGTGTTGTGAGACTTCTTCCTGTGCCCGGCCCAGTCCAGTGCCAGCATCTCCACATCATTTCTTAACTATAGGGTCTGTTTTGCTCCTGTCATTATTTTCATTGTCTCATTGTGCCATCATTGTTCTTTCTTTACCACGTAACATCCCAGTGGATGTCACACACACCATCTAATTTAAGTCTATTACCTTATATAAGTAGCCACTGTAAAATTCATGTAAATGACTTGGGATATGTAACATTTAGCTTCTGTCTCCTCAAAATAAATCACCTTGTTTTTGCATAGTGACCTTCCATGATGACTTCTCTGGGATTACTTTTTTTTAACATTCAAGTACCTTAATTGATTTTCTTTTAAGAAATTTGACGCCAGATGGTAACAAAGATACCTTCACTCTAATAAGCCATTTGAGCAGACAGGGCCGATGGCAGGTAGTGGAAAACTAATGTTTGGAATGAAAATACTTTCCTTCAAATGTTTTCAAGAAGCCTGCCAAAGTTGGCAAGTTTATTTCGCCTGAATATAAGATTCAGTTGTCCAGTTGGCTGAGCTTTTCAATAGAGCTTTAGCTGTTGTCGTTAATGAAATCTTTGAGCAAAATCCTTTTATAAAGTTTAAAGTTTGCTTATTAGTGTCACAAGTAGGCTTACATTAACACTGCAATGAAATGACTGTGAAAATGACTGTGTTCGGGTACACTGAGGGAGAATTTAGCATGGCCAATGCAAATAACCAGCATGCCTTTCAGACAGTGGGAGGAAACCAGAACAGCCAGAGGAAACCCACGCAGACACAGGAGGATATGCAGACATTGCACAGGTGGTAACCCAAGCTAGGAATCGAACCTGCTCTGCGGCAGAAATGATTACCCCAATGCTGCCCATAAAGGCAAGGGTATGGATTTTGACAACTGCCTAGTTAAAATTTGCACTACAGGCAAAGAGAATTTACAGGAGAAGAGCTATTGAGAATTTAGTTATGTGATATTTTCAGGTGGAGTTTTTACAGAAGCTGTTTAGGCAAATATATTAATCACCAGACTAGCAGCAGCAACAACCAACAATTATGTTGTGCTTTGCATGTTAGAAAGTTGGCCTGGGGTACTTTACAGATAATGAAATGAAAGGGCCGCAAGTGTGGGAAAGAAAAGGAATAGGTAGAATAGAATTGAGGGGTGACCATGAGAACTGTTGGCATGAAAAGTCCTCAAAAAGATTTGAAAGCTTGAAGGGAAGAAGTAAGCCAAGAAATTTTGAGGGAGGAAATCCCAGAAGATGGAAGCCCAAGAGAAGGATAAGTATCTTGACAATGACTTGTAGGAAGCGGGGAGTCATTGGTAGAGCGTGAGGATCAGGTTAATGGCTTTTTTGCAGGGAAGGATGCTGATGATGGTATTTTGAGTGAGTGGCAGTTTGCGCCATTGTGGAAGGTTAAAGCACAGAAGCATAGAGTATTAAAATGTCAAACCTTCTAGTAATAACGGCATAAGAACATAAGAAATAGGAGCAGGAGTAGGCCATCTAGCCCTTCAAGCCCGCCCCGCCATTCAATAAGATCATGGCTGATCTGAAGTGGATCAGTTACACTTTCCTGCTTTCTCCCCATAACCCTTAATTCCCTTGTCTGTCAAAAACCTATCTACCTGTGACTTAAATATATTTTGGTAGCCTCCACCACTTCAACAGGCAGAGAATTCCAGAGATTCATCACCCTTTGAGTGAAGAAGTTCCTCCTCAACTCCGTTCTAAATTGCCCGTCCTTATCTTGAGAACATAAGAACATAAGAAATAGGAGCAGGAGTAGGCCATCTAGCCCTTCGAGCCTGCCCCGCCATTCAATAAGATCATGGCTGATCTGTCGTGGCTCAGTTCCACATTCCCGCCCTCTCCCCATAACCCTTAATCCCCTTGCCTATCAAAAACCTATCAACCCGCGTCTTAAAAATATTGAGCGAGGCAGCCTCCACCACTTCAACGGGCAGAGAATTCCAGAGATTCACCACCCTTTGAGTGAAGAAGTTCCTCCTCAACTCCGTTCTAAACTGCCCCCCCTTTAACCTGAGGCTGTGCCCTCTAGTCCTACTGTCCTTTCTGAGCGGGAAGAGCCTCTCCACCTCTATCCTATCCATCCCATTCAACATCTTATACGTCTCAATGAGATCTCCCCTCATTCTTCTAAACTCTAACGAGTACAAGCCTAGTTTATTCAGCCTCTCCTCATAGTTCAACCCCCTCAACTCCGGAATCAGCCTAGTAAACCTCCTCTGCACTCCCTCCAAGGCCAAAATATCCTTGCGTAAGTGCGGCGACCAAAACCAAGGCTGTGCCCTCTAGTCCTGCTGTCCTTTTTGGGTGGGAAGAATCTCTCTACCTCTACCCAATCCATCCCTTTCATTGTCTTATACGTCTCTATAAGATCCCCCCTCATCCTTCTAAACTCCAACGAGTACACACCCAGTCTATTTAGTCTCTCTTCATAGGCTAACCCCCTCATCTCCGGTATCAGCCTGGTGAACCTTCTCTGTACTCCCTCCAAGGCCAATATATCCTTCCGCAAGTGCGGTGACCAAAACTGCACACAGTACTCCAGTTGCGGCCTCACCAGTACCCTGTACAGTTGCAGCAAGACCTCCCTGCTTTTATATTCTATCCCCCTCTCTATAAAGGCCAGCATCCCATTCACCTTCTTGATCACCTGGCATTGTTGAAGGAGTCCGATTAGAGAGGGTCAAAGTCACAATCGTGGTTTTGTTGATGGAAAAATGTAGAGAAGAAGTCTCATCTCTGAGTCAAGTAGGAGTTCATCATTTCACTAACTGGTGAGTGAAATACTTACTGTTATGTTATCAAACCAATGGCCTTCTGATTCTGATGTAATTTTGTGGAATATTGATAATATAACAGCCAGGGATAGTCATGGTGATTTCAGTTGTACTTTTTTAAATTCATTCATGAGAATGAAATGGGATGGGCAATAAATGCTAGCCAGCATTTATTGCCCATCCCGAGTTGCCCCCAGGGCAGTTGAGAGTCAACCACATTGCTGTCTGGTGTCACATCTAGGCCAGACCATGTAAGAATGGCAGATTTCCTTCCCCTAAAGGACATTAGTGAACCAGATTGGTTTTTTCCGACAATGGTTTCGTGGTCATCAGCCAGATTCTTAATTTCCAGATCTTTTTTATTGAACTCAAATTCCACCATCTGCTGTGGCGAGATTCGAACCCAGGTCCAAAGAGCATAAGCTGAGTTTCTGGATCAAGAATCAAGCGATAATACCAGTAGGCCATTGCCTCCCCTGTACATCATTAAAAGCATCTTGATTCTAAAATGATTTAATTGGCCAAATTAACATGCTAAAACATTTGCTTTCTATTTGCCCAAAGTAAGAAGCAAAAATATTGTGCTTGTGTCATTTGTTGTGGTGAGCTCAAGATGGAATGCAGAGCCATGGAATTAGTGAGCAGGGCACCCTAACTTAGTGCACTGTTGGGTCCCAACTAATAATTGAACATATGTTACAAATATATGAAAATAAAATTCTGAAAAAGATGCTGATTGGACCATCAAATCCATCTAATATTAACCCCCAAAGGTGATTAAACAAATTCCAGGAGAGCATGATGATTAGAAGACACATATAGAATCATAGAATGGTTACAACAAAGAGGAGAACATTTGGCTTATTGTGTCCGTGCCGACTTTCTGCAAGAGCAACTCAACCAGTCCCACTTTCCTGCCTTTTCCCTGTATCCTGCAAACATTTTAATCTTTAGACAATTGTCCAATTTCCTTTTGAAGGCAAGGATTGAATCTGCCTCCACCACATTCCCCACTACATTATTCCAAATCCTAGCCACTTACTGCTTTAAAAAAATTTTATATCACTAAGGCTTCTTTTGCCCATCACATTAAATCAGTGACCTTTGATTCTCGATCCTTACACTAATGAGAACAGTTTCTCTCTATCAACTTTGTACAGATCAAAATGCCTGTATAGAATCTATAAGTTCATGGTTTTATACTCAATCTGGCAATGTGCAATGAGACAGGGTTAATTTCTAACTTCTTGGTGAAGGCACCCCAAAATAACAGTGACCATAATATAATTGAATTCCTCATTCAGTTTGAGGGAGAGAGGACTAGATCTAAGACAAGTGTTGTAAATTTAAATAAGGGCAATTATGAGGGTATGAAGACAGAGCTGGCTAAAGTGAACTGGGAAATTAGTTTAAGGGATAGGTCTATAGGGACACAGTAGCAGACATTTAAGGTAATATTTCAGAACACTCAGAAAATATTACATTCCATGAGAAAGAAAGACTGTAAGGGAAGGATACTCCATCTGTGGCTAAATGAAGATGAAGATTGTATCAAATTGATAGAAAAAATGTATAATTCTGCAAAGATGAGTGGCAGGTCAGAAGATTGGACAGAGAATAAAGAACAGCAAAGAATAAGTAAATGGTTAATTAGGAGGGAAAAATTAGAGTTTGAGTAAGAAAGAAGCTGGAAACATAAAAAAAAAGAGAATTTCTACAGGCATTTAAAAAGGAAAAAGAGAAAGTAAAGAGAGAGTTGGTCATGGGGGGTTAATAATAGAAAATAATGAAATGGCAGATGATCAGTATAAGCATTTTTTTTGTCCGTCTTCACTGGATACAAATAATGTCCCAGAAATAATTGTGAATTGGGAGGTAAAAGGAAGGGAGAGAGTTAACACAGTTGCAATCACCAGGGAAAGGGTGCTGAATAAATTATTAGAACTAAAAGCTTACATCATCCCAGAGTTTTAAATGAAGTGACTTCTGGAATAGTAAATGCATTTGTTTAGATTTGGCAAAATCCCTAGATTCAGGGACAGTCTCATCGGATTGGAATATAGCAAAAGGGACTCCTTCATTCAAGAAAAGCCAGAAACAGAAAGCAGGAAATAACAGGCCAGTTAGCTTAACATCTGACAAAGGGAAGTTGCTGAAACCTATTATTAAGAGATTATAACTAAGCACTTAGAAAATTTCAATGCAATCAAGCAGAGTCAACGGGTGCTATCTTACCAACTGTTCATGCCACAATCCCACTGGAGCGAGGTCAGACAATTTGGCACCCAGCCAAACCTCCGTTCACTGCAGTGGGATGACAAAATCCTGCTGGCGTGAATGACCAAAACATTTCAGCCAATAGATTAACTAATGATTGACAAATTTATTGGAGTTCTTCGAGGAAATAACAAGCGAGTGGATAAAGAAGAATCTGTGAAAGTGCTGTACTTAATTTTCCAGAAGGTACTTGACAAGATGCCACATCAAAAGTTACGATGCAAAATCAGAGTTCATGGTATAGAGAGCAATGTATAAACAAGGATCGAGGGTTGGTTAGCTAACTGGAAGCAGAGAATAGAGATAAATGGGTCATTTTCTAGTTGGCAGGATGTAACGAGTGGAGTGTCGCAGGATTCAGTGCTGGGGCCTCAACTTTTTTCCACTTTATACTAGTGCCATGGATGAAGCGACCAAATTTATTATTACTAACATTTCTGATGGCAAAGATGGGTAAGAGAGTAACTTGTGGATTTTCTGACCTCGCTATGGCATGTTTCCTGCAGCAAGAGAAGACACATCATTTGCTGACACATCATTTGCAAGCTGGCTCCTTTAGCTCCCACACATCTCTTTCCCGGCGGGAATCACCCAATCACCAAGAAAATGTCAAAGTCTGGATGGATTCCAATCTAGTTCGCACCGACCCACCCAACAGGAATCGGATGAGGGACTTGATTCTTGTAATCTTTTCTCCACCCTCTCCAATCTTCACGTCCTTTGAAATCACTAGTGCCCAGAATTGAATGCGTGATTCCAATACACATTTACCTCAATATGCAAATCCTAACTGCCAGCACATTAGAACACATCCAACTCACAGTGAAACTATAAGAACTAGCAACTTGCTCCTTTTTATTCATTCATGGGATGTGGGCATTGCTAGCAAGGACAACATTTATTATCAATCCTTAATTGCCTTTGAGAAACTGTCGTGAGCTGCCTTTATGAATCCGTGTGGTAAAGGTATGCCAACAGTGCTATTAGTTGGGGTGTTTCAATATGTTGACTTAATGACAATGAAGGAGTGGCATTGTATTGCCAAGTCAGGATTCTTTATGGCTTAGAGGATAACTTTGAGGCAGTGGTGTCCTCGTGTCTACTGCCTTTTTATTTCTACATGGTAGAGGTTGTGGGTTTGGAAGATGCTGTTACAGAACCCTTGGTGAGTTGCTGCAGTGCCTGTTGTAGCTGGTACATCCTGCAGCCATGATGTACTGGTGGGGGAGGGAATGAAAGACAGTTTGACTGTAATGCAGTGTCAGCAAGTAAGGTCCATGCAAAGAATAGTGGCTAAAATAAAATTTGTTATCTGAATGCACAAAGCATTCATAATAACATAGATAGATGAAGTAGCAGTACAAATAAGGTTTAGTCTAATCATTATAAAAGAGATGTGGGCAAGATTTTGTGCTTTGGGTCAAATCCTGTGGTTCTTGACTCTACATTATATGATGAGTGGTCATCCACTACTGATTTTGCTTGAGTTGGCCAGTTAATGGCTGGAGGGCATGTTTTTCATTTTTGCAATAAGGAAGCACTCCTGATGCAGGCAAGGCCTCTATGTTACGGCCCTCTCACTTTAGCCCCTGAGGCCATCAGCCTACTCTCAATCATCAGCAAACATTTCTCAGGCCTGCAAATCTCCCATCATGCGAGGGGACTAAAATTGAGCACAATTTTAAATGAAACCAAATTAAGATCCTGTATAAAGACATTATAGTATATCTTGTTTTGTGTTTGATTGTAGTACCTGTGCATCTGACTCCCTCAAATAATGTGCATATGCATGTCGCTACTCACATACTGAAAATTGCTCTTTTCTTTATTAAATGACTTCTGCTAGATAATGAAGGAGCAGCACTCCAAAAGCTCATAATTCTAAATAAACCTGTTGGACCTTTAACCTGGTCTTGTGAGACTTCTTACTCTGCTAGATGAGACACATTGTCTAATCATACTTGGCTCTATCTATAACCCACTGTTCTCATATAAATTCCTACACCCACACAAATCGGTATAGCATCTGCAAACCGTCAGTTCTCTTGAAGCCTTCATTCAGACCACTGATGAAGGTCAGTGGACCTTTCACCGATTTCTACAGACCGCGTTACCAGTCCCTATACAGAACCACACATTTCCTGAAACTCGAGTCAAGTTAATGAGCCTGTAATTTTCAGCTTTTGACTTTTTAGAAGTATTTTAAATCTAACCATGTACACCTCTCTAGAGTCCATAGCGAGCTTCCCACACCACTGCGAACTGTTAAATATATGATCAAGAGGCCAGCAGAGCATAGCCCTATACCCCTGAGCACACTTAGGTGAATGCCGTCAGAGCCAATAGCTTAATCCATTTTGCATTACCTTTGTTATGACCAGGTGAGGAGGAATGAACTGGATCCCCTCGATTCAACTTGGTTGGTCATAACAAGGTTTTTAAATCTACTTTCCACATGAATGTCTTTTCTGAGTCCAAATGTATTTTGTTTTACAATCTATGCAATGAGCAGTAGGAGCCAATTAAAGAAGGCTTTTTTGAGTCAAAGAAAGAGTAAGTTTATTAGCCACTGATCCCGGGGAAAATAATAAAAGACACAATCTCACACAT
The DNA here is from genome assembly GCF_965287045.1 of Carcharhinus amblyrhynchos. Taxonomy (NCBI): domain Eukaryota; kingdom Metazoa; phylum Chordata; class Chondrichthyes; order Carcharhiniformes; family Carcharhinidae; genus Carcharhinus; species Carcharhinus amblyrhynchos. Next base: position 154,894,145 of record NC_137324.1, read on the forward strand.
CAGATCAGAGGAAGGAAAGATAGAGAGTCCAAATAAGAAGTTAAAAGAATATATGGTTATTTGTCTTTTGCTTGTCTTTGAGGTATAGATTGTTAAATATTGCGGCTGAGTTAAACTGACTGGTTCTTTGGATGCAGTAAGGTGTAGAAGGTGCTGAAATTCTTACAAGATCTTGTTTTGCACTCTTGGCACACTAACTTCCTGAACCGATTACTGTACTTGTTCCAGGAGGGAGAGAGAAAGATGGAGAAAAAGAAATACCTCTTTAACCTGTTCTTTCTGTGGAAATCTTTTCCAAAAAATCTCTCTCTGATGATGTCTGCCTATGCCTTGGCAAACCAGTTCTTAAAATTCCGCTGGCTGTATATTTTAGAGGAATTGAATTACTACATCTGCTGTAGTTATTGTGTTGCAGAACAGTAATCACATTTTTTGATGTTTCATCTCTGAAAACTTTTGATGTGTTTCATGATAGTAACAGCCATTAGGAGGTTGGGGTGTTTCACACTCCCAACAGGATCGGGGGGAGGTGTGAGGTTGGACGTGGGCGTGGGGAGGGAGGGGGTGAGGTTGGAGGTGGGAATGAGGATTTGAATGTCTTGTTCCTATTTGGGTTGAGTATGCTGGCTGGCTCGCAGTTCCCCATTGTGTTAAAAATAATTACAGTTGAGTAAAATCCAACCCTTTGCATTTTTAATATCTCCCTTAGATAGCGATGAGTTTTGATGTTTATAAATTGCAAGAAACGTCTCTCTCTTCACACTCCTGGGGCTGGGAGAGGGGAGATCATCTTGTTTATTTTCACCTTGGAAGGTAGCCTCATATTTTAAAGTAGTTTGTTCCAATTTGCAGAATTTCCAGTCAGTCAAAGGTTTTAAAAATCCAATTTCAAAAATAAAAGAAATAACGCTTCAGGATACTTTATTCGACTCGGGAAGGTATCTGAACCTCTTTTGATAATTGAAGTTACAGCATTGATCTTCTGATATTTCTTGGGAAAGAAGTATTTTGTAAGCATACATAAAATCGTTTTCCAATACAACAATTCTGGGTTGAAGTTCCTTGAGTTGCCAACACTTAATGCAAATATCTGGGAGCACACTGCCTTCCACAAACTCTTACATGCTGCACACCCTCTGCTCTGCCACTTCAGTTTAAATTTATTTTGTATATTTAATTCATGAATATTTTTATAATTAATTTACATGTTTTAGTTTTGTATTTAAAAAAAATAATTTGATTAGTTTAAATTACCAATTTAATAACTTATTCGTCATCAGTTTCTAGTTTTAGGTGCTGACGGTTAGCAATTGATAAAGACAAAAGGAGCTTCTCCTTCCACCTCTGCATTGAATCCCCACTCTCACCAAATTCTCAGCTTGCCACTCTATTAACAATACATTCAGTTCACATTGCAATCAATGGTTGTGCTCTATGTCTGACAACATCAATGGGTGTGCAATGTTGATTTGATACCTGCATTGCAATTTCCAAATGCCACATTCCAGCCTGCGCCCAGTCAGCCTCGAAATATTGCATGTGGTGCTAAACAGTTTGAAGGTGGCCCCATTAGCACTATTTAAAGCAATTTGAATTACTTACAGGTTAGTTGCTGTATTACTTTTTTCGGTGCGATTGCACACATCTTTGAAACTTTTCTACACCTGCTGTTATGATCCCTTTAGAGACTGGTAACTTGTAAAAAGAAATTTGAATTCCCAATGGCTAACTTAAAGGAATTGTATGACAATATTTTAACTCTTAAGACTATTACTGTAACAAACAAACCAAAAGGACTTGATGGATAATTTATAGTCTAAATTATAGAAAAATTCCCTTGTTAATGTTTTAACACAACTGAAAATCTCCCTCCAAGGTTATGCTTTATTTTGTCCCTTATGGAACCATTGTATTCTCCTGGAACTCACCTGAAGTGCTTCTTAGCTCCCTAACGTTTTCATCACTTCTTTTCCTTTTTCAGACAGGTAACTTCTAATCTCCAAACTTGAGCACTATCATGTTTTTCATGATCATTATCCTCAGGAATCCAGCTGAAGCTTGGCAAATCTTCCAGTTTGATTTCAGCCCTCTTGGTCTCTTCAATCTGAGACCCTTATACTTGCATGCTGAACCATAAACACTTAAAGCCTCTTTCTTTTCATTCTCTCTCCCCTTCTGATTCTTGCTTGCTAAGCCTATCTGTGGGGTTCAGTGATACTATAAGGAGCAGATTGTAAGCTAATCCTCCAGTAGCTTCCTCTTGCCCCTCTCAAAACCCATTTCCATAGCAATGTAAATCACATGAGCCTTGTATCCAGGGAGAAATGCTGATTAGCTATCCTTTAGACCTTCAACTCATCTGGAATTAAATGGACAGTTTAAAGTATAACTGTTTATAAGATGACAGGAAGGTTTTTTGGAACAATATGTGAATAGTCCAACTAGACAGGGGTCTATACTGGACCCAGTACGAAGAAATGAGCCTAGCCAGGTCATCAAGGTTGCAGTGGGGGAACACATGGCGAACAGTCACCACAATTCTGTAAGCTTTCGGATACTGATGGAAAAGGATGAGTATTGTCGGAGGATTAAGGTACTAAATTGGGGGAAGGCTAACTACAACCAGATTAGGCAGGATTTGGAGACTGTTTGGGAGAGGCTGTTTGAGGGTAAATCCACATTTGGCACGTGGAAGTCTTTTAAGGAGCAGTTGATTGGAGTGCAGGACAGGCATGTGCCTATGAAAAGAAAGGACAGGAAAGGCAGAATTCGGGAACTGAGGATGATCAGGGAAATTGCGAATCTAGTCACAAGGAAAAAGGATGCATACATGAGGCCTAGGCAACTGAAAACAGATGAAGCATTTAAGGAATAAAGGGAAAGTAGAAAAGGCTCATCAGGGAGTTAGGAGGCAAAAAGGGGTCACAAAATGTCTGCCAAGGATTAAGGAGAATTGCAAGGCATTTTAGAACATAGAACATTACAGTGCAGTACAGGTCCTTCAGCCCTCGATGTTGCGCCGACCAGTGGAACGAATCTAATGACCCTCTAACCTAAACTATTCCAATGTTATCCATATGCCTATCCACTGACCATTTGAACGCCCTTAAAGTTGGCGAGTCCATAACTGCTGCAGGCAGGGCATTCCACACCCTAACTACCCTCTGAGTAAAGAACCTACCTCTGACATCCGTCCTATAATTATCACCTCTCAATTTAAAGCCATGTCCCCTCGTGTTAGCCATCACCATCCGAGGAAAAAGGCTCTCACTGTCCACCCTATCTAACCCTCTGATCATCTTGTATGCCTCAATTAGGTCACCTCTTAACCTCCTTCTCTCTAACGAAAATAACTTCAAGTCCCTCAGCCTTTCCTCATAAGACCTTCCAATCATACCAGGCAACATCCTGGTAAACCTCCTCTGTAGCTTTTTCAGTGCTTCCACATCTTTCTTATAATGCGGCGACCAGAACTGTACGCAATACTCCAAGTGTGGCCACACCAGAGTTTTGTACAGTTGCAACATGATCTCACGGCTCTGAAATTCAATCCCTCTACCAATAAAAGCTAATTTACCATACACCTTCTTAACAACCTTACCAACCTGGGTGCCAACTTTCAGGGATATCCTTGTATTAGGAACAAGAGGATAGCTAGAGAAAGAGTTGATCCACTCATGGACAAAGGAGGGAAATAATCTGCAGCACCAAACGAAGTGAGTGAGATTCTTACTGAGTATCTTGTGTCGGTATTCACAAAGGAGAGGAACGTGTTGATTAATGGTATCTCGGTGGGGTGTGTAAACTCTTCAGAACAAGTCATCATTATGAGGGAGGAAGTGTTTGGTGAATTAAAAAGGTAGACAAATCCTCAGGGTAGATAGCACCTATTCCAGATTACTGAAGAAGACAAAATGAAATTACTGAAATCTAGTGGAAATTTTTGTTTCCTGTGAAATTGTTGGAGAAGATTCTTAGAGATAAGATTGATACACATTTGGAACTGAATGGTCTTGTTAGTAACAGACAGCATGGTTTTGCACATGGGAGGTCATGTCTTACTAATTTAATTGGGTTTTTTGAGGAGGTGACAAAAATGATTGATGAGGGAAGCACTGTGGATATTGTCTACATGGACTTTAGTAAGGCATTTGACAAGGTCCCTCACGGCAGGCTGGTGCAAAAGATTAAATCTCACGGGATCAGGGGTGAACTAGCTAGATGGATTCAGAACTGGCCTGGCCAAAGAAGACAGAGGGTAGCGGTGAACGGGTGATTTTCTGAATGGAGGTCTGTAACTAGTGGTGTTCCGCAAGGATCAGTGCTGGGACCTCTGCTGTTTGTAATACATATAAAAGACTTGGAAGAAAATGTAGCTGGTCTGATTAGCAAGTTTGTGGATGATATTAAGATTGCTGGAGTTGTGGATAGTGATGAAGATTGTCAGAGAATACAGCAGGATATAGATAGGCTCAAACATTGGGTGGAGAAATGGCAGATGGAATTTAATCCACAGGTCCACAGAGTCTTAAAAGTGGTAGCACAGGTAGAAAAAGTAGTGAAGAAAGAATGCTCGCCTTCAATGGACGGGGCATCAAGTACAAAAGTTGGCAAATTATGTTAGTCATATAAAACATTAGTTAGGCCACATTTGGAAAACTGTATCTAATTCTGGTCACCACATACCAGAAGGAAGTGGAGGCTTTGGAGACAAAAAAGGCTTACCAGGATGTTGCCTGGTATGGAGGGTATTAGCTCCGAGGAGAGATTGGATAAACTGGGTCTGTTCTCTCTGGAAAGATGGAGATTGAGGGGCAACCTGATAGAAGGTTATAAAATTATGAGGTGTATGGATAGGGTAAACAGTTGGAAGCTTTCTCCCAGGGCAGAAATGACAATTACAAGACTGCGTAAGTTCAAGATAAGGGGGGAGAGGTTCAGTGGACGTCAACAGGGAAGTCTTTTACACAGAGGGTGGTGAGGGCGAAGTGAGGTGATTGAGGCAAATACATTAGCAACATTTAAGACCTAGCTGGACAGACACATGAACAGACGGGGAATAGAGGGATACAAGAAGTTGGTCTAGATAGGACAACACGCAGACTTGCAGGACCAAAGGGCCAGTGCCTGTGCTGTACTGTTCTTTGTTCTTTTAACATTCTTAATTGCTGCTCACCCACTGAGGGCTGGAGAGGAGGGATACCTGTCTGATCCTGGTCTCAGTTAACACCCATTCACATACACTTTTAAACAGGATTTGTTGAATGACGATTGGGAGTAGGATTTCTCCTACCCCCTGTCTTCCCTGTCCTGGGAAGATTAAATGGAGAATGGCAGAACACCTTCACTCAGTCTGCAAGCAGGAACCCCACATTCCTCCTCCAGCTCTATAATGCTTCACATTTTCACCCCTCTTCAACTCTGAAGAAGCCATATGGACTTGAAACATTAATTCTGATTCTCTCACCACTGTTGCCGCCAGACCGACAGCATTTTCTGTTTCTAGCTCAGATTTCAAGCAAGCACAGTATTTTCTTTTTATTCTTAACACAATCCCAAAATAGCATCATGTTGTAATCATTTTTGTAACATTGCTGCAATTTTGAATATGAGTTTATTGCCTCTATTTACAATTTATTTCTCATTTTCTTAACCTCTTACTAAACTGTTCTCTTATGTCATGATACATTGTTTCATTGCTCTTCTCCAGGATACTCTGCCACATCAAACCCATACCTGTATATTTCACCACTCCTTGACTTTCTATTCTCCTGCCAGAATTTGACTTCTTTCTAAACTAACTTAGAGCTTCCCTTTGTGTCTGTCTTGGCTCCCTTTGAAATGTCCATTGAAGTATGCATAATCATATACAAAGAACATCCAGTACCAGTTTGCCTGGAAGGTAACAAATAGTTGCATGTGAACATTGTATTCGACATGAGCCAATTAATCTCCCAAAATAAATTTGCATCGCTTGATGTAAAACTGCTCATTTTATTGTGGGTAACCTGCCCCATTAAAGGGATTTATCATAGAATCATACAGTGCAGAAGAGGCCCTTCAGCCCACTGAGTCTGCAGTGACAAATTTGTTTTAATTTTTCAAACTTTAAATGATTGTTCAATAAATTTGATGTCCTAGCTCTCTGAGATATTATGCTCCTCCAACTCTAACCTCTTGCGCATCTCTGATTTTTATTGTTCCACAATTGGCACCTGTGTCTTCAGCTCCCAGGGTCTTACGCTCCAGAATTCCTTCCCCAAAGCTACCTATTTATCGCTTCTTTTAAGTTGTTCCATGTAACTGACTTCTTTAGCCAAGCTTTTGGTTCCCTGTCGTAATATCTTCTTATGTGGCTCAGTTTAGTCTGATAACACTCCTGTGACGCATCTTGGGATAAATGCTAAAGGCGAGATAAAAATGTTAGTTGTTGTTATGATGTGGCTTCAGTATTCCTGATTTGAAATGTAACATTGAGGAGAAATCCTACTCCTGATTGTTATTCAACAAATCCTGTTTTAAAGTGTTTGTGAATGGGTGTTAACTTGAGACCAGGATCAGACAGATATCCCTTCTCTCCAGCCCTCAGTGGGTGAGTAGTTCGTTGTCATCGCTGTCACTGTTAAGGTATCCATTAGATCTGTCAGTGCTGTCAGGAGAAGAGAGAAGAAGCACAATAAGTGTACTTTAAACACATTTACATTAGTGCACAAACCTGACCCCTTTGCAATGGACAGAATGGACAGAAAAGCAAAAGATTACAGATGTTGGAAATCATGAACAGAAAATGCTGGAACCACTCAGCAGGTTTGAAAGCAACTGTAGTGAGAACAAGCATGTTAACATTTTGAGTGTGCAGACACTTGCTTAACACTTTGTCAGAACTTCAGCATGAATCCATTTTCCTAGCAGGGAAAAGACAGAAGTGATAGGCTGATTATCATATCTGCCACTCTTGTTGATCGGTAAACAGGACTGCCAGAGGTGGCACAGGCTTCTTGTTGTAGTTGAACCAGCTTAGCCATTTCTAAATTGAATATTCTTTTTAAAAAAAATCCTGCAACAAAGATGAGGCAAAGTAGATTTTCAAAGATGAAAGGAAATGCATGGAGAATGTTTCCTATTCAAGGTCCTGTCCCAAAGCATTATGCCCAAATGTATGTTTGTTATCACAAAGAGACCTGGGGGGAGGGGAGGGGGCGTAGGAGAGGTAGAGAGGGGTGGGGTGTGGGTGGGGTAGAGAGGGGTGGGGTGTGGGTGGGGTAGAGAGGGGTGGAGTGTGTTTGGGGGGGGGAGACGTAGGGAGGGGTGGTGGAGTGTGTTGGGGTGGAGAAGTAGAGAGGAGTGGTGGAGGATGTGGGGGGAGAGGTAGAGAGGAGTGGGGTGTGTGGAGGGAGGTAGAAAAGGGTGGTGGGGTGTGTGGGGGAAGAGATAGAGAGGAGTGGTGGGGAATGTGGGGGCAGAAGTAGAGAGGAGTGGGGTGTGTGGGGGGAGAGGTGGGGGTGTGTGAGGGGAGAGGTAGAGAGGGTTGGGGGGGCGGTGGGATGTATGGGAGGGAGAGGTAGAGAAGATGTAGATGGTAGGGGAATGGGGAAAGTTGAATTTGCTGCCGAGCAGACACCGTCAATGAACCTTTGCCCAGAATTTGCAATGAAGATAACAGTGAGACAATTGACATTTTTACTGGAGCAAACGCTTGCTGCAAATTTCTGGAGTATGCATCTGCAGGTAAAGGCAGAAATGCAGAAGTTGCTGTTAGAAGTACCCTCCTTCTCTATAGCATGTGCTGCTTTAGTCCATACCAATAGACTTGGTGTTGAAATGACTGTAATAGCATGAACTTGTTGTATTTTCCCATAAGATATCCAATAAAAACAGCTGAAAAAGGAAGGGCTTATCCATTAGTGAGATTTTAACAGTGTTCTGAGTGATAATATTACTGAATAGTCTCCCTGATCCTAAAAACTAATTTTACAAAAGTGGCTTCTCATTCCCTCAGAAAGTAATTAGGGATGGGATTTTTTAAAATGTGTATTCTTTTAACTTTTTCTATTGCATTTTCAATTGTCTTTTCCAATCTTTATTTTGCTTTCTGTGTATCATTTAAAAGTAATTCATGTATTCTGTTTTATTTTCCTGCTTTAGCCTCCATAGGTAGAACTTTAACTGCCAAGGGAGACAGTTTGCATTTGGGCAGGTGGTTAAATGATGGTGGTTAAATGGTAGATGGTGGTAGATGGTGGTTAAATCCCTGAGAAATGTCCGTGGGTTGAGAACCCATTCACTTCTGGGTTTTACTGGGTTGAGTTCCCAGGAGACCTCCATGAAATTGCTTGGTCAGTCACTTAAATGTTTAAATAACTTATTAGTTGTGACTTTAACAACAAGTGCACGTATTTCCCAAGCTAAATGGAACTTGCCAGAGCCAACATCTAAGAGAACAGTGGAAAGCCATCAATCATAGAAACTGACTGGCTTGAAAGCCCTTAAACATTGGAACTACACAGTTTGCTAGCTTGCCTGTGTGAAAAGGTTGTGCTCAAAGAGAGCTTGATTTCACTGCTTCATAGGTGATTTCTAAATATTTTTGCAAGTCGTTTACCTACCTTGAACATTATTCAATGTGATGTGGTCTTCCCTGTTGACAGCCTTCACCGCAGCAAGAGACTAACTTATGCAGCTCTACCTTGGACCTCCAAGGAGGAGGCAACACCATTGCCAAAGCAGCACCAATGGCGGCATTAGCTGCCTTCTACTCAGCAATGTGCCCCTCCACACTGCTGAAGGAAGGGACTTAGTCCCAGCTTAAAGGAGATAATGTCCTCAACACAAAGTCTAGAGGTAGAAGATCAGCTTTCTCACCATACGTGAGCATCAGTGCCTCATGGGAGCCTTCCATGGGGGGTTCTTTTTGACATCTGCAGCCTCCTAGAACATGACCACCTCCATTGTGAACCAGATGGGTACACATCCAGTGGCTTTCATTGGAGGGCCACCCCCAGTTTACCCTTGGAATTGTATGCTCTCTTCTCCTGCAAGGAAAGAAAGCAGAGTGTGTGAAAATAAAATTTTCTGGCTTAGAGCAATGGTCAATTAAAATTCTGCTGTGTGCTTCCATGAGGATACTCCAATCTGATTGAAGCACCTTGCTGGTGCTTTCCTTGTTGTAGATGCTATCGATGCCCTGTAGAGATTGCTGTGCTGGAACAGATGCCAGGTTAATGGAAATTGCCGCTGACAAGTCTGTGAAAATGCTGTTGATATAGTAGACAACAAGTACCATTTTTTCAATGGTTGTGGGGACGAGCTCCAGTATTTTGCTGTCCCTTATTTATGATTTAGCCAATCTATCACCGTTGGACCACAAGGAGAAACAATGTTCCCAGCCCCTGTTGAAGGGAACCGTTCAGCTCACTCCAAGGAGGTCGGTTTCTGTTGGTACCAATCTTTACCCTATTTTTTCCACACCAAAACAATCTACATTATCAACATATTTTCTGTAGATGGACATTGAAAAAATATTTTGAGCACAAAGTAGTGCCTTAACTTTCCTTCCTTTTAATTTTAAAGTAATAATTTTAGCATTTTAAAATGCACTGAGCTTTTCCTTTACACGTCTAGCAGGACACCAATTTCACATCTAATCAATCTAAATCAAAGAAATGGGTTTAAGCTGATAATGATTTATGAGCAGTTTGGTGAGACAACCATTTGCATGATAGAGCAACAATCAATGAGCAGCAAGACATGTGCCAATGCAGAGATGGTTCATCTGAATTGCTACATTCTTCAGTCACCTCACTGAAAACAAAGAGATGTCAATAAGCTGGGGTAAATAATTTATATGTTGAGTGCTAGTTGATTCTTTCATAAAATTGCGTGCACACTGAAAGTACTGCAGTGCTAACATCAGAAAGCACAGGTTGGCAATGAGGTTCCTCAATTAATGCAGGCTGTTTTCTCTTGTCAAGGTCTACTTTAGTGAATCTGATTTTAGCAAAGCGGCAGGTACAGAATGAAGTAACGGCTTGTGAGACAGGAAAGGTAATAAATACAGCTTGTGATATTGTAGTGTTTGTGAATGAATTTTAGACAGGCTTCTCAGAATCAAAAGTCAAAATCATTGACTTAGAACTGAAAACCGCAATTTTGTTTCATTCATTCGTGAAACATGGGCGCCACTGGCTGGCCAGCATTTATTGCACATCACTAGTTGCTTTGAGAGTCAACCACATTGCTGTGGCCCTGGAGACGCATGTAGCCAGGCCAAATAAGAAGGCAGATTCTTTCCCTAAAAGGCATTAGTGAATCAGATGGATTTTTCAGACAATTGACAATGGTTTCATGGTCATCAGTAGATTCTTAATTCTAGATATTTTTTATTGAATTCAAATTCCACCAGCTGCCTTGGCAGGATTTGATCTTGGGTCCTCAGAACACTAGCTGAGTTTCTGGATTAATAGTCTGTCAATAGGTCATCACCTCCCCAAAAAGATATCATCAAAATCAGGCATTTACTGCAATAGGTGGAATGGTCACTTACCAAATTTGGTTATATCTATCAATCCAGCTCATGTACTGGTTAAAAGTCTTTTTTGTTTAAGTGCATGTTTCTTTCTGTATTGAATGCTCCATACATTCTTGTGGCTTCTGAACATATTGTAATTCTTTGTAACTGTTCAACTGCCAGAAATAAACCACTGATAGCGTGTGATGAGAAGCAGTTGATGTTTTATCAGGGGTATTCACTGTCTAGAGTTTCGATTGTGGTTGCAGATAGTAAGCATTGATATGAAGTGTGGATCTCATTATTTTTAGTTGAGTTGGGAGGAAGTTGTTATTTATATGTAAAGATTGTGATTAAATAAAGGCTTGCCAGAAGTACTTAGGGGTAGCTCTGTTGCAGATACTTGAATGAGGTAATAATTTGAAAACTGCTTCTGACATTGATTCTTAAAAAGTATTCTGTGGCTATGTCATTATATTTTGACTGATTGAATACACGCTATGATAAAACATTGCTTTATTTATATTCAAAATATTGTGTATGATTACGTCTTTTGCCTGTGTGTCCTATTATATGCCTTGTTTTGACTGATAACTAATCCTTAAACTCTGAAGCTTTTCAGAAATTTACCCAGTCCTTGATCTCATCTAAGTGCCACCTTTCAGCATGTAAGTTTACAACTGGTCCATCAGCATTGAATTCTAAGGCCTGCTGATTAATGAGTTTTGGAAGACTTATAAATCATAAAGAAACTTGTCAGGAAAAGAGTGAGAGTTTCTTGCTGCTGCTTAGTTTGCAGTGTTTCTTCCTCCTTTGGTAGATTGGAAAACATCAGAAGCTGTGCCATATTTTAGCAATCTCTGCATTCAATTTGAATAGAAATGTTGATTCAAGTTTTTCATCACATCCAGACAAATCTAAAAATAATGCAGTTATCCATGTAAACATGGCTTGTACTTCTGAGGAGATAATTTGAGTCTTTTGAAAACAAGACATTTTGGGGGTCTGCTGAGTTTAGCATCTGGCACGTGAAGGAAATCCACACCGTTGGTTTTGCTCATGTGCTGTTCCAGTTGAGCTATCTCTACAGGCCATTGTTGGCATCTATGAACAGGGAAAGCAGCACCCCAGTTCAGAGATCTTGGGCTGGCAGAAACCCAGATTTCAGGGACCCACAGATGTGCGCAGGCATTCTGATGAAATTTAATCAGCTAAAACCACACAACCTAATCGACATGGAGAATTGGTAAAATTCTGTGCTGCCTGCCTCAGCAGGGTCTTTATGTTATCTGTGGCCTTGACTTTCAAGGTTATGTAAAAATGTTTTGGAAGAATCCTATCCCGTAGTATGTGTGTAATGTTCCAACTTTGGCTAGTCAGCCAGCCTGACTGATCAATGAACAACTGTTCCCTGTCTAACTTGCACAACAACTTAGCAAGTTCCCCACAGAAGATTCATTCTGTCTTGCATTCCATAGCCAGTCTTATTATCTTGGGATCACCTCCAACCCAAAGACGCCCCTGCTTAGTCTCACTACCAAGGATGTAGCCATCTGTAAGATGGATAGCAAATATTAGAGTTTTCAGTGGATGGTATGTGGTGATCAGCACAACATATCAAAGAATATGTATGCAATTCCAATCATTCTCTGACCACAGCATAGAAACAGACCAGGCTTCACTGACTAGTGGTTCTATCATTTGGCAATGCAGAATATGAGCAAAAATGACTTGTTTCTCTGCAATCCAGTCATGGTGGAATAATAGTAGCTACTCAGCCATCAGTTGACAAGTGCGTCTTTGTCATTCCCAGGCTTCGGGCAACTCTGCGCAGAAGCTGTTGTCTCAAACTTTCAGAATTTCCTCATCAGCAGTAGGAAGGATATCTGAAAAGAAAGACCTTTGCTTTTATACAGTACCTTTCACCAACTGCAGAATGTCCCAAAACACTTTGCAGCCAATGAAGCACTTTTGAAATGTAGTCACAAGTTGTAATGTAGGAGTCGTAGCAACCAATTTTCACATAGCAAACTCCCATAAACGGCGAGGTATTGGATAATTACCAGATGTTAATTGAGGGATAAATATTGCCCAAGATGCCAGAAATAATGTCCTTGCTTTTCTTCAAAGTAGTGCCATGGATTTTTTCACTTCCACCTGAGAGGAAAGTCAGGGGTTTCGTTTAACATCACATCCAAAAGAAGGTACCTCTGACAGAACAGCACACCCTCAGTACTGCATTAGAGTGTCAGCCTTTACTTTTGACTGCAAATTCAGGAATTGTACTCTCCATTCTCACTGCCAGAAATAGTGGGGCATGTAAGACAGGAGAATTCCAACCAGAGGCAAGAGTGCTCCCAGTTAAGCCATGGTTGACTCACCCTCTGTCTCCAAGGCAATGGAAGAAATTTCACAGACCAGGAAACAGTTGCACATGCACATTCAGGTTGTACTGTCCTCTGCCTTACACGCAGTTCTCCAATCAATATCATCATTTCTGTAGCCTGTTGATTGGTGCCAATGTTGGTTTGTACCTGCATCATCCAGTCCACTGTTGGCCTGAGCCCCAGCTATATCTCCCTCCACCCCGTTACCTCTTACTTGCCACCCCTCTCCCAAGCTCTTGCTGCCTCTCTTGCCCCTGCCTCTTCTCACGCGCCGCCTCCTCCCAAGCCCTTGGAGCCCATCTCCTGCACTTACAGCATCAGTTAGATAGAGGAAATTACCTTGTATGCTGTCCCATCACACACTCTTCAGGAAAGTCACAACATGAGTTAGATAAAGAGTTAAAGAAGCGCATTGTCCATTTAAATTGTCAAAATACCTGCCAGTCTCTCATCAGACAAGAGAGTCACTGCTTTTTGGAGTATGACAGTCAATCACATCTTGAAATGTTTATCTCAGGATCTATCACAACTTCATGCAATAATTATCTGATACTCCATCTGCTTAAATATTACCATTATAATTGAAAGAGACAAGTCATTTTCTTTTCAGAAGATGGTATAGCCATTTCTTGCAGTTTCCAGTTAAAGGTGCAACTTCTTTTCCAGCTCAGTATGTTCTAATCCATTTTTGATACAGGCAGTAACTGGGGTCACGAATGGCAGTGATGTGACAGGCACTGCTACTACATGTCTGGGGAGTGCAGCCTCTGCAATTGCAGATTCACCAAACTTAGCCAGCTTACAATGTGTTCACCACTTATCTCTGGGTTCCCATGTCCAGTAGTATACAGGAGGCTTTGTCACCAGCTGTTTAAGCAATGATCTTAAGTGAGAGAATTTGGAAAAGAGAAGTCTTCGCCAAGGGGACACTTCACCCCTTCCTCACATATTTGTGATGGGTCAGTACATGGCGAAGCTCTCCCACCCTGCAATTGTTTTCCTCTTCTTCCATAAACCTGTTGAACAGTTTGGCCTCGCAACTCTCATATGTGACAGAGGAAGGCTGTTGCATCTCCCAAAGTTCTAGAATGGGAAGAAGAACTACTTGGATACATGTCTGATAAGCCGTAAGCTTAATCTATAGTATTGATACTACACATTAACCTACAGTATTCAAGAAAGACTGAATTGTCATTGCCCTCTGCAGCATAAGTGTGATGGACCTCGTTCATACCTGAGAGTCCTGCTGTCTTTACCACTGTGTGACCTTACAGCACAGTTATTTGTTTTAAAACAGATCAAATCTATCACGTGTCCGAGAATAAATCAGAAGGTGCACTGACACTGCTGCTCCCAGTCTGTCACCAGTAGCAGCACAGTCTGAGGGCAATTGCTGCACAGCCTGAGCAGGTGGTGGCAGAACTGGGTGGTTGAAAAGCAACGTCATTCTCTGTGAGAATCTGTCTCACACTTATCTAGAGTGAAAACATCCCTTTCTCAATTTGAATTATTTTTCTTTGAAGATTGTTCCTGCAGCTTGATCTTTGGTGACCTAAGTGGCCTCTGTCCATTCTTGATCTCGTAGGAAATTGCCAAAAATGAAATTCCCATCTGGAGTAATGAACATCTGTACCTTGACGTTGACTTTTCTGAATGTTATTGCTCTGAACTGCACAACACAGAACAAGACATCAAGGGAACTTGTGGTTTTCCTTAATGAATACAAAACACGTAGTCAATTATATCCCTGCCCCTAGGATGTGAGGAAAATTACAGAGACTGATTTCAGCAGCTGCATGTCTGTCTGCTAATACTTGGCAATACTCAATGATTCTTTCTCACTCATTATGTTTGTATGGGAAGGTGTCCTGGAAGGGAGATTGGGGGGGTGTCTGAACAGTGGACCCAAGGTACTTAATTAATCTTGTTGGAACTATTTAGGACTGGAACAGTCATCTATATTATAAGCATTTTGACCTGATTCATGTTTCAGACCTGCTACTCAAATTAGCAAGGCTAAAAGGGAACAATGAAACTGGAATTTCACTCCTACTGTATTATAACCTCTATAACCTGGAATGCTTGGGACCAAACTATTTCTGGATTATGGAATAACATTAAAAGGCCTAACCACAGATGTGTGAATTGGATATGAATATGTACCTGAGACAGCAAACAGTTACAAAAACATTATAAAGCTCTGACAAGGATTGTTTCATTTATCCAAATACTGTATCTTCCATATTTCTAAAGTACAGCATCATACCAGAATGCCAGCTGACATACGCTCAACCAGAGAAGTGCCCTACCTACATATATTGACTTCCCAGGGTCTATAGGCCAAGAGGTCATTTAAGATTTGATGACCGTCACTTACTCAAAGTTGTATTTCTGCCAGACCATTCAGCTCCTGACCTCATTACAGTCTTAGTCTAAACATGGACAAAGAACTGGACTCCAGAGATGAGATGGAAGTGACTGCAAGATGCTGTTCGGGAAGGGTGTCAACTACTGTCCGAAGAACTGCTACCTGTTGCATAGCATCCCTACAGGGCAGAGGAGGCCATTCGGCCCATCAAGTCTACACAGATCACAATCCCATCTAGGCCCTATCCTTATATCCCCATGCATTTACACAGCTAGTTCCCCTAACACTGAGGAACAATTTAGCGGGTTAGGCTGATCCACCTAACCCGCACATCTTTGAATACCCATATCACACAGAGGGCCCCCTAACTGCAGACTCACTTAGTAATTTTGTCAAATGGATTTGGCCCTGCTGTTTCAAAATATTTGGTATTCCTAATTTAAAATCACTGCAAATAGTTCTGTCTCTACCTCGCAAGAGATAATCACCACCTCAATCTCTGAGCAACTGATTTCTTCCAAGCAACATGAGATGATGTGTTGCCATGTTAGATAGGTAGCTGTTCATCAAGCCACCATGTTAGGAGAGCTTTGCAATTCATAATCTTCCCAACTAAACCACTCCTGTCACTTGATACTAGGTTCAAATTAGTACTAGGTTGTTCATCAGAACTAGGATGAGAGGTTATCTTATGAGGTTATTAGATCCCTGTGGCAAGATTTCTTCAAGGCCAGTGGTCAATGCTCTCACTTTGCCTCTGATTCCAAAATACAGGTACATTAGTTTGTACCCGTGAGGCATTTGGGAAATTCAAAATGCAAATTTCATGTAAGGCTCATTTAGTAATTGTGTCAAATGGTTTTGGCCCTGCTGTTTCAAAATATTCCTAATTTAAAATAATGTTTCATTAGTAATTCCTGTGATTCGGGCTGGTGTAACTGCTCCAATCCAGATTCCTAAAATATTTTTGGGAGGTTCCTGTTCTCAAGATTCAGTTTTGGTGATCAGATATAGGAGGCATTCCATTTTCTTATGTGATCACAGCATCTGTGCCGTTCCTGGCTTCTGAACCTTTTCTAGTGCAGCTATAATATTTATCTGTTTAGTGAGTTGCAAAGTAAACTGAGATAACATGGAAGCTCTCCAAGTCTTTCAACATTTTGTTTGTATTGTTAACTCTTTACAACTGATGGGCTGAATTTAATGGCTGGGATATTCAGGAGCTCTGGCAGAATTGAATGCTGATGGGGCTTTGTGCGTTTATAAAGGTGGAAATCATGATCCTCCCCCACCTCTCCAAGAGCTGCTGGTCAGAGGGCCAACAGCTTCTCAGTCCCAGCAGTGGGATTGCTGAGATTGCGTCAACAACCATGGAGGATGCCCTGGGATCAAGTTGTGTTTGTAGGGTTCGTTGGGGCCAGTCAGGCAGGCTCAGGGAACATGGGGTGGGTGAGGGAGAATCATTTAACAGCAGTGGCCCTTGCAGTCAGGAGGCCCTCTTTGTGCCATGGATGCCCAAAAAAGGAGAAAATTCCTCTACGTGGCCCACAGCAAGTTCACCAGTTGCTGCTGAATATTCTTCCTCCATGCCGTATAGTCCTTTTAAAATGATGGGATGTGCATGTCACTGGATAGGCCAGCATTTTATTTCCCACCCTTAATTGCCCTTGAGAAGGTGGTGGTGGTGAGCTGCCTTCTTGATCCACTGCATTCCATGTGATGTTGGTACACCCACACTGTTAAAGAAGGAGTTCCAAGACTCTGACCAGTGACAGAGAAGGAATTGTGATGGAATTCCTCATCAGGATGGTGAGTGACTTGGAGGGGAACCTGTAGATGGTGATGCATCAGCAGCCATTGTCCTTCTAGTTGACAGAGGTCACATGTTTGGAAGGTGCAGTTGAAGGAACCTGAGTGAGTTGTTGCACTGCATCCTGTAAAAGGTACAGACAGCTGCCATCATGTGTCAATGGTAGAAGGAGTGCATGTTGAAGGTGGTGGATGAGATGTTCATCAAGTGTGCTGCTTTGAATGTTGCTGGAGCTGCACTCATCCAGGCAAGTGGAGAGCATTCCATCACACTCCAGACTTGTGCCTTGTTGATGGTAGCTAGGCTTTTGGAAATCAGAAGGTGAGATACTCTTGGACAAATTCTGAGTCTCTGACCTGCTCTTGGAGCCACAGTATACAAAATTGTAGAATCTACTGTGCAGAAGGAGGCCATTTGTGGACAAAGAACTGAACTCCAGAAATGAGGTGGGAGTGACTGCCCTTGATGTCAAGGTATCATTTGACTGAGTGTGACATCAAGGTAGCATTTGATTAAGTGTGGCATCAAGTTGCATTTGAGTGTGACATTAAGGATCCCCAGCAAAACTGAAGTCAAATGGGAATCAGGGGAAAACTCTCCACTGGTTGGAGTCATTACTGATACAATGGATGATGGTTGTGATGATTGGAGATCAATCATCTCATTCCAAGAATGTCACTGCAGGAGTTCCTCAAGGTAGTGACCGAGGTACAACCAATTTCAGCAGCTTCATCGATGATCTTCCCTTCATCATAATGTCAGAAATGGGAATTTCTGACAACAGTCCCACCCAGGTCCTATCCCCATTATCCCACATATTTACCCTTCTAAACCCCTGCCACTAAGGGGCAATTTATCATAGCCAATCAACCTAACCTGCACATCATTTGTATGGTTTGTTCAATTCAGCCTCTTGTCAATGTTGATTCCCAGAATGCTATTGAATGACCAAGGAAGATGATTAGATTCTCTTATTGGAGATGGTCATTTTCTGGCACATGTGTGGTGCAAACATTGCTTTCTACTTATCAGCCAAAGCCTGTATATATTGTCCGAGTCTTATTACATATGGACGTGGACTGATTCAGTATCTGAGGAGTCACAAATTTTATTGAACATTTTGCAATCATGAGTAAACATTCCAATTTATGACATTATGATGAAGGGAAGATCATCGATGAAGCAGCTGAAGATGGTTGTATGTAGGCATTACCTTAAGGGACTCCTGCAGTGATGTTCTTGGACTGAGATGATTGACCTCCAAACACCACAACCATCATCTGTTGTACCAGTAATGACTCCAATCAGTTTTCCCCTGATTCCCATTTGACTTCAGTTTTGCTGGGGATCCTTAATGCCACACTCGGTCAAATGCTACCTTGATGTCACATTCAGTCAAATGTTACCTTGATGTCACAGTTGGTCAAATGGTACCTTGCTATCAAGGGCAGTAACTCCCACGTCATTTCTGGAGTTTAGCTCTTTGTCCATGTTTGGACTAAGACTGTAATTAGATCAGGAGCTGAATAGGTCTGGCGGTACCCAAATTGAGCATTCAGAAGGAGGTTACTGCACTATTGATATGACCACTTCTATCTCTTTGCTGATATTCAAGGATAGACTGCTGGGATGGTAATTGGATTTTCGCTGCTTTTTGTGGACAGGATTTCCAGGACAGTTTTCCAGGGCAGTTTGCTGGGTAAATGCCAGTGTTATAGCTGCACTGGAAAAGCTTGGCTCGAGCACAGATCTCCAGGACTATTGCTGAGATATTATCAGCACCCATAGCCTGTGTGGTAAAGCATGCCCTCAACTGTTTCTTGATGTCATGTGGAGTGAGTTGAATTAGCTGAAGACTGGCATCTATGATGTGAGGATCTCAGCAGGAGACCAAGATGGATCATTCACTGGGCACTTCTGGCTGAATATTGTTGCAAATACTTCAGCCTCTGTCTTTTGCACTAATATGCTGGACTTCCATATCATTGAGATTGGGGATATTTGTGGAGCCTGCTCTTCTGGTTAGTGTTTAATTGTCCACCACTATTCATGACTGACTGAAGTTGGACTGAAGAGCATAGATCTTATCTAATGGTTATGAAATTGCTTAGGTTGGTCTATTACAGCTTTCGCTTTTGCCAAATAAGTAGTCCTGTCTTGTATCTTCCCATTTAGCATGGTGGTAGTGACACACAACATAAAGGAGGATCCTCAATGTGAAGAGAAGACTTTGTCTCCTCAAGGACTATGCAGTGATCACTTCTACCAATATGGATAGATGCTGCTGTGACAGATAGCTTGGTGAGGACAGGGTATAGTAGGCTTTTCCCTGCTGTTAGTTCCCTCGTCACCTGCCTGAATTAGTCTAGCAGCATTTTCCTATAGGACTCAGCCACCTTGGTCAGCAGCAATGCTACTGAGCCACTCTTTGTGATGGACATTGAAGCTGCCCATCCAGAGCACATGCTGTGCCCTTCCCATCTCAGTGCCTCATCCAAGTGGTGTTCAGCATAGAGGAGGATTTATTCATCAGCAGACTTGAGGGTATCAGGGTGGAAAGGCTGTCCTCAACCTTCTTAGCTCTTTAGCTAATCGGGGAGGGTGGAGTTGGAAAGGGGATTTCTTCCCCAAACAATTAAACATCACACATTCCCTTCACACTCCCAGCCCACTCCCAAGGGGTTGAATTGAATTTTGCTTGAAGTAACTGGTTGCTACTTAATAGTTAGGGATTTATATCTGAAGTAAATTATGTAATGAGCTGCTTATTAGCAAGTTTGATTCCTAACTATAAAATGTTGCAGTATCTAGCTGCTTTGCCCCTGACCTTTGAAGGTTGACACTGGGTTTGATAAAAAGGAAAAGAGTAATTATCTTGAATTAAATTCACTTAACTCTGCTTCAAAAAGCAATGAACTAATTACCAAAAGTTGTCATGGGCGGAGGGTAAACAGGCATTCCAATTTTGCTATAACTTAACAATTATGTGGCAGCTTGAACTCCCAAGGCACCACTTCTCCTCAAACACACCAGTGGAGCTAACCCCAAGACCAGCCTCACATCCTCATTTCCTTTGGTGATCAAAAGTGATTTATGCGTGTTAATCGCTATGGTTGCATTGCAGTAACATCGCCACTTGTGAAGTAATTGACTGTACATAAACTTCTGTGATTTCTGTTGGTGTATTTTCTGTGTACTTTGTGGTTGTTGAATATCTAATATCACTTCTTATGCAAATAGTTTAGAAAAGCTACTATACCTGTGAGTTCCCATTTACAGCATGCACATCCTAGTGTGGGAGATGGGGATTTGTCTACCCAGACATCATGAAGATAATAAAGTCCTATTCTAAAGATAGGAGGACATCACTTGAAATCTTTTTCCATCCTTCCCAATGTCTCCCAGGGGTTAACCAATATATTGAGCAATAAAGATCACAAATACTTCAGATCTGCGTTGAGTTAGCTGCTTTCAAAGAAAATGGCAACAGAGTATCTACAACTGGTCTCAAAATGGCAAGAGTTTGGAAGATGGGACATTACAGCAAGGATTTCCCTTCCCACTTGTTGTCTGATGAGTCCTACTAACTGTGCAAGTTAGTGCACATCAATATTAGGCTTGGCTATGATCCTACTGGTAGCATTCATCTTCAAGGCACACATGAATGGTAGCTTCTTATCAAACTGCATCTGGAAAGAAGCAGCTTGTGAGTCATTTTGTAGGGAATGCACTGTGCAATAGAGGGGCAGGAGACGAATGAGGAAAAAGTCTTTTAATCTTCCAACTCATCGTGTCTCCACTCTGACAAATGGATGCCTGAGTAATTAAGCAAAGGATGCCGACTCATCTACTGTGCATTAAGCTAACTTCTGGAAAAATTATGCTCAATCCTTCTGATATCCTTGGAAAAGTGTATATATAAGAAATGTATCTTTTTCAATCACAGGACTTGAAGGGCCCCAGAATAAGGACATTGAATGCATCTTTATTGCTCCCAAATATCGTAATATTCCAGAACTTTTTGCATTATCATTCTCTTTTTAATTGATTGAATTTAAATAATTATTATTCCTTGAGTCAATAAGCGTCAACCACATTTATAAGACCAAATTTATATTATTTATGAATGCAGGCAAATTAAAGACATTTGCAGCTTGTTTTGCAAAAACTGTGCTATGTAATGAAAGATCTGTTGATCTGAATTAAGTGTGTCTTTTTATCGCAAGCAGCCTAGACATTTCCTGTGAGATAAATCTGTTGGCTGATATTGCTGCTGAACAGCACAACTTTACTTTCCAGTGGTTCAGACCTAAGTTTGCTCCTGTGCAAAGTGGGCTGATGGGGACTGAGGTGAAAAAAATGTGTGTATATCTGTCTCTGCTTTGTTTGTAGGCCTGAAAAAGGTCACCTGTGTTCATAGTTTATGTGATTATTCATAAGCTGTTCACTTTGTTTCAGCTTTGCTTTTGGCTCTAGCGGGTCAATGTAAGTTAATAGCTTCATTATAGAATCTCAGAATCTTTACAGTGCAGAAGGAGGCCACTCGGTCCATTAAGTCTGTACTGGTTCTCTTAATGTTGAGGAATGTGAGTGTATGTTTTGAAGCTGATTGGTTCTATCCTGCCGCGAACAGATAAAATGCTTACATTTTCTGGCTCTGTGATTAAATCAGATTCCAAATCAGTATGATGCAACCAAAAAATTAAACTGGTTCACAACTGGTTTAAGCAATACATTTTAAGCACTTCTTCTTGAGGTGTTACAGTATTGCTATGTTCATGTGAAATTATGTGAAGTTTACAACCAAAAGGGCATGGAGACCTTGGTGCACTATTGTTTTCCAACTTTATGTTGTTATCCATTCAAATACATTTATTAGTGCCTCCATTAGAATATTGGTCAAAGGAATTTAAGTGCTTATCCACCAGTGTCACAGGAAGTAACTCTTACTCAATAAGGAATGAATTTTTCTGACTTTTACTTTTTGGAATACCCAGCCCTGAATTCAATGATGAGGAAAAAGAGGCATTTTACCCTGGTATTGCTATGGTTTTGGGTGGGGGTGGGATGGTGGTGGAGTGTGGCAGCAAACACCTCCAGTAGAGGTGGATCTACAGTTTGTGGGGCCCCGGGCTCACCTTCATTACTGGGGCACCCCCAATGACATAACGCCCTTCCTGACCCTGCCCACCCTTGCCCCACAGAACGCAAAGGTGCAACCCACAAAAATATGTAAAATTGGTCACTGCTTAACTGCTTCAATGCTTTTTCACTTGGAGAAATATGTCTGTATGAATAATTGCTGAATTGAAATCTAAGCTTACTTCTTGTCAGAATGACAGTCAATATTGATGGTCAATATTGCAATGTATGTCTTGAGGCGAGCAAACATCAAACTTGCTGATGAGCAAGATGAGATGGAAAAAAAATCAGCCAATGACATCACTGCTGTAGAGGCCAGTGCAAGAGCAAATACTCCAATCAAAAAGATGTGTATGCTGCCATGCAGTATATTTCAAAGTCTCATTCAGTTTCAAAAGTTAATTTCCTTACTTCCTTTCACAAAATTAAAGAAATTATTGGTGTAAATTCACGTGAATGGAATATCCAGTGAGTCCAAGTCCAATATCAGTGGTTCTGTCTTCGGATTCCATTCTTTGTCCTGAAGAGATTTTCTGAAGGCCAGTCTTGACAGCGATGGTGGTTAGAATTATTGGTACGTGACCAGCAGCAGCCATTTGCCAGAACTTGACCGCCTTGCCCACCACAGAATCAGAGCGGGCGAGGGGTCGACAACAGAAATGTCCATTGACCTCAGGCAGGAATTTCCAGTGTCGCCTGAGCGAGACCATAAAATCCCACCCATTATATCAGACCAGCAATAGTCCATTTTGAAAAACAGAATTTAACCAAGAAAATATGGAAGATGGACAAATTTTTAAGCATTTTCTTGCTGATATGGCAATTTAGACCATTTTTCTTCCAAACTTCTTCTTAAAACGATCAATTACATGATTGTAGATAAAATCCTATTAAGACACACTTCTAGCCAGCAATATTGAGCTTGTCAAATGTTCCTGACGCATCGGACTTTACAAGTAATTTTTACCTTTTTATGACGGAAGAAGAATGGTCACCGGAAGCACGAGTGACAGGCATCGTTAAAAATATTTTCAGAATGATTTCTATATTTGAAAGGTAGCCTGCAAACTATCACATACAAGTCACCAAAAAAATCAGTTGGTGATCTTGAAATACAGAGTTTATCATTATCAATTAAATGAATGAATTGTTTCACTTCGTCTCCAAGAAGATTTATATCAATATTCTTCTGGTAGATTTCAGTTAATTTCTTACTGCAGTGGCTTTTAGCATTCTTATCCAAGCTTTCGTCAAAAGGCGCATAACATAAAATCAACAGTTTACTTCAGTAATTCACTTCTACTCTGTCACTGACCATTACTGTGTCACAAATAACACTGACAGTCTCAATTATGATCTTCTCTTTCTCTTTTAAAGTGATTTCATTGTCTCTAGTTTCATCAAAAAATAACTTCTTGCGTCTTGTATACTTATTATTAGAGGGAACAGTCGTTTTTGATAATGTTAGTGCCTTTGCTTCCATCAAGTTACAGTCTTTTCAAACTTCCATGATAAAACTTTTAACTGAAGTTAACAACTATGAAGCATTCAATAAAGTTGTATCAACATTTTGCAGTGATTTGCTGACGGCACTAATTCTGTGAAGTAAATGTTTCCACAAAACAGTAAAAATTGCAATATTGTACTTTTCAAACTTCTTTGCTAAGGATTTTGCTTCAGTTTTCACACGTGGCTTCTCTGAATTTGATGTGGCTATGTCTGATAAGCATTCCTCTCTCTCAACAAAGTTCATTTTCAAAGCCAGAACAGAATCTGCACGTGCAGATCACCTGGTGTCACAAATTCTTTTGACCGTCAAAGATTTTCTATGTGGCTGCTCCAAGTGTGATTTCATTATATTTCACCAATGCTTGGAAAATGAAAAAAAAATACGTGTTTTGAACAGTAAAAAAACATGCAGCCATCTCACAGGATGCAGCTGTAGTGTTGCCGGTTAAATTCAAGGAGTGACTGGTACACGGGATGAATAATTCACAGGGGCTTTCATTGGAGACCTGAATATTTTCCTTCCATATTTGCTGCATTATTGAATCTCTGCCCATGGCAATTTTTGATGGACAAATCTAAGTTTGCAATGATCTCCAAACACTCAGAAGTGTGGGATTGTAGCTGTACACAACAAAGATATTGTTCCTCAGCTTCACTATCATTGGTCACATGTCTTAAAATTAATGTTAATTGGTCCACATGATTCTGGTGTTGAATCAACTATTATGGAATAATATTTGGCCTCTTTTACTTTATTAATGAATTGATTTCTGAGCCGCTCTGCCAATATAGCAATAAAGTCATCGTAGGTTGTATGCTTTAAAAAGTTGGTTTTCTCTGAGCCACCCAAATTGAAAGCTTTTCAAATGCTCTTTGAGAAGTTTGTCAAATTCACTGAGATATTCAAAGCGGCTAAGAAAAATTATTTCTTTAACCTCACAGTGATGACTCATCATGTCCTCTCAGCGGTAGACCCAAAGAAGCCAGCAATTTGACTGTGGCAACAACATGTCTCAGCACTTTCCTCCAATAAGAACAATCCTTTTCAAACTGAACCGATAATGCAGAATCAATTATTTCAGATAATATACACATTTGAACAAATGCACACATTGCTTTAATCTGAAATTTGGAAGTTTCATGATCATCAAGGTTTCTTCTAACATTTCTCAAGTTAGCGTACCCATTGATGAATGCTTTTTTCCCTTTTAACGGAGTTAGGGAATAATTTCAAACATTGTAGATTGCCTTAAAAGCTTCTGAAAAAAATCAACTAATTTCTCATTTCCGTCAGCTCATTTCTCTTCACCCTCAAAGTGGGACCTATGAAGACCTCTCACCTGCTTTCATCCACCAATCTCAAACTTTTGTCTCAAATTTTCCATATTACCTACGTTTTCTGATTTATTTAGTTCAAAATATTCTATCATACCCAGTGGGACAGACTTTGACAATAAGGCAACGTCTTCAGAATAGTTTTCTTCCCTCAGTTCAACAGAAGAAAATACCTATTAGTTCCATTGTTGTTTTAGATTCCACTTCTTACTCACTTCATTCAGGCGATGTGGTTCCTCTGGGAATCAGCATGTCATCAGATAATTCACCCATATTTCTGGTGGATTAATATTCAGTTTGTGCACTGTTCAATTCTTCTAAATTTTTCAGTATAATGACTAACTTTTCTTTTGCCTAGCTTCGTCCTCTATACTTGCCTTCGATTTTGTGCGCTTTTGACTGCCAGATTGATAAATGTCACTTCAAATTAACTGATCTTTCTTGATTTAAGTTAATGGGAATTTTGTGAATAAGCAGGCTTCTTTTGTCCTTCTTAGCTGGGGATCGGGTCACCCCTACTCCCATCGCTGCTTGATGGGTTTTTGATAAGCGAGGGGATTAAGGGTTATGGGGAGAGGGCGGGAATGTGGAACTGAGCCACGACAGATCAGCCATGATCTTATTGAATGGCGGGGCAGGCTCAAAGGGCTAGATGGCCTACTCCTGCTCCTACTTCTTATGTTCTTATGTTCTTATGTATATACCCTGTGTCCCTACTGGCTTTTTTTGCCAATTCGCCTGGTCTCAGTGGGATCTCGCCTTGTTGCTGCTTCCTGGATGGCCTGCCCAGCCCTCCTCAGTTCTGGGGGTCAAGTCACCCTGCTCCCCTTGCTGCTTGACGACACTATGTATCCAGAGTTCCAACTGGCTGGCTGGCTCAGAACCTCATGGCTCTTTTCAGCAATCCACCTGGCCCCAGCAGTGCCTCATACCTCACCTTGACCTTCCCTCACTGCTGACTGCCTGGCTATGGCCTGCCACCTCTAACCTGAATCACAATCTAGAAACTGGCTGCTGTCTGCATTTTGCGCAAAATGGTTCATTGAAACACAGGAGATCTTTGCCTTGGCTGCTGCCTTTCTCCTTCAATGTTCAGACCAGTATTTTCCTGCTCTAAGAGGTCTCGATCAATCAGTGTGTGATGTTGCTCCGTATTGCCTGCTCATACGCTTATTTGTCGAGCCTATCAGGCTCTGATTGGTGCCCATGTTTCATTGTACGTCCACCTCTGACTTCCAGGACATCTTGGGATAAAGTAAACAGCAGGAATTCTGGTTAACTCAATAACTTTTTGATCTGTGTCAGTCAACAGCACGGCAACAATTTTTGCAGCATTCCTTTGGAGAACCATTGTAATTGGACAGATCCTGAAGATGTGAGTCAAACGTTTGAAATTCTTTTATTGAAAGATTGATCAGATTTTGATTTGCATATTGACTGCAATATAATATTAAAAATATTGCCATATTTAAAAATGCAGAACAAGGAAAGCAAGTGATAGTGGCAAGATGCTAAGGTTAGTTGTTGTCTTATTAAGATTTTTGGACAGTTGAATTCTGTAAACCATTTATTGTGTGAACTCTGTTGGCATTGTTTGCCTGTCAAAAGAATGTGTTGTGCCCAGTGGCCTTTTCCTGTTTCCTGAAATCTTTCTGCTCTTATTGTGTTCCATTGACTGCCACTCAGACTTTGCACCCTGCAGATGTTCTGTCTGTTGCAGTGCAAAATTCCAAAGTTCTAATTTTATCTTGCTCCTTATTACAAATAAGGTAACAAATTTGTCAGGAACAGAATGGTAGCTTCACATCATCAATCATAGTATTGAAAGTATGAATAAATAAATTGCAAGACAGTATCTCCTTTCAAACTAAAAGCTCTCTCCATTGTACTTCACAGTAATGACTGTAATATTACTGAACTTGGGTCTATCAGCAAAATTGCACAGAACATGAATTCAGATTATGTGTAATTATATTAAAGTGTGAGGAACTTGATGTCAAATCTGTGAAATGTATCTGTATTTTTTGCTCAGCTAGTAACGGAACAGCCTCTACTCTGCAGAGAAAGGCAAATTGGGATTGAACATAGTGGCAGAAAAATTCAACAGTTGATGTTGTTGCTCAGTTTCTGTTGAGAAGGATTTCCTCTTGAAAGATGTCACAAACATCTGAATGAAAGGTCAGAAGTTATCACTGATGTAATGTGAAATGACAGTCACTTAAAGCAACATTTTTGCATTGGATTGCAGTCTGTTTGGGTTTGGGCAATGTACGTCAGGAAGGATAGATTGGCATTGGGGGAGTGCAGCATGGATTTACGGGGGTAAGGTGAGGTGTGTGGGGGGTATTGGGTCAGATGCTTTGTTGGAGTGTCTTGGTGGGCCAAGTGGCCTACTTCTGCACTGTAGGGATTCTATGACTCTATGAACTTGGGGCTTAGCAGACTGAATTATGAAGGCAAGTGTGGCTTACATTCCTTTGATAGAGAAGGGATGACCTGATCAGGGTTGTTAAAAGTGTTACTCAGATTCAATAGATTTATAATAGAGAAACTTTTTCTGATGTGGGACAATCAAGAATGAGGGAGCATAATCTTAAAATTAAAGCAAGTCCATTTAGGAGTGAAATCAGGAAACACATAAACATGGGTAAAAATCTGTAATTCCGCCAAATGGCTGTGGATGCTGGGATAATTGAAACTTTGAACACTAAATTTGATGGATTTTTCATTGACAAATGTACAAAGAAAAATGGCAAAGAAGTGGATAAATGGAGTTAAGGCACAGATCAGCCATGATCTAATTGAATAACACAATAGGCTCAAGGGACTGAATAGCCTATCCCTGTTTCTGTGCTCATAGATCAGTTAGATGTGAGCTCATTCTCATTCTTCCTAACGTGGTGATGTCCTGATAATGTCGATGCCATCAGGGACAGCAAGCAAAATGCATGTGTTTCTGTGAGATGAATTTCTGAAAGGTTCAGTGGATGAGTTATTAGCCTGTATCTTCCCCACAGGGGCAACGATGGTGAGATTGACACTGCACTTAAAAATCCCCCCCGTACCACCCTGACTCGCATTTCCTCTGGTGTCTTTCAAGCCTGGCTTTCACAGAAATACACAGCACAGTGACCATCAGGGAACTCAGTCAGGGAGTAGAATCGGACTTAGACAGGATACTTCCACCCTCTTATGGAACTAGCTGCGGTATAGTAAGTCAGAAAGTTCAGTCTGAATGTTGGTAAATGGGTGAGATAGTGAATGAGGTAGGTAAATGGGTAGGTGGATGAGCTGGGTAAGTGGCAGTGAGTTAGGTAAGGAGGTAAGGTGAGTGGGTAGTCGGATGGGCAGTTGGGTTGAGTCGGGGAGTAGTTGGATGATTGAGGGGGTAATTGAGTTGGGATAGTAGTCACGTCTAGTTGGGGGGACAGGAGGGTAGCTGGGTCCAGTCAGGAGGGTAGGCGGGTGGTGAGGGTAGTTGAGTCTGATAGGGGAGGATTGTCAGGTTGATTAGAGTAGTCAGATTGGGATGGTAGCTAGGTCGAGTCAGGGATTAATTGGGTAGCTAGTGAAGTTTTTGGGTTGGTTGTCAGGTCTAGTTGATGGAGTGAGGTGGGGAGTAGAAGGATCGTTGATTCAGGTCAGAGGATTGGTCAGGTGCTGGCGGTTAGTTGGATTTGGTCAGAGAAATAGTGCAGTGGCTAAGAGGGTAGTAAGAGTGATAGTCGAGCTGGTCGCGTCTGGTCAGTATGGTAGATGGCTGATCAGATGTTGATGGGAGGAGGGGGTTACAGTAATATGGAGGTGTTAGACTAGATTTCAATATGTCTAACTATTTCTGGTTGACTATTCAGATAAGGATTGTGGAATTACCTCTGATAGAGGTCCAAGGTATAAAGGGATTGCCCATCAGAAATACAGCCAGTTCCCAGGTAGGTCCATAAATCAGGACTTCCACAGGCTCACTCTGTGCTTTTTCCGTTCTCTGAAGATCCAGAAACGGGAAGATTTGGCCCAATATGTTCCACACCATCCAGTGATGGAAAGAAAACGTTGGAGGAGGAATATTGCATGACTAAGGGAGCCTATGGGTGGGATTTTCCAGCCATCCTAGCCCCAAAGCTGGAAAATCCTTCCCAAGGTTAACGGTTCTTTGCATGGTACATATACTGCCCTTTATAATTCCCATGGTGGGCAGGACAGGAAAATTCCGCCCTGGGGGTGGGAGAATGAGGAGAGATCATAATCATTGCAATTCTTGTCAGGTGTCCTAATCAGGTGGCCGGCAGGTCTTGTAATCGCACCAGCCACCTACTTGGTGAGAATGTGGAACTTGCTGCTTGCTATATTGTTGCGATCATACCCAGTTTGGATGATCATGTTATTTAGAAGTGTGCATGACCCTGAACTTGTCACTTTAATGCTCTGCCTTTCTCCCACTCTAACCTTGCCACTCAATGAAGTTCAAGAAACTTCACCTCATTTATCAGGTCGGCACTTTACAGCCTTCTGGACTCAAAATTCACTTCAGTAATTTCAGATTATAACCTCAGCTCCCATATTTCCTGGACAGCAAGTGGCAGCAATGATTTTGCCATTTCCATTCACAGTTCCTCTGGATCCATTTTCTTATTTTTCACTTGTCCCAATACCATCTCCTTCTGCCTTTCAACAATGTTCCTTTTTGTTATTTAATCCTCAATCACGAACCTTCACTTTCTCTCTTCTCCTCCGAGGGTTAAAAATGTAGAGGCAGATTTGGGCACTCAGATTTTGGAGGGAGGCCAGAACCACAAGAGAATGGCATTGGGCATACGCAGTAATTCAATTTACCCATTCACCTCATGACATCTGTTTGTTACATGAATTGTTGCATGTTAACCAACTCTTTTACACATCAACCTACTCACAAACAATTAAACAATCATAGAGGCATTAACCACATGC
Organism: Carcharhinus amblyrhynchos; assembly: GCF_965287045.1. Taxonomy (NCBI): domain Eukaryota; kingdom Metazoa; phylum Chordata; class Chondrichthyes; order Carcharhiniformes; family Carcharhinidae; genus Carcharhinus; species Carcharhinus amblyrhynchos. The sequence goes on from NC_137324.1 coordinate 154,924,150, forward strand.
ATCTATACATTGTGGCTGTCAAATAAATATTACCACAAATGGAAAGCTTGATTTTAGCCATGTTTTTTCTGTAAATGTTAACTATCAATACATGCTCACATTGATAAATTAAGAAAGCAATGGACAAGCAAATGGATAGATGTCATTATACCCAACTCTAGACCAATGTCCCACTACAATCGTTCAGGGGAATGAAACTATTAATCAATTAATTGCCGTCGTTCTCGTGCCACCAGTAGTGAGTGATCTTTCTCAAGGAGATAGCTGTTGTTGTCTTTCCTCCTTGTCTTCTTAGTATAACACACTCTGATCATTGAATTGTGTAAATATTTCTCTTTTCATTGATACGTCATATACTCCTCATCATTATTTTCGTCATCAGTTAAGGCGTACCTGAGAGCTCCTGGTATCAGAATGATTAAATGGCAAATGGTCATGGATCAAGTGCTAACTTGTAGTTTGTGCCTGATTTTCAGCAGTCTTGTGGCAAAGTGTAGAGCCCCTATCTGTGGATCAGAAGCTCTAGGTTAAGTTCCATGCCAGAACATGTTAGCCACAGAAGGAGCATTCATGATGTGTTTTAATAGGCTGATGGTCAACCTGGGAACCATTCCATTGCTTCCACACTACTCCCCAAAGGGTGGAGGTGGGGGGACGGAAATTCTGTGAAGGTAAGATTAAAGAAAAAACACTCTGATCCAAACATGGGCCTCAAAGTACCACAACTCAAATCTAGTGTGTAGGTTGTGTCGAGGCTTCATGAACTCTAGTTTCATTTCTCTTTCTGTATGCAGATTCAAGTCAACCTCTTATCTAGTTTATCACCAAAAATGCATACTTCTGAAAAATTGATGATTTCAACCTGTACCTCACCCACATTGCTGATTTCATGTATGCCTTTATCACTTTGAGGTTTTACTTTCCCAATGCCTCCCTCATTGATGTCCTGCACTCCACTTCAAGCACCTAGGGTGCAGAGGAGATTTACAAGGATGTTGCCTGGATTTGCTGGCATGCCTTATGAGGATAGGTTGAGGGAGCTTGGTCTTTTCTCCTTTGGAGGGATGAAGGATGAGGGGTGAGCTGATAGAGGTGTATAAGATGATGAGAGATATTGATCGAGTGGATTCTCAGGCTTTTTCCCAGGGCTGAAATGGTTGCCACAAGAGGACACAGGTTTAGAGTGCTGGGGAGTAGGTACAGAGAAGATGTCAGGGGTAAGTTTTTCATTCAGAGGGTGGTGGGTGCGTGGAATCGGCTGCCGGCAGTGGTGGTGGAGGCGAATTCGATAGGGTCTTTTAAGAGACTTTTGAATAAGTACATGGAACTCAGTAAGATAGAGGGTTATAGGTAAGCCTAGTAGGTAGGGACATGTTTGGCGCAACTTGTGGGCCAAAGGGCCTATTTGTGCTGTAGTTTTTCTGTGTTTCTATGTTACACTAGACTCCAATTCATCCTGCCTGTAATGGGGGTGACTGTTTGCAGGTATACCCTATCTCCAAAAGCTTGCTTGCCTATCTCCTAAATCCTTGCCCAGCTCCGCAGGCCACACTGTCGGTGAAATTTCAAAATCCTTCAGCTGGTTGACAAATCCTTCTGTGGCAATGTCCTCTAATCTGCACCCTCTGTTCTTACAATCTTAGTCTACTGTTGACATAAGAACATAAGAAATAGGAGCAGGAGTAGGCCATCTAGCCCTTCGAGCCTGCCCCGCCATTCAATAAGATCATGGCTGATCTGTCGTGGCTCAGTTCCACATTCCCGCCCTCTCCCCATAACCCTTAATCCCCTCTCTTATCAAAAACCCATCAACCCGCGTCTTAAAAATATTTAGCGAGGTAGCCTCCACCACTTCAACGGGCAGAGAATTCCAGAGATTCACCACCCTTTGAGTGAAGAAGTTCCTCCTCAACTCCGTTCTAAACCGCCCCCTCCACTTCCTCCTTTGAGATATGATTAATGCAAGAACCTTCAGCCATGTTGTCCTGACACAGTGGACTTCTTTGCCATGCTACATCTTCAAAAGCCATAATTGAAGCTAACACTTCAGTACAGTACTGTTAGAGGTGCCAACAAAAAACAGAGAAAATTACAGCACAGGAACAGGCCTTTTGGCCCTCCAAGCCTGCACCGACCATGCTGCCTGACTTAACTAAAACCCCCTACCCTTCCTGGGACCATATCCCTCTATTCCCATCCTAGTCATGTATTTGTCAAGACGCCCTTAAAAGTCACCATTGTATCTGCTTCCACTACCTGCCCCACAATAAGTTCCAGGCACCCAGTACTTCCTGTGTAAAAAAAAATCTGCCTCGTACATCTCCTTTAAATCTTTCCCCTCGCACCTTAAACCTATGTCCCCTAGTAATTGACTCTTCCACCCTGGGAAAAAGCTTCTGAATATCCATTCTGTCCATGCTTCTCATAGTCTTGAAGACTTCTATCAGGTCTCCCCTCAACCTCCATTACTCCAGTGAGAACAAACCAAATTTCTCCAATCTCTCCTCATAGGTAATGCTCTCCATACCAGGCAACGTCCTGGTAAATCTTTTCTGTACCGTCTCCACATCCTTCTGGTAGTGCGGAGACCAGAATTGAACACTTAATTCCAAGTGCAGTTTTATAAAACTGCAACATGACTTGCCAATTTTTAAACTCAGGGCCCCGGCCAATGAAGGCGAGCATGCTGTATGCTTTCTTGACTACTTTCTCCACCCGCATTGCCACTTTCAGTGACCTGTGTACCTGTACACCCAGGTCCCTTTGCTTTCAATACTCTTGAGCGTTCTGCCACTTACTGTATATTGGACTGATTGTGTGCATTATTGATGGTAAAAAGATTACGAGCTACCAGAACATTTCATAGAGTATTCCATTTTGTTGTTTTAATTATTAAATTTGAAAACAAGTGACGGAAGAGAGAGCCAAGCCATTCAATTCTGATATAGACTTTGTGTGTGATTTGTTCAAATACATATTTCGCTGTTTTTATAATTTAGTTGCAGTGGCTTGAAGGTATTTATCATTTTTAGATGCACAAGCCTGAAGAAAGGTAAGTAAGTCAGCTAACTTCTGTAGTTTCTGAAAGAAAATAAGGAATAACATAATCCATAAAATATGTAAATAAATTGCAGTGCAGTTCTATACCGCTTCTTCGGCTTCTGAGTTCCAATAGCAACATCAGTACAATATCTGTTTCTGAGAGTTACGTCCAATTTATTGAGCAAGAAGTCAATCATCATTGGGCCCATTTAGATAGGAAATGTGGGCCTAAATGTCCAATTTTCCAGGGCTGTGCCTTGCATGCCAAACATATCTGAAAAACACGCCATCGTATTGCCCTTGGAATATTTTTAGGCACCATGCTGGCTGCCTAAGCCAAGCCTAAGCCAAGCATTGGATACCGTCTGTTAATATTCGGCCTAATACCAGATTTTAGACTAATTCAAAGAAATTGTACGGTCCTCACTGGAGCAGGAAAAGTAGGTGCTCTGTTCAGAGTTTGCTGGTGTGGATGAGACCTAGCAAACGTCACCACCGAGAAGGTAAGTCAGATTTTGTTCTAGAGCCAGGAAGAGCAAAAGCTGCCGGTCCTGCAGCATTCCTACCAGCCATGATCACTTTTGTCCATATTATAATCTTGCAAAGATGGCCAACCATCAGGTAGATGAACGGTTTATTAAGGCAAGTATCTGTATACGGAGAGTAATATAAAGGCTACTGTATTCCAGGATTTTAGATTCCTAACTAGCAAAGGAAACCCACACTCAGCTCCAAGATTCACATGGTCAGGCCCGATTGGCCAAATGGGCCAATGACCCTCAGAGCTTGCTCCTTAAAGGAGTATGCTACCACGCCCCTCTCCCCCGCTTTAAATTCCCAATTAACACATTTCAATAACAATTGGATAATTTACAGTATTGTATAATAAATGGATCTCAAACAGAGGTCCTTATAATGTAAGTCAGTCCGGGGACTTCCTGATCCTTTGGGAGCATCGTCACTAGCTGACGCTCGAGCAGTAGATGTAACTCAAGTCTGAACCTAATGGGTGCACTCTCGACTTGGGAATATGTGTCAGTGCAGATAACTTCTCCAGTTCCCACTGGAATACTACTTGGTTCTTCCTTGGGGTAGCTTGCTGCTGAGTTAGTTCAATCTGGAGCAACAGGGAGAAGCGCTGGCCTCGTGGTATTATTACTAGACTATAATTCCAGAAGCTCAGCTAATGTTCTGGGGACCCAGATTCAAATTCCACCGTGTGGATGTGGTATTTTTAGATTTCCAGAAGGCGTTCGATAAGGTGCCTCACAAAAGGTTACTGCAGAAGGTTAGGGTACATGGAGTTGGGGGTAAAGTGTTAGTGTGGATTGAGGATTGGTTATCTAACAGGAAACAGAGAGTTGGAATCAATGGATGCTTTTCTGGTTGGCAGTTGGTGACTAGTGGAGTGCCATGTCAGGTGGTGGAATTTGAATTTAATAAAAGAATCTGGAATTAAGAGTCTACTGATGACCGTGAAACCATTTTTGATTGTCGGAAAAACCCATCTGGTTCACTCATGTCCTTTAGGGAAAGAAATCTGTCATCCTTACCTGGTCTGGCCTGCATGTGATTCTAGAGCCACAACAATGTGGTTGACTCTCAACTGCCCTCCAAGGGAAACTGGGTATGGGCAATAAATGCTGGCCAGGCAGTGATTCCCATGTCCCACGAATGAATAAAGAAGAATCCCTGATAGGCATACCAGAGGCAGACTGCCCCACTGGTTCTGTGTGTGATTCTCTCCTTCTCAAATGATCCACTTGTTTCTTTACCCTTTTCCTTGGACATCTATTTCATACAACACAGCCTGAACTGGCCATGGCGTGGTTCATCAGTTAGGCTGGTAAGTTGCTGTGAGCAGTGGTGCCAGAAATTAATACGTAATTTTAAACTGGAACAAATGCAGCTGTGAATGGAACAAGAGATTTAAAAGGGCCAATCAATCAATGAAGTAGAGTGTTACTGGTGTGGGGATAATTACTCCCCTGAAGCCTGCAGATATAAAGAGCCTGAATGGTTTTTTTGCCACATGAAAGGTCACTAAGGCACCAATGTAAAAGTATTCCTCGTCTACCCAAAGATGAGTCCAAAGATATGCAGGTTAGGTTGATTGACCATGCAAAATTGCCCATTAGTGTCCAGAGATGTATAAATTACATGCACTGGCCAGGATGATCTGAGTTAGATTGGGTACTTCTCAGGACTGAAAATAGTGGCTTTATGACTCTCTGTGAGTTCGCATGATACACAGCAAGCAATGATTTGATCTCACTACATTCTGGCAGGATGTCTCCGGTGGTTCCAATTCCTAACCATTGCCAAATGCTTCTTTTTCATCTTCTCTGATTTCCTTTATCATCATTAAATTCAACTTCCTTTGTTACGTTCACTTTTTCTGAAATCGGGGCAGGTGAGGCTTGCAGAATGGTATTCTCCATTGGCCTCGGACGCAATCTTATGAGCCTCAAGCGGGCATGCCAGTAAAATTCCGGCCTATAAATCTGACTATTCTCTCCATCCACTCGGGGTGCAATTTTTATTGATGAAGTGTTTTATAATCTAGCTGATCACAATATTCCTGGTATTCTTGTGGACACAAACCATTACGAAAGGAAATGCCTTTGATTGAAAGAGGAGAGGCACAATTTCACAGGCTGTGTTACTGTATTGTTGTCTGTATGTTCCGCCAACTACTAACGTGTGGTTAGTGAAGATGTGACTAGGGCAGTAGACAGAGGGGAGCTGGTGGATGTGGTATTTTTAGATTTCCAGAAGGCGTTCGATAAGGTGCCTCACAAAAGGTTACTGCAGAAGGTTAGGGTACATGGAGTTGGGGGTAAAGTGTTAGTGTGGACTGAGGATTGGTTATCTAACAGGAAGCAGAGAGTTGGAATCAATGGATGCTTTTCTGGTTGGCAGTTGGTGACTAGTGGAGTGCCGCAGGGATCGGTGCTGGGGCCTCAACTGTTTACCATATACATAGACGATCTGGAGGAGGGGGCTGAGTGTAGGGTAACAAAATTTGCTGATGACACGAAGATGAGTGGAAAAGCGAATTGCATGGAGGTCGCGGAAAGTCTGCAGAGAAATCTGGATAGGCTGAGTGAGTGGGCGAGGACCTGGCAGATGGAGTATAACGTCAGCAAATGTGAGGTTATCCACTTTGGTAGAAATAATAGAAGGAGGGAGTATTATTTAAAGAGTGAAAAACTGCAGCATGCTACTGTGCAGAGGGACCTGGGGGTCCTTGTGCACAAATCGCAAAAACTCAGTCTGCCTTCTGATCAAGAAGGCGAATAGAATGTTGGCCTTTATCGCAAGGGGGATAGAATATAAAAGTAGGGAAGTCTTGCTGCAACTGTACAAAGCACTGGTGAGGCTGCAACTGGAGTACTGTGTGCAGTTTTGGTCCCCTGATTTGCGTAAGGACATATTGGCCTTGGAGGGAGTACAGAGAAGGTTCACCAGGCTGATACCGGAGATGAGGGGTTTAGCTTATGAGGAGAGATTAAATAGACTGGGCCTATACTCGTTGGAGTTTAGAAGGCTGAGGGGGGATCTTATAGAAACTTTCAAGATATCGAAGGGGCTTGATAGGGTAGAGGTGGAGAGATTCTTTCCACTTAGAAAGGAAAACAGAACTAGAGGGCACAGCCTCAAAATAAGGGGGGGGGGGTTGCAGTTTAGAATGGAGTTGAGGAGGAACTTCTTCGCTCAAAGGGTGGTGAATCTCTGGAATTCTCTGCCCATTGAATTGGTGGAGGCTACCTCGTTGAATGTATTTAAGTCACAGGTAGATAGATTTCTGATAGACGAAGGAATTAAGGGTTATGGGGAGAAAGCGAGAAAGTGAAACTGATCCACTTCAGATCAGCCATGATTTTATTGAATTGAGGGGCAGGCTCGAAGGGCTAGATGGCCTACTCCTGCTCCTATTTCTTATGTTCTTATGTAACCCATTGACTGGTCCTTCCTTCAGTTCAAGACACTCGGGTTGGTTTCCTTGTTGTACTATATCTCACCTTCTGTAACCGAGATTCCAGTATCGACTGGATAATAACCATGCAGGGTTAGATTTCTATGATCAAAGAAGCTGTTTGTGCTGTGTCTGTATCCTGATGTTTATTGATGTAATGTGTTTACTGCTATAAGGAATTCCCACTTTTTGCCCGGTTGGCACAGCACCCACTCATAGTTTGAGGATAAGGGGGAAATCTTTTAGAACTGAGGTGAAGAGAAATTGCTTCACTCAGAGTGGTGAATCTATGGAATTCGGTATCATCAAAAGTAGTGGAGGCCAAAACATTGTATGATTTCAAGAAGAAATTAGATAAAGCTCTTGGGGCAAAAGAGATCAAGGGATATGGGGGGAAGATGGGGGATTAGGATATTGAATTTGATGATTGGCCATGATCAAAATGAATGGCCTTGTTGAGCAGGCTCGAAGGATTGAGTGGCCTACTACTGCTTCTCGTTTCTATGATTCTATCACCAGTGTGAATGTAAGTGATTCCATATCCCCTAAACTCATGCAATTATATTCAGTTATTAGTCCTTCACCCTCTGACTGTAATCCTTCTGTGGCCCAGCCACATTTGTCACAAAAACAATCATGTTACAGTAGTTACATTGATGACAAACAAAATTGCTGAAATTATTCTGATCATGCAGGCTTTTGGCAGGTGGCTTTTGATTCTGGAGCACCTTCCCTGTTTGTGGTATGTTCATCCTTGAGGAGAAGTTCAGGCTTACCGTGGATATCAGGATGAAGCCTCCGGAACATCAGGAAACAAAACTTAACTGATTGCTGTGATACCATTTTCCAGCTGTACTTCAGCCTGCCTTTTCTTTCCAAATGTGTATCAAGTACACAGCTGGACTTAACTCACTTGTTATCAGAAATAATCCTTTCTATTTTGGATCAAACACATTTTCCTTGTTGAGTGCAATGACTAAATCTTTTATGGGAGCCTTACTTTTGACTCAAAATATTCTTTAGTCCTCTTCTTCGAAATTCTCAAAGTTCCTTGCTACATGTTCAGTTACTCGAACTATTTGCTCCACCATTTGTTCTTGCTATTTGGAACTGCAGAGATTCTGTGTTACAGGACTTGCTGCTGTCAGTGTTAAATGGCCTGCTGTTTTCATGAGTCTCCCTGTCATTGCCTGATGAGGAGAAATCCCTATGCTTCTGTGAGGAATTGATTTTATTGCCATGATGCACAATGATAATAACATCCTTGTCCATTGAGTGAGTGACATTTTCTCTATTATCTTTAAATTTCTGTTCCCTCTTTCCACTGCTCCAGAGGATTGTGGGTGGTGACTGACGTCAAATTTGTTGTGTAATCCCCAATAATCTTGTTATTGGGTAGAAGTTTCTCCTGTAAGAAGTGATCCCTGTTCACTTTCTACTTGAAATGATAATCCCCACCCCACTGATCACCTCGTTTAGTTAAAGCTTGACATCCATGAGTGTATTATTAGCTCAATTCACTATCACAACCAGTATTTATTCATTATGGTTTTGAGTTTTTGGTAACAGCCCAGGTGAAGTCAGTTTGGAAATTAGTCCATAGGCCTTCTGGGGATGATGCACTTTTCAAAAGGGCTGTGTTGGAACTAGCAAGAGGCTCCTGCTGAAGACACAGAAGATAGTGTGATAAAATGTAAGTTGACTGCATCCTGTATGCCGGGCTACTGTGCTGAATCCGCAGGTTTCTGGTAGATGACACCAGTGGCCATCTAGCCAGGTGTAAGTGCAATTCTTGTCCTGTCCCAGCAGGAACATAAAGAGTAGGAGCTTTGTGTTTTGTTTTGTGCACGAGCAGCTGATCTGCGCTTAATACTCGGGATGGGGATGTATGATCAGGCCAAGCGGCTGGTTGCGGGATTTGCTTAGCTTAGTTTTTTTGTGCCATTCAATAACCCCAGCATACTGTTGCTGCAGGGTGGTTACATCTTTTTGAAACATGCCGTGTGATTGCTGCCACTTCACATTGATCTGGAGTTCCTTTATGTAGTTCTGACACTGCAGCTTTTTCATTTTTTTTAATCAGTTTCTGCATTACCTTCGTAATGGAGTTCCTGAAGGTTGATTTCTTGTTAATTGCTGGGATGTAGGCATCACTGGCTGTTGTTCATTCCTAATTGCCCTTGAACTGAGTGGCTTGCTAAGCCATTTCAGAGGGCATTTAAGAGTCAACCATATTGCTGTGGTTTGGAAGTCACATGTCTGCCAGACCAGGTAAGGACAACAGGTTTCCTTCTCTAAAGGACATTAGTGAACCAGATGAGATTTCCCAATAATTGACAATGGTTTTCATGGTCATCGGTAGATTCTTAATTCCAGATATTTATTGAATTCAAATTCACATCTGCCATTGAGCATTACTCCGGGTCTCTGGTTTACTTATCCAGAGATAACACCACTGCGCTGCCACCTCCCGCTATGATTGTTAATATCTGGGAGATATTGTGTCTGTCTACATCTTTCTCTAGAGTTCCATGAATTAAATATATAACTTTACTGGTGCAATAAGAGTTTTTGTGGGATATTGGGAAGAGTTAACATTGGTGGCATGGGCACTGTTTGGCCAAAGATTTACTGTTTGATTAAAAGTTTCTTCGGTTGTTAAAACGACAACTTTCTCTGCATATTGGAAAGAGTGTTTGGCACATTATCCTTTAATGGTTCTTCCTGGTAATATCACAGCATAGCCTGTGTGGTGATCCTTGAATGTGATAACAGGAACCATCCATATAAACAGCTGGAGCATCCTTAAAGGGTTCCTTCTTCACTGGCTATAATTTAAAGTTAATTAAAGGTGGAGGACATTTGTGAGGATCTCCCTCACAAGTCAGTAAATCGAATGGAAACGTTGTCTTCTTTGCTATATTATCAATGTACCTGTACAGTAATTCTACAGTCGACTTGCTCAACCATTGTGGTAAGACTGAAGAATCTCCAGGCTTCACCAGTAAGTTCAGTGGTGTGTGTAAAATGATGCGCTGTAAACCTGTGATGTATATAAATTGTACGGCCCAAATGTAGCTAGTAGATGACATTCACACATTGAGTGCCCATTGCAGAAAACAATCGGTTGCACCCCCACCCCCACCACCCCCCCACGTGCTCCTGGTAAAGTACAACAGTTACTGCAGGGTGCACTAGTGTGATTCACTCCAGAAACTATTGGGTGGGTCATACTCCCACCGGAGAGGCCAGCAGCATAGCACTGAGTGGGTCACTGCACATGCGCTGGTTTGTCAGTGCCAGTGTTGGCACATGTGCAGTGGCCCCTGTCTGCCAGCCTTGCAATTACTGGCCAGCTTGATTGCTGCTGCCTCCCCCCACGCCGAACATGCCAGGGCCAACCTCGACCCCAAACCCTGGCCACAGCCTTGGTCTCGGGATCCCCCGACCACTGCCACCCCCCCCCCACCCCCACCACCCCACTACAGTTCTGACACCCTGCCGCCCCCCCACCCCACTAAAGTTCTGACACCCCCCCCCCCACCCCACTACAGTCTGACACCCCCCCCCCAAGCAGGCTACCCTTCCCTCCCCCCACCCTGACGGCCAGCCCCAATCACTGGTCTCCCTCTGACACTCAGCCCAAAGTGCAGAGTGGGCAGTGTCATTGGCACTTTGCCCCTTTGGTAGTACAGAGGGGTCCAGGCTGGCACTGCCAAGGTGGCAATGCCCAGAATGCATCCCTCCAGCACACGACCTTCTAGGGGGCCTTGATTACACCCCCTCGTTCACTCCAGCGGGGTCGGGCCTCCAGTTCCCTGCTAGTGGGGAGCTTTACTAAACCCATCTGGACTGAAATACACCTGGAAGGCGGGGAGTGGCTAGCGGGCCCAGAAACCTCAGTCCTGGACCCAGTACTGATATTTAAAAGAGATGCAGATGGGGATTTAAATAATTTATGCAGGAAAATAATGTACTGGGAGGCACAGGTTTAAGGTGCAAGGGGCAAGGCTTCAAGGAGATGTATGAGGCAGAGTTTTTACACAGGGAGTGGTGGGTGCCTGGAATTCGCTGTCAGGGGAGATAGTGAAAGCAGATGCGGTAGTGACTTTTAAGGGGCATCTTGACAAACACATGATTAGGATGGGAATAGAGGGATATGGTCCCAGAAAGGATCAGGGGTCTTAGTTAAGTCGGACAACATGGCCGGTGCAGGCTTGGGGGGCCTGTTCCTGTGCTGTAATTTTCTTTGTTCTTTTGAAATCCAGGTGTCGGAGATGCGTGGGGGAGCCGTGGCACCCATGTCGGGAGCCTATGAAATGATCTCCGCTTGAAGTCTCCTGTCCTGCTGCACTACAAAAGCAGTGCAGTGAGGTGGAAGAACCGCCCCCTTAAACTTTGTTCTGCAGGCGCAAACTCTTGGAGAATGGTTAAAGCAGGATCAGGTGTAAACAGACTAACAGCATTTGTTACTGCCTTTTGAAGGCCGTTACAGCTTCAGGGTGGCATGTTTTGAAATCAGGCTGCGTACTGGGGACCTTCAAAATGTTTTTCCAGAAGCTTTGCCATTTCTGCAAAATTAAGAATGCAGCTTCTCTGACCACTGACCAGACCCAAAAACAATCAAAGAGCAGTTTTAATTCTGGGAAGAGGCAGTCTCTGAATAACCCCTTTTGTGGGAATTGGGAGTTGTTTCCGGTGGGATAGTTACAACTCCCAGACAGGTCACTTGTTCTTTGGACTATTGAGCCTTTTGCGGATAAACATTTGAACATGCTGATATCAGGATTGTTATCTGTTCTTATTTGGCAAACTGTTTGTCTACGGTTTCAGTTGCTAAAATGATATCATCTGCAGTCTGCAACAAGCACTCGGGCCTAGAGAAGTATTTTGAAACTGTTGCCGTCAGTTTGAAATATATTAGGGGCGTTGTGAAATCCCTGTGGCAAACAAATCCAAGAGCAACTGCGATCTTCAAAAGTAAGAGCAAATTTGATTTTAATCTTCCTACCTGACAGGAATACTCAAAAATGCATTTAAAAACTGCTCATGGCGAAACGATATTTAGAATCAACTGGAATCTTCGATAGGCGGGGACGAGGGAGGGTGTTGGGGGGGGGGGGTGGGGTGGAGGGGAGCAGGGAGGGGTGGTGGAGGTGGGGAGGATGTGGAGGGGGGATGCCTCTTGCTCAACAAGATAAAAAACTGGTGCTTCAGATTTCAATTTCCAATAATCCACCTCCAACAGACTCAGATTTCTTTAAAGACTAAATAGGTGAATTTGCTGTGTACTCGCCTTACAAAATGCTGTTTAACAAGAGACTTAATTAACTCTCTAAAGTAGGGATAACTTTCTTTGGGGATCGGATATCATTTGACGAAGGAATGAGGAGGCCCCTTGATGGACTCCATTCCCTCCCTTTATCCATAATCACGTTTGTTATTGGGAAAGACAGCAGGATTTAACTGAATGAACTGTTCTATCTGAGCATTTTCATGTTCAAGGGTTGATTTGATTTGATTTATTATTGTCACATGTAATAACATACAGTGAAAAGTATTGTTTCTTGCATGCTATACGGAAAAAGGTACGTGACCTCAGACTTTTGTATCGTTTTTCCGAAGGACGAAGGTGGAAGACAGAACGTCTGGAGTGCGTGGGGTCCTTAATTATGCTGGCTGCTTTGCTGAGGCAGTGGGAAGTGTAGACAGAGTCAATGGTTGGGAGGCTGGTTTGCATGATGTATTGGGCTCATTCACAACCTTTTGTCGTTCCTTGTGGTCTTGGGCAGAGAGGAGCCATAGCAAACTGTGATACAACCAAAAAGAATGCTTTCTATGATGCTTCTGTAAAAGTTGGTGAGAGTCGTAGCTAACATTCCTTAGTCTTCTGTGAAAGTAGAGGCTTTGGTGGGTTTTCTTAACTATAGTGTCAGCATGGGGGGGGGACCAGGACAGGTTGTAGGTGACCTGGAAACCTAAAAACTTGAAGCTCTTGACCTTTTCTACTTCGTTCCCATTGATGTAGACAGGGGCATGTTCTCCTTTATAATTCCTGAAGTCGATGACAATCTCCTTTGTTTTGTTGACATTGAGGGAGACATTATTGTTGCCGCACCAGTTCACCAGATTGGTTAATGGTTAAATTTTGATATGGGGGATTTTACAAGTCTTGCTGGTTATTCTGCTTTTGTTGGTTGAGGTGACTTTTGAGTTCTTGGGGGTGCCTGGAGCGGTTTATTCCTACATTATTGTTGCTGCACCAGCTCACCAGATTGAGGGGTAGCACAGTGGTTAGCAGTGTTGCCTCATAGCACCAGGGATATGAGTTTGATTCCCAGCTTGGGTCACTGTCTGGCAGAGTCTGCATGCTCTCCCTGTGTCTGCGTGGGTTTCCTCCAGGTGCTCCGGTTTCCTCCCACAGTCCAAAAGATGAGCTGGTTAGGTGCATTGGCCATGCTAAATTCCCCCTCAATGCACGCGAACAAGCGCTGGAGTGTGGCGACTGGGAGATTTTGACAGTAACTTTATTGCAGTGTTAATGTAAGTCTATTTGTGACACTAATAAATTAATTTTAAAAAAGTTAACATTGCAAAAACAAATAAACACCCAAACTACCCCCACCATTTTCTCAATCTCAGTATCTAACCATAGATGATTATTGTTATTACCAATGATTGTGCTATACTGGTCTAACATATCAGTTCCTATTATTCTCAGTTCCATTGGGAGCCATTGGGCTCTGTTTGCCACCTTGTCTGTTAGCAAACTGTTCCAAAAAAGGATCACAACAAACATTCCTCTACTGGTGCAATTGTTTAAATTTGACTTATATTTTAGAAAACATCAAATAGTGAAATTTTGCTGGGGTAAATTTTGATATGGGGTATTTTGCAAGCCTGATTGGTTATTCTGCTTTCGTTGGTCAGGCTGAGGTGACTTTCGAGTTCTTGGGGGAGTCTGGTACAAGAGAGGTTCATTCCTACGATCTCACACATAATCGCCTATTTTATCATATAAGAAAAAAGGCGTGAGCGTTTGGATGCTGTTGACTCAATCCTTCCACTATCGCAAATGCTTTTCATGCCGGGCTGGGGGCAGGGTTGCTTTTGACTGCAACTTAATAGGATCTTTAATGAGTGTTCATGTTTCAATTTCATTACCTTCAACTTGGCATCAAGGATTGGTTGCTTGGGTTGAAATTCCCAATGCCTCTGAGTGTAACTGCTTGATAAATGTGCTTTTAAAATTAAGTTGACTTTTCCCTGCCACTTGAATTCTAGGGGGTTATTACTGGGAGCATTACAAGTCGTACAGTCTATTACCAAAGGTGCAGAGTGATTTGTTAGCAAGCTGCCTGATCTGGTTCATTTTTTCATTTAGACTTATGTTTGCAATTCCGAGAATCCTTAAAAGTAAAATCATTAATTCTGCAGAAGCCTGCATATTATAGAATTCAGGGCCTGCATTTTCTTCTAACACCTGTTTTGCAAGCAGTCATAAGAGAAGGGAGATGGTGGCATAGATATATTGTCACTGGATTAGTAATCGAGAGAACCAGGGTAATGCTCTGGGGACCTGGGTTCAAATCCCACCATGGCAGATGGCGGAATTTGAATTCAATATAAAAAAATCTGGAATTAAAATGATGGTCATGAAACCATTGTCAATTGTCGTAAAAACCCATCTGGTTCACTAATGTATTGTAGCAAAGGAACCTTTACTTGGTCTGACTTGTAACTGACTCTTAAATGCCTTCTGAAATGACCCAGCAAGCCACTCGGATTTAGGCCAATTAAGGATGGGCAACAAATGTTGAATATAAAAAAAGAATGCTTTACATCACTCCAACTCTTGAGTGTGAAGCCTGTTTGCTTCACGGGGATCATCAACATCCAGAAGTGTTCTCATTACTCTCTCACAGACTTGAATTACACGTCAAGAAGGAGAAACAAATATTGCCTCCCTGTCTACTAATTGGTTACTGAAACAGAATCTATTTTCAAAGGGCTTTATTGATGGAGGTGCTGGAGCAACATGTGTTGGCCCTATAGGGAAACCACTGACTTCCAATTTCTCTGTAACTGCTGATGGATCTGGACATCCCCAATGTGACAAGTTTGCTTCTTGACCTATTGACAGATCTGGACAGGGTTCTCGAAGCAAAATTGCAGAAACAAATGTGTCCTGCCTTTTTTAACTTTCTTTCTAGCTCATCTATCTTTCATTTTCTCTGGATTGTTGTTCGTTGAAATATTCTCCAAGAAGCATGTGAATCAGACTTAAGCAACTCGTTTTCTTTATGGCTGTCAGCAAACTTTTGTTTAAACTCCTGTGCTTCAGCAACAAGGGACTCGTGCTGAGATTCCTGTAGCATCTCTGTCTAGAACACCGATCCAGTGTTGTAAGTCAGTTGATTCCTTTAAGCGGAGTTCTTTTTCTGACAAATGTTTTAATCCTTGGATCTCTTGACTCTTGCTCTGTATGAGCTTGTCACCCTTACCAACACAAAAATCAATGCTATATGCCACATGGTCTATGCTTTTTGGTGGCTTATCTAATTTACTGTCAATTTCATTATCAATGAAAGCAATAAAATGATGAAGCTGGATTTTGTTTTACTTTTCTGTAAAAATATACTTTATTCCTAGACTATCTGAAAGGACATTCCAAACATTCCAAACTTTCCATTGCACTAAATGCAATAACATTCAGGTTCTCCACATACCTCAAGTTGCACTCTGAGGTGCTTCAGTACAGTCGAGGAAATATTATAGACATCTCCAAAATGGTGCTTGCAATTGGTCTTTCCTTTGTTTTCCTCCCCCACCCCACCCCATGCCAACATTGTAGTTAAGAAAGCCCACCAAAGCCCCTGCTTTCTCAAAAGATAAGGAAATTTGGCATGTCAGTATGACTCTCACCAACTTTTACAGAAGCAGCATAGAAAGCATTCTTTTTGGCTGTATCACAGCTTGGTGAGGCTGCTGCTCTGTCCAAGACCGCAAGAGACTACAAAAGGTCGTGAATGTAGCCCAATCCATTACGCAAACCAGCCTCCTATCCATTGACTCTGTCTCCACTTCCTGCTGACCTGGCAAAGCAGCCAGCATAATTAAGGACGCCACGCACCCTGGACATTCTATCTTCCACCTCCTTCTGTCGGGAAAAAGATACAGAAGTCTGAGATCACGTACCAACCCGACACGAGAACAGCTTCTTCCCTGCTGCTATCAGACTTTGAATGGGCCTACCCTGCGTTAAGTTGATATTTCTCTACCGTTCCTATGATTGTAACACTACATTCTGCACTTTCTCATTACCTTCTCTGTGAATGGTATGCTCTGTCTGTAAAGTGCGCAAGAAACAATACTTTTCATTGTAAGTTAATACATGTGACAATAATAATAAATCAAATCAAATTCTTGAACGAAATCATTCCCATTCATAATTGAATATGAATTTCTTCACCGGACAAGTGAGCCAGATTTTATTTTCACCATGAGGAGATCGATTTCATTTTAATGCTTACTGTGTCACTCTTGATCTACTTTTGCTGATGTCCTGTTAATTCCCTGGAACACATTGGTAACTTCACTTTTCTATCAGTTTACTAATCAAACGTTTTGTCCTGCCATAGTCACCAGAATTTGTTTCCCTTTTACTTAAATATTTTAATTCAATTCTTGATTGTTCAAGCTTAATTATGCAATTACCCGATTCCACTGAACCCAATAAAATGCTTTAGTTTGGACAAAACCTAACCGTAAGGCAAACCTTACTGTAAGCGTTCTTGAATAGGGAGTGAAAAGAAAAATTTTACTTCCAAAAGAAATAGTATACTTCTTCAATACAAAGCAGACTTTTATAGCTTCAGGCCAATATGAAGTTGCAATTTTCCTCACATTCCTTCGTTGACAGCAGTTCTTTTAAATTCTCTCCCTCAGCAACATCCAGTACATGACTAGCTATCAAAGATGCCACTCAAAGTTCTTACTTTTAACCCATAAATTATCGTTGCCTCATCTCAGATCATGATGTCTGTGTAATTTTATATTGGTTAACTTAATTGTTGAATTGTTTTAATTGAAGTTTGACTACCTCTCTATATTGTCCATCTAAAGGAAGACTGTGGACAAAATCTTCCGGCTCTCCACAATGCCAGGATCTTCTGCTCCCGTCGACTGTGTAGCCCTACTGAGGGTTTCTCGGTGGCATGGGGTAGAATCAATGGGAAATCCCATTGGCAGGACCAGAAAATCCCATTGCCAGCCGATTGCACACCGCCTCCCATTGCTGAGAAACACGCCACAGAGGCCAGAGAATCTCACCCTGTATCTTTCACAGTGTCCTTTCTGATTTGACTTTATACAATTGCCTACTGCCTAGTCCAACTCTGAGATGGTCAAGCTAGAGTGAGCTAGGTTTAACATGCCATATCTGATTTGATGTTCATCTAAAGCTAGAATCTTACAGCAGCATTTTAATACTTATTAGAACTTTGAATATAGCTCAGCCTTAGCAATTGCTTGATTACTAATTCTCAAATTACAGCTTAATTGAGGTACATTTTTATTTGTTCAATCATCTGTTTCTGGCTGGTTGCTAATTATGCAATAATTCTAAACTAATACATCTAAGTAATTAGAAGGTGCAGAATGCAAAATATTTTGGCCAAGTGGTATGAGTACAAAATGGCATCTTGATTACTGGCTTACTCCAGTGAAGACAATATAAAAAAAATCTAGAAATGGTCAAGCTGACTGCTCAGGCCTACTTACAATTATACTCAGCAACCAGAGAGTCCAGGATTATTCTCCTTAGAGCAGAGAAGTTTAAGGAGAAATTTTAAAGTGGTAGATAATTTAATAAATAATTAAGCTTTTTAATTAGCAAAGAACGACTAACTGTTTTCATTAGCAGGACATTAAGTAACCAGGAGACAGTTTTAAAATAACTGGCAAACAAAACAGAGGGGAGATGAGAATTATTTTATAAATGGCTGGTGGAATCAGATTCAGGAGTAAATTTGAAAGCGGATGGATGATTCTACTATCCTAAGTGCATCATACACAATTTGATAGACATCAGCAGGTGACTCTGACGATCCGACCCCACTTCAGATCTTCGTGAAGTGTCTTTTTGCAGTAATTACAATCTTTGGGAGGTTTGCAATTAAATGGAGTTCATATTTACGTCTGTGTACAGAAGCATATGCATTTGAGAGACATCAGTAGGATGATGGGTGAAAGGAAGACTGAGATTAGGAGAGATTGGTAGGCTCTTGTGAGAGTATGTGATGGGAATGTTGGGAAGCAAATAAGTGACAGGTGTTGCACAGAATTCGACAACTCATTTAAGGACTTTCATTTGTAACAGAGAAATGTATGTGTGGGGATATGTACATGTGTATGTATGGAAGTGTAATGTTGGCATATTCATATATTTTTCAAATTGATTTCTCAGACAGTGGTTGGGCCATCTATTAGTACTGGGTGTCTCCTCAAGAACTACTCCACAACCAGGTGTCAGGGAACACAAATCTTTTATTCAGGCCACTTGCTCCACACTCCAAGTGTTGACTGCCCACCCAGGGCAGTTCCCAATCATCTCACCCACAACCCAGGTCATATGATCTGTTCCCTTAAAGGGGATATTCCACAACCTACATAATATTGTCAGTGGAGTGGTCCACACATTTGGGTAGAGTTGTCCTTGCAACCCTGTTTGGGCCATTGATAGACAGTTTTGCTTTTGGATTTCTGCAGACATGGCCATGGCTTCAGGTGTCACTGCTATCTGGGAGAATTTCAGGAAAAGTGATGTTTAGGTCTTTACCCTTGGCCTGCCATATGGATGTTGGAACCAGGGCAGAAGGACAGTGGAAGTTGCTTCTAACTTCTTGGCATTAAAGGGGTTGGCTTAAGGTGCCACATAAAGGTTACTGCAGAAGAGATAATGCTGTAGGAGCTGATATTAGTATGGATCGAGGATTGCCCATCGAATGGGAAATGGTGTTGGGATAAATGGGTCATTCACAGAGCATCATAGAGATCAGTGCTGAGGCCTCAGTTATTCCTGGTCTTTATTAATGGCTGGCGAAAGGACTCACTGTATTGTCGCCAAGTTTGTAGATGATACAAAGATAGGTAGGAAAGCAAGTTTTGAAGAGATATAAAGAATCTGCAAAGGGACATAGATAGCTTAATTGGACAAAATATTGGCAGATAGATAATGTGGGTAAATGTGAGGTTGTCCATTTGGGCAGGAAGATTGAAACAGCAGGATATTATTTAAATGGAAAGCAACTGCAGAATACTGGAGTACAGAGAGATCTGCGTGTTCTTATGCATGCCGCTCTGGCAAGTAATAGGAGATCTTGTAGTGCAGTGGTATCATCCCTATCTCTGAGCCAAATGCTGTGGGTTCAAGTCCCACCGCACGACTTGATGGCCAAGGAAAGTGCATTCATAACAGATTTTTAAACCTGCAAATCTTTCCAATAGCTGACAGTAACAGAGGGATAGACACCTGGTCAGCCACGTTTGATGCAGAGTGGCATCTCTCAATCCATAAACCCCCAGTGACAGACTAGCAACCTGTTCCAGGAATTTATTCCGTGCTGAGCTGGATAGATTTTCAACTGACCAGAGAATCAAAGTTATGGGGGACAAGGAAGAAAATTGCATTTAGACCACAATTAGATGAGCCACAATTTATCCAAAGATGTGCAGGTTAGATGGATTGACCATACATTCTAAAATTACTAAAATTGTCTCTTAGTATCCAATGATTGTAGGTTAGGTGAATTATCCATGGTAAATGTGTGGAGTTATGGAGTTAGCGGAGGGCCCTGGCTGAGATGCTCTTTTTAGAGAGTTGGTGCAGACTAGATGGGCTAACTGGCCTCTCTCTGCACTTGTAGGGATTCTATGATTCTATTCTATGGTTTTATGGTTTTATTGAATGGTGGAGCATGCTCAATGGACCAAGTGGCCTATCCCTGCACTTATATTTATGATCTTGGGTACTTGCAACTCTCATGGTGCTGTCTCATTGAAACCAGGCTAATTATCAATGGAACAGCCCTATCAATTTGAAACTGGATTGGGATTTTGGACACCCTTTTCCTTTTTAGTTCTGGATGTTACTGAGTCCAAAAACAGGAACTGCAGCCCACCAATTATGATAATACATGATGTGTACCTCTGCTCAATTTTGCAAAAACAGACTGAATATCAATTTAATTCAAGACAATAGTGTAATACATGCTGTTGCTGTGACATATTGTTAAGTTCTGTAAAGCCTGATCTACTAACCAATCTTTTGTGCCATTCTTCGGTGGAGATGGAAGCTGAGTGTGGATCATGCATGTTTTCCCAAATAACATCTGAGGCTCTCTTATCAACTTATCAGGCACTCTTCAAATGGGGGAAGCTCGCTTCCTGTCAATATGATCTAGAATGTTTGATCTGTGTGTGGCAGACTGTTACTGATAACCTATGGGAAGTGACTGAGATACTCAGCTAATTTATTCAGTGAGTATCTGTAGCATACAGATTCAGAAACTCTGAGGTTCAATCCTCATTCTATGCTGCTCTGAGCTGGGACAGTGGTAACTGGCCTTAAGGCAAATGATTAATTTCTCACTCTAATCCCTTATGGAAGAAACATTTATTTGATGGGGATGCAATGAAAATCTGCAATGGCTATAATGCCCTCCAGGGTTGACTAACCCACTTGTGGCCTTCCCTACACGTGATGTAGGAGCAGCTGGTAAGGCATTGGAATATAACTAGCACCTGTGGGGAAAATATTTCAGCAAGGAGTCCAAGGCTTGCAGACATAGAGAGGCCTGTGAAGATTTTTTTATAGTTTTTATTCTATCCAAAAGATCAAATTCAAATTGAAACCAATTCATGGATGTACAAGAAAAACAAACAAGATTCAAGCTGAGGCATTGCACCTCATCCTGGGCTTGATCTGATGCTTCATCTTTAGCCCAAAGGCTGAGATGGCTTTGAAAAATTGCATCAGGCAAGTGTCTGTTGAAACTCATCGGCTACCCTGATCATTGAACCTACCCTAGCCTGGGAGGTTAGGCCTGATCGTCGACTCTACCCTAATCTGGGAGATCAACCTGCCTGATCATTGACTCTCCCCCATCAGATAAGCGACTTTGGCTTGAAGCTGTGTGATCTTTTTTTTAATTCATTCATGGGACATGAGCGTTGCTGGCTGGCCAGCATCCCTAGTTGCCCTTGGAGGGCAGTAGAGAGTCAACCACATTGCTGTGGCTCTGGAATCACATGTAAGCTAGAGCAGATAAGGACAGCAGAATTCTTTCCCTAAAGGACGTTAGTGAACCTGATCTGTTTTTCCAACAATCAACAATGCTTTCATGGTCATCAATAGATTATTAATTCCAGATATATTTATTGAATTCAAATTCCACCATCTGTCATGGCAGGATTTGAACCTAGATCTCCATCTGAACTTGAAATTATGCCTAGGAATTAAAAAAAAATGACAATCTTCCAACTTTCTGGATAGATTACTTTTAATATGACCCAACTCCCTGTCTGTACATATATTTCCTTATCTTTTCTGCATCAAAGTAAAATGTTTAATTTCTATTACTTGTTTAATGTTTTGCCACATAAGCGTGTATTGGTTTTTAATGAAAAAAAGATAGCCTGGTGTTAAGAAGAAAATTAAGCTGAGCATTATTGATAGCTGTGTCACTGATCTCCTGGCAAATTCTGCAGGATAATGGATCTATCCAGCTGTTTCCTTCTTCACTCTCGCTATCTTGTAAACTAAGACAGATTTACAGCCGTTGTGATGAAGCTGTCACGCTTATGGATTTTGAAACTAATGAAGACTTTTTTTTTCTTCTCTGCGTTTCAGCGAAGCTTCCTGGGCTCTGCTACATTTGCAGTTGGTGATTTGCTGAAGTCGGAGGAGCAAACCTTGACTATTAACCTAAGGTATGTTCACAAAGACTAAAAATAAACTAATTCTGGCCTGTTGTAACGGTGGTAACACACACGGAAACCACACGAGTTAGGCAGACATTTAATTGGCAATTTCTGAACTCTTATTCGTGCTGTGGCTTGTATTCAGCATATTTAAAGATCTGTGTGACACATGAAGAAAAATTGAACGGCAACAGTAATTATCTGTGATGGCTGCTGTGGGTTACAAGTGAAATGAGTTTGGGCAGTCTCATTTTATCTGTCAATGGACATGGGTTCAGCAGCCCAGAACTCCCCTTCTGATTCCACCTTAATTAGCGTATCCTCATGCTGAGATGAGTAGGTGTTGTGGGAACAGGGGGTGTCTCATAAGTGCTTCTAACAGGCTCTCCATCTGAATTTGTAGTTTAAATGCACTCTAAGAACAGTGCAGATGAAGCTCTACATTTATGTCTGATCTGGAAACACTCGATGTGCAGGGAGTTAGGTCTTTTCCCAAGAATCTTTACCCCTGTGATCAGTGCACATATGAAAAGGCTCTTCTGAAAGAACTTCATTTCATGGATGCCGATGTCTAAGTTTCTTCTTAGCTTAAATACATCATCACTTTGAAGGAAAATGCACACCTTTAATGAATTACATGAAAACAAGATTGCAGCAGACGAATGAAAACACAAAATGTTGGGAAAATTCAGAAAGTTAACAATTACAGTTGATCCCCTTTCACATGAAACATCATTGACTTGAAAGATTTTACCAGGTTCGCACCCAGTTTCTCCCCCCTTACTGGTCCTGTTCTGCCGGCGTAATCAGCCTCGCACCTATGCTAATTTTAATATTCATGATCTTATTCTGATATTTGTGAGCCCAGGGTGCAATTGTCTGGGTTCCCTTGCTTTAACGGCCTTGCCAGTGGAGGTCCTCACCAGGGAAGATCAAGTCTGGTCCCCCACCAATGGGGATCTGATGTGATGGCTTGCCAATGGGACCAGAGGCCATAAAGGCACCACCTCCAGGGTAGTCAGGGGTGGGGGCGGGCAGTGCGAGCCTGGCAATGTCATCCTGGGATCCTGGCACTGCCAGCCAGGCACCCTGGCATTGCCCACCAGCAGCCTGGCACCAGGCTGTGCCAAGATGCATCCCCTAAGGGGAGGGGTGAGGCCTGAGGGTGGCATGACCTGAAGGGGTCAGGCCTGATGGGACAGCAGGGTGTGGGGAGCTCCCTAGAGGCTGTGTACCCTGCATCGGGGATTACCTGAGTGGCAAATAACTGGGGGGAGGGGTGTGGATGAGATCAGCTGGGGGGGGTAATTGGGGATAGCAGTTGGCTGGGGTGGGGATCAGTGGCGGTGATTGAGAGGGGGTTGCAATTGCTGGCGGCGATTTGGCGAGTTGCAATGAGGGGGTGATCATCAGCGGGGCATTTCAGCGCCCAGGGGATGGGGGGCAGTGAGTAGTGTTTTTCCACTTCCAACTTAGGTCTTATAAACTAAATTCTTTGAATTGCAATTACTAAAGGTCTGTTTATCAGCTTCTTCAATGAGCGCTGGAATTTTACTGTCCTGCCCACTATGGGAATTGGAGCAGGCGAGGGGCAGGCGATGGAAAGGTCCATTGACCTCAGGTGGAATTTTACGATTTCGGGATGAGGACAAGCAAGGCCATAAAATCCCACCTGAGATATTTTTAGTTACCTTGCATTTAAAAATTTTGATTCCCAAAATAAATGTTATAATTCTAAAATATATGAATCAAAAAATTAGCCATTCATAATTCACAAACAGTAAACTGCTTAAAAAAAACTCCTGACGATGCAAGATAAATGTGCACAGTTTTATGTAAAAATTTCTGTTGTGTTTAGAGAATCATCACATGTGTAATGTGGGAACATGAAGTAGTAATGGAATTGTTGATAAAGACGGTGAAGTTAAAAATGAGAAACAGTAAAATGAATCCAACGCAGGAGCTAAATTCATGTTTAATTCATGTCCCCCTGTCTCTTTGCCTCACTATTTGTAGCCAAAGCCTATTTCTTAAGCACTGGAGTTTGCTTCTGAAACTACTTCGCCTTTTCTCCACCTCTATATCTTTCTTTGTCACTCAACAACAAAGCTTCCTCCATGAATAAGCTTTTAAGTCACTCCTGATATTTGCTTCTTTGGTTTGGCCTGGGATTTCCGGCTTCGATTTCCAGATGGGGTCTTACTGGGGATTTTAATTACAATAACATATCTTCAACCACTTTGTATTTCAGCCCCATTGAGAATAAAGGCCAATATTCCATTAGCCTATTAAATTATTTATTGTACATTCCCACTAGCTTGAAGTGATTTTTGTATTTCAACCCCTTAACTTTCTCCACTTCTCCATGGTTTCCAGCTCCTCACCACTTAGAAATTTACTGCGATCTTTCTTTCTTGGATCCAAAATGAATAATCCTCACGCTTTTTCACAGAACTCCCACCTGCCAGCTCACCCCAATAACTTAATCTATCAATTTTCTACTCATATTTACCATATTTATCATCAGAAAATTCTGGAAATACTTGGCAGATCAGTCAGAATCTGGGGAATCTTGTGCATGCCCTATGGCAAGCTTGGTGCTTGGGGGGGGGGGGGGGGGCAGTTGGAGACCCTGATGCTATCTCACCTTCACCCTCTTTAGGTTCAAGGTGCAATGACCTGTGGACAGCCTTCTATCACCACTGCCAATTGAGGCTGTTAAATGGCCAATCAGTGGACACATAGCGGACTTTTGTGGCCACTGATGATATTAAGAAGGTGGCAGGTGGGAGACTTGCCATGCAGGGAGCATAACAAACAAACCCTGGCTTTTGGGTTGTGGGCTTCCATGTAGGTCCCATGTTCAAAATGCATGATTGAGGGACCCAACATCGGAAAAGGGGGGTGACTGCTGAGAGACACCCTTACCCTCCCCACCCATGCCCCAAACCTACATCATGCAACCACCTTCCCCCGCAACACCCTTCTTGCAAACTCCTCTCTCCTGCAATCCCTTCCCGCAGAACCTCCCCCAACTTACATAAGAACATAAACATAAGAAATAGGAGCATGAGTAGGCCATCCAGCCCCTCGAGCCTGCCCCGCCATTCAATAAGATCATGGCTGATCTGTCGTGGCTCAGTTCCACATTCCCGCCCTCTCCCCATAACCCTTAATCCCCTCGCTTATCAAAAACCCATCAACCTGCCTCTTAAAAATATTTAGCGAGGCAGCCTCCACCACCTCAATGGGCAGAGAATTCCAGAGATTCACCACCCTTTGAGTGAAGAAGTTCCTCCTCAACTCCGTTCATCATGTAAACTCCCCACCCCACCACCTTCTGCACATCCTCCCCTGCTCAACTATCCCTCCTGTGCAAATCATTTCCTGTGCAAATCATTTCCTGTGCAACTCCCCCTCCCATGCGACTCCCGCTCCTGGGCAACCACCCCTCCTGTGCAACCTCCTCGCTGCCGGACCCCATTACACTGGAGAGGCTGACAGCAGAATCTTCAAGGGGCCCTTGGGCATGCGCTGATCTCGCAATATACTCTAATTATGGTTGACATGCCCTGGTCATCCCCTCGCGCCACGTGACCGGCTGGACGCAATTCCTGTTATTGGCCTCCCATTTACATTTCACACTCCACCATGTTACTTAACTAGAGTAACAGGATAGGAAAATCATGCTCCGTCTTGCTTTCAGAAGATCCCAAACAACTCTTTCCATAGATATTGCTTGGCTGTGCATTTCCAGCATTTTCTGTTTCAGATTTCCAGCACTTGCAAGATTTTACTTGAATTCTATTTACTCTGCCACCTAGCTTAGTATTTAGATATATGGATCCCTGTTCCTTAATCAAAGTCAATTTTTTGTTAAGACAAACATGATAAATGGTTATTTCCATTTGAAAATATTAATTCATATTCAAATTAAATGTCAAAGTGGCCATTAAAGATTGTTGAAAGTATTTTTCATAATCTGATTTGTGACATGTTTAACCACTATGAGAGACGTATTTCAGATGTATATTTTTCTGAATATTCTATGGCCGTAACATAGAGCAAACAATTGGACAGTTTCCCTTTCGGTTTTTGAAGTTGCTTGCTTAGCTGTTAATATTTAAACTGTGAGGTGAGCTGGATTCAACCCTGTAACCATAGAAACCTTTACCTAAGCTTAAGAGGGTTGATTTGAAGAGAGAACTTCAGCAGATATATAATTCTGGACCGAAAATTTCATATATTTGGATATTTTTATTCATTCATGGGACATGGGCATCACTGACCAGTCAGCATTTATTGCCCATCTCTAGTTGCCCGAGGGCAGTTGAGAGTCAACCACATTGTTGTGGGCCTGGAGTCAAATGTAGGCCAGACCAGATAAGGATGACAAATTCCCTTCCCTAAATGACATTAGTGAACCAGATGGATTTTTCTGACAATTGACAATGGTTTCACGGTCATCAGTAGATTCTTAATTCCAGATTTTTATTGAATTTAAATTTCACCATCCACCGTGGTGAGATTCAAACTTGGGTCCTCAGAACTTACATAAGAACATAAGAACATAAGAAATAGGAGCAGGAGTAGGCCATCTAGCCCTTTGAGCCTGCCCCGCCATTCAATAAGATCATGGCTGATCTGTCGTGGCTCAGTTCCACATTCCCGCCCTCTCCCCATAACCCTTAATCCCCTCTCTTATCAAAAACCCATCAACCCGTGTCTTAAAAATATTTAGTGAGGTAGCCTCCACCACTTCAACGGGCAGAGAATTCCAGAGATTCACCACCCTTTGAGTGAAGAAGTTCCTCCTCAACTCCATTCTAAACCGCCCCCCCTTTATCTTGAGGCTGTGCCCCCTAGTCCTACTATCCTTTTTGAGTGGGAAGAGTCTCTCCACCTCTATCCTATCCATCCCATTCATCATCTTATAAGTCTCATACGTCTCTTTAGCTGAGTTTAGCTGAGTTTCTAGATTGTCTAACAATAATATCACCATGCCATCACTTCCACAATGTCTTTATTATTATTTTGTCTTCTCAAAATGGGTAGAGATCTTTTTGGCTGCAATTCGCTCATGACTGACAGGCTCTCAGAGGATCAGTGAATTTACAAGTTTTCATTTTTATATGCCTCAAAAAAGAATTGGAATTTAATAGTTTAAACAAACCCAATTACACTTGATTTAAATGAGTACAAAACTGTGAGGTATACAACTCTGAAATTGAATTTGTACATCACTTAGTTGAATTCTGTTTAGGTGTACTGCATTATCCATTTGTTAAGTTCAGTAAGATTGATCTTACTGCAATTGTATTGGTGCAGTGAGCTGATTCTATCCCTTCAGCAGTGAAAGTAGTTGGCTTACTGAGGATTTCCTCAAAGTCCAGTCCAAATATGTTACAGATTCTCTTCATGGCAATTTTGTGACTATCATAACACTTGTTTGTTTCAATTATGCCTTAGAGATGGCTACATGCAAAGAAATTCCAGAGTATCTGTGTGTTTCTCTATCCAATGCTAGTTAATGAGGCAACACATTTTCAGTTATAACCACCATATTTGAATGTTTTGATCTATTACATGTCTTTAGTAATATGCATCTACTAGGAGAAATAATATATTTCAACACCATCATCAAAGAGAAGGCACCAGGCAATTAATTCCATGGGCTTTCAGATGGTTGTTTAGTTGATAAAATGCCCTAAGTATTATAAATAAAATTCTGAGACTGTCTCAAACCCAGTTTTCACTTTGTTGAGATTATGCATTTCTTATTATCCTCACTTCTGAACATGTGTCACTATGTTATTGAAGGATGTTCACCTGATGTTTGTCTTGCATGTAGGTTTAGCTGGTACAGTACAGTCTGAAATAAGTCATTTTGTTTATTTTAAAAATGTTATAATAAACCAAGGTTCTAGGTAAACCTGGAAGCAAATTGTGCAGAATGGATTATCTCTTCAGCACAGCTGTGGAGACAAGTTATTAAGTAAATGGTTGAGAAATTTGAGTGTTCTTAAAAAGCACAGGGATCATTTTCTGAGTCTGAGTAGAGTGGCTTGATGCACATGTAACATTGAGTACAGACTTCCATGAACATTGAGCCTGCAAGCTGCGCACACCTAATGGGTGGCATCAGGCAGCTTGTCAAAGAAGAAGGGCGGCATGGTGGCAAGTGATTAGCACTGCTGCCTCACAACACCAAGGATCTGGGTTCAATTCCAGCCGTGGGTCACTGTCTGTGTGGAGTCTGCACATTCTCACTGTGTCTGCGTGGGTTTCCTCTGGGTCCTCCCAGTTTCTTCCCACAGTCCAAAGATGTGCGGGTTAGGTTGATTGACCATGCTAAATTGACCCTGGTGACAGGTGATGTCAGTAAATATGTGGGATTATGTGAATAGGGCCTGGGTGGAATTGTGGTTAGTGCAGCCTCGATGGGCTGAATGGCCTCCTTCTGCACTGTAGGGATTCTAGGGAAGAAAACTTGAAGACCTGGCTGCTTAAACAACAGTGTTGCCTAAATTTCAAGTGGCAATTGGGACACGTGGCGGGTCAGGTAGTGATGTTTGGCAGTGACAAAGGATTGGGAAAAATGGCTAGCAGTTGCCAATGATTGGGTAAGATAACAGCCAGGAGTGGAGGGTCAAGAACTAGCAATATTTATTATGATAAATATAAAAATATATTTCGATAGCAATGATCTGCATATTCACAGTCTTGTGAAATGTTGGTGGTAATAAAGGTGATTTCAGAGATTGTACTTTGTGTGAAGGCAATGTGTATGTAATATTTCAATGAATTATTGACTACTTTCATTAGTTTTACTGTTATTAACTTTTATATAAATACACCCACCAAGTTGTCCTAATCAGCTTTTAACTGTGGGGCAAATGGAATTGATAACTTTTCTGCCATTTGTCAAAATATATCTTAATCGTAGGCTGTGCAAGTGAAGAAGCAGCAACTTTTATATTTCTAACTTATTCCAGTTTGGATGAAAAGGTCATAGACTTGAAATGGTGAGTCAGGCGATGAGGTTTCCCAGTCTGCCTCAGGGAACATGTCCCAGCCAAAGACTTCCTGTCCAAAAGAATGCCAGCAAATCTAATTTTCCAGTAGCTCTGTAGTCCCAGCAGTCCCAAGTCCTGGAGTCTTGGACTGGTTAAAAGTAGGGGTTCTGATATGGGAGGGAGAGGAGGTAAGGCCTGGTGCGTGGAGGTCTTGATGGAGTGGTTGCTTGTCGGGAGGCAAACCTTGAGGGATAGTCGGTCTTTGTGGAAAGGGAGCCCTTGAGGAAGGTGCGCGGGAGGTCCAAGCAGGGTGATCTGCCGTGCTTACACCTTGCCTCTGACTGCCTCCTGCCAGCCTTAAAATTGAGGCTGGGTCATTAAGTGGCCTATAAAAAGCCTCAATTTGGGTGAGGTTGGTGGTCACTCTGGGCCTCACCTATCCCTGTAAGATTGCAGGCAAGTTGGGGGTGAATGGGAAAGTGGCAGGAGATTTTAATTGGCCCCCTGCCTGCAAGCCCAGCTTTGGGAGACTAGGAAATTCTGCCTCTCTTTATTCTCTCTCCACAGATGCTGTCAGACCTGCTGATTACTTCTGGCATTTCCAGTTTTCATTTCAGATTTCCTGCATGTTTTGCTTCAGCACTGAAATGTATTTTATATTTTTCAGATTCATGACAGTGATTAATTTTACAATATGGCTAAATGTAAAGTGAAATATTTTGAACATCAAGGCACATGCCTATGGGTATGTGATTTGCACTATGGTTTGGACTTCTTTAAAATTATAGTTAAAGGACTTATGTAATGTCCATAATTAACTGGTGGCAGCCTAAAGCAATAACAGCAGAGTACGTCACCAACCAAAACAGCAGTAGAAATTGTTTCCTCCTACTTATTTTTAAACTTTGTTCCGACTGACCAACTGTATTAAAAGCTTTTCAGGGACTGAATTTTTTAAAAAAATGAACACATCGATCTTGCAGAATCAGGCAGTGCTGTGTAGTAGATGCAATCCACTGGAACAGCAGCAACATGTGACTGCTTAATGTGAAGTGAAGAGCTACCTTCCTGGTTCTGCTGATTTCAAGAGATGCAAAGACAATTGCGTGCATCTCCTTGGGAACTAATCAAATGAAAATTAGTTTTGATTTCAAATGTTTAGCTATGATTACTTTCACCTTGAAGGGTAATTGTGAAAATGTAACAAAGTTTTTAAACAGATTATATCAATACAATTAATTTTCTAAACACATTTATCCCCACCCATCCCATTTCTTTGAAGTTACTGCCCCTTGGTATTTTATCCTCATTAACCCAGATGTTGGATTGTGCCATGTCTCTAGATGTAATCCCCTCAATATTCTTTCAGAAGCATAGAGAAATTGAATAGTTCTGTTGCAGTCAAGTTGCCTCTTCTTTCCAAATCCCAAAATAAATGACATGTGGAGATGCCAGTGTTGGACTGGGGTGGGCACAGTAAGAAGTCTCTGAACACCAGGTTAAAGTTGAACAGGTTTATATGGAATCACAAGCCTTTGGAACGCTGCTGCTTCATCAAATGAGGAACATCACCTGATTGAGGAGCAGCACTCCGAAAGCATGTGATTCCATATAAACCCGTTGGACTTTAACTTGGTGTTGTGGGACTTCCTACTATCAAAATAGATGTATCCTATTAATGGTTTGATTCTGCTTTCAGCATGATTCTGAGACAATGGAAAAATTTTGAACCCACGTTCACTCAGAGTGCAAACAGCGATGTTGGCACAAAATCTCATAAGAATCAGAATTCAAGATTCTCGCCAGCACAATCACTTTTTTTGATTTTTTTCCGCCCCTTGTTGGTGATGCTATAAGGTTCCCTGGCGAGAACCTCATCTCAATACATTTTAATAAATTATTATTGTATTTAAAGGGCATCTCTACATTATGTTCTCCCCACATTTATAATTGCTCCCTCACTGATGTGATGTTACGTCGGCAAGGTTTACAACAGGTATTTTGAATCATGAAGCAGTCCAAGAGAACCTGAGAGGGGCACAAATATAAGTATAACCCTCAGGGCAGAGGGTAATGCCAGGGCACTGCCTCTGGCACTCTGGCATGTCAGGGAGCAGCGCCAGGGCAGTACCAAATGCTGCAATGGGGGGAGTGTGAAGAGAGTTGTTCCCCTTATGTGTGTGTGGGGGTGGGGTGTTGCTCTGCTGTTTGTGTGAGGGGATGGGGTTGCCCCAGTATTTGTGTGGGGTAGTTACCTAGCGCATGTGAGGGTGGGGGGAAATCCCCTCGTCCATCAGTGGGGGAATTTCCCTGGTGTGTGTGAGGAGGGGTATGCCAGTATCCATGACTAGGGGGAGAGGAAGGGTTGCACTGGTGTGTGTGGGGAGTGATTCTCCATATCAATGGGGGATGGGAGGGAAGTTTCTTTAGCTCAGTTCAGGGAACCCCATCAAAATGTCACCACAATTGCTCTGAGGGCAGTGTTGCCTCTTCTATCAGTCAGACACCGCCAGCAGTATTTTTCCCCTCGACGTGCTGCATTATCTGGTGAGAAAAGCTCGCTGTGCAGCCAGCATATCAGTTTTCTTGCCAGAGCCAGCACTTCAAGAAAAGAACAGAAAATTTCACCCAGTGCTTGTGAGGAACTTGCATTGAACCTTGGCAGCCACGTTCAGGAATGACTCAGTGAGTTGCTGTTTTCTTTCCATTGAAGCAGTGCAATGTGAGAAAGGTGGTGTAAGAAGTTTGGTATATTAGGATCCAGCTTTGAATCCATTCCAGATTGTTCGATGGCAATTCATCTCTGTGAGGTCTATAGCTTCTCCTTGAAATAAGTTTAAGTAATCTTAATCCAATTCTTCATGATCCAGTCACATAGGGATTCATTTTTAGGCTTCATTGAGACCAGGATTGGAGGCAGCTGGGAGCTAAAAGTCACCCCTCCAGCCAGTTAGCTGGCTGCATCCCACCTCACCCAAGCCATTTTTGCAGAAGCAGGATGGCAGGAGGGTGGCAGATAAATACATGGCCCCTTAAGGGTCACACAATGCCAATTAATTTTCCAGTTGGTCTCCAGGTTCCTACAGGCAGTGCAGAACTATTTATAACTGATTGCACGATCAATTTAGGTCCCTAGATGTGGCCTACCGGCAGTAGATAGGGAGCCAAGGCTCCATTCAGGCCTAGAGTTTCAGCCTGCGTGGGTGTTGCATCTTTGTGGAGAGAGGCTGACACCCATGTAGTGGTAACCTGAATGCAAAACTGTCTTCTAATTTAAATTTTAAATAGTTCCAGTACTGTAAGGTCCCACCTTCCTGACTTACCTGCCATTACAGCCATCTACTCCTTTTGTTGGAAGGCCTCTGGCCCTTCAGCTTTGCCTGCCCACCCATTGACTTTAATTGGATGATAAGGCCTCCCTTTGGCCTTTAATTGGCTGTCCTGGTGAACATTACATTGAATGATTACTTCCTCCACAGTGCAGACTTCTGACTCATGTTTCACCCTGTTTGGAGTGTTCAGAAGCTCACAGAGAAAACCCTGCCTGATGTGTCTAGATTACAGGAGAAATTGTGCTAAATTTTTAACTTCATTTAGAAGGAAACATTCATACTCTTGTCATAAGAATGTTCCTTTGGGATTGGAGCTGAGGTAAATTACCATTGCAAAGGAAATACTTGTTTTTGTGTCTGCTGTGTACTTTGATTAATATGTGAGCAGCTGATGCTGGTACTTGAATTAAAGTGAAGAAAAAACATTCCCATCTTCCTAAGCAGAAGTATTTGCCCAAAAATATAAATGAATATAACAGTGCTTTTAGGTGTTCAATGAAAGATGCAATCAATTTAGAATGCTGATATTGCAAATGAAAATGTTACGTTGTCTTTGTTTACAAACTTTTAAAATTGAGGACATGCATTGGGTTGTGAGATGGCCTCATGTGTTGATTTTTTTGATAGCGTGTGGTTTACTCGATGCAGTAGTCTACCACTTCCTTATACTCTGTCTCCTGTGCTGAGAAGAGATGATCAAGAATGTAGTTGCAGTGTTTTTTCTTTCACTTTTGTGTGCTATATTGTTGAAGTGCATGGTTGTAATCATTTACAGTGACAGTTGTGCTCTTTGTGCCTATTAGTGACAGCATTCTTGTTGACACAGGTAAGGAAAAAGAATTAATCCAATATATTGTGCTATAATTTTACTTTGAAACCTGTACAACTTTAGTTGAATGTTAACCTATGTTTAGGTCTGTTTGCTGAAAAATTATCAGTTTATCCATCAACTCAGCAATTACATTGTATACTAATTCATCAAAAGTCTGAAGAATTAGTGGCTTTCCTGTTAAAAGATCTCAGTTCAATAATTAAATTTGAGGACAAAGTAATATGCAACTGGTGAAAACAAATGACAACAGAGAAGCCTTTAGTGAAAGCTTTCCAGTTAAAAATGAGTTTTTGCGAGAACATCGGGGGGAGAAACATTGCCTATTACTAATCCTGTATACACTTCCATCAAAGATCTTCTGGGTATTCGTTCTGTTAAATGTGGAATAGAGAAGCACATTTTCACAAGTCAGAAATGTTGAATAACATTTTACGCTGACAGCATTGCTTTGATCTATAACTACAGTACAAAAACTCATCTTTCACAGGCATTGCCAGCAATGATAGACTAGTGCTAAAGTCCCACAATTACATTTTTAACTCTAACTATTTTCCTTGGATTCCGTGTTTCAGATCATTCCTCTAGGTGTGTTCTTGCTCTTCCTAATTGGGAGTGTGCCAATATTTAGATGATTGAACAGAATCCGACCATTACTTTGTTTCAATTTATTAATATGCAGTGTTGCCTTGTGTGCATATGGAAAGCAGTAGAGTGAATATTCCACTGTCCTGCTGATCATTCATGAAAGGCTGAATACTTGCGCCTCAGGGATGAGCATAGAAGCATGGGGAGGGAGGGGTGGAGGCATGTATTTTGTGTCAATGGCCAGTGTACCAGTTCCCCTTCTATCATGCCTCCACACCACTTCCTATCTACTGCAGTTGTCAGAATCAGAATGGATGGACATTTTGTGGTACTGTACTTATTTGAGAAGGAAGAATCCTGTGGCCAGGAAGAAAATGAAAAATAGAATGGGCTCTTGATCATTGTTATTCTGACCCCTAGTTAGAACTGAAAGTGAAAATTGAATGAAAATGTTGGAGGCCTGTGCTGCTCATTGGGGAAAAAGTGGTCCATGAATTTATGTTGCTGATTGCTCACACATAAATAGAAGATAACCAACACTGGTTAGCACTACTGCCTTACAGCACCAGGGACGTGGGTTCGATTCCCAGATTGAGTCACTGTGCGGCGTGTGCATGTTCTCCCTGAGTGTGTGTTGGTTTCCTCCGGGTGCCTCCCACAGTTTGAAAGACGTGCTGCTAAAATTCTCCTTCAGTGTACCCAAAAAGGTGCCAGAATGTGGCAACTAAGGGACTTCCACAGTAACTTCATTGCAGTGTTAATGTAAGGCTACTTGTGACACTATAAAATAAATTCTTAAAAAACTTGTGGAACAGAGTCCAGCAAGTGATACATGGTTTTAAGATAGAAAGGGAAAAATTGCCAAGAGGGGGGAGAAAAAGTTGCAAGTTGATAATAGGCGTCTGTTATACACGGGGATGGCAATTGAGCTGGACAGAATGTTTTAGTAGATCAAGGGAACTTCTGAAAAGAGGAAGCTAATAATTAGAGTAATTATGCTGAATTAAAATGGTCAGATTAGAGGTCACTTTCAAAGTGAGTTTATGCAAGAATGCATCTTGGCACAACACGTTAACAAGGGAGGAGGGTGCCATGCTTAGTTGACCTCATGTTTTCCAGTGAAATGGATATGTTGAGGAACATTTAATTGCTAATAATGACTTTATCATTAGTTCTGATACTATATTTTGTGCAAAAGCAATTATCAAAATGAAACTGCCAGCTTTCAAGAGAACCAAATTCATTGAGGAATAGGCCAAAGAGAATTATTTCAGTGAATTTACTGAAAAGGAAAATACCATGAATAATGGTATCCTTTCAATAACTAATGGTGATGAAGTGCATCCCATTAACTGAAAAGGATGAGAATTGGGTTCAAAGTATGCTACCTAGGAGGAGATGATTAAAGCTAAAACCCAAATGATTGTTCAGTGTTAAAAGCGTGTATATAAATCTAAAATAAGTAATTACAATTGTTTAGGAATTTCTGTGAGTAACTGAGTGCTAGTGATATTATTTATTTAGTTTTAATTGACCTCAGTTACCTGGAGCCAGATACAGCAACATTCCGTCTGCCACCAAAATGGATTGATTCAATCTCCTGCTCAATGAATTAGCAGGAAAGTCTCTTCCCCACAATCGCATGCCGCAAAGATTCAAATATACTATACCAATTTTGAATAACTACATTGACAGGGAAACACATAGGAATTGCAACAAAAATTAGACCGATTGGTTTAACCCAATTGACAAAGATGTTCTCTAAAGCAACAATTCTAATCCCATATCCCTGCATGTCCCTACATCCCTTTATTCTCTTACCGTCAACCACCTACAGAAGCTAATCTTAAATATTGACATGATTTAACACCTCAATCCCCCAAGTTCAGTAGCTCATTTCAGGACCTCAAAATCCACTGAATCTAAAGTCATGAAGGTTTAGAGCATGGAAGTAGGCCCTTTGGCCCAACTTGTCCTTGCCGCCCCTTTTGTAACTCCTAAGCTAGTCCCAATTGCTGGCATCTGACCTATATCCATCTTGCCCATGTAACTGTCTAAACTCTTTTAAAAAGACAAAATTATACCCACCTCTACTACTACCTCTGGCAGTTTGTTCCGGATAGTCACCACCCTCTGTGTGAAAAAATTGCCTCTCTGGACCTTTTTGTACTTCTCCCCTCTCACCTTAAACCTACACCCTCTAGTTTTAGACTCCCCCATCTTTGGAAAAAGATATAGATTAGTTGGATAGTCAATGCCCCTTATTATTTTATAAACCGCTATAAGATCATTTGTTTCAAAGATTTTTCTCCTGCCCTCTAACTCTGTTGCATGTAATCTGATATTTATCTCCCCTCATTATAGATCTTAAAACCACTGGATGCAGTTTGTAATCATTTATCCTCTTCCTTCCCTTTAAATATTTTGAATCTGTCACCCTATACTCTCTTCAATTCTCACCAAAGTAGATGGTGTATTTATTTTCCTCATTCCAGGTAACATCTGAATCTGCACTGCACCCTTTCTATTGCTTCAGTATCCTTCCTATAAGGTGTAGCCCAAAACTGAACCTGGTCTCACTAAACTTTTCTTTAGATTTCCTATTACAGCCCAACCTGTATATATTTTCACTTTTGTTTCATATGTGGGCATCAATGGCAAGGCTTACATTTATTCCTATCCTGAATTGCCCTTCAAAAAGGTTGTGGTGAACAGCTTTCTTGAACTGCAGTTGCCCACGTGGTGCATGTATACCTACAGTGTACATGCACCATGTGGGCATGTACACTAGAGCACAAACAGGCCCTTCGGTCCACAAGAAAGAATGGTAGTTCCAGGTCAAGATGCTGTGTGACTTTCCATGCATCTACTGCCCTGGTCCTTCTGGGTTGTAGTGGTTTGGAAGGTGCTGTCAAATGAACTTTGAGTTGCTGGCTGTACATCTTATGGATGGTGCTCACTGCTGCCACTGTATGCTGCTGTTGGAGGGTGTGAATGTTTAAGGGGTGGAATGAGTGCTGATCAAACGGGCTGCTTTGGCATAGATCATGTTGAGTTCCTTAAGTGTTGTTGGAGCTGCACTCATCCAAACAAGTGGAGAGCATTCAATCACATCCCAGGTTTGCGCCTTCTAGATGATAGACAGGTTTCGGGGAGTCAGAATGCATTGTTTGCCAAAAAAGTTATCAACTTCTGACCTGTTCATGCAGCCAGAGTCTGGTCCAGTTCATTTTCTGATTAACGGTAACTCCTAGGATATTGATTGTGGGAGGTTCAGCAATTGTAAAGCCATTGAATGTCAAGGGCAGATGGTTAGATTCTCTCTTGTCAGAGATAGTCATTGTCTGGCACTCATACGGCACAGTATTTCTTGCCACTTATTAGCTCAGGCCTGAATGTTGCCCTGATGC
Organism: Carcharhinus amblyrhynchos; assembly: GCF_965287045.1. NCBI lineage: Eukaryota > Metazoa > Chordata > Chondrichthyes > Carcharhiniformes > Carcharhinidae > Carcharhinus > Carcharhinus amblyrhynchos. Next base: position 154,961,328 of record NC_137324.1, read on the forward strand.
TTGCAGGTACGGACTGCCTCAATATTTGGGTAGTTGTGTATGGAGCTGAACACTGTACAAACATAATTGAACGTCTCCACTTCTGACCTTGTGTTGAAAGGAGGATCATTGATGAAGCAACTGAACCTAGGATATCTAGGATGCCACAAAACCTTGTATTCCGTTACTTTTATTATGGTCTTATCCTATTGCTTTTAATATTGAGCTAGAAGCCTCAAGTCCCTGTGCTCTTCTATATTATCTAGCCTTTCCCCATTCAAAGTATAATTTTTACTTCTATTAATGGGGGAACAGTCTGCAATTTTGGGGATTTATGTGCATATTAGAATTTCCCTTTGGAAAATGTCCAAAGATGTGAAGGTTAGATTGATTGGCCATGCTAAATTGACCCTAGTGTCAGGGGGATTAGTGGGGTGAATGCGTGGAGTTGTGGGAATAGGGCCTGGGTGGGTTTGTGATCAGTATAGATTTGATGGACCGAATGGCCTATTTCTGTACTGTAGCAATTCTATGACCACAATCAGATGTGGTTGCCATGGAAGGATGGACCAATATCTATCAGTTTAGTAGAAATAATCGCAGTTTTGTGCAAATTGTAAGGATAAAGACTAATATATGTACACTAAACTGGAAGAGTGAGTGAGAAAAGACCATGGTGTTAGTGTGTGTGATCTTTAAAGATTTCAGAGAAATGGGCTACTGTGGTTCACCACCTTCTTGAGGGCAGCAAATGCTGGCCTTTGTTGGTAATGCTCATATCCCATGAATATACCTTAAAGTGGAATATTTGAAGGTTTGAATAGAGCAAATAAAGAGCACTGCTGTCCTGTTATAAAGCTTTGTTTAAGCCTAACCTAGAATCTTGTGCCTAGTTTTGGTCCCCTCACATAGTGAATAATGTAGTGATCTCAGAAAATATTCAGAGGAGGGTTACTAGATTGAGGCCTAGCTTTAAAACCTGTGATTTACACAAACTGACCATTTTATTTTAGACAAATGTCAACTTTGGGGAGAGGTTGCCGGTGACAGATATGGCATCTCCTCTGTACTGGCCTCTGAGATGTTTTGCCTTGGGGCTGCTCATGTCTGTGGTGTTCGGTGTGAACTCCCACTTACCTGATGGAGCAATGCTCTGAAAGCTAGTGGCTTTTGCTACCAAATAAACCTATTGGACTTTAACCTGGTGTTGTGAGACTACTTTACTGTGTTTACCCTAATCCAATGCCTGCATCTCCGCATCATGTCTCTGGAGTGTACAGGGTGGTCTGGGCTGCTTGTCTGATTGCCCTGCGAGGGAAGGGAGATAGCGTCAGTTCATCACTGTGGATAAATGACGGGAGAAAGTTTACTTACTGAAGCTTGTACATTGGCTGCTTGTCATGAGGGTCAATTTTTTCTGCTGCTCCCACCTTGCCCACTATGGTCCTGCTCCTCGACAATCAACTCAAGCGCTTCCTCCTCAAAGGGGGAGGAACTCCTGAGCTTGGGCATGACTCTGGCTGGCTGTGTCCACTCATTGCAGGATAAACTCGAGCTTAACTGCTATGAGACAGATGGGGAGAATGTAGGCGGGAGTCTTTCCAGTTCAGATTGGTAATAAAGTGTGGCATGTGAGGAGTAGTTCATCCACGGTTGGGACCATGGTGAGTTGTGAGGGGAGGGGGTGTGGAAGAGGGCAGCATGTTTTTGAGTTGGGAACCTGTGAGGTGGCTAGGTGAGAGACCACCTTGGAGATGTGAAGAGTGTGTTAAGGGGTGCAGGGAGAGACATGAGGAGACAGACCTTAAGTTATTCATCTTACTGCGACATTGTTGCCCCGTCCACTTCTGGAGCAAGTTGGCACTGCCACCCAGACAGGCATGGTGACCGTGGCAGAAAAATGTCTGCGGGAACATGGGTTTAGGGCAAATCACCTCTGCTGCACACCATCCAGTAGTTTGGTCAGGGCTCCCTCAGAATTCAGGCGCTGGCTTTCAGACAGCCAACTCCTCAACTGGATCTGGAATGAGTGCTGGTGAGCTGTTCTTATATGGAATGCCTCACAGATTGCAGAGACTAAGTTGCCCTGGGGTAAGGGAATCAGGGGCAGGCTGTCACAAGTACGGTGTAGATAATTTTCAGGGAAATGATGTGAAACAGCCAACTTATGATCTATAATTAAAAATTGTGTTGATAAATCTGACAAAAGATGTTTGAGGAGATGACCTGATATGGTAGACCAGGTAAACAAATGATATGGCATACATGGACTTGCAGTAAGGCACCATGCAGGAAATTATGGGGAAAAGTAAAGAGCAGAATTAGCTGGGGTGTGTGTGTGATGGGGGGCGGGGTGCGGGCGGGGGGGGGGGGGCGGGCGGGGGGCGGTGGGCGGTAAATGAAGTTTATTAAAAATTGGCTACAATAGTAAAAACACAAGAGTTGGGGGCAGATTCTCATAGTTGAATATATACATAACAATTTGGCCACAGAGCTCAAGAGAATAGAGCCCAACTTTGCAAATGACACCAAATTGAAAATGATTTTGAAGATCAAAAGAAGCTTCCACAAAATGTTGATTAATGGTGGAAAGGGCAGAAACTAGGAGGTGTGAAGTGGGTTTGTTCGCTGATGATTACACTGTTCCATTCTAGTCACAGTTCATCAGGTAAAGAATTAGTCATGCCCACATTCTGCAAGACCTGGACAACATTCAGGCATGCTTGTAAGTGTCAAGTAACATTCACACTACATGATCATCAGGCTATGACCATTTTCAACAAGACCGAGTCTAACTATCTCTCATTGACATTCAATGGTATTGCCATTGTGAAATCTCCCCAATGTAAATAACATTAGCGTCATTTACCAGAAACCTAATTTAACCAACTATATAAATACAGTGGTTCCAAGAGCGGGTTGGAAGCTGGATATACTGTGTTGAGTGAACCACCTTTTGACTCCCTGGCTGTGATTCACTCGACATTCTAAATGTTCCATCGGCGGGAAAACTGGAGTGTATCCTTCTGGTGTTAGCAGTGCCTGTATGGTGGGATTCACCAAATTGATCGTTTCAAATTTATGGCATTGTGAAAACACACCGGCCAACCTGATTTTTTTTTTCAGAGATCGGGGCACCATTTTTAAGAACATAAATAAGAAATAGGAGCAGGAGTAGGCCATCTAGCCCCTCAAGCCTGCCCCGCCATTCAATAAGATCATGGCTGATCTGAAGTGGCTCAGTTCCACTTTCCTGCTTTCTCCCCATAACCCTTAATCCCCTTGCCTACCAAAAACCTATCTACCCGTGTCTTAAATATATTTAGCGAGGTAGCCTCCACCACTTCAACGGGCAGAGAATTCCAGAGATTCACCACCCTTTGAGTGAAGAAGTTCCTCCTCAACTCTGTTCTAATCTGCTCCCCCCTTATCTTGAGGCTGTGCCCTCTAGTCCTGCTGTCCTTTCTGAGCGGGAAGACTCTCTCTACCTCTACCCTATCCATCCCCTTCATTATCTTGTACGTCTCTATAAGATCTTCCCTCATCCTTCTAAACTCCAATGAGTATAAGCCCAGTCTATTCAGCCTCTCTTCATAGTTCAACCCCCTCAACTCTGGTATCAGCCTAGTGAACATCCTCTGCACTCCCTCCAAGGCCAAAATATCCTTGCGCAAGTGCAGCGACCAAAACTGCACACAGTACTCCAGCTGCGGCCTCACCAGTGCCCTGTACAGTTGCAGCAAGACCTCCCTGCTTTTATATTCAATCCCTCTCACTATGAAGGCCAGCGTCCCATTTGCCTTCCTGATCACCTGCTGCACCTGTTGGCTGGGTTTTTGCGACTCATGCCTTTTTTTAAAAGGCGCCTGCATCTCATAGTTGAGAGACAGGCACTGTTCCTTCCCAGAATGGAAGGTGACACCCTGTTTTCCCCCTTAAAATCCCCACCACCAATGAGAAAACGGGTCACTCCCACTTAGGCATCAGAGTGACCCTCCTATCCCCCCACCAGACAAAGGTCCCGATTTATAGAGTTCCCTTAGCCCCCTCCCTGGTCCCTTTCTCCAGCTCCTGCACCATGGCAGTGCCAATCTTGCACTGCCTCCTGGCAATGATACCCTGAAGGAAGTGAGGGCAGATGCAAGCAGGAGGGCAGTACAGTAACAGCTGGAGGTTTCCTTAGCAGAGAATTCTAGAACCAAAGGATATGGATTCAAGATAAATGGAGATGATGTAGAAGGGACATGAAGTTAACTTATTAGTCACAAGTAAGGCTTGCATTAACACTGCAATGAAGTTACTGTGAAATTCCCTTAGTCGCCACAGTCTGGTGCCTGTTCAGGTCAATGTTCTTAACCAGCACATCTTTCAGAAGATGGGAGGAAACCGGAACACCCGGAGGAAACCCACGCAGATATGGGGAGAACGTGTAAACTCTACACAAACAGTAACTCAAGCCAGGAATCGAACCTGGGTCCCTGGTACTGTGAAGCAGCAGTGCTTGGTGCTGTGAAGCGGCAATGCTAACCACTGTGCTACCATGCTGCCCACAACTTTTTTAAGCAGCGAATGGTGGGTGTCTTGGAGTTTACTGCCCGAGTTGGTGGAGGCAGAGACTCTGTTTTAAAACTACCTGGATCTACACCTTAAGTGCTGTAAGCCACGGGGCTATGGGTATGGTGCAGGAAGGTGGTATTAGAAAAGGCACTTGTCCATGTCAGCCTGATGACGCTCAAGATGGGCCACTAATTTCTATTTATTCTCTACTAAGTGACTATCTTCACAATTGAGTGAAGTGATCAGGTTTGTGCAATACGTTGTCTTTCAATTTATTTGTGGCCCTGTCTTCATGCTGCATATTTTCTTTACTTACACAATCCTCCTTTTTTTTTTAATATAATCCTTAATCGTAACCATACACATTCTAATTTTTTGTTTCTTTCCACCTATTTGATTATCTACAGCATTCTGGAATATTATGTGGTTTCAGTTTTTAACGGTGTGTATTTGTTCTGTATTTTGCAGACTTCTTTTAAAAACATTTCCTGTTGTTGAGGTACAGTCCTGTGTACCAATTCCTTTTTCCATGCTACTTCACTCCTCACCTTCTAAAATCTGTCAATTCCCATCTGGTAACCTAGCTTTCCTCTTCTATTTGGACCTTATACTTTATCATATTAAGGCCACTACTTTGTGACACAAATTATAGACTTGGGTAGCAGTCAGTGCCACTTCCATACAAGCCAGCTCCCCTTAATCATCCGTCATCACCTGCCAAGGTAAAGACCGTGATGGCCCTATATTTGCAGCAGGTATAAAAAATTCATAGTGTGTCTTTTGTACTATCTGCTAAACTGACCCAGCTAGACCTCTGGCTATAGAAAATATACTCTCAGGCCAGAATAGAATGGTAAGTACTGGGACACTATTAGTTTTGTTAAAACTCTCTTAACATGGATTTCAGGAAATACCTCCTTGTGAGGAAAAAGTACCAAGGTCTACTCCTTCAGCTTTGGTAAAGAAGTGTGAGTGCAGTGACAGTTTTGTGCAAGTGGGGGACAACCCTTTTGTGGAACCATTTTCCCTCTTATGCCATAACTGAAGCTCACAGCTTAGTCATTGATATTTGAAGGTGGACTGAGAAAAGCCCTTCAATTATTTGTTTAGGACTGTGATTCGTAAGAGATATCTTTGGGAGCATTTTTACATATTGCAATTGTTGTCACTGAAGCAAGAAGTCAGATTATATTCAAAGAGACAGGGAAGTGCATTAAAATAGTATCTACCAGAAGCCCAGCTTCTGATTCCTTTTTATCTTTTGGAACAATACTTTTGAGAGATCCCCTCAATCATTGCAAGCCATGGCCTAAATTTCTCAGCTGTCCAACAGGATCTTCCAGTCCTGCCGACGGTGCACTCTTACTGCAGGTTTCCCTGTTGTGTTGGGTGCAGTCAATGGGAAATCCTATTGACAGCAGCAGGACGAATGGCACATTGCCTGCTGTCCAGAAAAACGTGGTGTGTTGGCCAGAAAATTTTTGGAATATGCTGGATTCCTAAGAGTGCCCACAAGAGGCAGTGTACCTTCAAAATTATATGGATTTTGATAAAGTATATAGAAATTGTTTCCATTTTTGGAGGATTGGTAAACAGAGGACATAAGATTTTTTTACATAGCAAGTTGTCACGATTGTGGAAGTAGATTGAATGTTTACATCAAATTCCCTTTTGAAAGTGTAATGAAAAAGGTTTGCAGGGCTATTTCAGAGCACTGGCGCAGACTTGTCAGAATGGCTTCTTTCCTTGTTCTATCTTTAGTGGACAGAAATTTCACAATTATTTCAGAAAGAAATGGGACACTGAGATCCATTATGATTGATAAAGATATCATATAGGATGGGTGGCCATGAAATATTGTCTTTTTAATAAGCAGAACTGATGGAGACACACTGGATTCCACATCTAGAAATGGTCTGGTACTTATAAATATTGCTCAACTTGTGTCTCGTACTATCTGATTCTCAATAACATGATCTCCTGTGCGCACACAATTTACTTCAGAATTTGAATTTTTGTGTTACAAATCTAATAACTTAAGATCAGTAGTTGAAAAATGAACCAATAATCTATGAGAAGTCTCCTGACACCAGGTTGTAGTCCAACAAGTTTATTTGAAATCACAAGCTTTTGGAATGCTGCTCCTTCCTCCTCTAAAGGAGCAGCACTCTGGAAGCTTGTGATTTCAAATAAACCTCTTGGACTATAACCTGGTGTAAGTGACCTCTCATCATGTCCACCCCAGTCCAACACCGGCATTTCTACATCACAATCTATAAAGAAATCCAATTCAAATGTCATTTTAAGAATAAAGTGAAGCCCAACAGGAAAGGAAATTGAACTTGGAAAAATACAATGGATTTCTTGGCACATACAGCTCTGTCAGATGGGTTTTGATTTGACCTATTATTGTCACGTGTATTGGTGTACAGTGAAAAGTATTGTTCCTTGTGCACTTTATAGACAAAGCATACCATTCATAGAGTACATAAGGAAAGGAGAGGATGTAGAACATAGAGTTACAGTCATAGCTAGTGTGTAGAGAAAGATCAACTTAATATAAAGTAGGCCCATTCAAAAGTATGTATGGTAGCAGAATGGTGATTCAACTGAAGCAATAATTTAATGGCCTGGACTAATGGTGCAATAACCAATGAGTGGGAATGCCATCGTGGCAGCTAGGGAATTTACATTCTGGAGTTAAAAAAACTAGGATTAATAATGATGACCATGAAATCACAGGATTGTCCCAAAAGCCCACTTGGTTCAGTAATGCTCTTTAGGGATCGAAATCTGCAGCCCTTACCTCATCATTCGTGCCTGTATCCAATCCATGGCAATATGATTGATTCGTAACTGTCCTTGGAAATATTGTAAACCATTCAGTTGTACTCCAGAAAATGGCTCAACTTCTCAAGAGTATCCAGGGGTAGTGGTTATAGATTGGCAATGCCAAAATCCCAGGAATGAATGAAAAAAAGAAATTAAGAAGTTAGTAAATTTTGAACATTTTGTAAATATTTTTCACAAAAGATCTGAAGATAACATGATTGTTCACTGTTAGATGGAAGATTGGCTTTCAGTCAGACGCCCAGATGCTTATAAATTGCAAGTTGAGTCACCGAGACTAAAGAAATCCGTCCTAGGCTTCAGTTACCATATATTGTGATCTTGCTTGCGGGATAGCAAGCAGATTGTTTAAAGTTGTTATGGATTAAATGATTTGGGCAACTAGATATATAAGGGGATTTTCTCAGTAACTTCACTGCAGTGTTAATGTAAGCCTACTTGTGATACTAATAAATAAACAAAACAAAAACTTGGACATATTCAGGATTACTCTTGTCATTTTGTTTTAAACGAATAAATAATAGTCTGCTTCACAATATTATAATATTATATGTAATCATCTCGGAAGACCCATTATTGAATGATTGTTTATTAGCCAATGCATTGGGAGAACAGACACTCGGAGAAAGGGCCTCCGGGACTGATTATCCCTGGCTGAAGAACCATACAGTATTTATACACTGTACATCTCGCAGGGAAAGCATTCTTTGCGTTCCAACGTTATCTGGTTTTTGTTTTGCATTAAACGATTTGGGGATGCTCACAAAGCAGAGTGTCTACGATCCAAAGAACTATCTGTCTGTCTTATCTCCTTTCGGTTCCTTTTAACTTCTTCCGTTGTGCTTGTTGTTACCTGCCTCAGCCTTGCACCACTACTTTTTCTGCTAATTCAGACTATCTAAGTACTAGAGGTCGCCAGGCATATAAGCTACTCATGAATTTTGAAGTTGTTTTATATTTACTGGTACTGCTTAGCCAAGTACGCATTCAGCTAGCAATGTCTGTCTTTTTGCCACATCAGCATGTTAGTTAGGTAATGTTTTTACCCTAAGTATGAGGTTTTATTTAACCTTTCTAATACTGCACTGTATAGTTTTCAAAACTCCCTAAAATGTTCTCCTCAGTAAGTTACTAGTTCCTTTTGATTTTTGATTGTATTCTTTGACCATTAGTAAACTATGATCATTTTCTGCACTAATGAATTGTTGTAATAGGCCACACTTATTAGCCTCCGTCTTAGACTAACACAGTGAGGGTAGAATGTGCGGCAAAAGAAGACATGGGTGCGATGTGGAATCGAGCTGACTCCACAATGTGAGATTGTTATGAAGCCATTCAAAATGACTATGTCCAACAGAAGCATAAAATGTGTAACAAAGAAAAATTGCATCTCATTAGCAAATTTATGCTTGGACATCCTATTTTGACTGTTATAATCTCTATATATTGCACCTGAAGGGTCCTGCCACCCAAAATAGGCAAGCAAGGGACCAGAAATCGCAAGTTTGTAAACTTTCTGACTCCCTTATCTACTAGTGTAGAACTCTTTCCATATATTACTTGCCACTCCTTCATTTAATCACTTGCATGCATGTTTTCCAAAGTGCTGTATGATAGGGCTGTATAAAATCCCTTTTTTTAATCAGTGCAGTGTTGGCATAAATTCAGTCAATGCACTTGTATTGTGACTTTTGAAGAAACATTTCCTTAAAATGCTCAAGCTGTACTTATAGTTGCTGAACTGTAAAGTAACTGATCTTGCTTTAATTCTTCTCTCCTTGAGTCTAGTGGAAGAGAAAACATTATCAGGGGACCCACTTACATCAGATGTGGCCTGCCTACAGGCTAAAATACAGGCACAACTACTTGGCAGGGTTAGAGCAGAACTTGCTGTCCAGGTCCAGCAGGAATGTTTTTACTGATTTGTGACATTTGTTGCAAGCAGAATAACAGACATCCTTTCATCACAGTTGTAGTGTTGGGAGCAGCAATCAAGGTCGTCAAAGCAATTAATTTTATCCCTCCAGCTCTCTCTAGGCTTGTCGCAGGGGATATCTGCAGGGTAAGCCAATTTGTGGTACACAGCTGAATCAAGCAATTGAATGATTTATTGTCCGACAGTGTAAACACGACCCTTACTTTCCCTAAAGAAGAAGAACAGCAGTTATTATTGAATTCAATAAAGTATATGGATTTACTGGTGATACCACCATTTGTACTCTGCTTCATTTAGTGCCACACCTGTGAAGTTCACGAGTAGAAGTTCCTAATGTAGATGTTGCTGCACCAGTACTTGTGATAGATGATGTGGGTGATGCTTTGTGCTGAGAGTTGTTGACTTTTTTGTGTCTCTGTGGTTTCTACCTGAGTTACATACAACGCCTGCAGAAATAGAACAAGGAGGTATCTTGAAATGCTGGCTGCACTCTCAAACAGAGCCTAACAAGGTAAAATATTGTGTGCTATGCTGTTGTCCTTGAATTTATGCAAATGAGTGAGTAGTCAATGAAGAAGTAATCATTTCTGAGGTAGTCCCTCAGGATCAAGGGTGACTTGCTTGGCTCATATGTCCACTGTGTGATTTGCAGGCTCTGCTACATGTGGCACTCCACTCCAGGTCTGGGGCCTCTCCCTGCAATTGTGGGGGTTTTTTGCCTTGTATAAAGACAGATGAAGATGCAGAGGGCACATGATAAGGATGCCTGGCCTCTGTGGGTGGTGACGGGAACAATGGACGGGTTTTGGATGCAATCTCCAGATGAGCCCAGCTGGAGACATGAGGGTGTGAGTGATGATGTCCCTTGAGGTGGTAGTGAGTGAAATGCCAATGTGTGTGTGATGGATTTGATTGTGTGTGAATTGAGAGTGACAGGATGGTTGATTCACCCTGCCGGAATGTATGTGTTCATTTCATCCTCTATCTGCACTGGGTACCTGACCCCTCTTGTGCAGTGTTGGCATTGACCATTGCCAGCACCTGTAAAGCCAGATTGGTGAATTTGCTGGACCTCCTGTGGCCAGAGCAGGACGCAGAACATCACAGTGAGCGTTGATTGTGCCCAAAAGGCATTCCAGTGAGGGGGTCAGTGGATCTGGGTTCTTGGCTTTCAGTGAAGGAGTCCTGGCAGGGGAAATGGAGAACACTGTGTGGCTGCATTTTAAGTATGACACCTAGAGAGGAAGCAGTGAGCTCACGATGGGGCAAATGATTCAGACTGCCGACCAATGATCTGGCATTTTTCCCATCATGTATATTCAATGAGGTGGGAAGTGGATAATGCGACACGAAAACCTGTCATTGTGGTCAGTAGATAAAATGCCATTTTTTTTCCCCATGCCTGCTGGTGCACTGAGGGGAAAATCCCACCCTATGTTTTGACTGTTGGCTAAAAATAGATTATCGTTCATGAAAATCTTATTAATAGTTGCAGCTACGCGTTGAATTGCATTTCCCCACCTGTTTGTCCTTATAAGCTGCAATATGGGACAGGGGCCCTATCTAAAAGTTCTTGTCAAAGCTTTTCTGGAAGTGATGTAGATTGTGTGCACTTTGTGCCATCACTGTTTCTCGTGTATTGTCTTTTGGAAAATTCATTGTACTTCCACATGGAATTCTAAACGCAAACCCAACCAAACTATAAGCATTGTTGCCAAGGCCTGCATTTATTGCCTATCTATAATTGTTGTCGAGGAGGTGATGTTGAGCTGTCGCCTTCTTGAACCGCTGTAGTCCATGTGGTGTAGTTACACCCACAATACTGTGATGAAGGGAGTTCCAGGATTTAGACCCAATGATAATGAAGGGATGGCGATATTGTTCCAGGTCATGTTGGTGAGGGACTTGGAGGGGAACTTGTATGTGGTGGTCTACCCATGTGTTTGCTGCCCTTTTTGTTTCTAGGTTTAAAGGTTGTAGGTTTGGAAGATGTTGTTCGATGAACCTTGGTGAGTTTAACAAAAAAAGTTGCATCTCATCTGACTTCAACCTACCTGTTTTGGGAGGCTAAAGCTACCCCACGTGGGGAATTTTACCGAAAAAATGGCAGTGTTGTTTAGAAACATGCTGGTTTTTCTCTCCAGATCTTACTACTATGCCTAAAAACAAAATCAAAGGGGTGTGTTTCATGCCATCATGCAGTGGAGAGATAAACGTCTCTATCCAGATTGAGGGGCAAGCTCCCCCGTCCCCAGTAGGAGTCAGCATTTGTGTTTTCTTCCCCCCCGTTACAGATGCTGGAAATGTGAAGCAAAAAACAAACATTGAGCAACTCTGCAGGTAAGACAATATCTGAGAGAATATGTTAGTTGACCATCAAAGTGTTTCATGTGAAGTATTCCTTTCATCATTAATATAAGTAACAGTCCTGTGATCCAGATCTTCACTGTGTTCACAGCAATCATCCGATTGCCTTCCTTTGTCCAGTCTTTTGGGTCTTGTTTATGACAATATAAACACATCCAAAGCTTAAAATAAATCTATTAAATAGTTGAATTCCATTGTTTAGTTCCATAGTTAACAGAAATAATTGTGAATTAGCCTTTTACAGGCCCTTAGTCATATGCACTGTTCATCGAGGTGTTTCCAGGAAGCTGCTGAGTTTCTATTGAGGATTTAGGTGGCCATTGTGTGTGACCATGAGCAATATGAGTGTTTTGGATTGGGGCTGTCTGGGCACTAACCCAGACCCTGAGTAGTAGATGTGGAGAGAGCACCCTGATAAAGGACAGCAGTATCTCTCTCAGGGGGCCAAGCTCACTTTTTAATAATGTGCCTTAGCATTGTGCTGTGCAGCAGGACAACATGCAGCGACGCAAGTAAGTGCAGAATAAGCACGCAAGCTTCACTGACCATATTTAGCCAATGCTTTCCTATCTGAGGATTAGGTGTGGTGCCATCAAATTTCTAGGCCACTGCTTATTCCTTTAAATACCTAGTTTCCTGTTCTGGGTAGGAAAAGTAAGATCTTGATAATTGATTCTCCTTTCAATCATGTATAAAAACCGGAAGAAAATAGTTGAGTGTAATGAGTATCTCTTTCCTCAACCATATCCTCCTTGTCTCCACATTCTCTCTCTCTCTCTCTCTCTCTCTCTCTCTCTTCCCTCTGTCCATATTGTGTGTTTCTCTTGTCCATTTTTATTTTCTTTCTCCCTGTCCATACTCGGTTCCTCTCCCAGTTGCATACTCCAATATCAGGACTTCACAGCACAGGATCAGATTGGAACATATGTTGGCAATCAGGTAATCATATGTGGACAGCTGTACAACAGGACTGATATGTGGGCAGTTCATGTAACGGGTAATGCTGTGCAGAGATTAACAGGCACATGACAGGAGTGCTCTGGGCAATGATTTAACACTTCATTACCATTGTATCAAAGAAATTTAATTAAACCTCCCCAAGGACTCAATTAATGCTATATTGGCTGCATTAATTACAATTACACTGTAGATTAAAAATCAATATCATATTAGATATGTAATTTAAAATGAGCATCTACAATTAACAATTTTGTATAGGAGGTATGATGTACTTAATTGAGGTTAATTGTAGTTCTTATTACCAGATTTCTTCCTCTGTCCAGCAGGCTCCCCCACCAGCTCTGTCTACTTCAAAAGTTTCACTCAGCAGACTTACCCTATCTCTCATTTTGTTTTTTCAGCCAATTATTTTTTTGACTATAGCCCACAGATCATGTATAATATAAAAGTAGCAATTGTACATTTATTTTTTCCACATGTGATATTTGAAAGAAAGTGCCTCCTTATGGTAGCTTCAAAAGGATTGATTTCAATTTGGACTTTTTTCTTTAAATCCTTTCATGGAATCTGGGCATCACCAGCAAGACAAGCATTTGTCATCCATTCCTAACTGCCCTTGAACTGAGTGGTTTGTCACACCATTTCAAAGGACAGTTACAAGTTAACTTGTGGGTCTGGAGTCAGACCAGGTAAGGGCAGCAGATTTCCTTCCCTGAAGGATATTCGTGAACTAGATTTTTTTTTTAATGACAATCGTGACATGCTTCTTATTTCTGAGACCAGCTTATAATTTCAAAATTTCTTAATTGGATTGCCATTGTTGGATTCAAACCCATGTCCCCAGAGCATTAGCCTGGCCCCTGTATTATTAGTCCATTGACATTACCACTATGTCACCACTGGAGATGTAGAGCAAGCAGACAAATGTTACTAATACAACATAAACAACACTTTGATTTATGATGACTCCACTAAGAAAGCACAAATTGGCAAACCAAGAGTCTTTATTAAAAATTGAATTGCTCAAAGGCATTAACTATTGCCAGGCTTATTTAAGAAGGTGTAAGTATTCTCAAGTATTTCATATATAAGCCCTGATAAAACGTTGGAGACGCATATGACTATGGTGGGCATCATCAAGTCAACTGGTCTGTTTGTCTGACTCATGCATGCTCACATTAAGACACAGAATCAGGAACTGAATATTAGCCAATTTACCCCACTCCTACATTAGGGTTTAACTTCAAGTTGTAGAATCTCCATAATCAGCATTCTGACTGAGATCAGCTAACCCAGCAGACCACAGACTGAACTTCAGACCTGTGTGGCCTGTAACTCATTTACTAACTAAACCATCAGGGAGCGGGAACACGTTGCAAGTGAGAAGGGTAAATATGGCTTTTTTTAAAACACCTCTTGATTTCTTTGCATTCTTAGGTTTGGTTCTTGAAAAGGTATCAAAGTATTCCATTCAATATGCTGGCGCTGAAACATTTGTTGCGCGAATAGATTGCTTCTTGCTAAAGTGGACTTCCGTAACTTTTAAATAATCAGTGCTGTTGTGATTCAAGCTAAAAAAACATGCTAATATTAGATCAATGAAGAACTGGTTGAACATAAACATATTTCTTTATTTATCCTGTATACAGTGCAATATCTATAGAGATTTCTTCAAAAAGGTCCTGCTTCCATTTACCATGCGCACAGATTTCATCCCAACACAGTGGAGTTGAATTTCACATTTACTTTGCTAGAAACCAACACAGACATGGAGTCCTAGACCTCTCCAAGAGTGAAAAGTTACTTTCCTCCATTCCTTTGAATATTTTCAATCCATGCCCCCAGATGTTTCTGCATGTGAAGGAAACAAGGTCCTTCCTATCCCTTATATCAAAGCCCTTCGTAATTTTATACATCTCAATTAAATTTCCCCTCAACCTCCTGTTCCAAAGAAAATGACTCCAGCTTATCCAATCTTTCCTCACAGCTAAAATTCTCCATTTTCGGCAATATCCTGGTAAATCTCTATACCTCTCTCCAATGTGATAATGTCCAGCCTTCTAGATGTGCACTCAGTACTCTAGCTGTGACTAAAGCGGTTCTAGCATATCCTTTTTGCTGTTATATTCTATGTTAATAGTAAGCATACAAGGAGATTATTTTCATGAAATCAAGAAACAAGATGGAGTTGGACTGAGGTATAAAAAATGTCCAAACTTTAATTGTAGCTATGCTAGGGTGTCAGGTGAGGTGCTTCAGAAGGGGAAAGTTAGCCGTTATTCTTGTTTCTGATAGTATGTTAGTAACCATTGTCGCACTGCGTTACCTCAATTGTGGAGTGGGACAGCAATCAAGCTATGTAAGCGTGGTAGCAGATGGCCAAATGAGTTTTGAACCCTTTGTAACGTCTTGCCTGCTTTTATCAAGTGAGTCTTGGTAAAAATGGGCCTGAATTTGTTTGCCTAAGTATTTTACTGGGTGCAAATACAGTGATTTGAAATTGGGATCTTGATTTTTCAGGATTTTAATTGTCGTGTTTTCATAATCATGTAAAGAAATCAATCGCATTGTGGATTAATTCATTTAAATGTGGAACATGAGAGCATAATATATATGGATAGAAAGCTTGGAAGACATCAGCAGCAGAGATGTGTGCTGTATCCTGCTCACAAGCCAAAGTATAACTAAGACTAGAATGTATGACAGACTTTCCTTCTACTGATGTCACGCTGCTATCCCTTGAAAGAATGTTACTACATTAGTCGTACCTCTGTCTATGTTAACGGGGATGAAGTGGAAATGGTCAAGACCTTCAAGTTTCGTGGTGTCCAGATCATCACAGCAGACCCCATCTCGCTGGCCCTGCATTCAACCTGAAGCACCTAGACAACAAAAACATATGTCAGACTCATTCTTACGAAACTCATCTCCAAACTCTGTGGCCTGGGCCTCGGCTCCTCCCTCTGCAACTGGACCCTGAACTTCCTAACTTGCAGATCGTAATCAGTAATGATAGGCAATAACACCTTCTACGTGATCATCCTCAACACCTGTGCTCCACACAGCTATGTTCTCAGCCCCCTACTATACTCCTTATACACCTCAGCAAAGGAGCCAAAATAACTAAGGACCCCATGCACTTCGAACATGTTCTCTTCCACCACCTTCTGGCGGGAAAAAGATACAAAAGTCTGAGGTCATGTACCAACCGACTCGAACAGCTTCTTCCCTGCTGCCATCAGACTTTTGGTTGGACCTAGCTCGTATTAAGTTGATCTTTCTCTACATCTTAGCTATGACTCTAACACTACATTCTGCCCCCTCTTGTTTCCTTCTCTATGAACAGTATGCTCTGTAAACTGCGCAAGAAACAATACTTTTCACTGTGTACTAATACATGTGACAAATCAAACAAGCCTGGCTTTCTCCTATCCACCCCCTCATTGTCCAGTTCAGTACATTTGTCTGTAGCTCAGCTGCTGTTAAATGGGGAGAAATTAATTGTGATGTAAATTTTCAGTTGTTTTGAAACTGAAATTTGATACTGTCTGTTTTTTGAATGCAGTTTTTTAAAATAGTTAAACTGCTCCATTTCCCCGAACCATTAATACATTACTGCTTATAGTGTATTCACCATTGAGTCATAAGGTTGTATGTTCAAGCTCCACAGGCAGACACTCGAGGAAGGATAGAGGATCTGGTGCATTGCTATCAATGAGCCATTTAAAAAAAGGTCTTGATTGTCTCACCATGAGCCAGACTAGTTCCATTCTCCCAATTGAAAAAGATAGTCAGAACTGGAATTTCTGGAAAAGCTAGGCCTAATAAGACCCGTATGGTTTGCAGAGTGGGTTGCACCTGGAAGTACGTAATAATTAATGTGTACAAAGGCCTACGTGACTAAACTTGCCCTGCTGGCATGAGACCTCGGGGAGCGTCAGCATTGGTGGCTTTGCAGCGTTCTCTTTGGAAGTGAAGGTCTCTGATCTGCCAATCCACCCTCGGATCCAGTCCTGCCTCTAGCCAACCACAATCTGATTGTGAAACAGCAGAGAATTTACCCCCATGGTGTGATGTGGGGGAAGAAATGGACTTGAGGGTGGAGGGATGTTATGATGGCCACAGGGGCTTATGACGGTTCCCCTCATGGACTTTGTTGAAACATGAGCTCTTTTCTTTGGCAGGTGGAGGCTCGCCCAATAGGGAAGGAGCAGCAGGGGTGTTTTTGGCTGACAGTCAATGTGTTCAGTGTATAGTGCTCAAATATCACTGCAACTAAAAGGTTGATTGGTCTTGGAAGACTGGACTTAGTAAGATTGTTAGTTTGATGTGACAAGAGGCCACAGTGTAGCACTTTTACTCATACAGGTCAGCACTCCCTCTCTGTAGAAGCTTCTTATCTCACTTGATGCCTTTCTGCAATTATCTACTTGAGGTTATGATCCAGCATTGTGTAAGTGAACGCCTATACGTAGCACAACTTTATGAATGTAGCTTTAGATCATTTTCATTTTAGTTTCTTTTTAAACCACTGCAGGCAAAATACTTTTTCCTGAGCTTTTTTCTCCTTATCTTTGTTTAAACATTTATTCTTTATGTGCACATTGAGTGGTTTATATATGGGCTACGCGTACAAGCTAAGGATTTCACTGTAACAGGAGTACAAGCAGTTTAAATTCCCAGTATCTGGCAGGGTAATTATGGTTATTCCCTGGACATTTGTGGATCTGTTTTCTGGTTGTGTGATTAGTGGTACAGGAAATGAGAGAATTTTTATAACAGTATTATCTGTATATCACAGTGAGGGTGATCCAGCTAATACTTTCGTCCCAAGATACCAACATCTCTCATGGAAAAACAGATTTGAAGATTTTTTTTCCTGTGTATTTTCTGTTTCTTTTTGTGCGTTCTTTGAATCTTCTCTTCTCGACTTTCTCTTCTGAAACGTGGAGGGATTTGGAGTTATAACTGTTTGTATTGGGCAGCTTCCATACACAAAGTAGCCATTCTTCATCTTTGAACCCAGACATTGAATCTTAATTCAGAACTGTCAAAGTTTGTGTGTACTGATACTAACCCTTCAAAGGCAGTTCGCTTAAAACATGCGTCCTATCTGGTACATCATCTCAAATAGGGGGGAAAAAACAGTTCATATCGGTAATCTTATTTCCCAGTGTTCTATCTTAAAGTATACAAGACCATTTCGGACCTGCATTCTTATTTCCCCAGTTTTATTTTCTTTTCCTTGCATACAATGATGAATCTCGTGTTTATTCCAAGCTTGAGGCTCTCCTCATTATCAGAGCCATGGGTTTTCTGCTAGTATGATTAGCAAATGTATTCAGTCATGTACACTAGTATTTTTGGATCACGTTCTACAGTGCCCTCCATTTGTTTTCTGTCAAATCTTGTTTTAAAAGTTTAGTATTTACCTCATGTATTCATCAATTTGTGAAGCTATACTGTGACGACTTGTTTGATGGGAACCATTTGTAGAATGGCAAAAACACACTGCCAAATTCCTTTGCTCATTCACTTTGATCATTGAGCAGGGAAATCAGAACCTTTTCCCTCCTGTTATGGACTCCTGTTGAGGTATGCTTTCACAGCTGTTTATTCACTCTTAGTTATCTAACCCAAGTTGTCCTTATTAATGTACAAGTTCAGACACCTGAATGTTAACTGGTTGACCTGGTGCGAGATGTCACAGTTGTGTCGGATCCTGCCTTCACTTAATATCCAAACATGATGACCAGGAGCAGGAGCTGTGGCTAACTTTTCCACTTTCTAACCCGGGAACGCTGAGGCTAGTTCCATTGTTTCAGTCACTGGATTTGTCAAGAACATTGGACTTGGGACGTTCCTAGCATGTGTTACCACACTGTTTGCCAGTTTTACCTGCTGAGCTGTTGGGGTAGTGGGGGTAGGGAGCAACATTTTTGTTTCTTTGAACAAACTAGGTTTGTATATTGCAAGGGGAGAAGAGTTGGATTGATAGAACGTAGAACACTACAGCACAAACAAGCCCTTCAGCCCACAAGCTGCACTGATCACATCTACACTTACCAAGCCATAGAACTATCTGTAACTCCCAATCCCATTAGATCCCATATACTCATCCAGAAGTCTTTTTTAAAAGACCCCAGCAAGTTCACCTCTACCACCACCGACGGCAGCTGATTCCACTCACTCACCACCCTCTGAGTGAAAAACTTACCCCTAACATCTCCTCTGTACTTGCTTCCCAGCACCTTAAACCTGTGTCCTTGTAGCAACCATTTCAGCCCTGGGAAATAGCCTCCGAGAATCCACCCTGTCTATTCCTCTCAACATTTTATAAACCTGTATCAGGTCGCCTCTCAACCTTTGTCTCTCCAGGGAGAAGAGACCTAGCTCCCTCAACCTATCTTCGTAAGGCATGCCTCCCAATCCAGGCAACGTCCTTGTAAATCTCCTCTGCACCCTCTCAATAGGTTCCACATCCTTCCTGTACTGAGGCGACCAGAACTGTGCACAGTACTCTGTGGGGTCTGACAAGGGTCTTATAAAGTTGCAGCATTACTTCCCGACTCCTAAACTCAATCCCTTGATTAATGAAGGTCAGTACACCATACGCCTTCTTGACCACATCCTCCACCTGCAAGGCCGAGTTAAGAGTCCTATGGACCCGGACCCCAAGATCCTTCTGCTCTTCAACCCAGCTAAGACTCCTATCCTTGATGTTGTGCTCCTGCATCCCGTTGGTCCTGCCAAAATGGATGACTACACATTTATCTGCGTTGAAGTCCATCTGCCACTTCTCTGCCCAGTCTTGCATCCTACCTATGTCACACTGCAACTTCTGACATCCCTCCAGACTATCCACAACACCACCAACCTTCGTATCGTCGGCGAACTTATTAACCCATCCCTCCACTTCCTCATCCAGGTCATTTATGAAAATGACAAACAGCAAGGGTCCTAGAACAGATCCCTGGGGCACTCCACTGGTGACCGACCTCCATGCAGAAAAAGACCCATCCACAACCACTCTCTGCCTTCTGCAGGCAAGCCAGTTCTGGATCCACAAGACCAAAGCCCCTTGGATCCCATGCCCTCTCAACTTCTCAAGAAGTCTTGCATGGGGGACCTTATCAAACGCCTTGCTGAAGTCCATGTAAACCACGTCCACCGCTCTTCCTTCGCCAATGTGTTCAGTCACATTTTCAAACAACTCAACTAGGCTCGTAAGGTACAACCTGCCCTTGACAAAGCCGTGCTGACTATTCTTGATTATTCTAAACTTCTCTAAATGCTCATAAATCTTGTTCCTTAGAATCCTCTCCATCAACTTACCAACCACTGAGGTCAGACCCACCGGTTGGTAATTTCCCAGGCTATCAGGAATCAGGCTAATAGGAACCACATCCGCAATCCTCCGGAACCTCTCCCGTCTCCATCGACGACGCAAAGATCATCGCCAGGGGGTCTGCAATCACTACCCTTACCTCCCACAGTAACCTGGGGTACATCCCATCCGGTCCCGGCGATGTAGTGGCAGGTCATGGAATTAGCTTGTCAAAAGTCAGGTTTATTTTAAAGTACAGTGGATGATACTGTTTTGGTGTATGGTCCTTTTTTTGAGTGAGTTAATCTCTGACAGTGGAGTGATCTGGTGGTGCAGTTGACATCAGCATCCTTGAAACCAAGTGGAAAAATAATAAATGGTTACGGCTTTCTGTTTCCAATTCTGTGCTGGAAAGTATGGACGTGTGAATGACGGGTAATGATGGATTTGCTGTAACTTCCTCCTCTTGAGATGTAGACTGCTAATATTTACTTTGTAGATCACACATGAAGAACAGCTATTTTGCTCGGGATACTGGGAATCTGTTGCTGCCTGTGGAATCATATCCCCGCAATAGCCATAATCTGTAATAGAATAATGGATAAGCAGCTCTGTGGTTGTAATTACTCCCTGCTGTGATATATTGTGAATATTTATAGATGTTCTTTACTTTAGTGAGTTTCTTCTTTTGTTTCAGATTATGGAGTGCAGCACAGCTGCCTTCCCTAGGATGAGGGAGCACCAAGAAAGAACAGACTGCCCCATATAATTGCATATGTGTGGTGTAATAAGAAGTAAGGCGGCCATTTGAATCTGTGCTATAGCAATGCTAATGTGTTACATAAAGGCTTTAGCTGTTCAACATATGATCCTAGTTTATGGTCACCAAATACCAAAACATGGGCAGCTAGTTGACTCGACCTTCCAAGTAATTGCCTGCATCTTGGATAAATAAAAATTGAAAATGCTGGAAATACTTTGCAGGTCTGGCAGTGTTAGGAGAGAGAGAGACAGAAACAGAGTTAACATTTTAGGTTGATGCTCTTTCAGCAGAAAGGATTCTGATGAAAGATCATCAAGCTGAAATGTTGACTGTCCTTTTTTACTAGATCAAATGTGAACCCTAAACATCTGTGGTCCCACCTTTCATCCACAGAACGGGTTTTACCAGCAGCAGCCAATTAAGAAGCCAGGGCCAGGAACACCAACCCGTTAAGGATGGCAGACTGACTCGCCCTGCTGTGGGTCAGATCAGAGGGTGGTAGCATGGCAACCTTGTTAGTGCTAAAGATAAAGATGGTGATATGAGGCGGCACGGGAAGGAGCAGACTGTTCCACATTGAGGTGCCCTTAGCAAACTGAGAAGAAATCTTCTGAATGTGCCCAAGCCAGAAGGCAGGTGAGTGAGGTAAACATTGCCACCTTCTGGTCACCAAACCTTCTGG
Organism: Carcharhinus amblyrhynchos; assembly: GCF_965287045.1. NCBI lineage: Eukaryota > Metazoa > Chordata > Chondrichthyes > Carcharhiniformes > Carcharhinidae > Carcharhinus > Carcharhinus amblyrhynchos. The sequence goes on from NC_137324.1 coordinate 154,982,749, forward strand.
TAAGCTTTTGGGAGGCCTGCCTGATATACCCAGTGATCTTTCACCATGGAGGGACCTGATTGGGGCTAATAGACCAGTTAATTAAGAATCATCATTGACCTAAGATGTCAACTCTGGCTCTTTTCCCAGATTCTGCCTAACCTGCTGAACGTAAGCGGCAGGTTTTGTGTTCACTTCAGCTAACTGCTTTAATTGACCATTCACCTCTTGTTGGCTGGATAGTGTCTCCACCTCCTGAGCCAGAAGCTCTGGGTTCAATTCAATGCCCCCCTCCCCACCCCAGGATTTGATGGCAAGGGAGGGTGTAATCTTAACCTGGCCAACAGGTTGAGTATCAGCTTGAAAATCCCTTCTAATAAGCCCCAACGGCAGGAGCAGGAGAAATTCCTGTTCATGTGTCTCCTTAAGCTACGACTCCCTGGCAACAGACTACTGGCCTATTCCAGGAAAGACCTTGCTATGGCAACAGATGACAGTCTGTCACAGGTAGTCTGTGCACTACTAGATGCAGGAAATGAAAAAGCTGACCTGCTGTTATTACTGCCTCTTGAAATACCCTGTGGCAGTGCCCCAACTCCAGAAGGCAAGCAATACGTTCCATGAAGGCCTCAGCCTGGGAAGTTACCAGCCCCAGTAATCTCCCCCCGACCTCCCGAGGGCACCCCATGCACTCCCCTCAGGCCAACCTGAGTGGAGGGGGAGGGGGGGAGAGAGAGAGAGAGAGACTCTTACTAGCCAACAAACCACCAACAGCAGAATTTTCACTTCAGAAAGGCAAGGAGACCTGCTTCCAGCTAGCCAGTAGAATTTACAATACTAGGAAGAGAGAAAAACACAGAAACGCTGCTTTTCAATATGATGTCCAAATGCTACCAAAACTAAAACAACAGCCCAAAACTGAAAATGAAGAACTCCTGTCACTTGACTTGTCAATCATTCTTCCACCAACAATGAAGAAGGTTGTAAAATCCCGGAAACAGTATGAAGCCCAGAGTGAAAATAAAGAAAACCACATTTAAACCATTGAAGCAGCAATTTGAAAAAAGGACCTCTAAGCAGACAGCTGGGCAAAAATGGGGAAAAAAACCTGCTTACAAACAAGCAGAGAACATGATTTCAGTGAAAAAAAATACATTTCTTAAAGGTAACACTTAGCATCACAGTATTGTCCAATCTGAGATGATGGGATGGGGGGTTTGGCCATAGGTGGGTAGCATGGCATTGAATTATTAACAGGAGAAGTGAAAAAAAAATGTCTTTCATACATTTTTCCAATTTTTCTGTGGGGGGATTGTATACTTAAGTAGTGAGTCAATCTATAAAGTGCAGCTTCTATGCTTATTTATTTATTTAGAAAATAATGTTGTCATTGTTTTACAGTTGATGTTTGAAACTAGTTACTGTCACCAGATTATAATTTATTGAGTAATTTATTAAATGGATAAAATGGCTGCCATGAAATTACTAAGAGTTGAAACTGCTCCTCAGAAGCAAAGATAAACATTGGGTTCTGAAGTGACAGTTGAGGGCTTTGCTTAGCAAGGAGATTGTTCATTCTTCTCATCAGAATGAAATGTAATAAATTTATATTCCTCATCCCATCTACCACCACCCTCACCCTCCTCTCCACCCACTATAAACAGCAGTACTAGACAGAGCTAACGGTGACTATATGCTGATCTTTTGGATCATCTTCCATGAAAATAGTCTCTTAAAGCTTTTGCCTTGCAGTAGATTGCAGTCTAGAAATTATAACTGGCAATATTAATAGACATGTTTAATGAGTTCATGTGACAGCATCTGTCTGCTACTTAAATGGAGCAGTAACCCATTTAAAATAAATGTATTGACACCTCCATTAAAATAGAAGACTGAGGAATCCCATTAGTGAATTAACACATTACTCACTAATATTATCAACAGTAATTTCTAGATTTATGCATGATGATGTAACATCTAGGCACTTGTCAAGAATGTCGACCCAGAACCTGTTGTCAAGATAATAGCTGGTTTAATGGTGCTCACCATTATTAACGTATAAATCTTGAGCCATTTGTAGCAAGGAAGAAACTGTCTCTAAATTGTGAATGCCACAAGATCCTGGGCATTCAAGTTCTCTGCTGTTACCTCATGAAAATAGTAGCTCGCCCTCAATTTCCTGTGAGTCTTGTGAAAATGCTGCTTTAATTGCCAATTAAAATCACTGGAGGAAATTAGGTCTGTCATTTAATAAAGTAAGTACATTTTTAATGAAGAATTCATGATCCTACAATGCCTCTCAATCTCTCCAACCCAGAGAAGGAACAATTTAAACCATGGAGTCTGTCATGTGTGTAGTAAATGGTTCCTAGAGGCCAAAGTATTGCATGTTTTCAAGAAGCAGCTAGATATAGCTCTTGAGCCAGAATGGATCAAAAGATATGGGGGAAGGTGGGATCAGACTATTGAATTGAATAATCAGCCATGATCATACTGAATGATGGAGGGCCGAATGGCCAACGTCTGCTCCTATGTTTTCTGTGTAAAGGTTTTTAAAAATATATATATTTTTTTCTCTCCTTATCCAATATTTCTTCCCCTCTTTTTCACTTTTTCTTTACCTAATTTGATGCTAATTCATTCTCTTTCCATCCCCATGTCTGTTTGGGTTTCTTTCCACTCTCCAAAAATGTGTGGGTTAGGTTGATTGGCCATGCCAAATTGCTCTTGGTGTCAGGGGGACTAGCTAGAGTAAATGCATGGGGTAATGGGGATAGGGTCTGGGTGGGATTCTGGTCAGTACAGACTCGATGGGCCAAATGGCCTCCTTCTGTGCTGTATGGTTCTGCCTCAATGATGTAATTTCTTTCTCAATCTGTAAACCTCATTAGTTCATCCCATCGTTTACCAAGGTCTCAGATTCCCCAGTTCTTTCACTATCAGTTTACAATTCCAATAACTTGCCACACAACCTACTGCAGGATGACAGAAGCCATCCAGCCGATGAAGGTACGCTTCATTTAAAAATATATATAAATCTTAAGCGATCAACAGTGCTCCTGAGTGGCACAAAACTAGAAACCCCATTATCTAGTAAGCTAGACAAGCTCAGTGTGTTGTTGGATTGGATACGTATGACCAATACACTTGTCCTCAATGATCATAGGAGGTAGAGGAATTTGTTCACTGGATAGCCAGCTGGCAGCTATGTGTGATGGAACACAGGATTGTCACCCTGATGTCCATTATAGTTAACTAGCCAGCTCATGCTTGCTAATAAAAGAACAAAATATAGCACAGGAACAGGCTCTTTGGTGCTCCAAGCTGTGCTGATCACGATGCCCTAACTAAACTAAAAAAAAACCTCCTGTCTAACTTCCACTTGGCTGAAGTATTGGAGTGATGTGCCCATAAAACTGGAAACCAGCTCCTTAAGAAGATGAGGGTGAAAAAAACAAGTGGCAGTGGTTTGTTTGATTCAACTTGTTTAGAATGAGAACTACACTATACTATGGATTGAGAGACCTCAGCTTGGAGATTAACAAAGCAAAGACAGTCAAATGTATAAAATTCTGTGTGATACTGGAGGGTGAGGCTTTGCAGGGCTATCACAACCAATTTGTGTCTCCAGTCATCCACATATGCTATCTCGCAGGAGATGGACATTAGGCAGTAGTCAAGAATAGGAACTTGGATTTATTTTCTTCCCCCACTTACTACCATGCTTAATTTTTGCTATGCAAAGAAAACCACAGCTTCCTACGTACCCGGCACTTAGCAATTTATATATGTGCACCCATGTTTCAAAAGACTATTAGGATCATATGTGATATCTCAGAAATCACTGTTTCATGGAGCAGTGAAAGAACTAGCTACAGTGAGAAAATTAGTATACATGCAATCTTTTTGACTCCACTTCTGACCACAAAGGGAGAAATAACTATCGAAGAAGGTATGGATAGGGCTTACATTTTGGACTGGATTTTCCCAAATTTACCAGGACCCAATGTTGGGACTGTTGCTGGGTCTCAAACCAGCTGGAGGTCACTACTTCATCAATGTTTTATGGAAATTAACCAATGAGTGGACCATCTCTTGTGTTAGCTATCCAATTACAGATGGGAGCTGTGATTAATGTTGGGAGCTGGAAGAGGTAGCCTTCATTTTGATGGACACTTAGTGGTCTTCAAAGAGAAGGCAGCTAGGGAATAAAGCCTGAGAGAACAGTCTTTCAAATCAACAAAGTGGCTGTTGTGGTATGGTGGCAACCTTAAGCCCCTTTACGTGACAATAGGTAGGCCCTGAGACAGGAGAAATATATTTTCTTTGGAAAGGGACAGGGAGAGGCCTCTTGGGCAAAGAGAGGCATGACTAGAGATTTCCAGAAAGTTAAGAAATTGCAGTCTGACTCCATCGCAGGAAGCACCGCAACAACCTTCTGAAATCTGCCAAGCCGTTGACCATGAGTGCCTTGGAGTGATAATGCGTAGGAGACCTTCAAGACTGTCAGTGTAGGTGCACCATGGATATGTGTGTCCAGAGCCACTGCATACCCAAGGGAAAGAATCAAATCTATGCATGCTTGGGACAATGTTTATATGAGCCATGAGTCAAAGCAATACAAGGATTATCACTTCTGATTATGGACTATGATGGCGAGAGTGGGAAGGTTACAATAGAGGTTATGGTAGATTGCAGTGTGAAGCTGACTCAATTTATAAGATTTTTTTAATCGTCACAGATCATACTTCTGCGTATACATGGTATATAAGCCAAATCCCCTTTCCAGCTGTGAAATGCTATTCTCATATCCAGAAATGCACTTACATTTACCTTTTATAATGTTAGTAGCATGTGAAATCAAGCAGGTGATGTGGGCTGTGTTGCAAAGATGATATGTGGGACTTTAAGATATGTCCACATGGAGCAGATCACACATGGCATGGCGAGTGACAAACAGAAATGGTTGTTCCAAGAAAACAAATGGAGTGCAGAGCCACGCTCAAGCTCAAAGTTGTAACATTTGCCAACTCGTCAAATAACTGTGCTGCTGTGAGGGAATTCAGTGTTAATGAAATCTGGTATGAGAATAAGGAATCTGCCCTGAAGAAGATGCTGAAAGCTAAAGGTGGCATGAGAACAGGCACCAGCCACTGGCCTGACCTTGGGAAGTATGCATTGGAATGTGTCCTTAAAAATCATTAGAATGATTACATTGTCATCAGATATGCAATATGTTCATTTGCCTTGTGTAGGCCAAATCAAACCGAATCCAGCAAAGATTTCAGAGCAATTACCATTTGGTGTAGCCACTTTATGGAACAAAACATTCTGGTTTGCAGCAGGAGGACATGATTGCATGGAGACTACTGAAAGACTCCATTGCCAGTTTCTAATGATTCATCAGGTAACGGGCAAAACATGAGTAACTGTTAAATCACGTTGATCAAATGCCTATGAATTTTGATACACCCAAACTATGGCGTGGAAAGTTCAAAAACAGTTCTCATGAAAATGCCAGGACATAAGAAGACAAGATTCCTAGTAATGCTAGCCTGCATGGCTAACAAACTTAAAACCTGTGCCAAACATCAATTTCCTACAGAAGTTTCTGTGCGTGTCTCTGACAATGGTTGGATGGATGAGAGTGGAGTGAAGTTATGGTTTGAAAATATGTGGAATAGATGTCTTTGTGGCCTACGTAAAGAATGCAGTTTATTAATGTGGAACATGTTCAGATTCCATATAATCAATGAGATCAAAAGCTGCCTGCAAAGACATAGCATTCCTATTGCATCCATTTTGATGTCCGTTGTTCAATCTCTGGATGTTTCCCTTAACAAGCCATTCAAGGATCATATACATGTCAAATGGAATAGGACAATGGTTGACCAAGAAAACAATCTTCATAAAGAGTGGAAATATACATGCTGTCCTGCTTGATGTTTTGTGTGGTTTTATTATCAAATCATGGAAGGTTGTTACTGCATCAAGTGATTGTTCAAAGAATGCAGAATATCCGTTTCACTGAATGGAAAGAAATATAATGTGTTATGTAGGGATGATTCTGATACTAAAAGTACCATATCTGATTAAGAGTAGGAGTCTTGCGATGATGACAATGCTAAGGGGATTAAGAATGATTTTGATGAACTCTTTATGTTAGATGTCAAAGACAATGAATTTGATGCTATAGAATTATTGGCTTAAGGTACAATTAGGTAAACACATGCTGCATTAATTTAGTATGAGTTACTAGCACAGAAATGATAGGTCGAATGGCCTCCTGTGTTATAACCATTCTATGATTCTATGAAGTGGCAGATCAATGAATAGAATGATGTGTTAAGAAGCTCACTGATATAAAAAAAAGTGTCTCATTGTCTTTTAGGCATCCTTTTTCTATAACATAATGTCACAAGTTCAGTTTACAGGTACTGATTAGCGATCACAAGGCAGTTTGGATTGCAGATAATGCTAAATATGTGTTGCACGCATCATTTTTTTTTTCAACTGCGCATTCTACAACATCTATACACAGATTTAATGTAATTGGTTAGAAAACCGATAAATTATTTTGAATGCAGAAATTTGATGGCCTGCAGTGCCCCAAGGAATGGTGGAAGCTAAGTCAATAGCAACTTTTAGGAAGAAATTTGGTGTATATACTTGAAAAGGAACAATCAAGATGACTTTTTCTCTATCTTGAGCATTGTGACAGAGAATAACTTCCATTTGTGTTGTATGATTTATATAAGTGGACATTCATTTCCCATACCAGTGCTTTATTTTGTAACACTGTCAGGCACCAAGTACGGCTTAGAAGCTTGTTACATTACACCTGAATAGCTTCATCTTACCTTGTTAATCTCTTCCTCACTTATATAGTTCTTGACCATTTCATTGATTATACAATGGTCAGCTCTCCTCCAAAATTTCAGACATTCCCCTTTTTTGTTTCTTCTGGGCTTCAAATACGCTTCTACATAATCCTCTTCATCCGACTATTCAGAGTTGAAGTTATGATGAATTACAGTGCCCTCCACTCTAACTAATCTAAATGCTCTTTGTTTGGAATAGCCCCACCTGGCTGCAGGTTTTCCCACAGCAGAGGCGGCTTGTCATCAGCTGCTGGCAAGGTCATCTGCTCCTGCTGAAATCGATTTGGTGATTTACATTGCTCGCTCATGCTGCCATCAAAAAACCCAGGGTGATGGCCATGGTGGTGGTGGTGGTGTCAGGGGAGAGGGGGTGCAGTCGAAAGGATAGAGAATTGTTTCTTCATCTCTCTGCCTTCCTGTTAATTATCTCTCCTTGGTTTACTTCATCATATTAAACTTTGTGCTTCATGCTATAAGGTGGAGCCATCCACTTGGGTTTCTGGGTTTAAACTGAAGACACGGTCCAAGATAACTTTCATGACAAAAAAAATTCTGTTCACTTTTTTTTTGAAAAGCATTGTCAGAAAATGAGAGTGTGCACTTTTCATTCAATTTCTGTTATGTGTTAAATAATACTGCCCTGTGACATGATCTAACAAGCCATTCACTTGTACACACTTGGGCAATGAATGCTGGAATTGCCAACTCTGCCCACAACCCATGAATTAATGAAGAAATTGTAAATGGGACCCATGTTTCATTGAAAACCTTCTTCCAAGTGCTAACTCTGACTTTAATAGGTGCTGCTGTGATAAGTATTTTCAACACCTAAAGGTGTCTTGCTTCTGGTTCTTTACAATAGCTGTGCAATTACAAGGTGATGTACTATCAGATCACCAAATTGCTCAAAAGATTTTATGAATTTAGTTTATTCTGCCATTTGTTTCTTCGCAAAGATCTCCAATGTTCAAGAGGGTTTAGAGCTCATATGAGATTTGAAGCTCTAATTATCTCAAGTATCTCCCATTCCCTTTAATAACAAAGTAAACATTCTAATTATTAACAGCTGTATTTGGCTCCTTTTTTGTTTTTTAAAAAAAAGCAATTTAATTTTAAAATTACCACCTGCATTGTGGTGATGGTAATTAGAACATTTACATTTTCTATTAGCTGAGAGACCGACACGGAAACACATGTTGTAGTAACAGCCTGAATGTGGAGGATTCAGTATTTAGAGATCCTTGAAAAGTCATTAAACCAGTCTTATTAGAATAGGATTAATTTCCCTGACGCCAATCACCCATGTCAAGCTAAAACACTCCTGTTCTGCTCAGTGCTAATGGATGCCAGGGACTCATGCAGCACTCAGCACCATTTCTGACTTAACCTTAAGATGTGCCAAAACTCAGCTTCCCTTAGAAGTGATACTAAACCAAAGGACACAACTCCCCATGCCCCAACACAGTAGTCATCTGCCTCCTGTGTACCAAACCCAGTTCTGCCGAATCTAGACGCTATTCCCCAGTCCTCTCAAATGCTCAGGATTGTACTCGAGGGACTGGAGTACAAAAGCTAGCTTGAAACTGCACTGCAGCACTGAGGGAGCAATACACAGTTCGTGCCATCTGTTGGAAGGGGCATTGGAACGAGGTTCTGTCACCCCCTTCTGTGGATAGGTGCACTTCAATGTATGCAGGGTGCTGATTTACTGATATAAGTAGCTGCATGGGAATATTGTGGGCAATTGGGGATGGGTAACAAATGCTGTCCTTGCAGAAGAACAAAAGTATTGTGGTGGTAATGGAGACCAGGTCCAAAAGAAAGGCAGGATTGGGTAGAAAACATTCGTGGAAGTAAGATGATCAGGAAAGATTGTCTTTCTTCACTTTATGGGATGTGATTGTCACTGGCAAGGTCAGCAGTTGTTACCCATCTCTAATTGCCCTTGAGAAAGTGTTGGTGAGTTGCTTTCTTGAACCATAACAATCCATGGCGTTGGTGAGTTGCTGTAGTACATCTTGTAAATGGTACAGCTTGCTACCAGAGGGCATTAGTGGGGAGGAGGTCAATTGTTCAGGTAGGTGGATGGTGTGCTGATTAGGTTAGCTACTATGTCCTTGATGGTATCAAACCTCAGTGTTGTTGGAGCGGCACACGTCCAGGCAAGTAGAAAGTACTTCATCATGCTCCTGACTTGTGCCTTGTAAATGATAGACAGGCTTCGGCAAGCCAGTATTACATGCCAGAGAATTTCCAACCCTTAACCTGATCTTGTAGTAAAGAAGTAAGGGTAAAAAAAATGCAGAGATACTGAACATAACCTTTTTTAATTCTCCTTTTTGTACCAGGATAGTGCCAGAAAACTGGAGAATTGCAAACATTTCATCCTCATTCAAAATGGTGTAAGATTAAATCTCACATTTAAAGGCCACCAATTTAACTTCGGTGTTGGAAAGATTTCAGAAACAATTACCCAGGACAAAACTGATATATTGGAAATTGTTGATTAATTAGGGAAAGGCCAGCATGGATTAGGCAAATAATGTTTAACTAATTTGGTTGATATTTTGAGAATAGAGATGATTCATGAGGGCAATGTAGTTGATGTGGTGGACATAGCAATGATCTGTCCAAGGGCAGACCCACTCCTCATTTTTACATGCCTCGCTGTCTTGTGCATTTCTTTTCAAAATGCTTGTAAGAGTTTCTCATTTTCAGTCTCGATGAACATTGAGCAAAGGCCTTGGGAAAAGAATACGCAAGGTTTTTCCCATTGCATTCTAATATGAGCTTAAAGGAAACACAAGTCCTCTTTTCAAAGGAACCTCCCTCTGCTTGTAGGCAACCATGTCTCTCAAGTCCAAAGATGTGCAGGTTAGGTTGATTGCCGTGGTAAATTGTCCTATAGTGTCGGGGGGACCAGCTGGATAAATATATGGGGTTATGGGGATAGGGCTTGGGTAGATTGTGTGGTCAGTGCAGACTTGATGGGCTGAATGACCACCTTCTAGCTCTTTCCCCCACCTCCTCAAAAAATTCACTGGTCCCTTCATTGGCCTTGGTCATAACCTGAGCATGGGACTCTTACCTGGGATGACCACCCCTGAAGTTTCAAATGATCCTGCTACCCTAGATGTGGTGTGTATATAGACTTCCAAAATTTGCTTGATTTAAAGATTCTGTAGTCACCTTCCTAGCAAGGTTGAAGCCTATTTAATAAAAGGGACAGGGGCAGCATAGATACAAAGTTAGCTGAGCATCAAGAAACAGGTAACAGTTGTTTTTCAAACTGGGGGAAGGTACGTGTGGGGTTCACCAGGAGTTGGTATTGAGGTCACTGCTTTTCTTGATTATATATACAGAAAACACACAATTTGGAAGCATTGTGAACTGTGAGGATAGTGATCAAGTTATCAAAGATGTAGGCAGTCTGGCAGAATGGGTGGACATATGGCAGATGAAATGTGATAAAATTGTCTTTAGTGCTAGATTTTGGTAATTAAATGAAAAATGTTATTCATGGGGGTGATACACCCCAGCCTCACTGGTCATAGAAGGCCTGAAGCGTGTTCTTGGAGATCATGACACTACTCATATAGTCACAGTAGGGGGCAGACAATGGGGTTGCATGAACCCCTCGATTTACTCGCTGCCTGGATCTGTTAATGGTCGCCTTGGCCAGGTCATCCACCCTCCTCCTCCACACCAGGTGACCGAAGATGAGGAGCCTTGGGTTGAAGTGCAACCAAAAGTTGAGGAGCAGTCCCTTCAAATTGGTAAAAAGAGGCTGCAATTCTGGAAAATCTACATAAGCATAGCTGTAGAAGAGCCATGTGGCCTGGGAGATTGTGAACGACCTTAATCTACAGTTGTGTGGTATGGCTGCATGCAACATCCAACACACCTGGACCCCAAAGGACAAAGGGAGGATTCTCATATAGTCCTCTACTAGGGACTTCCCTCGCGATGTGGAGATGCTGGTGTTGGACTGGGAAAGGGCCACTTCTGCACTACATGATTCAATGATTTGTAGCTTGGAGGGGAACTGGGAGGTGATGGTCGTGTTCCCGTGCTGCCTTTGTTCTTCTAGGTGATAGATATTGCAGGTTTGGAATGTGCTGTCAAAGAAATGTTAGTGAGTGCTGACCTGACGAAGGGGCAAACCCTGAAAGCTAATGGCGTTTACTAGCAAATAAACTGTTGGACTTTAACCTGGTGTTTTGAGACTTCCCTCACTGCTAGGTGATATAACAGAGACCTGGGAGTATATGTGTACAAATCATTTAAGGTGACTAGGCAACAATACAGAAGAAATGGCGAACCTTTTTTTTAAAGGGTCATGTCCGCTTCTGGCAAATGCACCTTGGGTGGCATGTGAAGGATTTAGGGAGGATGAAGAGAATGGTTACAGGAATGAGAGTTTTCGATTGTGCCACTTTGCAGAGGAGAAGGTTGAGAGGAGATTTGACAGATATGTTCAAAGTCTAGACTGAGAAGGTAAGGAAGAAAGAAATCACATTGGGAAAAGTGAGAACCAGAGGATTGTGAATTAATGTGAATGGCAAAAAATTACTGATGTGAAGCAAGAGGTGACAGTCTAAAATGCCCTGCCAGTGGCGGTGGTAGAGGTGGCTTGTCTCACATCCTTTTAAAAAGTACCTGGATGAGTGCTTGGCATGTCATAACATTCAAGGCTGTGGGCCAAATGTTGGTAAATGGGATTAGGTGGGAGGTTAGGTGTTTCACATGTGTCAGTGCAGACCTGATGGGCCAAAGGACCACTTCCGCACTACATGATTCAATGATTTGTAGCTTGGAGAGGAACTGGGAGGTGATGGTCGTGTTCCTGTATTGTTCCCATGCTGCCTTTGTTCTTCAAGGTCGTAGTGCAGGTTTGGAATGTGCTGTCAAAGAAATGTTAGTGAGTTGCTGCTCTGCATCTTGTAGATGGTACACCCTGAAGCCACTTTGTGCCTGTGGTTGAGGGACTGAATGTTTAGGATAGTGGATGGGATGACAACCCAGTGGCTGCTTTATCCTGGATGGTGTCAAACTTGTTTAGTCTTGTTTGGAGCTGCACTCGGGCAAGTGCAGCATTTTCCATGACACACTTCTGATTGTGGGACAATGATGTTTGAGATATTTACATTACTAGTCACTTCCTTTTACTGCTGGCAGCATCATGGACTCTGAAGTGCCAAATGTAAAAGCATTGGAATGCAAACCAAGTGTTCAAAAAACAGATCTGGTAGCATCTGTGGAGAAAGAAACAGAGTTAATTTTCTGAGTTGACCAGGACTCTTCAGAACTGTAAAAGTGATGATCGTGTGTTCCAAACGGATGTTAGGATTCAGCAGAATCAGCATCCAAGAACTGACATCTTTTTGCTATGCTAAGCAGGATTTCATAATGTGCAACAGACTTATAATCGCTCTTCAAACTACCATTTCTCATCAGCCTTACTACACTGTTCTTTTGCTATATTCTGGTGTAATTTTTCTCTTGCAGTCTTTTAGTCGCACTATTAATTTTAATTAAGATTTTAATGGACTCTTCTGAGTAATTCATTTGCAAATAATGTGTTTAACTTCCGTCTCCTAAATGCATTTGCTCACTGATCTATTTTGTAGTTGCATCCTAAGTTTTAAGTAGTTTTTAGATTAATTTTATTCCTTACGATTTTTTTGAAGGGATATAATGTAAAACGTTTCAATGTCCTTTCATTTTACCATCAACAATATTTCTTCATTATCGAACAATAATTGCAAAATGGTATGAGTTGTTCACTGAAGTAGCAAACTGTTTTCTCAGAAGTGAGTTACTGGGACTGTGTGACATGGTGGGAATTGACATAAGAAGGATTATTATTTCCAAAAACACTTGGAAATATACAGAATGTCCATCGGTTTTTGGGGGAGAAAAAAGGAAGGTTAACACTTTAGGTGCCAGGAGAATCAGCTGAGCATTTCCCTTCATAAGACAAACAAGGAAAACTTTGCCAGGAGAGGATAAACAAAGGTAGAAAAAAATCTCCCCAAAAACCTGGAGGATCCCAATGTTAGGGGAATATTTTAAGTGGCCAGCATGCTGGGCAGGAAGTGGGACAAGAGGGCCCTCCACACTGTCAGCCTATTCAGAGGGTCAGCAGCTGTACAGCCTTGGCAATGCCATCATGAGAGATAACCACTGCTGAGGCAGAACAAGAAATATGTGGGAGCTTCCATTTTGATGTGCCATCAGAGGGCTGGCAAAAAGTTGTATTTTTGTTCTTTTTTGCTAGAGCCAAGTAGGAGTGCCTTGCAATGGGAGGGAATGGGCAATCTTTGCCACTGGCAAACTCCTCCTTGGGTCCTGGTGCCTCTGAATCCTCACCCCAAATACACCAGAGCTTCACTTCAGCTGATGGTGTCCCCACAATTTGCCAGCAACTTTGTCAGCAGAAATGGTCCTGAAGTTGTCTAAATTGGTCTCCCTGCCTCTGGTCAGCAAGCAATCGTTCCTGCTACTGGGTAGCCTTCCTGACAGAAGGACAGCATCAGCAAGGTGTCCTGATGCAGAACCTCAGCATTTTTCCAACTTCCTAACCCACCACATAGTGACAAGTAAAATTCTGCCCCAAGGGTCTTCATTATCTACCATCCCAGTCTTGGAAGCAGAGGAAACCATTTGATTGATCCTGGCCATGCTAAATTTTCATAGAATCACAGAATCCCTACAGTGCAGAAGGAGGCCATTCAGCTCATCAAACCTGCATCAACAATGATCCCACTCGGGCCTTGTCCCCATAACCGCACATATTTATCCTGCTAATCCCCCTGATACTAAGGGGCCATTTAGCATGGCCAATTCGCCTAACACGCACATCTTTGCTCTTTATTTTCCTACCTCATCCCCAAACAAGCTAAATTTTGCTGCTTTCTAACCATATTCTCCCTCTTTAATATTGCTGCAAGAAATTTTATTACTTATTTTATGAAACAAGAGGCCATAATAGGTGCACAATAACTTAAAATGGCTGTTTACGTAAATTAATTTAATAATTTTTTTTTTAAGGGCTCAGCAGGAATTATTACAGTGGATGGCTCCCCTATCCTGCAGCTCTAACTTTAACAGAAGACTTCTTTATATGGTGGGTCTGGGACTTCTGCCAGTCTTCTGCTTATATAGTAGATGGTCAGGGAAATACCACAGTAAATTTTGGTGTTCTTTTTCCTTCATTCGATGTACTTATGAGCTCCTTTTGATTCAGTATGTAGCTGTACATCATCGGTAAGGGGTGCCTTCTTGGGGGTGGGGAGGGTGTGGTGTACCGTTATTGATCAAGAACAAGTACTCCAGGGATTCGGGTGATGTTCTGGGGACCTGGGCTCAAATCCCACCACAGGATCAATAAAAGCCTGGAATTAAATGATGACCATGAAACCAATTTCAATTGTCGTATATGCTCATCTAGTTCATTATTCTCTAAAGGATATTAAACTCTGCCATTCTTATCTGGTCTGGCCTATGTGAGATTCCAGGCCCACATCAATGTGGTTGACTCTTAAACGCCCTCTGAAATGTCCGAGCAAGCCACTCAGTTGTACCAAACCACACTGAAGTCTATAAGGAATGATACTGGATGGACCGTTTGGCATCAATTTAGGCACCAGAATCTAGCCCTACTGACCCTGCAAAGTCTTTCTTACCAACATGTGGGAGCTTATGCCAAAACTTGGCTCAATTGCCCTCATGGGCAGTAAATGCCAGCCTAGCCAGTGATGTTCACATTCCCGTAAATGAATAAAAATAACCCTCAGCCTCTTAAAACGTGCATAGTATAACAATATATAATTAGATTGCACTGTCAGGAAATTAAAACAAGACGAGCAGAAATAATAATTGGCGCCCTGTTTTGATTCTGCCAAGGCCAGTCAGTTCCAAGCGTCATTAAAGTTTTTGTTCAAACTTGGGACAGAAGAGCTGAATTTCGAGATTGACTGCTCTTGACACTAAAGCAACGTTTGTGTACGTGTGGCATCAAGGAGCCTTAGCAAAATTCAAGTCAATGGGAATTTGTTAAAGACTGCAATTGGTTGGAGTCATATCTAGCAGAGAGGAAAATTGCTGTAGTTATTGGAGGTCAATCAACTCGGGCTCAGAACATGACTACAGGAGTTTGTTGGGATGGTGACCTAGGCCCAACCATCTTCAGCTGCTTTTAACAATGACCTTCCCTCCATTATAAAGTTCAGCCGACAGAGAGGGAGCTTGTTTTCTGTGCTGAAGACTTCCTTGACTCCATCTGTGTCATTTGCAATCTGTCTCTAGTGGCTGAGCAGACTTGCCTTGAAATATTTTATCCATTATGTATTTTCAAAAGGTTTTGGGCTTGCCTGTCTATGGAGCCATTGTTTCATTATCCAGTATGTTGCATCTTTAATATCGCTTCCTTAAACAGTTATGAATTAAGATGAGTGCTGGCATTATGGGAAACGTCCCACTCTTCACACTCCTATGAGACTGATTTGTTTGTTTCTCACCTTCACCTTGGAATGTGGCTTTGAATGTTTAAGCAATTTGCTCTTATTTTAAATTCTAAAATTTCCAGTCAGTTCAAGGCTAAACCATTATATTTTCAAAAATTAAGCGGCATATCCTCGTGACATTTTGATTTCAGTCCTAACAACACTCAAGGAGCTCAGTGCCATCCAGGAGAAAGCTTGATTGGCACTCCAAGTACCTTTTTAAAACATTCAATCCATCCATGATTGCTGCACAGTGGCAGCAGTGTGCACCATCTCCAAGATGCACTGCAGAATCTCATCAAGAATCTTTCACCAGCTTTTGAAGACCTGACATTCATCATTACATCTGGGCTGATGCCCCAATATATGGAGGCAGGCATTCTGCCCTGCCAGCCTTGCCAGCCATCCATATTCATTGCCACCTCAGGCCTACGTTCAACAATACCACACTTGACTACATCCATCCCATGACTCCCCAGAATGAAAATATGCCAGAAAGGGTTCTTAAAGATCTGCCATATTGGGAAGTTTCCCAACTCAACATTCCTGCCTGTAGCACCAAATCCCACCCCAAGTGTGAATATATTTGACATCTAACATCTGTCATGTCAGGTATCAAAATCCTGTGTAGCGTATTATTTACATGATGTCCACCCACAGGCACTTGCAAGAGGATGAAAGGAGAATTCATGGATAAAGGTCAGAAGTGGGAACTCATGTAGAAATTTCTCTCCCTCTCTATATACAGGGATATCCCAACTCATCACAGATCAACTAACAGACTGACGATTGAAATGGGACTTTTCATATCTGCATGGGTCAGTACCTCACCACATGATGTAATCAGGCATGAAATCATTGCAGCAAATTCGTATTCTTCGATCATGTACCAAAATGAGCATTGTTAATGCAAAGTTGTGTGACTCATTCCCACATGATTTGCTTTGCTGAACTGCCAGCTCAGACGTTTTTATGTTTAAAAGCATACTAGAACATGCATGCCTTTGGACATGCCCAAGGCGTGTTTTATTACATGTCACTTTGTCAAATCTTCAAACCTCTACAGCGTTGGAGAAAATAGATCTGTCATTTAAAAACACGTTACTTTTAGTGATCAGAAAGCAGATTAATTTTGACGTGCAAAGTCACGGAAAATTTTTGTCACATTGCAAGAAAGACCAAATGTGAATGTAAGGCTTTTGTTTTAAGATTGTGGTCTGGACCCTCGATTCGGTGTTAGTGATAGTATAGGCAGGGGCTTGGAAATAAAAATGTCCACCTTTTGTTACTGATTGCAGCGACTGAATGCAAACATAGGTAGAAGCTGTGAACGTAGACTGCTGTTGTTTTATTTGCAGATTGCTCTGTTGGGATTCGTCACACATTTTACAGGATAGGGAATGATTTCTATTATTTGGGAGATTAAATATGATTTTTAGGCACACTTTTCTCCAGTCAGTAATGAGAACCAACTGGTTAGTGTGAATACAACATTGAGAAATTCACTTCTTTCCAAAGAAGAATAAAACACACAGGCCAGACTTTACCACCTCACCCAACATGGAATTGGTGAGGATCCGATGATGAAAATCTCTGTTTCCCTTGTGCGGGCATTTCCAGTCTCGCCTGTGTGAGGCCGTAAAATTCTGCCCATTATCTGAAATGTTGGAAATTGTACAGACATGTCTACTGTGTTTATACATTAAACCATGAATGGAACAAAGTCCTTTTTTATGTCCGAATGATTGCATCATTAAGCAGTGAACTTGTGCGGTCACAGTAGTGAAGCGAATAGGTCGCATGATGTGGCATTGACTAATACTGGAACACAGGAGGAATAGCCCGAGAGAGAAGGTACACAAAAAAAGTGCAAGGGGAGAAACAATATTGACTTTGACATAAGGGGAGAAAGCAGCAGTGAAGCAGAGCAATTGTAAAACCCTAAGTAATATAAATGTTTGAATTTATTATTATTCCTATGGATACACACACTTAACTGGCATGCAGTTTTACTGTTGGGCCTCCATGAATGTGTGATTGATCTGTCTGTAAATTATTGTGCTTCATGGATGCTGTTGGCAGGGTAACTGTGTGTGTCCTTTGGTTCTGATGTTTATAGAAGTCTTGAACTTAATATCACAGCTCTGCTTGGGCAGAGTTTTACACCCCTCCACAATGTGGGTTCTGAGGCAGGGGGATGGGTGGGTGGTAGGGGGAGAGTAAAATTGAATGGATAGGATCCCCCCAGGAACCTGCGTGCCCAAATGATACTTCACGCTTGAGTGGGCAGGGCCCTGGGCAGGTAACCCACCTGTTCACCTATTAAGTGGCCATTAGGTAGCCACTTAAGGCCCTTCTCCTGCCCAGTCACACATTTTAAGCTGGCAGGAGCAAGTGCAGGTGGGGTGGGAAACTAACATGGCCACCTTTTTCCAGGTCTCCCTCTCCGCCTGGCCTATCACTGACACTGATCGCCCTCCTCCCAACGTCCCGAGACATTCTGTACCCTCCTGTCCCAGGCCCAGTGCTGCAGTATCACTGCTGATCACAGTAAGGCTATGCTGGCCGACCACTTTCACAGCTGGAATTCCTTCCAAGGGTGGCCATAATTCCTGCTCACTGTCAACCAATGCTCAGTTGAACATGAAGTGCCAGTTGGAATGTGAGTCAGCGGCTGTGAATTTGACATCGACTCTTGGAATAGTAAGTACTGATCGCTCACTCGCCATCCTTAAAATTCTACCCTTTATCTACTTTCTTATGGATCTATCACCTTTGGCCAAATATCCTATACCAGTAAAAAAAGCAGTCACTATATCTTGAAACTCCCAATTTTTCCTTAGCTAGTCTGTCCAACCTAAGTACATGGTCAGTGACCAGCGTCATCCCTTTCAAGTGGCTTAGTAAAGGTACAAAATAGACTTTTGAAGTTTGCCTGAATTTCACACAGTCAATGACAAGTCTAATTAATTACAAGCACAGACCATATTGATCTACTTTCTCAAGTACTAAGTGATAAGGCTCATTGACACTTGTGAGCAATGAGTGCTTTCGCTGCATGCAAAAATCAGCCTGGCCTGAAGCTTAGTTAGAGCACAAGGTAGTAGGATTTGCTGATTGAATTACATCTCTGGCTGATTTAATGCCTGATCCATTCTAATGTATTGACCTAACTCACTCTCCTGCATTTTGTATCTGCCATGTGTTGGATATCAAAACCAAACCTACAAGAATGTAACTGCTGCCTCACACAGCGCCAGGGACCCAGGTTCAATTCCTGACTTGGGTCACTGTCTGTGCCGAGTCTGTATGTTCTCCCTGTGTCTGCATGGGTTTCCTTCGGGTGCTCCGGTTTCCTTCCACAGTCCAATGATGTGCTGGTTAGGTGGGCTGGCCATGCTAAATTGCCACTTGGTGTACCCGAACAGGCGCCAGAGACTCGGTGACTAGGGGATTTTCTCAATAGCTGTGTTTAATGTAAGCCTACTTGTGACACTAGTAAATCAGTAAATTTAATGTATTTGTGTAGAATATGAGGTGTTTTGAGATTTTACTTGTTTTCATGTGCTGAGGAGCAAAGCAAAAAACTCACCATGCTAACATTCAATTCAGTAATATAAGCACTCTATTGTGTAGCTTTAGCTTAATGGCGGAACACATGTCTGTGTCAAGAATCATGGGTCCAAGCCCAATGACACAGATTTGAACACAGTCCGTATTGAAACTTCAGTGAAGTATAAGCCACTGCTGTCCTCAGAGCCATCTCTTGAATGTAACATGAAACTGACATCTCCTCTGTCCAGTGAGGTTTGTATGAAAGACTCCATGGAATGAAGAAGAGTGCAGGAATTTCTCTAGTGGCCTATCCCTTCACTATGACTCAGATAACTGATTAATTGGTCATCTATCTCATTGTTGTTTGCGGAACCCTATTGTGTGCAAATGGGCTACTGTATTTCTCAATGTGGGGTGGCACAGTGGTTACCACTGCTGCCTCACAATGCCAGGCACCCAGGTTCAATTCTTGTCTTGGGTGATTGTGTGTGGAGTTTGCACATTTTCCCTATGTCTGTGTGGGTTTCCTCCAGGTGCTCCGGTTTGCTCCCACAGCACAAAGAAGTGCAGATTAGGAGGGTTGGCCTTGCTAAATTGCCCCTTAGCGTGTATAGGTTAGCAGAGATAGTAGGATAAAGTGGTAGAATTATGGGGATAGGGCCTGGGTGGGATGCTCTGCCAGAGAGTTGGTGCAGCCTAGATGGGCCGAATGGCCTCATTCTGCACTTATTCTATTCAATGATTCATTGTAGCAGTAACTAAATTTTAAAGTACTTGATTGTGAAATATGCTATGTAAAAGCAAATTATTATTGTTATTTTGTTTCTATAACATAATAGACCCTTCCTAGTCTCTGGGAAAACCTCAGCTCCACAACATTCTTTCTGCTTTCACTTTTTTCCAGATATATTTTTCTGAAATGTGACAACTGATTTCCGAATAGTAGTCATGTTCCTTAGATTAATTTTGAACTTGCTCATACCCTCATCTCCCTATTTTTATAATCAGGACATGTCTCTCCTAACCTTTGCTGTTATAAACCTGAATTCCCTTTTTTTTGTATCCTGTTTTTGTAATATGCTTGTAAAGACTGTTGTGATATGTTTCACCTTTTTAGAGAGATCCTACTTTCACAAGCAGTCACTTCAGGAAACGAAAATTAGCAAAGCATTGTTAATTTATTTTGTACTCGTAACCTATTTACATAAAATGAAAGATACCCAAGTGAACATAATTAATTACTTTGTGAAATATTAATGTCATAATTAACAAGAAATCATTGCCTTTGGCACAGCCATTTCCAGCCTCCCGAATGTCCTCCCCCTCTCTGCCCCTCGTTGTCCAAGAGATCTGATCCAACGGGGATGGTCGGGGGCATGACTGGACAGCCTAGCAGTGCCCACTGGGCATCACAATGGGCAGTGCCAAGTGGGTGGGGCCTGAGTGGGGGTGAGGCTATGACGGGCGGGGGTGCAGTGGTGGTGGGAAGGGGGATGAGAGGCAAAGGAAGGAAGGAATGTGGGGTAGGGGGTAGTGTGTAGCGGGGGAGGATTGGCAAAGCGGGGTGCAGTTGAGGGGGTGGGCTGCGGAGGGGGTTGCAATGGGGGGCTGATCGGGAGGGTTTCCTCTGGATTTCGGACTTTTTTGACACTTAATTTTAATTTCAACCCACAGCCTTCTGATTCAGGTGGAAGTGTTCACCCAAAAACCAAGACGATAGTTGCTGCTCTTCAAATTTAATCTGTTGTATGAAATGCTTTGAAACATCAAATGGGCTAAAATTAGAATGAAGAAATGTTCAAATGATGCATCTGAAATACAAGCCCAGATTGACTGGTGAACATTTCGGGTTTACTGAAGGGTCACACTGGAAACATTTGACCTTTTTTTTTCAGTTATTGATAGACCTGTCGTGCATTGTACTACACTCATTTCCTGTTCAGTGCAGTGTGTATTTTGGGAGGTACATGCAGAAACTAAAATGGAGCATGAACTGGTTGAGTTGAATGGCATAGAAACATAAAAGATAGGAGGAGGCCATTTGGCTCTTTGAGCCTGCTCTGCCATTCATTAAGATCATGGCTGATCATCCAACTCAATAGCCTAATCCTGCTTTTTCCGCGGAACCTTTGAAACAACATGGGATATACAGCATGTTTCTATGTTGTATACTCCGTGTATTTCAAACTAAGATTGTTCTTGGTTACAGGAAGATATAACCAAAGCTTTTCACTCTGAATTTGTGTGATTTTCTGTATTATTAATGTGATGAATGATCTGATTTTATTAACATTACTTTACAGAAATGCCATCATTTTTAATCTATTCATTACTTTGTAACATTTCTGGGCCGCCTTTTTCTTCTTTCTTTTTGACTTCAATGTTCTTTGATTCCCTGTTTTATTTCTGTTGTTCCTACAATACTGTTACAGCAAATGTCCTAGCGAATTTTCTTCTGGCCTGGAAGGTTGAGAGATGATTAAAGCACTGCTCAGGATCACTATATCACATTAATTATGAACTCTAATAGAGGAGAGATGTTTGAAATTATTTCTTAGAATGCTGTGAATCCTGGATCTATTATCAATTCATGGCTGTGCAGCCTTTGATCAGATAATGTTCAGGGCTCTTGCTGAAAATATATGTCAATTTAATTAGCTGGTCAGGTCTCTAGTTTGTATAAGCATGGTTACTAAATCCGTTTTTAATTATCCCATTGTTGGTGACTGTGCATTCGTCTCCCAACACCCTAAGCTCTGGAAATCCCTCCCTAAATCTCTCTCTCCAAGATGCTCTTTAAAACCTCTCTTTGCCCAAACATTTGGCCGTCTCTCCTAATATCTCATTTATGCGGCTTATGTTAAATTTTATTTGACAATCACTCCTGTGAAGTGTTTTATGATGTTATGCTATTTTAAAGGTGCTTTGTAAATGCAAGTTGTTATTGGGCTATGCTCACGAGAGTGTGGCTGACAAATTGAGGATGACAATGTCAAAACTTCACTCACTGTACTGAAAAAATGGAGCAAATAATCACAGGAGTGAATTTACTTGTGGTTTCTCACATTTGTGCCACTGGTACTTTGGGAGAACCTCTCATTCCCTTCACAAAGATTGCCTACCTTTTCTTTGTAATATTATGAGCTATCATCCCCACCTCATCTGCTAATGAAACCTTCCAACCGTGCCTTCAGGCCAGACTATTTCAAGGTTTGGCCAGGTTGCTCTGCCACCCATGCCCCCCAACACCAGAAAGGTTAATTCATTCCGTGCTGATTTCTGCATCACTCCTGTCCTCACTGATTCCCACTGGCTTTCGATATCCTGATATCTCAAATGTAAAATTCTCAACTTTTGTTTGAATTCCTTCATGATCTTATTGCTCTTTAACTCTGTAACCGCTCTCAGTTCCGTAAATCCCCAATAGTCAAGCTCTCAATTCCTCAGGTATCGGTTGGCCCATTATCAGGAAAGGCAGTATGTAAATGCACATTATTTCTTTCTGTTGTGAATCCTTCCTCCTCCTGCCTCACTATAGGTGGTTACACATTCAGTTAACTAGACCTCATGTTCTGAAATTTCTTTCCTAACCCCTTCTATCTTTTCACCACTGTACGTTCTGGTTTAGGCACCCCTTAGAGCCAACCTCTTTGCCAACAGTTTTGATCAGCCCTTTTCAATATGTGCTTTGCTTAAATCTTCGCGGTGCATTTTGGTTGTTTTTTTTCAAGTTTAAGGTGCTGATAAAAGTGAGTTATAGGGGTTTTTCCCTGAAAATAACTTTTCTTTCCTCTGCACTGACTGCATTTGCCAATTGTCAGACTACTCCATGAACACTCTGAAGTCTCCTGCATCTTGTCTCACAGTTTGCCTGACTCCTTGGTACCAGAAGTAAATATCATTACCATTCACCTGCCTGAGTCCAATCACTTACCTAAAATGAAACAGAGGAGGTCAGAATAGTTATCCCTGGAACTGCCGATCCAAAGAGAAACCTCTCTTTTTACCCTGGATTTTCCCTAAAATTTCCCAACACTGCAGACTTAGACCCTTCAAAACTGCCCAGGCATGCCATAGCTTGGTTCCAGCAGGCAGGGATGGGATGTAATTGGATTGGTTGCCTCTGGGACTAATTCGGAGGCCATGGTAAGCTTGTATTGAGGCAAAGGCCACCTCAGTTCTTTGGGATTTATATATTAATGGATTTTGAGCTGTCCAGCACTCACTGCTCACGCCTCCTCAACCAACCCATGCCATTTCCATGCACGCCCTGCATTGTCAAGTATGCACTGTAAAATCAATGAGACGTGTAATGTCAAAGGCAAATTTTGAAAATCAAAAACCTGCTTTGAATAAAACTGCTGCAGTTGCATCCCTACAAATATATCAAAAATACAAGTGTTTTTAACCTTCACATCCCTTAATCTTGTTCAAATAAATACATAGGCAGTGAAAGAAATTGTTCAGAGACAGAATAACTTATTCTAACTTCATAGATCCTCCAAGGCAAACACTCCTCTTCAGTCTGTGGAACAGGTGAGCTAATCCATTAGTGAGCCCTGGAACTCAGGCAAATATTCATCATAAGGCCATCTGGAGAAACAGATGCCTGGTCATCTGTTTCTGCTGATCCAGTTGACAGCTTCATTATGAATGCTTGGCATCTGACTCCAGTGAGAACCTCACTATACAGAGATATAGCTGATGCCATCTTACCACCAGAGTTACATTAAAGTCCTTCATTTGCTTAAAATTGGCTTGTTTAATCTGATGGTGCCCTTAATCTGGTGAGTAAACATATCCAGGATAGTAGTTGTGTGTTGCACAACTTGGCACTGTAGAGAGCAATGAAGCTGGCATCAGAGGAGAGTTGAAAGTGTTCCAGTATCCTTGGAGAAGGAGTGGGAGGAGGCAGAGGAACACACTGAAGTGCTTATGGTACCTGCAGCCAAAAACCTACATGGCCAAGAAGTGAGCTTGGATATTTTCTTATCTAAAGACTGCACTAAACAACAATGTTGGAAAGCTGGCCGTGGTGCCTTCAGCCCAACAGCAACAAAACAGTCTCGAGTATATTCCACCTCCACAGTGCCAGCACCAAGAGGGAACTCAACATCTCCTTAAATGGAAAGAGACGGAATCACATTTGACATCTGTTTATCTCGGTGTTACCCTTGACCAAACACTGTACAAAAAACATCAGAGCAAACATGCTGGCTCTTCATGGGATGCAGATGCTCAAACCTCAAGCATCTCAGCTCGTGTCTATTTGTCTGCAGAGTACAATGTGCCAGTATGGTACAACTCATCCCATGTCACTGTTGCAGATACACATTGTTGGGTTGAGCTAGGTATCACCTTGGGTACTTTCTGTTCAACTCAATTCCCCTGGCTCCAAGTCCTGAACAACATCCCACCTTCTCACATGAGGGGAAATTACAACAGAAAAGGCCCTGGAGAAAGATTACATTAACCCAAGCTTGTCTCTACACAAGCTTGCTTCCCATCACACCAGCCTGTATGGCAAAGACCACCATGAATATACATAACAACAGACGCGTATGGCAGCAGGAATGGAACCGACATAACACTTCCTCAGGACAGATCCTGCAGTCCACCCACCTAGCTTCAAACCACGATGCCAACACTGGGCACTTCTCAACCGATTCCATATTGGCAGAAGCCTTTATGCAATAAATGAGCACAAGTGGAGCCTTGTAGGGAACCTGGACAGCAGCTGTGGTTCAGCCCAATCAATGTTGGCACAGTGGTCAGCACTGCTGCCTCACAGTGCCAGGGACCCAGGTTTGATTCCTGGTTTGGGTGACTGTATGGAGTTTGCACGTTCTCCCAGTGTCTGCGTGGGTTTCCTCTGGGTGTTCCAGTTTCCTCCCACAGTCCAAAGATGTGTGGTTAGGTGCATTGGCCATGCTAAATTCTCCCTCAGTGTACCTGAACAGGTGCCGGAGTGTAGCAACTAGAGGATTTTCACAGTAGCTTCATTGCAGTATTAATGTAAGCCTACTTGTGACATTAATGAATAAATTGACTCACTGCCATTGACAAAATTCCAAGGAGGGCGCAGTGTCCTATTTAGTAACTGCGGAAGCTATTGCCTCTGGGTTTAAGGTGGCATGGTAGCACAGTGGTTAGCATTGCTGCTTCACAGCTCTGGGAATCTGGGTTCAAATCCTGGCTCGAGTCACTGTCCGTGTGGAGTTTGCACATTCTCCCTGTGGCTGCATGGATTTCCTCTGAGTGCTCCAGTTTCCGCCCACAGTCCAAAGATGTGCGGGCTAAGTTGATTGCCCATTCTAAATTGCCTCTTAGTGTTCCGGGATGCATTGATTACAGGGATTAGTGGGTAAATATGTAGGGATATGGGGATAGGGCCTGGGTGGGATTGTGGTTGGTACTGACTCAATGGGCTGAATGGCCTCTTTCGGCACTGTAGGATTCTATAATCCTGCCAAAAGCTGCCCTCTCATACATCTGTGTGTGGGGCTCCTTCAGAGGGGCTTGGGGCAAGAGCCATAACCATGGGCCACCTTGATAGAGCCCCCACTGCTATCATCCCTGCCTGCCCCTCTCTTCTCAGGCCCATCTGTGTTTCCCTGCTAACCCAAGAGCAGGAGGGAACTTGACTACATGTTGGTGTTTTTCTTTGATCAATGCTTTGCAATTTCACTGCCATAGCGTGCAGGCCATTGTTGTTGGCCCTCTTGTACTATTTGGTTTGCTTGTTTGACTCTCCATTAAGTTGACCACTCTCTTTCTTTCATTTGGTGGTGGTTCTAAGCACTAATGCTGCTAAGCAAATTGCACGCTGCCTCTGGAAATTTGGACAGATGCACACAAATTTCTCTTTGCTGTTTCTTATGTACCCATTTAGTGGATGGTCCCTGAAGCTCAGCACTAGTGCCCAGGCAAGTATGATCCTGACAAGTTTAAATTTCCATTGAAATACAGAATGGAGAAAATCTTCACAAATGGATTTATGGAACTCATAGAATCCTACAGTGCAGAAAGAGGCCCATCGAGTCTGCACCGATCACAATCCCACCCAGGCCCTACCCCCACATCCCTACATATTATACCCATTAATCCCTCTAACCTATGCATCCTTGGACACTAAGGGGCAATTTCTTAGCATAGCCAATCAACCTAACCTGCACATCTTTGCACTATGGGAGGAAACCGGAGTATCCGGAGGAAACCCACGCAGACATGAGGAGAATGTGCAAACTTCACACAGACAGTGACCCGAGCCAGGAATCAAACCCAGGACCCTGGAGTTGTGAAGCAGCAGTGCTAACCACTGTGCTACCGTGTCGCCCCAAATGTCACTGCACATCAGTGAGAGGAAATCTTGCTGCATACTGAACAACCTAGTTTCTGTCCCAGTTGCTTATAGTTGGTTCTCACAGGTCAGTGAGGAAAAGATCCACATTATTGTCCTGTATACGTTAGATATGCTGGTCTGTCCACCAGAAGCTGGAGAAGACTAAGGTTGGATCTCAGATCCCTTTGGAGTCTTGTCATAATTTATTGCTTACTGTTGAAGTGGGGATAAGCTGGTGCATATGTAGAAAATATTATCCTTGAACTGATATAGATGAAGAATTTGGAAATCTAGGTACTTTGTATGGTTCAACATCTGCACTGATATTTAATTCTTATACTGACTAAGCATCCAGACTGTGTATTTACAATAGAGTTATGCAGGTCACATTGTCACAGAAATGCTTCTGGGATTAGTAGGTTTGGATTGACTATGCTGAAATAGCAGTTTTCTCACCGTATGCCACATTTTACTATTTTCTTGAATATTTGAAACTTTTTTCCTGTATTTACACCAATGTTACCACTCAGTACTGGGCAATATGATTGACCCATTGTCCATTTATAAATAGGATGCAACAAGGGCATCTTAAAATAAAACAAAGAGAGAGTCCTGCTGTCAAAATATAGGCGTGTTTGAATGCAAGCAATACTTTGGCAAGAATAACGTTTTAAAAACCTAATGTGATATGTCAGTTTGAGAACATGCAGTTACCAGTCAAATGCTGTTGAGAATTCCTTTCACTTTGAGTCATTTATATTTCAGCCCTCTAGATGGTTCAAGCAAAGTGGGGACCATAGTGGTCAGCAATCTTAAAATGGGAGAGAATGAAAATGAAGAAACAGACCATACACCTGGTGAAGCGTTGAGGCAAAAGGTAAAAAAAACCTGCTGTGTAAATTTACATTTAGAGTTTCTATTTTTAATGTTTATTTAAATCCAGCTTAGAACTTCATTGATTGTGTCGTTTATGACTGTTGCAAGTATAAGGACAACAGTACTACTTTTTTGTGTGTTTTGTGAGAGGTCTTTATTAAACTAATCTTAAGATGTCTACCTCCCAGAGGTAGGGTACTCTTGGCAGGGTCACATGACAATGGTAAGCCAGTTAGTTAGTACAGCATTTCCAAAACAGAAACATGCCTGAAACAACTGCTTGGAGGCCAGTGTCCCTTCACCAGATTTCCTTTATTTACAAACTCTAGAATGCTTTACATACAATGGCAGAATCGGGACTACCAGTGGACCTGACACTCGCATATTTATATGCAGGTGACGCTTCCTTATTGGACAGGCAATCATGGCCTCAATCAGGGAGCTCAAACTCCAAGAGGCCAACCTAATCGGCCTAACTGAAGTCATTACAATGTCCACTTCCATTTTAAAAAATATGTGAATATCCCTTTTTACTGAAGGAACAAAGGACATATATATGCATGCATGACCCTGAGTGACTGTGGGTTGTGATGTGGATATGCCGGCGTTGGACTGGGGTAAACACAGTAAAAAGTATGACAACACCAGGTTGGACTAAAACCTGGTGTTGTCATACTTTTGACTGTGGGTTGCCCAAGTTACCCATTACAAACCTACTGTTGTCATGCATTGTCAACTGTTTGGTATGCTAGTCAGTCTCTGTACATGCATTGCACACACAGCTTTTAACCCATGCAGGTCTCTTAATGAAATGTATGTGCTTTGACATTAGCTATTCTTCAGGATGAGGTTCTTTGTCCCGAAAATGTCATTCCCATTGCCCTTGTTGCCATAATGACAGTTGTTGGGGACTTGTGGACCTCTGGGATTGATAATAGTTCTGTACTTAGTTCAGCTGGTGAGATCTTTTCTAACAACTGCCTGATTGCAATGAAGGAGCTGCTTCAGTACTTGAGTGTCTATGCCTGTGGTTGCACCTGTCTATATGGTTGTTTGTTGACCCTCCACTTTGAGTTTCCAACTGTGCAAATGTGGATCATACTTCTCTCCTGATATTTTATGTTGCCCCTGAAATTTGTTTGATTAGATCCCATACAGCTTGGTTCATTGAAGGCTTCAGTTTGTTGTATGTTTTCCAAGGCATATTGCTGGAATCTTGCCCTTCAACTCTTTTAGTTCAGCTCTGATTTCCCTGTAAAACATTTACCTTTGCCTTGCACATTGCCTTAACATGATCAGTTGCACCGTGTGGTTTAACTGAATATTGTCTCCCTCTTTCTGGGGCCTTTTTCTGCCATTTCTCTGGGGGTTTCTGATGCCCTGATGGCATATTCAAGATTACTAGCCCAAAGTTTAGATTTGCTTCATCTAAGGTGAGTGGCTGCTGCGACCTATCTGTGGTCTGGAACTTAAGACCTTCCTTCTTGTCATTGCGTTGGGCTATACCTCGGTACTTGAATTCTCATACTCAGATACAGGATACTATGCCCCTGTTTGGTCAAGATAATCAGAGTTAACAACCTTATCACCACTGGAATGCTATCATCAACACTACTTCTTCCATGGCTCTTTGTCCTGGCAAATATCATTCCTCCACATATCCACTGCAGACTTGCAACAATCTGCAAAACAATTGAAAAAGTTGCAGTGTCCCTCACCTGCCATTTCATGCTCTTCTATCAGCCCACCCAAAATATGACTCCCATCAAGAAGGCCTACCTGAATAATTCCTCCCACAAAGGACTTCAACACAAATTCCAGTTGGACAAATGAATAGAAATCATTGAACACAACAAACACGTACCTGGTCTCAAACCCAATCCAATGGCTGCCTGGTTTCAACCTTCCAAGGAAAGAGTGGTATACCCTCAACAGGTTCAGGACCAGCCACAGCCCCTTCTTGGCCAACCTTGACAGCTGGGGCATTAGTGCCAGCCCCCTATGTGTCTGTGGGATAGAGCAAACTATGCAGCACATCATAGAGTGCTCAATCCGCAGAATCAGTGGAGGACTATCTGCTCTCAACACAACAGGACTAGAAAAAATTAACTAAATAAATTGGGCTGTCAGACTAATTTGCTCCCTCTGATTATTGTGCCATCATATAGCCTCAATTTTACTTTCAAAGCCTTCATTTTCAGATCTCCATGTTGAACCACACACCTGTGAAAATCATTAACAGCCACAAACTCTGTCACCTGTAGAGTTGACTGAGCCAATCTGAATATAGTTAGACATCAGTCTGCTGACGTCTCTCCAGTGGCCATCTGTAGAGGCTTGTTTTGCTTTTTTCTGGTCAAACACTCGTACATGAAATAATTCTGCTTCTTACAGTTAAACTGCTTTCCTCATACTGAGCAATTATTCTACTCCCGTGGATGCTGTCTTTCACAGTATTTGCATCCAGCCCTTTGTGATTTCTTAACACATTTGGCGTATTAACATAATAAATCTGCTGGTGTGTTCTGCCATACATATGCTCTAGCTGTTGTTTCACAACTTCTGCATTTCAATATGTTTATTGCTTTATTTAACATCTGTCTCTCATCCTACAGTAGACTTGCTCTCATTGAGCTGTCTCTTGCATCTACGATCAATCTATCTTTAATCAGATTGTCTTTTAGCTGCCCAAGTTTACATGATTTTGCCAGCTGTGTTACTGCATGATGTGTCATCCAAAGACCTTGTTTTCGATCTGAATTCTAGTGTTGAGCACATATTATTCGTACGTAACATTCACGCAGCGTTCAAAATGTGCATTCAGGACTTTTACAATTTCTGCCTTCTCTTTTGCATGGTCTGTTCAAGTTAGGGTGATATAACAGTCTTTTCCCAGCAGCTACTCCTATCGGTTCGAGTTTATTAATTATGTTGCGATCCCATAGTTTTGCCACTGCAAGTTTAAAAACCTGCCACATTCACCACGCACCATTGTCCAATGTTACTGGAAATCGAATTATAACATTTACAGCACTCAGTTTTTTTTATTCACTTAGTAGTTTACATGCAGTCTTTGTATGTGTTTCCTTTTTTTCTGTCTGTGCGTGTTTTGTCTTTTTTTTGCAGCCGGTAATTTCACCTACGGCCTGTGTGCTTTACTTTTGTCTCTTGTAGCCTATTTTGTTTTACTTTGTTCTTTACAGCAGATTTTGAACCTTTGTGCTCCTGGGCTCTCAGGAGCTCCTTTTTTTTTGCTGGGTTCAAAACTCTACTCCCTGACACCATGTTGCAAGTATAAGGACAGCTGCAGTAATTTTAGTGTGTTTTTGAGAGAGTTTTATCAACTGATCTCAAGATGTCTGCTTCCAGAGACAAAGTCCTTGGTAGAATCACATGACTATAGCAAGCCAGTTAGTTTGTATAGCATTGAATTTCAAAAACCCAAACATCCTCCTTTTCACGTAGGAAAGAGGTTCAAACATTGACAGTTTTATTTACCCAACATGATTCACATTAACAACACTTAGGTACATTGCAAAAATTTTGCACAGTTTTCAGAATGAAAAAATACCATTTTGCTTATTTTGTTATTTAAATCTTTCATGACTTCTGAGAAAATATTGTCCACTTACAGTGGAAGACCAATGCTATACAGAAAATTTCCCCTATACGAAAATTCTTTGATATGTACACACTTCTCGTCAGGTAACACCTCTGGTAACATTTTTCTAACACACTTTTTAGAACATTTTTTCCATCACAGGAATGCCATCACACCTATCTGTCATGTTTTATCATTGTGATTAAACATAACTCTTCACTTCACTTATCTTTTGATTTTTATCTCCAAGGTCTGTCTCTAATGTTGCTTACTTATCCCTGAGGCATCTCATCTGCCTTGTCAACATAGTTGATGGTGAGATGCTGTGCAAAATTTAATGGAAGAAAATGGGGATCTTACTTACCAGATGGAAAGTCGGAGAGAGTCTTGCATTGCCTGCTTTGCTTTCTGAACAAATTGCCACATTTTCCCAATTAAAGATGTTGGGCTAACTGGTTTAAGGTTTGTTTTCTGTCTTTCTGCTTTCTGGAATAGGATCATTACAATTAGAGTTTTCCAATCTGTTGGCATCTTTCCAGTATCTAGGGAATTTTGGAAGATTGCAACCAATGCATGTAATATTTGTGTGGCCACCTCTTTTAAGAGCCCAGAATAAAGATCATCAGGTCAGCCTTTAGTTCCTCCCTCTCTTTTACCCCTTGATTTTCCATCCTTTTAGTGTCCTCCACTGTGAAGATGAATACAAAACACATATATTCAAAGTCTTTGCCATTTCCTTGTTTCCCATTATTAAGTCCCCAATCTCATGTTTGAAGGGAACTATATTATTTAACTATTATCTTCCTTTTTTTTACACTTGAGCTCTTATTATCTATTTTTATGACTTGCTAGTTTACACTCGTATCTGAATTTCTCCCTCTCTTTGTATTAGTTATCCATTGCATGTTTCTAAATTTTGCTTATCTTCTGGGATATCATTAATCTTTGTAGCTTTTTCTTTCAATTTGATACCATTCTTAACCTTCTTAGTTAATCACACATGGTTCATCCTTGTTGTAGGTCTTTCTTACTCAATGCAATATGTCCATTATGGGATGTGTTTTATGGAATATTTCCTCAAAGTTTGTTATTGCTTGTTACTATTAACCCTATTTCCCAATCCTCTTTAGCCAACTTTGTTTTCATATCTTTGTAATAACCTTTATTTATGCTTAAGGTAGTTGTTTCAGACTCAAGATTTTTACCCTCAAACTGAAAGTGAAGTTTCACCATGTTGTGATCACTCTTGCCTTGATCAGTTACTATGTGACCATTCATTAATTCTGTTCCATTATACATTCTTTAGGTGGTTTCACAATGTATTGTTCAGGGAAACTGTCCTGAATACATTAAGTAATCCCCATGTCTACCTTCATTAAAAAGGTTTGTGTAATCTATATGAATATTGAAATCAGCCACAATTAATGCAGTTCCTTTCTTACAAACATGGTGGCACAGTGGTTAGCACTGCTGTCTGACAGCACCAAGGACCTGGGTTCAGTTCCCAGCTTGGGTCACTGTTTCTGCGGAGTTTGCATTTACTATGTGGCTTTCTTCCTGGTGCTCTGGTCCCCTCCAATAGTCTGAAAGATGTGCTAGTTAGGTGGGTTGGCTATGCCAAATTCTCCCTTGGTACATCCGAACAGGTGCCGAAGTGTGGTAACTGGGGATTTTCACAGTAACTTCATTGCTGTGTTAATGTAAGCCTGCTTGTGACACTAGTAAGTAAACTTTAAAACATTATTTCTAGATTTATACTCTGTTCTGCAGCATCGCTACTGTTTGGGACTTATAAACTACTGCCAGCTGTGACTTTTTTTCCTTTCTTCTTGTCTCCACCCAAATGATTCTACATCTTAACCTTCCAAACCAAGATTATTTCTCAATACTGTATTGACCTCATCCTTTACTAACAGAGTTATCCCATCTCCTTTTCCTTTCTTTCTATCCTTTCAAAATGCCGAACGTTCAGTTCCCAGCCTGCGTCACCTTGCAACCATGTCTTGTCTTGTATTGGCTATCATATCAGGACCATTTATTTTTAGGTGTGCCAACACTTTCTTTTCCCAGTACTGCTGCCAGTCAACTATGAGTGGAAACCTGTTTCTCCCACAAATCTTTGAGCTGTACATTCAACTCTTTGATCTTTCATGCTTTGACAATTTGCTCATGGCTCAGGTACTAATCTTGGCAATTCTGCTTTGTAATTTTGTCCAATTATAATGATTAAATAATTTGATAATTTTTCTCCTGTATACCCTATTTCCTCTGAAGGAGTCATGAACAAGTGAGCGTAACACTGAAAGTTAAATGAGGCAATTCAAGTGATGTCAGGGAGCATTTTGCATAAATGGTAGTGAAAGTATGGAGCCCTTTCTCCAAAAGGTTGTTGAGGCCAAGCCAATTGAATGTGTCAAAACCAAGGGTTTTGTTTAGCAAGGATAGTTAGTTACAAGACAAAGGCACATGAAGTGGAGGGTATTAAGAAGGAAGGTTACAATGGAAGGTTACGTAGATGGAGTTAAGATACAGATTAGTGGAACAAGGTCAAGGAATTGAATTGTCTATTCCTGTTCCTGTGTTTCTCTGATTTTACTTGCCAAGCTAATCTCCATATTCAGTGCTGGCCATTTAGTATGCTGTTCATTCCACAGTGGTATGAAGTTGTGCG
The DNA here is from genome assembly GCF_965287045.1 of Carcharhinus amblyrhynchos. NCBI lineage: Eukaryota > Metazoa > Chordata > Chondrichthyes > Carcharhiniformes > Carcharhinidae > Carcharhinus > Carcharhinus amblyrhynchos. Next base: position 155,016,161 of record NC_137324.1, read on the forward strand.
CTGGTAGTGAGATTGACTGTCCCTCTACAGTAAACAAACTTTTGCCTTCACATACTTGAGGAAGGGCAAGACTCACTGCTGAATGTATCCTGCAACTTCTTTTCTTTTAAGAATCAATGGTGTCTATTTTGAGTCGTGGGCAAAGCCACGATAAACTATGGACATTTTCTCCAAGCAATTTTTAAAAAAAACCTCACATTTTCTTTGCCATTGAGAAGTTTTGTGGAAAAGGCTATCTGTGCTGAGATAACCAGGCAATAACTTAATTCTTATTCGATTAAGAGAAATGACAGATGTCAGTCTTCTCCTGTTACTAACTGAAACATATTGACCATGAAAGTTCCACTTGTGCTTTCTGTTCTGTGCTGATATTGTTGATCTCAGCCAGGCTGCAGTGGCATCCCTATTGTTGACTTTGGTTTAGGGAGGGTAAAAGTAAGTAGAATTTATACTCGCAACTGCTGTTCAGAGCCCAGTTTGTGACTTGGCTGTAACGTCCCTCCACTGAGTATCCTGGCAATCTGTTGTCATGGCTTATTACCCAGTTGATGAGGTAGAAGGAATGAAATGTCAATTTATGTTACACTAAGATGCAGCCTATTTGGCAAGTTCTGATCAATTTTGTGTGTACATCTATGGGGAGATTAATCCCTTTGGTGCAGTTAGAAAGTGATCTGGTAATTCACAGATGTGGGTATGCCGGTGTTGGACTGGCGTAAACACAGTAAAAAGTCTGACAACACCAGGTTTTAGTCCAACCGATTTATTTGATAATAAACTCACAAGCTTTTGGGGTTAGCCCCTTCGTCAGGTGAATGGAGAGTTCTGGCCTCAGACAGAGCATATAAAGCACAGACAGTTTAGAGATTACTGATTAGAATGCGAATCCTTACACCTGACCTGCTGTTCAAGTCTTAAAGTGGCTGACATTGTGAGTGGAAGGAGCACTGATCACAGGTTACAGAGATGTGTATTGTCTCCAGACAGTACAATTCACAGATGACCATGGAAACCAATGACGATTATTGGAAATGCCCAACTGGTTCACTAATCTCCTTTAGGGAAGGAAATCTGCTGTCCTTACCTAGTATGGTCAACATGTGTTTCCAGAGCCACAGCAATGTGTTGACTCTCAACTGCCCTCCCAGGGCAACTAGGGATGGGCAATGTTGGCCAGCCAGTGAGAGCTGTGTTCCACAAATTATTTCTAAAATTAACGAAATAATGGTAATAGATTCGGCTATCACATTCTCAGAAATTTAATATGACAGTACTTTGTCAGTAGTTCTGACAATTGTGCAGATTATAATGTTTCTGCAAAATAACCAAGACAACAATGATGCTTTGATAAAAGCCAAGGATCATTTATACGTGCCAGTATCTTAAATAATGCTGTTTTTAGTGGACGTGCCAACATGCCTGCAGATTACATTTTAAAATTACATATTTTCAGACAAACCACTACAAGTTGACACACACCTTCACTTGGGGAAGAGACATGTCCAATTCAAAAGACATTTGAAAGCAGAAGCCATAAATATCGGATGTTTGCTAGATACATCAAGTTGAAATATTAAATTTTATAACGCTTTCTTGAACAAGAAAGTGATTTTTTTAGCAAGTTAAGGTAGACTGGGAAAAATGGAAAAAAAAATTAAGCGCCAGTACCACATCAATTTTCATGACAGTGGTTTACAAATCATTTCTTAATTTAATTGAATATTGACATGATTAGCATTTAATAGTTTATTGTTGCGTAGGATTTAATTTTTTTCACTTATCAGATAAATTAAGAAGTGTGAACCCCTTGCAAAGTGCATGGTGGACAAAAACTGGAGTCTAGTCGTGTTTGAAAATATTGCTTAAAAATATAAGTCTGCAGGTTACAACATGTGATATCAGCGCTTGAAAGTTTAGTTATCAACATGACATTCCTCGTCTACTTTAACACTGGCATTATATGTTAGTAATTGTACCGAAATAGCAACCAGGACAATGTTTTGAAGCATTCATTCTGTGAATGTCACCAGTAATAATTTCTAATTTTTTTTTGTACCATTTTGGTGAGTTTCATGTAATCTCTTCTTTACCAGTCAGCTTCTTTTTGTGGGAGCCTGTTGCACAGAACCATTAATGACCCTGGAGAATTCTCGCTACTTGAATCAGGTATGTTTGTTCTTTATTTTGATGAAGTATAATTAATTTGAGACACAACGTTCTTGCATGAGTCACGTATTGAAACCTACTGTCATAAAACAAACACTCACAGGAATTGTGCAAATATCCTTTTCCCAGAAAGCCTTTATCCTTCCAGATAGAAACAATTTGGAATGATCCTTTATTTCTTTTCCTCTGCGATTTGCAAGACCAAAAATGCCACATGACATTTACATTTATGACAAAAGGGTTCATGTGTTACAATTATTTATTATCATTACAGCCTAATCCAGCACATGGGATTAAAAGGTCTCCTCCCTCTGATTTTAGGTATGTGGTTAGTGAAGCTGATACAACTGTTTAGTGTTGTTACTCCAGTTGAATTGATTTTATTATTGTCATGTGTATTGGGATACAGTGAAAAATATTGTTTCTTGCAAGTATACAGACAAAATATATTCTCCATAGATTACATAGGGGAGACGGAAAGAATAGGGTGCAGAATATAGGTTGGAATTTTATAGCCTTTCTTGCCCCAAAACCATAAAATCTTGCCCAAGGTTAATGGACCTTTTCCATTGTCTGCACTTGTCCACTCTGCTTCCTGTGGCAGGTGGGACAGTCAAATTCTGGCTGTAGTGTTGCAATAACTGACAAGATGGCGAGGAAGATCAGCTTAATATGTGATAGGACCATTCAAAGTCTGATGGCAGCAGGGAAGAAGCTGTTCTTGAGTTGGTTGGTATGTGTTTTCAAACTGTTGTATCTTTTTCCCAAAAGAAGGTGGTGGAAGAGAGTATGTCCGGGGTGCGTGGGGTCCTTGATTATGCTGGCTGCTTTTCTGAGGTAGTGGGAAGTGTAGATTGAGTCAATGGATGGGAGGCTAGTTTGCATGATGGACTGGGCTGTTCACAATTCTTTGTAGTTTCTTGCGGTCTTGGTCAGAGCAGAAGCCAAACCAAGCTGTGATTCATCCTGAAAGAATGCTTTTGATGGTGCATCTGAAATAATTGGTGACAGTCTTAGTGGACATGTTGAATTTCTTTAGCCTTCTGAGAAAGTAGGGGAGTTAATGAGCTTTCTTAAGTATAGTGCTAACATGGAGGGGAACAAGACAGTTGTTGGAGATCTGAACACCGAGAAAACATGAAGATTAGTTTAGAGACATAAGCATATGCATAGAGTTGAGGAACGCCAGTCCCAATCTGCCCCAGCCATTTTCTTGGATGTAATCAACCTTGTGTTGGGAAACATCTGATTACAATATGCTAATAGTGATCCATTTAATGAGCTCAGGACTCGATTGTCTGGACTCGCTAAAGTTTCTGCCCCCATCGGTAGAGGTCCACACCAGCAGGATCACGTATAGTCCCTATCAACAGGGACCATATGTGATGGCCTCGCTGGTGGAACCAGAGGCTGTTGAGGCCTCCTACCTGGGAGTTTGGGGATGGGGAGATGTGCCCCTTTGGCAGTGCCAGGCTGGCACATAGTGCCCAGCAGGTGCTGGGGGTGAGGCCAAACTGGGTGGAGCCAGACCAATGTGAGAGAGAGGAAGGAGGGGAGAGAATGGGAGAAACTTTGCATGGGGATTGAAGGCTGCTGGTGGGGTTGGGGATTGGGGGTGGGGGATGTGGTTGGGGCAAGAGATCGGCAGGCGGGAAGGGGTGGGTGGGACGATTGGAGCCGGCCATTGAGAATCACGGGTGCGGTTTGGGGCCAGCGATTGGGAACAGGAAGGGGAGTGGAGGCAGCGTCCTGCAATCAGAGATCAGGGCCAGTCACTGGAAAGCCGGAAATGGGTCTCGCAATCAGAGTTCAGGGCCGGCAAACAGGAGGCCGGGTCTGTCTATCAGGAAGTCAACCATTGGATGGGAGGGGGCGGCATTCCGTAGGCCAATGATGGGATGGGGGATGGTGTTCAAGAAATGGACTCCGTGGGAAATGGGATATGCTCCTTCCCCCTCATTACAGGAGCAGAGCAAAGGAAATGTAAACTTTCTTTTGCAGGATTTCAAAACTTATGATGTATACTGCTTCTGCAAAATTTGGGTAATGTGAATAGGGTATAGCTCTGACAGATGTCATGAATTCTAAATTATAATGAAGGAAGGAGTCAGTCTGAGCCTGATTCTGCTCTATTATTGAGTGTTGATTGTTAGTCATGATAAGTTGGGAAATATTCCGGATTCTGATTTCATATTCTTTTGCTTTAATCATAATTTATTTCGACAAAGGATTTTTGGGGTGAGTTTTCTGACTTCCTGAAGCTTGGCAATCTGTTTGTTGATATTTGCACTTACAGCAGTGGGTTCAGATTTCTTGTGCTACAAAAAGCCTTCCCAAAACCAACAACTCTCTCACTTCAGTGTTTGTTTTAGTCACAATATTCTACAAGTCAGCACAGGCAACACTGACAGATCCCCATAAGATACAGGAGCAGAATTAGGCCACTCGGCCCAAGGTCTGCTCCGTCATTCAATCGTGACTGATATTTTTCTCATCCCCATTCTCCTGCCTTTTTCCTCAGAACCCCTGATCCCCTAATTAGTCAAGAACCTGTCTCTGTCTTAAGGCACTCAATGACCTGCCCCCCGCCCCCCCCACCCCCCACCCCGCCAGCCTTCTGTGGCAAAGAGTTCCACAGATTCACCACCCTGGCTGACGAAATTCCTCCTCATCTCTGTTTTAAAGGATTGTCCCTTCAGCCTGAGGTTATGCTCTCTGATTCTAGTTTTTCCTACTAGTGGAAACATCCTCTCCGCATGCACTCTATCCAGGCCTCGCAGTATCCTGCAAGTTTCAATAAGATCACCCTCCTCATCCTTCTAAGCTCCAATGAGTACGGAACCAGAGATTTCAACTGTTCCTCTTTATTCCATTCCAGGGATTATCCTTATGAATCTCCTGGACCCATACCAAGGCCAGCACATCCTTCCTTATATATGGGGCCCAAAACTGCTCACAGTACTCCAAATGGGGTCTGACCAGAGCCTTATGCAGCCTCAGAAGTACATCCCTGCTCTTGTATTCGAGCCCTCTGAACATAAATGCTAACATTGCATTTGCCCCATCTCCTAAATAAACTGATTTTGGATTCCCCTGTTGTGAAGAAAGTTCACTGACCTAAAATATAAACTCTGATTCCCTCTGCAGATTCTGCCTGACTTGCTGACTATATCCAACAATTTGTACTTCTATTCTGGACTACCTCAATTTAATGGGGCAGATGTGGGGGTGGGGGGAGCGGGAGTGGGGAGGTGGATAGTGGTGCTGGTGCTGAATTATTCCATAAGGTTGAATAAGATTGCTCCACAATGAACAACCTACAGGAATAGCTCACTTAAACTTGTATCTGGGAATGTCAGAGTTAAGGTTTGCGCTGTTGGAGTATCCCTCCTAAGAAAGAGGGTGGCAGGATTTTTACGATGGTAGCAGGATTTTTACGATGGTAGTGTTTCCTGCCTCACCATTGGAGAAGTCGGGAAACGCATTCCTACCAACCCCGGCTGCCTCTCAGCCAATCTCTGCTTCAGGGGAGGTTGATTGACTGGATGCTAGACTTCCACCCCTCACTCAGGCAGCTGTCATCTCTCAGAGCTGCCATGGGACTACAAGCAGCAAGTAATCCCCAGATATCCACTCTCGAAAGGGGGCCAGTGATGGAGGCTTATGACCTAAACTGGGTAACCTTCTCACCCCTGCCCCCTGCCCCCCCCCCCCCCCCCCCCCCCCCCCCTCCATCAAGCCTCAATATTGAGCCTGGGGAAGGAAGCTGCCTTTGCACAGCCACCAGGGGATTTTACAGACCCTTAACCTGCAAACCCACTGCTGTGGGCCAATAAAATTCTGCCCGGAATTAAGGTTCATTGTTAAATTGTTCACAGAGCACCATGAATTTTCCCAGACACACATTGTGGAAAGATTTAAGCTGGAACTCGTTTCAAAGGAAGAAAAATGTATCATTGCTGTGCACTGATATTATTCATCTTGAGTATGAAATATTTATCAAGATTTCAAGACTGTTGGAGAAGTTTTAAATTCTACATTTAATCAATGATTTATTCATATTGCCAAGGGCTGTTGGTTTCCTTACTGAAGTTGTTAAACATCTCAGCCATGAAGGTGGTAGTCACCTCAACTTGGAGAGAAGAATTCAGCCCTAATTACCCATTCTATTAATCTATCCATGTATGTAATGGTGTATCATTCTTAATACTTTCAGTATTATTGACAGGACTTTAAAAAAAAACTCAACCCGACTTTCTTGGCACACCATCATGTTGTAATAAAATTAGAGGTGTGAAGCTGGTTAACAATTCTCTTACACTTCTCATCAGCTATTTGTGCTCTTGAGGTTTGTGAATTAACTCTTGATTGACCTACAGAAGAAAATATTAATCTATCTCCTTCCTGTGTTGCTATTTCAGTGACAAAGTGTTTAGTTTGACTTGAGTCTTTTTGGTAAATGAAAGGATTTGCATTACAATTGTACTTCGTTGCTGCTGAAGATGAGAAGAGAAATCCATGAAGAATCCTTCATGTACTTGCTCACGGCATTAAACTAAGAAAACCTTGAGGTTTCCACATGAACTAGTCTTTTTTAAACATGGGAGATAGTGACTTGTGTCCAAGTTAGAGGGAAAGCAGGCTATCATAATACATTATTAAACGCACCAGTAAGGTGAGAATGATAACTTACAAGGTACTTTTTTATTACATGAAGTACATAGTTAAATTCATTGCTGACTCAAAGGATAAGTGTGCAATGTGGTATGACATTGAAGTGTTACAAGTTTGATTGTTGGTCTGCCCTGAGCTGGGGTAGTAGCACTGGAGCTCCCTATTTCTTAGCAAGGAAAGGATAAATAAACTAAGATTCCATTAAAATACAATAAACTTGAACACCAAAACAGGTGGCAAGGTGGTTAGCACTGCTGCCTCACAATACTAGGGACCCGGGTACAATTCCTGCCTTGGGACTGTCTGTGTGGAGTTTGCATGTTCTCACTATGTCTGTGCAGGTTTCCTCCGGGTGCTCCGGTTTCATAGAGTCATAAAAGTTTACAGCATGGAAACAGGCCCTTATCCATGCTGCCCTTTTTTTCAAACCCCTAAGCTAGTCTCAATTGCCTGCATTTTGCCCATATCTCTCTATACCCATCTTAGCTTTGTAACTGTCTAAACACTTTTTAAAAGACAAAATTGTACTTGCCTCTACTACTACCTCTAGCAGCTTGTTCCAGACGCTTACCACCCTCTGTGAAGAAATTGCCCCTCTGGATGCTTTTATATCTCTCTCCTCTAGTCTTAAACCTATGTCCTCTAGTATTTGACTCCTCTATCTTTGGGAAAAGATATTGACTATCTAGCTGACCTATGCCTCTCACTATTTTTATAGACCTCTATACGATCACCCCTCAGCCTTCTATGTTCCAGAGAAAAAAATCCCAGTCTATCCAGCCTCTCCTTTATAACTCAAACCATCAAGTCCCAGTTGCATCCTAGTAAATCTTTTCTGCACTCTTTCCAGTTTAATCATATCCTTTCTATAATAGGGTGACCAGAACTATACACAGTATTCCAAGTGTGGCCTTATCAATGTCCTGTACAACTTCAACAAGATGTCCCAACTCCTGTATTCCATGTTCTGGCCAATGAAACCAAGCATGTTGCCTTCACCGCCCTGTCCACCTGTCAAGGGGCTATGAACCTGTACCCTGAGATCTTTGTTCTAGAACACTCCCCAGCACTCTACCATTAACTGAGTAAGTCCTGCCCTGATTCAGCCTACCAAAGTGGATCTCCTTGCATTTATCTAAATTACACTCCATCTACCATTTGTCAGCCCATTGACCCAATTGATCAAGATCCCACTGCAATCCAAGATTCCCTCCTTCACCGTCCACTATGCCACCAATCTTGGTGTTATCTTCAAACTTACTAACTATGCCTCCTATATTCTCATCCAAATCATTAATATAAATGACAAATAACTGTGAATGCAGCACCAATCCCTGAGGCACACTGCTGGTCACAGGTCTCCAGTCTGAACAGCCGCCCTCTGGTTTCTGTCATCAACACCAGGTTTTAGTCCAACCGATTTATTTGATAATAGACTCTCAAGCTTTCGGGTTAGTCCCTTCGTCAGGTGAATCAATGCCGGCATACCCACATTCTGTCATCAAGCCAATTTTGTATCCATTTAGCTACCTCACCCTGGATCCTGTGAGATTTAACCTTATGCAACAAACTACCGTGCAGTACCTTGTTAAAGGCCTTGCTAAAATCCATGTAGACAACATCAACTGCACTGCCATCATCTACCTTCTTGGTAACATCTTCAAAAAACTCAATCAAATTTTGAGACATGATTTTCCACTCTCAAAGTCATGCTGACTGTCCCCTAATCAATCCCTGCGTCTCTAAATGCTTGTAGATTCTGTGTCTCAAAATACCTTCCAATAGCTCACCCGCCACAGATGTGAGACTCACTGGCCTGTAGTTCCCAGGCTTTTCCGTGCAGCCCTTTTCAAACAAAGGCACAACATTTGCCATCCTCCAATCTTCAGGCACCTCCACCTGTGACTATCGATAATTCAAATATCTCTGCTAGGGGACCCACAATTTCCTCCCCAGCCTCCCACAATGACCTGGGATACACTTCATCAGTTCCTGGGGATTTATCTAATTTGATGTGCTTTGACTTCCAGCACCACCACCCCCATAATATGTACATGCCTCGAGACATCACTATTTATTTCTCCAAGTTCCCTAACATCCATGCTTTTGTTAATGTGATGAGAAAGGTGGGATCACGTTCATCTTTTGTGGATCCACACATAGATACCTTGTTGATCCTTAAGAGGCTGTACTCTCTCCCTAGTTACTCTTTTGTCCTTCATGTATTTGTAGAAGCTCTTTCCTCCCACAGTCCAAAGATGTGTGGGTAAGGTTGATTGGCCATGTTAAATTATCCCTTAGTGTCCCAGGATGTAGATTAGAGGAATTAGTGGGATAAATATGTGGGGTTATGGGGACTAGACCTGAATGGGATACACTCTTGGAGTGGGTCTAGACTTGATGGGCTGAATGGCCTCTTTCTGTACTGCAGGGATTCTATGATTCTTAAAAAAAAGCAATGCTGACCTTTATATTCAGAACTTGAATGCAAAGCTGTAGATCTTAAAAGGAAAAAAAGAGGGTAGGGATAAAAACTATTTTCAGTGGTTGGGGAAGCTAGGAGTAAGGGTATAGCCTAAACATCAAAGGCATACTTTCCAGGACTGAAATTTTGAAATATTTCTCAACAGAAAAAGCAGTAAAAGTTAGGAATTCTCCACTGAAATCAGCAAATTTGATGCTCAGTCAGTTGTCAGTTTGAAATCTATGATGGAGTTTTGTTCACCAAAGTTATTAAAAGATACATGGCAAAGGTGAGGCTATGAGTTAGGTCACAGATCAACCATGATATTACTGAATGGTGATACAGGTTTGAGATGCAAAATGGCAAACTCCTGTTCCGACGTTTTCCTATCTGTTTTTAAAACATGTATTATTGGTCAGAATCTTGTAATTGGCAAAAGGTTTGCGGACGTTGCCACTGGCTTCAAAGATTTTCCTGACTTAACTGCACATTTCTGTCGAGATTTCTGACCCTGACGGTCACAGAAATGTGCAGTGTTTGTCAGGGTATCCCATTGGAGCAGAATAGAATGGAGGGGTGTAGGGAGGAGGAGAAGACACTCCCTCTTTTTACCGCAATAGTTGCCATAAGGTCCAATTTTTCAAATGATTTAATGTGGATTAGTGAAATAGAGGAGTGGATGAGTGGGGGACTGGGAAGGTAGGTGTGTGAGGCGAGACGATGAGGTGGCTGGATGGGTGAAGTGGCAAGGTAAGTGGGTGATGCCAGTAATCATTGGGGTAGTCAGGTGGTAAGGAAGTAGTTAAGCCTGATCCGGGGAGAGTTGGTCAGATTACGCAGGGGTAATTAGATCAGGAAAGTAGTTAGTCAGGTCGGAGGGGTTAATATTCAGGGTCTAGTTGGGGAGTGATCGTGTAAAGTCTAGTTAGGGGTAATTGGGCTGTAGTAGGGTGATAGGTGGTTAATAAGTTGGGAGGTAGTCAGATCTGACCTGGTATGGGAATGGGGTAGGGGGAGGTATAGTCTGATCTGGTTGAGGGGGTAGTTTGGTGGTTGGGTGTTCAGCTGGTAGTTAGGTCGGTAGTCTGAGGGTAGTTGGGTCATTTCAGGGTGTGGTGGGGGCGAGTAGTTGGGGTTAGTCAGGTGGTCTGGAGATGGTTGGGGGGAATGCAATTTGATCTGAGGGATGACATGTGGATTTACTCAGGTATTAGATCAGTTCTAAACTGTCTAACATTTCCTTTAATGGGACTGAACATTGGGACCATCATTTCCATATATTTACATCTAATTATCAGTGTATTACACACACACACACACACACACACACACACACACACACACACACACACACACACGTAAGCATGTACATTCACATTGACATAAGGGATTGACTGCTGTGAATTATGAGTCTCCCAAGGCGTGCACCTGATGGGCAGGCCTCTCATAGAAGCATGGACAATAGAAGCAGGAGTAGGCCATTCAGCCCTTCAAGCCTGCTGTATCATTCGTTTTGATCGTGGCAGACCATCAAATTTCAATATCCTGACACCCCTTCTCCCCCCTCTCCTCTTCTTTCCCACCCCCTGCCCCCAATTGCCCTTGATCCCTTTAGCCCCAAGAGCTATAAGTAGACCTATAATCCTCAAAGAAGCTCAAATAATTGCATTGCTCAGGGCAGAGAGGGTCATGCCCAAACACTGCCCCAGGAGACAGTGCCTGGGATGTGCCTAATTTGCTGGTTAAATGGGGTTGCATGGGAGGGAAGATGTTCCTGGTACACCACTTTACGCATTGGTGACCTTTTAGTTGTGTCCCGATTTTCAAAAAACAAAAGTTGCTGACTGAACAGGCTCTGCTGGCATGATATTGCGGGGCCTGCCCTTTAAGTGTTTTTACTCTGTGTCCTGAATGACACTGCGGAGAAAACTGCCATTGGTGCCGACGGCTTCAATGCTGCTTTTCCCATCCGTTATCGGCCTTTGGCGATTATTCGGAAGCAATCAACCCCACGTTGCACAGGTCCACATAATAAAGACAGGACAGGTCAAATCTTACAGCCCTGTCCCACCCCATGACAGGGCTGTAAGATGCGGTGAGCCATTCAAAGGCCCATTGATTTTGGCAGGATGGGATAATCCTGCTGGTGGGAGGGATTGTAAAATTTGCATTTTTTTTTGTTTCAAAGATTAAAATAATCTTTATTTACCAGACTGCTTCATCTCAGTTTTCCTTTGAAACCCTGCATGTGGTTAATAATTTAAAATATTTTCACTTTTATTGGCGATCTGAACTTTGGATGCCAAACTGAAACGGGAGAATCCATCAAAGAAAGTCATGCAATGTTGGTCTGAGGAATCGGATGATCTCTACAGGACTGCTTAAAGTTATTTGACTGGTCAGTATTTAAAAACTCTGCAACCAGCCTGAATAAGTATGCCACTACGGTGTGTGGAAGACTGTGTGCCAAAGAAGCAAATCCATGTGTTTCCCAACCAGAAACCATAGATGAACAGGGATATCCACTGCTTGCTCAAGTCCGAGTCTGAGACACTCAAGTCAGGCGACCCTACCCTATACAAAAAAGCCAGGTATGATCTACAGAGATCCACCAAAGATGCTAAAAAAAAGTACTGGACCAGGCTAGAGTCCTAGGCTAGCCACACAGACTTCTGTCGATTATGGCAAGGTCTGCAAGACATAACAGACTACTAGATGAAGGCATGTAAAATTGCCATCACGGATGCACCCATCTCCAATGAGCTCAATGCATTCTATGCCCAGTTTGAGCAAGAGGTCAGTGAGAGCACGCCCTTCACCCCAGAAACCTTGGATGAACCTGTATCCAAGGTCATCATTGGAAAGCAACTGACCCAAATGGGGTACCCGGATGAGCACTCAGATCCAGCTGTTGGGCGTATTCACACCAATCTGAGGTCCCTATCTACTTCGATAGCATCATCCCAATACCAAAGAAAAGCCATGCAGCGTGCCTTAATGACTATCGTCCGGTTGCTCTAACATCATCATTTATGAAGTGCTTTGAAAGGTTAGTCATGGCACAAATCAATTCTGGCCTCCCAGATTGCCTGGATCCACCACCGCAACAGGTCCACAGCCATCTCCCTGGCCCTACACTAAACCCTGGGACACCTAGATAACAAAGACACCTATGTCAGACTCCTATTTATCGACTACAGCTCATGTCTTCAACACCATTATTCCTAAGAAATTCATCTCAACTCCATGGCCTGTGGCTCGGCTCCTCCCTCTGCGACTAGATCCTAGATTTCCTAACCCACAGACTGCAATCAGTAAGGATAAGCAACAACACGTCCATGATCATCGTCAACACTGGTGCACCACAACGTTATGTCCTCAGCCTCTTACTGTAGTCCTATTCATATACACTACTGACTGGCCAAATTCCCCTCCAACTCTATTTTCAAGTTAGTTGATAACACCACCATAGTGGATCAGATCTCAAACAATGACGAGACGGAGTACAGGAAAGGGATAATCTGATGAACTGGTATGATGGCAATCTCTCCTTCGATGTCAACAAAAAGGAGATAGTCATTGACTTCAGGAAGTGTAATGGAGGACATGCCCTGTCTACATCAATGGGGGCAAAGTAGAAATGATTGAGAATTTCAGATTTTTGTGTCCAAATCACTGACAACCTGCCCTGGTCCCTCCACACCGACACTATAGTTAAGAAAGCCTATCAATACCTCTACTTTCCCAGGAGGCCAAGGAAGTTTAGCATGTCTGCTATGACTCTCTCCAACTTTACGAATGCACCATAAAAAGCATTCTTTCTGGTTGTATCACAGCTTGGTATGGCTCCTGCTCTGTCTAAGACAGCAATAAACTACAAAGGTCATGAACGAAGCCAAGGCCATCACTCAAACCAGCCTCCCACCCTGTCTAACTTTCTACTGCCTCAGAAAAGCAGCCAGCTCAAGGACCTCGTGCACCTGGGATGTTGTTTCTTCCACCTTCATCAAGGGGGAAAAAAGATACAAAAATCTGAGGACACATACCAACCGACTCAAGAACAGCTTCTTCCCTGCTGCCATTACACTTTTTGAATGGACCTACCTTGCACTAAGTTGATCTTTTTCTATACACTAGCTATGACTGTAACACTACATTCTGTGCTCTTACTTTTCTTCTCTATGTACAGTATGCTTTGCCTGTATAGCGTGCAAGAAACAGTACTTTTCACTGTATGCTAATACGTGACAAATCAAAGAACAATGGGAAAAAAGATAAACACACTCATGATTTCAATACCTGCAGGATCTTTGAATGCTGAGCAGATGTTTGAGCTGCCACACATGGTGGATTGAAGACTCCTCCCTCTCCTCTTGCACTGTAATTCTACTTGGAGATTTTAGCGTTTAACGAAATTACATTTAATCTTTTCTTTCAGAAACACAACTTTTTTGCATGCGATGACAATTGATGGAAGTCTATTTTAGAGAAATATGTGACAAATACAAATGGTTCACAGTGGTGATAAATTAATTTAATCACCATTCCTAGATATTTGACACCATCCATTTTGAGAGTTACTGCTATTTCCTTAACTCAAAGGGGCATCATCACCTCTTGAGGGCAATTAGGGCAGGGCAATAAGTGCTGCCTAGTCAGCATTGGCCACATCTCATTGAACCATAAAATCTCTGTGGTGCAGTGGGAAGCTAATTCAACCCATCGGGTCTGCACTAACTCTCTGAAAGAGCATCTCATCTTGGCCCACCCAATCCCTGTAACCCTATGCATTTACTCCATCTAATCCACCCAACACAAAAATCTTTGGACATTAAGGGGCAACGTAGCATGGCCATTCCATCTAACCTACACATCTTTGGACTGTGGGAGGCAACCGGATCACCCGAAGGAAACCCACGCAGACATAGAGAACTTGCAAACTCCACACAGACAGTGACCCGAAACCAGAATTGAACCCAGGTACCGGTGCTCTGAGGCAGCAATGCTAACATCTGTGCTGCTCATTCATGAATTTTTTTAAAAAGGCTCAGTTACTCAGAAGGTCAGAATGGCCCACTCCCAATTGTTCATTCCAAAAGATATGGTTAGGTGGATTGGCCATGCTAAATTGCCCCTTACTGTCCAAAAAGTGTAGGTTAGGTGGATTAGCCATGGTAAAAATGTGAGGTTTGGGGATAGGGCAGAATGGAGGGCCAGAGTGGGATGCTCTATTGAAGAGTTGGCGCAGACTTGATGGGCTGAGTGGCCTCTTTGCTGCATGATCGAATAGAACCATGGAATCCTATTGTTAGAGATTTCATATAGTTGTTTGGTGTACAGGGCTTGAGTATTGTTGACATGCATGTTAGCAGTGTAAAACAGATAGCTTCACCTGTTGCCCTCTGCAGTACAATGTGTACTGTCTTCCCACGCAGTATAAATTGCTGTTCTGTTTGCGATTAGTATTCTTGTAAATCTGCCCAGATGAGTGCAAGCCAAAAATTTTTGACAGGATGTCTGTTTTTTTCTTCAGCAATACCTTAGAGATTTCCTTTATCTCTTACGATGTTTCAAGGCAGAAAGGTCAATCCCTAACTCTTATCTTTTGTCAAGTGTACTTTATTCCAAAAGGAATGAACATCTACCTAACATGCAAAGAGTATGCTATCATCCTTGTAACCAGTAAAATTTGTTCCAATTCTTCATTATCTTCTTCCTTTTGTTTTCAGTCATTTTGAGGATCCTCCTCTTTGCTTTGGGCAGTTTTGTGGCCTTGTTAAAGACAAATATCAATACTTTTAGTTTAATTTAACTTAAAAAGTATAGTGATGAATAAAACTAGAAACTAGGGGAAAGAACTGCAGCACAAATGATTTTTGCTATTAACCAGAAATGTGAACTGGAACAAAAAGATTTTCCAGAAAGGTCCCCTGAAGTTTTTGTGATGACATATTGTATGCCAGGAGCATTTCTCAACAAAAGCTGACAGAATGCCTTCCATCTGATGTGTCTGTATTCAAACCTCCCACTGGGAACATTATTTTGCCACTGTGATGACTTTAGTCTCTGTCCCAATTTGAACCATTCCTGTAGTGTGGGTGATCATTTAATGTGGAACAATTGATGAATGAGAAGTTTAAGTTGGGAAATGAAACTTTGGTCGTTATAGAAAACTGAAGTATTTATATAGTGTTTTGGAAGTGCACCTCCTACCTTCTGAACATGCACAACATGTGCTGGAAATCTCACAATAACATACCGGATGAAGTGAAGTATAATACTTAATCATAATGCTTAGTCTTTGTTTCTTCTTCATTATGCTTCTCTAATTAGTATTCATATATTGAAGAGTTTCTGCACGTGTCTTCAATTATCTAACGCATTTGTTTTCCTTTATTCCACGTCCTGCTGTCAATGTATTGTCCGTTCGTATGCAGATGTCTGACCTAGGTTGACAGCTGCCAGTTTTGTCTGGTTTCTAAGGTGGCTGACCAGTCCTTTTGAGCAACAAATCCCAGAAGTCTGATTTTCCACTATTGCTTTGTGCATGAGTTGAAAGTTTGGTGAAGGCATGAATGGGCGTGTTTTGCACGCGTGCCCAGAGCACATTTTCTGAATGCTGTGCTGTTTTCTAAATTTCAACTTTGAAAAAGCATGCTTCTCTGTCTTTGTTTCCATTACTGGTTAACTCGGCTGCCTCACAGCTCCAGGAACCTGGGTTCAATTCCAGCCTTGGGTCACTGTCTATGTGGAGTTTGCACATTCTCTCCGTATCTGTGTGGGTTTCCTCCAGGTGCTCTGGTTTCCTCCCACACTTCCTTGAATTGATATAGTGAAACGGCTGAAAGTGAAATTGAAAAAGTTTAGTGGCTTTGGTAGATCCTTTTAACCTGACCAATCAATGCAGAACAGAATTCAATAAAGCTAATGGACATTGTCAAAACAGCAGGTTAGGTTGATTGACTATGCTAAATTGCCCCTTAGCGTCAGGTGGTTAGCAGGGTTTATGTATGGGGTTACGGGGATAGAGCCTGGGTGGGATTGTCAGTGCAGGCTCAATGAACCAAAAAGCCAAATGGCCTCCTTCTGCATTATAAGGATTCCACGATAAAGCCTGCTTAAAAAGATTTCCATGCTTTTGTTTTAAATCTGATCTTAGGAAAAGGATAGTTACTGTGTTCTCAATTAATCTGTGATTTCACCTTCTCCCCAAACCCTACTGGTGGTAGTTCTCTTTATTTCTGCTCATAACATTTTTTCATCAATGTTACCATTTTACCCTCATTTGTCAAAGTTTAACATTCCCCTCTCTTGTGACTACTCTGGCCTGCTTATCATTCAACATTCACTGCACTTTCTGATAGTATTTTGTGTACTTTGCAAATTGAAGTTATGCTTTTGTTACTGATTGCTCACTGGTAGAAACAGAGGGGAGAAATGAGGAAAAATATCTCATCAGATAAAAATGTTGAAGTGATGCTGGGACAGAGAAGGAAATTGGGGAAATAGAAATAAAAGCAACATTTTTGCTGGGATGTTGTCAAAAATTTTATTTAAGGTTATAGATTTAGAGTTTGCCAAAAGAACTTTGTACAGGCCTTAAATGCCAGGAAATCTCAGCAGATCTGACAGATCTCACAGACGGTGAGAAGGATCATCCTGACTCAACGTTGGCTCTTTTCTCTCTCTACAGATTTTGTCAGATCTGCTGAGATTTTCCAGCATTTTCTGTTTTTGTTTCAGATACCAGCATCTGCAGTATTTTGCCATTACACAGGCCTTCCTTGAATTGATATAGTGAAACGGCTGAAAGTGAAATTGAAAAAGTTTAGTGGCTTTGGTAGATCTTTTTAACCTGACCAATCAATGCAGAACAGCATTCAATAAAGCTAATGGACATTGTCAAAACAGCAGAGTACAATCACAGTTAAGTTCCACAGTACTTTCATTAGATTGTATGTTGAGTAATGTGTCCAGTTCTGGTTGTTGAAACAGAAGCGAGACACTCAAAGTATTGAAGGCAGTGCAGCAAGGAGATAAAAGATTGACCTTTAATGTCAAAAATCTGAGTTTTGAGCAAAGGCTGGAGGGAACTTTGACTTTTTAATCTGGAAAGGAAGCATATGAGAAATGTTAGAGGGTGGGCAAGATAAACCTTACGGAAATTGTGGAAGTAAGAATAAGGACTAACAGTTGAAGTCATTTGTAGATTTAGAATACATTTGGTAAATTTTACTTCACACTGATCAATTTATGCAATCAACTCCTAGATCAGAAGAATTTGGATGCTGCAATGGAGGGTGGTATTTTTCTGGGTGAGAGATAAAGATGAACTGAATGGCCTCTATCAATATTAACTTTGTGGATTGTTTTGTTTTAATCACCTGAAGCCTCAGATACTCAACCTAAGCCATAAGCCCCAAGCCCCAACCTATTAAGTTAGCTGACCATTTTTCTATCCTAAGTATTTGACCAATTGGAAAACATTGCAGTTTTACTTCTGGTATGGTAAAACCAGAACTTTATTTAAAAAGGAATAGTAATATTTGAAGTTTATCATGGTACTTGCAGCTTAAAATGTTAACCAAACACCCAATGCAATGAGATAAATCAAAGCTAAATGCAATAATAATAAAATAAGTCTCTTCTGTCTGCCTAAATTCATTAAAAAAAAACTCTTAGGTTTGCCAAACACCACTTTGTAGTACAAAGGCAAAACACTGCAGATGTTGGAAATTGAATTGAAAGCAGAAAATGCTCAGCAGACCTGACAGCTGAGATGGAGAGCTTTAAGAAGAATTGTTGTTGATCTGAAACTTTAACTTTTCTCTCCATAGATGCTGCCTGACCTGCTGACTATTTCCAATGTTTTCTGCTTTTCTATCTTGGAGAAACTACTTAATCGAAAAGAATTAACTTGAGAAATTGGAAATAAAATCGGATAATTCCAGTTGTTGTAACTCACAACCCAGAAGTAGAACGCAAAAATGTCCTGTTCTGAGTCGGTTACAAAGAATTACCTGCAAACTGAGAGGAATTGCAGACAGGAAACCTACTGAAAATAATGAAGATATTAGATATGTAAAGACAGAGCACAGCTGCATAATTGAATATTCTCTTTAGGCTCAAGAATTTACAAACTGAGAGCTTTTCATTCTGAATATCCTGGAAGTACTACTTAGCCTATTTATGAAGATGGGTGACGTTGTTGAGGCAGGAACATTGACACCATTTGAAAGACTTCTGGACAGATGTATAGATGGGAAAGGTTTAGAGGGATATGGGCCAAATGCAGGCAAATTGGGTTAGCTTAGATGGGTATTTTGGTCAGCATGGACCAGTTTGGACCACACAGCTGGTCTCCGTGCCCTTGATTCTATGATCTATGTGTATATTGCTTGGTGTGTATCTCTGATATCATTTCATAAACATGTAAATTCTATAACTTAGATGAACTATTGTGTTCCACAGAGGCAAATGGTTAGCACTGTCTGTGTGGAGTTTGCACGTTTTCCACGTGAGTGCGTGGGTTTTGTTCGGGTGCTCTGGTTTCTTCCCACAATGCAAAGATGTGCGGGTTAGTTGGATTAGCCATCCTGAATTGCTTATGTCCAAAGATGTGTAGATTAAGTGGATTAGCCGCAGTAAATATGTGGGGTTACAGGGATAGGGCAGGACGTTGGGGCTTGGATAAAGATGCTGTTTCGGGGAGTTGGTGCAGACTCGATGGGCCAAATGGCACTATAGAGATTCCATGAAACAACAAATCATTTGTACCAGGTACTGACAAATCACACGTTATTTTACATCTAGCGACAGCAGCCAAATAGCCTGCCCAGTATTATTACTTTATTGTTAATATTTACTGACCTCTGTTTTCTTTCTTGCAGTGTTTAAAAATATCATATGGAAAGTCTACAGATTGCCCACAACTAATGGAAGGTGGCTGTGTGTACGGGAACAGATGGCTGAAAGTACATTGTCGTTCCTCATCCCCAAGCAAATGATTGCACTGTTCATCGAGGAAGATATGAGAAGGTACAATCTAGCGATGATTTTACTTGATTTGCACTGGAATAAAAATGCACCTGCATCACAATTTGCTAAGTTTGTTATTGTTTGAAAATCCCACCTCCTTCCAACAGCCACACCCCAGCCTCAATATTTTCTGTAATTAGAGCCAAATTGCCTCAGCTTCATGATACTGATGGGTTACTTCTATATCATTGCACAATATTTTTTTCCAGAAATATGGAATCCCTACAGTGTAGAAGGAGGCCATTTAGCCTATCGAGTCTGCACTGAAAACAATACCACCCTTTCCCCATTTTTTTTTGCCCTGCTAATCCCGCTGGTACTAAGGGACAATTGAGCATGGCCAATCCACCTAACATGCACATCTGGGGAGTGTGGGAGGAATCCGGAGCACCCAGAGGAAACCCACGCGGACATGGGGAAAACGTGCAAACTCCTCACAAGTGACCCCAAGGCCAGAATCGAACCCGGTTATCTGGCGTTCTGAGGCAGCAGTGCTTTATAGTTTATTCATAAATCTGAGAGAACATTACAAACATCCCAAAATGACCATCTCACAATAAGCAATAATATTTCCATATATCAAATAACATTCTGAGATGCTTCAATACAATAAAGGAAACATTTCAGACATTTTACAATGGTCTTACAAATGTTGCAAAGTTATTTTAAAGATGGTCTTCATAGAAAAAGTTGCACTCCAAGGTGTCACTGCACAATCATTTGTAAACATCACAATTTGTGCTCCACCCCAAAGTTTTTTGCCTTGGTTTTCCTTGTGCCTTTAGTAGTAACCTGGTTACTCTTTTTGTTTCTCACCTGTGAATAATTCCAGTGAATAGTTAAAAGTAGCAGTTTTATTTAATCAACACAATTTGACTTTTGAAAAAGAAGGCAGATCTGTCTATCAAGCATATCACTGTAGCTTCCCAGGCATTTTCAATACAGGTAATAATCGTAAAGTATTCAAAATACTGCTCAGGTGGCACATTGGACATTGGTGAGATGATGAGTAGTGCCCACTCTAATTAATGATGAGAACATTTGCCTATTTGAACAATTTGAATACCTGCCAACTCTAGATGATGTAATTATTTTTGATCCGCAGGCAGAATGGTAAGCAGTATTCAAAATTTTAGCCTTTTGTAAATGCATTCACATTGTGCAGGACCTTTGGGAATGCGGGATTATAAGGCAAAGAAAAGATTATGAAAAAAGAATTACATGAGTATTAGTTGTTTAAAATTCACATGGAATACCAAGGCTTGTTCTTCATTTGATGTCATTATAAGATAATTTGTACTGATTGAATGAAATGAATTCAATCACAATTGTTGATCTGTTAGTTAGTTAATTTTGTGAAATTAAGCAGCTAATGATTTTTTTCAGGCTTCTCCACACAAATACTTGATGAGTTATTAAAAGAAATTGAAGAACAACACATGCAAAAGGCACAATATCTATTTTAGATGATGAGCTAAAATTCATTGACAGTATTTGCGGATCATTTGGATGTTTATGGTGGTGTCCTATCTGGTAGAGGCCAAAAGGTCACAGAGATGTTGAGGAAGCATGTGGGAGAACACAACTACTTTATTTCTGAGGAACCTTGAGTACAATTGTTTCTTTTATTGTTACTGCCAGTGGAGGTTTGGTAGAGATAAGGAATTGGCAAAATTCATGTATGGTTACTTTCGTGAGATTTCCCCCCCCTCATATGGGTGGAATTCTACCAAAATTTACCAGTGTGTCAGGTTCAGATGGAAAAGCAGCTTGCATATCTTCAGATGCACACCGAAATTTCAGACCAGATTTTCTGGCACTCAGCGTGCAGAGAATGGTGTGGTTTGCGGCATCATCCGGAGCCTGATAGGGCTGGCTCCACAGCGATTGGCGCCCCAATCTGCCATTAAAAATAAACTCAGCCAGGCCCCCACTGACATGGGGGACCCATCCCCCACTAGCATTGCATGCAAGTATTGCATTTCGCAACTCTTGTAGGATTTTGGGCTCGTGTTGCTGTTTATAGTCATGGCAAAATGCAGGCTCAAAATCGGTCTCGCTGTCTCTCGTTAAGGGACAATGTAGATTTTTCAATGCATGCAGAAGAGACCCTTGGGCCTGTTGAGTCCATGTCGACACATCACAATCACTTGAACTCCCATCTGTCAACACTTGGCCCACGTCCCTGAATGTTATGATGTGCCAAGTGCTCATCCAGACACTTCTTTAAAGGTAGTGCGGCAGCCTGCCTCTACCACCTCCCAGGCAGCACATTCCAGACGTCACCACCCATTGGGTAAGAAGGATTTTTTTCACATCCTCCCCACCAACCCCCCCCCCCCCGCCCCAAAAACTTTCTGCCCCTCCACCTTGAACCTATGTCCACTTGAGACTGACCCTTCAACTGAGGTGGACAATTGCACCTTATCCACTCTGCCCATTGCCTCTCAATCTTGTGCACCTCAATCAGGTTGCCCCTCACTTTTCTCTGCTCCAATGGAAACAACCCAAACCTATGCAACCTCTTTCCATAACGTAAATGTTCCATCCTAAGCAGCATCCTGTGAATCTCCTCTGCACTCTCTCCAGTGCAATCGCATCCTTCCGACAAGGTAGCGATTAGAACTGCACACGCTACTCTAGCTGTGTCCTCACCAAAGTTCTATGTGGCTCCAAAATGGCTTCCCTGCTTTTGTATCTGTCTTGAGTGATAAAGGCAAGTGCTCATATGCCTTTTTCACCATCACACTAACATGCCCTTCTGTCTTCAGAGACCTGTGGACAAACACGCCAAAGTCCGTTTGTTCTACAGAACTTCCTAGTGTCTAACCATTCATTAAATGCTTTTTTGTCAAATTACTCCATCCAAAGTTTATCACCTCACACTTTTCAGGGTTAAATTCCATCTGCCACTAATCTGCTCATTTGACCATTCCGTCTATATCTTCTTGTAGCTCAAGACACTCCGCCTCAATGTTAACTACCAATCTAATCTTTTGTGTCATCTGCCAACTTACTAATCCTACCTCCCACATCGTCACCAATGTCATTTATATAAATGATGAATAATAGGGACCCAACACACATCCCGTGGTACGCCACTGGATGTGTGGACACTGGCTTCCAGTCACTAATGCAGTCTTCTGTCATCACTGTGTTTCCTGCAACTGAGTCAATTTTGAATCCACTTTATGAAATTACCCTGCATTCCATGTGAATTTACCTTCGTTACAGTCTCCCATGTGGGACTTTGTCAAATCCATATATCCAAGAAATCCATATAAACTACGTCAACTGCACTACCCTCGTCTCCAGATCTGGTCACCTCCTCAAAAAATTCAGTCAGATTTGTTAAGCATGACTTCCCTCTGATGAAGCTATGCTGACTATCCTTGATCAAGCCTTGCCTTTCCAAGTGCAGATAGATGGTCTCCTTCAGAATTTCCTCTGATAGTTTCCCTACCACTGATGTCAAACTCACTGGTCTGTAGTTCCCTGACTTATCTCTATAACCCTTAAACAGCAGAACCACATTAGCATGTCTCTCTACCATCTCTTTTATTACTTCCTTTAAGACACTTCTTCAAACCTACCTCTGGTTTTCTGCCCAAGTATCTCAGAATGGTGTTTGCTGTCATCTTTTGTTTTACAAACGCCTTGAGTCGTTTTAAGGCATAAAGCAGCTGCTGTTTTGCAAATTGCTTCTGCTGCTTTACGTTGTTGTGCGCAGGAATACTAAGTTTTTATTTTCTACTTAATAGTTCCTTACTGTAATCAACATTAATGCAGTGTTAGCTGGAAAGGAAGTAAATTTGTATTTTTTTCCTTTAATTATCACATAAAAAGCCTTTAATAAGCTGAAGTGATTGCCAGGGCCTCTGCTTTAACATGCATTAAACTGGTCCCTGGATGGGATCCCAGGACTAATGGTCCATTAGTGCTCGCACACCAACTAACTGCACATTGATGCATGTTCATTGTGTGCTAGCTATAATTCTGAGTAATTTCACCTTCTGGGCACAATCATGTGAAATATAAGTTTGATTCCCGGACAACCAAGAAAAGTTTTTTTTAATCAAAGTATTTGTATTGTACTTCTGAATTATTCACTTGTTAGAAAACTGCTGCTTATAGAAGTATAATGAATGGAATAAGTATGTGTTACATGAACAGAATGTCACCAGTACCTCTGAAGAGATTTGGTTGTACAATACTTAACAGCTTTGATTTGTGAAAGTTCATACGAACCTTGTGTAATTGTCGGAGAGCTATGAAACAATTAACAACCCATGTATTCTTCTCAATCCATTACTGATCTAAAAACAATACAACAATAGATGAAATGCATAATTTTAATATCAAAATTACCACTTGTTATGAATGCATCAAAAGCAATTGAATTTATGGAACAGGAAAAGTGATTTGACATTTATGTAATTCATTATTGTCACCCAATTCTCTCAACTCCATATGTCACCACTTCAGTCAATATTTCAATTTTAATCCTGTGATAAAATCCATCAAGTCACGACACTCAGTAAATAAAAGCCTTGTGCTGAGCTGTACTGACCAGGAAAGACTCAAGTATTAAATTTGTGCTGTTAATTGTACTTAGCTGGGAGCTGGTGGCATACTGTAACTGTTCTGATATGACTATAGGACAGGAACACAACAGCCAATGTTTCCTTTCCTGATCACAATCTAAAAAGTGATTTGTGGACAGGTTCAAACAGGTTTTTTCTGTAGACAAATCGCTTTGTCACAAAAGCATGTTCTATAATCAAATAATGATTTTTAATCTGCAAGCTAGAAACTTGAATTGAACTTTTTAAAAATAAAGATTGAAGGTGATTTCAGCTTTCAAGCAAAGATAGCTGCCTAATTTGCCTCTCTGTAACCTCCACACTCCAATCCATTGATGGAGACACAGGAGGCAATCTTCCCAAAAAGATTTGAAGTGCCGGATGAGCGTGAAAGAGGGAAAGAATTACACCCATATTTTGGGTGAGCTCCCATATGCCAGCTTTTGTCAATTAGGAAAAAAATGAGGTGAAGAGTGATTGTCGTCAGGAGGGGAAGTGGGCTGAGTCCATTCATGCCAGGAATCTGGCTGTGGACTGCTAGAGTGTGTTACTTTGCACGCACCTCAATTTCCCAGTGTACTGAGAATCTGTCATGCCCCCCGGACATCACACCCTCACCCCTGCAATTACCCTCCTAAGTGTGCTCCCTCCCACTCTGATCGCCAATCCTGTTTACAACTCAGGAGTGCCAGCAGGTAGCGCTGCGGGGGTGGGGGAGGTTTCTCATTTTCGGAGGGAGAGAGACATGTCCTGGTGTGGGGTGGGTCCCATGTGAGTGGCGTTTCAATGAGGTGGGGGCGGGGGGGGTGCGGGATGTAGTATGTGTGCATATAAGGAAGTCTCCATTACAAAAGAAGAAGAATCTCTACAGTACAGAAGGTGACCATTTCAACCCATCAAGCCTGTACTGACTGCAATCCCACCCATGTCCTATCCCCAAAACCCCACATATTTACCCTGCTAATCTCCCTGATACTCGGGGACAATTTACCATAGCCAATCAACCTAACCTGCATGCCTTTGGACTGTGTGAGGAAACCAGAGCACCTGGATGAAACCCATAGAGCTGATTTTACTTTTTTTAAGGTTAGGTGAGCCTTAAAAATGGTGCCCTGGTCTCAGGAAGGCCAATGTTGTTGGATTGGCCAGGTTCCCACTACCACACCCCCTCACCCCACGGTGGTGGTGGTGGTGGGGGTGGCGTGGCGGTGTGAAAGTGTGAGACACGTCTCTAGCATTCTTTTATTTTAACCAAGTACTGAAAAACATGGGAAGAAAAATCAGCTGGCAAACTGCACACTGGTTTCTTGTCTGGTCTGGCACTTAGACCAAATTTTCAATTGTTTTCCTATGATCTCCTTTCACAAAACAACATTTGACTCTGCCTGATTTGCATGCAAGTTTCTAAGTGTTTTGTTGTAACCTCTGTCATAATGAATTGCAGTATTTCTGTTATATCAGATGTTAAGCTAGCTCTCCTGTAATTTCCTGCTTTCTGTCTCCCTTCTTTCTTGAACAAAGGAGTTATATTCACCATTTTCTAATCTGATGGGGCCTTTCCCAAATCTAAACTTTAAAATTTATTTATTAGTGTCACAAGTAGGCTTACATTTAACACTGCAGTGAAGTTACTGTGAAAATCCCCTTGTTGCCACACTCCTGCGCCTGTTCAGGTACACTGAGGGAAAATTTAGCACGGTCAATGCATCTAACTACCACATGCTTCAGACTGTTGGAGGAAACCTGAGCACCTGGAAGAAACCCCCACAGACATGGGAAGAACATGCAGACTCTGCACAGACAGTTACCCAAGCTGGGAATTGAACCCACGTCCCTAGCACTGTGAGGCAGCAGTGCTAACCACTGTGTCACCATGCTGCCCTGCTGGAGAACTGGGAAATTTTTGGAATTTACATCCAATACATGTATTAGCAGCTGCTTTTTTTCAGACCCATGGATGAAGTCCATCATCAAATGCTGAGGTGTTGTCAGGCAGCACAGTGGTTTGTACCAGGGACCCGGCTTCAATTCTGGCTTTGGGTGACTGTCCGTGCAGAGTCTGCACGTTCTCCCTGTGTCTCTGTATTTCCTCTGGGTGCTCTGATTTCTTCTCACAGTCCAAAAGTGCAGATTAGCTGGATTGGCCAAGCTAAATTGGGGCTTGGGGCAGCTATATTGTCTCTTAGTATCCCAAAATATCTAGGTTAGGAAAATTAGTCGGGGCTAAATATGTGGGGTTATGGAGATAGGCCTGGGTAAGATACTCTGTTGGAGAGTCAGTGCAGATTCAATGGGCAGAATGGCCTTTTTCTGCACTGAGAGGATACTATGATTTAGTTCTAATAGTTTTCTCAGTACCTTTCTCCAATCTTCACTATGGAATAAATTGCATGACAAGTCAGCAATTAACCACATCATGACAAGCTGTTAATAAATGTTTTAAAATTTTCTCATGTTCACTAACATGTCTAAGGTACGTGAAGTTTCAGGTGTTCAAGCCAACTCCATTTAACACAATCTCAACTAAGAATACTTAACAGTAAAACTTAAACTGCTCTGAGAAACATGTATTTGATCAATTAATTACTTACTAATTTACTGTGTTCTTCAGCTACTCTTAATGCAGTTTTCTAAATCTGCTGCATTTTGATTTATGGTTAGCACTATTAGATTTCAACAGTCAGCATCAATTGAATAAAGTACAGAAGACTAAATGTATTCTATTTTATTGTTTAATAGTCCCACTTATACTGCGGGTATTAGTTGGAGTTAGTACATACATAAACCAATGCTGGCAGACCTGAGGTGCTTTTATTCCCTGTCCAAAGAGGGGAGAAGGGTGCTTGGAGGCAACTGATTTCGGATTACATTCTAATGCCAAGAGCAAGCTGTTGAGGATAGTTGCCTCTTTGTTAACATTAAAAAGATTATAAAAGTTGTTTTGCAGATGATTGCAGTTTTACTTCAGTTGGTATAAAATCAGTGTAGTGCGAGGACAGCTTCTTGAGGTGAAAATTTATCAACTTGCCTTAATTCAATTTGGATGACTTCAGTCCCAAATTGTAGCACTTATTTTGTGTCAGTGTGAAAATGAAACCCCACTGCGTAAATGAAAATTTTATGGATTAACTGGTCTATTCCAGATATGATGCAGAACTGCCCCTGAAGCACTAGGGTATAATAAATGTTATACCATATATCCTCCAAGATTGGCTTTATTTGCTGTTCAAAGAACAACATTCTTTCATTCTGGATCAACCAACATTTGGTGAAATATGGTTGGTGGTGTGTTGGTTGAACTTTTATCAAATATATCACATCAAGTTTATGATTTATGTCAAAGTGTTAATTTTGTCAAGATGTACCCTACACTACAGCAGTGATATAGTGGGCTGTTTGCTCAACACCAGTACAAGCAGATGCCTTTCCCATTGTAGGCATCATTTAAGACTTTCTTAACAAACTTGCTGAAGAAAATGTCATTATGGCCTAGCTGTAACATTAAGTAACAGCGTAATTATCTAGTTCTGGCAAACCTTCTCCTCTTAACCCATGTAATCCAAACAGCTAGCCATTTGTTTTAATGTTGTTTATGGAACTTTGTTACGTACAGGTCGTCTGCCATATATGCCTGCGTCACAATGATTAATACTCTTGGGGCACAATTTACTTTTATTTCTTCTAGGTGCTGGCTCAGGTGAGAAAAGTAGCTTGCTGGCTACAAGGCTAGCTTTTCTTGTTCTATTGTCTGGTATTAAGAAGGAAAAGTTCCTGTAGGCATGTCCCACGCTGTCATGCTGGTAGGTGGGGCCTGAGAAAGCTGGCAATGTGAGGTTTCCAGAGATCGGGATGCCCTTTTTTTAAGAAAAAGGAGACCACGTGCACAAAGTCCCACCCTAAAGAGACCCGCCCCAAGACACGAGGATCTGTAGCTTCCAAGAGGAATCCCACTGAATGCATTCCTAACTGTTGTGAAACCACGGCAGGGGTGTGCCATTGATGAGACCAGAAGATCCTGCCATTGTGAAGGACCTAAAAACTTATGGCCATTGTCCCTGCATTGGAATAATGACTGTCTTCTTAATTTCTAGTTGTTACACTTTTTGATTTTACTTCCTTCTGCTTAAGCTGTCACAGATCTCTCTCTTGGTAGCAGCCTTCCATCTTATAAGACAATGCTTTGCACTGTGGTGTTCAACTACATTTCCTGGTGTAGCTTCTGAGTTCCTTCGTGTGCTGAAAATTTGCTGGTTGCTGTTTACTCAGGGCCCTCCTTTTGGTCAGCTGTGCTTTTCATTTCTGTTCAACTCTTCCAATGTACTTCCAAACAATCATCTCCCAGAGGTGATGATCATCACCAATTGTTTCCCAGTTCTCAGTCTCAACATCCGCAATTTTTATATCTTGCTTCCTTGTAGCAGATGAGTGTCTAGGAGGTCACGCTCTAGTAGCCAGTTCACTGTACCAATGATCTTCGAGTATATCACCATATTCCATTGGATAAACCTGGCAAGGCCAGTGCAGAATTCATTGGCTCAACAATCGGAATGGGCAGATGGAATCAGCACGCTCCAGGAGTTCCAAGTTGGTGACCTGGTCCTGCCAAGAGATACCGATTTGAGGCAGTAAAGGTGGAAACGGTTCACCATTTTCTCCTGTCTGGCAAAAGTTTTTATAGTAGTGGTATGGCAATATCCTGGAACATGGCATTTGTCATCTTCATGCTGATGGTCAAATTAAACTCTTTACAAACGTGATAGAGTCTGTTTCTTGGTATGGAATGCGAGTGCTACATTGTTAGCATACAGCAACTCAATAATTTCTCAATAGCTTTCCTAAGCTTGGTGTTAAAACCAGATGAAAAGTGCTTGGGGTGCCATTGCACAGGTGGCCTGAACTCCTAGTGAACTGGAGACCTCCTACCAACCCTGCCCCACACCCACCATGGACTCTGCCTTCGTCCATGTTCAGCAGCAATGTAAACCACCACCCCCCCCCCCCGACATACACATTGCGTCACAAGTTGGCAGCAATGGGGCACTGGGACCCTCCAGATGAGCCCCCCATCGCAACCCTCTCCATGGCACACCTGCAGAACTCCTCCATTACCAAGCTAGTTACCCACCAGTGTTCTGAATGCAGTTGTTGTTTGTTGGGTATTCCCACCTTCTCCCTGAACCTATCATGAAATGTCCATGCTCCATGTGGACCTCTTATCTATCCCATCTGGGTGGTATCCCTTTAATCCCCTTGTTTATGAACATTTCATGCAGCTGTGTCAGGAATCAGCTTCCCACCATTCAGCCTTCCCTCTGTCTTCCATTGTTTGTCATTCTCTTTCAATTCATTGCATCTCTGCATGCCCTTGCACAGCCTTCCTCCCTTGTCTTCACGAGCCCTTATCTTGTACCCCATCCCCATTTGAACTTCGATCCATTGGAGTGGAGGATCCATGAGTCCCACAGCAAAGTGGTGTCCATAAACACCAGCTCAGCGTGGCGCTGGAGAGCACGAACCAGTCTGCCCAGCAAAATAGTGATCAGTGCAACAGGAGTGGCGCAGCTCTATGGCAGGTAGGCTATGTATGTTGTACTCACCTCAAAGACTCTTGAAGTCCAGCTTGTACACTTCATTCTTTTTCAAATGGATCTGAGGTCAGCGTGATATCCTGCTGGCAAAATTAGAAGGCCTGACAAGGAACAGCTGTTCTAATGAGCTTTCATGAGATGCAAATTAATGCAACTGGCATTCAAGCCACCAAACAACAGGAGAATGGGGCCACAATTAACCTGCCATAGCAAGAATGTTGCACTGTTTTTACACCAGCAAAACTGTGACTTTTTGGCTCTTGTTGGGTTCTCCACTGCTCACTGTGTGTGGTGTGTCTGCATGATACAGGGCACAATCCTGAGCAATGTTTACGGCAACTCTAGGCGGACCGAAACTCTGCGTCCCTTCATGACATCCCTCGTCCAAATGAATGCAAAGCATGATATTTGGCAATGACTTGGTGAGTGGAATTGCTGGAAAGATGACGGCAGTAATTCTCCTGCCATTCAGGCCTTACCAGCGCTGAAAGTGAAGATGGAGACCTACGCTGCTGCCTGCCTTGCAACGCCAGCAACCCGTGTTCAATTCTGGCCTCAAGTGACTTGTCTGTGAGGAGTTTGCACGTTCTTCCCATGTCTGTGTGGACTTCCGCTGGGGGCTTCGGTTTCCTTCCACATTCCAAAGGTCTCCAGGTTAGGTTGATTGCTCATGGTAAACTGCCCCTTAGAGTCGGGGAGATTAGCAGAATACCTATGTGCAGTTATGGGGATAGGGCCTTGGTGGGAATGTTGTCGGTGCGGGCTCGATGGGCCAAATTGCATCCTTCAGCAATATAGGGATTCTAGGATTATGTAATCATTTTTAAGCTTTCAAGTAGCATTTTTGACCCTCATCCTGCCATTTGTTTCTACTCTGTAGGCTTGTTGATATGATGCCACTCATTTAAAAGTAATTGCTTTATAATCCAGAACTCGAGTATTGCTAGGAAAAATAGACAAGCTGTCAAAATTTTTCATCTTGCACTTATCAGGACAGATGCATGAATGCCAAATTTCAAAGGAACAACAATTTATGCCGAGTAAGAAAATGGTACTGATTGATTGGGAAGTCAATTCCGAGTCATCGAGGCAATGCCATGGTGAATGCACCAGGGAACTATTATTCCCCCTATTTTGTTTGATTCAAAAAAGATGGAATGCTTGGACAGGTTCCATTTTCCTTCAAAGTCAGGTCCCTGTGTAAGAATATATGTACTTCCTGGAAGAGTAAGTGAGCCACATTTGGAGCCCAACTGATAATCTTAAATTTGTTAGTGTAATTCTCAGCATACTCAGAATTGTTTGTAAATTGTTGTCCAATCAGACTCGCATCTAACATTAGATATCTTGTCAACCAATCAGCACCATTTTTATGAAGTATAAATTGTTGCTCCCTTTGAAATTCAGCATTTTTGCATCTGTCCCCGCGACTGCAAGACGAGCAGCTTTGACATGTCTTTTTTTTGCTTTTCCTCACACCTTAGTGAGTCTATGCTGCGTGCTCTCCATTGCCTCACTCTATTCTTATAGTTTGGAACCCATTGCTGCAGACAATGAGGCCGAATTTAATGCATGTCCCAGAATTATGTAGAAAGGTGTGTGGCAGAAAGCCCATTGCCCTCCTGACTTCACCCAATTAAATCTGAGGCAATGTTCAAAGATGACCTTCCTGTTCCTTAGGCCAATTCAAGGTCATGTAAGGGCCTCATTCCTCCACTGCTGGCCATATGACAATGGTGGAGGGGCCTACATTATGTGGACAGACCACCAGCTGAACCCCAATGGGCCTGCCTACAGCCTGGGGCAGAAGGGGTAGGGGTGGTGCAGAGAATGAGGATGGGGCCATGGTGTTGGGAGCTTTCTCTTGCCTGGGCACCTGATGCACAAGGGAGGGCCATGGTGTGGCAAGGGCTGACCCTGTGAGAAGCTCCACGAACCCTGCACCCACCCCATTCCCCAATCTCTACAATGAGCACTGTGCTTGCTGGGTCTTGTCTGCTTGACCCGTGTAAAGCCTTCCTGCTTCCCAGGGACGCTGCTGGTGTTTAAGAACTGATGGTCTCTGGCAGCTCTTGGATGCGGGATCCTCATGCTGAAGACCCTAACAGTGGGCAGTCAGTGCCTGATTGGATTGAAATTGCATTAATAGTTAAGAAATAATTAAAATTAAGATATGTGTGTTACATTCTGTCAAGGGTGTGGAGAATTTGAGATTCTGCATGAAAAGGGGAATTAATGAGTTAAGCAAAAAATTAAGCAAAATAAAATGTTCTTTGAACCCACTATACATATGGAGCAGGGAAACGGCCTGTTTCTGGGCTGCTGAATTGTTCCAAAATTGATTTGGGCTTCACTAGCACATATTTAAAAATAAGGCCAAGCATCTACAGTTTTCGATCATGTTTTTTTTTAAATCTAAAAGAATAAACATAATTTAATGTGGAGATGCTGGCATTGGATTGGGGTGTGGACAGTAAGACGTCTCACAACACCAGGTTAAAGTCCAAAAGGTTTATTTGGTAGCAAGAGCTTTTGGAGCACTGCTCCTTCATCAGGTGAGTCAGAGTTGGGTTCACAAACAGAGCATATAACGACGCAAAGTCAATTACAAGATAATGGTTGGAATATGAGTCTCAACAGTTAATAAAGTCTTTACAGGTGCAGACAATGTGAGTGGAGAGAGGATTAAGCACAGGTTAAATAGGTGTGAATTGTGTCAAGCCAGTACAATTAGTAAAATTTTGCAAGCCCAGGCAAGTCATGGGGGTTACAGGTAATGTGACGTGAACTGAAGATCCCAGTTGAGGTCGTTTTCTTGTACGGAACTTGACAATCAGTCTCTGTTCAGTGACTTTGCGTTGTCGTGTGTCATGGAGGCCACCTTGGAGAACGCTTACCTGAAGATCAGAGGCTGAATGCCCTTGACTGCCGAAGTGTTCCCGAACGGGAAGGGAACACTCCTATCTGGTGATTGTTGCGTCGTGTCCATTTATCCATTGTTGTAGCATTTGCATGGTCTTGCCAATGTACCATGCCTCAGGACATGCTTTCCTGCAGCATATCAGGTAGACAACATTGGCTGAATTACAGAAGTGTGTACTTGGTGGATGATGTTTCTGTGTGAGGTGGTGGCATCCGTGTCGAAGATCTGGTATGTCCTGCAGAGGTTGATGTGGCAGGGTTGTGTGATGTCATGGTCACTGTTCTCCTGAAGGCTGGGTAGTTTGCTGCAGACAATGATCTGTTTGAGATTGCACGGTTATTTGAAAGCAAGTCATGGGGGTGTGGGGATGGCCTTGACGAGATGTTCATGTTCACCGATGACATGTCGAAGGTTCTGAAGATGTTGTAGCTTCTCTGCTCTGGAGAAGTACTGGACGATGAAGGTATTCTGTCTGACATGGCCCGTGTTTGTCTTCTGAGGAGGTCGGCGCGGTTTTTCGCTGTAGCGCATCAGAACTGTCAATTGATGAGTCGAGCGCCATATCCTGTTCTTACCTCTTTGATCTGTGCTTAACCCTCTCTCCACTCACTTTGTTTCCACCTGTAAAGACTTGATTACTTGTTAAGACTTGCATTCCAACCATGATCTTGTAATTGAGTTTGTGTCTATCAATGCCCTGTTTGTGAACCCAATTCTCCCCTCACCTGATGAAGGGCCAGTGGTCCGAAAACTCATGCTGCCAAATAAACCCTGTTGGACTTTAATTAGTGTTGTGAGATTTCTTACTAAACATAATTTGACGGGGGACATGCAGTAGAATGAGTGATTAAAGCAGTTTCATGAAAAGTCATTGAATTATGAAGCTTTTTGCATAGTGCAAATGTGGAATGGATACATTTCAGCACATAAATAAAAGTTTCATCCTTTGAGCAATTTGTCTTTAATGTTTATCAGGCAAAAAAAACTAAGGGAATTCCCAAGGTTTTTCATCTAAGCTGAGAAGTCCAGCATTAAAATTGATCCTGGTGACATATACTTCAGAGTCAGTGTCCAGTTGACGCAAAGTTAATTGATATCAGGTTGTTTTGGTCGAGGGCTCTCCACTTGACCCTGGTGACCTGGACATTGAAGCTGATTAATTAGGCAAAATTACTGCTTTCAATCACTGGGAGATGTGAGCGCTTGATGTTGGGTGAGGGCTAGATTGGATCTTGCATAGTCAAATTCAAGAGTCGGAGTTAATTTTACTCTTTCATGTGATGTGGGCTTTATGGGTAAGGCCAGCATTTGTAGTCCATTCCTAATTGCCTTGTTAGGCAAGACAGTTGAGACTCAAACCCATTCTTGTGGGCCTAGAGCCACGTGTAGGTCAGGCCAGGCAAGGATGGCAGATTCCCTTCCCTAAAGGACTTTAGTTGGATTCTTTATAATAATCAATGATGGTTTCATCATCATGAATACTCAGCCTGACTTTCAATTCCAGGTTTTATGAATTGAATTTAAGTGGGATTTGAACCCATTTGGCCTTTGGCTTACTAGACAATGACATTGCCACCACCTCCCTACATATCTGGGATGGCTATTTGGGTAAGGTACTGGAATGTGCAAGTCCTTTTGGAACTGTAGCAGTACCAAAGCCAACATCTTCAAAGCTGGAAAGCAAAGAGTTAGACAAGAATCTGCTTCAAATTAATTTCAATTTAAACAAATATGTTTATAGTTTGTGTTGGTGAGAATCAAGCCTGTGTTTTGTTGCAGGGACTGGCATATTAGTAGTAAATAAGTTCCAATCTTCACAGCTGTGCTGTGGAAATATTTCCAGACCATCTGTCACATATTAGGGCTTTATATTTCATTTCATACTGTACTGCTCTAGCACTCCATAACATGTTGCTTTTTAATGTGGATTTATTGCTGTCTGGTAATTGAAATTGATGATCAAAATTGTTTGCTTTTCATATATGCATCAGGTTACAAGACCTGGAGGAGCTGGGGGAGCTTTCTGCTCACTGGGACACTCTACGACAAAACGTCACCATCCATTACCAGCACATGATTAGCAGCTACCAGGAAATGCTTACGGAACTCAATAAATTCTCAGGTACAAAATGCCAGACTGAGTGATGAGTGGATGAATTAGTTTGTAACTTCAACTTTGGCATGATTAATTCAGAAATTGTTACGTTTGTGGAGCGAGGGGGGGAAAAAAAAATTTTCACCTCCAAACGCAATTGTAATGGTGAAATTTGCCAAGTGTTTGCCTATGATCTTAGAAAGGTCCAAATGGGTCTGGGTCAACCCTGAAAATTGGAAGGAAGCTATTGGTCAAACCCTTGTTGGTTGTTTTGGACATGCATTGCCATAATGTATCGCTAGACAGAAGCTATCGTGCTTCTCCTTGTAAACATCAATTTAAGGGGAGCAATTGCTCCCCAATTTGAGTGTACACACACAAACTGATGTGAATTCCAGTGAAATATTTTGTTTTGCTGGTTGAATGTGTTTATATATTGCATGTGTGTAGATTAGAGATTTTTTCAGAGCTGCTCTTTCATTGATGTTTTAAGATGTATACATTTATGACAGATCTGTATGGCAAACAATCCTTTTTAAACCAAAGGGGCCTCCCAAACCCATTTCTGAGACAGAGACACTCTCAGTCTCTTCCCATGCAATCAGCCATCCTGCCTTCCACCACCTTTGCCTCCTGATTTTTTTTTTGATTGTGCTGTTGTTTCCAAAATCTGTGCCCATCCTTTGTGTAACACCCTGTTTGAATTAATCTTATCAAATGTGTGCCTCTTCCACCGTGTTAAAAAGGGCTTAACCAAAGTCACAAACAGCATAACACTGATCATGGTGCATTGTCCTATAGTGAGTTCCTGCAGTTTTAATGCTACCCTATAGCCTGTGTTGTCCAGGTTAGTGTGCATCCCTTTCCTTTCCATTCTTACCTAACCGATCTTGCCCAGAGCACCTCTACCAGATAGATTTCACAGTCACAGGTGCAAATATTTGCACCTTTTTATAAATTTATTTGTCCCTTTGGTGTTTTAAGCACGTTTATATTGACATTAATTTTGACCACAGTGTCTAATTTATTCATTTAATTATTTCATCTGTAATTGAGCAGGATTAGCAATTTAATTATTATTTTAATCGTTATTGTGATAATAATACAATTGCATTAATTTTGAATCAAATACATTTCAGTGCAGAAATAACACAGCCTAATTGTGGCTGATTCAGTTCACTGAGACAGAGCCAGTGCTAAAATCAGTCTGATCTGCTGACTGCCTGACATGATATTTATTTGCTAGACAGGTCATATCCCAGAGGATGAAATCTCATTTTAAACTAACAACACTCTCTTTTGTTTTTTACTGGATGTAATTTTTTTTCTCTAAAACAGGCGAGCTAACTTTTTATTTAGCATTGCATTGCCCCCACCCCCAGAAGCCTCTGTGTAGACACATGCATAAGGGTTTGCTTGTTGTGCCGTCTGAATGGTGAGACCCCGGCCTACCACTGGGTTAATACTAGTGGTGACAAGATAAAGTCCCGGGTGGACCATTAATTGCCTATTTAAGGGTCTCAATTGGCTGGGGGGGCAGTGGGCAGGAGGGCTGTCCCTGCTCCTTCCTGCCATGGAGGTAATCAGGGTGGAGGTGGGAGGGTGATGAGATCCCCATTTGAAACCTCCTCCTCTAATAAATGCTTCCTGCCACAGAATCACCACGGGGAGGGCACACGATTTCATGTACAGTGCCTGCAGATTAATTTTATACTTGATATTTTGTGACATCCATGATAATATATTTTTCATGCATTATTTCTTTTTAAAAATTGTCCAAAGAGCTGCTTTACCTAATGCAATAAAGATAATTGCTATTATTATTATTAGCATTCATGTGTTTGACAGTAGTTCATTTGAAACAGCGAATTGCATGGGCATGTTGATTCAATTTCAGGTAGTATTATGACCTAAAGCTAAGAACGTTTTTATTTCTTCATGTAATATGTAGAGACTCCAAAACCATTCATTCCAATAGACCAAAATTTGTTAAATTACCCCACGAATGCTTAAAGTAATCGCCACCAGATTCTTGCGTAGATTCCACGTGCTGTTTATCAGTACAATATTTTACACAATGTTCCCTCAATTTGGGGATTGCTGAAGCCTATGATCTGTTTAGGTTCAAAGCAGAAGGTTTGGGAATGAAGAACATTACAATTTGTTCTGTTTATTCCCTTCTTCAATAACTGATGTGTTCCTGTAATTACTTTTTCACTAATGGAATTTTCACCATGTCACGAACCCTACTGGCAGACAAGCCTAGGTGGCTGCAATTCACCTGGTCTACAGTGGCAACTTAACTTCCATAAGAGCACGCTCTCAAACTGCTTCTGCAACTTTAATATCTGCTTTATTCTGTTGATTTGGTTAACAGATACCAAAGGAGCAAGAAATAAATACAGCAAACTTTGGCTTTACTCATATTCTAAAATCACTTTTTAAAACATGATAGTGTTCTAAAGTGGTCAGTTGTAACTGCTAGGAATGGGTTAACAGATCTTCCAATTAAATCTTAATTTGATGTCAATTATTCAATAGAAGTCACTGATATATAAAGGGGCCACAGGTAGCACAGGGTTGTTAGTGTAGAATTGTGTGTGAAGTTGGGACAAAGAAATAAAGGTATTTTATGAAGAAGCAAAACTCGTGTTTCTTTTACTGTGCAGCAACCAAGGCACTCAAACAATAACTAAATTAGTGAACTTTATCACAGAAATGACGAGTGTTATTGAATTGAGGCCACGTTGGCACACATCAATTTTCTACTCGACCGGTATTTTGTGCTATGCTGTTCTACTATATTGGCTAGTCTTCACATCATCTTCAAATTTATCAGTAGTTACTATCACATTTCTCCTACAATCCCTTATCCCTCTCCTTGCTGTCACCACTATTCCAACCTCCCCTCCCCCCATGACCAGCATCTCTCTGAAATATATATCATATAGACGGGTAGGGACAGTTGTGATCATTTTGCCCAAGAGTGTGCTCCTTCTATTTAGTATTCAGTCCCCTTCAACAGGAGATTGTGGAGAAGAACAGTCAGTCATAAAATAAAAATTGTGAGTAGTAAAACTTGCACGCTGCTCATTTGTTGTTCTGGGGCTGTGGAATCTGCTCAGCAATATAAACTGAACTGAAAGCACTGCAGCACTAATTAACCGAGGTGTAGAGAGCCCCTTCTTCTTGAAGCAGCTGTTCAATATCAAAATAGTCAAGCCTATCTGTAACTTTTATTCACCTCTGGCTAACAATGCCACATTGTGTGTGTTTGATTTGCAGGGTCATCATTTAAGCCAAGCTGCAGCAGAGGAGAGAAGAAACTTGAATTTGTTCCAGTTAATCTGCATTTGCAAAGAATGCACATTCAGAGTAATTCTGCCAAAACCGGTAAGAGCTTTTGTTAAATTTTATAATTTTTCTGATTTGCATACTGTACATATGTCCCCATTTAAGTCACATATTTTTAAATATCTCAAAGCTTAGCAACTTATTTGAAGATATTGCAGTCATTGGCTTTATAATTTTATGTGTCACGTTGACTTCCATTACTTTAGTGAAAGTTGCTTGGTGAGGAAAGAAGATTTAATTTTAACTTTCCTTTCAAGCACTGTTACCCTGACACACAAACATCCAGCATTCTAATTGCTGGCAATTTGCAGGAAGTGAGTGGTTTCTAGAATGGAGTCCACATTCTAGGGGGAAGGAAAGGCTCTTCAGAGATCAGTGAAAGATCATAAATTTTTAGGCCCTTGATTAATGCGGTACAACCAGGTTTCTGAGTTAAGTTACTTGATGTGATACTTTTGAGCCATGTAGTCCAGTAAGGGTCCAGTTTCTGTAGTCAGTGCTGAGTTAGCTATCTCAGTTTGTATATTAAAATAGGCCTTGAGAGACCAGGAGAGACAAAAATCAAATCTGGTAGTGTTGCCCGACCTGATGATGCCCCTCTGAGCTCTGGTAGAAAAGGCACCTGGATGCCAGGTGAAGACAGGGTTTGGCCTCAACTAGGTTATCCCCACAGACAAAAAGGCTACTGGACAATTACCACTCTGGCTCTTGAGAAACAAGGACACTTGCTGCCACATCTCCTACCTTGGAACCTTACCTCAGCATCAGTCAGCGCCTCCAGAGGTGAGATTAGCAAGTGGACATGTTGAAGTGAGCTTATGGTGATGTGATCCATATCCATTCATGTGTGGGTTTGTGGCTATGTCTATGGAATGCTTTTCATAACTCCTAGATATATTGCAACTACTGTGAGCAAATTTCTGTTGCCTCTCATCCTAATTTAGTCAGAATTAGTTGCAAGTTAAAGCTGCTGTAATATCATTAAGAAACGTAGTCACTGATGTTTCCTGTTCTTTGATGAATCATACATTTTCAAAAGTGGATGAATTAACAAGCCATAGTGAAAAGTGAAGTGTAAAGGCTGATTGCAAGCAACATTTTGCAATTGCACCATTGATATGCAAAATGAGTATTTTACTCCAGGTCAGACCTGGGGTTAATCCCCTGTAGGGTGTGCACGGAGGCAGGTGAGTATGAAAGTTCATGTCATTGGCTGGGGCACCAGTTTGCCAGCATCAGTCCTGCTCCAGACTATTTTCCTAGAGGTGGAATAGGATCTATTTGCCTGCAAGTAACCAACAGACAAAGCATGTCGTACGTAGAGAAGGAAAGGAGAGCATGCAGAATGTAGTGTTACAGTCGTAGCTAGGGTGTAGCGAAAGATCAAGTTAATGCAAGGTAAGTCCATTCAAAAGTCTGACAGCAGCAGGGAAGAAGCTGTTCTTGAGTCAGTTGGTACGTGACCTCAGACTTTTGTATCTTTTTCCTGATGGAAGAGAATGTTCAGGGTGTGTGGGGTCCTTAATTATGCTGACAGATTTTCTGAGGCAGTGGGAAGTGCAGACAGAGTCATTGGGTCAGAGGCTGTTTTGAGTGCTGGACTGGGCTTCGCTCATGAGCCTTTATAGTTTCTTGCAGTCTTGGGCAGAGCAGGAATTATACCAAACTGTGATACAACCAAAATGAATGCTTGCTATGATGCATCTGTAAAAGTTGGTGAAATCGTAGCTGTCATGCCAAATTTCTTTAGTCTTCTGAGAAAATAAAGACATTGCTGGGCTTTCTTATATAGTGTTAACACGGAGGAACAAAGACAGATTGTTGGTGATCTGGACACCTAAATATTTGAAGCTTTCGACCATTTCTACTTCATCCCCATTGATGCAGACAGGGACATGTCCTCCACTATGCTTCCTCCCCAACACACCACCCTTTGTCCTTGCATCCTCCATGCTCTCCCTTACCCAGTATCCATCCTGGACTGCCCTCAGGAAACCTGGCGAAATAAAATTTAGTTCTTAGTATCTGTTAACAGATCTCATTATATACAAAAAGAAATCTAACTCACTAAAGCCCACTCAACACATTTAAATCACTTCAAGTACATAATCCATTATAAAAAAAAATGCACATCAGGCCCCTTCTCTCCCAACCCCTCACTCCCCAGTCAATGCCCACCACCCTCGCCCAAGTAGGCAATGCTGGCATCCCCAGCTTCCGCATCCCAGCCAATACCACGTACAAATTAATCCCCTACCCCTCCTTGAGGATCCCACTGGGATTTGCATCTGGCACTGCCCCTTGGCACAGGATGGCCCTGTCAGGTTGGCACATATGCATGAATATACAACAGGGGGGGTCACGGAGTCAATATTCAGTCAATATCTTGAGGACCCGATTAATGATGTGATTAAATCCATCTAAATGTATTAAAATCAGGCTCACGCACGCTGGTGAGGGGCAGCAAAAATTGGAAGACACGATCATTGGCAAGATTGCCCACCTCCATATCCTGTAGACAGTGAAGCAATCTCAAGATCCCATCCTTTAAAATCACTTGGAACACTCAATCAATCATACAGGTCCCCACTTGTGATAATGTTAGCTTGTTGAAGCAGTCAAGCAACCCTAATACCACAATGATAATTAACCCTCAAATTTATGTTGACAAAGTGTTTTTGAAATTGCGAGCGCCAAGTTTTTTTTCTCAACCCAGTCTCACAGGAGGCTGTTCTCTTTTTTTCAAAAATAATATAGCTGAGGATTTAAATGACTTGACAGTTCCATTCATGTTATCCAAAAGGGTTCCCGAGCTTTCCTCAAACTGGTCAAGTGCATGAATCGTGTTTTAGAAATCTGACTAACGAAAATTACTACTGAATAAAGGCAGCTGCATTTTTAAATGAGCTGCTGCCTCCGTGAACTGTGCATACGTGAATTCATCCCAGGGCCTGCTCCCCTATGCCTCTCCTCTTCTTCTACCAACCCCACAACAGTGAAATATTAGCCAGAATTTTATCGCCCCCTCTGCCACGGGATTCGGAGTGGTCGAGTGGTGGACAATGGGAAAGTCTGTTGACCTTGGGTGGGATTTTGCAGTTTCGGGATGAGCGAGGTCATTGGGTGCTGGACACCGGAGGAGGACATCCAGATTTGGGGCTTCTGTGCCATTTTGGCTAAGATCTGGTGTCCGTCCGTCCCCATTAAAATTTGAGCCTGTGTATTTAAAACCAGTTAATTTTTAGTTGTGCAGTGCTGTTGACATAAAAATAAACAGCAGAATGATGGCGTGTTCGCAGTTTGTAAAAGATCCCGCAGTTTGAGATAAAGAAGTGATCTTCCGTGAGATAAAAATAAAATACTGCAAATGCTGGAATCTAAAACAAAAACAGAAAATGCTGGAAAATCTCAGCAGGTCTGACAGCATCTGTGGAGAGAGAGAATAGAATCAACGTTTCAAGTCTAGATGACACTTTGTCAGAGTTCTGACGAAGGGTCATCTAGACTTGAAATGTTGGTTCTATTCTCTTCCCACAGATGCTGTCAGACCTGCTGAGATTTTCCAGCATGTTCTGATACTCCAAGTTCTGATTCCCCACAAATCGTTGGATGATTTGTGCTCCTGCACTGTTAGTCTCAACAAAACTGAAGAAATTACTAGATTTATGCTTTACTGCCTATTAATCGTGCCATAACTATTCAGAACTGGTGATATCTATCTTGAGGACCC
This sequence comes from Carcharhinus amblyrhynchos, assembly GCF_965287045.1. NCBI lineage: Eukaryota > Metazoa > Chordata > Chondrichthyes > Carcharhiniformes > Carcharhinidae > Carcharhinus > Carcharhinus amblyrhynchos. The sequence continues at coordinate 155,057,776 of NC_137324.1, forward strand.
GACTAATGATGTGATTAAGGTTCTAACATGCTACTCAACCTTGAAGGGTCGGAAAGGAAGCTACACTGTAGCTTTGGAATCTTTCTTCCAAAGGCTCCCATGAATTGTTTCTAGAGGTTTTCCAAAAAAAGCCTTTTTATATGTTCCTGATAGTGCCCCCCACCCTTCTCCCCCCCCCCCCCCCCCCACACACACGCACGCGCACACACACCACACTCTCCGCTCCCGCCCCCCCCCCCCCCAGCCCCAATCTGTGTGCTGAAAACACACCCCAGTAAGGGATGTGGGTCAAGGTCACCTATTCAACATAATAAAACATCTCTCAAAAAATGCTTGGACATTTCCACTGGACTCCAACATTTAATGACTGAATGAGATGTTCTTAGGCTATTAAGTAATAGATTAGGATTTGCAAAGGTGTGAGCAAGGTTAATTCTTTGCTCTTTCAGCATTGTGTGTGTGAACTATAAAATGGCACACTTGAATGAAATTCACTCACATTATTATAACTATAATAGACTGCATCACCTTTGTTTCACCTGGAGGTCATCAATGGCTTCTGGTTTTTTTTAAAAAAGTGACTTTTTTCAATTACAGAATGCTTTATTTTGAAAGTCCAAGGGAACAATTCAGGGCTAGATGTCCTACTCCTGCTCCTATTTCTTATGTTCTTATGACACGTCGGGGATTCGTGAGATGAATTGCTGCCAACACAGACTGGTCCAAGTAAAGGCTTCACTAGTGCAACTGCTCCCACATTTTCACTTGCCAAAATATCCATCTAAATATGTAGCATTGCAGTTATTAATGTTAGATTTCAATAGAAATTAATGGGTAGCTGTTCCGAGCCTCAGCGCGTCTATCCATTAATTTGTTGAGGTATAAAGACAAGGCAAGATTCCAGGTTGTATCTTTGTTTGGTGCTGAGTTGATTGATCATGTTTGGCAGCTGGGCTACTAGAATTTTTTTTTAAGTGCCTGTGGAATAGCACAACAAGAAACATCACTCAGTTCTTGCACTCTTGATCATTGTTCAGTTAGGAAAAACATGAGGGGCCTAGATAGGGTAGACAGGAAAGACCTGTTTTCCTTTGCTGAGGTGTCGATTACCAGGGGGCAACAGATTTAAGGCGATTGATAGAAGGATTTGAGAGAACGTGAGAAAAAGTATTTTTTCACCTAGATGGTTGGGGGCATTTGGAATTCATTGCTTAAGTTGGTAGCTCACTGAAAAAGGTACCTGGACCTGCATCTGAAAATTCTGTAACTTGCAAGGTTACAGGCCAGGTGCTAGAAAATGGAATTAAAATGAGTGGCTAGTTTCTTTTTCCCTTGTTTTTGAGCAGATGGGCTGAATGGCCTCTCTCTGTGCCATAACACTACACACACAGCCATTGAAAACATGTGAAGTGAAGACATGGCTCCTGGACTGTAATTTCCCATAAAGGGATAGAGTGACAAAACTTAATTTCAGGGTTCGTGTGTGAATAATATCATTTCCATGAGACACTGATGTGCTGACCAACCCTTAAAATAGTACTCTTGCAGACAGATGGTATTCAAAACAGTGAAAGACTGATCTATCTTATAAGTTTATTTCAACTTAATTGTCGCAATCACCAAATTCATCATGTGCTCTAAAATTGAGCTGCAGAAATTCTGTACTCTAATGTTATGAGAATAAGAATATTTTGAACACACTCAGTCAAATCAGAGGTAGTTTACAAGCTAAAGAAGGTATTTTCAGTCTACCTTATCTATTTTACCTGCTGGCTATTTCTTAAGTCCAATGTCTAGGCTCCTTGACTACATGGATGCATCCACACTACAAATCATGATGTGTAATTGGCCTTCTATCTGTTTAGCATTTCTTGACAATTGTTGAGGAAAAATTAGACTGGCTGTAGGCCAACTCTGCATCTTTTTGAAATAGATGGCTTAACACGACTCCTGACAATATTAATCACAGTATATTTACATTGAGATTTCCCACAGATTGACATCCATTTTAAAAAAAAGTGCAATCATGACTCTTACGAGATATGGCAAAGCAATCCTGTCGGAGTTTTCCCAAAGGGTTTGAGTATAAACTAGCACACGACATTAAGCTTGACATGTCATAAGTTCTTATCAACAACGCTGCTCCAGCATCAAAAGATTTGGCAAAGCAAAGTCAAAGCAATCAAAAAAGTTAAATGTGTAGCAGTTACTGAAAATCGTCTTCAAGATCCCTCCTTATTTCTTTCTCCAAGCACGTATCTAATTTTAAAGTCTAGAGTGTGTCCAAATTATTACTGATAGTGCAAAAATATTTTCCTGATTAGCTTCATAAGCGGCTATCTGATCAACTAACCATGCTGATTTTCTCAAATACGTAAGTAATCATTAATAATCAGGAATCAACTGATCAAATTGCTATTTAAAAAAAATTAGTGTGCAACCTTCATCTATCACAAAACAAGCAAAGCGGTTAAATAATTTTTTTAGAAGTTGCTTTGACAGGCTGTTTGATTTGCTGCATTTTCCATCCCTCAAATTAAAATGCAAATATAAAATAATTTATAACTTCAGAATTCTTAAAATGATTATAAATTGAATACTGTCTACAGCGTTAGAGCTCCCTCTGCCTGGGGCAGAAACCTTAACAGCTGTTCTACTGCAACTAAGATATTCACTGCCAACATTTTCTAGATTACCAGCACCCACAGAACTCTGCACGCAACATTGATGCTTTGTGTATGTATAACTTGAGACTGGACCTCTCTGTCTCTTCTGAACTTTTTAAATTACTTTTCTGCTGCAATGTTTTCATATTTGATCGCTCTGTTTGCATGTCTGCAAGTGTGTGTATGCGTGTGGTATGTTAAAAATGTTAGTTCTGTGTGCACTTCCAGTCTAAATTTCCGTGCTCCCATTTATAATGAAGGCTGCCTATATAAACTTGCCACACTAATTACCTGAGGCCAGTGCCCCAGCTTCTCAGCCTGTAAATCAGAATCTCTTGCCTCCCACCAACTAATCGTTGCTTCCCAAGTTCATCGAAACTTTGTTATTTAATTACAACTGATGTAAAACCAATGTATTCCATCAGAATAATGACAGAACTATAACTTTAAAATGGGGACTGAATTCTATCTGGTCGAATTGTACAAAGTGTACTCACCTAGCTTCATTCGAAAACTGTAGTGGAACATGAGTAAGCAATTCATTGAGGCCTCCTATGTGTGGCTATTCCTAGCACTGTCTCATTCCTCTTGCTGAATACACCATTTCTCTGGCAAAGAAAGAGCAGGGTCACAGCTCCCATGTGTGCATTTGTATCCTTCAATCTGACAGTACCTGTTAATTGTACTGAAAGAGATTCATATGGTGTCTATCACCACTGCCAAGGCCACCAATGCCTAGTGAATACTGCAAGGACTTGGATGCCTTATCAATTTATTGGCTTATTTATTAGTGTCACAAGTGTTGCATTAAAATTGTAATAAAGTTACTGTGGAAATCCCTTAGTCACCATATTCCGGTGCCTGTTTTGGGTACATTGGCCATGCTAAATTCTCCCTCAATGTAGATTCTCACAAATTATCTAAAGGTGTGTCCTCCGAATTAATCACTGCAGAAGTACTAAGAGTTTTGTAAAAGTTTTTACTCTGCTAATCCCCCTAATGTACATATCTTGGGACACTAAGAGGGCAATTTAGCATGGCCAATCCACCTAACCAGCATGCCTTTTGGAATGTGGGAAGAGACTAGAGCACCCAGTGGAAACCTGCACAGTCATGAGGAGAATGCGCAGACTGCATTTACTGGTCCCTTAATTACATTTTGATTTAATATTTTAACCTTCATTTGTGATAAGTTTTTTTTTGTTTCACGCAGGATCCATTTAAGGGGCTTCCCCCATTAATTTGTCACTCGGTTTATTTGATTGGCTTTAAGTGGCTATCTGTTTTACCTCAGAATAGGCGTAAGCAATCTTTACCTTCTTTTTGTTACCTCTCAGACTTGTCTCTGAGATGTGTTCAAGAACGTGAATAATTACAGTAGGGAAAGAGTTGCCAAAAAATCTCAGACTGGACAACCAATATACCTAACCTTTACTACAACTTGTCTTTGTACAGCATCTTTAATGTAATGACATAGAATGTGCTTCATAAAGCATTATCAAATAAAATTTGAGATCAAGTCAGATTAAAGAATGATATAGGCAGATGAACAAAATTTTGGTCAGAGCATTAGATTTCAAGGAGCTTCTTAAAGATGGAGAAATGTAAGTATGGAATTCACAGCTCAGGATGAGGCAGCTGAAGGTAGGATCTCCAACTGTTGATGGCTTAAAATTGGGATTGGGATTGTTTAAGAGGCTAGAATTAAAGTTTGATAAAGGCAAAATACTACAAATGCTGAAATCCAAAACAGAAACAGAAAATGCTGTAAAATCTTAGCATCTGTGGAGAGAGAGTAGGGCTAATGTTTTGAGTCAGGATGACCCTTTGTCAGAGCTGCTTAGAGGATGGTGGAACTGCCTTGTGTATATTACCATACTTATGATTTCAGCACATATCTGCAAGAGAAATACCTCTGTTTTATTGAAATTGTCTCCAAAACTAATGTGTGAAATCAAACACATTCACATTCCTGGTTAGAAGTTCACTGACACTTACATTTTTGTCTAAGATTTGATTAAATAATGTGCAGCAGAGCTGGGAAGGAAACATAAGCAGAATGCTTCACTTGTATATCACTGTTCTGTTCTCCTTTTGTCGTCAAGCTTGTTGGCTTACATATCCTGACTCTAATTTACATCCAGTTGGTTTGAGGCATTTAGATGCCACTTGCCACAGATAAATCTGATAACTAATTGCATAATTGACATTGGCACTTTGGCAGAGAATGTTAATATCACCATAATGCGGCACATTCATCTTGTTGCTCCAATTAATTGTCATCTGCATATTTTGCCTAGAATGTGATTCCTGCTTCAATGGGTGATTTATCCTACAGATCCCTTGCTACAAACATATAAAAGAGGAGCAGAAGTAGGCCCTTCAGCCCCTCAAGCCTGCTCCATCATTCTATAAGATCAAGGCTGATTTATTGGTATTTTGAATTCCACATTCCCACCTACCCTCAATAACCTTTGATTTTTCCCTGCCTGGCAAGAATTTATCTACCTCCATCTTAAAAATATTCAGTGACCTTGCCTCCACTGCCTTTTGAGACAACGTTCCAATGTTGCATAACGCTCTGAGAGGGAAAAAATTCTCCTCATCTCCCTCCTAAAAGGGCGACCCCTAATTTTCAAACAGTGCTGTCCAGTTCTGGACTTGTCCTCAAGAGGAAAGCAACCTTTCCACGTCTACCTTGCTAAGACCATTTCAGGATATTACATACTTAAATCGAATTACCTCCCGCTCTTCTAAAGTCTCATGAAACAAGCACAATCTGTCCAACCTTTCCTCAGAAGACAATCCAATCATTCCAGGGTCTGGCAAACCTCCACTGAGCCACCTCCTAATGTATTTACATCCTTTCTTAAATAAAGGGGAATAAATAGCCTGTGTAGTTCCTTGCTGTACCAGCATACTAACTTTGCATGAGAACACCTCAATCCCTCTGCATCTCAGAATTCTGCAGCCGTTCTCCATTGAAGTAATATTCTGCCTTTTTATTCTTCTTGCCAAAGTGGAAAACTTCATTTCCTATATTATACACAATTTGCCAGATTTTTGCCTGCCTGCCCACTCACTCACTCAGTCTATATCCATCTGCAACCTCAATATGTCCTCCTCACAGCATACTTCCCTATCTATCTTGGTGCCTTTTGCAAATTTAGTTATCATGCCTTTCCTCCCTTCATCTAAGTCATTGGTATAAATTGTAAAACATTGAGGCCTCAGCAGAGACTCCTGCAGGATTCCACTTGACACATCCTGCCAATTGGGGAAAAAAAACATTTATGCATACTCTGCTCTCTGCCAGCGAACCAATCTTCTATCATGTTAATATGTTGCCCTCCACACCATGAACTTTTATTTTCTGCAATAATCTTTGTCTTCTGGAAACCCAAGTACAGGTTTCCTTTATCCACAGTGTCTGTTATTCCTTCAAAGAACCATTGTTTAAACATGATTTCTCTTTCTTATAACCATGCTGACTCTTTCTGATTACCTTGAGTTTCTCCAAGTGTGGAGAAGCTGCCATTGGATTGGGTAAACACAGTAAGAAGTCTCACAACACCAGGTTAAAGTCCAACAGGTTTATTTGGTAGCACAAGCCACAAGCTGTTGGAAAGCTGCCCCTTCATCAGGTAAGTGGGAGTTCTGTTCACAAACAGGGCATATAAAGACACACACTCAATTTACAAAATAATGGTTGGAATGCGAGGCTTTAAAGGTAATCAAGTCTTAAAGGTACAGACAATGTGAGTGGAGAGAGGATTAAGCACAGTTTAAAGAGATGTGTATTGTCTCCAGCCAGGACAGTAAGTGAGATTTTTGCAAGCCCAGGCTTGCAAGAGACTTCTTAATGTGTTTCTCCAGGTGCCCAGTTATAGCCTCCTTAATGTTCAATTCTAGTACTTTCCCCATGACAGACGTCAAGTTTAACTGGTCTATAATTTCATTTTTTCAGTCTTCCTCCCCTCTTGAATAGAGAAGCCATATTGCTACTTTTCAATCTGATGGAACCAGAATCCAGGGAATTTTGTAAAATTAATGCCAATGCATTTACTACCTCATTAGCCACTTCTTTTAAGATCCTAGGATGAAGTCTATTTGAACATAACATAAGAAATAGGAGCAGGAGTAGGCCATCTGGCCCTTCGAGCCTGCCCCGCCATTCAATAAGATCATGGCTGATCTGTCGTGGCTCAGTTCCACTTTCCGGCCCTCTCCCCATAACCCTTAATCCACTCTCTTATCAAAAACCCATCAACCCGCTTCTTGAAAATATCTAGCGAGGCAGCCTCCGCCACTTCAACGGGCAGAGAATTCCAGAGATTCACCACCCTTTGAGTGAAGAAGTTCTTCCTCAACTCCGTTCTAAAACGCCCCCCCTTTATCTTGAGGCTGTGCCCCCTAGTCCTACTGTCTTTTTTGAGCGGGAAGAGTCTCTCCACCTCTATCCTATCCATCCCATTCATCATCTTATACGTCTCAATGAGATCTCCCCTCATTCTTCTAAACTCCAACGAGTACAAGCCTAGTTTATTCAGCCTCTCCTCATAGCTCAACCCCATCAACTCCAGTATCAGCCTAGTAAACCTCCTCTGCACTCCCTCCAAGGCCAAAATATCTTTGCGCAGGTGCGGCGCCCAAAACTGCACACAGTACTCCAGCTGCGGCCTCACCAATGCCCTATACAGCTGCAGCAAGACCTCCCTACTTTTATATTCAATCCCCTTCGCTATGAAGGCCAGCATCCCATTTGCCTTCCTGACCACCTGCTGCACCTGCAGGCTGGGTTTTTGCGACTCATGCACAAGGACCCCGAGGTCCCTCTGCACCGTCGCCTGCTGCAGTTTTTCGCCCCGTAAGTAATAGTCCTTCCTACCATTCTTCCTACCAAAGTGGACCACCTCACACTTGCCAACATTAAATTCCATTTGCCATTTCCTGGCCCATTCGCCCAGCCTATCTAGACCCTTTGGATCCAGAGACTTGTCAGCCTGCAGCTCCATTGGTTTGCTAGTGATTGTAATTTCGCCGTGTTTGTCTCTTCCTTCCACTTCCTGATTTACAGCTATTACTGGAATGTTTTTGTATCTTCTTCTGTTATGAAAACAGAAGCAAAATATTTGTTGATTTCATCCAACATTTCCTTTTTATCTACTATTTTAGCTCCCGTCCTCACTCTGTAGAGTGAGTTTGCTTCTTTCAGTTTGCTTCTTTCCTTGTTAAATACCTGCAGAAACTCTATCAATTTTTAAATTTTAGCTAGCTTTCTGTCATATTCTAATTTCATTTTCCTGATTAAACTTTTTGACATTCTCTGTCATATTTTATGTTCTGACCAATCATCTAACCCACTTGCATTTGCAGAGTTATTTGCCTTTTCCAGAAGTTTAATACTTTAACTCCTTTAGTGAACCAGAGATGATGGGTCTGCCCCTTATCTGAGAATTTTTCTTTATAGTAGTAACGTACGTATTCTGTATATTCTGAAATATCCCATTGAAAGTCTGCCATTGTTTCTCTATTGATCTATCCTCATATTCCAGTTCAATTCAGCTGGCTCAGCTTTCATGCCCACATAGTTGTTCTTATTTAAGTTGAACATATTAGTCTTAGACCTGCTTTTCTTCCTTTCAAACTGGATGTAAAATTCAATCATATTATGATCACTGTGACCTAGAAGTGCCTTTACTCTGATATCATTAATTAATGCTGTCACATTACACAATGCCAAGTCTAATATAACTGGTTCCCTTCATTTGGTTCCAGAACGTGCTGCTGTAAGAAACTATCTATGAACTCCAATGTAATTTTTCTTCCATGAGTAATTTTAAAATATGTGATAGTTCCTTCACCAGTTGTTGACTTTTTTGTTTAAACATCTGGCATTGATGAAGACTACTTGCTGCCAGAGACAGTGGAAAAGTTGAGGCTTCTTTATTTGCTGTATTTCTTGGACCATATGTTTCTGCTGTCACCATTCCAGCAGTAAGACAAGAAGACTTGTGAATAGCCTGTAGTAAACAGCATAATCAGTTTTTGCCAAAGGGATTACTTTATAGGGCAACTAAAAGTCATTCGTACGCTTGAGCTCAGAAGTGATTGGATTGTTGATCCATATCAGAACTCTAGTGGAAGTGACATTGTCCTAAACCAATGGACACTGACTCTGTTTGCTTTCTTCTTTAAACTCTCATGAGGAGCCGTTGTGGGGCTTGGGAAGCCTTATGCACCAGGGTACTTAAACAATATTATAATAATCAGTGATTAATTTGAAGAAGAATGGAGGAGGACGAAGGCAAGTTACAGAACTGGGTAGATCCATGACAAATTCGCCTTAAACTCAGTGAATGTTATACTATGAGAAAAGACATGGAGAAATGAAATGTAGTCCAGATGGTACCACAATGGAGCAGTGAAATAGAGTCTTGCAGGGTGTGTGAATACTTGTGCTTTATTTTTAGGGACATAAACGGAGTGAAGTGAATCTGTATAAGACATTGGTGAAGCCATATTTGTGTGCAGTTTTGGACATCCTCATAGTGTGGATCCACAGAAAAACTATGCTGTGGTTTTGAAAGGCTGATACAATACTATGCATTTGCTGAAAGGGATGAAAAAAATAAAATTATACATGCTGTGTCAGTGTCCTGGACCAGAACACCAAGGTATATTCTGAAGCCAGACTAGACCCTGACAATTTTTCTATTTTGTGGAGATAGGCTGTTTCTTTCCAGGAATGATTCAACTGACAAAGTAGGGATCTTTTATAGTGAAACAAACTTTATTAGATAACACAGTTTATGTATTCCTCTAACAAATGAAGCACTTAACCATTAACAGTTGAACAATTTTTAAAAATGAAAGGAAGCAACTTTACTTTTCTAGCTTATGACTGTGTTCTAGTTACAAATGAACCCATTATTGGATTGCAAACTTAGAAGATTTTCAATCTTACTCCATTCACAAACTGGTGTTGAAATAACCACTATTATAATATTGAAACTACTGAGATCTTAAGGGTAGCTTTCCTTTTGTATTAGTAACTCTATTGCTACAAAAATAAACAACCATTTATATAGAAATAAAATACTTTGTGGTTTATTTTCTTAACTAATGTAGTTCTAGTGTAGACACTTAATACAATTGCACTAAATCCCTATGCATTTTAAATATTTTTAAAATGTACATGCAAACTCCTTCAGGAAAGCACATGAAATGATTTGTACAGAAGCAATGCTGTTTGGAAAATTACTGTTTAAGCAAATGAATTTTGTTTATCCATTCTTTTTATTGCCTGTCTTCTCTTTGCCATTCATTCCCTTTGCGAGCTTTATTTAACTTCTTCCCCCTTAATCTCTCTGTGCTTTTGCCTTCAAAAAAACTGATTTGTAAGTACTTGTGTTATCCATTCTGTCCATCCTCGTACCACCAATTTTGAAATGAAGGCCAATTTACTAAAACTGAGATTAATTGGATGAAAACCAGCTTCAGAAGCCATTCTCAGACAATCAAAACCCCTGTCTTGGTTGACCACAAAACCTAATCACATTTGACTGAACATGCCCATTCACAGGAGGTTAAGGATTAAATTGATGCTCTTTTTAGAGCTTTTCCGAATGTTGTTGAATTGAGAAAATTTAATACTTTAATTTGACTGAGTGAATCGGTTCAGAGGACTGATACATCAGTGTATGAAATGTTCTGTTGGTCTGATGTGCCAAACGTCTAAAAGCTTTATAAAGATAAAGGTAGATTTTACAAATGCAGTCTCCTGATGTGAACCTTGAAAATGCTGGCTGTGCATATTGTTGATTTGGACATAGAGGTGAGTGAACTCAGAAAATCCAGTGGACTCTGCTGTCCAAGCACCTAAATTCCTGTTCGGTGTTCCTGGCACTAAAAACTCGAAGCTGATGGTAACAATTTCTGAGGAAGGAAAATCTACCTCAAAGCTCAAACTTTGTTTTAAGAAAAACACTTACGCGATAATTTACAAGCATCACTAGAAACATAAATTAGTATACCAAAGCTTTATTCGTTACAGTAAGTGAAAGGTACACATTTGAGTGTGAAATGCATTGCCACCTGGACCTGTGGTGGTTTAAGTTGGCCTGCACTAGTAATGCAAAATTGATAAGTCAACAGAAAAGGAAAATGGACTGTCAATTTACAGCAGTGCTGCCTCATTAGTGCCATGGACCTAGATTCGATTCCAGCCTTGGCTGACTGTGTGGAGCTTGCACATTCTCCCTGTGACCACGTGGTTTTCCTCCAAGTACTCTGGTTTCCTGCCACAGTCCAAAGATGTGCAGATTAGGTTGATTGGCCATGGTGAATTGCTCCTTGGCGTTGGGGGGACTAGCAGGGTAAATACATGGGGTTACGTGGATAGGGTCTAGGTGGGATTGTTGGTGGTGTAGATTCAATGGGCTGAATGGCATCCTTCTGCACCATAGGGATTTTGTGATTCAATTTGCACCATCCTTAAAGGCCAGTTTTGCCGCATTCAGTCTGAAAGTTCAACAGGGTAAATTAAAGCACTGAAAGGAAAGATTGCCAGAAGTTCAAGTTATTTCTTGTGTTTACTCCTGACTAGATGGCATTTATGATATTGTTACGATTGGAGCTCCTGCAGCGCACATTCGGGGGTTTCGAAATGGAGGTCTTCGCAGGCAACTGTATAGATTTGAGGGAGAAAAGAGGAAGTAAGTGAAAGATTAACCACTTACAATCATTATTATTTGTTTGTATTTTGTATTAATCAGATCAGTTTGATTTATTGTATTTATTATTCACTTCCAGTTGGTCCAGATTTTGAGGTGGTAATGCCAGTGGGTAGTGAAACTGACTACACCATTTGGGGCTTGGCCTTAAATCTGGGGTTGGGAATCCAACACCTGGATAATTTCTGTGTCCCCACCTCACGCCACATCTGTGTTGTTCATGCAATGCAATCTTCAAATGCAAATGCACCATGTGGGGAGCTCGGTGTCCAATCAGAGGTGCTGAGCTTTGCCAGGAGCTCAAGTTTCAAATTCAGGCAGCAGCCTTGATGGGACTTGTCCTCTCTCCTGTAAGGGAGCAACAAGGCATATTGAAGGGTCAGCAGCCTCACTGTGCACTAATCAGCCAACTTAAAAGCATTGAACCCAGTCCAGGGCAAATCCTAGTGCCAAAAACTTTTTGCCATTTAAAAAATTGTTCCCTGCATTGAATCCCCAGCTGTGCATTAAATCCCCAGCTGTGCATTAATGTGCACCAGACTGTTTGGGTTCAGTGATTTACAATTTGAAACTTGCCTTCTGTTCTTCCCCGGTCTGTTAACAACCTCCTCAAGGAGTTTAATGAGCAGTCAGTTCCAGCCAAACATGTTCCTGACACTGTTCTAACTTTGAAAATTCCAGCATGTCCAAAGGCTGCTAAAGGGGTTGGGCACTGGCACACCATCTGTAGCTCAACATTGTAAAACATGCCAACTCCTTGTCTTGTAATGCAGCCCCCCCACCCAAAACCAGGTGATTAATAATCCAGCCCTGGAGTCTGTACATGTGCAGAGTAACATGGAGATTCAGAAGCTGCTGTCAACAACTTTGCATTTCTCCAGAGGGTGCGCTATTGAGACGTCCCAGGCCAAACTGCAATCAATGGGCAATCAACTGAATTGACAAAAACTTACATTGATCACCCTGTTGGTGCTGTTGTAACAACCTCTGAGAACCCTGTTGAATAAGGTGTAAACTGGGTTCTTAATGGTGTAAGGACGTCATGATTACGCCCATTGATCCTGAAAATCTTATTTTTTATTTGTGAAATTTCAATTTTCCATAACACAAAATATCACGCTTTTAAAATAAATGATGATGATTGAATGAGAGAAGCTAAAGATAAATTTATTTTGCTATCTAAAAAGTAAACTAAAGGCAGTATGAAGTACTTCTAATTTCCTGGTTTGCGCCGTGTGAATATTTAAATGTGATTGGCTGCTGCATATCACAATACTAACCTTGACTTGGTGCTAGATTCAAACTGCTGTTGGAAAAGAAACCACAGAAATGAATAGAACTTATAAGCACACACCTTTCCTTTAGTTCAGTGATGAGCCCTCCTGCATTGCTGCTGATGGCAAAATCAGAACCATTGTATATTTTAGTGTCCACCTATCTATCTTGGTAACGTTTGTCAAAAGTTCAAATTGCCGATTGCATGATTTTAATTTAATCATCTATGTATTGTGAAATCGTACATTGTGTGCTTTCACTCACAACAGTCCTGAAAATACCTGTAGCCTAGGCTGTCTTATCTCCCTTGCTGTAAGCAGATACAAGGCACTGGTTGACTTTGGAAGGGGGAAGTAGTTATTTTTGTAATTATATTTCTTCCTTTGGAGCTGACAACTTTATGGTTGGGAAAGAGGAACATATCATACTTCTGGACTGTTGCTCACACTCCCCCAGGAGCCTAGTACTAGGGATGGTGATTACCACAATAGTATGTTGCACTAAATACTTATGATATAAATCTTCCTGAAATGACTGCAGTTAATTCGTGGCCTGTACAATAAATAAAGGATATCACAAAAATTGGGTGTGTTTTACGTATAGCATACTTCATGAAACATGCTTATTTTTATTTTGCATTCTATATATCTACAGATGAAGCTTTTAAAAGCTTATTTTGAGTCCAGCATGAAACGTGTAATCCGTGATTTTGTGGTTATTCAGCTTTATCCAAGACGTCAAGAATTAATGATAAAAAACATAGATAACTGGTTGGACTGGACAATTGGTCTGACGTAGGAAGATTATTCTAATAAGGTTAGATGAAAAGGGTAGGTGAAGGCTGGTGTGGAGCATAAACACCAGCATCGGCCATATGGGCTGAGTGGCCTCTTTCACAGCTGTACCTGCTCTGTAATTCTATGATGGTGTTAGCATAATTTGAACAGTAATGATATTGCATTTTATTTCATTGCATATCACAGGGAATAGCAAAGCCCAATGTATATTGCACTGTGAAATCTTATACTGCTGCACCAGATTTTAATACTGGATTTTATTTCACTGAATTTCACAGCATCATTTTTTTTAATGTTGCTCAAGTCATCATAAATACATACGTTCTCAGAGCAGGAATAGTCAACGTGCCCCTTGAGTCTGCTCTGCCATTCAGTGTGATCATGTTTGATCATTGACGTTAATTCAAAAAAAAAACTCCACTTTCTGGTCCAATACCCACTTCCAGTGACTCCCCTGAAGTCCAAAGGTCTAACCCACCCCCCCACCGCTTCAGTATAGCCTCTCTAGCCACCTATTTTCAGAACATCTACCCTGTCAAGTTTCATCAGAATCTTTTGGGCTGGATTTTACCCTTCTCTGGTAAGTAGTCGTAGGATATTGGGGCACATAAAATACAGCAAGTGGCCTTCTCACTGTCGAGCTGCCAGTGCCCAACTGTATGGACTTTTACAGTAGAAGTCATCAGTTGACCCAACTGCCCTTAGGCCTATTGAGGTCTTTATTTGGTCAACTAAAAGCCACTTAAATGCCAAATGCTATCCTGCTGATATTTTAGTCATACTGGGAGGAGGGCCACACTGTGCTTTCTGCTAGGGCTGGTGTCATGTAAGGAGAAGGAGAACCACCCTTGTGACCTCCTGGACCCATTGAAGGTACTCATCCTCCAACTCCCACCTCTCACCTCCACCCCCACTCCTTACCTTCCACTTCCAATGATCAACCTCCCCTTTAACCCTTCTCCCTTGACATCCTGAACTTGGCCTCTCATCCCCTCACCTCCTTCGCCAGGACCACTCACTCTAGACTTAACCTGAGATCCTTGGTCTCAAAGGTCTCCAGTTCCATCTGTTCGTGGGGAGCATGTCTATTCTTCACCGGTGAGAACCTTTCCTGTGAGGTGATAAAGGCAGGTGAGCCTGGATGATTGAGCTCCAGGCTCGCTAAGCAGATGTAAATGTCCATTTTAATAAATTTAAATACATTAATCTGTCTCTCGCCCATTTCCAGCAAAAGGCTGACCACTGGATATCTGGCACTCGTAAAATGGCACCTGTCGCAAAAACCGACACTGAACTCAGCACTTTACATCCAATTTTACCACTGTGTCACGGTCAAAACTTGATAGTGTGGTGGTAAAATTGCCCCCAGAATATGGGAAGGGAATTTGCAACATCTGCCCTTTTTTTGCAATTGTACAATGAAAGAAGGATAGGGAAATAAAGAGATACAGGGCAAAGGCCACAGGCAAAATAAAGGCTTGTTTCATGAGTCCAGAATCAAAAGTCCGACGGCGTATTCCTGAAACTGTTGCTGAATGATCTGCTTCTGCAGAATCAACGACTTGTACAATGGGAGAGGGCACGTACAGATTCATTAGTCTTGTAAGCACAGATGCAGAAGTTTGGATGTTCCAGTAGTCCACAGTGTAGAGGAAAGTCAGCTAATTTAAAATCTGGACAGAGCCCCGGTTCATTGCTTCTCCTGAATCTTGTCAATCTCGAATCTATGCTTGTGTATTATTGCTAAACCCATGTGTTATGTTGTAGCTTGTTGAGTGCCTTTTGAAAGTCCATATATAAATACATTCACTGGTGCCCTTTTGTTTCGGGTTTTAATTGTATTTATTTGTGTCTCAGGTATGCTTATATTAACACTGCAATGAAATTACTGTGAAAATCCCCTAGCTGTCACACTCTAACACCTGTTCGGGTACATGGAAGGAGAATTTAACATGGCCAAATGTACCTAACCAGCACATCATTTGGGTTGTGGGAGGAAACTGGAGCACTTGAAGGAAACCCATGCAGACATGGGGAGAACGTGCAGACTCCACACAGACAGTCACCCAAGCCGGGAATTGAACACAGTAGCAGGGGAACAACATGTGCAGATTTGGAAAGAAATAATCAGGAAAACAAGCCTTCATTCCTCTTTCCAGTTCTAAATCTTCACCCATTTATAATTCTGTATCATTTTCTGGGACCCTGGACCCTGCCCCTCTCCCTCTCCTTCCCCATCACCCTCAACTCATCTTACGGTCCATTAATCTCCTGGGACACCCCATTATTCCCATTCCCAACATTGGGAAGCCAGGATTTTCGCTCCCACCTGACAGTCATTTCATTCATTGCAAGTTCTACTTGTAGTAATCTCATTAAATTTGATCCTCAGGGATCAACGTTTACTTTCACTCCTCCCGTTTACTTTATGCATTTAAATGGCTCTTACTGTATGTTTTTTACGTCTCTTGTTCAGTTGCTCTAATATTCTGTTTTTGCCCCTTTTTGTCAACTTTTTCATTTTCCTTTTGCTGCTTCCCGAAACACTCCCAATGCTTAGATGTACTTTTAATGTTGTGAAGAATAGTAGTATCTTCTTTTAATCTAATCCTGTCCTTAGCTTCTTTACGTAGATGTATCACTTCTCCCATGAAGTTAGTTTTCTCAATGGATTGTAGTTGTAATGAGAATTTGAAATTAATTCTTTAAATGTTTGCCACCGTTCATCTATCATCGTAACTTAAAATAATTTTCCCGATCAGCATTAGCCACCCAACAACCACACTTATGCATCTGACTTGATGTAAACTTAAGGCTCTGCTTTTGGACTTAATGATGTCGCTGTAGAACCTAATGTGAAATTTTATCATATCATGATCACTCTACCCCATAGAATTCCTTATTATGAAATTACTAATTAACCCTATCTCAATGCATGGCACATGATCTAAAATAGCCTTATCTCTGGTTGGTTTGACAATGTACTGTTCTAGGAAATTGCCTCAAATGCATTCTATATATTCATCCTCCAGGCTACCTTTTCTTATTTAACTTGTCCAATCAATATGAGGATTAAAGAACCACACAATTATTGCATAACCTTTATTATGGGTTCCTAATATTTCTTAAGCTAATATTCTGTCCAATGAATTGTGATTTTTAGGGGATCTGTAAACTACTCCCACCAATGATTTCTGCTTTGTTATTCTTCATTTACACACATACTAGCCTGGATTTTCCAATCTTGTTCACCCTGACACCACTGCCAGTGAGAACAGAGCATTTGACAGCCAAAATTCCACTCACTACAGCAGGACTGGAGAATCCCAGCCGCAGACAAGGTTGGAGAACTCCTGCCACTCGTTCTAATAACTAAGCATCTGAACCAAGATACACTCTCCCGGTGTTGGCTACATTTTGGTCAGTTTTAATGAAGTCTTTCTAGTCCCAAGTAAGTTAATTGTAAGTTTTCATCGTATGCTAGAACTGCTCACAAAGAAATCGTAAAGAGAACAAGTCAGGAGCTGTCTCCATGCTTGGGTCTGCACCCAGCTTTGTTTAACACCAGACTGACCCATCAGAGCGGGTCATGTGCTCTCTTACATCACTCTGTGGGTGGTATTTATATTAAGTCCACATTAACACTATATGTGTCGGATTCTTTGTGTTACACTCCCTGCCGTCTTTATATCACACTTTTTATCAGGGCTCCAACCACATTTTTTCCATTCTACCTGACTTTGCAAGAATATTTAATTTTGAATTTGGCCATGATCAAAATAGAGTGAAGCAGGCTTGAAGGGCTGAATGGCCTACTCCTGCTTCTATTTTCTATGTAAAATGCCAAGAACCCTGAAGTATTTATTTCCTGACCTCCTCCATCTTGCAACCGCAAGTTTATGATGGTTTTTGAATCAAACACATTCAATGTTCTTCAGTAGCAACATGAAACCCTTAGTCTTAATACTGGGGTAGGCAACACAACCTACAAAGTTCCTGGTCACTTTCTCCCTTTTGTGAACGTGGAAATAATATGTGCAATTCTCAGTCCTCTGGCACCACCCTGTATCTAGTGTCTAATTGCAGACACTTAGCAGAATTGTGGGATGCTGATGATCCCAAACTCCCACTTATTGCAGTCATAGAACACTAATTGCCCCATCAAACCTATCTAACCTTGTTTTATTTATTTCATTTGTTAATTTGTTTGTCTGCCTGATCTGAGCCCCCTCTACCTCACCCCTGCCCACTGCATGACACTTCCCTTCTACTTTGTTTTTTTCTAGTTTTGAAATATTAGTCAATTTTAATAGCTGTGTCTAAAATTTGTTCCACAGAACATACACCCCTACCCCTTCTCCAGCAATGATGGCAAAGTCTTCAGTCACCATTCTCTCAAAGTGCCAAAATCTCTTTTCCTTGTAAGCTCATTTCCCACCTTTAGAAGCATTTTGCAAATTTATCTGTTTGGCTCCACCGTCAATCAACTCACCACCGTCCCCCCCAAAACTTTCACCCATTCTTTGCTCAAAACCTGCTCCACCCGCACCGCCCCCCCCCCCCCCACCCCCCCCTTGTAAAATGCCTGAGGAAGTTTATCTTTGTGAGGAACACGATATGGCCACAGGTGTTTGAGATTTTTACAGGCCCCATGCATCTGTTTACACAACCAGAGTTACCTCACTTTAATAGATAATCTGTAGTGTGCAGTATTTTGAGAAATAATTGATGTGAATGCATAATACAAGTCCAAATACACCCGGGGGAGCTTTATGGAGTCGGAAAGAGTAGGAAAGATGATATACTTAATTAGGCAGGATGTGAAATCTCGTCGTCCCAAAAGCAAGTTGATGTGTGGAGATAAAGTCAGCGGCATGTCGAGCATCGGCGTGGCCTGTGGCAGGTTCCTGCTTGCAACACATTTGCATGCAATGAATACCTATTAGCATAAAATTTGTTTAAAAAAAATCCCACCTTCAAGATGAGGTGCACGGAAATTTCGTAGCACGCGGTTCACTTTTGCTTACAGGTGGTGTACACCGGACGGTTCTGTGCAGTGGGGTGAGGGACAGCAGTTTTCCATGTTTAATTCACTGTTTGCCCAGGAGGCTCTCGCCTGTACCAGCTGCAATGTCAGCTGACGGTGAGTTTCATCAACGGAAAAATGAAATCTCCCACCACAGAATTGCACGGGCTTTGTGTTCTTGCTGCCAACGCATTAAATTTCAATCATAATCATATGGGGAAATGGGCAAAACAAAA
Organism: Carcharhinus amblyrhynchos; assembly: GCF_965287045.1. Taxonomy (NCBI): domain Eukaryota; kingdom Metazoa; phylum Chordata; class Chondrichthyes; order Carcharhiniformes; family Carcharhinidae; genus Carcharhinus; species Carcharhinus amblyrhynchos. The sequence goes on from NC_137324.1 coordinate 155,076,511, forward strand.
AAGAGGGCTACATACTTCTGGTTCCTCCAGATGGCACCACTTATAAAACGGTCCCCCTCAGTTTGTGATATCTGGGCAGTGATTTGTCTTGCGCAGCCCATTGATTGGAAATTGACTCTGGTTATGCATGCTTTGGAAATCTCAAAAACTGAGGGCGGAATTCTCCATTTTTAAAGACTAAGTGAGTGGCTCCAGTAGCATTGTTTCCGCTGGTCAGAATGGCAGGATCCTGCACCAGATTCTGTGCTTGGTACGTCATTAATTATGCACAGGTGAGATCCCCTCCAAACCTATTCATCCACCTGCTGTCAGCTAGTCAGTTCAAAGGTCCCGGCACCATGTTTAAACACCAGTCCAGCATGCTTTCTTCAGCTTGCCTGTCTTCAGGAGACTTTCCAACACGTCAGGAAGCCAGAAACAAAATGCAAGTAGCCTTGAAAAGAAGACATCGCCTGCTTTCACTGCCAATGCACTTGAAGTACTTATTTGTGGAGTCTGAGCTTGGCTTTATACCCTCTTGTTTGTCTATATGTTCTGCAGTTGGGCTCCAGCCTCCCTCCCCTCAGTCTTCCCTCTGCCTTCCATTGTTTGTCACCTTCATCTGCCTCCTGCCCCCACCCCAAGGGGAAGTATTGTCCCCAACCCTGGCATAATAATGACCAAGATGGTGACACAGGAGGATCCAGCAACACAGTCCATGAATACCAGCCTGGGGTCAGGAACCAGTTTGCCCTGGCAGAGTGGTGAGCAGTGCAGCACTATGGAAGAGTCTTTGTTGCATTCACTTCGCAGCATCTTGCAAACTGAGGACCACCTTGTGCATGCTACTCTGTCAACTGGGTTCTAGGCCGACCTGATTTCCTGCTGGCATGATGCAAGATTGGAAGGCCTAATGGGAGTCTGATGGCCAGCTGTTTTAATCAGCATTCATAAAATGCAAATGACATTCAGGCCAGCAGACAATGGGAAGACTGGCCCACCATTAACCCACCATTGGGAGAATCACAGCGCAATTTTATACTGGAGGGTATATGACGTTTTGACTCGCACTAGATTCTCCGTGCCTGCTACCACCAAACCTGCTGTGGGCAGGATGAGAGAATTCTGCCCTGACTCTTGATATTGAAATTTAATACTTTTTTAAAAAAAAATGGTTTATGATTCTTTTGCAGTTGAAAATCGATTGGAAAAATTGTTCTGTGGATGGTCTTGAAATAGTTTGCCAAATGCCATCCCTCAGGCAATTTGCATGGGCGTTTACTAGGTTCATTATCTGTGGTGGTCACATACCGGTAGGCACACGCTCATATAGATAGGCAGCATTATGCTGACATAATTGTGTGACTAGAGAGGAAGTTTGAGCTAAAGATAGTTATCAGGAGGTACTTACTGTTCAATACAAGATGTCCTTGATTTAAGCAGTAATGAAAGCACAAAATAAACCATTTATCTTTGAGACTAATTTAAAGCTGCAGTACCCAAACAAATGTTAGTATGTTTTCAAAAAATAATTTGTTGTGTACTTAAATTATATTGCTGACCATTTTAAAGAAAGGAGTATTTAGAACAGCTTCACATTGATGTTTGTTAAATTTAACCTGCATGTAGTGCCAAACTCAAATTGCAATAAAGTTTGATTCAACTCTACAAATATATTGACCAAACAAAAGCACATGAAATTAAGCACATTTGTGAGTGATTTGAATGTGCAGCGATTGTGCTTCTTTCTACCATTTCATGAGTTTAAGGGTCCAAAACAAATTGTGCGAAGTAAATTACTTGCATAACCTTTGATCCTGCCTCTGAACCAGAAATAATTACCCTGGGACCTGTCAAAGATTCTGAAAAGCCCCCCAAAATATGCTCAATCCAAAAAGCATATTCATACTTCCACATAACCCTCAGCCTGTTCTTTCTTTTCCATATAATTTCATTAAATGAAAGAGAATTCATCTGATTAATTTTGAAGACTATCCCTAATTTGAATTTGAATTACAGTATTTGATGAGTAAAGCTTTCCATTGAAGTGTGATGTCTTTGATCTATAGTTAATGCAGAGTGTTGTTACAAAACATGAGTTAATATTCAAGTAGTGCAGGAATAATAGATGAAAACTTGTGGAGGTGAGGAGGATCTTTCCCACTGGCTAAAGAACTGGCAAGACCCCCGGATTGCATTTTTCTGAGAAGACCCCAGTATCTTTTGCCGCTCAGGCACTTTAATAGGTGAGCCTGCTGCAAACTGTCAGCCAACCAGAGGCTCTTCTGGACTCAACTGTGTCCCTGGGAGGCTACTTCTGGTATTGCAGTCACCAAAGACCTCAAATCAAGGTGAAACCTCGGCAAGTGAGCGATGGGAGGCTAGGTTTTGTGGGTTGGAGGAGAGTGTCAGCTTCAAGGGCAGGGAGATGGTTCTCAGCGGGCTCTCCCTTACCAATGCCAGGACCCTTGATCAGGTACTCAGTACCTTTAAATGAGGGATCTCCATTGGAAGACACAGGTCAACATGGCAGAATTTGCTTGGAAAGCTCCCCCTACCCACCTCTGGACTAATATTAGCAGCAATGAATGAGGCCGTTAAGTGGGCCTTTCTGCCACAGGCTTAATCAGGTTGGAAGTAGGAGGGTGGTGAAGACCCCGCCCGCCTGCCACTTTGCCCCTCCTCATTAAATTCCCTCGTCACCAAACTCACTGGAAGAGGGCATATAAATTAGCAAAGTGCACAAGGTTGGCTCTATCAGGGTAACTGGCTTGAAAGAAATCTACGTGCTGGTGCTGTGGTTTAATGGGGAGCTGTGGGGGATACTAAGGGAATCAGCAAGAGGAGGAGGGTTAGCACCTTAGGGTAGGGCAGTGATGAGTGATCGCAGAAGGGAGAATTTTTGGGCATAAATTTTCAGGGGAGGAACATACCGATTTATGCTGGTAAATGCTATCAATGATACAAGGGCGATTGGAATATAATGTACAATAGTATCATAGAATTCACACAGTACAGAAGGAGGCCATTTGGCCCATTGAGTCTGCACTGACAACAGTCCCACCCAGGCCCTATCCCCGTAACCCCCATATTTACCCTCCTGACATTAAGGGACAAATTTAGCAAGGCCAATACACCTAACCCGCACCTCCTTCAGAGTGTGGCAGGAAACTGGAGCACCTGGAGGAAATCCATGCAGACATTGGGAGAACATGCAGGTCACAGACAGTAAGCCAAAGCTAGAATTGAATCAGGGTCTCTGAGGTATGAGGCAGTAGTGGTAACCACTGTGTCAGCATGCTGTTCCAATACTATTGATCTAGTCAGCACCCATTCATTTAACAGAGCTTGAAAGTACTTTCAGCAGCATATAGTGGGCTACCACATTAGCCTGCCCTTGGTGAACTGTAATCCAAATAGTAATTCTCGGTGTTGGGAGAGCACACTTGAGTTGTTGCTGAACCACATGGCAGCTAGTGAGCAGGACACATTGGTGGCTCAAATTCCAATGCATATTTACTACAATTTTTATAGCTCCTTAGATTGAGGAAGTTTATCACTGAAAAAGCCCAGCACAACCGCGCCTACCTGCATAACCATCCCTCTTAAATTAGATTTCCCACAGAGATCCTTCACATTGGAGTTTTCAATGCATTTAAAATGAAATGATGCAACCCACCCGGTGACTTTAATAAAGTAGATATGACATTGTGAAGGCATAAAAACATATGGAGCACCAAGTCCTTTTGATTTAGTAATCCATTTCTAGGACCAACAAGCTATGCACTATCAGCTCCACTATGTATTTGCTCAAGCATACTTTGTTATTTGTACCCACTTAAGATAGGTGCAGCACTGAAAGTGTATATGCAGCTGTTCTGGGTATTATGTTCCCTGAGATGGAAGCCATTATTAGCTGCAGAAGTTGTTTTCATAAATATTTAAAATACATGTTTTGTATTTTTATGACTGACTTAATTTGACCCCAGTTAGTCTTGCTTCATTCGTTCATGGGATCTAGCCATTGCTGACGAGGCAGGATTTGTTGTCCATCCTGAGTTGCCCTTGAACTGAATAACTTTAAGAGGAAACCACATTGCTGTGGGTCTGGAGTCACATGTAGCCCAGATCAGGTAAGGATGGTAGATTTCCTTCCCTAAAGAACATCAATTATGTTTATAACAAGTGACAATGGTTTCAGGGTCAACATTACTGAGTCTAGCTTTATAATTCCAGAATTGTTCATTGAATTTAATGTCCAACAGTTGTCATGGTTGGATTTGAACCTGTTATCCTCAGCACATTAGACTAGTAATCCAGAGGCCTAGCTAATGACATCGCAACTATGCTTTTCTCTCCTCTAGTGTCTACATCCCATATTTTCCATTGCAGGACTGTTGGCAGCTGCAGTTCAGAAGATGGAGATAATATTGGCTGTACATCCCTTCTTTGTTCTGGAGAAATAATCAAGAAGCATGTGTAGTCATGAACTGTAATGTCAGGTCCTGCTCATACCAAACCCCTATGTCTGCAAAGCAATACTTAACAGGCAGTACATACCTAACAAGATTTGTCATCTCTGGGAGCCGAACAGTCAGGCCTGTGCCACGACAAGAACTGTTCTGACAATAGCTACTTAACTGATTGTTGCATTGAACCTTTATGTACTGGGTGCTCTCAAGGAATAGCAGAGCAGAAATGATAACATTTTCTTTAAGTGATGAACTGATCTATAAAGCAGATGGCAGATGATTTCTTTGGTAGGCAAGCACCTTAATCACTTTCCTTTGAAGGCAGCTAATAGTGTGAGGGAACACTGCAAATTTTCTCTATGGTAGGTTTGCTGAAAGACCACAGCATTAGTGAGAGTGAATGAGTGAGTGAAAGGATTGCTGTCTTCCAATGTGCAATCATTCCGTGACCTTATTCAGAAAAATCATTAGAGTGAATGCTTGCTATCCTGGTATTGGTCACAAGAATTTTGTCTTATGTCAATTTTTGAGACCATACGATGATGGGAGCAGAAGTAAACCACTTGGCTGTTGGAGTCTGCTTTGCCTTTTCAATCATGGCTGATATTTTTCTCATCCCCATTCTCCTGCCTTTCCCCATAACTACTGGCCCCCTTTATTAATCAAGAACCTTTCTATCTCTGTCTTAAAGACATTCCATGACTTGGCCTCTATAGCCTTCTGTGGCAAAGAGTTCCACAGATTCACCACTCTCTGGCTGAAGAAATTCCTCCTTATCTCTGTTTTAAAGGATCATCCCTTCAGCCTGTGATTGTGCCCTCTGGTTCTAGTTTTTCCTACTAGTGAAAACATCCTCTCCACGTCCACTCTATCCAGACCTTGTAGGACCCTGTAAGTTTCAATAAGATCCCACCTCGTCCTTCTAAACTCCGAGTACAGACCCAGAGTCTTCAACCGTTCCTCTTACAACAAGCTATTCATTCCAGGGATCATTCTTGTGAACCTCCTCTGTACGCATTCCAAGATCAGCACATCCTACCTTAGATATGGGGCCCAAATCTGCTCACAATTCTCCAAATAGGGTCTGACCAGACCCTTATACAGCCACAGAAATACATCCCTGCTCTTGAATTCTAACCCTCTTGACATGAATGCTAACATTGCATTTGCCTTCCTAACTGCTGACTGAACCTGCACCTTAAGAGAATTTAAACATTGACTCCCAAGTCCTTTTGTGTTTGATTTCCTAAACATTTTCCCATTTAGAAAATAGTCTATACCTCCATTCCTCCTTCCGAAGTGCATAACCTCACATTTCTCCACATTGGATTCCATCTGCCACTTCTTTGCCCACTGACCTAACCTGTCCAAGTCCTTCTATAGTCGCCCTGCTTCCTCACTACTATCTGTCCCACTACATATCTTTTCTCATCTGCAAACCTAGCAACAGTGCCTTCAGTTCCTTCCTCAAAATCGTTAATGTATATTGTGAAAAGTTGTGGTCCCAGCACTGACCCCTGAGGCACAACACTAGTCGCTGGCTGCCATTCTGAAAATGACCCCTTTATCTCCACTTTGCCTTCTGCCAGTCGGCCAATCCTCTATCCATGCCAGGATCTTGCACTTAACACCATGGACACTTATTTAATTGTCTCGTATGCGGCACCTTGTCAAAGGCCTTCTGGAAATCTAAATAAATCACGTCCACTGGTTCTCCTTTATCTTGTGACCTTCTCAAAGAACTTTAACAGATTTATCAGACATGATCTCCCCTTGACAAAGCTGTGCTGACTCGGTCTTATTTTGTCATGCACTTCCAAGTACTCTGCGATTTCATCTTCAATAATGGACTCTAAAATCTTGCCAATGACTGAAGTCAGGCTAACTGACCTATAATTTCCTGTCTGCTGCCTCCCTCCCTTCTTAAACAGATGTGTTACATTACTTTCCAGTCCTCTGGTATCCTCCCTACCTCCAGTGATTCCTGAAAAATCACCACCAATGCCTCCACAATTTCCCCAGTTATCTCTTCTAGAATCCTGGGGTGTATTCCATCCAGTCCAGGTGATGAATTTCTGTTGTGGCCCCTGAATAGCTTTCAAAAACTCCTGCCATTGCTGTTCCACCTTCTTCCCTGCTAGGCTCACTTTCCAACCAACTCTGGTCAGCTCTTCCCTCATGTCTTTGCAGTTACCTTTATTTAAATGTAATACTGTTACATCTGATTTCAGCTTCTCCCTCAACAGCAGGGTAAATTTGATCATATTGTGGTCACTGCTGCCTAAGAGTTCCTTCACCTTAAATTCTCTGATCAAGTCTGCCTCATTACTCATCACCAAATCCAGAGTTGCCTGTTCCCTAGTAGGCTCTATCACAAGCTTCTCCAAAAAAACCATCTCTTAGACATTCCACAGATTTATTTTCTTGGGATCTACTACCTACCTGATTTTCCCAGTCCACCTGCATATTGAAGTCCCCCATGATTATTGTACTATTGCCTTTTTTATATGCTAACCACTGTGCCACCATGCCACCCAAGCACGTTTCTATGTTCACAATAAATGAACATAAAGTTCTGTTGTCAGTTGGATTGTTCCCTACCTTACCAGAGTCAACCGCTCCCCTAACCAAGCAAAAAGTCACCGACTTAACAAGTACATATGATTGAGAAAACTGGATAACTCTAACTTGGCTAATTATTGTCCAATTTCATTAGTAACGTGTTGGTGTCACAAAGCAATACTTCACCAATGCCCTATTCGTTGTTGCTCAGTTCAGTTCTGCCAAAACTACTTGACTCCATATTTCATTGCAGTCTTGATCCAGACATGAACACAATGGCTGAATGCCTGACAGAAAGGAGCTTCTCTTCACTTGAAGGCATTTAACTCCATTATGGTATAAAGGAACCAAAGCAAAACTGATCGCTGTAGGTCAGAGTGACATGTTCCTGCGGCTGGAGGTGTACCCGACATAATAGAAAAGCAAGAGAGAAAACCTTGTGTCGGTAGAGTGCTTTCATGTTCATTGGATGTCAAAAAGTGCTTTACAGCCAATATAATGAAGTATATTAAGTCACTGTTGTAATGCAGGAAATGTGGGAGCCAATGTTACACACAGCAAGCAACCAGAAACAGCAGTGCGGTAATGACCAGACAATTTAATTTTAGTGATGATTGAGGAATAATGGTCAAGACACCAGGAAATAATACCTTCTGTTTTTTTTTTAAACGGTATGCTAGAGTTTTTTATATCCACCCAAGCAGGTAAATGGGGCCACAGTTAAATAATTCATCTGACAGTGGGCAGCTCTGACCATGCAACGTTTCTTGTGCTCAGTCCTGGAGTGGGGCTGCCACAACATTGTGGCTCAGAGGCAAGAGTGCTACCGAAAGAGCCACAGCTGCCACAGAGGATGTTTGTGGTTGGCATAAGCCAGTCATCAAAGCCTCAGAACATCATTTCATGAATTTTTCAGGGAAGCATCATTTGCCCAAACGACCTATTGCTGTTTCATGATCCTGACAAGATCGTGAGTGGGGTTGTTCACTAATAATTCCAGTGTTCAGAGCATCAAGAAGTTTTGCTGACATGCAAGATAAGTTTAATTATTCCAAATCGAGGGCAGATTCTCCCGTTGCCCAAACATACCTTCATATCTTTGAGTCCTACTCCTTTTCTCAGTTAATGACTGACTTTAAATACCTAGGGATATCAGTAGTTTCTTGCAGACACATGCACCAGAATTCTACCACCCTGCCTGCCACAGGAATCACAGCAGGCAAGGGGGAGAGAGAGAGCAATGCAAAGTGTCGTTTACCTCAAGCGGAATTTTCTGGTCTTGGGTCAAGCGAGGCCATGAAATCCCTTCCCGGTCTGTACAAAAGAAACTCTTTCTTCGTCCAGCAACAGTTGACTTTGATAGAAGGAAACTGCCCTTATTTCTCCTGAGGAGAGCAAGCACAATTTTAAAAAAAAAAGCCTGCTCATCCATCAACTTTACATCAGATATTGGCAGTTTAGCATATTCCAAGAGTTTGAGAGGCGTGTTGACCTGTATCGCCACTCTCCAACAGGCCCCACAAACACATCATTACTTCGTTTGCTTCTGGATCAAATGGCAATTTGGAAATTCTCAATAAGAACTAGGCTGCAAGGTAACACAGGTAAGTACAGGTATGGATCTCCACCTCAGTATATGATTCAGTCAGATGTATGTATATTTACGTACGTTTTACTGTGTCTTTCAGTGACTAGGGGCTCTCAATTGCATTCCTACAGTGAAATATGATAGCCAAACAGAATTGTAGACCTCCATTGAGAGCATGACCACAACAGGACCATCTTTCATGGCACATCCAATGACCAAGGTTCTAAGCTTTGGGGTGGTTTACTAATGAATCCACTGAATAGGAAACGTAACACCTTAGATCCAGTTTCTGTTATTTGGTAGTTGGACGTATTGCCCAATGGAAGCTCCCAACTTCTGTTCTTTACTGAACAGCTGATGCTGTCATTATTAGTTGAGTACTTTGCTGTCACTTTCTGTTCTGACTCATTCGTAAAGGGCAGTAAATTGAATGAGGTCTCAGAAGTGTCATACTTTGGGAAACTGTAACTTATCACGAATTGATGCAGGAATCATGAATTGAACTATACGTTATCATGACAGGGAGCAGCAGATTGAAATAGCAAAACCATCTGAGACAATAATGTGTCATGCTGACTGGAACTTGAAGAACACCCATCCACTCTTTATAGGCAGAATTTAACATGTGGAAGCTGCAGGGGCCCAGTGCCTGCCACCAAAACTAGTGACATCCTTGCCAACTCGAAGGAATTAAGTTCCTAATTGGCAGTGGACACCAAGGCTCCTGGCTTCACCAGGGGCATTTAATTGCTGCACTTCCCCCAGTAGGGTGGAAATTGAGCCCCTGACCAATCAAAGGTTGGAAGTTTTCCATTACTGACAATGTCACTGGGAACTGAAGCTGCTGCTGGGAATACACTTCGACCTTCACCAGAATTCATCCTTAGACTGCTGGAGAATAGTAAATGAAGGTGGTCCGGGGTTGCATGAGGAGGACACCAATGTTGACTAGGGGTCAGAGGAAACAGCAGTGGATAGTTCTCAGATACCCCATTCCTAATGACTGATCCCTCAAGTAGGCATTAAGTACCTTTGAATGAAAGACAACCCCTTGTTGGCTGCAAGTAATTTTGAGGATTTGGTTGTCAGTCTTGACGTGTTGTGGGTTCCCCACTTTCAGCTGGTTGAATACCAATGTCGGTGGGATGGGGCCTTTAAGTGGACATTAATTGTCTACTTAGGGACCTCAGTTGTTGCTTGAGTGGGCAGGCCATCTGCAAGCTTTTCCAACTTTGGCAGCACAATGGCCTCACAGTTCCATAGACCTGGGTTCACTTCCCATCTTGGGTCACTGCCTTTGTGGAGTTTGAACATTCTCCCAGTGTCTATGCGGGTTTCCTCCGGGTGCTCTGATTTCCTCACCCAGTCCAAAGATGTACAAGTTAGGTGCACTGGCCATGCTAAATTGCCCTTTATTGTCCCAGGATGCATTGATTAGAAGGAGTATCGAGGTCAATATGTGGCAATTACGGGGATAGGACCTAGGTGGGATTGTTGTTGAAGCAGACTCAATGGGCTGAATGCCTCTGTCTGCAATATAGGGGTTCTATGATTCTAACTTGGACATGACCAGGAGAAAGCGTTAGAGTCTCCATCTAGCACGCTTCAGCTCGATCAAGTGGAACCCTCTGTTAGAACACTCCTCTGAGTTCTGGGAGCATTAATTCTGGCCTGTATCATCCTATAGAGCTGAGCTCTTATGTAGATAGGAAACGCTTTTTTGGTGAGTTCCTTCATAATATCCATCATCGTGCAGAAAATTAATCTTTTTCCTTATTCTTAATATTACTCAAGATTTACGAACTTTGTGCTTGGATCCAGTGAAAATCTTATCTATTTAGTCCTCTTATTTTACAAATCTATATCTCTCAGTTTCACCTTGTCCAGCAAAAATAACTTCAGTCACCTAACCTTTCTTCGTAACTAGTGGTCTCTTGTGTCAGTCCAAACCAAAAAGTTCCAATTAGAATAGTTACTTTCTGTACCTGGTTGATATTGAATTATCTGTACTAAGTTCACAGAGGCAGTAGTCCCTTCAGCAGAATCCCTTTATTTACGATTCCAACAGCAGTACACAGAGCGCTGTCAACCGGCTGTCCACCTTCGGGAACCACGATGTGGAGATGCTGGCGTTGGACTGGGGTAAACATGATAAGGAGTCCTTCAGGAGTGCCAGAGGAACTGACACTCCTGGTTATGTACAAAGTAAAGTCTCCCAGATTGGCCCATCAATTGGCCCCTGAATCTGGGAGTTAATATTCCATTTGGCCAACTTCAGTGGCCTGATTGAAGTCATTACAGTATCATAGAGGGAAAGAAAAATAGAATCAGAAGAGAGATGAAAGAGACGGAAACAATAAGTTTTACAAGATAAATTTCTGAATTCTAAAATCCTCAGCATTCATTAAAATCCAAAAGCATAATATGCTGCAGTAATGAAAGTTGATATTCAATGATGACAGGTTGAATAATTAGGATTTTAAAAAATGTATTTTCTAAGGGTGAGAGCTTTGCTGGTTAGGCCAGCATTTATTGCCCATCCCTCGTTGCCCTTGAGAAGATGGTGGTGAGCTACTGCCTTAAACCCCTATAGTCCTTTGGTGTAGATACACCCACAGGGTGTTAGGAAGGGAGTTCCAGGATTTTAAGGAAGGAAGGTACATTACCAAGCCAGGGTGTAAGTGGTAAACTTCCAGGTGGTTGTGCTCCCATGTATCTACTGTCCTTGTCCGCAGTGTTTGTGGATTCAAAATGTGCTGTCTGAGGAGGTTTGGTAAGTTCCTGCTGTGCATCTTGTAGATGGTACACACTGCTGCCCCTGTGTGTCGGTGGTGGAGGGAGTGAATGTTTGTGAATGAGATGCCAATCAAGTAGATTACTTTGTCTTCTGTTTTTTAAAAAACACTTATACCGAAATGGACAAGCCCTATTTTTTTCTGGTCCATTTAGTGGATATTTATCATGTAAATATCACATCTTCATGGTTTCTTTGTGTTATCGTGCCCAGTCTCTTGGTGAGATACAGTACTGGGTGGCATGGTGTCACAATGGCTAGCACTGCTGCCTCACAGAGCCAGGGACCCAGGTTCGATTGCTGGCTTGGATCACTGTCTCTGCGGAATCTGCATGTTCTCCCTGTGTCTGAGTGGATTTTCTCTGGGTGCTCCGGCTTCCTCCCATGGTCCAAAAGATGTGTGTGTTAAGTGCACGGCCCATGTTAAATTCTCCCTCAGCGTACCCAAATGGATGCCAGTGTGTGGCAATTAGGGGATTTTTATAGTAACTTCTTTGCAGTGTTTAATGTAATTCTACTATGACACATAAAGAACAGTGCAGCTTTTGGAGGAACAGGACAATTTCGACAGCAACCTCCGGATTCCTGTGTCTAACTGTGCATGTAAGGTTGCTAGAAGTTACTGTCTGCTTTACACTTCAATAGTTGAGCATTGTTACTGTGAAATCTAGGCCAATTTGTAATTTACCAGTCTGTAAAACATTTGTTGATATTGATGAGTTGGAAGTGATAAAATTTCTAAATTTAACATGAACCTTAAGAACCCATGCACTAAGAAGAGAAAAGATAGTGAGTGACATTTTCTGCCCTTCTTCTGGTGGGTTATTCTTGTCCCACTGAAGGTGACCACCTGTGGTGTAACAGGTGAACCATGCAAAACGCCATAGACTATAAAGTGGAAAAATGTGAAGTTGTCCACTTTGGCAGGAAGAATCACAAAGCAGGATATTACTTATATGGAAAGAAACTGCAAAATGCTACAGCAAAGAGGGATCTAGGTCTCCTTGTACATAAATCACAAAAAGTCAGCATGCAGGTACAGCAAGTAATTAGTGAAGCAAATGGTATGTTGGTCTTTATTGCAGAAGGAATGGCATACGAAAGAAGTGGAGTCTTGCTACAACTGTAAGGGACATTAGTGAGATCACAAGTAGTGTACAATTTTGGTCTCCTTGCTTGGGGAGGCACACATTTGTATCGTCAGGTGTTCAATGAATGTTCACTAACCTGATTCATGATGTGTGGTTTGTTTCATGAGGAATGATGGAACAGGTTGGGCCTATACTCACAGGAATTTAAGTGAATGAGAGCTGTTCTGCGGTATGATACTCTGGCAGAGCTTGACGGCAGATTCTGAGAGGACGAGCCAATTGTTTGCTCCCAGGCCAGGATCGCAGAGTTGGAAAATTCCCAAATTTGCAAATCTGATTCAGGAGAAAATGTTGGATTTTTGTTTAGGGGCTTTACAGGGTTTACAGGTGCTACTTGGAGTAAGGTCCACCGACCTGGAAAGAACTCTGAGACAGTGGGCGGCACAGTGGTTAGCACTGCTGCCTTGCATTGTGATTCCCGACTTGAGTTGCTGTCTGTGCGGAGTCTGCACGTTGTCCCAGTGTCTATGTGGGTTTCATGTGGGTGCTCTGGTTTCCTCCCACAGTCCAAAAAAACGTGTTGGTTAGGTGCATTGGCTGTGCTAAATTCACCTTCGAACAAGTGCTGGTGTGAGGTGACTAGGGGATTTTCAAAGTAACTTCATTGCAGTGTTAATGTTCAGTAAGTAGTCTCACAACACCAAGTTAAAGTTCAACAGGTTTATTTGGTAGCATGAGCCTTTGGAGTGCTGCTGCTTCATTAGGTGAGTAGGAGTTAGGTTCACAAACAGGGCATGTATAGACGCAAACTCAATTGCAAGATAATGGTTGGAATGCAAGTTTTGACAGGTAATGAAGTCTTTACAGATGCAGATAATGTGAGTGTTGAGAGGATTAAGCACAGGTTAAAGAGGTGTGAGTTGTCTCCAGCCAGGACAGTTGGTGAGATTTTGCAAACCTTGGCAACTTTTGGGGGGTTTACAGATAGATAGTGTGATATGAACCAAAGAGCCTGGTTGAGGGTGTCCTTGTGTATGGAGCTTGGCTACCAATTTCTGCTCAGGTTTCTGTGTTGTGTATCGTGAAGGCCGCCTTGGAGAACACTTACCTGAAGTTCAGAGACTGAATGCCCTTGACTGCTGAAGTGCCCCCTGACAGGAAAGGAACACTCCTGCCTGTTGTAATGTTTTAAGCCTACTGTGACCCTGATTAACTAAAATAAATAAAATAAACCTAAAATAAACTAAAACTAAACTAGGGTCTCAGATTCCAAGGCAGGCTGTGTAAAATGTGCTCCTCAGTGTTCTGGGACTTCATCACAGTTACAGAAACATCTTTAAAATCAAAAATATCTCTCAAGCCGTCATACCGACTTGCCCCCACATATTCCTCAGATCCCATCTATGCCAACTCATGATCTTATTTATTAGTGGAGCAGACTTGAGGCACCAAATGACTTATTCCAGCTTCGCTTTCTTACATTTTATGTAATTCATGTTGTGAATTTTTAAAAAAGTCATGTTCTGTTCACTATAGAGAAACTGTTATTTTTTTTTCTGTAATAATCTGGATTTGAATTGGTATGCACCATTTTGTTTTTCTTGGTTTTTTTTCTAGCTCAGCGTACCAATATATTTACTATTCACCTGAAGACACGACCAAAGCAAAAGAAGTTATAACCAACATTTATAAGCTTCAGCCTCTCGTGTTGAGCAACACAGATCTACTACTCACTGCAGCAAGGCAACGCTCCAGTGACAACCTCAAAGATTCATTGAAAACACTCAGTGAAATAGTAAGGATTTAGACTGTTAACTTTAAAAGGACTGTTGGCTCTGTGTTATTGATTGTTCTTATCCAGAATGCATCCTAGCTTTGGGCTACAGCTAATAATTGCTTGAGTATTTTGCTGGGGGGAGTTTGGGAATGAGAAAAGAAAACACATTTATGCACAATTTCAAAGAGAGTTGAAATAGGGTTTCTTTGTGTCAATTTTGCACTTTAGGCTTGGAGTTGTGATTTCAGAAAAACTAACTCAAGTTCCTTGTTTACATTGTCTTTGGATGTTGTACAGGGATTCATAGAAAAGACAGTTTTTCTGAATGAAGATTATGTTCTAAACTTACTAGAAGTATTTGGTGGTGGTCAGTGAGGAATTCCGAGCTAAGTTATCTCTCTTTCAAATTATGTCTTGTCAAAGTACTTTTCTAATGAAGCAATAACTTTTTCCAATTTAAAAATGTGCTGGAAGGAATTGTAAAGAAATAATCATTTGAATTCTATACTTTTTACTCTCAAAATATATTTCCTTTTTCCTTCAAGGTAATATCTCATGCTGGGCTATTCTTTTATGGCCTTTGTGATATCTCATGTAAGTGTACAAGTGGCACCTAATCTTCATTATCAATAGACTGACTATCTGGGTCATTACATCCCAGACTGTCAAAATCTTTTTCACAAAATTTTCACAGCAAATTTTCCTGGAGGGGACCTTAAAAAATGAATAAGAGTGGAAACTTTGCTTGTAATTTTACATTCAGCACCCAGATAGGTTAATGATAGCACTCTCACCAACCATTGGCCAAGGCTGATGATTTTGTACTTGACCTGGTTGGATGTATTTTGCCTCTTGCTGTTGATTTTGGTGAAATGGTTTTTTTTTAACATTCGTTTGCACCCTCATGATGATTGCCATTACTTTACAAATTGGAACCCTAGGCTCGCTCACCACAAAGATTTGACCATGTTGAGTTTTTTTTAAGCCTCCTGGAATATCTGTTTTATTGACATTAAAGTTGATAAATCCTCATGGATTATTTCTATTATTAAAGAGCTTGAGACAGATTTTCCTGTAGATTCAGGAAAACCCAACTTGTGCACTTCTGAGCCTTCCAAAATGCACACCCAACACGTGTGTGACTTTGCCTGAGATTGAAACATAGAAACTAGAAGCAGAAATAGGCCATTTGATCTTTTTGAGCCTGCTCCACCATTTAATATGATCCTGGTTCATCCTCTATTTCAATGCCATATTCCTGTTTTCTCACTGTACTCCTTGATGCCATTAATTTTTTAAAAATTATCTATCTCACTCTTGAAGACATTCAATGTCTTGACCTCCGTAGTCTTCTGTGCCTTTTGTCTTTTCACACTGGAGTTGGGTTTGCAGTGCATTTTCTGAGCTTCAATGGAGTACATGAGGAGTGTAGAGGCAAGCCAATTAGAAAATCCACCTCGTTTCTCCAGCACTACAGCCGAACTCCCAACATAGCACTAAAACATGCTGTATTACAATAGTGTCAAATAGTGGCATTTGAAGGTGCCAAAGCATTTCACACTTCTATTTCAAAATGTTTCTGACTCCTCAGCAGCTTTCCTCAGTGGTCACAAGCTCTATAGGGAAATGGAATTTTTTGGGGTTCGAAAACTTTCACCAGCACATGAAAATTATTTGCAGGAGGAGTTGCCACTTTCCTGTGATCCTCACAATGGGGACCCCAATCTTGGAAGAGGCACGAGTGTGTGTGTTTTGCACTCGAAGCATAAAAGCCACTTAAGAATGATGTGGGGTCAGGTAGGCAGAGGAAATATGTTTATCCTGCAGATTTCTGCATTTTGCAACCTGATTTGCACTTCCAGCATCATGCTAATGTCTATGCTGATCAATACTTCATGGGATTTTAACTATATGGATTGAACATTCTAAACTCATTTTCATTTCATTCCATTCTCATGTTTTAGGATTCTCACTTCTTCCGTAACTATCCTTTTGCTGTGAGAGTAATTCTGATAAGTTTAGTGTCTGCAACAGTGTTCGCTAGTCTTGTCCTTGGCGCTCTGATCATTTTTTTTGGCCGGCTTTTGAAATCTGCTTTGAAATTTCCTGCTGACCTTCACTTTCTTCATGCAAATTTTATGAACCTAATTTTTCCTTCCTTAAGTGTGTACTTGTAAGGCTGAGCAGTCTTGTTTTTAAGAACCCTCTCTTTAAATCAATCCCCGATACAAACGAGAAGTCTCATTTTTCTTTGTGGCCAAAACTGGACAAAGCATTATAAAGAACTTTAATTATTATTGTACCTTATCAAGCCAAAGTTCTTCATACTAATTGATTGATCCTGTAATCATATATAATGGTTCATATTAAGGATGCCTGAACGGTAGTCTGAGAGAAGGCCTTCATCATATATTTCTGGATTTCATAAAGCAGAGGGTTGACAAGTCAAATCCTAAATTTAAGTGCAAAAAGTGCAAGATTATACTAACCCTTTCATAAAGGAGTTAGTACAATTCCGCTTTTACTGAAAGCGGACCTCAATTGAACATAGAACACTACAGTACAAACAGGCCCTTCGGCCCACAGGTTGCACCGATCACATCTATACCTACCAAGCCATAGAACTATCTGTAACTTCCAATGCCATTAGATCCCATATACTCATCCAGAAGTCTTTTAAAGGACCCCAGTGAGTTCGCCTCTACCACCACTGACGGCAGCCGATTCCACTCATTCACCACCCTCTGAGTGAAAAACTTTCCCCTAACATCTCCCCTGTACCTGCTCCCCAGCACCTTAAACCTGTGTCCTCTCAGTGACCATTTCAGCCCTGGGAAATAGCCTCCGAGAATCCACCCTATCTATTTCTCTCAACATTTTATAAAACCCTATCAGGTCACCTCGCAACCTTCGTCTTTCCAGGGAGAAGAGACCTAGCTCCCTCAACCTATCTTCGTAAGGCATGCCTCCCAATCCAGGCAACATCCTTGTAAATCTCCTCTGCACCCTCTCAATAGCTTCCACATCCTTCCTATAGCGAGGCGACCAGAACTGCGCACAGTACTCTGTGGAGTCTGACAAGGGTCCTATGAAGTTGCAGCATTACCTCCCGACTCCTAAACTCAATCCCTTGATTAATGAAGGCCAGTACACCATACGCCTTCTTGACCACATCCTCCACCTGCGAGGCCGAGTTAAGAGTCCTATGGACCCGGACCTCAAGATCCTTCTGCTCTTCAACCCAGCTAAGACTCCTACCCTTGATATTGTACTCCTGCATCCCGTTGGTCCTGCCAAAATGGACCACTACACATTTATCCACGTTGAAGTTCATCTGCCACTTCTCTGCCCAGTCTTGCATCCAATCTATGTCACACTGCAACTTCTGACATCCCTTCAGACTATCCACAACACCACCAACCTTCGTATTGTCGGCGAACTTATTAACCCATCCCTCCACTTCCTCATCCAGGTCATTTATGAAAATGACAAACAGCAAGGGTCCTAGAACAGATCCCTGGGGCACTCCACTGGTGACCGACCTCCATGCTGAAAAAGACCCATCCACAACCACTCTCTGCCTTCTGCAGGCAAGCCAGTTCTGGATCCACAAGGCCAAAGCCCCTTGGATCCCATGCCCTCTCACCTTCTCAAGAAGTCTTGCATGGGGGACCTTATCAAACGCCTTGCTGAAGTCCATGTAAACCACGCCCACCGCTCTTCCTTCGTCAATGTGTTCAGTCATATTTTCAAAGAACTCAACTAGGCTTGTAAGGCACGACCTGCCCTTGACAAAGCCGTGCTGACTATTCTTGATCATTCTAAACTTCTCCTAAATGCTCATAAATCTTGTTCCTTAGAATCCTCTCCATCAACTTACCAACCACTGAGGTCAGACTTACCGGTCGGTAATTTCCCGGGCTATCCCTGTTCCCTTCCTTGAAAAATAGGAACAATATCCGCAATCCTCCGGAACCCCTCCCATCTCCATCGACGATGCAAAGATCATTGCCGGGGCTCTGCAATCGCTACCCTCACCTCCCACAGTAACCTGGGGTACATCCCATCTGGTCCTGGCGACTTATCTATCTTGATAGAATTTAAAAGTTCCAACATATCCTCTTTCTTAATATCCACATACTCAATCTTTTCAGTCTGCTGCAAACCTGTAGTGCAACCTCCCAGATCACTTTCCACCATGAATACCGAGGCAAAGTACTCATTAAGCACCTCTGCTATTTCTTCCGGTTCCACACAGACTTTTCCCCCTTCACCTTTTATAAGTCCTGTCCCTTCTTTTCTCACCCTTTCACTCTTCACATATTTGTAGAACGCCTTGGGATTCTCCTTAATTTTACCCGCCAAGGCCTTCTCATGTCCCCTTCTGGCTCTCCTAATTTCCTTTTTAAGCTCCTTTCTACAAGCCTTTATACTCCTCTAGATCTTTAACATCTCTTAGATCTCTAAACCTTTTATACGCCTTTCTTTTCTTCCTGACCAGGTTCACCACAACCTTTGTACACCACGGCTCCAGCAACCTACCAAAATCTCCTTGTCCCATCGGAACGTTGTCGTGCAAACATTCCTTGAAAATCCGCCACCTTCCTTCAGTACTTTTCCCCAAGAACACCACCTTCCAGTTTACACGTCCAACTGTCTGCCTGATGTCGTCATATTTCCCCTTACTCCAGACAAACACCTTCCTAGCCTGTCTGATCCTATCTCTTTCCAATGCTATCGTGAAGGAGATGAAATTATGATCTCCATCCCTGAGATGCTCTCCCACCGAGAGATCCGTCACCTGTCCTGGTTCATTAGCCAGCACCAGGTCAAGTACAGCCTCTCCTCTCGTAGGCTTATCCATGTGCTGAGTCAGGAAACCCTCCTGAACGCACCTAACAAACTCCTCCCCATCCAAACCCCTTACCATAGGGATATTCCAGTCAATGTTTGGGAAATTAAAGTCTCTCATCATGACAACTCTGTTATTACTACATCTCTCTAGGATCTGTTTCCCTATCTGCACCTCAACTTTCCTGTCACTATTGGGTGGCCTATAGAAAACACCCAGCAAAGTTATTGACCCTTTGCTGTTCCTAACTTCTACCCACAGAGACTCCGTAGACAATCCCTCCACGGCATCCACCTTCTCTGCAGCCATGACACTGTCCCTGATCAACAGTGCCACTCTGCCACCTCTTTTGCCCCCATCCCTGTCCTTCCTGAAGCATCTGAATCCCGGCACCTGTAGTACCCAGTCCTGTCCCTGAGACATCCAAGTCTCTAATGGCCACCACATCACATTCCCAAGCAGCAATCCATGCCCTAAGCTCATCTACTTCGTTCACTACACTCCTGGCGTTAAAATCAACACAGCTCAGACCCTCGGTCTGGGCACTTCCCTTCTCTATTACCCGTCTAACCTCCCTCTCATACTGTCTACGGTCCTTCTCTACCTGGTAGCTAACCTCCTCGCTCTCAGTCTCCTCATCTCTATTCCCTGCCCCCAACCTTTCTAGTTTAAAGCCCCCCCCAGTAGCCCTAGCCAATCTTCCCACCAAGATATTGGTCCCCCTGGGATTCAAGTGCCACCCGTCTTTACTGAAACATTGGTGTAAAATGATTTGAAAATATGCACAGTATTCTTTTTTTTGTGGCTGTAGAAAATACTTTCATCTAGGCCTTACATCTTGGAAACAGACTGTGATGTTAAGAAAGTAGATTTCGGAGAGTGCCGATCAATGTATTGGCGACATCGAGCCTGGAATGGCTGGACTGAGGCACAGGACCAGAGCTATGCTAATTGGCCACATCATTTCCATCTGTCATCTTCAAAGGAAAGATAGAGGGACAGATTTTCCAACCTTACCCGCAGCTGGGATTTTCCCATCCTGCTGCAGGGAACGAGGATTGGCTGGGCGCCAAATTCTTCGCTTTTGCTGTAGCGGGAGCATGGCTTGAAAGGCTGGTAAGATTGTGCCCAGAATCTGTGAATGTTACGTGCAATGTGGTAAGTATAGAGCATAATTAAAAAACCTATGACAAACAACAAGATATTTTTAAATGATGTTTTGCACTTTGAATAATCACTAGGTTCTTCAGAGGCATAAGTAAAAGACAGATGTTGACTCAAAGAAGGCAACCTTACGGCTAATTTGGCCATGGCGATGAGGTTTTCGGAAGATCTTAAAGGAGACTGATTTGATTTATTATTGTCACATGTATTGATATACAGTGAAAAGTATTGCTTCTTGCACACTATGTAGCCAAAGAATACCATTCATAGAGAAGGAAAGGAGAGAGCGCAGAATGTAGTGTTACAGTCGTAACTATTGTATAGAGAAGGATCAACTTAGTTTGACGTAGGTCCGTTCAAAAGCCTGATGACAGCAGGAAAGAAGCCGTTTTCGAGTTGGTTGATACATGTCCTCAGACTTTTGTATCTTTTTTTCCCGATGATGGAAGATAGAAGACAGTATGTCCAGGGTGTGTGGAGGTCCTTAATTATGCTTGATGCTTTTCTGAAGCAGCGGGAAGTGTGGACAGTGTTAATGGATGAGAGGCTGGTTTAAGTGATGGATTTGGTTTCATTCACGACCCTTTGTTGTTTCTTGCGGTCTTGGGCAGAGCAGGAGCTAAACCAAACTGTGACACAATCAGAAATATGGTGCATCAGTAAAAGTTGGTGAGAATTGTAGTGGACATATCAAATTTCCTTAGACTTATGAGAAAGAGGATTGGTGGGCTTTCTTAAGGTTGGTGGGATAAGGAGGGAATTCCAGAATGTTCATTCTGGAATCAATGGAAGTGCCGGTTAGGTGATTTCTATAAAGGTTGGATGATCCATTCCACAGGTTTACCATACAGATGGTTAAAGTGAAATGTGTCCTCTGTGTCCTGCAGAAGGTGAGACATGCTGATACCATGATACCATGTAGACAGCAGATGCACACACATGTCACCATCTCCCAGTTATGCAAGACAAAAATGATCCCACACAGAGTAAGTTTTCAGCATGTGTGTAGAATGAGTGGTTATTCTCCTCAATGAAACTGTGTAAAATTTCTCTACATAATTTTTGCAAGTGGCGCATTGAGAATACAGACCATTATTAAAGCAGCATCTAAACCAGTCCAAGCTGGCTTGACACTTGTTAAATGTTTGACATTTTTCTGCTTGAATTTCTAATTTGTGTATTTGCTTGATACTCGTTGGCTTCCTGGAAGAGCATAAATACGGAAAGAAATTTGTGCTTATAGGGGTAGATTTTAACTTTCAGACAATTGATCAAGCAGCAATGAGGCTGGTGTCTTTTTGAGGCCCAGACCTCAGTTCAATAGGACTGGCATGCTACGGGTGGTGAACAGAGGCCTAAACCAAGTTGCTGGATTGAGGCCCATATCAGATAGCTCAGAAGTTTCGCAATTGGGAGCAAGGTGAAATGGAAATTGTAGTCATGAGCTGGGAATCCAAGGAGACAGCAGACCACATTAATTTTGTGGGGCTTTACAAAAATAGTTTAAAGCTTACTTTTTTGGCTAATCTGAAGTAGCCAGTAAAACTGGTCAGAGTATGCACAGTGCACAATCCAACCAGTTCCTTAACAAAATGGCAATCAGGGCTTGCATCCATCATTACAGCTATCATGTGTATATTGAACAGGACCTACCATGTGATATAGTGGATAATTAAACCAGATAGACCCCTGTAGCAACAGAAGGAATGTTGGCAAAAAGTCTACCAAGACTGCTTCAAGGTGGTTAATATTGATTTTGTTTTTAAATTTTGTTTTATTCATCCACATGATTTAAGTGTTGCTGGTGAGGCCAGCATTTGTTTCCCATCCCTAATTGCCCTTGAACTGTGTGACGTGCAAGGCTATTTCACTGGGCAGTTAAGAGTCAACAACACTGCTGTGGGTCTGAAATCACGTGTAGGCCAGACAAGTCAAAGGACACTCATGAATCAGATGGGATTTTACTACGATCAGACTAGATTTCAATTCACTTTTTTGAATTAATCAATAGAATTTATTAATTAAGTGTAAATTCCACGCAGTTGTCATGATGAGATTTGAACCCATGTCCCCAGGGTCTTAGCTTGGGCCTCTGGATTACTAGCACAGTGACATTACCACTGTGTATCAGGATGTATTTTATATCCTTAGGATGTTCCAATGCGCTACAGAGTCAATCAGTTTTGAACTGTAGTCTTCTAGGCAAACAATGTTGTCAATTTTATCCACAGCAAGGTTCCACAAATAGCAATGAATGGCCAGGAGATTGTTTTCTGGTAGTGGTGTTAAGGGGATAAAGTGTAGCCAGGAAACTGGAGATTTCCCCTTCTCCTCTTTGAAAATTGTTGTGGGATCTTTCATATCCACTCAACAGTGCTCTCAGCTTAATGTTCCACCTGACAGATGAATTTTAAAAAAAATGTTTTGGGCAGCATGGTGGCAGACTGGTTAGCACTGCTGTCTCATAGCACCAGAGATCTGGGTTCGATTCTGGCCTTGTGTGACTGCCAGTGTGGAGTTTGCTCATTCTCCCTGTGTCAGCATGTATCCAACGATGTGTAGGTTGGGTGGATTAGCATGGTAAAATGCGCAAGTTTACAGAGATAGAATGGAGGGGAGGGCGTGGGCGTGATGCTCTGTCAGAGAGACGGTGCAGACTCAGTGGGCCAAATGGTCTTTTTTGCACTATAGAGATTCTATGATTCTAAGAGAATAAGGAAAAAAAGTATGTATTTTCTCATGTAATGTGTTAATGATGCAGAATGCTGCACTGTGATGACTGAGGATGTTAGGGCGAAACATAGGAACAGCCCATTCAGCCTCTCTAGCCTGTCCTGACATTTAGTGAGGTAATGGCTGATGACGGGAAGGGTTGACCCTTGTCCTTGCCATTCAAGTGCCGGAAAATAAATTACCAGTCTCAGTTACACATCTGATACAGGAGGTTGTTGGCATCTCTCCAGAGAGAAGAGAAGAAATCAAAGGGAAATTCTTCCATCGTGCTGTCCTATTTTTCAAAAGCAGGTTTGTTGGAGCTCTTGGGCATTAATCACTGTACTTCTGCTTTTGGTTAAAATTACTATGTGTGTGCTGGAGCGAATTCCAAGAAACAGTAGTGATGGAAAAATTGAAGAGACTACGCTGAAGAAGGGTATTTTCCTGGTCTCATTAGCACTAGGTTGTGCTGGTAGATTTGCTTTTGAAAGTTGTTTCAGGAAAGCCAGGGAAAACATGCTGTTTCCTTAAGAATTTAGCTGGCATTTTTCTTCAGTGGTTGTACAGCATAGTAGAGTTCTGTGCAACACTGATATATGGCCTGGCAGATTATTAATAAATCATAGGGTTACGCAATTTGTCATTTGACTGTGTGCGCCCTGGGTTATAAATGGTGCATCTTTTATAAATGATATCACAGTCTATCTTTAATATTTTAAACCATGCTGTAATCCTCAGCTTGTTCTATTATGAGGCCGTTGACCACACACAGGCCTAACTTGCTCATATTTCCATCAAAACAGCTGCTATATTTCACATCAATACTCTAAAGGGAAAGCAACACTATTACTACCAATAACTTAATTTTCTACTTGAGAGAAGCCAATATTTTATGTTTTCCATGTTTCCTCTATCCCTGTCTCTCAGCCTTGGCCCACACTCAGTAATAAAAAAACAATGCAGGCAGTTGACACTTTGAATACTTGACGCTATCAATGCGGCAAATAGTTCCTCTTTTTCATTTCATTGTGTGATCACCGGCAGAGATAAAGACAGACAAAAGATCCTTAACACCACAATAAAAAAGCAAAACATAAACACCAAACACAACAAACACTTTTACATCTATATCCTTGGACTTGAGAAAATATGCATATGACTCTTGTCACCTCCTTGGTCAGAAAGATTCCAGCGTGCACTATATATAATTGTTATTAATATAATTGGCCATTGTTACAAAGTCGTTGATAATATTCCCTGAATATAGTTCTTCTGACCATTCTCCAGTGGAAAAAATTGAACAATAGATTGGAAGAGCGACTAAACACAGCGTCAGTAAAGGAGGAAAATGATTAGCTAATCTAACTAAATCTATTAAAAATCAATACTGATTTAATGTGAAACAGCGTGCATGTGCAATTTGTCTCAGTTGGGTGTGGGACATTGCATGACAGTGAGTTCAGTTTGTGCCAGCCTCTTGATGGAATAGATGAGGAATCAGTTAGAGATAGAGGAGACCAGATTTTCATCAGAGAAGTGGGAATCAGGCGTTAGGAATTTTTCAGACATTCCAATCCTATCTCAGTCCCAGCAACGCTGGCTGGAGGACCAGATGGCTTTGAGTCGGGCTTGTCATTGCTAACAGAAGGCCCAAGGTGGGTGGCTGTCAAAATGGCCAGGTTAAACAGCACTCCTCCATTCCCAGAGACATTATCCCAGTTCTTCAGACCAGAGTGAAGGTGACACTGTCAATACCACCTCTCTAATTTTCCTAAATGCCCCACCATTCACACTCCTCGGCAGCCCTTCACTCCTTCACTTCCCTCATCCCCTTTACCCTAGCCCTCCACACACTCAACTCCATACCTCTAACCAACTCATCAGTACCTATTTTATAAACAAAACTCTCAGGTCCTATAATAACATTTGGCAGTTATTGAAAAGTTCATAAGCCTGTCAAAATAATCAAGCATCACTTGGATAGGCATTTAAAATCTTCTTCAAAAGCTCATAAACCTGCCAAAATAAACACACATTATCCAGGACAGCTGTGTAAGTAAATTATTCAGTATAACATTCATTAATGCCTTTTGAAGACAGCTAAAAACTCATTCATTTGTCAAAGCTTTTGAAAAGCCAAATAAAGAGCTGTTCTTCAAATGTGAATACATGCAATGGGAAGAATTTAAACAATTAAATCTGGGCTAGACTTTCAATTTGTATAATGCAAATAGCATTTCATTCAATGTATAATCTGTTCTGATATATCTGAAGACTTTTACACCTTTATGATACTTTTTCAAAGGACAGCTTGCTATTGTCAGAAGTAACAATCTGACAACCTTGTATTTAAAGATCATTTTTCCGGTCACAACACTGATGCAGATGGTAACTCCAATCCATGGTTCCCACCTCCATTTTGCAGATGTGATTTAGGAACACTTTCAAAATACAGCCACCTTGCTAAAATTGCACATGTTCTGGAATGCCTTTGAGAAGGATGCTAGCAACATCTAACCAGCGATGTATGTGTTTCCCGACCTGCCCCCTTTCCTGCTCTGCTGAAAATGGAGATGGAGGCAGGAAATGCAGGCAGCACTTCCACCTTTGCTGCTCAGTGGCATTTTTTTCTCATTCCCTACTTCATGTGGTCCCAAAACAGGATTGCAAAGTCTGGCCCAAGAATATTGTCCAGCAAATGCTAAAAAATTGGTGGTATACTCCATTTTAAATAGATAACCATTTGTGTTTAACTTTCAGAAATATTGTGAATTCAGCTGCTAGTTATGAACACATACCTTTCCTCAAATAATTTTTTGAAGTAAAATAATGATAACTGATTAGTAAATATTAACATTGATTATTTTAATACTATATTTATAGAGCTTCTTAAACCAGAGCCTCTTGATTTTGAATTTTTTTTGCCATATTGAGTGTACATATATTTGATGATCACAACTTTATGATCATGTTAGCAAAAGGTTGATTGGTTTGATTTGTGTTTTTTTTTTGAAACTTTGCAATAGACCCAGCAGTTAATGCAGTGAATAACTGGAATTGGTTTAGCAAGAGTTGTATGGATTGCAAGAGAACAAACTGTGATATAATAGCTCAGCGATTCAAGGTCTTTTATCTTCACTGTAAGAATCTATTATTCAAATGTAACAGTAGATACTTGGGGAAATTCATCAAGAATTAGATTAGTTAGATGTGAAAGCTGTAGCTTTCAATCAAAGCAAATAAATGGAAGAGATTAAAAACAAAATAAATGCATGACTATATATGACATTGGAACTATTAAAACCAAAGAAATAGAACTGGTGCAAAATTGTGTTAGTGAAACCTAATAATGGTTGGAATTATCATTTATCTGGTACTTGTGTTGCCAGTTGAATATGTTTTTCTATAATGGACCTATAATGAACTTATCTGCTAGATTTGTTCGATCCCCAAAGGCGATATGGGCAGAACATCAACATAAGTCCAGATGCTTGGTGTCTGTATGAAACAGTTCCTGCAACAGCAAAATCATTTCTCACGATGTGCTTTTAAAGTGTCTTGATTACTTTGGGTTAGGTATAAGTATGTGCTATGCATTTTCCATCCAAATGTTCCTTTGCTATTTACTTAAGTTGTTTTGCCAGGAACAATTTTAATTTCAGCGTCTTTAATGTACACTCTATATGTTGTCTGTTAAGTTCCCATAGAATATTTCATTATGTGCTGCTAATGTGCAAACTTTTTAATGCATCTTTTCTTTATAGAAAGAGGATCAAATGAGGCAAGCTAGACAGGATTGTTTGCATCTTAGATGCTCAATTTTAAACCCACCATTTTTGTTGTGGTGCCTTTTAATTGATCACAACTTTATTCTTCAAGTAACTAGACCGAGTCACAGAGTTGTCTTAAACAGTTGTTTTAATCAAGCTATATAGCTCGGGCCTTGGAAAATCATAGCTCACTATCTAACTAGCAATGTTCAGAAATACACGAGCAATTATAGTTTCAAATTTGATTACAAGTAATTAGCATATGCCAGTAAAGCTCTGGGAGTTATCACTATCCACTCACATTCATTTATTAAAGTTACTCCAAAAAGTACAGATTTTAAAACCAATCACGACCACATTACACTTGCTTAATTTTTAATACCTGATCAGCATGAGGGTTTTTAATTGCATCAATTGCATATTTTATTCAACTATCTTGAAACATCCCAGCTGTGTCTGAATGTTAGAATACAAATCAACCTTCTTTACAAATGCCTGATTTAATGGCCTCTCCCAGGTTAACACATGAACAACCACACAATCTGTCTCTCTTATTTGAAGGTCAGGTGTCTGGATCTAGTTCTTACTAACCTGATATGCACATCTCTGCAGTTAAACATTGTGCAGGCTTTTGTGGTTTATCTCTTTTAACGCTTTCACTGGACACATATGGCTATTGTTCTCCATTATTATTATTGTGGGTATTATTTTCCCCTTGGTGAGTGCTTCACCAAGACAATTAGACAAGCATATGGCTAAAGACACTGCATGTTGAGAATATGATTGCAGTTGGGATGCCATCACAGAACTAGGCCCAATTCCACACCCTGATTTGGAAACTACTTCCTTTACTGTCATGATTTGGTCAGTGATAATAAAAGTCACAATCGAATTAACTTTCAGGTGGACAGTAATGGAACACAACAAAGATCCACATTGTGGACTTCTCCCTCTAATTCAAAGCCAATGGTACAAATGCATTGGCGGGAAAGCTGGACAAACATATGAGGGAGTTGGGAATAGTGGTTACAGTGCAGTACACCCCAGTCTTTTCTCACAAGGGACCACATTTCCATTTTTTTCTCACTTGAGTGATCAATAATTTTGGAAAATATTTGGCTAAATTTTGGAAGGGTTCAGGGATATGGATTATAAAGTGACCAGAGCCTTTGAAAGGTTTTTCCAGGACACAGACAATAAGAAAGATCTTAACCAGACCTTTGCCTGAAATCACCATCCTATGAGCGATTTCTGTGTTTCCCAGGGCAGGAATGTGAAGTCCAGCCACGAAACACTCACCTCAGTGAGAGCACCAAAGTCAACCTCCAAACCGCCCCCCACCAGCCAAGCCCCCCCAGCTCCCAGTTCCCTTGTCCCTTTTTTATCTTACTCTTGCTAACGTTTGTTGGTATTATACAGAGGGAAAGCACACTGGGGTTGGGGAGTCGGGGTAGAGTGGAAAAATACTCCAGAACCAATGATCTGAAACAAACACTGAGAAAAAAACAAAAGAACAAATGTAGTCTTTAAATTAAGTTGAATTAGGGCATAGCTAAACCAAATTTTGGAGACATAACTCTCTGTTAAAGCGCTAAATTATGCCCTAATTTTAATTTGTTTGCACTTGAAACATAAGCTGCTTGAATGATCTTCTATCGTTGCACTGTCTGCTAATCTACTAACATATAATGCACATATTGATTCATCCTCTTATGCTGATCAACCTCTCTCTAAGTGTCATAAGTCTAAAATAATTTTTATTTATCTAGTTGTTGATTAATTTCAATCCTAATAGAACATTTTCTAATAGAACCATTAATTTTTTATGAACTTAAATAAACTGAGGATGGAGCTGGAAATTTTCATAGAATCCCTACAGTGCAGAAGAAGGCCATTTGGCCCATCGAGTTTGCACCGACAACAATCCCATCCAGGCCGTATCCCCGTTACCCCACATATTTACCCTGCTAATCCCCCTAACCGATGCATCCAGGGACACTAAGGGGCAATTTAGCATGGCCAGTCAGCCTAACCAGCACATCTTTGGACCGTGGGAGGAACCGGGACATCCAAAGGAAACCCACGCAGACACAGGGTGAATGTGCAAACTCCGCATCGGACAGTGATCTAAGCTGGGAATTGAACCCAGGTCCCTGGAGCTTTGAGGCAGTAGTGCTAACCACTGTGCCACTGTGCCGCCCTGTATGTATGCTGCGTGTGTGTGCTTTGGATACTTCCAGTTGTCAACATTGCGACAACTTCAGTTGTGATCTTTGTTCTCCAATTAACACTGAAGGAGTATACAACAGAATTGAAAAGAGATTTACTTGCAGAAGAGCATGAAGGAATGCGAACAGTTTGTTTATGATATGTAGTGAATAGTGGTTGTCACATCAGGAGGTTCTATGAAGGGCCAGTAACTGGCAAACATAAAGAACAGCTATAAGGAAGTTGCTGAAGCATTTCAGGTGTTGATGGCATTTCAGTGGAAAGGGCCGAAAGGTTTTAGGATTTTTTCTGATTGAGTTGTTTTCTCTTCCTGTATATTTAATTTTATTGCATTCATGATATATAGTGTGCCTGGAAGCTAGATTCATCGTGGTAATGGTTGAAATCATACAAAAACATTGTGTGAGCCTGGTCATAGAATCCCTACAGTGCAGAATGAGGCCATTCAGCCCATCAAATCTGCACCAACTCTCTGTTAGAATATCTTACCCAGGCTGTCTCTGCCCCACCCTATCCCCAAAAACCCACCACATTTACCATCTTATCCACCTAACCTGCACATCTTTGGACTGAGAGGGGAAACTGGGGCATCTGAGGAAACCCATGCAGACACAAGGATAATGTGAAGATTACGTACCGTCACCCAAGGCCGGTATTGAATCAGTGTCCCTGGGCCTGTAAGGCAGCAACGGGAAATGTACCACTGATAAAGCCAGTGAGATTGTAATTATTGTTGGATTTTGTTTGTGCCAGCAAACCTTTGGGAGTTACCCTATTCAAGTAAGTTGATCATACTTCAGCTGTTTGATGTTTGAGCTATAATGGTGGCTAATATTGCAGATATCATCAACAGCCAAATTCCTCCATGGCCTTGCTCCTCATCATCCCTAATCTGCTCCAGCCCAAAACCCTTCAAGATTTCTGCATTTTACTGTCTGGCATCTAGTGCATCCCAGTTTTAATACCTGTGTCATCGGCAGCCATGCTTTCATCTGCCAAGGCCCTAAACCCAAGACTTCCCTCCCTAAAACTGTCTACCTCTTTGCTTCCCTTGCCCCCTTCAGATACTGCTTATAATCTACCTCTGGCTAAACCTTTGGTTAGCTGACCTAATATCTACTTGTGCCTTGGTGGCAAGTTTTGTTGAATAATGCCTCTGTGAAGCATCTTAATTTTTACCACATTAAAGGTACTATATGAATGTCAGTTGCTGTTGTAGGTCAGAGATAGGGACCAGATTTTAATGATTTTTCTTGATTTACAGGATGTGGACATCAATGGCAAGAGGACAATTTATTGCCCACCTTTAGTTGCTCTTGATTTGATTTGACTTATTGTGGCCACATATATTGTGACACAGTGAGAAGTATTTTTTCTTGCGTGCTATACAGGTAAAATGTACTGTTCATAAAGTACTTCGAGGGGGGGAGGAAAGAAGAGAGTGCAGAATGGAGTGTTGCAGTCATAGCTGGGATAGAGAAAGATCAGTTGAATACAAGTTAGATCCATTCAAAAGTCTGATGACAGCAGGGAAGAAGCTGTTCTTGAGTCAGTTGGTATGCGTTTTCAGACTTTTGTATCTTTTTCCCAGTGGAAGAAGGTGGAAGAGAGAATGTTTGGGGTGCGTGGGGTCCTGGATTAAGCTGGTTGCTTCTCCTGAGGCAGTGGGAAGTGTCGACAGAGTCAATGGATGGCAGAGTGGATTGCGTGATGGACTGGGCTTTGTTCACAACCCTTTGTATTTTCTTGTGGTCTTGGTCAGAGCAGGAGCTGTACCAAGCTCTGATACATCTGGAAAGGATGCTTTCTATGGTGCATCTGTGAAGATCTGTGAAAAATTGAGTAAGTGGTCGTGAGCCACCTGCTGGAAATATTGTAGCCCATATAGTGGAAGTACTTCCATGGCACTATTAATTAGGATGTTCAAGGATTTTGACTCAGTGCCAATGAAGGAATAGTAATATCTTTGCTCCAAGTTAGGGTGATGTTTCACCTGGAGGGAAATTTGGTGGTGATGGTGTTCCCAACCACCTGCTGCGCTTGTTCTTCTAGGGCGCAGAGATCAAGGATTTGGGAGATGCTGACAAAAATACCTTTGAAAATTGTTGCAGTGTGCCTTGTCGATGGTACACACAGCTGTCACATAATGGGGATGTTAGAGGGGTGAATGTTTAAGGTGGTGAATGGGGTGCCAGTTCATTAGACTGCATTCTTCTGTTGCTGGATTTGAGTTTTTGTTTTGGAGCTGACTTATCCAGGCAAATGAAGAATATTCCATCACACTCCTGACTTGTGCCTTGTTGGTTTGTGGACAGGCTTGAGCAAGGGCAGGAGTCACTTACTGAAGAATACCCATGCTTTGACCTACTCTTGCAGCTACGGTGTTTATGTAGCTGTTTCAGCCAATTTTCTGGTCAGTGATGACTGCCAGGATATTGATGGTGGATATGCAATGATGGTAGTGCTGTTGAATGTCTAGGGGAGATGGCTAGACTTTCTTGTTGGTGGTGATCATTGTCCAGCACTTGTATGCTATGAATGTTACTTTTCACTTATTAACCCATGCCTGCCTGCTGTTCAGTCCTTGCTATGTGTGGGCACAGCTTGTTCCATTATCTGTGGATTCTGTTCAGTCTTAGGAAATAGATAATTTTCTTGGACTGAGCTTATTACCAGAATATCTCAAATCTCGTGGACTAGATGAGTTAGAAAGTGAACTCGGAGTTTTGAACATTGGAGGTGAAGACCCCTGACTGATCAGTTTTGCACAGCCAGCCATTTTTAAAAGCATTTTGTCATACTTACAATGTTGTACACATGTGGCAGAATTTTATGTCCCCCCCCCACCCCAAGGAGGGTTGAGGCTGTGGGCCATCTAAGAATCTTTTCTTGCCAGACTCATTTGTTAGGCTGGTGCAGCTAGGGTGGGAAACTGACAAAAAATCTACTCCCCATCTCGGGCAGGATGTGGTTGGTGGGGGGGTGGGAAATGTGTCACTGAAGGCCTGTCAGTGTTGGGTGCATTGCCCTCCAGGGCATTGGAACCCTGGGACCTCCCTGGCTTACCCCTGCACCACAATCACCTTCTCCTCATCCCCAGGGTGTTCCCTACCTGCTTGTCTCTGGATCTCACCTTTCCAATAGACCCAGGACATAGTCACAGGCAGAGTGCTGCGTTAGCACATCTGGCCACTGCAATGCTGTGTCTGGCTGGGTTGGAGAGCTGTCAGCCAATAGGTGGAACTTCTTGCCAAGGGTGGACATTCAAGTGAGCATCGTATGGCAGTGGAAGTAGCACTTGCCATCCTTAAAATCCTACCCTTAGTATTCAGAGCTGCTTGGATGCTAATGATGGACGATATGACATCATTGCTTCATTTGAATGCGTTTAACTGTATTTCGACAAGCGTTCTTGGCTACCACCACCATTTCTGGTTGATTTTAGAAAATAGAAAAGCACAGTAGAACACAGGAACAGGACCCTTGAGCCTCCAAACATGATCTAAAATGGGCCTGCATTTTCCAGTGAAGATCCCACTCCAATCTCCTATCCCTACTTGTCAAATTTAAAAGCAGTAGTGGAGAAAAGAAAAATTGGCATCTTGTACGTACCAACATTAATCTTGCTCACCTTTCCATTCATCACAGTTAGATGCCATGCTGACTGCTTCACCACTCTGAGTATTTGTTAGACAGCTTTCAAGGTAGACGATAGCCGGAATTCTCTGATGTCGTACGCCCCATTACTGCTGCCAACGAAAATGGAGAACTTGGCACTCGGCCAAAACTCCATTCACGCCAGCGGAACCGGAGAATCCCAGCAGCTGCAGGTGAGGTCAGAGAGTCAGAAAATTCCAGCCTATTTTTGCTACATTGCTGCGAGTGACTCTGAATATTTATAGGGCCTCATGTTTGGAGTGGACTTGAAACTTGGAGTTATAGATTATAGTTAATTTCTTTCTGCTGGTTTCCTGCATACCAGCCAGCCTGATTGACAAGAAGGATAAAGATCTCAGCGTTTTTAAAGCCAATTTGCATCCGTCAATACAGAATAGGAGAATCGCGCTTTGCTCAAATTAGAGATAAAATTCCAGCGGCTGAGAGGCGTGTGGATAGTAATGAAAATGATTATAAAAATGATAGATACTGACAGCAGCAGAGTGCCAGGTTCAAATATACAAGACGTAGAGGAAGGAAGATGGAAATGAGCAAATCTTATTCTTAACCCTTCGTGCACACTAGGTTCAGAAGAATTTTCTCTTCAGAATATTACTGCATTTATTGAGGCAACAAATTTGGAAAGTTATTTATTTCTTCATTTAGAATGATAGAAACCCTGCAGTACAGAAAGAGGCCATGTGGTCCATCGAGTCTGCACCAACCACAATCCTACCCAGACCCTACCCCCATATCTCTACACATTTTACCCACTAATCCCTCTAACCTACGCATCTGAGAACACTAAGGGCCAATTTTTTAGCATGGCCAATCGATCTAATCCGTATATCTTTGGACTGTGGGAGGAAACTGGAGCACATGGAGGAAACCCACACAGACATGAGGAAAATGTGCAAACTCCTCACAGTGATCCAAGTTGGGAATCAAACCCAGGTCCCTGGGGCTGTGAAGCAGCAGTGCTAACCACTATGCTACCATTCTGCCCGTGACTAGCATGTGCATAGTCACAGAGTAATGTAGTACCTTGTAAAGTGGCTAAATGGAGTACTTTAATCCTGACTTGAAGTTTATTAGTGACACTCCATAACAATGTCAGTCACTATTGTTTGGACTGCACCAGACCTGCAGCCTGGATGGTCATGGTGACCCCATTGATGTTGGTTGGCTGCAAAGAGACTCGGCCATGTTCGGGAATTGTTAAAAGAGCCTAGTATTGCCATGGGACATCAAAGCCAGAGGGACAGGCAGGAGGGCCTACGATGAGAAAGTGGTTTCTGGTGGATGAACACCCTGCCACAGATCCTTAACTGTTACTCCTCCTTATTGAGATGGGGTAGCCTGAGGGAACACATACTGCTTGTGGGCTGAGGATGTAATTGAATAAGGGCACGGTTGGTTGGAGTAAACATTCCCTACTGGCTTTCTTTTTGCAGTTGCTCTCCTGATGTTAAGAGGTGGGGTGGGGGGCAATGACTAGAAGCCATGCAATTGGGGAGGCATTAATTGGTCAAAGAATATCAGTGATAATGCGCATTGTTGAGTTGAATTGCACATCAATAAGTTTGGTGTGAGTGAATTGATACCATGCTGGGACACAAGTCTTATGCGAGTGCAAGACCATTAGGCTCATGGCCTGTGATCCCCTTGAAGTATTGGTCAGTTAACTGAGGATGCTATTGTGCGTTTTTAATCTTGTTTGCATCTTGATGAGGTGCTCTCTGTACGTAAAGGTTCTGTTAGAAGTGGCATTGAGATAAACAGGGTATACTTGATTCTTCAGTCTCTGGCCATCCAGGATGAGGTTCATTTCCCTCTTAGCCCTTGTGTTTTGAAGTTTGGAAAAGCAAAGCTTTATAAAACACAACCACAATGGAATTGAGAAGGAGACTTATGTTTAGCTAACTTCTGGAGTTTCCAATAAGATTTTAATGCAATAATGGATAAGAAATTGACTTTGGCTGTGTATTTGGATCTTAGGAAAGCAATTAATATGGTTTCAAATCAACTATTAAGAATTAAGCATTTGAGGATGAAGTGCTAGGTTAGAAAATAAAATGACCCAGTCATCGAAAATAGAAGGTATCTATCAAAACACACTTTCAGTACTGCAAAATAAATAAATGTAGAGTACCTCAGGGATTAGTCCTGTGATCCTTTATAATAAGACTTGGAGAAAGATAGTGGAATTCAAATCTCTTGGTTTGCAGTTAGTGCTAAGTGTGGAGATAGAACAAATCAGCTTTTTATCATTTATATAGATGATCTGGGGGAGGGAACCGAGTGTAGGGTGTCGAAATTTGCTGATGACACCAAGATTGGGGGAACGGCAAATTGCGCGGAGGGTGTGGAGAGTCTGCAGAAGGATCTAGATAGGCTGGGCGAATGGGCCAGGAAATGGCAAATGGAATTTAATGTTGGCAAGTGCGAGGTGGTCCACTTTGGTAGGAAGAATGGTAGGAAGGACTATTACTTACGGGGCGAAAAACTGCAGCAGGCGACGGTGCAGAGGGACCTGGGGGTCCTTGTGCATGAGTCACAAAAACCCAGCTTGCAGGTGCAGCAGGTGGTCAGGAAGGCGAATGGGATGCTGGCCTTCATAGCGAGGGGGATTGAATATAAAAGTAGGGAGGTCTCGCTGCAGCTGTATAGGGCATTGGTGAGCCGCAGCTGGAGTACTGTGTGCAGTTTTGGGCGCCATACCTGCGCAAAGATATTTTAGCCTTGGAGGGAGTGCAGAGGAGGTTTACTAGGCTGATACTGGAGTTGAGGGGGTTGAGCTATGAGGAGAGGCTGAATAAACTGGGCTTGTACTCGTTAGAGTTTAGAAGAATGAGGGGAGATCTCATTGAGACGTATAAGATGATGAATGGGATGGATAGGATAGAGGTGGAGAGACTCTTCCCACTCAAAAAAGACAGTAGGACTAGGGGGCACAGCCTCAAGATAAAAGGGGGATGGTTTAGAACGGAGTTGAGGAGGAACTTCTTCACTCAAAGGGTGGTGAATCTCTGGAATTCTCTGCCCGTTGAAGTGGTGGAGGCTGCCTCGCTAAATATTTTTAAGACGCGGGTTGATGGGTTTTTGATAAGAGAGGGGATTAAGGGTTATGGGGAGAGGGCGGGAAAGTGGAACTGAGCAGCGACAGATCAGCCATGATCTTATTGAATGGCGGGGCAGGCTCGAAGGGCTAGATGGCCTACTCCTGCTCCTATTTCTTATGTTCTTATGTAAGACATAGTGCAACCATATTTAGGAGGATTATAAAAAGACAAACTGCATAGTTGATTGCATTGTAAGTGGGGTAGAACAGAAACCAATGGAGATGATGATGGTATTGTGTAAGGGATGATCTGATCTAATCTGAAGTGCTGTGTAATAAATGCTAACCATTCTATTGAGTCAATTAGGCATTGGTCTCGCATCAAAATTCTGTGGAGATTTACTTTAAAATTGACATTGTCGGAAGAAAGGAAACTTTTGAGGTCATCCAACTAATGTAATTTTAAAATTTGATATTATTATTGTCATGTGTATGAGTATACAGTGAAAAGCATTTGTTTCTTGCACGCTATACAAAGCATACCGTTCATAGAGAAGGAAGGAGAGAGTGCAGAATATGGTGTTACAGTCATAGCTAGGGTGTAGAGAAAGATCAACTTAATGCATGGTAGGTCCATTCAAAGGTCTGACAGCAGCAGGAAAGAAGTTGTTCTTGAGTCAGTTGGTCAGACTTATGTATTTTTTTTCCCGATGGAAGAAGGTGTAAGAGAGAATTTCCAGGGTGCGTAGGGTCCTTAATTATGCTGGCTGCTTTGCCGAGGCAAAGGGAAGTATAGACAGAGTCAATGGATGGGAGGCTGGTTTGCGAGATGAATTGGGCTACATTCACAACCTTTTGTAATTTCTTGCAATCTTGGGCAGAGCAGGAGCCAAGGTGTGATACAACCAGAAAGAGTGCTTTCTATGGTGCATCTGTAAAAGTTGGTGAGAGTCATAGCTAACATGATAAATTTTCTTAGTCTCCTGAGAAAGTAGAGGCATTGGTTTGCTTTTTTAACTATAGTGTTGGTATGAGGGGACCAGGACAGGTTGTTGGTAATCTGGACACCCAAATTCTTGAGGCTCCCGACCATTTCTACTTCGTCACAGTTGATGGAGACAGGGGCATGTTCTCCACTACACTTCCTGAAGTCGATGACCATCTCCTTTTTATTGACATTGAGAGAGAGATTATTGTTGCTACACCAGTTCACCAGATTCCTCATCTCATGCCTGTCCTCTGTCTCATCATTGTTTGAAATCCAACTCACTACAATGGTGTTGTCAGCAAACTTGAAAATCTAGTTGGATGGGAATTTGGCCCCACAGTCATAGGTGTATGAAGAATATGGTAGCGGGGTGAGAACACAACCATAAAGCCACAGCAATGTGAGTGACTCGCAACTGCTCTTGGGCAACTAGAGATGGTAAAATGTTGACCAGACAGCGATGCCCATGTTCCATGAATGAATAAAAAAAAATTACCAGTAAAATATTCTGAAAGTGGTTTCCCACTGTAACTATTTTTAACTCCATAATATTAGGGTTAGGGAGCAGATAAATCTCTCCCAAAAATTACTGATATGGGTTCATATATATCAGTCATCAGCTAGTTGGGCACCTTAAGGTTTCTGTGAATATTCACACTTGGCAAAATAAGAACCGACTTTATCTACAAATCAAGTGAAATAACTGGCTAATAGCTTCTGTGTCCAATCAGCTAAGAGCTTCAGCATGGTAGTTGACTGATTTCTTGGGAGTGGGAGGGAGTCTCTCAAATTTATTTTGAGTATTAAGCTTTAAAGATTTATCTAATGAATTTGTAATTTAAAATAAGTGATTGTAAAGTAGAATTGGGGTGTTTCTTATTGAAGTTTCACTATTTATCTTCACTAGCCACTCCCGAAGACTAAGTGCTGTGACAGATTTCAGGGTGCTAGTGGAATGCTCTTCAAGGGAATTCAGTAACATGACTAGATCCTTAAGCAAACTGAAAATTTCTGAACTCAGTAACTCATGGTGGCTACTCTGGGGTTGAATGTTTAGAAATTGGTGTAGGCTGTTTTTGAACAAGAATGCTCAGTGTACTTGACATGATGTGGAGACGCTGGTGTTGGAAAGGGGAGGGCACAATAAGAAGTCTCACAACATCAAATTAAAGTCCAAAAGGTTTATTTGGTATCACGAGCTACAGAGTGCTGCTCCCTCATCAGGCGAGTCATTCACCTGATCAGTGGCTGTATCATCGGAACTCCCATGTTGGATCCTGCCACAACAGGACTGAGAAACCCAGGCCATTGTCTCCCCCCGCACCCCTACTTTCTGCCTGGAAGATTAGCACAGCAAGGACAAATTTCATTGCTGCATAATTCTCTCGTTTTATTATTTTACTGATTATGTTTTCAGTTTTTTTTTAGAAAGGGCCCAGGATCTGACTGCCTCCATTTGGCCAGATTCATTTGTAGATTTTTGGTTTACATTATTGATGTTCGATATATCAAGCTACACGGACACCAAGGATAGCTTTATTAAGCTACACCACTGAAAAATTAAAGAGTCAGTTACCCTTCCATCAACTTGCCTGATTTGGATGGGGGAGGTGGGATTGGAATGCGTAAAATCCAGCCCAAATTAGAACGAAGGACAAAGTAAAGTACAGCAGAGGAACAGTCCTTTTGGCCCTCCAAGCCTGTGTCAATCATGATTCCCGAACTGAACTAAAAAGAAACTGTCTGCCCTTACTCGGTTCATATCAATTTGTTCCCTCCCTATTTATAAAACCATCCAGATGCTTCTTGAATGTATCTAATGTGCCTGCTTCCACCACCTCCTCTGCGAAAAACTTCCTCCGCATATCTCCCATAAACTTTCCCACTCTCACCTTAAACCTGTGCCCCCTTGTAATTGACACTTCCGCCATGGTAAAAAGCCTCTGACTATCCACTACTAAAAGAATAACAATCAATGTGACTTTTCTTTGAAAAAGTAAGCACCATGAGCC
Source organism: Carcharhinus amblyrhynchos (assembly GCF_965287045.1). Taxonomy (NCBI): domain Eukaryota; kingdom Metazoa; phylum Chordata; class Chondrichthyes; order Carcharhiniformes; family Carcharhinidae; genus Carcharhinus; species Carcharhinus amblyrhynchos. The sequence goes on from NC_137324.1 coordinate 155,115,222, forward strand.
CCTAATTAATCAAAATAGAATTAATTCTCAAGTCATCCTCCTCAAGAGAAATGACAGTAAATTATTACAATATTAACAAAATTTGAAAGCATTTTATTGTAACATAAACAATGATTAGCTTTTAAAAAAATCAACTTACACAAAATGTATCATCAAATCAGTCTTGATACCCAACTCAGAAGGAGTTGCAACACCCAACTTATTCTTGTATACTCTATTTAGTTAAAACTCAGCAAATACCACATCAATAGAAAATGTACAAAGCAGTCCTCCAGCCTTTCAATATGTATTGAATGAATATTGTTGTGTGGATCTAAATATAGTTTAATATTACGTTGTGGAGTTGATGGATTTTATAGCCGCAGCATATTCCCAAGAGCCTAATTAGAGTACTTGGTGTGATAGTTAGTGAGGTATGTTATGTAAATGATCCAAACCTGAATCTCTGCTGGTGAAATGAAAGTTGGGCTGTGATTTGTCAAACTTGAGCTTGATTTCAGATTCTGTGTAAATTCATGAAAACTTAATCAAGAGAAATATCCACCTTTTCCTTCTACATTTTTTTGTTTGCCATGATTCATTTGCATGATGTGACCTTGATGTTTTGAGTATTAGTGCCTAATTTTCCTTCAAGTTGATTTGGCAGTAAATTTTATATAGCAGTCAATGCAATTTAGTTTGGGACTAATTAGCTTATTCACTGTGGCTGGAATTTACAGACTAGGGAGGTCCTTGCTTTTTGCAGAGTTGACTATTACTATGATGAAAGTTCTGTGATTAGGGAGGGAACCTCTGATCATTGAAACTGGGCATTCTACTAAGTCCAGATAGTCTAGATCAGCAATTATATCGCTCCCCCCCCCCCCCCACCCCCCGTTCCAAGAGGGAATGAGCCACTAGAACTCAATATCAAAACATAATGACCATCTGGTAATGAAGTACCAGAGGCTGACTAGCCTCCATGGAACTTCCCCTCCAAAGACATCAAAGCCTTTTATAGAGAAAGTGAAAGATTTCTTAAAGGGTGTGTGGGGGGGGGGGGAGTTACATTTGTAGATCAGGACCAAGAAGATGTCTCTAACTATTTTTCTTACCAGGGATAAGGGACTTCACTTGGATGGACTTGAGAAGCTGCAATTTCCCCTCCAAGCCATACACCATTCTCACTTGGAACTATAGTGCTATTTCTTCACTGTCACTGGGTCAAAATCCTGGAACTCCTCCTCTAACAGCACTGTGGGTGTACCTACACCACTGCAGCAATTCAAGAAGGCAGCTCACTAGCCCCTTCTCAAGGTTAATTAGGGATGGACAGTAAACGCTGGCCTAGCCACACATCCCATGACAGAATACTGAACAAGAGTTGGGGCTGTTTTCCTTAGAAAAGAAAGGTTGAGTGGAGAGGTACTCAATATTTTGAGGGGTTTCTTCAGTGTGGATGGGGAGAAGTTGTTCCCAATTGGCAGAGAATCGAGAATTAGAGGACATTAGTATAAGGTGAATACAAAAGAACCAATGGTGATGTGAGCAAAAATTATTTTGGGTATCCATGCTTAGGATTTGGATGCACTGTTTGGGAGGATGGTAGAGGCAGGTTCAACCACAGCTTTCAAAATAGTTCGATAAGCACCTGAAGAGAGAACATTTGTAGGGTTATGGGGTAAAGGCTGGAGAGTGGAAGTAGTGGATTTGCTCTTGCAGGGAACTGACACGGACATGAAGGGCTGAAAAGCCTCAATGTGGGCTATAACCATGCTGTGACCTATTGGCTGGACTTCTCCCAAAAAAATTCAAAGTTCCCAGCATGTGAGAAAATGGGAGTAAATCCCACTGTTTTTCAGTGCGATTTTCAGAATGAGTCTCCAACACACTGTGCATCACAGAATGCCTCAGCGTGATTCACTCAGGAAAGCTGGGGGCAGGGCTTATACCTGCCCGAGAGGCTGGCAACGTAGTGCTGAGTGGGCCTCTCGCTCTCTTCCCTACCCCCATGGCCAGCCACAATCCCCATCACTGAAACCAGTGGCCAGTATCAAGGTGTCCCTCGGGCAGCGCCAGGCTGATAATGGACTCGGTATTTTAATGGAGTCAGTCAGCTTCTTCTGGCCTTACAAAAACTGATGTAGAGATGCTGGCGTTGGACTGGGGTAAACACAGTAAGAAGTCTCACAACACCAGGTTAAAGTCCAACAGGTTTATTTGGTAGCACCTGACGAAGGGGCAGAGCCCCAAAAGCTAGTGGCATTTGCTACCAAATAAACCTGTTGGACTTTGACCTGGTGTTGTGAGACTTCTTACTGTGTTTACAAAAATTACCAGAAAAAGAGGTTTCAACTTGTTTTGTGAAGTGGCCCCATTTGTTATTGCCTGGTGCAAATGCACATCATTATCTTCCTATTAAAAATTGGGGCCCCACAGTGCTATAGTATACTTACTGATTTATATATTTAAACTAATAGATGTTTTATGCACGCATTTGCAGAGTTGGCTAAAGATTGCATGACTCGGGCCTCAGGCAAAAATCTCCTCATGATGTCTGCTTCAATTCTTAGATATGGCTGTGCTACCCACAGCCTCACAATGCCTTTTGTGAAAAGGCTGCTGCCACTCTGTGTCCTAAGTCTCTTACATTTAATTATTTATATACACCCCATCAACTGTTGGAAATGTTCCATTTCAATTTACCTACCTCATCCCTTTGTTGTTTTAAATACAAGTTTATCAAGTCACCTCTATGCTCTGACAAAAACAGCATGCGTTTTTACTTTCTGCTTGGCTTCTTGTATGAATGTAACATCTGTTAGAACAGAAAATGGCTCCACAGACCCTGTCTGTCCATCTCCGATGGCAAAACAAAAGCACAATGCTGTGATACTCATTTGCTTGTTGGTAGACTACTGGTGAACTAAAACGCTGGCTTCCATCAGCTAGTGGTTTAGGCAACAAGAAAGGTCAGGACCTGAACCTGCACAATTTTATATATTGTCTATTCATTTTAAATGGGAGTTTTAACCACCATTTGGCAAATATTTCCATTCTTCTCATCAAGTTGAAATGTTAAAGGAGTGTCACTGAATCTATACATGCCTCATTATAGATTGGAACATGATCAGCGTGTCCACGCTGAAGCTTTTTTTTTTCTTGATAGTTGCACCTGATATCTTCAACCCAGATCAGTAAAGTTGATGATGCACTGCATGATGGCTATTGCAATGGCTTTTCAGTACATAAGAATAATTATTTTCAAATTGTTCAGTATTTCTTTAAGCTCATTCATTTCTCTTTTAATGTAATTTTGGGACAGGACAGCATTCATTCAGCGCTGCTGCCTCACAGCACGAGGGACCCGGGTTCAATTCCAGCCTCTCTGTGGAGTTTACGTATTCTCCCCGTGTCTGTGAGGGTTTCCTCTGGGTGCTCCGGTTTCCTCCCGCACTCCAAAAATGAACTGATTAGGTGGATTGACCATGCTAAATTGCCCCTTAGTGTCAGGGAGACTAAGGAGGTAAATATGTGGGATTACGGGAATAGGGTCTGGGTGGGATTGATATTGGTGCAGATTCAATGGGCCCAATAACATCTTTCCGCACTGTCGAGATTCTTCTATGATTATATGAGTAATGCAAACTGGGTCATTATTAGATAAATCTAGCTGGCTGACTGCCTTTAATTGAAGCAGACAATGAAATTGTATTTGTTTAACCCTTTTTTGTAATTATCAGAAATCCATATTCTCCTATCTTTCTCCGCATCAGCCTCATTTTTAAACTGATAAAGCCTTGCCGCCTTCTGAGAAGAGCATGAGAATTAATTGGGCACTTTGAGATTTATAGAACCAAAAATTAACTGGACGTGCAATGCAATTTGGTACTGTCCTGCCAGTTTACGGAGATAAGGAAGAGAAATGACCTAACAAAGGTTAGCACAATTTTGTAGCCGTTTCTTCCCCCAATAGATGAAATGTCATTTGAAATTGAGATTTCAAAAATTATGATTTGCGATTTTAGGATTGCCGTTTTCTGAATGGAGAAAATATTTTCAATAGATGATTTAGCAGCACTTCAATAGAAGGAATGATACATTGAGTGGGCAAGGATGACATAAGTCATTTTGGCTTGTTAACAGCAAAAGATTGGGCAGCACGTGGATTTGTGATAAAAGCCAGGCTTCTGCCCCCACCTTGACAAAAATCTGTGACACGTGGAGCAGACCAGGCTGTTACACAAGATTACTTTAGTGTGACCTGCATCCCTGCTGCAGCATAAGTTGGACTCTGATCTGTGGTACTTTAACGTAGGAAACTGAATACAAGGCAATTATTGGTGAATAATATTGAAATAGTCACAAATGTTAAATAATAGAAGCTAAGGGTAGAAATTACAATTGCTTTATGCTAGGATGAGTAAACGAGAGTCACTTTAGGTTGTGTCTGCACTTGAATCACTCACTTCAGATTCCTTTCTCTGCTATTTTGTTGTTGCCTTTTTTATTTATTCATGGAATAGAAACATAAAAGATGGGAGCAGGAGGAGGCCATTTGATCCTTTGAAAATCACAACCTCAATAGCCTAATCCTGCTTTCTCCCCATAACCTTTGATCCATTCACCCCAAGTGCTATATCTGGCCGTCTCTTGAATCCATTCAATGTTTTGGCATCATCTACTCCCTGGTGGTAATGATTTCCACCTTCCTGTGGTAATGAATTCTGTGTTATTTATTCATGGATGTGAGTGTCATTCTTGCTGAAATATATGAAGAATTAAAATACGGCCTAAAAGTTGCCTATTAAATATTGACTTGGAACAGCACTTTTTTATATGAAAATACAAGTTGTGATATTAGAATGCAAATGCAGAAATGTGAAATTTATCAGTTTTGACAAGGCAATAAACCTTGAAAATAATAAGGAAATGTTGCTAATTAGTTGTGTGGACTGAACCAACAGTATAAGATTGCCAGTCCCAGAATCTTAATCCTTGAATTTCATTGGTATAATCAATACTCTGGCCTCTGGAACATAGAACTAATACACTGTTAACATTTATTGATAGAGTTAAAATGATGACAAACTCTGCTATTTTACATCGTCCTGTGCAATATATTGAGCCAAACAACACCAACCTTAATGTTTTCCATGGATGAGATTTTACTCGTGAGTTGAACAACCAGAGGGTGACAGTGCCATCTTATTAACATCTACCTTGCTGATGTCAAATTCCTCGCTGCTATTTCAGCAAGTAGGTGCCCGTGTCCCATGATTAAATAACAAAAATCAACATCAAAGTAGCAGAGAAAGGTATCTGAAGTGAGTGACTTAAGTGTTGATACAACCTAAATGGGCTCCTGTTTGCTCGTCTCTGCCTGACAAATAGCAATTGTAATTTCTACCCTTTGTTTTTATGATTTATCAGCACTTTGCAAACAAAATTGGCCATTTCCTTCCACCAAATTTGTATCTGTAGAGTTGAAAGTTAGTTATCAAAATGTATCTCCTGATATAAGTTGAATGGTGAATTGATTGTCAGCTTTTGTCTTGGGTATTTTACAGCTGTTTCAATTGATTTTAGCTTTACTACTTTGGACAGAGCAAATCAGTTAAGCTTCTGGTTTCTAATCAGCAATTCCTACTGGATATATGTATGTATAACCATGATTTGATACCTCCTGATGTTTCATAGGGTTGCTGACGCTCATTGTCTCTGCTCACACATGAACTTCAACCACTTCTGGCAGGAGGTTCCATTATTAAAAAAAAACTGACTAGCAAACTGATATATTCATGATAAGCGATGTTACTTTCTGTGATTCTCACCATCTATCTTTGTTGAGATAGCAGACATTTCTTCAGCCATACTAAGACCTTGAGTAGCCCAAGGATCCCAGCTTTCATCTGGCTGGTGAAGGAAGAATGGCTCCATTACCCTGTGTAAAAGACAGACAAATTTGTTAACCATGAAATCCAAACCTGTTATTTAATGAACTGTATGTATGTTTCCACAGACTGAACAGTTTGTACATGCTTTTGAAGATCAGTTGCTGAGAAGTGCTCTCTTAGCTTTACATAAGGCTCGTCCAAGCTACGTCAACAAAAGACACACTGGTCTTATCCATAATCCAGATGACACTGAACAACAGCGCGAAAACAATGAACGCAGGTCCAGCAAAGATTCTATACCTCACCATGCTGAATATGACGAGGAAGATTGGGCAAGTGATATCTAGAGAACTTTTGCATGGATCTTGCTTATAGTTTCTTATACTTTAGTTTACACTTACTTTAATTAATTACTCAGTAAGAACAGTTCCACACAAGGAAATTCTAAGACCTACATTTCTGAACGCTGGTAATACACCATATGTGATATATAACACACAGTCAAGTTCCATGTACGACAACTGTAGTTTCAAATCATGCTGCATAATCACACTTCATAATTATATAGGAGTAGATTTTGTGGGCAACAGCAAAGCAACGGCATTCATTGCTGCCCTACATAGACCTAGCAATCTTTGTGACCAGGTCTTGCTCTTTTCTGACAGCTTAAATCAGACACCAAGCCAAGGGAATCTCCATGCATGCAACAACAATAATGAAGGCAAGCAGAGTAGTGAGGTATTCTCACAGGTGATAACCCAGGAAGTTTAAAAACACGTCATTTCGCATAGAATAATAGAATCATAGAATCCCTATTGTACAGAAAGAGTCCATTTGACCCATCGAGTCTGTAATGACCACAATCCCACCCAGGCCCTATCCCGTAACCCCACACATTTACCCTACTAATGCCCCCGACACTAAGGGTCAATTTAACATGGCCAATCCACCTAACCAGCACATCTTTGGACTGAGAGGGGAAACTGGAGCACCCAGAGGAAACCCATGCAGAGATAGGGAGACTGTCTCTGTGGAATTTGCACAGTGACATAAGCTGGAACTGAACCTGGGTCCCTGGTGCTGTGAGGCAGCAGTGCTAACCACTGTGCCACCGTGCCGCTCCAATTAGTGAACCAAATGGTTATTATGACAATGGTTTCATCAGTAGGTTCTTAATTCCAGATTTTTTTAATTGAATTCAAATTCCACCATCTGCCATGGTGAGAATCGAACCTGGGTCCCCATAACATTACCTGAGTTTCTGGATTAATAGTCTAGCAATAATATACTAGACCATCACCTCCCCAAATTTATTTATGTTTTCAGACAGAAATAAATGATTATGATTGGATTTAGAGAGAAGTTAAAACATCAAGATAAAAATATTGACAAAATTATGTGGATGCTTTTTCATATTGGAGAAATTTGACATTTCCCAAATATAAAATTAGCTTTTTTAGAGCTAGTAAGGGTTGATAACAATAACTATGACATTATTGCACTGTTAAAACCAGTTGTCCCTCATGTGACAAAATACTAACTTTTCAAGGCTTTTTGCGATGACATGAACAATTCAAAAGTGGAAGTTTTTGGAATTTGCCGATTGTTTAGGGATTGTACAGTAGAGGGACTTCAACAACACACCCACTGGAGGAATGGTTTTTCATATTATTCTGCTCATTTGCAGAAACCAGAAATTGCTGTCACTTTCAGTGGAATAATAACAACAAATACTGACCAGTGTCTCATAACAAGATGTCACCTATTACAGTTTACAATAATGGCAACTGCTGGAAAAATACATTTACCTTCCATGAACATGTATTAATCAAAAATATCTCTTAATTGCATGCCTTAGTATTTTGTTGCATGTTGTTTTTTATCTACGCAGTGAATAATTAATTACACCCACTTTCATACATTCCCACCTTTTATAGAGTTAATAGGTACAAAATCAAACCAACCTTATCCTACCAAAACAGCCTGTTACATCAATATAACATTTCCATTTTCTATGCCTCAGCCTGTTACATCAATATAACATTTCCATTTTCTATGCCAGCCAATTGTGGCTACTCCAAAGTCAGATTGTCAATTTGTGACAAATAAAGAGTAGCTTTGAGATGTAAATTGACTTAAAATTCTTCTGAGATTTGTTTCATTTAAGACCTTAGAGCTGACAGGAAATTTTGTACCTACCATCTAGAGATGGGTAGATCTCTCCTGAACTCCACAGTCTTTTGACTTAACTGTACTACTTCTTCTCAAAGCATCCCTTTTTAAGCCTGTGTTTTATGACTAATAGGTTGCAAGTTCCTCTATTAAAGCAGTGTTTACAGTAATGAATAATACTATGAATGTCAGGTCAGGGTGTGGGATATGTGCAGCCATAGTCCACAAAATCTGTTTTTTGTTTGGATATAACTTGATTTTTTTTTCTAGGACAGAGTGTGGGTGAATGTCGGGAAGAGTTTGAACTGTATTATTGCAATGGTGGACCGACTGCTTGAACAAAGTAACACTGGGCAAGAATGTGAGCTTGAGCCTTCACCAGTTGATCAAATTGTTGCCTCAGCATCTGGTAGGTTTCAAATCACACAGACCATAGGAAGATAGATACAAAACAGGCTTTGATGTGTACTTTACATCACTTTACACTTAACTGGGAATACAGTTTAATTCTTAAATTTGTTTTAACGTAGATATTTGAGATGAGCGACTCTTGCCATTTACAATTAATTTGTTTTCTTCTTCACTTTAATGGTGGGCTGGCAAGAACAGAGATGGAAGACCAAAGCCATATTGTTTCATTAAAACATTTAGACTGCAAAATATGATTCTTTTGGTACTTTGGCTCCTAAATGGTGAATGCACCTGTCTGATGCACGGCACGGGTAGCACAGTGGTTAGCACTGCTGCTTCACAGCCCCAGAGATCTGGGTTCGATTCCTGGCTTGGGTCATTGTCTGTGTGGAGTTTGCACATTCTTCTCGAGCCTCCATGGGTTTCTTCCGGGTGCTCTGGTTTCCTCCCACAGTCCAAAGATGTGAGGGTTAGATTGATTGGCCATATTAAAATCGCCCCTTGGTGTCCTGAGATGTGTAGGTTAGAGGGATTAGTGGGGATAGCGGGGTAGGGCCTGGGTGGGATTGTGGTTGGTGCAGACTCGATGGGCCAGATGGCCTCATTCTGCACTGTAGGGTTTTTATGATTCTACAGCATTTTGGTGAGAGTGTTAATACACAGAGCACTCAGTGAAAGTATGTAGAGTAGACAGATTGTAGCTTCAATCAACATGTAGTTGCCCTGACTCATGCCACTCCTTAAACACACACAACTGAACCTGCAGTTAGTAGTGGGTAGAAGCCTCCCATCTATGCTACTTAAAGGTAATACTTAATTGCATACTGGTTAGTTGCTCATCGATTCCTACTTGTTGACCTGATGTTGATGAATAGGGAATTGTGATTCCCTTGTATTGCAACAGGATGAGTGGATCACAGCTGGCCACTCAGAATGTCTGTCTTTGCCTGCCTGGTAAGAAGTCTACAACACCAGATTAAAGTCCAAAACGTTTATTTGGAATCACGAGCTTTCAGAGCACTGCCCCTTCATCAGTGTGATGCCTGCTTTGGAAACAGGCACTAGTTAATCATGCATCACAATCCTACGTCATTTACAGGGGCAAATTATTTTTCCCCTTCTGACTTGTAATTACAATTTAATACCTTTACTGAAATATTTTGTTATAGTGCATATACAAATGACGATGTCCCACCCTCTACTTCAATAAAGAAAATCCATTAGGAAGCAGCCCATCTGTGACTGTCCACCTTAAACCCTGACCCCATTTAATATAAAGTGGAAAGTGGAATTGAATGTTCCTGAGTGTCATAAGAAATGAAACACCCTGGATTATGTCCCAAGGCACTAATGCAATACCAAATGCTTTGTGAATTAAAGGACAAATGATAAAAAAGCCTGCAGGACTAGTGCAAGTGGGATTCAGTCATATGTTCTTGGGACATGGGAGTGATTTCTGGAACCATGAAAGCCTTGCAACCATAACATAGAGTCAATCTAAGAGTGAAAAAATTTGGTGAATCGAGACTCGGATAAGGCAGGATAGTAACATACAATTATATCATGCATTTCACATTCACGTCCCGAAGGACTTCATAAAGGCACAATCAGAGGGATGTTTGACTAGACAGAAAAGTTAGCAAACAGTTGATGACATGGCAGTGGGAAACCTTTACACAATAGGTATCAACATAATCTAATAAAATGAAAGCAGTGTGCGTCAGAGAATAAAATTCCATGGGACTAAATAAGAGATTGAAAACTAAACAAGTTTAAAAGGACAGCTGGAGTTAACAATACTGGAAAAAGAAATGTATCTAATTGCGGAAGTTACAGCAGCCATTTTGGATATTTTGCACCAGTTTTCAGAGGTGATTGCGGAAATGAGAATAGAATTTGACAATTTAAACTGATGATCCCTTATCTAACTACTTACAGTAGATCCATTCTATTCTATGGACCTATTGGAGGCTGATATGAAATAGTTATTGCAGATAACTGTTGAACGTAAATTGTTTTCAGTTAGAAAAAAAAGTTTAAAATGAATACGTCACTATCATGTGACATACACCCAAGGCCTTCAAAAGGAATTGGAGACAGAAATTATAAAAGATTTGATAAAGAGAATAAGGAAAGACCATTTTTGCCTGTTGGATGAGGGATTATCAGTTTAAATTGTCACTCAGATCATTTGGGATAAATTCCTTTTCACAGCAAGTTGATGGAAGCAACTGAGTCTATCGCATCTCTTGAGGGAAAGTTTGATAAATAGTTGAACCTGATGGCTGTGGGGGACACATAGGAGATTGGAATTAAATCTAAAATCCTCCTGCCAGACTAGGTGCAAAACGATAGGGTGACCTGCCTCTACCTGTGCTGTAAGCTCCTGTATTTCTCTGGTTCTATAAACTGCTCCAGTTAAATTTAGTTTAGAACATTACCTAAACCACTTAATATGGGATTGGCTATAACTCATCCTTTATTTATTTTAGCAAACAACATCACTGCTGAAAACTTTTATTTTCCAGAGGATTTAAATTTTAAGTCCACCAAAAATAATTCTGTGAAATTAATGTAACTGAGATTTTTTTTATCATTTAGTTGGTGGTATAATTCAAATGTGAGGAAAATAGCTGGACAGGATGATTATCTTAAGCTAGTGTTTTACTGTATTTCTGCTATTTTACAATTGTCTTGCATTTACTTATATAAGAACAGAACAGTATTCCTATACCATGGTTTGCTAACACTCTGTGCTGGATTTATTTTGTAAGATGACTGGTATGAAGGACTGTACCCTCTGGTAGTTACTTTAAAGGACTGTGTCAAGGAAGTGATTGACAGAGCAAAGAAAGCCATGGTATTTGTTCTTCTTCAAGATTGTGGTTCCAATATACCTCAGGCCCTGGCACTGCATCAGAGGAGAGATGTTGTCTTCAGCCAAGCAGTAAGTGCATGTTTCATCACCTCATAATGCAGAATAGAGAATGAATGAGATGGATTAGATGGCATGAACTAATTTGATGATATCTTCCTCTACGTAAAGCAGGAACTCTAACTCATGATAATCAAATGCACACTATTCTCACAAGCCTCCAGGGTGCAGCTTTCTAAAATCATCATTTATGATAAAGGTCCACATTAGCTTGTCTCTCTCTAATTTTCTTCCTTACCCTCAAGGGCATTGATATGTTCTGAGTATGTTTCAACAAGCATAGCTATCCTCCAATATCTGGTTCAAAAAAAAACATCATGAATGTGTAAACATAGATGGTGAATATCTGACTTAGAAGTTGTATCACAGCCAAGTCTGACTTTGTACTCATCCAGCACACAGAGGTGAACACATTCTGATAGGAACTACTGATCATGATTAACAGCCTGTCGTCTTACCTCTTTACCCTAGGGGCACTGCAACCAATTGTAACCTGGGCTGAGATGAGAGAATTTAACAACACACCTACAATTGGAAGCTGGAATGATGCTATTTGACATGGATTAGTTCTGCCCTAGTATATGCATTTTACCACTGAACAATCAGGGAATTTATTCGGATGTTCACTTGAAGTGTATGTAAACTGGAAAGGTTAGAGTCATAGGCCGGAATTTTACTGGCATGCCCACCCAAGGCTCATAAGATCGCGCCTGAGGCCAACAAAGTATGCCGTCCTGTGAAACTCGCCCACTCCAACATTACCTCCAAGCTCTTGTACTCTATACCACTACTGATGAAAGCAAGTGTCCCATATGCCTTCTTAACTATCCTATTCATGTACTCTGCCACCTTCAGGGATTTGAGAATAGTTACCCCAAGATCCTTCTGTCCCACTGAGCTAACCAGTGTCTTGCCGTTCATTAAATACTCCCTCATCTTCTTTCTTCTTCCAGTAGCATCACCTACTTGACTGTCAGGTTATGGGGTCACTGTTTGCTAGGATACTGAGTGTATGCTCAGCACTAGATAGGCATCTCTTGTTTAGCAAGTGTTGTAGCACTTGAGTAATAGCGCATCGCCAATGGGATTGTAAAACTATAACGGATGCTCTATTGCAGAGCTTTGTTGTACAAAATTTTAAATGCTTTTGCTCTCCTGTTCCAAAATAAAATAATCTAAAACTGCTAGGCAAGAAAGTCTTCAAAACATATGATGATTTTATCTCATGGAATTTGCTAATTTTTTTTAACGCAGGAATGTAATTTTCCCTTCACACTTTTTATTGTGGGACAGTTCGTCATTCTGCTACAGAAGAAAAAAAATACTTTTCATTGAAACAGAGGCTTGTGATCTTGGTCAACCAAATGATGGAGAAACATATCCAGAAATAAAATGATAGAGCAATACACCCAGAAATTAACCATGATAGTAGAAGATAGAGGCTCAGTCTGTTTAAAAAAAAAAGAGGTAGCAGCAGAATGTAACAATAAAAGCAAGAGAGACTTGCATTTTCATAACTTCAGTATTTCCCAAGTGCTTTACAGCCAATTAAGTACTTTTTGAACCATGTTCACTGTTATAATGTAGGAAATATGGCAGCCAGTATACACACAACAAGCTCCCTCCATCAACAATGTCATAATGGCAAGATAATCTCATTTTTTTTTGTGATATTGATTGAGGGGTACAGATTAACCAGGAGACTGGGATATCCCTGTTGTTTGAAATCATGCCACGGGATACTTTACATCCATATGACAGGGCAGGGCAGATGGATTCTTGGCTTACTGAAAGTTGACACTTCCGACAGCGTAGTACTTCTCGATACTGCGTTGGAGTTTCACCCAAGATTCCTGCTCTTGCAACCTAGAATAGCACTTTATCCATGATCTCCTGACTCAATAGGAATGTCAGAAAAAGGAGCAGGTAACATTGGATAATATTTGATTGTCATTCATCATTTATATTTAAAAGGATTCATAGATGTGTTAGTTTAGCATGCAAAGGATTTTCATGCAAATGTAATGTCAAAAGAATTCCTTTGTATAACATAAGGTAGATTTTGTACTTGTGGGAAATTTGATACTGGGGACAGTGGATCTTATATGATTTTTGCCCTTTAGTTTTAAGTTCTGTGCCAGGAATATGAATTTATAATACCTGTATCTACTCTTGTGAATGAATGAATTATTTTATATTATACATTAGCACATCTTTCAAACAGTTCAGAGTGTTCCATTCTCTGGCTAAATTCTGCAAGTACCAATATGATAAATAACCATTCATCTGTTTCTCATGATCTTTGCTGAAGGACGAAAGCCCAAAAACCAGAGAAACCTTTTCTGTTTTTTAAATAGCATGATAGAATCAAGCAGATAGAACTTAGATTTATTGTCCCCTCTGTGAATCGTTCTGCAATTTCCTTTCTGGATTATGGCTAGAATTCACGGAATCCCTATAGTGCAGAAAGAGGCAATTCGGCCCACCAGCCCTGCACTGAGCACATTCCCACACTAGCCCTATTCCCGTAACCTCACATATTTACCCTGTGAATCCCCCTGACACTAGGATCAAGTTAGCATGGCCTATCAACCTAATCCACACATCTTTGGGTTGTGGGAGGAAACCAGAGCAGCCAAAGGAAACCCATGCAATCACAAAGAGAATGTGCAAACTCCACACAGACGATAACCCAAGACTGGAATTGAACCTGGGTTTCTGGTGCTGTGAGACAGCAGTGCTATCCATTTTGCCACCATGCCATTGCTCCAATTCTCCAATCTCGCCCACAGCTAGGGTTCTCTGGTACCACTGCAACGAATGGAGATTTTGCTGATGGAATCTAATTCTCCATTCTTGCTGGTAGCTGTATTTTTTAATTCATCCATTTGACATGGGCATTGCTGGCTGGCCAGCATTTAATGTTCATCCCTAGTTTTGCCTGGGGGGGCAGTCAAGAGTCAACCACATTGCTGTGGCTCTGGAGTCGCATGTAAGCCAGTTGAGGACAGTAGATTTCTTGCCCTAAATGACTTTAATGATGGGCTTTTCCAACAATGGACAATGGGCATCAGTAGATTCTAATTTCTAGATTTTTTTTGATTCTTAAACTCACAATCTTCCAACTCAAAGTTTAAGATTTATTTATTAGTGTCACAAGTAGGCTTAAACTAACATTGCAATGAAGTTACTGTGAAGATCCCCTAGTCGTCACACTCCGGTGCCTGTTCAGTTACACTGAAGGAGAACTTAGCATGGCCAATGCGCATAACCTGTACATCTTTGGAGTATGGGAGGAAATTGGAGCACCTGGAGGAAAACCACGCAGACACGGGTAGAACATGCAAACTCCACATAGACAGTGACCCAAGTTGGGTGAAAGTGCTACTAAATTACTAAAGGACATTGTCCACCGTGTGTTCAAATATCCATAACAAATAGTCAGCATTGAGTCATAGGATGATGCAGTCAGAGAGCTGATAATTGTGTAGAACGTACAGGTGTTATGTTTGTGGTAAATAGTGTTATCAGAACTTTACTGATTATGTTACAGCATTCTAAAATTCGGGAGTTCACCATTTGTCTAAAGTATTACATTTAAGTAATTTTTATCAGAACATTTAAATGCCCATTTTGCAGACATCTTGCTTTTTAAAAAAAAATGGAACTGCTGAATTTCTGCTCCAAGGGAACCAAGAATCTACAACAATTTGCCAATTTCTGAAACTGGGATGATATTTCTGGTTGTTACTTGATAGTTTAATTGGTTGTTAAACACTTGAGATGTGAAATAAACATTTTTACGGACTGCTTGGTTTGACTGTGTATTTATCAGCAAAGCTAATAAAATGCTGCAGACCAAATTCATCAAGTGGTAAACTAAAGTGATGGACATTTCTATTCCTTGCAGATTAAAAAGAATACCAATTTTTAACTTAATTTCTAAAAGCAGGAAAATTCCTGATTAATGTTTTATAAGCTGCTGTATGCCAATGATTAAAATCAAAAATTGAAAACATCACAACATGCCTTTCTGGTTATCTCCATTTTTATATTTTAAGTAAGGCATTGTTGTTCTGTCCCATTTAATAAAGGAATAATGTTTTAAATAAAGAACAAGAAGTTTTTATCAATTATGCAAAACCTACTGTTGGAATAAAACTTCATCTTATTTAATGACATTGAGTTTGTTGACTACATCAACATTTTGGACAGTTTTCTGTTTTTACTTTTTATCTTTCATAACCAATCATATTGCGTTAAATTTAAATTTCTTTGCACTTATATTCCACGACATACAATTCTACCATATCATATCCCAGCAACTAAAATTTTTCAAGATACAAACATAAGACAGCTCTTCAACCACCTCAGTATGTATCTCTCAAATTAAAATTTATACAAAGGGAAAATATTTACCAGGAGCACATCAAAATCACACATAAATCCCCTCTCCATCAAAAAAAACTTTGGGTGAGATCTTGCGGCTGTTAATTGACAGAATCTTCCAGTCCTGAGAATGGTACACCCCTGCCATGGGTTTCCCAGCCCTGAGGGTGGATTCAATGGGAAATCCCATTGACAGCACCAGGACCAGAAGATCTCACTGCCAGCCAGTGGCAGGCTACTTCCCACTGCCGAAAAAATGCCACGGGAGGGTCAATCTTGCCCTTTAACTATAATAGCAAACAACAATGCATTCTTCTGATCCATTGCACACCTTTATATCTCTCCCTGTATTTTGTAATGTAATCCAACTAGCCAACTACACGTCTTTGGAAACCTTACAATCTGGGATGAGTATTCGACCATGAGATGACAATTCCCAAGAGATAGTGTGGTCAAAGATCCAATTAATTTGCAAATTAGCCAGCAAGTTCTTGTTGGTCGAGTACTCCTAATGCGACTTATATAGGAACATTGGACTTAGCAGCAGGAGTGGGCTGTTCGGCATTTCAAGTCTGATCTGCCATTTAGTAAGTTCATGACTGATCAAAATCTTTGCTGTCTGCCAACCGCACCCCCCCCACCCACTCCACATAACCCTTGATTCCCTTACCTATCAGAAATCTATCGAACTCAGTTTTGAACAAATTCAGTGACCCAACTTCCATTTCTTTTTAGGGAAGAGAATTTACCAGACTAATGACTCTCCAAGAAAAGAAATTCTCCTCATCTCTGCCCTAAATTTTTATTTTTAAACTGTCACTTCTATTCTAGTCTTCCCCAGAAGTGGAGACGTCCTCCCCATATCCACTCTGTCAAATCCTCTCGGAATCCTATGGCCGGAATATTACAGCCATTCACGTTGGCGGGAATTTTCCATCCCGCTGCTGGGTGCCAAATTCTCCAACCTTGCTGCAGCAGGAGTGTGGAGTGAACCGTCAGTAAGACCTCACTCTATATGTTTCAATAAAGCCACATCTCATTCTTCTGAACACCAGTGGGTATGGGCCCAAACTTATCAACCTTCCTTCATAAGATTAGCCCACTCATACAAGGAATGAGTTGTGTGAACCTTCTTGGTACTGCTTCTAATACAGTTATCTCCTTTTTAAAATGTGACCAAAATGGTACACAATATTCTGAATGTAACCTCACCAGGGCCTTATACAAATGCAGCAAAGTTTTCTTACTTGCATATTCCATTTCTCTTGCAATGAACTCTTCACTTAAATTATTCTATTACTCATTTGAGGTAAATGAATAGGAAACGGACCAGGATAGTAACTAGGCAGAACAAGGTCAGGGAATGGATATTGTGAACAGAAATGCTTTGATTGTAAATACTCTTGAGAAGCATCAAGACTCCACTCACAATTATTCTGCATAACGCTGTCCACCAACAACTGAATATAAATGTGTGAGCAGAATCATGAAAGAGAAATTTATTCTAAACATTGATATTTGAATGTGCATTTGGTATTATAATTAGTGCCAGTTTTTAAAGATTCTGTCATCATTTCTGTTACTTATTTTCAATGTAATTTCATCCTGTGCTTATTCCCTAAATTGAAATGATCACATCAATGCAGTAACGAAGAGCCACTCTAATGAGTAAACAGATTGTAGTTACATCAACTTCCGTGTCCCTGTAAATCATTGCAAAATGACAGTACTTCAATCAGTGATACCGTGAGGCCAGTGTAGGGCTGCCTGTGCAAAATCACTTAGAAAAGTGACTCAGAAATGAGGTGATAGATTCCTTTGGCGCATCCAGCTTTCATTTTATGTTCAGAAGCTCAACATACAAATCCCTCATGCCCAATCTTTTCAGAAGTGCCACCACTTTCATCTTTTTCGTCTACTTCTCATGAGGAAATAACACCGGGGTGAACTTATTTCAATCTGAACATGAAATATGTTGTTGCAAGCAGCTATTAAGGCAAAGGTAATTCAAAAGGAAGTTGAGTAAGTATTGGGAAAGAAAGAATGTAAAATTTTATGGAATTGCAATAGGCTGCAGCTGATGTGCACTGGGACAGTGTGCCAAATGGTCTCTTTCACTGTAAAATCAATCATTACCTACTCCTTATGCTAATAGAGAAGTAGGTGGAAGCATCACTTTGTGTGTGTTCTCTCAAATGTTCTAATATACACCAATTCAAAAATTTGCACACAATCGGGCGGCATGGTGGCACAGTGGTTAGCAATGCTGCTTCACAGCTCCAGAGACCTGGGTTCAATTCCCATCCTGGGTCACTGATGTATGGAGCTTACATATTCTCCCTGTGTCTGTGGGGGTTTCCTCCGGGGGCTCCGGTTTCCTCCCACAATCCAAAAATATGTGGGTTAGGTTGATTGGCCAAGCTAAATTACCTCTTAGTGTCCCGGGATGTGTTGGTTAGAGGAGTTAGCAGGTAAAATGTATGGGGTTACAGGGATCGAGCCTGGGCGGGATTGTTTTCTGTGCAGGCTCAATGGATCAAATGAACAAAGAATAGCAACAGGCCCTCCGGCCCTGCAAACCTGTGCTGACCACATACTCCTATCTAGACAAACCGCCTGTATCCCTTTATTCCCTGTCTGTTCATTTGTCTATCCAGATATCTTAAATGTCGCTAACGTGTTTGCCTCAACCACCTCACTTGGCAATGCATTCCAGGCCCCCAACCCCCTCATTGAAAAAAAAACTTCCCCTGCACATCTCCACTGAACCTTTCCCCCACTTACCTTGAAATTGTGCCCCATTGTACTTGTCATTTCTGCCCCGGGAAAAAGCTTCCAACTGTTCACCCTATCTATACTCTTCATAATTTTATAAACTTTCAGGTCGCCCCCTCAGTCTCTGTCTTTCCAGAAAGAACTATTCAATTTCAATTCCAGTCTATTCAATTTCTCCTTGTAGCTAATACTCTCCACACCAGGCAACATCCTGTTAAACATTTCTTGTACTCTCTCCAGAGCCTTCACATCTCTAGTAGTGTGGTGACCTGAATTGGACACAGTATTCCAAATGTGGCCTCACCAACGTTTTAAACAACTGTAACATAATTGGGTATAAAAGTTGACAAATGTCCTGTCTGATGAAGGCAAGCATGCCATATGCTTTCTTCGCCACCTTTTCCACCTGTGCTGCCATTTTTAAGAATGTGTACCTGTACTCCTAGATCTCTGTGTGTCTATGCTCCTGATGATTCTGCCATTTATTTTGTAGCTCCTACCAGAATTAGATCTACCAAAATTAATCACCTTGCATTTGTCTGGATTAAGTTCCATCTGCCATTTCTCCTCCCAATTTTCCAGCTTATCTATATCCTGCTGTATTCTCTGACAATCTTCATCACTGTCTGCAACTCCAGCAATCTTAGTGTCAGAATGGCCTTCTTTTGCACTGTAGGGTTTTTATGTTTCTATCAGTTAAAACTGAAAAGCAGGACTCTAACGACTCGCTCCTATACAGTGAATTGGCATGCTCAAATTACATATTATTCATTGCTCCTTTAAGTTGACTTTAAGGGTGGTATTTAATGGAGAAAATATTGGTCTTGCCTACACGCCACAGAGCTGGCAAAAGCCTAGTGTGACCTCTGTTCAGGAAGGCTCGTCAAATTAACTGGACAACAGCAGGTCTTTGCAGGAATCCAGGATTTTGAGGAAGGAACTCCTGGTTTCTGAGAGCCACCAGACAGTCAGAGGCTAACAGCTCTTCATTGTTCGGTAACGCCACTAGGGTGGTGGTAATTACTGCTTGTACTACACCTGGCTGGATATACAGATGGGTGATGACGAAAGGGTGATCCATGCAAGAAGGGAGGAATTTGGCTGCAAGGGCAAGGTGTACCTCGATTTTCCACACCCCCCCCCCCCCCCCCCCCGCCCTTCTTGATGCTGGTCCCTTGATCAGGCAGCCTTTGAATGAGAGATGAGAGACAATCCTGCCTCAAGGTCACCAACAAGCAACTCAACAAGGTTTTCCCACTTGGCAAACCCCTGCCTGCCACTTTGTAAATACCATCAGTGATAGGATGAATTCCTTAATTGGGAAATTTGGGCAGTGGGATGGGTAGGTGTTACTATGGGCCTTCCTGCTGCAGATCTAATTGGAACAAAGGTGGGAATGTGCCAGATTCCCAACACCTCACATCTTCCACCTGATTAAATGTTTTCCCCAACACCAAACATGCCAATGGGGAAGGTATTAAATTCCACTGTGTTATTAAATTGCCTGAAAAATTCTTCTATTCTGTATGATGTGCTGACAGCGAGAGAACACTAGCATAAGCAGTTAACAGGTCCTAATTCAATGCAGATGAAAATAAAATATTTGGCAGTGCCAAGTAACGTTTCATCCTGCCACTGTAAATAACTGAAATAGTGCCACAGTGTGTATGTCTGAGCTACTATTGTGCATAAAATTTACTCTAACATTTATACCTTATTACTTTCCGCACATTGCAATAGTGGTTACACTTCAAAAGTATTCATTGGTTCTAAAGCACTTTGGGAAGTCCTGAAGTTGGAAAAGGCACTATTTAATTGCAAGTGTTTTCTATTAACCCATTGGCGAAGGTTGAGGGAAATAGAATTATGATTAAACACAGAGCATCTAGCATCTAACGCTGTAGCAGGGTGTACTGACATGACATGAAATTTCCTACACGTAAAGAATCTGAGTCATTGGCCTAGGAACTGCCTGAAGGAGATTTGGAATAGAGGCTAGGTTATTTTCCCATGCTCTTGCACATCACTTGGCTAACAGTGTTGACAGTGCCTTGGAAGCAATAGTCATTGTCCTTTTATGTTCTCACACTATAATGATTACAAATTGAGATCCTATATTTAATCTCATTGTGCAACATTTTTAAAGATCATTACTGTAGTGTAGTAATCATTACATTATTCCAAGATTTTTGAAACCAAGCAGGTTTTGTAAGGAATAAGAACAGAAAAAGCTTCACCATGAAAAGTCATTGATCTGAAAGATGAGCCCTGTTTTTTCCCTCCATGGACACTGCTAGAACAGCTGAACATTTCCAGCATTTTCTCCATTTATTTCAGATTTCCAACATCTGTAGTGTTTGTTTGCTTTTGTACTGGATTTTACCAAGGCACAATATCATTCAAATAGGAATTTGTTGTGCCTATGTATAGACGATGCTTATCATAACAAAATCTTGGCTAACATTTTTCTAGTCCTAGTGAAATTTTCATATTACGGAGAAGAGCTCCTTCTATATTAGGGAAAAAGAACATGACTTGTCTCTCTTAGTTTGTAATGGATAGGAATGACAATAATGTCAATTTAATTCTAATTGATCATAGTTTCTTCAATGCTGAATGTAAATACATCTGAAAATGTTTTTTGTTGATAAATAATAACAAAACTACTCACTATATTTTAAAATGAATATCTTATTAGTTTTCTTCTCTTTAGCTTGCGGGCCTTGTCTGTGGTTTTGTGATCAAGCTGCATACATGTTTACAAGACCAGGGCTTCCTACTGCAGCTTCACACTGTGGGTTTACTGGTGCAGTTTGAAGGTCTTCTCAGCACATACAGTGAGTAACCCACCTTGTTTTATTAGCACACACTGCTTAACTGTAGGAAAGCTCTTTCAGATAAAGGTGCTTGTTGAAGATGACCAATTTGTCCTGCTGATGGTCAGAACACAAAGTTCAAGAGCAATTGAATATTGAAGTGTTGAACTAGGCTAATAAGACACCCTGTGGATAACAGCAAGCAATGGCTGAACAACATGCAATAATATGGTCTATCATTTGTTGCCTCAAACGTGTGAACCCTAGGCAAGAAAAATTAGTGTATATAAATCAAATATCAATTTCTCCACATGCCTTATTATATATATTGTGTAATTTTAACTGATTACTGTTCATGTTTTACTTGTAGAGTCCAAATCGTCTGTTAATGGAACTAATGGTGCATTACTATCATTAATTATTGGAGCAATACAAACCAGGCTTAATGTAATACTCAGCTTTGGATATTCCTTCAGTACGTTGTTCTAGATTCTTCCTTTGCATCTTCCCCTGTATCAAATCTGCATTTCTACAGACCAGGGAAGTCAGTCAAGAAATTGAGGAAACATTTTAAAATTAAGGAAATTGAAGCACCGTGTTCAGTAATCTTGTGCAACTTGTCAAATGAGAGCATTTTCACACTTAATTTATCATATACTCTGTTATCATCTAAGAAGTTCTGCCACCTACTTCCTCTGAGCGAGGAATTAGTAATGGGAGTTACGGGAGTGTCATTGATTTAAAATTGTTACCAAATATATTAAGGAGAGACTTTACAAGAAATATCTTTATCTGGGTGATTGTTGAAGAGTGGATTGCTTTGACAGAGGGAATGTTCGAAACAATGACCATTGCATCTTCTAAGAACGAATTGGATAGTTTTTGAAACAGGGGAAGCTTTGGAGAGGAAGTGGGATTAGTTTTAGGTTGCTTTTGCAAAGAGTTTGCTCAGATGTGGTGAGAGAAATGGCCTCATTTTGTGCCCTGCACTTCTATTGTATTTGTAGTGTAAGTGGCACAAGAAAGTAAGATAACTTATTGCCTTTGGAGCATTACTTAAGAATAATGCTGTTTTGTAGACTCATTCAAAAGTTTTATCTGAGGATACAATTTTTAAATTAGTTATGAATAAAAATAAATTAAATAGGCTGATACCGGAGTTGAGGGGGTTGAGCTATGAGGAGAGGCTGAATAAACTAGGCTTGTACTCGTTAGAGTTTAGAAGAATGAGGGGAGATCTCATTGAGACGTATAAGATGATGAATGGGATGGATAGGATAGAGGTGGAGAGACTCTTCCCGCTCAAAAAAGACAGTAGGACTAGGGGGCACAGCCTCAAGATAAAGGGGGGGCGGTTTAGAACGGAGTTGAGGAGGAACTTCTTCACTCAAAGGGTGGTGAATCTCTGGAATTCTCTGCCCGTTGAAGTGGTGGAGGCTGCCTCGCTAAATATTTTTAAGAAGCGGGTTGATGGGTTTTTGATAAGAGAGGGGATTAAGGGTTATGGGGAGAGGGCGGGAATGTGGAAATGAGCCACGACAGATCAGCCATGATCTTATTGAATGGCGGGGCAGGCTCGAAGGGGCAGATGGCCTACTCCTGCTCCTATTTCTTATGTTCTTATGTAAAACTTATTAAAAATTGAGGTCTTTCGGTTAGGATTGCCATCATCACTATTTTTCAAGGTTAATGTCAACATATTTCACTTCAGCTCCCAGCAACTTCCTCTGCTAGAACTTCACTTCAAATACAACAAAAGTGACAGCAGAATTATGCAGTCATTGCTGGGTGCTTCCTCTTCAACTGGAGAAGTACTCCAGTGTTAAGAGCCACACTGATGTTAAATGCAAGGGTATATGTTCAATTTGGTATACTGTGAGAAAAGATGCAAACCAGGGAGGAACAGTGAAATCTTGTTGTGATCAATGAATAAGGTACATTCATTAACTTAAAAGAAAACATGCAACAAGAAACAGTATGCTTAACCACACTGCTGGCTATACACACACAGTTTTTGATGAAGTTACCCTTTGTTCCCAACTACCTATGTTTCCTCAGCTCTCAGAAATGCCCCCTTTTTTACTCAAACAAACATATCTGATATATAACTCGATAAGCTAAATACAGCAGATTTTTACTACCCAAAGGTTATTTGAACATGTTTGGTAAAGTTGCCTTCAGTTTCAGGGAAGGGATGATCTTCTCTGTTCGAGGTTTGGATTTTAAGCAGCAGCTTTTTAACAATAAATTGTTTTTGGTCGAGTCTGCTTTCTATGCTGGGTGTGGCTATGATATTAGCTACTACTATTGTGTCCCTATCTACAATCATGTTATGCATTTTCATTTACCCACCCTGTGGACCCAGCTTTTAGCATCTAAGAGCCAATTCTCTTATTTCTCCACTTTGAAGTTATCTCTGCACCCCAATGTTTTCCCCCAGTCACAAAAGTAAACACTAGCTTCTCTCACTGGTATACTAAGTCACATATCAAAACATTCCTTCAAACAGCTGCACCCTTTTATCTCCTCTCTTTATTTTATTTCCATTTTATTTTTTAATTTTAATTTTCCTCACTATTTAACATCAGAAATGTGGTTTCTGTTTGTAAACGATGTTTCTGATGAAGTTACTGCAGTGGAACAGGAATTGCTCCAACAAAATTGTAGGCACGTGAGTTATTTGCTGAACTTTACTTTGTCATGCACTAACAGTAAAATTTTCAGTAAGTCCAAATATCCAATCTTTGTACCCTTAATTAAACACGACACACTTTGCATATAGCAAATTAGAAATATTTCTTCCTTAATCTTTATTCTTCAATAATCATTTTTACTGTCCTGCATTTTATAACTTGCATTTATCCCTCACCTTTGCAAAAAAAATTCATTAATTATTGGAATAAATATAGATAAGTGAATTATCCATTCAAATAACTGACAAATTGCCCTGATATTTGAGATGTTGTTATTGCAAATAAATGTCTTTAGAGGGCCCCAGAGCCTATTCTACTTCAGGCCTCTGAAACATTTTGTTCTATTTTTAGTTCATTTTCTGCTTTCTCTGGGTACAACTTTCTATCTTTGCACAGTTTTTTCTACTGTCTTTCTGATTACTTTGCTCTCTTGGAAACCTAGAGCCATATTTGCTGTTTGTCTTTGTCTCACTCATTGTTATTACTTCTAGTTCGGGAGGGTTTTTGTTTATTTTGGCGCTCCGTAGCGGGAGATAGGCGCGGGGGCTGCTGGGAAGGGAGCGCGGGAGTATAAAAAGAAGGCCAAGGTAGATAGCGGGCAGTGTCGGGAGCGGGCAGCGGAGTGAGGCGGGAAGCAGAGTGAGAGGTAAAAGGGCTTAAGCTCACTGGGCTTGGGCGAGCACAGGCTCGGTAACAGGAATTAATAGGACACCTTAAAAGGGGGCAAACATAATGGCAGGGTCTAGGGTTACACGTGTTCACTGTGTTCGTTGTCATATGTGGACATTTCTGGAGACAGCACATCTCCCGAAAGCCCACATATGCGGGAAATGTCTAGAGGTGCAGCGATTAAGGGCCCAGGTGAGGCAGCTGGAACTGAGGCTGGAGGATATGTTTTTAGTTAGGGAAAATGAGGAAATAATGGATAGGGACAGTAACACTGAGCAGATACCAGGACCTAGGAGGAGAGATGGATGGGTTACAGTTAGGAAGAGCGAAAAGAAAAGGAGTCATGGCACTAGGACCACCCCGGAGGAATTACCCCGGAATATCAAGGGTGGGGTGACAGCTGGGGTAGAGAAGGCAAGGGAGGGAGATCAGAATACCTCGGAGGAAGGGAAGAGTGCAGGGTGTGAGATAGTGGTGGGGGATGGGAAAGTCAAAGGGATTGACAGGCGGTTCTGTGGGCAAAAGCGGGACTCCAGGATGGTAGTCTGCCTCCCTGGAGCAGGGGTACAGGATGTTTCAGAAAGGGTAGAGGGAATTTTGAAGGGTGGAGGGACTGAGTCTGATGTGATAGTGCACGTAGGAGAGAAGGATGTAGGAACAAAGTGCAGGGGGGACATACGTAGGCAGTTCAGGGAGTTGGGGGCTAGGCTGAAATGTAGGGCCTCCAGGGTGGCGTTCTCTGGGCTGCTGCCAGTGCCTGGGGCTAGCAGGGCTAGAAATAATGAGATACTCCAACTAAATGCGTGGTTGAAGGATTGGTGTAGGGCAGAGGGTTTTAGATTCGTAGACCACTGGGAAGTCTTTATGAAAGAGGGGCAAATATGCAAGAGGGATGGGGTACAATTAACTGGGAAGGGCGTGCATATCTTAGCTGGAAGGTTAGCTGGAGTGTTTCGGCAGGGTTTAAACTAATATGGAGGGGGGGTGGGGAGGTGGACGGAACTGGGATTGGGGATAGGGTAAGCCTGGAGGGTAGGAAGAAGGATCGGATTGTTTCTGAGGGTCTTCGGTGCATGTGTTTCAATGCTAGGAGTGTGACTGGCAAAACAGATGAACTGAAGGCATTAATGTTCGAAAGGAAGTTGGAAGTGGTGGCGGTGACAGAGACTTGGTTAAAGGAAGGGCAGGACTGGCAGTTGAATGTTCCTGGGTATAAGTGCTTCAGGCATGATAGGGGTGGGTCACTGAGAGGTGGGGGAGTGGCGTTGTTAGTTAAGGATTGCATCATAGCAGTGCAGAGGGAGGGAGGTATAGAGGATATAGGAATCGAGTCGCTATGGGTGGAGTTGAGGAATAGGAAGGGAGATGTTACTATGTTGGGTGTGTACTACAGACCGCCCAACAGCCCGAGGGCTGTGGAAGAAGGGATAAGCAGGGACATTCTAGATAAGTGCAGGAAGAATAGGGTGGTGGTAGTGGGAGATTTTAATCTCCCTGGGGTAGATTGGAAGGTGCCGAGATCAGAGGGTGCTGACGGGGAGGAATTTGTACAGTGTGTAATGGAAGGATCCCTGGAGCAGTATGTGGATAGCCCGACCAGAGAGGGGGCTATACTGGACTTGGTTCTGGGGAATGAGCCTGGGCAGGTGGTTGACGTTGAAGTAGGAGAGCATGTGGCTAACAGTGACCACAACTCTGTCTGGTTTAAGATATTAATGGATAAAGATGAAGACTGTCCTAAGGGGAGGGTGTTAAACTGGGGGAGGGCTAGATACAACCGGATTAGGCAGGATCTTAAAGATACGGACTGGGGTAAGCTGTTTGATAGCAGGTCGACGCTGGGTATGTGGGAGTCTCTCAAGGGAAAACTAAAATCTTTGCAGGAAAGACATGTGCCGGTCAAGAGGAAGGATGGGAAGGGTAGGATTAGAGAGCCGTGGGTAACTAGGGATATTGAGGACCTGGTCAGGAGGAAGAGGGAGGCGTACATTAGATCTAGGCATTTGAGGACAGAGATAGCATTAGAAGAATACAGAGAATGTAGGAGAGAACTTAAAAGGGGCATCAGAAAGGCAAAAAGGGGCCACGAAATGGCTTTGGCGGGTAGGATTAAGGAAAATCCTAAGGCATTTTACTCCTGTGTTAGAAACAAAAGGATGGTTAGAGGGAAGATTGGTCCTCTCAGGGACAGAGGAGGGGAACTATGCTTGGAGCCTGGGGGAATGGGGGAGATCTTGAATGAATACTTTGCGTTGGTATTCACGCAGGAGAGGGGCCTGATGTCTGGTGCTGTGCTTGAGGAGTTTGAGGATCCGTTGAGGGAAATAGTCATCACGAGGGAAGAGGTGTTGGGACTTTTAGACAGGTATAAAGACGGATAAATCTCCGGGGCCTGATGGCATCTATCCCAGGCTGCTAAGGGAGGTGAGGGATGAAATTGCCTCTGACGCAAATCTTTGTCTCTTCTTTGGACACAGGTGAGGTCCCAGAGGATTGGCACATTGCAAATGTAGTACCGTTGTTTAAAAAGGGTCAGAGGGATAACCCAGGGAATTATAGGCCGGTGAGCTTGACTTCAGTTATAGGCAAGCTAATGGAGAGGATCCTCAAGGATAGGATGTATGAACATCTGGAGCGCTGCAATCTGATCAGGGATACGCAGCATGGCTTCGTTACAGGGAGGTCGTGCCTTACGAATCTAGTGGAATTTTTTGAAGAGGTGACAAAAACGGTTGACGAAGGACAAGCCGTTGATGTCGTCTATATGGATTTCAGTAAGGCGTTTGACAAGGTCCCTCATGGTAGGCTGATAGAAAAGGTGAAGGCTCATGGGATACAAGGCCAGGTATGTAGCTGGGTGGAGAACTGGCTTGGGAGGAGGAGACAGCGGGTAGTAGTGGAAGGCTCCTTTTCCAATTGGAGGTCTGTCACCAGTGGTGTGCCGCAGGGCTCGGTACTAGGACCTCTTCTATTTGTAGTATATATTGATGACTTGGAAGAGGGGGTAGGTGGTGTGATCAGCAAATTTGCTGATGACACTAAGATGGTTGGATTGGCGGGTACTGAGGAGCAGTGCCTGGCAATGCAACAGGACATAGGCTGGTAGATTGGGCAGATAGATGGCAAATGGAATTTAATCCGGAGAAATGCGAGGTGATGCACTTTGGCCGGAATAATGTGGAGGGGAGTTATACGATAAAAGGTAGAACTATCCGGAGTATAGATATGCAGAGAGACCTGGGGGTGCAAGTGCACAAGTCCCTGAAGGTGTCAGTGCAGGTGCAGAATGCGATGAGGAAAGCGTATGGTATGTTAGCCTTCATAGGAAGGGGTATAGAATATAAGAGTAGGAGTCTGATGTTGCAGTTGTATAGAACGTTGGTTAGGCCTCACTTGGAGTACTGCGTCCAGTTCTGGTCGCCGTACTACCGGAAGGATGTAGAGATCCTGAAGAGAGTGCAGAGGAGATTTACCAGGATGCTGCCTGGTATGGAAGGGCTGTCTTACGAGGAAAGATTGAACGAACTTGGGCTGTTTTCCCTTGAGAGACGTCGGCTGAGGGGGGATCTAATAGGGGTTTATAAGATTATGAAGGGGATAGATAGAGTAAATGGTGGTAAGCTTTTTCCGCTATTAGAAATGGATAGAACGAGGGGTCACGGGCTTAGGGTGAGGGGGGCTAGGTATAAGACAAATATTAGAGGGCAGCTTTTCACGCAAAGGGTAGTGGGGGTGTGGAATGCACTGCCGAGTAAGGTGGTGGAAGCAGGCACGCTAGGGTTGTTTAAGAGTCACTTAGACAGCCACATGAGCGGTCTACATATAGGGGGATATAGCAGGCCTTACTAAACATTGTAGGCTTGGGATTCCGTTTTTGCCTCAGGGATGTTGCAGTCTTTGCCTGTTTAATAATGAATTTTTTGTCTCCACAGGCATTTAAGTCCACCTTGTTGACCAGCAAGGGGCATGCATGCGGCAGGTTGTAGTGAGCTGCTCTTGGATGTTGCTTCGGGAGTTGCCTATTGCTTCATGTCGTTAGTGTGCTTAAACTGGACCATCTCGAGGGCAACATGACAGCTCAGAGACTATCTCTGTTGCTGTGCGGACACATGGATTTGGGCCTGTGTCTGTGGGAGTTTGCGCGTTCTCCCCGTGGTTGCGTGGGTTTCCTCCGGGTGCTCCGGTTTCCTCCCACATCCCAAAGATGTGCTTTTAGGCTGATTGATTGGGTAACAAATTGTCCCTATATTGGACCTCCCTGATCCTCGCACATTAGGCGTAGACTAAAATCATGAATAGGTCACTGAGACAATGGGACAGCGGCGCGGGCTCGTTGGGCCGAAGGGCCTGTTTCCCGTGCTGTGTTGTTCTTTGTTATTTCCACTGTTATTTCTACACCAGCTCTTCACCCCTGCAAAGTCCCCCTTGCAACATTTCAGGCCTCTGCCAAAAACAGGCTGGTAAAGTAGAAGACTGGCATAGTTATATTCATCAGTTAATACTTCATAAACAGTATGCCAGACGCTGTCATCCCTAGGAATGTCCTGTCCCACTGGCAGGACAAAGCCACAGTAAGAAGTGTCAGATTAACACCAGGTTAAAGTCCAACAGGTTTATTTGGTAGCAAATGTGTTGTGAGACTTCTTACTGTGTTGACCTCAGTGCATCGCTGGCATCTCCATAACAGGACAGAGCTACCACAGGTGGCAGCACAAGGTATATAGTCGGGAAGAGCTGCCCTTAGAGTCCTCAACATTGATTCCACGCTCATTGCATTAGGTGAACCATAGACTAGGAAACATCTTTGCTGATTGTGATTGTCAACATCAGTTGAAAGACAGATTGCTTAACCTGTAATTTATGGAATTAAAATTCATATAATTTTAGTGCACACCATGCATATCTATTTCCCAGTTGACTGAAATGAGCTCATAATTAAAGTCTTTCACCCTCCATTTCTTCATAGTAACTCACTACTGTGCCCACTTTGTGGCCTTGAAACCCTTCGTAAAATAAAGTGTCCAAAAGTGAAAACAGTATTCTAACTAAAAGTTAACCAGCTGCTCTTTGCCTTCTTAGGGTGACATGGTGGCATTGTGGTTAGCATTGCTGCCTCACAGCACTAGGGACCCAAGTACAATTCCAGCCTCGGGACTGTCAGGGTGGAGTTTGCACATTCTCCCTGTGTCTGCATGGGTTTCCTCCATGTGCTCCGGTTTCCTCCCACAATCCAAAGATGTGTGGGCTATGTTGATTGGCCATGGTAAATTGCCTCTTAATGTCGGGGGATTAACAGGATAAATTCATGGGGTTACAAGAATAGGGTCTGGGTGGAATTGTTGGTGCAGGCTTGATGGGCCAGATGGCCTCCTTCACTGTTGGGGTTTTGTGATGTAAGAATGCTGGTCTTCTATGATCTTATTTTATGATTATTTATGAAACCAAGAATTCTGTATTCTCTTTTTTAATAAAATCTATTTATCACCTTTTCTGTTTCCACTTTTAAACACCCGTGTGGTTGACAATAAGTCGCTCTGATTTTCAACTCCTTTTAAAGTTTTAGAACTCAGCTTATTTTTCCTCTCATTCTTCCTTACAGATAGGTATTACCTCACAATTGTCTGTATTAATTTGGTCTACCACCTATCCATATCCTTTTGCTATCTTCCCGACCACAACTTGATGCACTTCCAATTTTCTGTCCTTGTCAAATGTTGATATTGTGTGCTCAATTTGTGAAATACACATTACTTATGTATATGGTACATAAATCGCTCCCAACACAAACCATTGTGAAATGTCACTTAGCACATTCAGAGTGACTTCTATTTCCACGCTATTTGCTTGCTGCACACTAACCATCAATTTGTAGATGTGACCAAATTCAGATACCATATTCTTTGCATCGATTTCTATATCCGATATCAAGGCTAGATGTTACAAAAATAACTAAAGGACAAAACTAAAGGGTCTGTATGTAAATGTACATAGCATTCAAAACAGAACAGCTGAACTAATAGTGAAAATAGAAACATGTGAGGACAATCTGACAGCTATTACAGAGACATGGCTGCAGGCTAACATAGATAGGGACCTCAATGTTGAAGGGTAATGACATTTATGAAAAACAAAAAGCTAGGAAAAGATGGGGTGACTCTGTCAATTAATAATGTTAATTAGCACCTTAGAGAGGGATGATCTACATTCAGGGAACTAGAACGTGGAAGCAGTTTGAGTATGGATGAGAAATGGTAAAGACAAAAGGTCACTATGAATGTTCACTAACAGAACACTCATGGTAGGTCAAAGTACAAACTGTGTATGCAGTAAAATCTACATTTCACTTGTCAAGAATTCTTCAATGAGATTACTCTTGAGGACAAATCATTGCTTACAGTTACCTGTTTAAACCTGAAATATGGGTCAAAATGGCTAACAATGTAATTATTCTTAGGTTTTTGTTGACAGACGTTTGATTTGTCTGAAATAAATTACAAAGCCTCCTGGCAAAACCATGTGCTCAGGCCTCACCTTTGTCGAAAATTTTTTATTTTTGTTTCCAAATAATGTAGCAATCTTACTAACAGTTGAGCTATTTGGGAGCTTGTTCACAGATTTTAAGTTACTTTGGCAAAACTGTGATAGCTTTCACACCTTGTTGGGGAACGGGTGATGGTCAATATCTCCTATGTTGTACTTGGCTACATAATGATTTTGACAGTTTGCCAATCTGCTAATAACCACAAATTGACATTGGGAAATTTATCCTGATTCAATCTCAGTAAGTACATAACATTTTCAACTTTGGGCTATTTTCAGAGTACATCAATGTATTTTAACTAGACTGGAGCAAGGCGGCTGCCTGCTGTTACTTAATAGGAGATACCATTGGGTTTGTCAAACAAGGTCACAGCCAAGCATAGGTCTTGATGGACCAACATGGGGGCAAAAGGGCAGAAAAAGATGTGTGATGAGTCTCATTAACTTTATTTTCAGACAACATTACCAATATCTATTTACCAAGGATCATTTCACTCTTGATGGAGATCTGTTGGATTTGTAGAAAAGTTATTGATATTTAAAGGGTGTCTGTTTTAAACTTCAGGTGAAGAGATTGGAATGCTGGAGGATATGTCAATTGCAATTATAGATTTACAAAAAGTGGCATTCAAAGTTGTTGAAGCACATTTGGAGGAGAATGCCAGTGCCGACCTTTATCCCATTGTGACTGGAATCCGGTAAGCAGTATTTTTCAGAACTCTGAAACAAGTTATTACATTATCATGTCACTGTCTAATCTTGTCAGATTTTAGTGTCTGTCAAAACGCTGCAACATTTTACAATTAATATGGTTTGAATATACGCTGTATTGAATATTGCAATCAGTGAAATCTGACCAAACATCGTTGGTTTGAGACTTTGGCTGGACCTCTATCACCTCGTCTGCCACGAAATTGGCATGGACAAGGGTCCAACAACGGAAATCTCCCTTGACCCTGGGCAGGGATTTCGACTCTCGCCTGAGCAGGGTCGTAAAATCCCACCCATTGCGTGCATAATAAATTGCGAAGGTGACGAGGATTTTGGACACACTTGGGAAGCAGATTGTAAGTGCCCATGTGAGGTGACGTAGATGTGAAACTATTTCATGTCAGAAGCTTTTGTTGGAATCTGATCCACGTTCCTAGAATATACTGGTTATCCAAATCGATGAATTTGCTGCTGGGAAACTTGATTTAGCTTTTTAAATGTTGGAAGCTGGCTCAGGCATCTGCGCTTTCCTGCTATTCAACTTTAGCAAGTGCCTGATTTCTCATTTCAAATTGGCCAAGTCTGCATTAGTAATTACAAGGTGAATTTGCTGTTTGGACGCAATTGGGATGGGAATTCTGTGATGCAAGCAATCCCACTGACCAAATTTGTATGAACATTTTTTTACTGGGCATTTGTAATTCACATAAGTAGGGAGACTTCCTGACAATATCCTTGCTTCCCTGAAGAAACACCTGTGCAGCCGACAGGAATTTGAGGCAGCAATTTAAGCAACTGCAATCTCACCTGCAAAATAAAGGAAAAAGGTTTAGACCTGACAATATTTCTGTAAAGTGAAGCGTTCTTGGCCATAGATACTAGAAGTCATGCTGGATGATTTGAGACAAAGGAGAGCTCCTATTTTAACACTGATGGGTAGAAAGGAGAGGTCCAATATGTGGCAGTTGATTGTTAACAATAGGACCCTTGAGGTTGCAATGGATGAAGATGATGCCAAACCTGAGGAAAACTGTCCAGGTACGGTTACCCAGGTTTCCTACACCAACTAGCTTTTGGAAATATGCTGCCAGGTATTTCTTCTTAAGCTGTTAATTTTTCATACTGCTTCCAAAGCACTTAGATAATGCTGGAGCTCTTTCAAGGCATAGCCCACAGTCGAGCATAATTTCAAGTTGCAGCTCACCGTAGGAACTGTAGTTACAGTGAAGTACGAAAGGGACTTTGGACAATAAGTCATTTCAATACAACTTAGTTGCATGATCCAAATGCATTTACAAAAACCTAAGAGGAACTGCAGATTGGCATTCACGTGCAATTGTATGTACTCTTGAAATAAGCATTGTCTGAAAGCTGTTATTCAACTTGCAGGACAAGATCATACAAAGCAGAAAAAAGAAACTTGAATAGGTCAAGGATCCATAAATTCCAATTCCATTACTACCTTTAAAGAGAACAGACCTTGATCCACTTTGAAAAATGTAGGGCAAGATTTTCTGGCATCTGTGTTGTGCTTCTCAGCAGTGGGAGGCGGCCCACTGTTGGCTGGCATTGGGATCTTCTGGTGCTGCCACTATATCTATGGGATTTTCCATTGATTCCATTCCACGTCACTGGGAAACCTGTAATGGGGTTGCACTGTAGGTGGGATGGAAAGATCCCGTTGGCATGAAGAACTGGAAGATCTCAGCCTTAAAGTTTAGAGAGAAAGTAATCAGTGAGGAGGACACAAAGAGACTTCAGAAGGATACAGATAGGTTGGGGGAGTAGACGAGCAGATGGCAATTGGAATGCAATCTGGTGAGGTGTGGAGTTATACACTTTGGTAGGGAAACATTTTAAAACAGATTTTTTTGCACAGTAAGAGACTGAGAAATGTTGCTATTCAGAGGGACCTGGATGTCCTTCTACATGGGTCACAAAAAGTTAACGTGCAAGTAAAGCAAGCAATTATAGAAAGGCACCTGGCATTTTAGCTTTTGTTACAAATGGGTTGGAGTACAAGAGTAAAGAAGTCTTAATACAGTTATATGGAGCATGAGATCATGCCCAGAGTACTATGTACAGTTTTGGTCCCCTTGCTGAAAGAAGGGCATACTTACCATAGAAGCAGTGTGTCATGAACCCTGCTGTTGTTATCTGTGAGGGTGTCCCAACTTGCAACATCTGTTCATGGTGATATATAATTTTGTTTACAGGAATGGTTTGAGGTATCACGTGGAAAAGACAGTGAGAAGGTAACGAGCCCAGTCACAATATAGCACTCATTAAAGATTATTTATTACAGTACAGAAAAGACACGTGTATATGAACAAGACAATAATGATCTAAGAAGGAAGTGATTATGGAAAAATTACCCTTTTTGATCCAAAGTATATATAAGAGATCTGAACTCTTTCATAACTTCCAGCTTCCCAAACACCATCCACTTAAATAGCTCTTTTAAGTAAAGGTCGGCTTATAGATATCACACTACAAATTGCAGAGTTATGCTGTGAAACATCTCTTCTTGGTTCAGGGAAGATATGGTTTTAATTGCCTCCGCAAAAGTTTCTGCACTCTTGCTTCTTGTCTGCTCATTAGAATTAGCTTCTACCTGTCAGGTGGAATCTGCTCCTTGCTTCCACTAGTGTTGATGTGAATATGCCGGCGTTGGACTGGGATAAACACAGTAAAAAGCCTGACAACACCAGGTTTAAGTCCAACCAATTTATTTGATAGTACACTCACTAGCTTTCGGGGTTAGTCCCTCTGTCAGGTGAGTCCCTTTGATGTTAGTCCCTTCGTCTCCTGACGAAGGGACTAACCCCGAAAGCTAGTGAGTGTACTATCAAATAAATTGGTTGGACTTAAACCTGGTGTTGTCAGACTTTTTACTGTGTCACTAGTGTTGGCAATTATACTATTTTTCCCTTTGATTGTTTTCTCTGTGCATTTACTGTCTGTCCCCTCAGCTTCTGTGGCTCTAACAAATTGGCATACGTATCTCTCCCTTTGATGGTTCAATCGTCTACCTGAGATGTATGCTATTAACATGACAATGTTTTCTTCTGGTCTGCCTGGCCCGCTAATCTCATTATTGAGTGACTCACTTCTGTGCAATGTCCTCTGAAGTACTGGTGGCTTCTACTTGTTAGTTTTGTTACATTCTTCGCATTGCTTGTTACTAGGCACATTCATGACAGAGTGCAACAAACATTGACTAGACTGGCTCCTGGCATGAGAGATTATTTGATGAGGAGGCATTGAGTAGACTAGGCCTACATTTCTTGGCGTTTAGAGAAGTGGAAGATGATCTAATTGAAACATATAACATTGTACTGGGACTTGGCAAGGTAGGTGCTGAGAAGATGACTTCCCTGGCTAGGGAATCTAGAGAATTACAGTCTCAAAATAAGGGATCGGTCATTTAGGACTGAGATTAGGAGAAATTTCTTCATTGGTATAGATAACTTCAACAACCCACAATCCTTTCAAAGGGCCATAGATGCTGAGTTGTTGAGCATTTTCAGCACAGAGATGGATAGATTTTTGGGTACTAAAGAAATTAAGGGATATGTAGATTGTAGAAGAAGGTGGAGTTGGGGTCGAAGAGGCGGAACTGATTTGAAAGGCCATTTGGTCCTCTCCCCCTCCCCTTATCTTGTGTCCTGATAGATAGAGAAGGTGGGGGGATGTGAAACTGAGACCTCGCAGATACTCTTGGGTATAGCTATGCAGATAGAACCATGTTACACAGTAAATTGCAGCACAAGCAGTAGTTTCA
Organism: Carcharhinus amblyrhynchos; assembly: GCF_965287045.1. Classification (NCBI taxonomy): domain Eukaryota; kingdom Metazoa; phylum Chordata; class Chondrichthyes; order Carcharhiniformes; family Carcharhinidae; genus Carcharhinus; species Carcharhinus amblyrhynchos. The sequence goes on from NC_137324.1 coordinate 155,150,993, forward strand.
AGGTATAATTCACAGTTAATATTCTGAAAGATGTTCAGAGGGAAGTACCAAGACCAGAAAAGTCCGTCTGGCCAGTACAAAACTAACAACCCTAAATTGTCCACTCAATGGAATATCTGGCTAATTCCCCCTTAAATTTTGCCTGCTTCAATGAAGCAAATTAGGGACATCCTGTGGCGCAGTGGTAGTATCCCCACCTCTAAATCAGAAACTCTTGGTTCACCCCAGGAGATGATGGCCAAAGAAGGTGCATTCATAACATGATCAAACAAGTTGAGTATCAACCTGCAAATCCTTCCAATGTATCATTGGCTGGTGGTAAGAGTGGGAGAGACTCCTGATCAACCAGGTTTGATGTGGAGTGGTGCCCCTTAAGCTATAAGCCTCTGGCAACACACTAGTGATCTTTCTGGAAATAAAAGCATTCAAAAGTCAGCCCTGGTGCACCACTATGTGCAGGAAGAGTATTGGAATGAGGCAGTTGAGTGCATAATTCTGTGTTGTTACATTTCAACTGTGTGCACCCCCACCGCCCCCCCCCCCCCACCCCACCCCCCTCACTTAAGCTTGAGCCATGTCTTCTGGTTCTAGAGTTTGTGGTAATCTTAAATGTAACCAGAGTTTAATATTTTATTTCCTGGCAAATCACAGAATTCTGTGTCATTCTTACTAACTATGACCAGCACCAGTGCAGCCAAACCCACCAAACATAATAAAGAAACTTAACTTGGGCAGTATCACAGTTCTGGGATAAGAAGAGCTAAGAAGTTGGTCACAGGGTCCACTTGCTTTAGAAATGTAGAAAACAGGAGGAGTAGGCCATTTGGCCCGTCGAGCCTAATCCGCCATTCATTTTGATCAAGGCTGATCATCAAAATCAATATCCTGACCCCACCTACCCCAGTACCCCTTGATCCCTTTAGCCTCAAGTTAAATTTTATAAGTTTTTATGAGATTCCCTTCACTCCTCTAAACATCAATGTTCCAAGTTGCATTGCCAACGTATATAAGTTGCAGATCATAGGCATTGTATATTTTTTTGAAAACTGATGTTTCGGCAGGATTGCATATACAATTCACTTGAATCTGTGACCTTCCAGCACCTTCTCAAGGGTAATTGAGAATGGGCAACAAATGCACATCTTGACAATGATGCCCATGAGAAGAATAAACAAAGGCCATTTGTCCCATTGTGACTGTGCCAGCCAAAAAAAATCTACCAAGCTTGATCTGTAATCCTGCAGGTTACAATACTTTGAGTATTTTCCTAAATGCAAGATAAATTTTTGCCTCTATCATTGTACTCTTTGTACTCTTCATTGTACTCTTTGTACTCTTCATTGCACAAATCTACACTTTTATTCTAAATAGATAAATGAATATAAAAGCATTACATTTTTATAGGTGTATTTTCATGACTGTTCACTAATGCTAGTTATTGTTCCACGTTGCTATGCATTATTGTCTATGTTTTTGAATGTTCTGCAACAAATATCCTTAAAGTTATTTCTATTCATTTGTGGGATGTGACTGTTTCTGACAAGGCCATCATTCATTGTCCATCTGTAATTTCCCTCAAGAAGGTGTTGGTAAGCCACCTTCTTGAACTACTGAGGTCCATGTGCTTTAGGTGCACCCATAGTGTTGTTAGCAAGGAAACCCCAGGATTTTGATCCAGTGACAATGAAGGAACAGTGATATTGTTCCAAGTCAAGGTGATGGGTGATTTGGAGAGGAATTTTCAGGTGGTGGCATTCCCATCTCTTGTCCTTGTTCTGCTAGAGATTTGAAAGTGTCCTTGAAGGAACCTTGACACAGTTCTTGTACATATTACATGCTGCTATTCTTGAATGCCAGTGGTGGAGAGAGGGAATACATAAAATGGTGGATGAGGTGTTGATCAACCAGGTTGCTTTGTCATGGATGGCACCAAGTTTCTTGACTGTTTTGTTGGAGCTGTACCCATTGAGGCAAGTGGTGAGTAATCCATTACAATTCTTATTTGCACCTTATAGATGGTGGACAGACTTTGGGAAGTCAGGTGAGTTATATACTGCAGGATTCCTAGTCTCTGATATGCTCTTGTAACCATAGTATTTACATGCATAGTCCAGTTCAGTTTCTGGTCAGTGGTAACCTCAAGGATGTTTAGAGTGGAGGCAGCAAAGGTAATTCCTTTTAATTACAAGGTAGAAAAGTTAGATTCTCTGCTTTTGGAGACACCTATTGTCTGCCACTTATGCTCATGAATGTTACCTGCCATTTTTAAGCCCAGGTTTTAAATTGTCCAGGTTTTGCTATATGCAGGCATTGACTGCTTTAATGTAAAATCATTAGCAAACATCCCTATTTGTGAGCATAAGTTGGAGGGTAGGTCATTCACTCCTTGAGGAAGTCTTGCTATTATACCTGGGGCTGAGTTCATTGGCCTCCATCAACTACAACCATTTTCTTATGTGCTCAGAATGACTCCAACTGTTGGGGAGTTTCACCTCGATTCAGTTGGCTTCAGTTTTGCTCGGGCTCGTTGACGTTACACTCAGTCAAATATTGCCTTGAGAAAAAGGACTATTGACTGACGTCACCTCTTGAATTTGTTCTTTTGTCGGGTCTTTTTACTCCAAGTTTATGAATTAATTGAATTTAAATTCCTGAAGCTGCCATTGTGGGATTTGTGTTCATGTCATTGGAGCCTTAGTCTAGGCCCTTGGATCACTGATCTAGTAACATTACTGCTGTGGTACCATTCCACGCTGCCATCATCCATGCTCCCATCACAGTACATTATGTACTAAGGTTCATTCACACTTTGTCCCAGTAAAACTGTGTGATTATAATGCCATTTCCCTGTCAACATCTGTAAGGGGACTTTCTTGGGGTGTCCCACTGGGAAGTCTACATGTTGGTCAAAAAAGACAGCCTTTAACTGCATGCTGTCATTCATGAAGTCTTTGTGTTAGCTGGATTTGGCTGAATACAAGATTCCCCAGTGGACGCTTGAGAAACCCTCATTACAACATGAAAAAAGTGGTTAAATGTGAATGCACTATATCAAGATGTGATTTGTGGCTTTGTCATCAAGTTTAAGATAAATTGCTAGAAATATACTCGTTCCACATGTTAGGGTACCAGTATGTTTATCCATAGGCTCGTTTATTGTGGTTTGTGTCCATGATTATTTGTGTGATGAATTCCAGCTGTTGACTGCCCAAATTGCTGAGTAGGAAGTGGATGTTTGGAGATCTCATTGAGACATATAAGATGATGAATGGGATGGATAGGGTAGAGGTGGAGAGACTCTTCCCGTTCAGAAAGGACAGTAGGACTAGGGGGCACAGCCTCAAGATAAAGGGGGGGCGGTTTAGAACGGAGTTGAGGAGGAACTTCTTCACTCAAAGGGTGGTGAATCACTGGAATTCTCTGCCCGTTGAAGTGGTGGAGGCTGCCTCGCTAAATATTTTTAAAACGCGGGTTGATGGGTTTTTGATAAGCGAGGGGATTAAGGATTATGGGGAGAGGGTGGGAATGTGGAACTGAGCCACGACAGATCAGCCATGATCTTATTGAATGGCGGGGCAGGCTCGAAGGGCTAGATGGCCTACTCCTGCTCCTATTTCTTATGTTCTTACGTTTGCTCAAACAAATTAAGTGTACACTGAAGGATAAGTAATGCATCTCTTAGCAACAACAGAGGCGTGGGAAAAGTTGTTTTATACCCTCTCTGAATAATGCATTGCCTCAGGACAGAGAAATTAATGTTTGAAGGTTAGAAATGTACAGAACATTACTTTTGTGGCTGTTTCATAATCTTCAGGAGGAAGAAATCTTTTATTGCTCAATGAGTTACTTAAAGACTATATTTAAAAAACATAATATTTTATGGGACGTGGGTATTGCTGGCTGGACCAGCATTTATTGACCATTCCTCGTTGCCCTTGAGAAGATAGTGGTGAGTTGTTTTCTTGAACAGCTGCAGTCTCTGGATGGTAGGTACGTCCAGATTAGGGAGAGAGTTCCAGATTTTTACTCAGTGACAGTGAAGGAATATTTCCAAGTCAGGATGGTGGGTGACTCAGAGGGGAACCTCCAGGTGATGGTATTCCAAGATATCTGCTGCCCTTCTCCTTCCAGATGGTAGTGGCTATGGCTTTGGAATGTGCTGCTGAAAGGGCATTGATAAGTTGCTGCAGTGCATCGTGTAGATAGTACACATTGCTGCCATTGTTCATTGGTGACGGAGGATTGAATGTTTGTGAAAAGGACATCAGTTATGTCGGCTACTTGTCCTGGATGGTGTCTATAATGTCCCCATTGTGTAAAGGGTTGTGGGTTTTAAACAAAAAGAAAAGGATATGGATTGCACATGCGGATGCAAAATAAAAACAACATGTTTATTGGAAATGTTGACTCCACAGAGTAGAAAATGAAGCTAAGGCAGAAGTTTGTGAAATGCCCCATTGGCTCTTAAAACAATCGTGCAACAACTTAAATATATAAGTGTCGAACTTTTTTATGTCATTGGAGAGTATTCCATTGCACTTCTAACTTGTGCTTGGAGAAGATGGATAGGTCAGGAGATGAATTACTCATCATAGGATTTCTAACCTCTGGCCTGTTCTTGTAGCCACATTATTTATGTGGTTAGTTCAGTATTATTTCTGGACAATGGTAATCTCGGGATATTGATGGTGGGTGATTCAACAATGGTAATACTATTGAATGTCAAGGGACAGTGGTTAGATCCTGTCTTGTCGGAGATGGTGATTGACTGGCACTTGAGTGGCATGAATGCTACTTGCCCCTTGTCAACCCAAACCTGGATATTGTCCAAGTATTGCTGCATTTAGACATCTTAAAATTAATTTTTGTAAAGTTCATTGAGAGGTATATCAATTAAACCAGCACTGTATTATATGTTAAGCTGTTGCATATGGGTTTTCAAAGTACTCTGCACCTATTTTTATTGTGGCTGATGTGCTGCTGCAATTCTCAATGTTACATATAAAGTCTTTGGGTATTTTTGAGAGATTTAATATTGGTTTTAACTCCAGGTGGGAATAGAGCGTGGTGTTGGGGAGGTCCGAGCCATTTAGGATTTGACCAGTTTTCTTGACAACTCAAGATCACCCCATTATGTCTAGCTTATTTTCAAATCAGTTAAAGGCTCCTACTAAAGGCAGTGAAGGGCCTAATTAAAAGATAACAGTCGAAGCCCAATCGGTCTTGCACCACTGTTTGTGCTGGAGCTTGGGGAGGAGAACCTGGTTGCATAACCACTGGGGAAATCTGGTTGGAGGCAACATGACATCTAAAAAGACCATGTGGTGTTTAATTAACTCTTGGAAGGATTCCTCTCAAAGTCGGAAGAGCTGGAGTGCTCCTTGTGCTGCCCCCCCACAAAAGAATTCTTGGATCATGTTGATGTTTTCTCTCCCAGTCCCTAACAACATTAATCCCTTCTCCACCCATCCCCACCTTCAGTACTCTGATATCCTTGGGACCAACGCAATACCTGTTGCCATGCCCCAGCGCTCGCATCAATTCTAACAGCCTTGGGTGAGGCGAATGGCGTGCAGTATTAAAATAAAGCCAGCAATTCATGTCTGCCTGGGTCTTGTTTCTCTCTGTGTTTGGATATGCTCTCTGCTTCAGGCTCCTCATGCACTTAATCCCACCCAGATTTACAATCCGTCCCACAAATTGGCATGTCAGAATTTCTTGATCAGAAACGGTCTTAGAAATCTCACCCCTCTCTTCTGTTGGGTTTGTTGCAGAGATTTTTACACAGTGGAGGTACAGCTTCCCAGTAAATTGTTTGAAGTTTTGCCACAGGAGATTAAAGATGGAAAGTTGCTGCGTGTACATCCAGTATTTTTTAACATTGGAATAAATGAGCAACAGACTCTGGCAGAGAGGTACGTGAATCATTTTATTCATAAAATGTTTATTCAGTTCTGTATGGAACTATTTTATGAGGCACTTAATCAGAACAGAATATCTGTTCTTCGGTGGTAAATTCTTGTTTTATTCAAGGTTTATCTACTTTGTGGAACAAATGTGCGCTCTTAAGCCAGGTTAGATGGCTTGCTTATTTCTATATTATCTGTTTCCCTCAGCGTATTAAATGGCTGAACCAAGTGCCCACTCGACCTGTCTCTTCATTCCCCCAGTTCAATCAAATCTGGGTACGAGAACCAAATGAACTGAGCCAGGGAGACAAAGATGCCCAGAGGTCAATGTTCAGGTAGCTGCCCTCAGGCAGTGCAATGGTACCATTTAAATTAGAGATGGAAAAGAATCAGTCAGATTTTCTGCACTCAGTAACCCAATCGTGGAAAATATGCCGCACCCTGGGGTTGCCAATCAACTGACTCAGAATGTGCTCCCTTTAAGGAGGGAGGAATTCCTCATTTTAACAGGTTATAGCAAAATAGGACTTGTTCATTGTTAAACATTGGATTTTTATGTCAGCAAATTGGCCCCTCTCTCATACTGTGTGAATGTGGAACTTGGCGTGATAATATTGTGTTGGCAATGTGAAGTCTCACGACAATCTCCCAAATTATGGAAGGTGAACAGGAGTGGAAATTGGCACTCTGCTTGCATCTTGAAACTGCTTATTAACAAACTATTGAGCTTGTGAATGATCTAATTCTCAGACTTTTCTTTGACTGCAGCATTTTTTGGCTGTTGGTCCATGGAAATGTTCAGGAAAGATTAATGGCAGCTATGACCAGGGAGCACAAGGATAGAAGGAAATGCAGAAGCAGATTCTGCTGGTGAAGGGGACAGCGTCTGGATGGTCTCTTCATTCGCTTTTTGAGATTTTTTTTGATGCCCTTAATGCCTTTGCGGCATGGTAGCACAGTAGGGGGCGGTACGGTGGTAGTGGTTAGCACTGCTGCCTCACAGCTCCAGGAACCTGGGTTCGATTCCCGGCTGGGGTTACTGTCTGTGTGGAGTTTGCACATTCTCCTTGTGTCTGTGTGGGTTTCCTCCGGGTGCTCCGGTTTCCGCCCACAGTCCAAAGATGGATTAGGTTGATTGGCCGTGCAAAAATTGCCCCTTAGTGTCCTGAGATGCGTAGGTGAAAGCGATTACCGGGTAAATATGTAGGGATATGGGGGGTAGGGCTTGGGTGGGATTGTGGTTGGTGCAGACTTGATGGGCCAAATGGCTTCTTTCTGCCCTGTAGGGTTTCTGTGATTCTATGATTCTAATAAAAACTAAAGAGACATTCAGAGAGCAGGGGGCCATTAAACTAGCAGCCATAACAGACATCCTGCTCTCTCATTACCCCCTCGGCTTTCTGATATCCCTGCCTCCAGTCCCGACTGGGCACAGAACCGTCCTTTGCACCCCCACCTGAGTGGGGGTGGGTAGCACACAGTTTGTGCTCTGTCTTGCTCAGAAATGTAAAATCCACTTGCTTCATGAATAAAAGGCAAATATCCAGCGACTTTAGATATTAAGTTACCCTCAAAATAAATTTGATAAAATCAATATAACTTAACAGATTTGTCAGCTAAATGCAAAGTCGATATTGAGAACAATTCCTGTTGTTGGTAGTATTTGCGACAGCTAGGCCTAAGCTTATTTGTGGCAGTGATTTTAAAAATAAGACCTGCATTTGTATGCCACCTTGCAAGATTTCAGAATATCCCCAAGTATTCACAGCTAATGAAGTACCTTTGGAGTGTATTGCTGTTGTGCGTTGTATTGCGAGACATGTTGCAACCAGTTTGCATACAGCAAGGTCCTACACACAGTACTGAAATAAATGACTAGCTCTTCCGCTGTAGTGATGTTGGTCAAGGATAAACATTGGCCAGGATCCTGGGAGAGATCTCCTGCTCTTTGTCAAAATAGTTGCCCTGGGATCTCGTACGTTCATCTGACAGAGGAGTCAGGGTCTTTGTTTAACATGCCATCTGAAAGATAGCACCTCTGACAGTGTAATACTCCCTCAGTCCTGCACCCAACTATAGCTTGGATGATAGTTTGGTGTGGAATATTAGCCCACCACTTCCGATTCGGAGGTAAGAATGCTAGCACCTAACCATATTTAAATATATTGAAGCTAAGTATCTTCTGTGTAATTACATTTTAGATGTTGCACTTAAAACTAATTTAAGTTGTGCAAAAAACTGGCATGGACCTGATTGGTTTCCTTATGTGCTGTAAAATTCTATATTAAAAAATGGAGGCAGTTACAAAGTTTAGCCAGTAAACCATTGAATAGAAGATCAAATAAAGATATAAAGAACAAGAAATTATTTCTTGACGCTTACAGCTCTCTTCACATCTCTTTGAGAATCTGTCACGCCAGAAATCAGAAGGCATCTGATCAAAAAAGCAAGCTCAAAGATTAAAATGGAACACCAATGATGTAATTACATAGAATAAATGTTCAAGGACAGAGAATTTGATAGATTAGAATCATCTGCTGTGAGTTTTGATGGACTGAGTACAAGAGCAAGTACCAAGGAGATCAGTGCATGAAATAACGAAGAACAAAATGATGAAAATTGATGATTTCCCTTCTCCTGAAGGAACTTACCTGGGTAATGTCCTTGAGTGCTTGACTGACTTCCAGTGAACCACAGAGACCCAATGTTAGATGCAATAGCTCCATTACATCATCTAGCTTGGAGATACATTTTTCATTGTTCTGATTTCATTGTCGAATAGATAAGGAGGGTGCTACTTTACACAGCATTTATTAACCAGTGAAAAGCACTGTGGAGATCCTATATTCAAAATCTGAAATAAAGAGTGAATGTTGGAAGTACTCAACAGAAACTGCCAGACCTGGCGACACAGTGGTTAGCAGTGCTACTTCATTGCACATTGCATTGCATTGGGTAGCTGTCTGTGTAGAGCTTACACGTTCTCCCCATGTCTGCATGGGTTTCCTCTGGGTGCTCTGATATCCTCCCACACGCCAAAGATGTACAGCTTAGGTGGATTGACCTTGGTAAATGTGTGGATTTATGGGGCTAGGGCAAGGGAAAGGGCCTGGGTAAGATATTTTTTCAGAGAGTTGGTTCAGAATCGATGGGCCAAATGGCTTCCTTTTGCGCTGTATGGATTCTATGACTTGCTCCATATTTCCAGCATTTTCTATTTTATTTAATAAACCTTGTTTGGTTCTCTATTCATTGTGGGCCATCATACCCTCTGTAATCTTAGTGTACAGATTATTCCAGTGAAAATCAAACCGAAGCAAACTGACTGTAATTTACAATGGAGATTTATATTTCAATGCAAATCTAATTCTGATGTCAACTTTATTTAAATTGTTGAGCTGGAGTTTCCTTTTCCAGGACCAAGGCAATAAGCATCGCCAAGCTGATATTTCCTGTTATCAACTCAAGCCAAGTGTCAAGAATGGAATTTGTCTGTTGGGAAATACTTAATGGGTTCTAGTCTTGTTTCATTCTTTCTCTCCTCTCTTTCAAAACTGCCATCATCATCTCCTTTCACAGAAAAAAACATAGTCACTTCACCTGGCTTTGTAAGGTACTAATCTCTTTCTTTTGCAGAGCCCTTGACCATATTGCCACCTCCTCAAACCTGTGCCGACCTTTCCTGCAACTCCATGTTTGAACCTGAAGTCCAATATTTGGACTTCAGACCGGAAAGCGGAATTGACATCAATGATTTGCCATGTTTTTTTTTTGAATAGTAGAGAAGAGGGGTGGTATGGCCTATTCCTGCTCCTCTTTCTTACATACCACGGTGTTACCTGGGATAGATTAAGAACAAATCTAACAGCTCAAAATTGTGGCTCCATCGGCAGCAGTAGAATTGTTTTCACACAATTTGTGACCTCGTGACTCAAATAGCACTCACTGCTCTATCACCTTCAAATGAGAAGACCAACCTCGGCTCAATGAAGAGTGTAGAAAGATATGCCAGGAGCAGAACCTGGCGGACTAGAAAACGAGGTGTCAACTTTGCGAAGCTGCAAGACAGAATTCCGTGCATTGTAAAGAGTGAAAGTAGCATAGTGTAAGGAAAGCTAAATGATCCCCTGGGCAATGGATCAGCTCAAAACTCAACTCCTGTTGCATTTAGTTATGAATGAAAGTGGAGAACTAAGCAACTACTGGTGGGCGAGTCTCCACAAATATCCCCATCCTCAATGATGGCAGGTCTGGAAAATGAGACACCTAGAAAGAATTAACTGCATCGCACACAGCAATGACAACACGAGTCTCCTGACAACGTTCCAGCTGTAGTGTTGAAGACCTCTGCTCCAGACTAGCCACACCTCAATCAGACTCTTTTAGCAAAAAGCCTAACCCAACAATGTGGAAAGTTGTCCAGCTTTGTCCCATTCATAGAAAGCAGGTTAAATCCAACCTGACCAGTCATTGTCTTTCCTGCCTGCTTTTTATCATCAGCCTAGGGATGGAAGAAGTCATCAGGAGTGCCAGCTCAGCAATTCTCACTTTGGAGACAGCTAGGACCATTCAGCTCCAGATCTCATAACAATCTTGGTCCAAATGCAGACAAAAGAGCTGAGTTCCACAGTCCAGGTGAATGTGACTGCTCTACTTGCAGTTCTTTGGGCAGTGAACTAACCCATACCAGCATGCAGCAAGACCGAGACAGCTCTTTAATTCAGTCTGAACAGTTGAACACAATATTTTTAACACAAGTGTCATGTAGTGGCTATCCCCGCAAGAAAAATCTAGCCACTACCTGGTCTTGATATTTAATGCCATTACCAATATCAAATCACCAACATCCAAGACCTTGCCATTGATCAGAAACCCAATCTGCCATATGAAAATTGTGGCTATGGAAGTAGGCCAGAGGCTGGGAATTATCACCTCTGACTTCCTACAGCCTTTCCAATATTTACAAAGTACACGTCAGGATTATATTGCCTTACTCTCCACTTGCTGGGATAAGTGCAATTGCAACCACATATTAGCTTAACAGCATCCAGGATAAAGCAGTCTGCTTGTTTGGCGACACATCCATCGCTTTAAATATCCACTCCCTCCTGGGATGCAGTGTATATAAGCAAATAGTCAAGATTTTTTTGACTAAACCTCCCAAACCCACAACCTCAAGTGATAGTCAATACTGCCCTTGTTTAGTGATGTCATGAACTATAAGCAAAAATCCAGCCAATAATATCCAGATACTCTGAGCTGCCAGAATCAAGTCTCAGCAGACTACATGGTGCTGCACCAATCAATACTAGTTTAAACCCAGCAACAATATACACTCTGCTGCTTGCAGGAGGTGAACATTGAACCCAGTGTGGAGCAGCTCAGGAGAACAGTGAACCCAGTGTGGAACAGTGCAGGGGGAGAGTGGTGAACCCAGTATGGAGCAGTGCGGTGGGGGCGGGGAGCAGTGAACCCAGGGTGGAGCAGTGGGGGAGATGTTGAGAGAGCGGTGAACCCAATGTGGGGCAGTGCGGGTAGACAGTGATGAACCCAGTGTTGGGGAGAGCGGTGAACCCAATATGGAGCAGCGACGAGGGGAGTGCAGGAAACCCAGTGTGGAGCAGTGCCAGGGGCAGGGAGAGCGGTGAACCCAATATGGGACAGCATGGGGGGGAGCAGGGAACCCAGTGTGGAGCAGCACGGGGGGTGAAGAATGGTGAACTCAGTGCGGAAAACATTGTCACTGGAGAAATTGTCAGCACCATTTCAGCCTTTCCTGTTATTAGAGCCCACCATAGTAGAACTCAATAAGATCATTGACCACCTTGCCAGTGATAAAGCTTCAGAAAACATTGGCATTCCACCTAAAATCATCCAAAATGAAAACTCAGCATTGCTGCAGCATCTTCAAGAATGTCTGTGTCTTATCTGGAAGGAAATATTTGTGCCTCAAGCCATACATGATGCAAAAATAGTCTCCTTGTAGAAAACCAAAAGTGGCTGTAACAATCATTGAGGCATTTCCCTGTAAAGTATTGTGAGGAAGGGTTTTACTTGCATTGTTCTGACCAGATTGCAGACCCTGGCATCACACATCTACCCAGAATCTCAGTGTGGCTCACTTAGACAGTTACAAGAGTAGTGCTGTGAACAGCACTACCACTCCACATTCCCTTGGTAGTCCATATCAAAGTCTTCAACCCTGTCAGCAGAGAGACCCTTTACCTCTTCAACAACTACCTTTTTCACCCAGTTATTGGGCAGGCTTGCCAATAACTTGACCTTTGATCATCCATTTTGCCCGATTAGGCTTCAGTGTATCCCCTTGGGACATTTTGTCATATCACTTAAATTGCTGCAATGGTTTGAATAGGTGTAATCACTGTCTGTTTGACAGGGGAAAAAAAAAGTCCTTTTACTTTGCGCTGTAAAAAGAAATGTGTACTCTAAAAATAAATGTCACCTTTTTTGTGTAATTCCTAGATGAAAACTTTTCATCTCATTTGGTGATAATAGTTTAACTAGCTCCTGACAATTATCCATAATACCAGTAGATGCAATTAAGATTCCCAAAAGTATTCAGTTTCTAACAGAAGAGCATTATAGCTAATTAAATATGCAAAGAACTTCACAAACTGAGGGAACTTTATGAAATATGAGGCACACAAAATAGCACGATGGAGAAAATTAATCTCCAGTTAGAATTGAACCAACATTTCATCTGTAATGTTGGATAAATGAATGTGTTTCCAAAACCTTGTTTGGCCATCCATCTGTTCAATATTCAACATGAAGGTTCTTTTCTAATCCAGATGTTTGTTTTTCTTCTAAACAGTCATACCCCATCTGAAACTAAATGGACAAATTAATATAAGATGGTGGATGTTTGGCAACACCACACTCAGATCAGATGCAAAGTCCCATTGTTTAAAAAGCCTGACAACATTTAGGTTTGCATCTGAAGATTGACCATTGAGATGAGATACCAGATGCTGGTGTCTGTAGTCAAAAAGTGCCTTGAATTCAGAATTATGTCCAGTGTGAATCTGACCAAGTCCCTTCAGAAAATAGGAGAGACAATTGGAAGATAATTATTTTTAAACATTAAATTCTGATGGATGGATGCAATGAATAAATGAGGCATGGAAACCAGTAAGGTTAAGGTTTTGAGCTTTAGAGTCAGAGGGTTATTACAGCGGAGAAGGAGGCCATTAATTCCATGCTGGCTTTCTGTAGCGTGTTCCAGTCAGTCCCATTTCTCTACTCTTTATCCATGTCCCTGTAAGTTTATTTCACTCAAGTTCCCGTACAAGTTCTTATTGAATTCATTCATTGTCTCCGCTTCCACCACCTTCGTAGGCAGAGAGTTCCAGATTATTAACAGTCACTGGGTAAAAGATTCTTCCTCTCATTTCCCTAACACATTTTACCCAACACCTTAAATTTGTGTCCCCTAGTCCTTTAACATTAGCAAATGGGAGCAGCATTTCTTTGTCAAAACTAGCCAAAATCAACATAACCATGTCTCTCTCTATTAGATCTGCCGTCAGTTTCCTTGCTCAGCAGAGAACAATCCCCAGCTTCTCCAGCCTAATGTGCACTAAGTTAACTGATCTCTGCTAGGATAGCAGGTAAGGGTACTACAATTACCCTCAACATGCTTGAACTCGAGTAGAAATTCGAGTACTGAGTCTACTTGCTATCTACCACCTTCTACCGGAAGTGACCTTATCTATGGACCTGTGTGGTAGAGTCACAAGTTAGAAATCAGGGGTGGGAAGAGTAACTGATTTTCCTGGAATGCTGAGGATTCCTGTTGCCTCCCTGGCTATGATGAGATGATGTAGCATAAACTGGAGTTCAAACTTGGGACTTTCCTATCCTGTGGACAGACTTAGTAAACTGTTTCAAGGGGCCCAATGTGTTACACTTCAGGATGCATGGATGAAGTGGAAGTTTATAAGCTCAAGTTTTAGTTTTCCTTTAAACGTTCTGGAATTCAGTAAGTAAATTAAAATGTGATATTGACTAACAAGAATTTATATTTTATCATTAGGTTTGGAGATATTTCTCTGCAGGAAATTATCAATCAAGAGAATTTTAAACTACTTAGTAAATATTACAAATTATTTCAAGAAAAGCTACCATCTGACTGTAAGTATATACTTGTTTCAATACTGTTACTTAATGGTCAAACAGATAAAGGTCACAAATTTTTTAGGTATATCAATTTTACAAATTCTTAAATATGATGTTAATCTTGTCAAAAAAGATTTGAGTGCTAGTGCAAGTTGCCACATGGAGTAATGATAAAATGGCTATCATGAAACTTAAGCGGGAATGGGAGTTGAGCATGCCTGACTACAAGGCCTTCAGAAGAGATGGGGATTAGAAAAAGAAGGGAGAGACGGTGGTGATAGGGTTGATCGATTGGCGATAGGGTCGGTGTCGGTCGGTGACAGTATTAGTTCCACAGGAAAACAGTATAGTAGAGGATTCAATGACTGGATTTATTTTGTTTAGAACTTAGGAACTAAAAAGGATGTGTTACATAGCTGTGTGCTTACTACAGATCCCCAAATAGTGGTAAGGTGATGGGGAAGGAATCCTACAGGCAAATTTCAGAGAAATGTGGAAGTAGTAATATAGGATTTCAAATACCCAAACATATGCTGGAGCAAAACGGTGTAAAGAGCAAAAGGATAAAGAATTCCTAAAACGTGTGCCGGAGATCCTCTTTAATAAATATGTTCCCAGCTCAATGAGGAATGAAGCAATGCTGGATAAATAAAGTAGTACAAATTGAGCGTCTTTAAGTGAAAGATTAATTTGGTTAACAGTGACCATAATACAATTGGATTTAAAATAGTAGTGGAAAGGGACAAAGGTGAAAACATCAAACTGGAGCAGAGTCAATTTCAGTGACTCGAGCAAAAGCACAGTTGTGGTGGAAATAAAGATTAGCCAGGAAACCAATAAGGAAGAATTGGCAAACAAAGGCTTAACAGGTAACATAACATATAAAAAAAACACTAAAACCTTTTATAAGCAAATTAAAAAGTAGAAGGATCATTAAAGAAAATGAAGTTAATATCAGAGTAGGGGTGCGGGGATTAGAGGCATTGGGTGAGATTTTTTGGCCGTGCTCACCCCAAGGCTGGAGGTCAACGGAGTTTTGCATAGTCTGTGTCCCGCCCACTACAATTCCTGTTTGGGGTGGGGGGGGGGATGCAAGACGGAAAAATTCCACCCATTGGATAGATTGATTAGATAGAAATGAAGTGCTCAATAGTTTGGCATCGTTCATTGTTAACAGGCCACCCCATCTGGAAGGGATGCATCCTGATGTGCTGAGGGAAGCTAGGGTAGAGAGAGGAGAAACTCTGACCACAACCTTTCAATCCTCCTTGAATATTCGAATGATGCCAGAGGGCTCAGAAGATTACAGATGTCACCGGACTGTTCAAAAAAGGGGAGAGGGAAAAAGCTGGCAGCTGCAGGCTAATCAGTCTAGTGTCAAAGGTGGGAAAACTTCTAAGCCACGGGCCTACTTAGTTCTTACTTGAAGCTTGGGTTAATAAGGGGCAGTCTGCACAGATTTGTGAAAGTCAAATCTTATCTGCCTAACTTTTGAAGTATTGATGAAGGGTGTGCAGTAAATGTTTGTGTATAGACTTTTAAAAAGCATTTGATAAAGAACCTCTTGACAGACACACATGGTGTTAGAGGGATGGTGGTAACTTGGGTACATTAAGAAATGGAAGGCTGACTGGATGATTTCTGACAAAAAATAAGTATGCAACGGGGTTCCCCAAGGTTTAGTATTAGAAACATAAACAAGTTAACACCACCATAGGTTTACCAAGGTGATACCAAGGATAATGTAATTAGAATATGTGGAAAGATTGGAGAAGCTGGGCATGATATAGTAGGGGATTCAAAGACTGAATCTTGTTTTGTTCAAATTAAGGAACAGCGAAAAGATTTGTCACATTGCTGGATGCTTACTATAGACTATCCAATACTGGGAGGAGAACAAGAAGCAAACCTGTAGGCAAATTTCAGCAAAATCTCCTTAAAGCAAAGGAGGCTAAGGGGAACCCAAATTTTTACAAATACAGTCAATATTTAGATGAATTTTGCCAAGGCAAATATAGAGAAACTACTTTTTCTGGCAAGTGATTTGCCAATTGTGGTTGTATATTTAAGATAATTAGGAAAAGAATTTGAGTTGGTTGTTAGGTTATGGAAAGCACCGATTGAAAGAGTAGTAGAATCAAATTCCATAAGTTTCTAAAGGAAATTGAATATGTCCTTATAGAGTACTAATTTGGTGAGTTAAGGGAGAAAGCTGGGCTGTGAGAATAAATTGGATATTTAGTTCAAAGAGCAGACATGGGCATGATAGAGCAAATGTCCTCTTTCTGCTGTAAAGTTCTATGATTCTACTCACCCCACCAACAAAGAAGTTAATTAATTCAGTGGTTTTTTTTTAAATATGTCAATTTCTGTACCTTTATTACTATCATTCACCACAGGACACCCACTAAGCCCATTCGGTCCTGAACTACCATAAATTGAATTTTCCCACAATTAATCGCACAACTTAACGTATTTTTTTACTTGTTACAGTCAATACACAGAGACTTTGCAGAGTGAGCATCTTAATTGTGTATGAGACTTGCACCATAGTTTCAACATTTGGAAATTGTCTTAAGAGTACAGAGCAGATGTCTGCCTTTCAGCACATGTTCAGTCATGATGTAGTAGGATGCAAATTTGCACATCCTGTCCTATCCCTGGATATCATATTTTCGCAGATATGCTGGGGAATTCAGATGCTGTCCAAAGGGTTGAAGGAATGGACAAATCACTCTTGTCCATTGTAGATTTGAGAGAATCACTGATTTAGAAAGCCTGCAATTACTTTATTAGGTTACCCACCCAGCTGCAGATGGAGCACAGAAAACAGGGGAAAATGACAAAATAGCTTGTAACAAACAGCGTGTCTCATTCAACATAAAAAGGACTAAGCAATCATTTTAAAATCTTCTTAAAAAGTCACTATTGCTGACCCCACTGATTAAATCATTTTTTCTGATTTTTTGTTTGTCTGTGCCTCTATTCAGTGAGCAATAAATCCCCTTTAATTATGGGGACGATGGAGACCAGTTTTAAATATTGTGCTGGTTCGATGCATTGGCCATGCTAAATTCTCCCTCAGTAAACCCTGAGCAGGTGTCGGAGTGTGGTGACCAGGGGATTTCACAGTAACTTCATTGCAATGTTAATGTAAGCCAACTTGTGACTAATAAATATACTGAGAACTTTATTTCTGAGATCAATCAGATAATTTAATGAGTGCATTGGTAATTCAGTACTTGATGTTTTCACTGAAGTTGAACAATATTTTAACCTTTGTAATTTCTTGAAAACTTGTGGTTTACTCGAAACATTTTCACCCTTTTTGCAGGTCTGCCTCGATTTCAAACACAGATTGATATCAAAGAATTATTTCAAAGCCTTAGTCAAAACATCCAAGTCAGGAAAAGAAAAAACGTGGAAGTCCTAAAACTTGCTGCATCAGTAAGTTCCATTTGTTTATTTGAACAAAGCAAAGTTTTTTAAAAAAAACTGGTTATCAAATAAGCCTGCTTCTGACACCATGAAATAGGTTTCATAGTCTTGAGTATATTAACAGCAAGTCTTTGTTAACAACTCATAACTATGTACATTAGAGAGTACAGGCATGGAGCTGACTCAGTTCAAGGTCTAGCCATCTCTCGACTGACTCTGGCTTTGTGTGGGTAGTTCTGAAATCAATCCCACGTTAACCGCGTACCAGACCCTACTACTGCAGATACAAATTGTTGTCATTTTTGTTGGTTTTGATAAAAATTAGCATTATATTATATTCCAAACTCCAAGCAAATGCACCACGAAATGACTCTTCTGATTTTCACAGCGAACGTGGACTTTGAGCAACTAACATTTTGTGCCTGTACCGCATTCAGTCAAGTACATACATATTTTTGCCTTGTTCATATCTGAAGAACAAGTTCAGATATAAGTGGCTTCCCAGCTGCCCTGTTGCACATTAAAATTTGATCCCCTATCACAACTGCCATTGGCTTCCCATTCCAAATGCATTGTCTCATTCACAGATACCTCCACAATCTCAACCCTCCTTAAAAAATAACCATAGAGTCTGATATTCCCACTAAGTAGTTTTTGTGCACTTCCACAACAAATTCCAGTTTGGGAAATACTATAACTAAGACATCTATGTTCCCATATACAAAACACCCTTATTTTTAAATTTGTCGCTTCCTCTGGACTCCAATTTTCGCCAGCCACTGGTATTTAGTTCCTGCTCATTTATGAGGTGCTCTGTTCTTACCTGTATATTGGCTCCTTCCCATATGCTAATCGATCTTGTCTAAGATCCAGTTCTCCACCCTACCCGTCCCTCTCCCCATACATTCTGGTTTTTGTTATGTTTCTTACGAAATTTAATGTTCCTGGTTTGCTTAGATTGAGTCCACATTTACTGTATCAATGCTTACTGTTCTAAAATATACTCATTTACCTTGCACCAGATTGATTTGATTTTATTTATTATTGTCATGTGTGTATATATAGTAATATGTTAGTATACAGGGAAAAGTATTGTTTCTTGAACAGGGAAGGAAAGGAGAGAGGACAGAACGTAGTGTTACAGTCTTGGATAGGGGGTAGAGAAAGGTCGGCTTAATGTGAGCTAGGTCCATTCTAAAATGTGATGGTGGCACGGAAGAAGCTGTTCTTGAGTCGTTGGAAAGTGACCTCAGACTTTTCTATCTTTCTCCTGATTGAAGTAGGTGGAAGAGCGTGTGTCCGGGGGTCATGATTATGTTTACTGCTTTTCTGAGGCAGTGGAAACTGTAGACAGTGTCAATGGATGGGAGGCTGGTTTGAGTGACCCCTTGTAGACAGAACAGGAGCCATATCAAGCAGTGATACAACCAGAAAGAATGCTTTCTATGGTGCATCTGTAGAAGTTGGTGGGAATTTATCATGGGCATGCTAAATTTCCTTAGTCTCCAGAGAGGTAGAGGCATTGGTGGTCTTTCTTAGCTTTAGCATTGACGTGGAGGGACCAGGACAGGTTGTTCGTGATCTGGACACCTAAATACTTGAAGTTCTGTACCATTTTCACTTCGTCCCCATTAATGTAGACAGGGACATGTCCTCCACTATGCTTCCACTACATTTTCCGCTCCCTGGGCAAATTCCTTTCCTTTACAAACCATCAGACGTTTTGCTGATTAATTAACATTATTGTTTATCCATGATCTTTTGAGTTTTGGGGTTATCCTCACCTGTTTAATCTTCAAAGACTCTTGCATCATTTTTCCTTTTGCCTTTGGCCTCTGATGCAACCTTCCTGACTTTAACATCCACATTATGTTCACAGTATTCTTCCATTCCACTGCGCTGATTTTTTTTTAAGCGCAGCTGGTTAGGAAATTCAGTGGCGCTGACTTGTCATGGATTTAGGGTGTTGTCAGCTCCATGCTGGAAATAGGCACTAAGCTGCATTAGATATTCAAAGGATATTTTAATATAATTAGTGGGCCTGGAGGCTTCTATCCCTCCCCTGCCAGGAGTATTTCCCCCAGTGGGGTTTATGCTTTCAGGGAGCTGGTGGTCCGACCCCGCTGGAGTGAAACGGAAGCAATTGGGGACCCCCCAAAGGCTTGGGCAGTGGGGGGGTTGATTCCTCGGCACTCTCACTGTGGCAGTGCCAGCCTGGGCCCCCTTGCACTGTCCAAGGGACAAAGTGGCAATGCCCAGGGTGCACCTTGGCACTGCCCATCAGACATGGGGCAGTGTGAAGGGGGTGAGGTCTACTGGGGGCAGGGCGATTGGTGGGGGTGGGGTGTCCTGCTGCCACTCTGCCATCGGGATCAGGGTGGAGGAGGGAAAGGGGCCAGCGATTGGGGTGGGGAGGACCCTGCCTGCTTTGGGGGGGGTGGGGGGGGTGGGGAAGGGTCGGTGGAGGGTCGGTGGTCAGGGCTGTAGGGAGGCATTGCGGCTGTCAACGGAGGAGGGGGCAGGGTGGCTGCAGGAGATCGGGGCTGCTGGGGCAGGGGTGGGGTTGAGCTGGGCCACGTATGTTTGGAGGCCAGCAGTCGGGTCCTGGGGGTCGCGGGGCTGGCCAATGATTGGGAGGCCATCAGTATGGGACTACTGTGCATGTGCTGAACCCGGTGCTGACAGATCAGCACATGTGCAATGGCCCACTCAGAGTTATGCTGCCAGCCTGTCCAGCGGGGATAGGCCTGACCCTTGATTTTCAGCATGATTCAGGCCAGTGCACAGATTGTGGGAGATTCTTCTCTAAACTCCCACTGAAAAACCAGCGAGACTTACTCCAGTTTTCACGCAAACTCAACACTTAGAGTTTTTTGGGGAGAATTCCTCCACCACCACCCCCCCCCCGCCCCCGTTGCATCCCAGAATTCCAATATGTAATCCATAATCAATTAATGAATAACTGATGAATCAATTTCTTGTCAGTAATAACATATACATAAGAAAATTAGATTGGTGTTTCTTATTAATGTGTATATGCAATGCTTAAGTTGAGTTTTCTTTGGAATAACTCAATCTGGAAGATACTGATCAATGAACAACCTAGTTAGCTGCAGAAACACAGTCACACTGAGTGAAATACAGCGTAACTTGTACTTTTCAAAGGCATCATATATTGGCAGTTCACTTTTAGTACAATCCCACCCTAATGCCCCAACCACACAACCAATGAAAATAGAGGCCACATCTCGCCCTCCAACTTGGAGTCACATGTCATTTCTCATTCAATAACATCACCAGTAATATGTTTGTATCAATCACAAGATAAAGTATTCGAGATTACAATAAAGGTAAGTTGATTAATTTCCAGAATCTAAAATATCATAAAATCTAAGACAGTTGGTTAGTAACCAAAGTTATAACATAACTTTAGCAAATTCAAGTTCACAGTCAAAGTTAAAGTTTATTTATTAGTCACAGGTAAAGCTTGCATTAACACTGCAATGAAATTACTGTGAAATTCCCTTAGTTGCCACAGTCTGCCTGCCACCTGTTCAGCTCAATGCACCTCACTAGCATGACTTTCAGAATGTGGGAGGAAACTGGAGCACCCGGAAGAAACCCACGCAGACACGGCGCGAATTTGCAAACTCCACACACAAACCCAAGCCAGGAATTGAACCCAGATCCCTGGTGCTGTGAGGCAGCAGTGCTAACCACTTTCCTACCATACCGCCTTAGTCTTTATTCAATGTGATACTAATAGGTTGGCATAATTAATGCTGTTGGTTAGTGATGCCACATGAAATCCTTCAGGAGCATTTCTGCTTTCCCCCAGTGATGCTTTTGGATCACCAATACTATGTGCCCGTGGTGAGTTGCCACCCTCTTTCTTTCTTCCCAGTTTAGCTAATCTTGTACGTTAACTTTTCTCTGTTAGTTGCACTTTCCTTAAGTATTTAGAAATTTCTATTAGTCAATCAACAACTGCAATATAAATTGTTTGTTGTGTAGCTTAAGTTTCCTAAATTTAAATTCTTAATCTCACCCTAAACTTTTTAAAGACTACCTTGTATCTTCCAACCTTTTATGAAAGTTTGCAACAATTTCCCAACACTCTAAGTCTTAATGCTTTGGTAGGCAATGTTTGAAGCTACATTTCGTAAATCATCATGAAAAAATTCACTTTGGGTAGCCTCATCTATCAGATGCCAATGCCAACTTGGAAGGATAGATTCCTTTCTGATATCTTAGAAGTCATAACTCCCATCCAATTCTCTGTCTACACTTCCAGCTGCCTCGGCAAAGCAGCCAGCAAAGTTAAGGACTCCTTTTTCCTTTGGGAAAAAGATACTTAAGTCTGAGATCACTTGCCAACTGACTCGAGAACAGCTTCTTCCCTGGTGCTGTCAGACTTTTGAGTGGACCTGGCTTGCATTAAGTTGATCTTTCTCTAGACCCTAGATATGACTGTAACACTACATTCTGCATTTTCTAATTTCCTTTGCTGTGAACAGAATGCTTTGTCTGTATAGCACAAACAATACTATTCACTATGTTAATACATGTGACAATAATAAATCAAATCAAATAAGCCTGTTAACTTAGCTGAATAGCATCTTAAACTGTAAGAATGGAGGAACTTAGATACACATGGCTCTTTGCCAAATGACTGTATCTAATCCAATGTTCAAGGGACAAAGTCCTTTTCTTTTCAGAGAACACAGTCCAATTATACACATATTGAACTTGCCCTTTAATTTGAAGACCTACATCATGAAAGTAATTTAACCTCTTTGGCTGGGCAGAAGTTCTCTCAAGTTGAAGTGAACAATTTGTTATCTTAGATATTTTTAGTTGGCACCCATTCTTTACAATGTTGATTCTAAAAAAATGTTAAAGCAACTATTCCGCTGCTCACATTGTTCCACGCACAAAGACCTGATATTAACGGAGAGATGCACCAGGAGCAGGAAGGTCTAATATCACAGGAAAGAAGCAGAAGAAAGTTCTGCATGACTGTTGGTGTTTATTTTAAACTTTGTTAGATCATTAGCATTTTAGTTCCAGATTTGGTATGCAATACACGGCAACAAGCATATTGAATGCCCACAGAATGCGACCTCAACTCCAGTCATGAAAATTCTGAAGATTGAATTTGGAGTTTTTAGAGCTGGAAACAAGGTGGTGTGACAATCTATGTCCAATGTGCAACTTGGTTCAGGAAGAAGCTGGAGGGAGTTACTGTTCATCAGTAATGAGATGAAGAAATTGCTGTTGACGTCAAAAAGGCATGGCTGGATGTGATCAAGGGAGCTTGAAGATGGAGTATGATGATATGTTCATGGATTCAGTCCCAGAAGTGTTTTCTAACAACAAGTTAGAAAAGATGAGTACTGTTGTATATCCAGCTACATTTTACTTTATGTATCATTTTAACTCCTCACTCTGCCTTTTCAAGCTGTGCCATTACATCATTTCTCACACTCATTTACCTTGCGTGTTAATCTGTTACTATATTGCCAAACACTTCCCCAAATCCCTAATTATCCATCCATCGCTCCCACTCACTCTTATCCTTATACAGTTTTATGGCTCACCAAATACAATGCATCAGTGAAATGAACACATACAATTAAAATCACTTGTGCATCTGTTCTTTCCTCACTGCAGGAGAACATAGAATGAGAGGCAGGGAACAGGAGGTGGGTCTCCACAGATTTTCCAGCTGACAAATGCACAAGAGGAGGCAGTGGAGATCAATGAAGTTTCAAAGTCCCTGGTTTTTGGAGATATGAAGACCAGGACGCCACACCTTCTGGCGATACAATCCTCTATCAACAACCCACATGTCATGCAGCACCCATTCATGTTGACTTAATTTTGACAACGAGTAAAATATGATCATCTTGGTATTGTTAAGTTGTAGCATTCTTACCTTGCCTGGCAGCATCCTCACACAGCAACAGGAGTCATTGGAGGACACAGATGGTCATTTTGAGGACGCACCATCACAAACTCATGCATGCGACACACCAATTCAGATCCTTTGGTGGAACCAGTTAAACAGAGTTCTGTTTTGCTTCATGACAAGTAGGCAAGAGCTGATGTTGATGGCAGGGACATCAGTTGAGAATCTGTGTCAGAAGATACAGCCCTCTCCAAATTCTGTTCAGCTAACAAATGCTGTACCCTTGGGGCTGAAAAGAGGGATCATTGAGCAGAACTTCACTGCACTGATGAGACGCCCAAAAACACTGATGATCTTTTCAGAAAGGAGAAAAGGATTTGCCTCAAGCAATGGGGGGATTGATGTTGCTGGGCATCACAATGATGTGTTCCAACATGGGTGGAGTGACTCATTCCTTGGAACCTCAAGTGTGAATCAGATGAGTCAATGCAGGCTTTTTTTATTAGTGTCACAAGTAGGTTTAAATTAATACCGCACTGAAGTTACTGTGAAAACCCCCAGTTGACACAGTCCGACACCTGTTTGGGTACACTGAGGGAGAATTTAGCATGGCCAATGCACCTAACCAGCATGTCTTTTAGGCTGTGGGAGGAAACCCACCCAGACATGGGAAGAACGTACAGACTCCACACAGACAATCACCCAAACCAGGAATCAGACCTGGGCTTCTGGCGCTGTGAGGTAGCAGTGCCAACTACTGCCACCGTGCCCCCGTTTTGATCAGAGCCATACAGATGACTGGATGTTTCAAAGCACTTTACACCCAATGAAGAACTTTTGAAGTGTAGTCTTTGTTGTACTGTAAGAAATGCAGTCACTAATTTGTGCACAGCAAATTTGTTCATACAGCAATTTGATAATGATTGGATTATTTGTTTTGTGATGTTGATTGAGGGACAAGTATTCACCAGGATTCCAGAGCCAGCTCTCCTTGGAAATGGTACCATGGGGTCTTTTACATCTACCTGCGAGGGCAGACTGTTCAGTTCAATGTCTCATCCAAAACCCGGTACCTCTGACAGTGCAGTGCACCCTTAATACTGGATAAAACATTCTTTCTAGGTTAAGCAGTGTTTCACTTGCATTTCTTTCAATTTGGTCGACTGCATTTGCTGCTCCCAATGTGATATCCTCTATATTAGAGAGACCAAGCGTAGACTGGTTGATCGCTTTGCTGAGCACCTTTGGTCTGTGCACAATCAGGACCCTGACCTTCTGGTTGCTTGCCATTTTAACACATAATCCTGCTCCCATGCCCACATCTGTCCTCGGCTTGCTGCAATGTTCGAGTGAAGCTCAAGGCAAACTGGCGGAACAGCATCTCATCTTCTGGTGAGGCACTTTGCAGCCTTCCGGTCTCAACATTGAATTCAACAACTTCAGGTGATTTGCTCTGCCCTACCTTTGTTTTCATTCTATTTTATTTAATTTTTTACTGTTCTCTACCTTATTTTTTTATTGTCTGTCTTCATTTTTCCTCCCCCCCCACCCTTTCTTCCTACTTCATCCCCCTTCCCTACCCTTTTCTCCCCCACTCCCCTTTTCTACATTCTACCTCTGTCCCATCTTTCCCCTCCTCCCCCAATATTTTCATCTGTCACAGCTTACAGCTTCTCTGCCATTTGCACCCTTTATTCTCTTTGTGGACAGCTATTAGTAGTCTATTCTTCTGGTTTCTATGACTATGACTTATCTCTCATTCCCTCAGCAGCATAAATATCTCCCACTTTCTATGCCTTTTAGCTTTGACAAAAGGTCATCTGGACTCAACAGCAGCTCTTTTCTCTCCTTACAGATGCTGGACCTGCTGAGATTTTCCAGCATTTTCTCTTTTGGCTCCCTTAATACTGCACTGGGGTGCCATTCTTGATTTTTATGCTGAAGTTCTGGAACCCGAGCCCAGAACTTTCTAATTTTGAGTTATGAGTGCTGCCAATTGAACCATGGCTTAAATATTTAGCATGGTGGTAGTACCACACGTCACGACAGAGAGTGCCCTATGTGAAGGTATGTGCAATACTCATTATAACCACTATTGGACAGCAGCATCTATGACAGGTAGATTGATGAGAACGAGGTCAAGTAGGTTTTCTTGTTGTGTTGGTTCAGCCACCACCTACCCTAGCCAAACCTTCGGGACTCAGTAAGCTTGATCATTAATGGTGCTACCGAGCCACTCTTTATGATGGATGTGGAAATTCCCAAGTACATTCTATGCCCTTGCTCAAAGTAATTAAGTGTTGATTTATCAGCTGAGGGAGGGCAGTAAGTGGTAGTCAGTGAATGTTTCCTTGTCCATGTTTGGCCTGATGCCATAAGTCTTTATGGGGTTCAGAGCCAATGCTGAGGACTTTTGTGTCTCTGCCTCCTGACTGTGTCATTATCTCTGTTGACAGGGCTGGGATGGTGATGGAGGAGTCTGGGTTGTTGGTTTGATTTTTTTTTGAGTATGACTATATCATGCTGTTAGTTGTCCAGCCTGTGGGACAGCTCTTCTTGGTGACCATTCCTTAAACTGTCTTTTTATTACAGATTTATTTATTTAACTGCATTTAAATCCTGTAGCTTTAAATCACACCAGAACATTAATCCAGGCTACCATGTTACCATTTACTCTTGGCCCACAGGCTGAGCTTCCCCACTGTGCTAACTCCCCAAATATGAATCATAGAATTTCTGCAGTGCAGAAGGAAGCCATTTGGCCCATCGCGTCTTACCCAGGCCCATCCTGTGCCCCATCCATGTAAATTCACCCATTTAATATGGCCAATCCACCAAACTTGCACAGCTTTGGCATGTGGGTGGAAACTGGAGCAACCCGAGGAAACCCAAGCAGACAAGGGGAACATATAAACTCTACACAGCCAGAATTGAACCTGGGTCCCTGGCACTGTGAGGCAGCTGTGCTAAACGTTGAATCACTGAACCGCCATCCTATGAGGTACATTTGTATATATATACTTGGAAGTCATGGCCCTGGCAGTGCTCAACATTGACTCTAGACCCCAAGAAGTCACACGGCATAAAATCAAAATTTGCAAGTAAACCTCCTGCTGATTAGTAACCATTAGCTCCTCCATGATGAATACTCTATGGAAGAAGGACTGAGGACAGCATGGATTCAGAATTTATAATGTCCATCACCAAGAGAGCCCAGAAGTATAACTACTGACTAGTTGATTGAATCCTAAAGGACATAACTGCCAGACCATGATAACCAGCAGGAGGGGGACAAAAACACTCAACCTTGAACTCAGCAATATATCCATATGAGAGTATTTATAAGTGTGGCCACTGCTTAGTACCTGCTTCAGCCATGTCGACAATGAAGGTCACCCCAGGGCAATTCCTGAACTCTGATGAACTGACCTCAGCTGAGACGTTGTACATCATTGCAATCAAAGTGCCACATATTGCTTCTCCTTTCCCCAAACAAGATAAACTTTTACAACTGCTGTTTTTTTTGTTTCAAAGCCGTGCCCTTTCAAGTATCAGTGTTGAAGAATTGGTTTGCAGATTTCTGAAAAGTTAACTGAACTCAGGAGCAGCCTCGTGTTTCCTTTTTAAGGACCAGTGAATAATGACATCTGCTATATGTTATAATCAGAATGATTTCCCAGAAAGTAAGAATAGTCATGTGAGCAGGATACTGATGGCATCTGAGGTTTCAATTTGGTCACTATCATCATCCAGTATCACTCTCAGTTCTGGGTTTTATTTCCCCAGTAACTTCCAGAATAACTGGATAGCTTCTTAGAACTAGCGCTATCTAACAATTACAAGTGTTCATAGAATCCCTACGTTACAAAAGAGACCATTTAGCCCGCTGAGGCCTCACCATTTCTCTGGCAGAGTATCTTACCCAGTCCCTCTCCCCCACCTATCCCTGTAACCCCACACGTATACCATGGCTAGTTCATCTAATCTAAACTTCTTTGAACACTAAGACTCTAGTTTAATGTGGCCAATCCACCTAATCTGCACATCTTTGGACTGTGGGAAGAAATTGGAGCACCCGGAGGAAACCCACTCAGGCATGGGGAGAAGGTGCAGACTCCGCACATTGACCCAAGGCCAGAATTGGACCCAAGTCCCTGGAGCTGTGAGGCAGCAGTGCTAACCACTGTGCCGCCCACATGTGCCCTTTTGAACTAGCATATTGTTGTCCTCCTTTTCCTCACAGAACTACTTAAAATCATCCTGGCTCTAGTTGCACAGCACTTGTTGGCTCAGAACATGAGAAACCGATCTGTTGATATTCTCACCGAAGACATAACATAGACACAGGGCATCTGTCCTGAATAGTGAGCTGTCGGTCAGAACTGTAAGAAAAAGAGCAGATCAGCAAATTGAAGTCACTGAATTTGACGAAGACTTCAGAAGGAAACTGTTGCCTGACTTGAGACATTTTCAGAAGCGCATACAGTCTGAAACCATCTGGTTGGAGACTATTAACATTTTTAACAGTTTATTGTAACGTCGATAACTTTTAAAAACATTAACACCTTCCTCCCCTCAAGTGAAATCAGTGCCTACAAATGCCATTTACCATTCGATAATTTACAAATATCAGTAGTACCCTTCTCCCTTTTAAATTAAATCAGTGCCGTACTCAAACAGTTACTGTAACTTCTGAAGTGCACTCCATTTCTTCAACCAAGTTTCTGCTTCTGAAAAGTTGTTGATTCTTGTTACTGCTGTTTTGTTTCAAATTATTCAATCCCATGATTAGACATATTTCCTGAGGAGTCCCATACTGTGCAATGTTGCTACAGCTGTTTCTGCCACAAGCTTCTTAAAACTACCAAAATCATTTCCATGGCAATAATTATTACAAGTGATTGCCGAATCTATATCCTATATTTTGCAACAATCTCGTATCCTGGGTTCATGAATAGTCCATCAAAAAAAAGCTGTTTTGATGGGCAAGATGCTGTTTATCACATCATCAGGTTTCACTCTGATGTTCTTTATGATTAACTTTCCCAACGAATGTGGAGCGCATTCAGACACAGTGACTCCCTGTAGCCCCTGAGCTTGTGATTATTGTTTACAGTCCTGTCTGCTGGTTGAGACACAATCTTTCAAATTCATTGTATGGCTTCATTTCCTCTGTCAACTATTAATTAGCATCAAAGTTTTTTTTAGGTTTGTTTTGAAGGTTCTGTAGAATTTAGGAAGGCAAAATTTAGCCCATTTCTGAAAATTATCCATTATAAGTGGCCCTTTTTTCCATATCTCCTTTTGGATTTTTAGATGCTGGCTTCATTTAAATTGAAATTGTGTTCTAGTATAAAATCAGGCTTTTGTGACATTTTGCTGCTATATGGATATTAACAGCATGCCATAGTGTTTGCATCCACAGGCCACTGCAGTTTCTAAGTTTATCTGTACTGGCTTTACCAGTCTGCAGAGATGTCTGTCCATCTCAGTTGATCTGATGGGACTGTAATTGTTTACCTCTGTAAATATTTTACCAGTATACATTGATCTTTTTGCTGTTGCTGCCAATTTGTTCTGTTTCTGCTTCTACAAATTTTCTGATATGTTTTAGGACATCTTTCTATCTCTACAGACTTCAGCAGTCTGCAGGAATGGCTGTCTGATCTCTATGGGTCTCCCCAGTCTGCAGTTTATAAATCTGTACAGATTTCACCAGTGTATATCAATGACTCTCTTTGCCCCAACAGGTGTCTTCCAATCTGCAGTGAAGCCTGTCTTTGTCTATTAGCCTAACCTGTCTGCAGTTATGCTTGACGCGCGCTGTCTCTGTTATTAGTTTGTTGCATCATCGCCACTGATGTTCTAATGGAGTGGTCTCTAAACAGCCTTTATGCAGTGATCTCCCTGTTGCATTTCTCAGTTGTGGTCTTATAGGACTGAGGCAGAGGAAGTACAATCTCAGCATTTCTTGACAGCATCAAAGTAGAGAGGTTGACAATAGCGCACTTGGGAACAGAGCGATAGAGAAACAGTAAACTTCCTTTTTCTTATTTCTTTTAATTGACATCTACTGACTATAAATACATCCAATTAACATTTCTTACCTAGATTCTTTCTCAAAATCGTGTTATTTCAGTCTCCTTTGCTGAAATCCACTTGGCCAAACAGACCTTCAAAACATCTTATCATTTCTTCTTTCTTAAGACAACACCCTTAACCCCAATATATTATTTTCTTATGCATTCTGCATTTTGCTTATTCTCCCAACCTATCCATTAACTCCAAAAGCTACTTTCTTCACTGTGAGTAATGCATTAGATTGTATTTTAATGCAATGCATCGTTACATAATTCCAACACTGTCAACAAACAAGTGATTGAAGTGCCCAACAAGAAGGCATGGTTAGCAGATCAGGTAGACAGTTGGGGGAGGGGAATGCAAAAGTTCTCTTTTCTGTGTTGATCATCCTCAATAGCTGATAAAGCTGTGTATGTCTATGGGTTTATCAATGTGCAATGGCAGTTTCCTGTCTCCAGGGATTGTGGCATTCTCCTGTGAGTCAGTGTGATGAGATGGGTTTTAGCCAGCCTGTAGTAGCACTTACACAGCTCACTCTAATCACTAGTGATGTGGCTCTGGAAGAAGTTTAATACAGGAGATGGGGGTCTTTCCTGCTGGCTCAAGAGCTCCGCATTCCCTCCTTTGGGGAAGGTTTGCCTTATTAAGCACTAATCAGGCACTTAAGTGGCCAGTGGTTCCCTGGGATTAAAGGCCCTAGGGATCAGAGGCCAGCAGCTCTCTGTTGCAGGCAGCGCCACAGGGAGTAGTGGCTCTTTGGACAAAATTAACACCACCCCTGACATCACGGGCAGAAGAGAAGGGAACAAGGTTGCCAAGCATAAAAGGCTTCAGTTGGGAAAGGAGCACAACTGAGCCCAGTAGCAATGAATGGCAGCCTTTGCAGGCTGGACAGAAACATGGGCATGAAGAGTTTACAGGAGATGAACAAAAGATAGGAAGACAATGAAGGACATACACTCAGCACAGGATCAACCACCAAAGACTGAACTACCTCGAGATGACTAGGAACTACAGGAGATGTTGATTCTTCTGGCAGATGGTTACAGACATCTGTGTCCGTGTTGCTGAAGACCTTGCCCCTCGCAGCACTGATCATAATGCCCAGTCTGTGGCCGTCAAAATTTAACTTCTTGACTCATGCCTCCTTCCAAGGATCAGCTGGAGGATTTGATGGCATCTCAAATGGCTGAACTGCATTACATCCTGCTGGCCACTGAAATAGTCATTGCCAGAACTAGACATCATATTCACTTAAGGACAGATGCGGCCTTACAGGAATCGTGGGCTGTGGGTTACACTTCCATCACTGGATTTTTTCAGTGACAAGGCATCATCGATTGCATCTGTGTGGCTATCCAGTGACTACCCAATGAGATCCATCAACAGGAAGGCTTCCATTCCCTCAACATCCAAATGGTCTGCGACCAGAACAAAAAGTTCATCCGTGTGTGCTCACTTTCCTGGCAGCTGTCATGGCCCCGTCATCCTCCGGTATTCCAGACTCCACCAGACCTTTACTCCAATCCACAAGAGGGCACAAGGGAAATTCCTTGGGAAGACAGTTACTAATCACTCTACATGAGCCCCAGAAAGTCACAGAGATGATAAACCAGTGCCAACTGCTCAAATACAGCCATTAAGCAGGCCACTGGGCTTCTGAAGATGTGTTTGGACCAGTCGTGTGGTGTCTTTCTGTACCCTCCTGCAAAAGTCTCAGTCATTATGATGGTTTGCTACACACTCCATGACATTGTCATCAAGTAGCATGGACCTTCAGGACCGTGATACCCTGGAAGAAGACAGCTCATTGATGGAGGCGATGCAGCCAGGGTGGGAGAGGAGAATGAACTGGAGGCACCACGAGTGGATGCTGAATGAAGAGGTGTCTTTGCTGCACATGCGATGGCCTCCTCCTACCACCTTGTGAGAAGAGGACATTCCTCTTTTCCTTCACAGCCTCCAGCATTAGACCTAAGTCAGCATCAACAAGGTGAGCATCAGACTTATGCTGAATGCCAGGCCTCCAACTTCCCTCTGGTGTTGTGGAAGGTTTGAGCACAATGAGCAGATTTCTCCATTAGGAGAATGAGCAGTCTCAGTGAAGGCTCTGATGACATTCTAAATGAGCCCAATCCTACATTTGATCCACCTCCCATCTTTTAGCAAAAGCCCCGTTAATCGCCGATCCCAATGCTTGAAAAGCTACAGATGGCATTTCTCCTTGAAGTACTTCATCTCTTGCAGTGTCAGTGATCCAACAGTGATACTAAGTAGGATATTGACCCAAATAACATTGAATCAACTGTAAAATATGTCTAAGTTAGGATAATATAGGGCTTGAAAGCATACTTGGAGGTGACGCTGCTCCCATATTTACTTTTTTTCTTGTTGAGATCACATGGAAGTGAAATGCTTTCAAAGTAGCTTTGGTAATCCTTCAGTAGAACACCATCATAGGACATCAAAGACATAGGTAAAACTATGTGGACCAGGGCAACTGGATTCTCCTGCTCAGACTGCAAGTCTGACTCCCAACTGTGAGGAAATCTCCTCAACCCCGGCACGATCAGGCAAGACACCCTCCAGAGTTCCTGTTCATGTATTCAGAGAGCATTATCTATTCTGCTGACTGTACTATTTCTTATCACTGCCACATCCCTTTCACTCCCCCTTGAATGGCTTTCTGTACCATGGTATTATGATTAGTTTGCTCATTCACCCTGCAGTCTTGATTCTCTTCCATACAAGTACCAACTATATCATATCTCTTGGTAAAAGTCAAGTCTGAGGCTCCTCTGTTAGTGTCCTGGATCTCCATAATGGCCTAACTTGGAGCCAAACCTCCCATACCTGATCATTGACCAGTTCTAAAGTTTTACTTAGTCTAAGGGGTGTAACTGCCTCTTGGACCAAGTTATCCAGGTAACTCTGGCCTTCCTGATGCCACCACAATGTCTGTAGCTCAGTCTTCAGCTCAGCAACTCTATGTTGCAGTTCCTTGAACTGTAGGAACCTATCTCAATTATGATTGGCTGTGATCACAATGCTCTCACAAACTCACTCATGCTGCAGGTATGGCACCCTTCCTGCCTATAAAACATTATTTGTTTATTTATTTGAGTAGTTAGTTACCAACTTAGTAAAGCATTGACAAGTTACAGTCTCTTGGCTTATGGACACAAGAAGAGCCCTCATTGGGAGTAAATAAAAGAGTAAAGACCACCACCTCCTTCCGCCTTTGCACCAAATTCCCAACGTTAGCCCCCGTTTACGAAGCATTCAATTCTCCAATCACTCTGGAATAAGCTGGCTGGCAGGTTCTCCACATAGACAAGGAATGGCATAAGCTTGTGAAGTAGGAGCAGAAGTTCTACATTGCCGTTGACCCCTGATAACCTTTGATTCCCTTGCTTATCAATAATCCATCTATCTCCGCCTTAAAAACCTTCAATGACCCACCTTCTGAGGCAGGGAGTACCAAAGTCGCACAGCCTTCTGTGAGAAAAGATTTCTCCTCGTCTCTGTCCTAAAAGAGTGCCCCTAATTTTAAAACAGCACCGTCTACTTCCGTACTGACCCACAAGCAGAAACATCCTTTCCACATCTATCTTCCTAAGACCATTCGGGTTCTTATATACTTAAATCAAGTCACCCTTACTCTTCCAAGTTTCAGCTGATACAAGCCAGTCTGTCTAATCTTTTCTCAAAAGACAACCTACTCATTCGAGGTATCAATCTAGTAAATTGCATTCTTGACCATCAAGGCACCAGAAGCAGGCTATAGTCAATTGAAAGTCCTTTCACTCAGTTGATGTCCACAAAAGGATCGTGTGAACCAATGTGAATTATGCTGGCTCCTACCACAATGCCTTTATTTCGGCCAAGCATCTCCCAACTATTCCACCCTTCCAAGGATGTTAGGATTGCTGCTTGGAGAGAAAGGATCCCCTGTGTCCCCACACCCACCACACACCCGTCTACAGTCCCAGCTCTCCTAAAAAAAACCAAGATATAACCCAGACCATGGGTCGCACTTCAGTAAGCATCCTACAGGTGTCATGAAACAAAAATTTGGGTGCCTGGATAACTCGGTGACACCATACAGTCCTGCCACTGAAAGGTCTTCTGATTCATCGTATGCACAGCCATTCAGCAAGGAGTACATTTGGAGAATGCAGAGAAACAGCATGTGCCTTCATCTGACAAGGAATGTTTGATGAAGAAACAACAAAATACTGTAGATGCTGGAAATCTGACATAAAAACAGGAAATCCCAGAAATGCTCAGCAGGTCAGGAAATGTCCGTGGACAGAAACATTTAAGGTTGATGACTTTTCAGCCTGGTTCTGATTAAAGAAGCAGACAGAGGAAGGAGAGCAAAATGCCCTGCAGCTCGAGATGTCAGGGATCAGCTAACAGTACAATGCTCCTCAAAGACTTGCTGATCCCTCTCCCATGGAAAGTTACACAAAGCCCCTCTTTATTCACAGTCTTGTTTACATCCATCAACACTCTCCAAATTGTGCACTTAACATTGAAAGCACTCAACCAAGTTTTACATGATTGACAAACTGATAATGTGTATTCAGAAACTGCTAAACAAAGGAACAGCAGACCGAAGTATGAAATGCGATTAAAGGTGACTATTTTAATGTCAAATGCAGTAATTATCTTGAATTCGTTCCTCACCTTAGTGTCAACCCACAGTGCATTCTCTAAAAGGTTTATTGAGTTGACTACTCTCATGAGGTGCTTTGAGCACTTGCAATTTTCTTTTCAGCAGTTTACCAGCAGTCTTCCAATGTAAAATGTTGTTATCATCATTCAGTGTCAAGCAGAATGGCCTCTGGTTAAGTATTTCCCATTAACTCTAGAAATAAGATTTAGTGCTTTCATGTAGAGATTTTACCTCAAATGCAACCAGCAGCACAGTAGTTGTCATAACTATGTATGTGATGCCTTATTTCTTTAAATAGAAATTATATTGTCAAAGATGTACTTTCACAAGCTTACAGCTGCAAGACTATGGACGGAATTCAAAGTGTTGAATTCGCATGAAAACTGGAGTAACTTACGCTGGTTTTTTCAGTTTGAGTTCAAACAAGAATCTCCCATGCACTCTGTGCACTGCAGAGGCCACCAGCGTGAATATCATTAAATTTCAAGGGGCGGGGCCTATTCCCACTGGAGAGGCTGAAATTAGCGTGCTGAGTGGGCCACTGCGCATGTGCCAATCTATCAGTGTTGAGATCGGCACATGCGCAGTTGCCCCGCGTTGACAGTCTCACCAATGGCTGGCCCCGTCCCAACCGCTCCCTAGGCAAAGTGGCAGCAAGACTATCTCACCCCACCGATTGCCTTGTGCCCAATTGGCAGTGCCAAGGTGCCCCCAGGCATTGGCACTTTGCCCTTTTGGGCAGTGACAGGGGGTACAGGCTGACGCTGCCAGGCTGCCCATGCCCAGGGGGCACTCGTCCCTGCCACCCAACGCCTTGGGCGGCCCCCGACTGCCCTCCCTACGCTCCAGCAGCGCCTGGTCACTAGTTCTCCGAAAGTGGGGTGCTAGTGCAATCCCTGCTGGAATAAAATACTCTGGTGGGGTGGGAGAGGCTAATGGGCCTGGAGACTTCAATCCTGGGCTTGCTAATCTCATTTAAATTGTAGGGAAATGATTATTGAAATCATTTCTGTACCTCCCCACTGATTTCAGGCACAGAGAAAATACTGCTGGAATTCCGGCACTGGAAGACACAAGCGAGGCAAGAATATGCGCACAAACCCCGCAAATCAGCTGTGGTGGGATTTGTCCAGCCTGCTACCTTAATCCTTTAGCGCATCAGGATGGCAGAATCGCGGTCCATATGTCTTATGCCCAAAATGAGTTCCCCTTGCTGGTGATAGTTATTTAATTGCAAAGTGCAAGTCGCATTTTTCATCGATTTACTATCACCACATAATATGAAGACTGGTGGGAACAGTTGCATAAAAGGCAACGCAAGATCCCAATTGTGAAATAACTAATCATTAATTTGCCACACCACAAAGCCCACAAAGATGTTCAAGGAACAAATCCAGTAATTCAAGTTATTTTGAACCCTGTTTAGATTTGCCGAAGGCTCAATGGAATACGCTTCACAAGTTGTAAAAGTGCCAAAGACAGAACGTCAATGTCGGTGACCCTGGAGCAATGTGTGATCCTTCAAGAAGAACATAGTCTACACCCAGACTATTTTGTCAGAGCACTGGACTGTATGAGGAGGTAGGCATTTCTCAACTACATCCATAAGACTTGTATATTGAGAGGCAGGGTAAATGCAGAGCTTTCCAATAAATTAAAATTGCAGAAGTTGATATAGAAAAAGAGAAGTGAAAAATATTGCGTAAAAGCAGAAAGACACAAGATACTCGTTGTACAGATACTTAGAAAACAGCGAAGTTTGTAAAGAATTGAAAGGTTTACTTCTGGATATTCCTTACATAGTCCAATAATTTGGAAGACTTTTGGATGAAATGGTGTTTCATGATCATTCTCAGTGTAATGTTGGACCATGGACCAAGGCCATTATTAAATGGTGTGGAGTTGCTGGTGTTGGACTGGGGTAGGCACAATAAGTAGTTTCACAACACCAGGTTAAAGTCTAATGGGTTTATTTGCTAGCAGAAGCTTTCAGAGCGTTGCCCCTTCACCTGATGAAGAGGCAACAGCCCAAAAGCTCGTGCTACCGAATAAACCTGTCAGATTTTAACCTGATGTTATGAGACTACTTACTATTCCTAAATGATTCAGAGAGTTCAGGTACCAGTTCCTGAAACTAAACTGAAAATAAATGGAAGTGAAAGTTGGATGGGGCATACAATGGGGATAAACTACCACCAATTTTATGGCCCACCAAAGCTGAATTTTATTATATACTAGTCTAAAAGCCTTCTAAATAAAGATTCAGGTTTGCAAATAGTGCAAAGGCAAACAATCATAAAGACACACCTTGCATATCTGCTAATGTTTTGACCATGCATGGATGTTGATTACCCCACAGTCAATAGTTTCTGCATCCTAGCTTACACTGCAAATCAAAGGAGATGCCTTCATTTTGAGGCATCAGTGCTTCAGCCTTTTTGAAGATTGGTGAGAGAAGATATTTATTCCTTTGTTATGGATTTTGGATTTAATTGGGGATTTCTCTTGTGTTTGGTGCCAAAGACTGTTGTAAATTATCTGCACAGATCAAGCTTTAACATGCACAATACAGCAAGGGTCTGAGAAGATTTCATATTGGTTATATGATTACTTTATTGAAGTGGAATAAGTAAATTGATTACAATAATTTTAGCAATGATGCAGAAAAGTCATGGTATTATGGCTAAGAAACCAATTTGCTTATTGCCCTTTCACACAAGGAATGAAGATTGTGTGCATTGAAGGAGGGCAACCTGAAGGAAGTTGATGAATGTAGAGGAAAGTCACCAAAAGAAAGGTGAATATGGTTGAATAATGCTGGTGAGACCATTGATATTAAAGAGGAGCAGAATGAGACAGAGTGCAGCAGTCCTGTAAAACCTCTAAACTAATAGAGAAGAGTTAGGATAAATCATCAACTACAATGAAGATGAAATAGACTTAGAAGAAGCTGGACAGCCATGGAGACAGCTTTACTCAGAGGTCAGGCAATGGTAACTTATTTAAAAGTACTTGCGACAAAGTATAACATTTGTTTTTGTGATGTGAATGTCGCTGCCAAGATGAGTATCTATTGCCCCTCCATTGTCATTGGTGGTGCGCCACCTTCTTGAACCATTACAGGCCAAGTGGCCTAGGTACATCCACAATGCTATTTGGGAAGGAGTTTGGTTCTGGGTTTTAGTCTTGTCCGACTTCTCTGTAATGATTTTAATATGACTGAGTGGATTGCTAGACTATTCCAGAGGGCAGTTAAGTGTCTACAACATGGAGTCACGTGTAAGCCAAGCTGGGTAAAGAGGGCAGATTTCCTTCCCTGAAGCATGTGAGTGAACTAGCTAGGTTCTTAGGACAATCTGGTGCTTTCTGTGAAGCTGAAGAGTTTTTAACGACAGTCCAGTAGTTTCGTGATCATCCCATTTTGTTTTAAATTGATTAATTGAAGTTACGTTTGCCTTGTTGGGATCCGATCTGGTGTCTTGAGGGAATGCATTGTGCATTCTAAGGATTCTTCTTTGCAAAAATATTTTGTCTATTCTCCTTTTTTATTATACTTCCAGTACTGATTCTAAATTTATACCCTTGTCATTATTCATCAACCAGAAGGATAACTATACTATTGATCTAGTCAAATTCTCTCAGGACTTTGAACACATCTATTACGTTTACATAACCTGAGTTGACGTGTCAGGTCATAGCATTTTCATTTGGACTGTGAAAAGTTAAAAATGTAGTTGTTATCACACCTGCTGACAAGGATTATGCTGTTGTGGTCTGGCGAACCAACCTCTATCTTGCAGTTATGTTTCAGGTTCATGACCTTTCATGAGAAGCTCATGCATAGGTTTCTGGTTATAGTATGTGTTTGTATTGTAGTAAATTCAGGATTCTACTTCGAGTTTTTACTCACCCCTACTTTTATAATCAGTGTATTTGCACTTCTAGATCTTCCTGCCCAGTGTGTTGCATCATTTAGAGCTGTCACCCCTTGTTTGTTCTTTGCCCCCAAGATGTTCACATCTTCATGTTCAACTATATTGAACTTAATTTGTCGCACAGCTGCCTACTTCCTATATCAAGTGTCCTCAGCAGCACCTTTTGGAGTCTTGGTACAATCTGGTGATCAACCATAGCAATGCTGTGGGGTTGAAAATTCCACTGTACTGTTCAGTTATATTGGAGTTGCTTATAGGTTTAATTTTAACGGCACCTTCCAGAACGAGGCTGATGGGCAGTGTGGCGGGGGATTTTATGGAGCCAACAAGGATGAGAAATGTGGCGCATGGGATGACTTAATTAGGCAGGTTCAAAAATTCTGAGATCCTGACAGTAGATTAAGATGCAGGGATAAAGTCAGTGATATGCTTGCAGCTTCTCAAACATTACAGTGGCCAGTGACAGGTTCCCACTTGTGATGCATTTGCATTCCATAAATATTCATCAGTGTACAATAGTTTTGAATAAAGTTGGAAAAATCTCTTGGCACTCGGTTCACAGTCCACTTAAAGGTTGCTTTTGTGTAGCTATGAATAAGGTCAGCAGCTTCCTTGTTTGGCTCTAAAGTCACAGAGAAGAGGAAGGGGAGAATGGCAACTTGCATGGAGGCTCAGGGCTGGGAAGGGAAGTCAGTGCTGCGGAGGGGTTATGGAGTGGCGTCGAGAGAGTGGAAGAAGCTTTGTGTACATGTGCATGCATGGTCCGCTGGTCTTCAAGTTCTGCCCTGTCCCGCAGAGAGGCTTACCAGTGTACTAAGATACTGAGATACTCCTTGACTAAGATAGTTTCGACAAATAACAATGATTCACACATAAATAAAGTGAAACTGATGTAATATTAAATCATGTCAAGTGAAATTTAAATATGAAAATCCCCTGTGACACCCTTGTGCTGTCAAGTTTCATATTGATGGTAGTGGAATTGGACAGGTAAGTTGTGGCTGAGATGAAGAGCCTCTCTGTTTGGCTAGGGGGCTCTTTTTCTCGTCCAGCCTTGCTTGCTGTATTGTCAGCCTATGGTGGAATCACCAATGAAAAGCCTCCCCTGTCCAAACAGAATCCACCATGAAGATTGCACCCTTTGGGAGGCCAAACCTCCACCCTGCGGTGGGGTTTTCCAGCTGCATTTGGGGATTTTCACAGTAACGTTCTCGCAGTGTTAATGTAAGCCTACCAACGATTCTAATAAATAAACTTTTAAACCAAACCGGAAAATCCTACTCGAGGCCAACAGACCTTTTCATGGTCTATGTCCTTCCTGCTACAATTCCCATGGTGGGTGGGACAAGAAAATTCTGCCCTTAGTCTCTGTTTTTGCCTTAATTTGATTTGATTTATTATCATCACATGTATTGGGACACCGTGAAATGTATTGTTTCTGCGTGCTATACAGACAAAAACCTACCATTCATGGAATACATAGGGGAGAAGGAATGGGGAGGGTGCAGTCACGACTAGGGCATAGAGAAAGATCAACTTAATGTGTGAGAGGTCCATTTAAAAGTTTGATAGCAGGGAAGAAGTTGGTTTTGAGTCAGTTGGTATGTGATCTCAGATTTCTGTAGTTTTTTCCTGGTGGAAGGGAGTATGTCCTGGGTGCATGAGGTCCTTGATTATGCTGGCTGCTTTTCCAAGGCAGTAGGAAGTGTAGATGGAGACAATGACTGGGAGGCTGGTTTGCGAGATGGACTGGGTTGGTTCACAAACCTTTACATCTCTCTCTCTCTTCCGCAAAGGAGAGAAACAGATTTATGAGTGTTAAAAATGGATTTTGTGTGGAGGGGGTTATGAGAGATGGATGTGAGATGGCACAAAGATGAGTGAGAGTGGTGCCTGTTCAGAAGAGGGATGTATGGAGTTACCTGAAGAGAGAGAGCAATGAGTGTAGCTGCAAGATGTGTTGTTTCTAAGGATTGATGTATAGGATGAATGCTGGGAAAGCGTTCAGACTATGTAGTTTGGCTCACAGAAGCATTATGTCCACACAACATTTAAAAAACTTTTAAATGAAGGCATACAAGGCTATGGACCAAGTGCTGTAAAATAGGATTAGAATAGATAGGTGTTTGATGGCTGAAGAGCCTCTTAATGTGCTGTAAAACGCTATGATTATGACTATGCCAATCACCTTTCGTATCGTTCCTCAGCTCTTTTATCCTTTTAGTGCACTGTTCTCAGGTGAGGGAGACCACACCCTTGCTGCTGACTTAATTAGCTGCTTCTACGCATGGCTGCTTGGTTTAAGACACTTTCCTCCTCTTCCCATCCTTGGGAAAAATCACCTCACTGCAGTCCCTCAGACCCTGCAGCAGGAGTTGACTAAAAGAGTAAGACAAAATAGGAGACCACCCTTCCCAGGTCTCCTTCCCATTTCTGTGGTTGCTACGACAACATTCAATTCTAAGATTGTATGAACTTGGTTTGTATTTCCTTAAGTATAGAAGAATTAGTTGTAAACTAACCATGGGCTTTTAAAATCATGGATAGAAAAAAATGGATGAATTAATTCCTAAGGGGGCACAATCTTAAAACAATGAGTGTGAGCATTCAGGAGTGAAAAATGTCCAGATTAGGCATTATCCTTACCTTCTCTGGTTTGGAAATGTGGAAACAGTATGCTTATGCCATGGCTCAAAGAGGGATGGCAAACTCCGCTGCAGGTTTCAGCTGGGGCGGTCATTTGAGAAATCTGCTCCATGCATCAAGAGGTGTATGAAAAACACCATCAGCATACATCGTCATCATCATCGACAGCTGTCCCTCGATTCAAGGATGACACCTTTTCGGGGTTGAGAGATTCTGCCACAGGTCTGCCTGTTCTGTACAGGCAGATTCTCTACCCACCGGATATCCCATAAGGTATTGAGGTATGGAGTGCCGGACATTCTTCCTTTCCTTTCTTTCCTTCTCTGCCACTGCTCTGCCTCATTCTCAAGATGATTGGACTCAGTGATGTAGTTTGATTGGCAAGTTGCTGCCATTTTGAATGAATCGTAACAAACTTCTCCAGTTCGATAATGTCAATGTTGCCATGCTTCAAGGGGAGCTCAGCGTTGTCTTTGTAACATTTTCCTTGTGTTCCCCAGAACATTGACCATTTGAGGGTTGAGAACACAGGACCTGGCAGTGGAGACACTTTTTAGCTTTCTGGACATGGTGGCAGAGTAATTAGCACTGCTGCCTCACGGGGCCAGGCACTCGGGTTCAATTTCTGGCTTTGGTCACTGTCTGTGTGAATTCTGCACATTCTTCCTGTGTCTGCATGGGTTTCCTCCAGGTGCTCCAGTTTCCCCTCATAGTCCAAAAGACAGTTTCCTCCCACAGTCCAAAAGAATTGGCCATGCTAAATTCTCCCTCAGTATACCTGAACATGGTCGGAGTGTGGCAACTAGGAGATTTTTCACAGTAACTTCATTGCAGTGTCAATGTAAGCTTACATGTGATGCTAATAAATAAACTTACTTAGTGTCCAGTCCATTGTTGAGTTTGCAGAAACTTTGCCTGAATGCTTGTGGAGATGGTTTCAAGGAGGACACCAGTGTTAGTTTAATTACCCTCTCATTGAATCCAGAGAATGCAGAGGAGGCATTGCTGGTGGAATTTCTCTAGTGCTTTTATGTGTCAGTGATGCACATTGCAGGTCTCACTGCAGTATTGGATTATGATGACGACGATGTCTACTTTGTAGACCGGGACTTCTGTTGACTTGTGCAAGTATTTGTTGTCAGTGCTGCTGTTTTTAGGTGGCTGAGCTTGCGCTGTTGACTTGGTGTTGGATCCCCTCATCAGGAGTGCCCTTTGAAGTGAGGTTGTTGCAAAGTTATGGGAAGTGTTCAATATATTCCAGAGTGTCTCCTTCAACATATATGGAAGGGGGAATATTTGACTGACAGGTCTGAGTTTATGTACACAAACATATGAACAAACGAATTAGGCACAGGAGTAGGCTATTCAAGCCTGCTCTGCTATTCAGTAAAATCATAGCTGATCTGATCGCAACTTCAACCCATATTCCTGCCAACTCCCAATAATCTTTCATCAGCAAGATAACAAAGAATCTATCTAGCTCAACCTTAAAAATCCACCATCTTTGGAGGAAGAAAGTTTCAGAGACTCAGGACCATCTGAGAGAAAAAAAGTCACCTTATCTCGGTCTTAAATAAGCAACCTCTGATTTTTTTAAACAGTGATGCCTAGTACTAGATTTTCCCACAAGAGGAAGCATCCCCTCCATATCTACCCTGTCAATACCCCAAAGGATTTTAAAGGTTTCAATCAAGTCGCCTTTTGCTCTTTTTGTGTTTTGTTTTGGCAATATTCAGGTACAGGCCGAGTCTCATGTATGTAGCAATGAAGAGATGGAGAGCGGCTTGCAAATCTGGTTCAGAGTGGATGAAAGTTTTCCATCTAAGTGGTATTTCATACTCACACCATAGAGAACAATTGATCTTTGATGATGAATCAATAAACAATCAAATGGATGGAAAACAACAAAGTCAAATATCACCCCTTGAGGTTTGTATTTAGATGAAACAAGGGTGCAAGAGGACAGGGTATAGCACTGGAGGTTAGTAGTCAGATGAAAAAGGTAGAGTGGGAGCATAGAATAAGCTTAGAGACTGGAAACACCATTGTGATTATGTGGGGCACAGCAGGACAGATTTCTGGAATTGACAGAAAAGGTGGTTATCAGGGTCTAAAGCTGCAATCAGTGGGGCGTGTGGAGAAGAGGGGAAGAAGGTTTTCGAAATTTATTTTCTGTATTTTTTAAGTTTACTACATTACAACAGTAAACATACTTCAAAAACTACTTCATTAGGCTTGAAGTCCTTTGAGATGTCTGCATATCATAAAAGGCAGTAAATAAATGCAATCCATCCAGCCAAACACCCATATGAGCCATTGTCCCTCATTCAGTCCATTCATTTGCATCCTTCTGTCCTTCCTTCTATCTGTTCCTCCCACCGTCTGGCCCTACCTCCTTCTCCGCCTGGTTCCTCCCCACCCAGCCTGGCCCTACAGCCGCCCCACCCCCCACCCAGCCCTGTCCCCCCCCTTCCCCTCTACCCGCCCTCCTGTTCCCCCCCTACTCCTCCTCTCTGCCCGGCCCTGTCCCTCCCCTCCCCTCTGCCTGGCCCTGTTCCTCCCTTCCCCTCTACCCGCCTTCTTGTCCCCTCCTGCACAGCACCCCCCCTCCACAATCTGTCCAAAAATCCATCTGAAAGCATGGTTTAGTTTAGTGCCTTAAGTGCTTATAAATAGAGACTGCTGGGACACTGGGATGGTGAATCGAAATAAACCAATTATCAAGAAAAGATTTGGCATCTAATTTCATTCTTCACCATCTGGCCTGGCTCCGTTTAACATGTCCTTCTTTCCTCCCTTCATCTGTGCTGAATACGCTATCGTTTTTTTGAAGTTTCATCCTTTTAAATAATTGGCAACATCCACTTCCTGTTACCCTCTCATTCCCATTCACGCCCATCTTTTCTTTGCCTTGAACAATGCAATCAATTCCCATTTCCTATCCTCCTTTTGCCACTTGCCACAAGACTGGGTGCTAAAACCCTCAACTAGTTTCCCTTGACCCTGCCAAGCTATCTGTTTCCCTTAAAGTGACTTATTTTAAGGGTTATTTTATTTTAAGAGATCAAATTGGAATTATTGAAAATCATTCTTCTTTATCTCTTTTTCGCATTATCTAGTTAAACCTGCCTCACAACTATCACCGTACTTCAGTGGCATAATGGCACAGTGTTAGCACTACTGCCTCACAGTGTCAGGGACCCAGGTTTGATTCCCAGCTTAGACTTCTGTCTGTCGAGTCTGACCATTCTCCCCATGTCTACGTGGGTTTCCTCCGGGTGCTCTTGTTTCCTTCCACAGCCCAACGATGTGCAAGTTAGACGAATTGGCCATGTTAAACTCCCCCTTAGTATCAGAGGGTTAGCGGGGTAAAAACATGTGGCGTTATGGGGATAGGGCCTGGGAGGGATTGTTGTCAGTGCAGGCTTGATGGGCCAAATGGCCTCTTTCTACTCTGTAGAGATTTTGTTGTCTTAGGTGGAGATAACTAACCAGCTTAAATATTCAACTAGCATTTTTTTAAAATTAATTTAACGTTAAATGAGGCCAGTGAACTCTTTCTCTCTGGTTTTGGTTTTAAAAACATTGAATTATATTTTTGTCGATGCAAGCTGCTGGGACGAAAGCATTAACAATAAAGTGAATTTTTACCAGTATAGTATACTGAATGATATGGATGCATTGTGGAAAACTAGGAAATTTCAGAGGCAGCTCATGTAGCCATAGCTCTTGGCAAAAATATTATTTATTCACCAGTTTTTGGGAGAGGCAGAGGCCTTCAAGCAAGAAATTTAAGGAAGGTGTTGAAAGATGCAAAAGATAATTCAGTTAATAAAATGTTATTATTGATCATATTGTAAAATATGTAACTTTTAAAACCTTTGAGTCCTTAATTTTGGATGTGAAAGAAATGCAGCTACGAAGGAGCATGTTTTTATTTTGACTGATTTTATGGAAATCTGCTGGCTTCCATACAGTAGGCTAATATTATAATAATATAGCTGCTGTTGTATGTCATACAGTGTGTTGTATCTTTAACATCGAAAATAGCGAGCGCAACAGCAACTTAAATAGTAGCAGATATACGGTAGGTTTTTAGAGTGGAT
The DNA here is from genome assembly GCF_965287045.1 of Carcharhinus amblyrhynchos. Taxonomy (NCBI): domain Eukaryota; kingdom Metazoa; phylum Chordata; class Chondrichthyes; order Carcharhiniformes; family Carcharhinidae; genus Carcharhinus; species Carcharhinus amblyrhynchos. The sequence goes on from NC_137324.1 coordinate 155,195,839, forward strand.
TTTGAATAAAATGCATAATCCACACATCAAATTTCATCGTAGTGCATTAATTACACTTTCCATTAAATTGGCCTTAATTTTGTCCCAGCAATCAACAAAACATCAATCGCCTATAGAGTTACACAGATTGTATACCAATGATTAATTCTTCAGTTTGGAAGTATCGTGTGGCAGTGAAAACAAGTAATGGCCCTGGCAGTCATCGACGGTAACACCACCAGTAAGTAAACAGAGTCAAACTCTCCAGTGGCTTAACTGATGGAAGGAAAATAATGCTCAGTTTTGTTATTGAGCATTAAAAACCAGGTCTCTATTCAGTTTTAATCCCCTAGCAGTGATAACTTAGCTGGAATGGAAGTTTGTATCTTGCCCAAGCAGCCTTTCCTTATCTTTCAATCTAGGCAGTTTATATTGGCAGGTTTGCCAACCTTTTGGATATCACTTTCAAGCTTGAACTTTTCTTGATCTATAGTCCATATACTTCTTGGTTGACAACCCACATTATGATGCCTTGCATTTGTTTCATACTGCCTTGAGCATAAACAGAATAATCATGACTTTTTATATTTTCTTAACACATATGGGTTTCTTTCATTATCATTTTCTTAACTCACACGGGTGGCATGGTGGCACAGTGTTTAGCACTGCTGCCTCACAGCTCCAGGGAGCCGGGTTCAATTCTGTCCTCGGGTCACTGTCTGTGTAGAGTTTGCACATTCTCCCTGTGTCTGCGTGGGTTTCCTTCGGGTGCTGCAGTTTCCTCCCACAGTCCAAAGATGTGCGGGTTAGATGGATTGGACATGCTAAATTACCCCTTAGTGTCAGGGGGACTAACTAGGATAAATGCACGGGGTTGTCGGAATAGGGCCTGGGTGGGATTGTGGTCGATGCAGACCCAATGGGCCAACTGGCAGCCTCCTGCACTGTAGGGATTCTATGATATGCAGTCAGAATAGCTTTTTTTTTGCTGCATCATGTTAGAATCATAGAATCACTACAGTGCAGAAGGAGGCCATTTGGCCCTTTGTGTCTGCACTGACTCTCTGACAGTGTATCTTGCCCAGGCTCTTGCCTGCGCCCTATCCTCGTAACCCTGCACAATTTAACATGGCTAATCCATCTGACCTACACATCTTGGGACACTGAGGGGCACTTTAGCACGGCCAATCCACCTAAAGGTGCCCATATTTGGACACTGGAAGGAAACCTGAGAACCTGGAGGAAACTCACGCAGACATGGGAAAAATGTCTAAATTCCACGCAGACAGGCACCCAAGGGTGGAATTGAACCTGGATCTCTGTTGCTGTGAGGCAGCAGTACAAACCAGTGGCACCATGCCACCTCTAATTAACTAATTATCTCTGATGTTAAGTTGTTCAAACTTGCACTCTTTAGCATTCTGTTCAGTATTGTTGCATGGGAGACCTTTAAGAATAGTGGGTGTGTCCTGATTCTTAATCCCATTCCCCAGCTGTGAAATTTTTGGGAGTAACTTTGACAGGTTTCTGTCAAAAATCTGACATTTCCATTCTGGCTAGCTCGATTTCACAGAAAGGCATCTCCTACTCCTCTGTAATTTTCATGGAGTCTGGCCAGGTTTTTAAAGTGTTCTGTTTCACAATCCCTTCAAGGAGATGTGAAGCCTAGTCTATATGAGGAGTCCTTCCAAAAAATAAGTTCAAAATGTCCCCCGAATGACCCCTGTGCCAAGTTGTGTCCCTCCACCAACCCCTGATGCCCCATCATGCCACTATGTCAAGCTCTGCTTTTCCACCAACCCACCATGGCTCCCTTTCTCCATCCTAGCTCTGGAGAGCAGATTTTCTTATATTTCAGGTGCTGTCTATGCTCTCAGCCACCACATACGTAATGAAGCTGGAAGGTAATGGGAGCCGGGGAAAACTTCCCACAGGGTGGAGTCATATTTAGTACAAAGGAAGATGTTGTAGTCGTTGGAGGCTAATCATCACTGCAGAAGTTCTTAAGCTTATCAGCAGCTGCTTCACAAATGACCTTGTGCATATCAGAAGGCCAAACTGGGGATGTCTGCTAACGATTGTTCAGTGTTAAGTACCATTTGTAACTTCTCAGGTGCTGAAATGGTACATGTCCCATTCAGCAAGAGCTGGTCAACATTCAGGCTTGGACTGATGAGTGGCAAGTAACATGTACATCACACAAATGCCAAACAAGGACCATTTCCAACAAGAGGGAATTTAATCATCGTTCCTGGACATTTAATGGCATTAACGTCAAGCTAACTGGCTGCAATGCTTAGCTTTAGCTCAAAATACAGAATGTATGTTTTGTGCTACAGGAAATCAGACAGCAGCATTCAAAATGGCTTGTCATATCCTAAATCAACTTTAAAGATTTGCTCATCTTCAGCTGCGCACACATTTTCAAGTCATTTAAAAATCAAATTTACGAACCTTAGTCATATGATATTAAACCAAATCCAAACTTTAATTATATTTGTGTAGGTAAGTAGCACAATTTATAAGATATAGAGAAATTGTTCACTGGTGGCCAAAACCAGAGCTAGGGGCCATAAATGTAAAAAGTAACCAATAAATCCTATAGGGAATTTGGGTGAAAGTTCTTTACCCAGAGAGTGGTGAGAATGTGGAACGCGCTATCAGAAGGAATGGTTGAGGTGACTAACATAGATGCAGTTAATGGGGAGCTAAATAAATACATGCAGGAGAAAGGGATAGTAAGATATGTTAATGAGGTTAGATAATGAAGAATGGGAGCTGGCTTGTATGGAGCATAAACGCTAGTATGGGTCAATTGGTTATGTGGCCTGTGTAGTACAAAGGTCTGGCACATATAGGGTTAATGTGGGTCTAAGTACAGTACTGCCTACACTAATGTAAGGGAGCACATGACCTGCACCCAGGGTCAGGCTAGTATTGGACAGAGATGTGTGTTCTGGCAAGCATGGAACCAGTTCCTAGTTAGTACCCTTTACTGGATATTTGTAAATAGTTCCACAGATCAATAAAGGCTTACAGTTAACCTAAGTATGGGTCGAAGACATTTATAGCACCCAATTGGTTTAGCTATTTTCTGCCTACAAAAACTATCCCCTATTCCAGGATCGTCCTTGAAACTGCAGGCTTCTCTTTAAGCATCTTCATAAAGTCCTCTTCCTAGTTCTGCAACCCGTATCACCAACAACAATTTGAGGAGCTCATGGACATCTTTGTTATAGATGTTGAAACCATTTGTTTAACTTGCTCTGCCACATTGCCTTGCCCAAAAACTGACCTCTCACCTTTCTCTAGTTCTTTCCTGTCACCCCTCTACCCTTTTCGAGCTCATCTTGTCCATTGGACCCACTTCTTGCTTTCTTCAGCCTACTCCCATTAAACTTCTGATTGCATTGTTTCCCTTTCTGGCTGCCATGTTAGTTGATATTGTGAATTGTTCCCTGTTCCCTGGTCTCAATCACCTCCACCATTTCAAATACGTCACCTTCAAACTCTTCAGAACAAAAAATTCCCTTCTCGCCTTGTAAACTACCATCCCATCACCAATATCCTTTTGCTCTCCAAAATGTTTGAATGTGTTGTCTCCTTCCAATCCTCAACTCCACAACTTCTGCTCCTACCATAGCATTGGAACAATCCAATCAAAATTACAAATAACAGTCTCTAACTGTGACAGTGGTGATCTCATCTTGGTTGACCATATTATCCCTCTTTTAACATCTCTCCCTCTGATTGCAGTCATTTTCTATAGTTTCTCCTCTTCCTATCCTCCACATTGTTACCTCTCACAGCCTCTCCTGTGTGAACAGACAGTTTGTCTGACATCCTGTATACATTGAAATTTCCTCCAGTTAAATGTTGGGAAGATCAAAGTCATCATCCTAAATCACAAACTTTATTCCCTCACCACCAGTTCCATCCCCTTCTGCCTCACACGGAAACACTGTTTTCATTCTTGGTGTAGTATTGAACCCTGAGCTAAGCCCTAGCCCTATGTCTTCTCCATCAAAAAGATCACTTGCTTCCATCTAAATAGACAGAAAAAAAGGTTTGCATTTACATATGCTTTTTATGGCTGCTGGACGTGGCAAGCACTGTGCAATCAATAAACTATTGTAACATAGGAATTATGGCAGCCAGTTTACACGCAGAGAGCTCCCACAAACAGCAATGTAATAATGATCAAAGGTTGGTCATGTGTGATGTGAATGGCGAGATAAATATTTCCAATGACACCAGGGATAACTCCCCTACTCTTCTTCAAAATAGCGCCCTGAATTTTTTTTTGCCCACCTGAAAGGGTAGTTGGCACCTTGATTTACCATATCTTCCCAAAGGTAGCACCACTCACTCATTGCTGTACTGGAATGTCAGCCCAGGTTTTAATGCTCCACTACTGGAGTGGGACTTGAACCTATAAACCTTCTGATTCAGAGATTAAATGAGCCATAGCTGAACCCTCTGCAATATCGCCAGTCTCCACTCCTTCCTCAGTTCATCTTCTGCTAAAACCTGGGATAGAGTGAGCTTACCAGAATTTGGTAGAGTGTTGGTTCTGGCAAGAGAAACAGCATGTTTCTCTCTAGAGAAACAGGCCGGTTATCTCTCCAGATCTGTCAAAAAAAACAGATGGTATGTTTCATGCTGTCATGTTGGGGAGTGGGGGGGCGTTGGTCTCAACATGCTGGCAAAGCTTCTCTGCACTGAGATTGGAATGACATGTTTAAAGAACTCCCCAATCACAGGAAAAAGTAACTGACCCCCTCCCATCGAGCATGGAGGTCTAGGGTTTAGGGACCCCGTTGTAAACTGCGCCAATGTGACATTTCAAATAAATATGCAATTATCCAAAAACACTATTGTTTATATTCTGAGTTGCACATTGCTCCAATCACCCCATTATTCATTGTTTGATGACCGCTCTTGGCTCCTAGTACACAGGTGCCTTGATTTAAAAATTCTCATCCTGATGCTTAAATGCCTCACAAATCTGGATCCATGTTTGAGCTTCCTCGAGCGCTATAATCTTTCTTCTTTCAACTCTGACCTCTTGTTCAACTCCCACAAGCTACATTTGACTATTGGCAGTTATGTCTTCAGCCATTTTGGCTGTTAACTTCTAGAATTCCTTCCCTTAAATCTCTTGACTTCTCTGTCCTTGTTTGTGGGGGAACAGATATCTGGTTTTAATTAACTACTCCTGTTCCTAGGTACGGAATTATAAGGGTTGCAATCCTCTCTGCTCTCTTGTATTTCTTGATTAAAACACATTAATTAATGTTAGCAGTGCATCACTGAATTGCCTAAGTGGCAATTTTGAAATTAATTTTAGTGACATATCGACCCTTCCTGTGCTGAAATTTTAAATCAAGCTGTCAAATTAATTCTGAATGAAGTTATAAGACTTTCATTCTGTCTGGCTAATCAGGACTCAAACTCTGGCAATAGATTTGGAGGAACATTGAAGTATCGTAACGATTACTATAAATTATGACAGTTTTCTTTGAAAATATGAAAAGGCCAGCTGTTTTCATGAACTATTAAATTTTCCATACGTCAAAGGACAGCTGCATGCTTTTGCATGTAGACTGGTCGTTCTGTGTGTTTGTGCTCCTGTTGTGAAGAGTTGATTTGGGCAATACATTTAATAAATTTATGCATGCGCTTCCCATAATCTTCTGGCTATTGATATTAATAGAGACCTACCCATATATACCAACATTTTGGGATCCATGCCGTTTTAGCAACACTATCAGATATTGTATGATGGCTGAATGTTTGGGTAGTCTCAAAATGTGTTTGATGAAGTACCATATGTTAGACATTTTATCAAAATAATTGAAGGTCCATATTGTTAAGGGGCAGTCAGAGTGGAGAAAGTAATTTCCAAGAGACACAAACTAGAGAATAATTCTGAACAGCTGTTTTTCTGACTGGAGGACTGTTTGTGTTGGCTACAGTTTGGTATGTCTGAAGAAGCCTTCATAGTATTATATAGGTTAACTTTATGTATTTATTAACTCTGAGAACTATATACAAATATACAGTAAAAGAGTACAAGCTAGGAGCATTCTCCATGCTTGCTGATAAACATGTCTCTATCCAACATTTGACTGACACTGGGTGATGGTCGTGTTCTCTAATATCACAGAGTGGGTGATACTATACTTAGTGCCATATTAACCGTACTTAAGAACATAAGAAATAGGAGCAGGAGTAGGCCTTCGAGCCTGCCCCGCCATTTATTCTACACTGTCCTCAATGTCTTCATCTAACATATTTTAAGTGATTGTAGTTTACCTGATGCCTTACATTGTTATTACTATCATATATTTACATTACCATTACTCTATTATTACACCATCTCCCCTTTCAGGTTCTTGAATTCAAATTTTCAGGTGGTCTGGTTGCCCTATCACCCTTCTATATCTCGTTCACACTGCTGTCAGAGGGGTGGTAGGCTCTGTCACTGCTGGTTGTTCCTGTAGTTTTGGAGGTTATTCTAGCATCTGGACATCCTTTTCTTCCATTCTTTCATGTTGAACTGTGCTTGATCAGTTTGGTTGTTGCATTGACCAGTGGTTACTATCCTCGCTCGTTTCTTGCAGAGTGGGCACACATTGTCCTTGCCTCCTTTTTCCCTTCTTCCATTGTCATGACATATGTGGAAGTTTACATTTCAGAAATTGAATCCTTGCTCCCATGTGTCACAAACTTTACCCAAATTTTGAGTCCATCTTTACAGAAAATGTCTTCCAAGATGGAACCACAGTAACCATTTTGTTTTCTCTCCTTGCTCTTCTTCCCACACTGATTAGGTTTCAGCAGGCTCCCGTGGTGCCCACTGGAGCTGTTTTTCTTTTAAACCTATTCTCTCTGCAGATAACCTTTAAGACAAAATGCCTGGGCCATCGAGTGGATCTCTAAAGCAAAGAAACTTTACTGGAAGGCTTTTTTTTTGGCCTTCCATTGTAAACCTTATTTCTATTGTTCAGCTGGGTTCAACCACCACGTGTTGTGGTGTCGGCTGTGGGCCCATTGCTGCAGCTTTCTAAATTTCAAGATGGCAAATTTCTCATGCTTGCCTACTACAATGCAGATTGTGCTCACTTGGAAGATTCTTAACAATGGCTGCCTGGATCGACTGCTGGCAGTGTTGTCTTGCTGAGTGTTTACATCTAAAGTTGCAAATTCATCAAATCCTGGCTTTTGCTTGCTTTTTAGCTGGATTTTAAAATAATTATTTATACATTTTTCGGTGGCATGTTAAGGCACCAACTCGGGATCAGGATTTTAGCTACAGCTTTTTTCAAACAGCACTTCTGACTCTGAATTTTTTAAAAAGTTCTCAGGAGTTGTTGTAGCCTAGACCTTTAAAAGATTTAGCTCACCCTTGCTAACTCTGTGCTCTGAGATTTGAAGTGAGACTGCCAAAGGAGATTCAGTGGAGTCTTCTGCTACAGTAGGGAATTTTGAATCTCTGCCTTTAGCTTCTAAGCCTTTCTTTGGAGCTTTTTCCTGGAAATTTTTCCTTTGCACCTCTGCTTCTGGAGCCTTTTTTCACATCAGGGTATTTTGTCACATTTTTTCTCAGTCTTCCAGCATTTTAGTTTTTCTTTGCAATTTCTGAGAGGTTTTGGGTTTTTTCACAAACTGTTACCATGTTGTCAAAGGTATTGGTTACAGATTGGTAGGTGTCAAGACATCTTCATAGTCACAAGTAGGTTAACTGTACAACCTATGTGCTGTCTCCATGCTTGCTGATACATGCTACTTCGTCCAACTTGATTTAACCTATGTACAGGCCATGTACTATCTTAGATTACTGTGTGGGTACCCAGTCCCACATTCCCGTCTATGCCAGACCCTTATGCTACAGTGTTCACTTGGGATCTATATTAAGTCCATTGCTCTTTTTGATGTATAAATGGACTTGGGTGTATAATTACACAGTTTGCAGAGGACAAATTCAAAAATATAGTACATTGTGAGAATAGCAAGATACTTCAGAGGAGGATGGCAACTTACTTCAAGAGCCGAGACAGACTGGTGAAATTGGCAAACACATTGTAGATTCTCGAGCAGAAGTGGGAAATTTGAATGGACTGCTCTCTGTACCAGATGGTCCTTATTTCGTATCTGCCATGCTTCCAATAAAGACATATCTCAGAATATCATTACTGTCCAGGTTGCATCTGAGGAGTGGTACTCAAGCTTGGTCAATAATTACAGCAATGCTTTAGCATCTGCCCCAGCTCTCACAAGAAAGCACAAGTGCCCCTGAATGAAAATGTCCCTATTGGACATGCAGCCAAACTCACGTTCTGCAAAGATTCATGTCTCACAATCCCTCCAGCCCAATTCAGGAGCCTTTAACCTCCAGGGAAACTCAGCATTGCAGCCACATTTTAAACTCCACCACCTTGATATTGCTGTTACTACCTCTGGAGGTTAGAGACCGCCCCCCCCCCCCACCCCACCATCCCTGCTAAAATGCCCCCCCCTGTCCTCTGCAATGACACCCTATACCAGCACGCACCCCCCCCCCCCCCCACCCCGGTAAATCTTTTCTGTACGCTCTCCAGAGCCTCCACGTTCTTCTAGTAGTGTGGCGACCAGAATGGAATACTATATTCCAAGTGCGATCTAGTTAAAGTTCTATAAAGCCGCAACATGATTTGCCAGTTTTTAAACTCACTGCCCAGCTGATGAAGGCAAGCGTGCTGTATACCTTCTTGACTACCTTCTTCACCTGCATGGCCGCTTTCAGTGACCGTGTACATGTACACCCAGATCCCTTAGCCTCTTAAGTGTTCTGTCATTTAGAGATGTCAGGGGTAAGTTTTTCACTCAGAGGGTGGTGAGTGAGTGGAATCGGCTGCCATCAGTGGTGGTAGAGACGAACTCGCTGGGATCTTTTAAAAGACTTCTGGATGAGTACATGGGGTTTAATGGGATTGGGAGTTATAGATAATTCTATGGCCTGGTAGGTACAGATATGATCGGTGCAACTTGTGGGCCGAAGGGCCTGTTTGTGCTGTAGTGTTCTATGTATTTACTGTATGTTTCCTATCTGTATTAGACCTTCCAAAATGTATTACCTCATACTTGTCCGGATTAAACTCCATCTGCCATTTCTATGCCTAAGTCTCCAGCCAATCTATATCCTGCTGTATCCTCTGATGGTCCTCATCGCTATCTGCAAATCCACCAACCTTTGCGTCATCTGCGAACTTACTAATCAAACCAGTTACATTTTCCTCCAAATCATATAAGTGGAGGGCTGTGACAAGTGGTGTTCCTCAGGGATCAGTGCTGGGATCTTTGCTGTTTGTAATATATATATATATATCCCTGAGGAACACCATTTGTCACAGCCCTCCATTCAGAAATGTACACTTCCACTGCTACCCTCTGTCTTCTATGACCGAGCCAGTTCCGCATCCATCTTGCCAGCTCACCTCTGATCCCATGCAATTGCATTTTCTGCAATGAGGGACCTTATCAAAGCCCTACTGAAGTCCATGTAGACAGCATCTACTGCCCTATCCTCATCAATCATCTTCATCATTTCCTCAAAAAGCTCAATCAAGTTAGTGAGATAAGGCCTCCTCTTCATAAGACCATGTTGCCTTAGGTCCCATGTTGACTTGTTCCTTGTGCAGTGTCTTTAAAATATCCACCATGCTGCTGCCACTAATGAAGGGGCTGTATTAAACTGAAATGTCATTGGGAAATTGCTTTTTGTTATAGGTTTTCTTTTGTAATTTTCCACAAAATGTCTTCATTTGTACTTCATTTGATAGCCTGCAGAGATAAACAATAAGATAAAGTTGATAATCTTCTCTGAGATAAAGAAGTCTCTCGGTGCAATTCCACAAGTGCAAACTTGAATTTTGAACAAAAAAACCATCCTGACATAAATTAGAATTAATTCACATCAGTTAAAAATAATTTTTTATGGCTTGTTTTTAAAAATAATGTGGTTCTGTGTGCTAGACCTAGAGTTCATTTAACAACCTCCTAAATTGTGACCTAATTTTGCTTCAAGGCTAATAGGTTTGAAAATCCTTTGGCTTTGAAAATCAGTGCTTGGTTGATGGCTCTCTGTTCTCAAAGACAATGTTGCAGTGTTAGTTTGGCAAGGCTTTTTGTCTTGTTTGTTGACAGGAGCGTAGTAGTGTGATTATTATTGTTTCCGTAGGCAGAATTTTCCTTTCAAGCTTCTGAAACTTGTGGTCTGGCTCTACTGGGCATTAAAATTTTGTTTTGTTCTATTAGTGGTTACATTAAATTTATAGGTTGAATTTGCAGGCCTTTTGGAGTTGTTTGGGAGTCGGAAAGTTAGCGAAATGAAGGAGGAAGGAATTAGGATGGTGTTTGATTTCTTCCTTACACGATGGTATATTGCCAGCAGTAAGAGCCTCAGCATTCAGTTGCTCACCAAAAGGCCATTTGGGCCACTCCCTGTCCTTGAAGCATTTTTCTCCGTGTCAGGGAGGTCCTCGTGGTTTTCCAGTGGGTTTCTTCAGGGGAAGAGATCTCCTCGATGGCTGGTCCATGGCCCATGGATGAGCCTACCTGGCAGTAATGGCCACTTCTGCATTTAAGTTGCTGCCCTTACCTCACACCCACCCTCATGCTGATGACTGTGGCCTGCCTAGCTGGCCCTGATTTCTTCAGAAAGAGGTGTCTTTGAAGTGCCTTAGCATTAAGTATCCTCTCCTTTGTGGCCCAGCCTCCGTCACATTGCTGAGGCTGCTGAACTGTCAACCATCTGATAGAGCAGCAGGCAGATGACTGCAATTGGATGTCAGTCCAGCAGGGGCCTCCAGTTAATTGGTTGTCACCATAAAATGCTGCTGGAGCTGGATCAGCTCCTGATTTTGCCCTGGAGGCGCAACTTGATCCTCGATGGCAAAATTCAGTCCTTACTTCGTAACGTAGAAATTAAAAGCACGAGTAGGCCATTCGGCCCTTTGAGCCTGCTCCACCATTCATTCTGATCATGGCTGATCATTGAATTCAATATCCTGATCCCACCTTCTGCCTCCCATCCCACCTCCACCCCCTTTACATCTATTGATCCTTTTAGCCCCAAGAGCCATATCTAATTTTTTTTCTTGAAATCAGACAATGTTTTGGCCTCAATTACATTCAGTTGTAGTGAATTCCACAGACTCACCATTCTCCAGGTGAAGAAATTTCTCTTCACCTCAGTCCTAACTTCTTGTTACTGGCTCATTCATCAGTAAAAGTGAAGTTTTCCTATCTATACCCTATCAAATAAGAACATAAGAACATAAGAAATAGGAGCAGGAGTAGGCCATCCAGCCCTTCGAGCCTGCCCCGCCATTCAATAAGATCATGGCTGATCTGTCGCTGCTCAGTTCCACATTTCCGCCCTCTCCCCATAACCCTTAATCCCCTCTCTTATCAAAAACCCATCAACCTGCGTCTTAAAAATATTTAGCGAGGTAGCCTCCACCACTTCAACGGGCAGAGAATTCCAGAGATTCACCACCCTTTGAGTGAAGAAGTTCCTCCTCAACTCCGTTCTAAACCGCCCCCCCCCCTTTATCTTGAGGCTGTGCCCCCTAGTCCTACTATCCTTTCTGGGCGGGAAGAGTCTCTCCACCTCTATCCTATCCATCCCATTCATCATCTTATACGTCTCAATGAGATCTCCCCTCATTCTTCTAAACTCTAACGAGTACAAGCCTAATTTATTCAGCCTCTCCTCATAGCTCAACCCCCTCAACTCCGGCATCAGCCTAGTAAACCTCCTCTGCACTCCCTCCAAGGCCAAAATATCCTTGCGTAAGTACGGCGACCAAAACTGCACACAGTACTCCAGCTGCGGCCTCACCAATGCCCTATACAGCCGCAGCAAGACCTCCCTACTTTTATATTCAATCCCCCTCGCTATGAAGGCCAGCATCCCATTCACCTTCCTGACCACCTGCTGCACCTGCAAGCTGGGTTTTTGCGACTCAAGCACAAGGACCCCGAGGTCCCTCTGCACTGTTGCCTGCTGCAGTTTTTCGCCACGTAAGTAATAATCCTTCCTACCATTATTCCTACCAAAGTGGACCACCTCACACTTGCCAACATTAAATTCCATTTGCCATTTCCTGGCCCATTCGCCCAGCCTATCTAGATCCTTCTGTAGACTCTCCACACCCTCCGCACAATTTGCCGTTCCACCAATCTTGGTGTCATCAGCAAATTTCGACACCCTGCACTTGGTTCCCTCCTCCAGATCATCTATATAAATGGTAAATAGCTGAGGCCCCAGCACCGACCCCTGGGGCACTCCACTAGTCACCATCCGCCAATCCGAATAGCACCCATTGACCCCCACTCTCTGCCTCCTATTTGACAACCAATCCTCTATCCACGCTAACACCCTACCCCCAATTCCATGTCCCCTGACCTTCTGCAATAACCTCTTGTGAGGTACCTTGTCAAACGCCTTCTGAAAATCAAGAAAGAATCCCTTTATAATTCCCTTATAATTCCAAGAAATCCCTTTATAATTCTGAATGGGTCTATCAGATCTCCTTTTAGATTTCTTTGAAATGCAAGACTGGTGTCTATATATCTATGATAGAAATCATAGAAACCTGACAGTGCAGAAAGAGGCCATTCGGCCCATCGAGTCTGCACCGACCACAATCCTACCCAGGCCCTACTCCCATATCCCTACACATTTACCCGCTAATCCCTCTAACTTACGCATCTCAGGACACTAAGGGGCAATTTTAGCATGACCAATCAACCTAACCCGCACATCTTTGGACTGTGGGAGGAAACCCACACAGACACAAGGAGAATGTGTAAACTCCACACAGACAGTGACCCAAGCCAGGAATTGGTCCTGGAGCTGTGAAGTAGCAATGCTAACCACTGTACTACCGTGCTACCCTCATGACATTGGGACATCCTGATGCACTGCAGCCAATGCAGTATTTCTGAAGTGCTGTCGCTAGTTAATCAAGGTATCAGATAATGTAGGAACCATATACTTTGGTCCAGTAAAATATGTTCTAGTTAGACATAAATGGCTGAGATTTCATAGTGTATAATGGAAAAATCAAGCAAAAGGTAAATATTGGGGACAATGTCCATAAAAAGGAGGGGCGTGAAATATAGAAGGAAAGCACAAATTGAGTTTGGAGCAGTTCTGAAGTAACTTAAAGATGACTGACAATCAACATTATGGATGGCATGGTGGCACAGTGCTTAGCACTGCTGCCTCACAGCATCAGGGACTTGCATTTAATTCTGGCCTTGGGTGACTGTCTGTGTGGAGTTTGCACTTTCTCCCTGTGTCTGCATGAGTTTCCTCTGGGTGCTCTGGTTTCCTCCCACAGTTCAAAGATGTGCAGGAAGGTTGATTGCTAATTTGCCTCTTACTGTCAGGGGGATTAGTAGCGTAAATACATGGGGTTATAAGATAGGACTTGGGTGAGATTATTGTCAGTGCAGGCTTGATCCCTCCTCTTGCACTGTAGGGAGGTTATGAAGGGAAATATACCAAGAGCTTCTACAAACAAGAAGGAATGAGTGATATTCAAAGGAAAAGTGGGGCTGTTTGGAAATAAAAATGGCCTTCTTGCACTTGAGAGTGAGGAAATACTGAAGATGTTTTAAAAATATTTTAACTCCATTTTTATATAGGAAGGCAACTTGGAACTCTGCAATATAGAAGATAATTCAAAAGGAGATTACATTTTAAAAATGGGATTTATAAGAAAAAATGTTACCGTGCAGAGATGAAATAGAATACTAAGGGAGGCTGCAAAGGAGATGACAGAGATGTTAAATATAATTTTCCAAAAATCTTAGGACATGGAAATTGTTTTGAAAGATCAGAGAGTGGGAACGTTTTAATCATATTCATGGGGCAGGGGAGGAATAAGCTAGGAATATTTATTGACTATTCCTTCAATTGTGCATATATTTTTGAGTCGATTTAATGCAGAAAGAAGTGAATGAACCTGTGCGCTTGGTCTCATTATGCGGGCAGTGTTCCGTTAAGTATTCTTACATTAATAACTCCTGAAAGCTGTGCACCATCTTTGCACTTGTTTTCAGATGGTGTACACAACATTGACCCTGTTCACAAGTCCATACCGAGCCTGGGGCACTGCTATCCCCTATGAGGGTGCCCACAGTGTCATGTAGAGCATCCATTATAGAATCCCGACAGTGTGGAAGAGGCCATTCAGCCCATCAAGTCTGCACCAACTGTCTGATAGAATATCTTATCCAGGCTCTCTCCCCCATCCTATCCCTGCAACCCCACATATTTACCATGGCTATTCCGTCTAACGTACACATCTTGGGGTACCGAGGGGTAATTTAGCGTGGATAGTTGACCTGAGCTGCACATCTTTGGACTGTGGAAGAAAGCCAGAGCACCCAGAGGGAACCCATTCGGACATGGGGAGAATAAATAAGTGCCATTCAGTCACCCAAAGTCAGAATTGAATGCGGGTTTCTGGAGCTGTGAGGCAGCATTGCTAATCACTGTGCCATTGTGTCGCCCATTCTGTTGGCTATCACTTTTCTACCAATCAGGTGGGAGTTATGCGCAGACTCTGTTCCCTGCCATCTGTTTGTTTTGTTGTCTGCCAGCTTGTGCAGTCGCCCCTTTTGTGTCTTATAGCCTTTGGAAAGCTGTCAATTATTTTCCGTTCTGTTGTGGCGACTTTTCCATTTGGGAACAAGTCTGAACTGTCACCCTTTAAGAATTGCTGAGGTGCTTGACTTTTTACCTCCTCTAGTTCTCCATTCTTCTCTGTGATGGATTACCGGTACGAAATCCAAGCTTACTTTTAATAATAAATGAAGGCTAATTCTGCCCGAGACCCATTTCCCATTTGAAATTCACATAACTGCTCTGAAGAAAAATTGCCATTAAATTATAGATAGTTTGGACTTCTGCAACATAGAACATTTGCTGAGACAGCCCAAATTCATGATGAACATTTAAATTTGGTTTTGCTGACTAAGAGCAGTGAATTTAGTCACTACAAGAAAGCACTGCATATTAAATCACTATAGCATTCTAAGCCTTCAATCCTGTTTCAATCCTGCTCTCACTATACTTAAACTGTCCTGACCAAATTCACTGATGACATATTTTGTGAGTACATCAATTGATGCCTTTGTGTCCTCTTTGACTTCTTGGCATTTTTATAGTTAAACACTCTGCCCTCCACCACTAATCCATGTGATCCACTGCCCACACTTGCTTGGATCAGGAAACCTGGTGTTGTCAGACTTTTTACTGTGTTTACGCCAGTCCAACGCCGGCATACCCACATCATGGATCCGGATAACCAGGACACCTCCTGCAGTGACTTAGTCCCACCCTATGGACCAGAAATGGAGATATACACAACTCATGCAGTCACAAAGCAGTGGAGAAGGCTGCAGAGAATAATCCAGAGGAGTGTTCTAAACTTCCGCCTTTGCCTTCATTCTATTTCTCATCCACACAATTTGTCTGGAGGAATCACCCAGAGAAATATATTCAATGTGGTGTATATGTTAAGGGCTCCAAACTCGATCATTCAGTCATTGCCCTTGACTTCAGCAACATCTCTCTGCTATTTGAATGTGTCCAACGTCAAGTTTCAATGAGCCAGTGATTCTCTCCTGCTTTACATCATAGCGTCCTACAGCGGTGGGAGGATTGGAGTAATCAGTTGCTTCAATCCATCAGGTTTTCTCATGAATGTTTTATGAGCCGTACCAACTTTCAGCCTCTCCAATTTGTCTTGTGGGATTGTCTGAGAGATAACAGAAAAACCTATGTGGATGAAAGAGCTGAATGTCTTTGTGGTATAAGTCTCCCCACGTTAGTGACTTGGCCTATCTCTGCAGCCTTCTCCACTGCTTTGTGACAGCACAGACTATGTACTTCTCCAGTTCTGATCCACACGCTGTGCTTTGTTCCCATTCTACTTCACTTCCACAAAACCTTCACCTCAATTTGCAACTCAAGAAAGTTTCTCTTAGACCCACAAAAAAGTGTGACCCTCTCCTGTACTGGCTGTGCAAATCCCTTCTACTTCCTGAGATCACTTCATGCATCAAGCTGCCCTTGCAGCCAGGTGGAGTAAACTGATTAGAAGCAAATTACTGCAGTTGCTGGAATCTGAAACCAGAAGTGAAAATGCTGTAAAATCTCAGCAGGTCTGGTAGCATCTGTAAGGAGAGAAAAGAGCTGACGTTTTGAGTCCAGATGACACTTTGTCAAAGCTTGACAAAGGGTCATCTGGACTCAACATCGGCTCTTTTCTCTCCTTACAGATGCTTCAAGACATGCTGAGATTTTCCAGCATATTCACTTTTGGAGTAAACTGATTATCTGCCCTCTCGCCGCCAGTAAGGTACCACAGGATGCCTGCTCGGTGCTTGCAGTTCATCTGTTGGATGTAAAATTAGTCTCCGTGCTCAACATGTATTTTATATTAACTGTCGCCTTTTGATATGTTTACACTTCAAACCATTGGGATTTTAGACCAGGTACACCTGACATTAAGGTCTTTTCATTTGACGAGGAAGCTCACGTAATTTTTTTTCCCATGTTTCCCATTCTCATTTTAATATTCAAATCCATTTTCTTCACTCCTTGCATCCTTTTCAAGATTCTGTTTTGTTTTCCGTCTGCGCCTTGTGTGTGATGCCTGTCTTTCCTCGAATACAGTAACCTTTTCTAATTACTTTGCATAATCTTGAAGTAACGTTGTTTTCTTTTCACTTTTTTTGCTGTGCGTTACTGGCCTGCCTCTCTGACTAACAGCAGTTATGCCAAGGGAACAATGAATGAAACGGATGACCCTGAGGCAGACTCTGATAACAGACCAACTTCAAGCCACTTCTATCCTGTCGCCTTGCTGCTTGTCAGTTCACACTTGTTGGTAGTGTGGCTGATTTTAAGTCTTGCTTTACTCTTGGCCAAATATCAATAAAATGCACTTCTTTACTACATCATTTTGTAACTAACAATGTATTCATGTAGATAAATACGACTTGGTTTGTAACACGACTAACATGTTTGTAAGCCTAAAGTAATTGTATTCCTTTGTTTGGAAAACTGTTCTGAACGACTTAATTTATCTCACTGTCTTTGCATTAATGATTTTCATTGCTAATTTTGTGGCAATTTGTTGCTTCTGGGCTGAGTTATGCATTATGTTACTATTAAGATTTACTTTCAAATGTTTCACATAAAATCCTGGTCTGTTATTCTTAAACGGGTGAATATGGTAATTGTAAAAGATATTTGTTTTCTTAAAATGGCAAAATATGGAAAAAAAATGTAAATGTATAAAATCATGCTATATTTTTGGTCAGAAATCTATTGAGGGCAGTCCTAAATAAAAAAAAATAGTTCATTGAATCTGAAACATGCTGAAAAGCTTTGCAAATAATTTACATATTCAATTTGATATACATAAACAGAAATGCAAGGCCTATTTTATGTATTAAAATATAATGATCTAAAAAAAACTGGCAACTCCACTCCCATGAAGTGCAGCATTCTTTGTATGCTTTCTTTGTTTCAATGTTTCAATTCTTGCTGAAACTCAAGCCTCGATTTTAACTGGGGCCAGAAGTGCAGCAATGAGTTGCTTCTGGGTTGAGTTATGCATTACTTTACTTTGAGTGTTCAGGGCTGAAGTATGTGACATGCTCCCTCGGCCGTGAAAGCATGACATTCCTCCCCCCGCCACCCCCCCCCTGCCCCGCCCCGCACCAAGCCATTTAAACTCTTTGACCACATTTAAATGTTCAAATCAGGCTCCTATCCTAACTGAGCTGGCATTAATGACAAGATGTTTGGTGGGCTTGAGCAGAAAGTCATGTGGAGACTCTTGTAAGAGGTCCCCCGGTCATGGGGATGGTGGCATCTGAGGCAATGGCAGTCACAGGAATGAGAAGAGAATCCATGTCAGTAGTGGCTTTAAGGTATTTAAATGACCAGATATAAATGCCTATTGGATATATTTGGACTCTGACGAGTTGACAAGGCGCCCTTGACACTGGTGGAAATACCTGGAGAACATTCAGTTTTCCATGAATTAGCAGAACTGGCTGTGCAAAATTCTGATATTTAACTGGTTTCAAAATGGTGGTGCCATATCTATTAACATAATGTTATTACCCAACATACATTATATACCCATATTTTCGCAAAATGCTTCAATGTATAACATTATGTCCATCAGCTGCCATTATATCATGTAACAGGCTTTTGTTCAGCACCATTTCTAAGCAGTATGTTATGTGGACAATTTGCATGGTGTAGATGCTCTGAAATTTGCAAGTTGCTTTAGATGAAACCAGAACAAGAAACAAAAAAGACTCCAAAGCCAGTATGAACACGGAAATAATCACAGGGATAAACCTCATTCTGCCATCAAAGCAAGTCCATCTAAAGATTTTTTTTTAGTTGTAAATCCTTACATTTTCTGTTTTCCCTCCATTGATTTGCATGTGTACATCTCTTGCTGAAAGGAATATTTCCACAACGGAGCACACCCCTGCATGTGTATTAACCCCTGCTACAGTATCAATAGGATGGGTTAGTGATTGGGGCAGAAAGTCTACAGCAGAGCCAAAAATGGTTTAACGAGCACATAATGTGCACCTTTGATGTTTGTTGGTTTGAATTATAAAGCAAAGCAACTAAGACTAATTCTATTTATGCAAATTTTCTTTGCAAAACTAAATCCTATAATGAAGTATATAAATAATGTGTGTGTATATATATATATATATATATATATATATTAAAAAGTCTATTAATAGTTCCATTTCAATGAACAATTGATTACTTTGGCCTGCTCTACAGATTGACTTGTGTAAGATGTATCATCACCTGTGTTAAATAAATGTAGATGATTACCTAGTTATTTTTACTTATTGAAAATGTTGCAGCCAATGTTTAATAAATCAAATCTTTTTTTTCCTTTTCTGGTAGTATTATGAGGTGTATTTTTTTCCTTTTTACCAGAGAAGGATGTCGAATAGAAAATGCACAGAAGAATATAAATTGCAGGAAATATGCATTCAACATGATTCAACTGATGGCATTCCCAAAATACTACAGGCCACCAGATGGGACATATGGAAAAGCAGACACTTAAAACTTAATTTCATTTGTAAGCACACAGTTTACAAAAATATTCAGGTTTTGATTAGCTCCAAATAGAGAGTGAGTAATTTTTTTTTGACGGAGTGATATATCCACTGAAGACATCCATCCTCGGGAATCTTTTTATTCACGTCAAAGCAAATCACTGAAATTGTGTACAGCCCTTTTTCATTTTTCTTTTATTTTTGAGGGCTAGGATATAGCTATTGTTCCTTGATGATGTTGCGTGAAAAACACCAGCGATTAAAATGTGCCCATTCCGTCCAAAAAGAAATAACTTGTGTTTTAAAAAAAAGACATTTAAATGGGTAATCTTTGTACAAATGATCTTGAGAGTGCTTGTACAGCAGATTATTGTCCACAACAGCATCATCACTTGTTGTGGTTGGGTGCTCTTTAAAGCTATTAAGTAATATTTAAAAGCAATTGTTTATTACTTTAAGGAAATACACACATTGCTGAGTGGGCCATGGTCAGACAAGACACTCAGCTCAGGTGCAATACAGGAATCTGTGACATGAAGAAATTATTGGTGGTATTTATGTCAAAATATTTTATTGTTTGGTAATCAGCACAATGTACTCTCATAAAAGAATGAGTATAACATGTGTTTATGTCTCTGATCACAGTATGTGTTACTTCAGTTGGCAGCTGGTTGCTGTTGCTCAGACACTGACAAAATAAATTAGCGTGTACAAAATTTGAATGTTGCCCAAAAAAAGCAGCATGTCGAGGCTTTCTATCTTGCACCCATCAGGACACTTTGCAAGAATACCAATGTAAGAAGAATGCAACAATTTATACGGTATGAGAACAGAATTTTGGTTGGCAAGTGGACTCGTTTACTTGCCAACCAATCAGCATTTTCTTCATGCAGTGTAAATTGTTGTTTTCCCTTTGTATTGGTATTTTTGTGTGGTGTCCTGATGAGTAAACGATGAAAAGCTTTGACTTTTTTTGAGCAGTACTCAAATTAGAGCATCTGCAACATATTTACACAAATTACATGTACTAGAGTCACAGGATTTCAATAGTCTGAAAATGTGGGTTTGGCTAGTTGAATGCAATAAGGTCCATTTCAATTTTCAAAATATGCACGCCTCTGTTAAATAATACCTGTAAAAGAAAACAGAAAACTTGTGTTATTGTAATGCTGAATATTATAAAGTAGAGCTACACAAATGTACAGAATGCAGGACATTTTATTCATGATATTCATAAAATAAATGATGCCTTAATATTTTTTCCAAGAGCCATTCATATGTTAGATTTCTTGTGGTCCTGAAGCAATCAAATTGACTGATAATTATGATGACCGCTCTGGCAGCAAAGTAAAGCACTAAATTGAAATGAATGACAACATTTCAGAAAGATATCTGCCAAGGTATCCATGGAATTCTACCTCATCAAAGATTCCAACATCTTCGCAACAGGAGAAAATTGATCAAAATTCTAGGAAAATACAGAGTGAGTAGGTACAGTGTTAGAGCCAGTAAAAGGCTATCACCTGTATCCAAACTTCAAAATAATCTATTTATCACATTGATTGAGTGGATCACATTGGTCCATTCTTCCATCACCACTCTCTTCATCCCCTTCCCACGCAACCTTCTCTTGCTATCGCAGAAGGTGTAACACCTGCTCTTTTACCTCCTCCCCACCTCACTGTCCAAGGGCCCATCAAGTGATGCAGCATTTCACTTGCATCTTCTCCAGTTTGGTTTACTGTATTTGCTGTTCCCAATGTGGCATCCTGTACACTGGGGAGACTAAACACAGACTGTGTCCACTTTGCAGAATACCTTTGCTGTCGCTTGTCATTTCAATTCAGCATCTTACTCTCATGCCCATCTGAGGCCTGCTGCAAAGCTCCAGTGAAACACAATGCAAGTTAGAGGAGCAGCATCTCATCTTTACATTAGGCACATTACAACTCTCAGGATTCAACATCTAGTTCAACAACTTTAGACTGTGAACTTCCCCTCTATCTTTACCGCTTCCCCTTTTTTTAATTCTGTTATTCAGTTTCCCTATCTAATCCCAACAATACACCATCCCTCCCCTCCGCAAATGGCCACAGTCCCTTTTTCAGTTTTGTTCCCACTAAGCACTGACCACCAATCTCCGATTAGCACACTCTGCTATTCCACATTTGCACTCCTCAATGTAACATTCTTATTAACACTCTTCACTCCCTACTGGCACTATTAACATCCCCTCTGTCTCATGTCCATGACCTCTTTGTCAAACTCTCCTTAACTCCGACCTGTCACTGACTTTCCATTCTGTCTCCAGGTATATAATTCATCACATTTCTATCCCTTTTCAGTTCTATAGAAGGATCAACGGACTTGACGTTAACTGTAGGTAGAATTTTCCCATCCAGCCCAACGTCCTGCAAAGGTCTGTTGATCTTGGGTGGGATTTTCTGGTCTTGGGGCGACTGCAGCTGGAAAATCCCGCTCTGTACTTCCCTTTTTACAGATGCTGCCAGACCTGCTGAGTTTATCCAGCACTTTCTGTTTTTATTTCAGATTGTAATTTTGGTGTAGGAGGTATTACTTGTGTTCAGTTTGTATGCTGGCAGGGACAAAATAGATGAATAGTTATACATATGGGAGTAATCTGTTTCCTGTGGGGATGATGCACTTACCATTCTAGACTGACTCAGCCACCTGGACATCATGTGTTGAAACGTTGTGTACTGGCAATGAAGGTCTCCTCACCAGTGATGTTTCAAAGGCTCATGCAATACTCAAGGTTAGATGCTGTTTTGACTCCTGACTATCATTTCACTCCTAGGTCTTTTTCGTTGTTCTCCGTCATTCATCAGAGCTCATGTTCTTTACAAACAAAGCTTTAGTTGGTTTTGCACTACTACTACCGTTTGCCTCTCAAATTGTTTATAAACTTGAATGGTCTGGTCCAATGGCCTCTGGGTGGAGAGCACCAAGGAAGCCATCCAAAAGCAGGAGACACTGCTAGAAAAAAGGAGGAGGGCATTTTCAGGAGGTATCCACAGAGGGTCTTTAGGGAGCAATTGTCTTACATCAGCAATTGATGAGGTGCCATAATTTTACCAAGAAGCTACCAAGCTACGTCCGCTGAGGCAAACATAGACAGCCCTGCATGCGGCTGTCATTATGATAAGTTGCTCTAAACCTTTATGCCACAGCCTTGTTCCAGGCTACAACAGATGATGTCAAAAAACATCACTCTGTTGGCACTGCACTGCTGTACTGATGATTTAACTTTCACTCCAGGAATGGCCTCGACCCACACTGTGGGTATCACAACTTTTATGGTAGAGACATAAATGCTCCATGAAGGACAGATAAGGGATGTAGAACAGCCAGGCTGTCAAGTTATTTAAATCCCCTGCCCTCTAAATTTTGCAGGGGTGGTGAAATGGCCTATTTAAGAGGGGGCAACAAAAAATTGTTGTACCCGTTTCAACTTTCTGGCGTATCATTATAACATTATTACTTTTTGACTGCTTCCACAATCATGGGGAGAAAGTTAACGGTTTGATTGATAGCTCCAAGAGGCTTAGCTGTCTTTGATGTGGGGTTATAAATATAAATATTTGTTTTTTTTTAATAATGGATTAAGTATTTGATTTGGATTTGAATGTATTTTCTGGGCTTTAGAACAAAGAACAAAATCAGCCTGGGAAACAGGCCCTTTGGCCCAACGAGCCCGCGCCGCCATCTCGACACCACCAGTCCCCCTACTCCACCCACAATCCCTGTCTAATGTTTTATGGCCATCCAGATTGAGGGAATCTGATTTAAGGACAATTTATTCCTGCCAATCAGCCTAACAGCACATCTTTGGGGTGTGGGAGGAAACCGGAGCACCCGGAGAAAACCCACGCAAGCACGGGGAGAATGCGCAAACTCCCACAGACACCGGCCCAAATCCATGTGCCTGCACAGCAATCAGCGATAGTCACTGAGCTGTCGTCTTGCCCAGTATCTGGTCCAGTTTAGGCACACTAACGACATGAAGCACTAGGCCAATCTTGAACAACCAAGAGCAGCCCCAGTACGACCCATCGCGTGTATGCCCCTCGGACACGAGGTGAACCGACTTAAAACCCGGTCGACGCGCTTTCGGCGATTATATTGGAAATGAGACCTCCCACCCGCGTGGGAGGCACCAGCGCCGGTGCGGGCGACATCCCCGGGGCCGGCCCCCGTGAGACTTTTAATGAAGAAAAGTGTTTTTTTATAAAGTGAACAACAAAGTGAAGTTTTTAGATATTTAGAACGTCATTTTATTCCATCTCAGCATGCTCTGCCCAGGGTGGATACTCATGAGTTGGCGTGAGATATAAGGGTAAAGGTGGTGAGTGGGTGGCATGGGTTGCCATGAGTTGGCACTATGTGGGCATAGAGGCAATAAAGGGCTGTTGGGATGAGTGAGGTGGTTGTATTGATACGCTGGCTCTAAGGAGCTGGGTGAGTTGGGAGGGGGCATGAATTGGCACTAACTTAGGTGATGTAAGGGGTTATGAGGATGTTGTGGGGATAGAAGAGGCCTTGGGGATAAGTGTGGTTCATGAGTTGGCACTAACGTAAGGAGGCATAGGGGCTATAAGGAGCTGTAGGGATAAATGGAGTGGCACGTGTTGCATTTACTTGGCTTAGGGACTATAAAGGGCCAAAAGGATGAGTGGAAGGCATGAGTTGGTATATAGAGCATATAAGACGCCACGGGAGGGTTCATAGGTTGACATGAGTTGGTATGGATCAGGTATGGGGGCTGGGTGAGAGGGCAAGGAGGTGTAAGCGTTATGGGGGAGCAGGCATAATATTTTATAGCACAACCGGGACCAAGTCCCAGAGAAGGGAGACAGTCATTTAACCAGCCAGCTTCAACATTTGGCATTCATCCAACTGCAGCATCTGCCCCCTTCCTGGGCATGTGAAGCCAAGAAATTTCACAACATCCATTATCTGCCTCTCTGATAAAAGGCCAGCCACTGATCTTTAACATTTCAATTAGATCACTCCACAGTCTTTTATCTAGCTTTTCTATTACATACAACTTCTTGAGTCTTGTTCACCTTCTGAATCTTTTCTGAACCTTCTACAATGCAATCGATATCAATCTTAAATAATCTTATGTGAACTTAGCAGGTAGAAATGAGAGGTAAGTTGCTATTTGTGAATCTATCTTTTTATTGCTTTTATTTCGTATTGATTAAGAATTGTCTATACATGTTGGAGATTGTAAATATGTGCTATTCTTTCTTGGATTTTCCAATCAGCTACCCATTTTTCTGAAGCAGAGACATGTATCACTGTGATGGCCTTTGACTCACAAACAATGCAGTGAGGATCATAGAATCCCAACAGTACAGAAGGAGGCTATTTAACCTTGAGTCTGCATCAACGACAATCCCACCCAGCCTCTATCCTCTTAACCCCATGTATTTACCCTACTAGTCCACCTGACACTAAGGGGCAGTTTATTATAGCCAGTCAACCTAATCTATGCATCTTTTTGGGAGGAAGCTGAAATGCCCACAAGAAATCCACACAGACACAGGGAGAACGTGCAAACTCCACCCATTCACCTGAAGTCGCAATTGAACCCGGGTCCCTGACATTGTGAGGCAGCAGTGTTCACCACTGTGCCACCATGCCGTGGTAAAATTTGTAATTTAAAATGCCTTTGGAATCTGTAATTAGTATAGAATGTTTGAAAAGGACTTGTAAAAGATTGTATCAATGGCACAGGGATAAATTGTAATTTGGGTAATGAGAAATACTGGTGTCTGTGATCCTTGATCTGAAAACAGCACCAACAGGAGCGAAGTTAGCATACAAAAGCCAAATGGTCAGATACAGAGAGGAACAAAGAAACTACTGCTGTAAAGAACAAAGGGCGCTGCAGCAGAGAGGAGAGCAGACACAGCACATATTCAAGGAGCTGTATTTTATGATGCAATTGAAAAGAACAAAAAAAAAATTTAGAGCAGAGATTGTGAATTGGACAATTCTATGCTTATGCTTTAGTTTTGCCAGAGCCCACCAGGTCATATACCAAGGTTTATTAAAAGGATCAGGTGAACGAGTCTCTGAGAAACCTGTGCCATCGAGACTGTTCCCTAAGGAAGTTCTGCAGGGGTGTGCTGTTCAGGTGACCGTGGATGGCATATTTCTGCTGATGAACATGACTCAAGGACTAAATCAACTGAGTGGGAAAATGTGAAGTCTGATGTACCAAAGACCAAGTTAGAGAACTTTAGAACTGCACATGTCTGCAGAGTGTGATTTGGGTGTTTGTGTAAAACATGTCATTCTTGTCTTATTATTTAAAGTGAACTTTACTTTTTTTAATGAAATATCATTTGCTTGTTAATTCAGGTTTAATTTATGTTGGTTCTGATTCACGTTAAAGTAAAAGCTCCGAAAAGTGAAATCTTGGCAATTTTTCATTTGGGGTCATTTGGCAAATTCAATTATTTTAGTTTACATTCTCCCCATGGGGATCTACCACCGATCTGTACCAAAAGGAATATTAAACTGTGGCCTGTTAAAATCCTAAAAAAAAAGCAATTAATCTAAAATGGACATTTGTGCATAACAGAATAGGCGTTAATGTGTAATTATTTATGGGCTCACTGAATTGGGCAGAACAATTAAACTTATTGATGGAATAATTTTTAGAAACCAAGATTTTAAAGCTTCATAGCGAACAACTGGCCAGTCAGATGACAACTAACCTACATCGCCTGCACTTTCTCCCCAAATACATCACAGGTCAGAATAGACACAATAGCTGCAGGTTAGTATGTAAATTGCTTGCTGTTTATTACTCCCAAGCTGGCATTTAATACAAACTGACTTTGTTTCTTTGTCATTGAAATAAATAACTCATTGAGACACATTCTGATGGTCAAAAGAAACTTGTTGGAATAGAGTTGGTGTCACTGTACTTTTAATGTTTGCCTCTATTTCTGATTAAGTTAGCAACTAACTATTCCAGCTACTCACTGTGCATAGATAAGATGGATCAGGGAACACCAGCTATGTGGCATCAGTCTGACTGATTTATTTGATAATACTCACAAGCTTTTGAGGGGACTGCCTCCTCGAACTCTCCATTCACCTGACGAAGAGGCAGTCCCCTCGAAAGCTTGTGAGTATTATCAAATAAATCGGTTGGACTAAAACCTGGTGTTGTCAGACTTTTTACTGTGTTTACGCCAGTCCAACTCCGGCATACCCACATCAGTCTGGCACATGGTTCAATGTCAGAAAATGCTAGAAAATCTCAGCAGATCTGACATCATCTGTGGACCGAGAATAAAGTGCAGATGCTGTTGGAGCTGTTGAGATTTTCCAGAATTTTATGTTTTTGTTTCAGGTTCCAGCATCTGCAGTATTTTGCCTTTAACATGGTTCAAGGTGCCTTTTTATCCAGGAGTTCAGCATTGACCTGTATCTGCCCCGAGTTTAGTGAGACAGATACAGGAGGCATAGCTGTGCTTTTCTGTTACTTCTATGGGACTGTGCTCATATTGGAAACATTTCTGCACTCGTTCCAGGAATAATCTTACAGCAAGAAACTGTCACTGCTTTACTGTTCAGGCTTTGGTTTAATATTGCAGTTTGAGCATTGACGTGTAACTGGAGCCTGACCTCTGTATTTAAAGAGGGCCCTGCCAGCTTGGAGCTAATGACCTCACATTGGCAAGTTAAATTTTCAGTCAATAAGATCATGATGGGAAAGGATTGGGTAAATCCCCCACTTTATTTGAACTTCCCAATCCACACTGCTCCATCAGACATCCCCAACGTGGTGCCTGGATTTTACGAGCTCCCCAATGGAATTGTTTTCAGCAGGTGGCCAAGCCCACCACCTTCCCACCTACCCCAATCCTGCATTAATTATACTTCTGGTGGATGAGCACCAAAACTGGCAGGGTGCCCGCCATGTATAAATAGATAATAAAGGGTCATTCAGTTTTATTAACAAGCCTAATATTCTGAGTAATATGTTGTCTACACCATAGCATGGTTGCTGTGGGAGTGGGCAGGCTGTTTGTAAAGGCCAGCGTGAACAGAAATGGGATCCTTCACTCCACATCCCCTTCCCTCTCCCAAGATGTCACCCCCCCCCTTGCCCTTCTTTCTGCACCACTGCCTGAGTAATCACAGATTCAGATTGGCCAGCAGCTCCTGAGGGCAGGACCACATTCCGAGTCTGCAAGACCCACACTCCAGCAATTTAGCCCACATGCAGCGTGTTATGGCTGCATGAAATGTATCAGTTTCTGACCAACTTTTCTTCCGGGATGGGGAACCGAGCAGTTTTTTTTTTAATTCATTCTGTGGGACATCAGTGTCACTAGCTGGCCCAGCATTTATTGCCCATCCCTATTGAGAGTCAACTACATTGCCACGGCTCTGGAGCCATATGTAGACAAGACAGGTAAGGGCAGCAGATTTTCTTCCCCAAAGGACATTAAGGTTTTTCTGACAATCGACAATCGTTTCATGATCATCACTAGGTTCTTAATTCCAGATATTTTTTAATGAATTCAAATTCTCCTCTGCTGTGTTGGGATTCGAACCCAGGTCCCTCGAGCATTCGCTGAGTTTCCGGATTAGTAGTCTAATTTTAATACCACTAGGCCATCGCCTCCCACTATGGGAGTTAAAAGCTGATGAGTCGAGCGAAGTGTGTGTCAAAATGGTTATGCTAGGATTATCTTTACCTAAACAATTTAACCTTTGATCCGGAAACCCAGTGTAGAATTGGGAAAAGTTTAAATTAAAATGGTTATGTTGAAAGCTTGTTGCAGATATCACAAAGTAAGTAATTAAAGGCCTAATAGTATTAACGTTAGACTGTTTATCTAGAAACTCAGCAAACATTCTGGGGACTCAGGCTCAAATCCCACCACAGCAGATGATGGAATTTGAATTCAAAAAATATTTGGAATTAAAAATCTACTGATGACCATGAAAAACCCTAATATCCTTTAGGGAAGGAAATCTGCTGTCCTTACCTGGTCATGCCTACATGTGACCCCAGAGCCACAACAATGTGGTTAACTCTCAATTAAGGATGGGTAATAGAGAACTCAATTAAAGCATAAGAAATGCCAAAATCATCAAAGAATTTTGACAGTTTTGAAGGACAAGTATTTTTTTCTCTGGTGCAAAGACTGATGGGATGAAATACCAAAACATTAGAAAGCTTGCACCTTTGCAAAGCGATGCTTTGTCATAGATAATTCCACATGGTCCTATAGCCTGAGTGAGAAAATTCCTCCTCATGTCAGTCCTAAATGGCCTAGCCTGTATGCTGATACTGTGACTACTTGTTCTAAACATCCGAGCCAGGGAAACATCATCCTTGAATCCAGTCCGTCCGTCCGTCCCTGTTGGAATTTTATACATTTCAATGAGATCCCCTCTCGTTCTTCTCAACTCTAATCAATACAGGCCTAAGTCACAATAATTCTGCCATTCCAGGAATTAGTCTGGTGAACAGCCTTTGCTGCACTCTCACTATGGCAAGTATATCCTTTCTTAGGTAAGGAGATCAAAACTTCTTAGGTAAGGTGTGGTCTCACCAAGACCTTGAACAGTTACAGTAAAACATCCTTCCTCCTGTATTCAAATCCTCTTGCAATGAAGGTCAACATACATTTACCTTTGTAACTGCTTCCTGTACCTGCCTGCTTGCTTTCAGTAACTAGTGTATAGGGACACCAAGATCCTTTTGTACATCACCATTTCCCAACTTAAATAGTACTCTGCCATTCTGTTTTTCCTACCAAAGTGGATAACCCACATTGTACTGCATCTGTTAAGTATTTGTCCACCCGCTCAACTTCTCTTAAATTACATTGAAGCCTCTTTATTTCCTCCTCACCATTCAGAATTCAATCTAGTCTCGCTTTCTCAGCAAACTTGGAAATAGGACATTTGATTCTCTCATCCTGATTGCTGATATATATTGTGACTAGCTGGAGCCCAAGCATTGATCCCTGTGTACCTCACTAGCCTCCACCTGCCATTCTGAAACAGACCCATTTTTTCCTACCCTCTGTTTTCTGTCAGCTAACCAATTCTCAGTCCATACGAATATATTAAAGGGAGGGAGGGAGTGTAGCAAATGTTTACAGGTTGATTTTGGGGATGGTGGCGCTAATGTATGAGGAGAGAGTGACTAGGTAGGATTGTGTTCATTGGAGCTCAGATGAACGAGGGAAGGATCAAGGAAATGTATGTCACTGGGGACGAGGACAATTGTTTCATACTTCTGCGTCAGCATGAAACGCAATTGGACATCTGGCAAGATTTTCCGCTTCTGCCATCGATCCCACTGAACAAAAGCAGAAGCATGAAATCACATACCCCCCAACCCCCCTCGATGTCCACAGCACTCAAACACTACATTTCAGATCCAAAATAATTGCTGCATAAATAGATTGTTCTTCATCAGCCATTGGTTCTTTTGCCAAGCAATTTAAATTGTGTTCCCTTGGTTTTCAATCTTTCCACCAATGGGAACAGATATATTTTGTCCACTGTTTTCATGCATCATGATTTTGAACACCACAATCAAAATTTCCTTTGATCTTTTCTAAGGATAATAACCCCAGTTTCCCCAATCTCTGTAAGTGAAGTGTCCCTCTTCCCTGGAAAGATTGTTCCAAATTTTTTCTGCACCCCCTTGAATATCTCCACATCTTTCCTAAAGTGTGGCATCCAAAATTAGACACAATGCCCCTGTCAAGGACAATCTAATGTTTCATCAAGGTTCGTCATAATCACCTTGCTTTTGTACTCTGTGCTTCTGATTAGGACTTTTTTAACTACTTTCTCAAGTTGCCCTGTACCTTCAACGAGCATTATATATATATAAATGGCATATAATGAGACATGACATATAATGAGATGGCTCTGTTCCTGTAGTCCCTGAATTTTTTATCAGGTGGCACCATGGTTAGCTCTGCTGCCTCACTGTAGTAGGGACCCACGTTCGGTTCCAGGCTTGGATCACTCTCAGTGCGGAGTCTGCACATTCTCCCTGTGTCTGCTTCGGTTTCCTTCGGGTGCTCCGGTTTCCTCCTACAGTCCGAAAGACAAGCTGGTTAGTTGCACTGGCCATGCTAAATCCTCCCTCAGTGTACCCGAACAGATGCTGGAATATGGCGACTAGGGGATTTTCATACTAACTTCATGGCACTGTTAATGTAAGCCTCCTTGTTACACTAATAAACTTTTAAGCTGAATACATGGTCTTGTAATCCATAATGAATTTGAGATTTTTGTCATCTGCATATTTTGAAATTGTGCACAGATTAGTCTAAAGTTTCTTTATTAGTTACAGGTAAGGCTGACATTAACACTACAATGAAGTTACTGTGAAATTCCCCTAGTCGCCACACTCCAGCGACTGTTTGGGTCAGTGCACCTAACTAGCGTGTCTTTTAGACTGTGGGAGGAAGCCAGAGCATCCGGAGGAAACCCACACAGACACGGGGAGAACGTGCAAACTCCACAGAGACAGTGACCTAAGCTGGGAATTGAACCCGGGCCCCTGGTGCTGTGAGACAGCAGTGCTAACCACTGTGCCACCCCATTGATATATATCATTGATATATGCCAAGAATGTATGTGTGTATATGTGTATATATATATATATAATTCTTTTATGTCTTCTGTCCATTAACTCTACAAGTTACTTCCTTTACTGCAACAAATGCATCATTTCATTATTTGTTAAAAATAATTAGTTATCTGGCTTCAATAGGTAACTAAAATACACTTAAGCCAGCTGAGCCTGAATGCAACTGAAAACCATTTTGCTTTGGCTTGGCCAAGACC
The DNA here is from genome assembly GCF_965287045.1 of Carcharhinus amblyrhynchos. Taxonomy (NCBI): domain Eukaryota; kingdom Metazoa; phylum Chordata; class Chondrichthyes; order Carcharhiniformes; family Carcharhinidae; genus Carcharhinus; species Carcharhinus amblyrhynchos. Next base: position 155,226,874 of record NC_137324.1, read on the forward strand.
CTCCTTGAAGATTATGTTTAAAAATGTTTAAGAGCTCTTTGGCTGGAATCTTATCACCATTCACACCAGCAGGATTTTCCCATCCCGCTGCAGTGAATGGAGATTTGACTGGACGCCAAATTCTCTGACCTCACTGCAACAGGAATGTGGTGTGAACTGCTGGTACGATCGCACCCTTCACCTCTGAAGAGTGTTAAAGTTAAGAAGTTTGAGGTAAACAATTGTCTCCAGGACCAATTGTTCTTGCTCAGTAAAGGCTTGGACTTTTCAGAAGACTTCAACATGGAGACATGTCAGCTCTTATTTGTGAGAGTCCCAGTGAGGCTTCACATGGCCCAAGGGAGTGGAATTTTCTGGATAGCCCAAACCGCTCAGCCAATGCTGTATTACCAAAGACCCAAAGTATACCATATAAATAGAAGCACTTATACAACAACACAATAACACTCACCATTTGAATTGCCTGATATCGTCGTTTTTAAATGTAGCATTTCATTAAAATGTTGTGAAAGAAGGCCAAATGGAGGAAAGGATTTGCAAGTTATTCGACACATTGTCTGACATGGGAAGTGAGGCAGAATATGACAAAACTAAGAATGGTCCAACTTATCATTTTTCTTCTGAGCAAACTATATTAAGTGTTGGACTTTCCAGTCAGCTGGAAAACAACTCTCTTTAAAGAAGGCTGCCCACAAAGGTCTAATGATCTCCATGGTGTGAAGTTCTCCTTTCCTGGGGGAGTTTTTAATTTGTGTCTGAGTCAAGGGATGTCTGGGGTTCCAGCATCAGTGAAGTCAGCAAGCAAATTAAGCTGCCCATCACAATTTTTTTAAGTTTAAATTTATTTGCTAGTGTCACAAGTAGACTTACATTAGTACTACAATGAAGTTACTGTGAAAATCCCCTAGTCACCACATTCTGGCACCTGTTCAGGTACACACTGAGGGAGAATTTTAGCATAGCCTATGCACCTAACCCACGTGTCTTTTGGACTTTGGGAGGAAACTGGAGCAAACTCATGCAGACACAGGAAAAATGTGCGGTCTCCCCACAGATAAGTGACCCAAGTTTGCAATTGAACTGAGGTCCCTGGTGCTGTGAGGCAGCAGTGCTCACCACTGTGCCATTCAAGTCAAGGGAGCTCCAAGCATCCAGTAACACTGATGTCAGCAAGCAGGTTAAGCTGCAAATCACAGAGGGACTCGCACGTCTCAAACAAGGGAGTTTAAAGAGCTGTTTATCCTTCATTTTGAATTTAAATATTCAGGTCATGAAATAAATGATTGTAACTAGATTAAGATCAAAGCTACGCTATCACAAATAAAGTGGGGAAACGGTCATAAAGTGGAAATTTGGCATATCACTAGAAAGGATATTTCGCAGTAATGTGATCTGTTGAAACGGAGGAGAGAGGAGGAGAATGAAGTGTCCATCCTCTCACCAATACTGCAACATTCCCCTAAGAAAATCATGCAAACAGTGTGGCCTAAAGTTTGTGAACAGAACTCCCACTTACCTGACAAAGGAGCAGCGCTCTGAAAACTAGTGGCTTTTGCTACCAAATAATTCTGTTGGACTTGAGAACTGGCTTGGTAACAGGAGACAGAGAGTAGTAGTAGAAGGGTCCTTTTCTAGCTGGAGGTCTGTAACTAGTGGTGTGCCGCAGGGCTCAGTACTGGGACCTTTGCTATTTGTAATATACATAAATGACTTGGAAGGGGGAGTAAGTGGTGTGATCAGCAAGTTTGCAGATGACACGAAGATGGCTGGACTTGCTAATAGTGAGGAGCAGTGTCAGGCAATACAGCAGGATATAGATAGGCTGGTATATTGGGTAGAGAAATAGCAGATGGAATTTAATCCAGATAAATGCAAGGTGATGCATTTTCGAAGAAATAATGTAGTGGGGAGTTACATGGTAAATGGTAGGCCTATTAAGAGTATAGAAATGCAGAGGGACCTGGGCATGCAAGTACACAAGTCCTTGAAGGTGGCAGTACAGGTGGAGAAGGTGGCGAAGAAGGCCTATAGTATGCTTGCCTTTATAGGAAGGGGTATAGAGTATAAAAGCTGGCATCTAATGTTGCAGTTGTACAGAACATTGGTTCGCCCACATTTGGAGTACTGCGTCCAGTTCTGGTCGCCTTACTACCGGAAGGACATGGAGACCCTGGAGAGAGTGCAGAGGAGGTTTACCAGGATGCTGCCTGGCATGGAAGGACTGAGCTATGAGGAGAGATTGGGCAAATTGGGGCTGTTCTCCTTAGAAAGGTGGAGAATGAGGGGAGATCTAATCGAGGTGTATAAGATTATGAAGGGTATAGATAGAGTGAACAGTGGTAAGCTTTTTCCTAGGTTGGATACAAAAATTATGAGGGGCCATGGGCTTAGGGTGAGGGGGGCGAGGTATAATTTGGATGTTAGAGGGAGGTTTTTCACACAGAGGGTTGTGGGGGCCTGGAATGCACTGCCAAGTAGGGTGGTGAAGGCAGGCTCGCTAGAGTTGTTTAAGGTTTACTTAGGCACATGAGCAGGCTAGAGATGGAGGGATACAGGAGACTGTTCTAAATAAAGATCAAGAGCCTTGGGACATCCCTGGGAATTAAATGATTCCTATGGCCCTTCCAACATATTTTATGGCTCTCTTGTTAAAATGTTAAAATGGCGGCACGGGCTCGTTGGGCCGAAGGGCTTGTTTCCCATGCTGTGTTGTTCTTTGTTCTTTGACTTTAACCTGCTGTTGTAAGACTTCTTATTAAATTTCTCCTATAGAGGTCACAAAAAGAACGTGACCTAATGTTCAGTGTCAAAGAGTTCATGAAAAGCTGTTCATAGAAGCTGCTGCATTTGAATAATGCCTGGAGGCTTTTGTGCCTCCTCACAGTGAACCCTAGGAAAGTCCGACATAAATAATTTATAACTGTTGAGTACTGCATTTGGAACAAAAACAGAATCAGTTACAATACAGCAAACAAGGATTTATACTGGCGACAAAAATGAAACTCAGCCAAGTACTGTTCAGACTGGAGTTACAGTCTGGCATGAACAGTTCTACTCAGCTATTGTGTCTTAGTCACATTACTTTTCTAAAAAGAAACATGAGTTTTGGGCTATTCCTTTTTATTGAAAATAATGCTTGGAGATTGGCAAGCATTAACTTTGACAAGTAGCTGCCCTATATTGTATCTCAGGTGGCTACTAGCAGGCCAGCACCTGAAGCAGCTGATGGTCATATTCCCAAAGGTTAATTCAGTCTCAGTCTTTCTTTGTCCAGCTCCTTGCAAACCCCTTGCAACTTTTAACAAGCTGTTGAACAGGAATTGCCCTAGGATATTGTTTTTGTATCTCTTCTGCTGATGGCACGACTCAGCCGGAATTCTCCCAAAATAATTCTAAGTGCTGAATTCACAGAAAACCTGGAGTAATTCATGTTGATTTTTTCAGTGGAAATTCAGGCAAGAATTTCCCACACTGTGCAATGCAGAGACCACCAACATATGTATCATTTCATTTCAGGGGACAGGGCCTCTTCCCACCCAGGAGGCTGAAAGCAGCTGGGCTGTGCGCATGCGCAGTGCCCCCTGAACTGATAACTTCCCTATTGTTGGCCAGCTTGATCACTGGCCAGCCATGTGACCCCTCCAGCCTCCCTATAGCCCAATTGCAGGCCACCTGACCATTCCCAGGCCAGCCCTAACTCCTGAACCTCTGTCCCAGACCACCCCTATATCCAGCACCCCCCCCTCAACAGTTAACCCCCCCACCCAGCAGTGCCAATTCCAACCCCCCACAAACCCTTCCCCCCACCTGACCCCACCCTTCCACCAACCTGCCCTAATCACTGCCCTCCTTAGTTGACCGATCCCGATGCAGAGTGGCAGCAGGAACCCCCCCCCTTCAACCCCACCAATTGCCTGTAAAGCCCTGCCCTGCCTCCCTTTTTGCCCCTTAGGCAGTGCCAGAGGGCCTAGGCTGGCATTGCTAAGGTAGCCATGCTCAGGGCACACCATCCCCCTGCCAACCCACCTCCTGGGAGCCCTGATTATCCCGTGCCCCCTGCCCCCTTACTCAAGCTGGGTCAGGCCAGCAACTTCCCAAAAGTGGGGAGCTATTGTAAACCCTGCTGGACTGAAACATTCTGGCCGGGTGGGAGAAACTTGTGAGCCTGGAGAATCCAGTCCCAGGCCTGCTAGTAGCATTTAAATGATAATTAAAATATTATTAAATGCTAGCCCTGCCTCCCCGCTGATTTCCGATACAGAGCAGACCTCGCCGGAAATCCAGCCCTGGGCAACACTAGCGAATCCCACGTGATTCTCCCAGCCTGCTGCACTTCGCTAAAACATTAGTATAACAGGATGGGAGAATTGTGGCCCTTGTTTGTCTTTTCTCTTTTAAACTAAAGGGCCAGAACTTACCCATTCCCCAGCATCGGATTTGGTGGGTATCCAAAGATGCATTGGGGAATTTCTGTTGGAAGTTCCCATGTAAAAGCTTATACGACAATTCTCCAGAGGCGCTAACTTCCCCTGGGCAATTATGTTGGGTTTGAAACCTTCTGGTAAAGTGATTTAAATGACTAACATTCGATGGTTCTGACAGTTTTACACACTGAAAGACTTAGGAGGTGAAGAAGCACTCTTAACTTCAGCGTAACTTTTTAAAACTTCCAGACTCAGCTGGCCACGAGACACCACACATGTCCCCCAGGAACTCCTCCCTCCCCCCACCCCACCAAGCTCCCATCACCCCTGCTCCATCCCACAGTCAAGCGACGGATCCAACAAGGCATAACCACCACCCCTCCAATCTGAAATCCACCGACCCGACCCCCATCCACACCACCACCCCTGCCCCCCCCACCCTCCCCACAATCCCCAGTCCAGATCCTCCGCTCCCTCCACCTGACCCAACCATTGATTACCATTCCAAGGAGGTTAAGGGCCCTAATGTTTATTCTAGAAAATTTTAAAATGCTACAGAGACAAATACTCATCCAAGCTACCTTATTGATTATAAGGTTCACATTGTCATCATTAATTTAACCTTTTCAGCCAATCTAACAACATAATTTCTTGTTCCCTGATTTGATTTGGTGGAGTGGGGGGGAGAGAACAAAGAACAAAGAACAACCCAGCACGGGAAACAGGCCCTTCGGCCCAACAAGCCTGCGCCGCCGCATCACCCTACACCTATTCTACCCTGCGTGTCTACGAATGGAACCCCTAACTTAGCCAGATTCAGGGGAGAATAGTGTCAATTTGGTAAAACCAATCAGCCTAAGAGCACATCTTTGGGGTGTGGGAGGAAACCGGAGCGCCCGGAGGAAACCCACGCATCCACAGGGAGAATGCACAAACTCCCACAGACACAGGCCCAAATCCATGTATCTGCACAGCTAGCAGTGCTAGTCACTGAACTGTTGTGGCGCCCGTCTACCGGTCCAGGATCAAGCACACACACCGACACGAAGTACTAGGCCACTCCCGGAACCTCCAAGAGCAGCCCACGCACGACCCACCGTGTGCATGCCCCTCGTTTAACAACGAGGTGGACCTCCACCTGCAGAATAAAAAGACAAAAACGTTAATCTTACAAATCTGCTTTTTCCGGTGTCTCCCGAGGTTCTAACCTTATTTAATAGCCCCTACTATAACCCTCCATCCTCATTTCACTCATGTGCCTATCTAACTGAACCTTAAACGAGTCCAACGTTCCTGCCTCCACCACCCTACTCGGTAGCGCGTTCCATACCCTCACAACTCTCTGCGTAAAGAACCTTCCTCTCACATCCAAATTATATCTCTCCCCCCTCACCCTTAAATCATGACCTCTCGTGTTTGTACCCAATCTAGGGAGCAGTCTCTCACTGTTAACTCTATCTATTCCCTTCAGTATCTTATATACCTCTATCATGTCCCCCCTCAATCTCCGTCTTTCCAAGGAGAATAGTTCCAGTTTCTCCAACCTTTCCTCGTAACCCAGCCCCTCCATGCCAGGCAACATCCTGGTAAACCTCCTCTGCACCCTTTCCAGAGACTCCACGTCCTTCCGGTAGTAAGGTGACCAGAACTGGATGTAGTACCCCAAATGCGGTCTAACCAACGTTCTGTACAACTGAAGCGTTAGACGGCAGCTCCTATACTCTATACCCCTTCCTATAAAGGCTAGCATTCCATAAGCCTTCCTAACAACCTTCTCCACTTGTGACGCAACCTTCATGGATTTGTGAACCTGCACTCCCAGGTCCCTCTGTATTTCTATACTCCTAATCGGTCTACCTTTTATCACATAGCTCCTCTCTGCATTATTCCTTCCAAAATGCATCACCTCACATTTGTCAGGATTAAATTCCATCTGCCACCTATCTGCCCAATGCACCAACCTATCTATATCCTGTTGTATCACCTGACAATCCACTTCAGTACCCGCCAACCCTGCCATCTTGGTGTCATCAGCAAACTTGCTGATCACACCACCTACGCTCTCTTCCAAGTCATTTATGTATACTACAAAGAGGAGAGGTCCCAGGACTGAGCCCTGCGGCACACCACTGGTCACTGGCCTCCAGCCCGACAAGGTCCCCTCCACAACTACCCTCTGTCTCCTATTACCCAGCCAGTTCTCAATCCACCTAGCTACCTGACCTTGTATCCCATGCGCCTTAACCTTTTCTACCAGCCTACCATGAGGGACTTTGTCAAACGCCTTACTGAAATCCATATAGATGACATCAACGGCTCTCCCATCGTCAACCGTTTTTGTCACCTCCTCAAAGAATTCCACAAGATTCGTAAGGCAAGACCTCCCTCTAACAAAGCCATGTTGCGTATCCCTAATCAGATCGCAACGCTTCAAATGCTCATACATCCTACCCCTAAGTATTTTTTCCATTAATTTCCCTACCACCGATGTCAAACTCACCGGTCTATAATTTCCAGGGTTATCCCTACTACCTTTTTTGAACAGCGGTACCACATTTGCTACCCTCCAGTCTTCTGGGACCTCACCTGTGTCCAAAGAAGAGACAAAGATTTGCGCCAGAGGCCCAGCAATTTCATCTTTCATCTCCCTAAGCAGCCTGGGATAAATACCATCAGGCCCCGGAGCTTTATCTGTCCTTACACTACCTAAAAGCCCTAGCACTTCCTCCCTCATAATAGATATTTCCTGCAACTGATCCTCAGCTCCCTCCAAGAGACCGCACGACACCGAACCCCCCTCCTTCGTGAATACCGACGCAAAGTATTCATTCAGGAGCTCCCCCATTCCCTCCGACTCAATACATAACTCCCCACTTTTGTCCCTAAGAGGACCAATTTTCCCTCTAACTACTCTCTCGCTCCTAATATAGGAATAAAATGCCTTTGGATTTTCCTTAATCCTACCAGCCAAAGCCATTTCATGCCCTCTCTTCGCCCTTCTAATTCCCCTTTTTAGCTCCCTCCTACTCTCTCTATATTCCTCCAGCGCACTCTCCGTACCCAGTCATTTCGACCTAACATACGCCTCCCTCTTCTTCCTGACCAAGTCTTAGAACATAAGAACATAAGAAATAGGAGCAGGAGTAGGCCATCCAGCCCTTCGAGCCTGCCCCGCCATTCAATAAGATCATGGCTGATCTGTCGCTGCTCAGTTCCACTTTCCCGCCCTCTCCCCATAACCCTTAATCCCCTCTCCTATCAAAAACCCATCAACCCGCGTCTTAAAAATATTTAGCGAGGCAGCCTCCACCACTTCAACGGGCAGAGAATTCCAGAGATTCACCACCCTTTGAGTGAAGAAGTTCCTCCTCAACTCCGTTCTAAACCGCCCCCCTTTTATCTTGAGGCTGTGCCCCCTAGTCCTATTGTCTTTTTTGAGCGGGAAGAGTCTTTCCACCTCTATCCTATCCATCCCATTCATCATCTTATACGTCTCAATGAGATCTCCTCTCATTCTTCTAAACTCTAACGAGTACAAGCCCAGTTTATTCAGCCTCTCCTCATAGCTCAACCCCCTCAACTCCGGTATCAGCCTAGTAAACCTCCTCTGCACTCCCTCCAAGGCCAAAATATCTTTGCGTAGGTGCGGCACCCAAAAATGCACACAGTACTCCAGTTGCGGCCTCACCAATGCCCTATACAGCTGCAGCAAGACCTCCCTACTTTTATATTCAATCCCCTTCGCTATGAAGGCCAGCATCCCATTCGCCTTCCTGACCACCTGCTGCACCTGCAAGCTGGGTTTTTGCGACTCATGCACAAGGACCCCGAGGTCCCTCTGCACCGTCGCCTGCTGCAGTTTTTCGCCCCGTAAGTAATAGTCCTTCCTACCATTCTTCCTACCAAAGTGGACCACCTCGCACTTGCCAACATTAAATTCCATTTGCCATCCGAATAGCACCCGTTGACCCCCACTCTCTGCCTCCTATTTGACAACCAATCCTCTATCCACGCTAACACCCTACCCCCAACTCCATGTCCCTCGACCTTCTGCAATAACCTCTTGTGAGGCACTTTGTCAAACGCCTTCTGAAAATCTAGAAAGACCACATCCACCGGCTCTCCTCTATCCACCACCCTAGACACATCCTCATAGAACTCCAGTAAATTTGTCAGACACGACTTCCCTTTAATGAAACCGTGCTGCGTCTGCTCTATCAAGCAATTCCCTTCAAGATGCCTCGCAATTTCCTCCTTAATGACAGATTCTAACATTTTACCTACCACAGACGTTAAACTAACCGGCCTATAATTCCCCGCCTTTTGCCTGGCACCCTTCTTAAACACCGGCGTAACATTAGCCGTTTTCCAATCATCCGGCACTTCCCCGGAATCCAGCGACGTTTGGAAAATAACCACCAAGGCATCCACTATCACCTCCGCCATTTCTTTCAGAACCCTCAGATGCATTCCATCCGGTCCTGGGGACTTGTCCACAATCAGCCCCTCCAGTCTGTCGAGCACCGCCTTTCTAGTAACAGTAATGTCATTAAGACCCTCCAGTCCTACCACCTTTCCATCGCTAACACCCGGCAAATTATTCACGTCCTCCTCCGTGAAGACAGAAACAAAAAAGTTATTCAATACCTTAGCCATATTCCCATCCCCTACCACTAGGTCCCCTTTCTCATCCTTTAAAGGACCAACATTCACCCTAGCCAGCCTCTTCCTTTTCATATATTTATAAAAACTCTTGCTATCCTTTTTTACATTAAGCGCTAGCCCAGCTTCATAGTTTCTCCTACCCTTCCTTATCAACTTCTTTGTCAATCTTTGTTGACATTTAAACCTCTCCCAATCCTCTTCTCGCCCACTACTCTTAGCTACTCTAAATTCCTCCGCTTTTAGTTTAACACTTTCCTTCACCTCCTTCGTTATCCACGGCTTATTACCTCTCCTCCTACTGTCCTTTTTGACCATCGGAATAAATTTCCGTTGAGCACCAAGAAAGATCTCCTTAAAGATCCTCCACTGCTCCTCAACAGACCCTCCCTCCAAGTCTTCAATACCCCCTGTAATCCACGGCTCTCTAATCCTACCTTTCCCATCCTTCCGCTTAACCGGAACATACCTCCCCTGCAACCATTTCATTTTGCCCTTAAAAGCCTCCCACTTGCCAACTGTGGACTTGCCAGCTAACAGTCCCTCCCAATCAGTGTCCTGCAGCTCCCTCCTAATCCTGCTATAGCTCGCCTTTCCCCAGTTCAGCCCACTCCCGTTCGGCCGGCACTTGTCCCTTTCCATTTTTATCCTAAAGTAGACGGACTTGTGGTCACTGTTAGCCACATGTTCGCCTACCTCTACCTCACCCACCTGCCCTGGCTCATTACCCAACACTAAATCCAGTATAGCCCCTCCCCTAGTCGGGCTAGTTACATACTGCTCTAGAGACCCTTCCAAAACACATTTCACAAAATCCTCTCCCTCCGTACCCCCAGCTCTAGGCCCCCTCCAATTCACTCCAGGAAGATTAAAGTCACCCACTACAACCACCCTATTCTTCCTGCACCTGTCCAAAATGCCCCTGCAAATGCCTTCCTCCACTGACCTCGGGCTGTTGGGTGGCCTATAGTAGAGGGGGGTTATCCTGGGGGACATGTGTAGTGTCTCGTGGCCAGCTCAGTCTGGAAGTTTTAAAAAGTTACGCTGAAGTTAGGAGTGCTTCTTTACCTCCTAAGTCTTTCAGAGTGTAAAACTGACAGAACCATCGAATGTTAGTCATTTAAATCACTTTACCAGAAGGTTTCCAGCCCAACATAATTGCCCAGGGGAAGTTGGTGCCGCTGGAAAATTGTCATATAAGCTTTTACATGGGAACTTCCAACAGAAATTCCCCACTGATTTTTAATGGGGATTCACGCTCATGCACTCTGCAGTGGACAGAGTGTAGGAGATTCACTTTGAAAATCTGACTGAAAAAATCAACAGGGTTTACTTCAGTTTTTATGCAAGTTGAATACTTTGAATTTTTTTTGGATGAATCACCTCCATCATCTTTCTTGAAAAGACAGTCTTAAAATGTTTATTGAGCCTGAATCAAGCTATTGACAACCCCAGTGGAATGAAACACTCCAGGCCGGGGGCCAGTGGGGGGGCACGGGGGGCAGGGGGCATAGCAGAGGCTTAGCAGACCTGGAGATTTCAGTCCTGGGCCCGCGAATAAGATGGTGATGCTCGTTGCCATAATTTATACAGCTCCGCACCGATTTCTGGCACAGAGCTGACAGCAGCGGAAGTGCAGCATATGGAGATGCGCAGAGGCCGTGGCACCCAGCAGAGAGACCACTAAACTGCCTCCACTTGAGTCTCGTGGCCCACTGCGCTGCTAGAGCAACGTAGTGAACTGGGAGAATCACCCCTGTTCAGTTAGAATGACAGCCATGGTCCACTAACCAGATTCCTTTGCAGTGTAAAATCTCTCATTCTGGAAGGTCAGGTATCTTCGGCTTTCATGGTCTGGGTACGTGGATAGGACAAGCTGGAGTTTTTGGCACAGCCGGTGGGTGGATCGATGGAAAATGGCAGTGACGACTGTGAGGACCAGGATGTCCTGGTCAACGAGGAAAGAGTAGGACAAAAATCAGGCCCAAGCCAGCTGAGCCACATGAGAAAACATATTCCACTATGTCTGATTACTCCGTGCGGCAATGCTCTCCTTGTTTTCCTCATTGTCACAGCACATCGCGATAAGATGTAGTCGGGAAGTGACTGTTCTATCTGCACACTTTGAATAAAAGAGTAGTTCTATCATGCCCAAAGTGGACAATAGACTCCAAGGTCTCATCTGTTGGGGTTATGGGGAATTCCCACCTACCTTCAATGATGATGTGTTGTTGCATAGCCAGGGCACTGAAAGTTCTGATATGCATCAGAAATGTGGAACAAAACAGGATGTTAATGGGGCAATGGGGAGTTCCCTTGTGATAACAGTTTGGCAGTAGTAGTGATCCATTAACTTCCTCATCACAGATAAACTGACCTAGTCTCTTCCGTGCCCTGCTTGGTAAAAAAATACCAATGCACTGGGGAGGGTTTTCATCCAGACTTACAATCCCATGCTGGGGCTGAGTGCTGAAATATATGGCTGCAGCAGATCTACTCACATGGTGCTGCAAGGAGCATCCAAGGTCTGCGCCCAACCAGTGATTCCATGTTGGATAAGCAATGACAAGAAACCAAGGAATTCTTTGAAGATTTCCCCACTTGTAAATGACTTGACCCATTGAAAGTAATCAAGGCACCTCTCATTCTTGGGGAGTGAGAGGGTTGAGGCGACAGGGAATGTTTATAGTCTCAACATTGACCAATGTGGAATCGATGAAAAAGAGCACTGCCAAATGGGTAAGAATGAAAATTTGGAACAACTCCAAGAAATTAAGGGGTGTGCGTAGTGTCATAAACAACGCAGTGTAAGTTAAGTTTGTTACAAAATGGTTTTGGATTGGGGGAAAGCAGATTTTATTAGAATAAGGCAGGATCAGGCCAAAGGAGACTGGGAGCAGCTCCTTGTGGGAAAATCTACAGCCTGAACAGTGGGGAGGCTGTTCAAAAAGGAAATGGGAAGAGTACAGGCCTAATATGTTCCCTTTCGTGTGAAATGTAAGATCTACAAGCGAAAAGAATCTTAAACGTCTAGAAATATTCAGGACTGGATAAGAAAGGAAAGAGAGGCTTTTAGCAGGTACAAAGTGAGCAAATCAGCAGAGGCCTTAGTGGAGTATAGAAAGTGCAGAGGAGAACTTAAGAAAGCAATTAAGAGAACAAAGAGTGGGCATGAAAAAGCACTGGTGGGTAAGAATAGGCAGAATCCCAAAATATTCTTTAAGGATATTGAGGAGTAGAGGACAACCAGGAAAAGAATAGGACCCATTACAGACCAGTCTGTGTGTGGAGCCAGAGAACATTGGTAGAGTGTTAAACAATTGCTTCTCATCTGTGTTCTCTTGGGAGAAGGAGGGTGCAGGCATAGAATTCGGAGGGAAGGACTGTGAGGTTCCTCAACAGTTTGATATGGGGAGTGAGAAGGTATTGGAACCTTTGTGGGCTTAAAAGCGGACAAATCCCCAGGTCTGGATGATTTGTAACCCAGGCTGCTATGGGAAGAAATTACAGTGCTCTGATGTAAATTTTTAATTCCTCTCTGGGCTTAGGAAAGGAGCCAATAGACTGAGGACAGCTAATGTGGTTTCACTTTATAAGAAGCATTGTAGAGATAAACCAGGGAATTACCAACTAGTGAGCTTCACATTAGTAACAGAGAAACTGTTGGAGAAAACTCAAAAAGAGAGAATTAGGTAGTTAAGAAGGCAAGCAAGACATTTGTCTTTAATGTCGTGGCATAGATTATAAGAGCAGGAAAGTTCTGCTGTACACAACTTTGGTTAGGCCACAGCTGGGGAACTGTGTGCAGTTCTGGTTACCTTGCTATAGGAAGGATATGATTGCACTGAAGAGGGTGCAGAGGAGATTGACCAGGATGTAGCTTGAGATGGAGCATTTGAGCTAGAAAGAAGCTGGATAGACTTGGGTTATTTTCTATAGAGCAGAAAAAGCTGTGAGAGAACTAAGTGACGTGTTCAGATTATGAGGGATATGGGCAGGTGGATCAGAAGCAGCTGTTCCTCTTGGTTGAAGGTCAATAATGAGGGGGCCTAATTTTAAGTTGAGGGGCAGGAGATTTAGAGGGGATTTGAAGAAAACCTTTTTCACTAAGAGGGAGGTGGGAACCTGGACTGCATTGCCTGGGTGATAGCAATGGGAAACCTTTAAAAGGTATGTGGATGGGCATTTGAAATGCCACTGTATTGAATAATGGATCAAGTGCTGGAAAGCCATTTGTCTTTGAAACTTACCTTCTCTCTTAAAATTGTCCCTTTAAACATCCCCGTTATGCGGCTGATACTGTAAAAAGGTTATTTCTTTTGTTTCCTCCCCCCCCCCCCCCCCCCCCGTTACTCTGTGTTGATGTGGCCAGAGCTGTGCTTTGTTGCTCCTTTCTCACCCAGCTTGAGTGAGGAAGGCTGGTTGAGACAGGGGCTTTGTAATTACAACATGGTTACCTCTGTCAAGAATGTCAAAGCACCGAGATTGCCACACTGAGAAAGGTACAGCCATTGTTTTTGCTCTGTTCAGTGCTCTCAACAGTTTTTGATGTTGCGAGATATAGTTTGAGCAAATCACATTTGGAATACTGTGTTGGTTTTGGTGTTCTCATCGTGGTGGATGATTTTGTAGCTTTGAAAAGGGTGTAGAAGTGGTCCATTGGATGTAATTCAAGGTTAAAGCACCTTTGTCATTAAGATAGGCGAACAGAGCTGAGAGAATTCATGTTAGAGAAAAGTAGACTTCAAGATGATGATTGCCACTATAAGGACTTGGATTTTGTGGTCAACAGCGAGCAGATGACATTAGCCACTCGTTAAACTTACATTTGTCTGTAGATTTTCCCTGGGCTTTTGCACTAAACTTCCAATATTTAGAAATCCATTTCAGCATGGTGCCCTGGATTTGGAATTTGTGGGAGGGGACAAGCAATTATGTAGCCCCTTCCCCAATCAGATTGAAGAAGGGTCAAATAAAGTTCAAACTTAGGATCACAATGCAAGTAGTTAAAATGTATTGCATATATTTATTTACTGAGCATACATTTACCAAGTTTCTTAATGGGACTTCTAACTCTGGTCAAACTTTTGCCATGTTGGCCGAAGTCCAGTATTGAAAGCAAGGGGTGACCCCAAGTAGACTAGTAGTGGGACGTGGGGAAGGATTTTCCTGGCAGTGATCAATTAACTGGTCTCTGCCAGGGCTGCCATTCCTATTAAGGATAACAGATTTTCTCCAAGGTGCCAGTCTAATCAAAGAGCCAGCAGTAGTGCCACCGAAGAGTGATCAGTATTGTTGGGGGATGTGAGTGACAGCTAGGCTCCATTGTTGGGGATTGGTGGAGGGGATCATGACAAACAGCTGGCAGTATTGCTGATGGCAGCCATTGCTGTCAATTGGCTATGAAGTGCACAAAAAGATGGTCTACGCTCCACCCCGGAGCCTGCTGGAAGTCTGTGAGGTTTTAGTGGACAGGCTGCACGCGGCACTGCACTCTGTCAACGTGGGGTAAAAACCACTGCAAGTGGGACGTGGTCCATAATTGGCCATTAAGTGGCTCATATGGGTTCTAGGCGAGTGCCACCTGCAGTCTTTCCTATTGTTGCAAATTGGCATGGAAATGGGAAGATTTTGGTATGTTACACACCTCCTCCATCACACTCCACTTGCACCTTCCCACATGTTTTTGCCAACCTTCCCTCCCCCTCCCAGCACATTGCCAGAAGTCTAGTAATATTTCAGCCTTTGTCTTTTATCAAATTTTGGAATTCTGGCATGAATTTTTCAGACATAGCTTCTAAATTTGTGTCCATCAGTTGAAAGTGGTGCATTGACTTCATTGGAATGATGGCTGATAATGTTGTTTCTCATAAGACATGCTCGATCCATCCCAGTCCTCCATTCAGATCATGGTTAGATGTTGTCTGCTGTTTGCCATCATTTCCTTTTGGAGCTGTTCATCATTGATTGAGCTTGCTTTATTCTGGCATAGTATGGTTTATTCCAATTGATTGAGTCAGTGCTCCATTGTGCTAGTGTTTTCAGCCAGGTTACACACCATTTTAGCAAATAACTGAACAGTTGTCAAGGATGTAAAGCACAGACAACCATCAAAACACTCCCACACATTTTGGCTTACTACTCAAAACCTAAGCTTATGCTGTGTGACTGTGCATTGAAATTACGTACCAAAGAACAGTGTCTATTTCTTAGTTTTTATTTTCTAATTGAAAATGCACATTTAGATTTCCAATTAGTGAAATGTAGCTCTTTGCTAATATATTGAACAACTTTAACAAGGACTCAGTTGTGCATTTTGCTTGCTTTAGTATAAGAGTTTATTCCAAATTGCTTTTTGGAGTAAAGTTAGTATTTTCCTGATCCAAATCTAGTGTCCATAATGGATAATAAGTAGTCTGTTTCACTAGTATGCACCTGGCGAGTTTCACTTCATCAGTAGCATCTAGGTACATGGACAGAGAGTCTCTGCGAGATTTCAAGTGTTTGTATCACAGACAGCTCCAAGGCTAGACAGGGAAAGATGGGTGTGTGCCCGGGGAAGGGAGAGCTAGTCTTAGAGGGCAGGATTGGTGAGGTCCTGGAGTAGAACTCAGGGTACTGTTGGCAGGATGGAACAGTCAAAGTCAGAGGGGATAGTAGGCTGCAATAGGGTGGCGGGTTCAGGGTGAGTCTGGTAGGTGAAGTTATCATTGGGTGGGTCAGGGAACGGGACAAGACTTGGATAATGGGAGAGGCAGGGTGAGATTAGAGATAGTAATCAGTACTGGCTCTGAGAAGAGGAATGGTATGTACAGATGACTGGTTATTGGGATCAGGAAGAGGAAAGGTGATATTGAATGGGTGTCTAATGATGGGTGGAGGTTGGTGCTAATGGAAGGGTAGAAGGCTTTGGAGTGTGTCTGAAAATTTGCATTCCCATTTTCTCAGGGCTGCACTTGACAAACAGGTGCTCTATATGAAATTTGAAGTGGAAGGAGGATCTTTTTGGGGCCAATGGAGTTCACATTCAGCACAGACAGCTGACTAAAGTGACACTAATAACCTTGAAGCAACTGGATGTCAAATATCTTCAGTTGTGTTGATGAAGGCTGCATTGCAGCAGGTTGGTTCCTGACTCATGGGTTTCATAACATTGAGATCCCAGCAAGTTATGGAGCTACCATTCATTCTGTGCCATTTGCCATCGTCCGCAGTCAGAAACAGAGATGAAGGGCTGGAGGTGGATACCTTCAAGGGGCACAGCTGGTGAAGGACAACCAACTTGTAATTCCCAAACTTCCATCCTCCCAGGTGAATGGTCATGGCTGACTATAGGATTATTTGTCTTCTATGCTTTCGAGGCAGTGGTCTCTATAAGAGATCAAAACATAGTGGAGACAAGTGGAAAATGTTTACATGAGATTCCTGCAAATGGCTCTAATCACCCTTGTCAAAGAGCAACATCTCCATACACACTCATGTATGAATGAGTAGAAAGAACATCCATCTCTGGTCCTCCAAGATGTCCTTTACCTGGAAGGAGTGGGATGGGATGTAATGCTAGACAGAGATCAGGTGAAGAGCTTAGCGTTAGTCTGCTGCCTTTCAGGTGGAGGGAAACCTGTGGAGGATATATGAACACTAAATTTATCACATAATTCATTCAGCCACTGAGGCACCAATGAAGTAGGTTGCAGGCAACCCTGTTTTGGTAATGGTTCTCATCCAAATGAGGAGATGGAGAACTCATCACAAGTTGGTACAGGGCCAGGAGAAGCAAAAGCCTAAGCAGTAAGAGACTGCAAGGCCTGTATTAAGACAGAAGCTGGCAAACATGGACCACAGCAACGGTGAGCTTGGGTCAAGCACAGATATATCATCAGCTGCAACGGTGAGCTTGGGTCAAGCACAGATATATCGTCAGCTGCAACGGTGAGCTTGGGTCAAGCACAGATATATCGTCAGCTGCGCTGTTTAGAGATGAGCAAAAATTGTATGTCCTGGGACCTCGTTGCTCTCACCTGCAAGCTTCTCCAATCTTAAATTGCGGATGCAAGGATTCCAAAGGAATAATACAGAGCTTCTGGCCTGCAATGAGTGAATGTCCGTCTGGGTACCATTTTACTATGGCACTAGGACCTTCATCCCTGTGAGGTAACAGCAGGGCAGGTGATATACTACCTATCCCACTGCAAAGTTTGTCAAGTTCCTCACTGATGCATAATTAATGAACTGAAAAGCAGAAGATCATACATGCTCACCATCCGTTGAGAATAATCTGAATATCCCATCTGTAATTATGGGTGATTTTGATTTTCATGTTGATTGGGTTGGACAGTAAGCGAGTAGTGACAGACATTTAAGGAGGTAATTCATGACTCTCAACAAAAATATATCCCAGTAAGGAGGAAAAATTCTGAGAGGGATAACCCAACCATGGCTAACCGTGGCTAGAAGTTAAGGAAAGTATTAAGTTGAAAGAAATAGCATATAAGGAGGTAAAAGTCAGTGATAGTTGCAAAGACTATAGAAACAGATATTTTGCATCAGTCTTTATGGTGGAAATTACTTTAAAAATCCCATTGACGCTAAAGAATAGAGGGGAGGAATTAAGTACCCCTATCATCACTAGAAAAATAGTATTAGACAAATAAATGGGGCTAAAGGCAGCTACATCCCCTGGCCCCGATGGCTTGCATCCCAGGATTCTAAAAGATGTAGCTATGAAGATAGTGGATGCATCGATAGTAATTTTCCAAAATTTCTTAGATTCTGAAGAACACCAAAATATTGGAAAACGCCCAGTGAGCCACCCCTTTTTGAAAAGGGAGAGAGGCAAAAAGTGGGTAACTATCTGCAGATTAGACTAACATCTATTGTTGGAAACATGTTGGAATCAATTATTAAGGAAATAATAGCAGCACATTTGAAAAATCATATTTAATCAAGCATAGTCAGCATGGTTTCATGAAAGGGAAATCATGCTTTATTTGAGTTTTCAAAGGAAGTTTCAACCAAAGTGAATAGAGGGGAACCAGTAGACGTGTTCTATTTGGACTTCCAGAAGGCATTTGATGAGATACCTCAAAGGGTGGTGAATCTCTGGAATTCTCTGCCCGTTGAAGTGGTGGAGGCTGCCTCGCTAAATATTTTTAAGATGCGGGTTGATGGGTTTTTGATAAGAGAGGGGATTAAGGGTTATGGGGAGAGGGCGGGAAAGTGGAACTGAGCAGCGACAGATCAGCCATGATCTTATTGAATGGCGGGGCAGGCTCGAAGGGCTAGGTGGCCTACTCCTGCTCCTATTTCTTATGTTATTAAAAAGCGTGATTAGTGTAGAGTTAATGTAGTTGTTGCTGCAGACTTGATGAGCTGAAGGGCCTCTTCTGTACTGTATGACTGTAAGACACTATGACTAACAAAGGATTGTAATCCTGCAATGCACATGAGAAGCATGTGTGAATTGTGCAAGAAAATAGCTTAATCAAGGCATTTTTTCTCGGGAGTGATAACATTAGCCATTGGAGACAGCTTGCATTTGCCATTTTGACAAAGGGTACTGTTTCAAAACTGGAATCTGAAGAATCAGTTTCGAAGTGAAACGGACAGGATGATTAAGCAGTGATGAGATGGGCAGCGTGTATGATGCCCTTGTGAAATTTCAAAGGCCCTTTCAATGTGAACAATGGTTATCAGTGCCTCCCTTTAATAACTTAGATAAACGTTGCTGCTATCTGACAAGACTGAGCAACAAGTGCAAAGTTTGGTGAGTTACCTAAATGAAAGCTCTCCAAGATAGCATTTTGTTGTGGGAAATGTCATCTCCAGATGATATAAGGTACACAGGTTAATTCCCAGATGCCAGACTGTTCACTCCTCGTGTGCTTGCTGTTCTTGAATCTTATGAAGCGTTTTGTCCTGCAGAAATAATTCAATTGCCCCTGCCGGGGCTCTCTGCCAGGGTATTTCCCTGGCATGACCCTGTCTCCCTTCCTCCCTGGGGATGTACTCACCTGTGCACCTCTGGCAGAATATGTACATGTATTGGGGGACCTGCAGTGATTGACATTGGCGTGAATGCCTGATACTGAGATTCAAATGGATGTAAATGGTGACTTTTAAGATGACTTTCTTATTACGTCATTGGTGGGGAGCGGGAACAACCGAGCAGGGAAACCCGGCCATTTTTGGACTCTCGCTTGATTCTCTGCCCCCTCTGCTGTTTGGGGAATAGGGGGGATTAAAAATCCTGGCCACGGTCTCAAAATCTCAAGTGCATTATGACGTGTGTTAGTGACCTAAGTGCCACACAAACTGGAGCTGAGAATTATTGGTCACAGTTGTACCTACAACTTACAGACTGAACACTTTAGGAAAGGAGCACTTGAAGGGCACTTGTAATCTGAGATTCTTCCTGAACTGTTACAGCAAGTAGCTACCACGTCACTTATCTCTACTGACCTACTAGATCATTAAGCAACACTGGAGAGTATCCAAGAGTTAGAGAAGTGCCAATCGTCACCATCATTACATACATACATGTTGCACGGGCAGCAGGTTTTGTTGGCAAGAAGCCAGCCAGTAACAAAAGGCCATTGTGCCCACCTTTTCTCAGTTAAAAAGTTCTCTAACTCTATGAACTTTCCTGTTTTTATTCCTTGGCTGGTTCCATTTCTACTTCTGTTAAATGAGCTTCCTTCTTAAAGTGCATTTTGCTGCTAATATGTTCCCAAACTTTCTCTATGACCCCAAACCTCTGTTCTCTAGACTATCACAGATGGTTTTTTTTAAATCCAATGCAGCTAGGCCCCTGGTTTTGTTTCCTGCCCAGCATTGTGCTACAGAATGGACACTGGGATTTTCAAAATGACCGACATTTTCAGAAATCGGGAGATAGAAATCCTGCCCCATTGCAATTAGAGGGGTGGAGCAAAATTCAGGCCTTAAGTTTTGTAAACCCAGATAAGTGTTATGAGCAAACCACATCATGTCAGGGTATTCCTCATCTTGAGGCTGAGAAGCAAATAGTCCCCTCTCCTGTCTGAGGAAGACAGACCTATGTGGATGCTTGTTCGGTATTTAAAATTATCTTTGTACAAAAGGATAATCTTATTGCAATCACATCAAACCAGGTGAATGTAATGGTTGTTTTAGATCCAGTTTAATCTTGTAACCCCCCCACAAGCAAAGGGTCCTATCATTCCAATATTATGGTTCTCATGGTTGAAGAGACACTTTTCAAATGGATCAGGAATGATAGACATTTAATCAAAATTATTGCAATATATATTATTCATAATACAAAAGTGCAGGATGTAAATATTGTTTTTAATAGTGATTTTAAGAAATGGGTAATTATTTAAGAGTATCAATCGGTCCTCTCAGGGACAGACGTGGGGAATTGTGCTTAGAGGCAGAGGGAATGGGGGAGATCCTGAATGAATACTTTGCGTCGGTATTCAAGAAGGAGAGGGGCTTGATGTCTAGTACGGTCATTGAGGGAGCGGTAGACCAATTGAAAGATCTATTGATTACGAGGGAAGAAGTGTTAGGGCTTTTAGAGGGCATTAAAACTGATAAATCTCCGGGGCCTGATTGCATTTATCCTAGGCTGCTTAGAGAGGCGAGGGATGAGATTGCTGGGCCTCTGACGCGAATCTTTGTCTCTTCTTTGGACACAGATGAGGTCCCAGAGGACTGGAGGATAGTGAACGTGGTACCGTTGTTTAAAAAGGGTAGGAGGGATAGCCCGGGTAACTATAGGCCAATGAGCTTAACGTCAGTGGTAGGTAAGTTGATGGAGAGGATTCTTAGGGATAGGATGTTTGCGCACTTGGAGCGTTGCGATCTGATTAAGGACACGCAGCATGGTTTTGTCAAGGGGAAGTCTTGCCTTACGAATCTGGTAGAATTCTTTGAGAAGGTGACAAAAACGGTTGACGAAGGACGAGCCGTTGATGTCATCGATATGGATTTCAGTAAGGCGTTTGACAAAGTCCCTCATGGTAGGTTAGTACAGAAGATTAAAGCTTATGGGATATGTGGTCAGGTATCTAGATGGGTAGAGAACTGGCTTGCAAAGAGGAGTCAGAGAGTAGTCGTGGAGGGGTCTTTTTCTAGCTGGAGGTCTGTCACTAGTGGTGTGCCGCAGGGCTCGGTACTGGGACCTCTTCTCTTTGTAGTGTATATAAATGATTTGGAAGAGGGAGTAGGTGGTGTGATCAGCAAATTTGCCGATGACACCAAGATGGCTGGATTGGCGGGCAGTGAGGAGCAGTGTCTGGCAATACAGCGGGATATTGATAGGCTGGTTGATTGGGCAGATCCGTGGCAAATGGAGTTTAATCCGGATAAATGTGAGGTGATGCATTTTGACCGGAATAATGTAGGGGGAAGTTATATGATAAAGGGTAAGCCCGTAAGGAGTATAGAGTTGCACCGAGACCTGGGGGTGCAAGTGCACAAGTCTTTGAAGGTGGCAGTGCAAGTGGAGAGTGTGGTGAAGAAAGCCTATGGTATGTTAGCCTTTATAGGAAGGGGTATAGAATATAAGAGCTGGAGTCTAATGTTGCAGTTGTACAGAACGTTGGTTAGGCCGCATTTGGAGTACTGCGTACAGTTCTGGTCGCCTTACTACCGGAAGGACGTGGAGAGTCTGGAGAGAGTGCAGAGGAGATTTACCAGGATGTTGCCTGGTATGCAAGGACTGGGGTATGAGGAAAGATTGAAGAAATTGGGGCTGTTTTCCCTTGAAAGACGACGACTGAGGGGGGGATCTAATATAGGTATATAAGATTATGAAGGGTATAGATAGAGTAAACAGAGGTAAGCTATTTCTTATAATAGAGACACGTAGGACAAGGGGCCATGGACTAAGGTGAGGGGGGAGCAGTACAACACAGATATTAGAGGGAGGTTTTTCACACAGAGGGTAGTGGGGGTATGGAATGCTCTGCCAAATAAGGTGGTGGAGGCAAACACGCTAGAGTCCTTGAAGAGTAACTTAGACAGGCACATGACTGAGTTGGAGATGGGTGGATATAGGAGAACCTTTTAAATAAGGGTCATTAGCACTGGGGCGTCCCTGGTAATGTAAGTGGGTATAGTATGATAATAATATTTTTTCTCTTTTCAATCACAGGTTTTAAGTCGGTCCACCTCGTGTCCAACGAGGGGCATACACGCAATGGGTCGTACTGGGGCTGCTCTTGGTTGTTTGAGATTGGCCTAGTGCTTCATGTCGTTAGTGTGTGCCTAAACTGGACAAGATACTGGGCAAGACGACAGCTCAGTGACTATTGCTGATTGCTGTGCAGACACATGGATTTGGGCCGGTGTCTGTGGGAGTTTGCGCATTCTCCCCGTGCTTGCATGGGTTTTCTCCGGGTGCTCCGGTTTCCCCCCACACCCTAAAGATGTGCTGTTAGGCTGATTGGCAGGAATAAATTGTCCCTAAATCAGTTTCCCTCAATCTGGACGGCCATAAAACATTAGACAGGGGTAGTGGGTAGAGAGGTGGACTGGTGGTGTTGAGATGGCGGTGCGGGCTCGTTGGGCCGAAGGGCCTGTTTCCTGGGCTGATTTTGTTCTTTTGTTCTTTGTTCTTTGTAATTTGAATGCTATTTCACCGATATAGGAAATGGTGTGGGACCAAAGCTGTGTCCCTTTGTTTCTGCAAACATGATTTGTCAACTTTTAACTGACAGGAAAGTTTGAAAAACAGAAAAAATGCTTAAAAATGCAAGGCCACATTCTAAGGTGACAGTGAGAAACAAAACAAATCACCCACAGGAGAGTATGAAGAGAGAGATGGTTCTTATAATCCAGACACTCATTGAAACTGGTGGCTGTTTAAGGAAGGGACATTAAAAATGCAAAGTACTGGGTATTGAAACAATGGGTTGCCACTACACACAAAACTGCTTGGAAGTGTGTGATGGGTGAAGTGTTTCAAGACAAGGCTGCCCAGCTATTTGAGAGGGATTGCAGTCGATACAGGCCATGTCAAAAAGGGCTTGAACAGAGTAAGTAGGCTGAAGGTTGCTCTCTCCCTCTCTCTCTGCTACAATAAGTGTGTCAAACAGTTTGAGAAGCCAAGTCTATCAGAAACCTAACAGTGAACTGGGATCTTATAATTACAACATCTTCCATGTCACACCGTGTCCAAGAAAGTGATACAAGTTCCAAATCAGCTGGGATATCTAAATCTACACCTCAAGAATAATCAGAAGGTGTTCAACAGTATATTCTTCTAGCTTATTTTTATTGGACTTCAACTCTCTTTATTTCTGAAACATATTTGTGTGCATGTGTGTTCATCTGAATGACTGATGTTGCATTTTTATTATTTTGTTTGGATTTACTGGTTAATAAATGCTCTTTTCATTTGATTCAAGAAAACATTATTTGATTGGCGCCTTTTGCTCTGATTAAATACCCTCTGAATTGGAAATGGCACATCATCATGAAGAAGATACTTAAACTTTTGTTGTGACCAGCTGAGGAGGTTGAATAGAGCGAAGCTAATTCATCCCTTCTCATCCAGTCCAGGCCAAGAAAGTTGGAGATAAAGGATAAGTGCAACTCGATTAAAATGTTAAAATGTGTGGGGTTGTGGTGATTGAGTAGGGGGGAGGGAGTGTGTGTGGGTCTAGATAAGGTATGCTTTCGGAGAGTTGATGCATGCCCTATGGGCCGAATGGCCTCCATTTGCACTGTAGAGAGTCTATGATTCTACTTGTATGCCAACTAATTTGCTTTTAAGGTGTTTAAAGATTATTTGTTAACCGCTTACGTAACTAGTCAGTTCACATCCAATACAAACAGCTGTGAACTCAAATCAGTATTAACAGCAGGACTGACCATATTTAGATGGTTTAATAGGCTCAAAGTAGGTTGCTATTTTAATTTTAGAAAAATAACTTAGCATATAAACAAACAACATTCCTAGTTTCCTTCAACTCTATTACTCACTAGAATGTGACATTTTTGGGAATATTTTACAGACCTGTACAAATCCAGCCTAGTTTCTCAGGATTATTTAATCACACAAGGAATTTGCATAATGGAAACGTGGTGGGAGGTTTAACTGTGTAAAACAGATAGCGTTTCCACAATTAGAAGGATCAATTATCAGAAAGTGCTGGAAATGCTTCACAGCTGGTTCACATTATAATGGAACTTGCTCACTGCATCAGTCCAACTCCTTCCCCTTCCCATAGAAGTTAAATGCTATTATCACCATTGAAAGCCATGGTGGCTTTTTTTTAAGAAACTAAACTTACCAACACAATACATGTGACAATAAATAATATCAAATCAATGGAGAAGCCAATAGCCCAGAGTCCATAAGCACAGGTCATAGGTGGAAGAGGGGACTCACAATGTTGAAATGGTGGCGCGGGCTCATTGGGCTGAAGGGCCTTTTTCCCGTGCTGTGTTGTTCTTTGATCTTTGTTTTTGTTTTATTTGAGTTTACACTGGGATTTCCTGGAATGTTGCTGCTAACTAGTATATCAATTGGAGTCATAATTGGTATCAAATCTGTGTGAAATAAGATTGCCAGATTGTATTTAAATTGGAGTCTGACCTTTAAATTGGAGTCTGAAAGAAATGGCGGAGGTGATAGTGGATGCCTTGGTGGTTATTTTCCAGACGTCGCTGGATTCTGGGGAAGTGCCGGAAGATTGGAAAACGGCAAATGTTACGCCGTTGTTTAAGAAGGGTGCCAGGCAAAAGGCAGGGAATTATAGGCCGGTTAGTTTAACGTCTGTTGTAGGTAAAACGTTTGAATCCGTCATCAAGGAGGAAATAGTGAGGCATCTTGAGGGGAATTGCTTGATAGAGCAGACGCAGCGCGGTTTCGTTAAAGGGAAGTCGTGTCTGACAAATTTACTGGAGTTCTATGAGGATGTGTCTAGGGCGGTGGATAGAGGAGAGCCGGTGGATGCGGTCTTTCTTGATTTTCAGAAGGCGTTTGACAAGGTACCTCACAAGAGGTTATTGCAGAAGGTCAGGGGACATGGAGTTGGGGGTAGGGTGTTAGCGTGGATAGAGGATTGGTTGTCAAATAGGAGGCAGAGAGTGGGGGTCAATGGGTGCTATTCGGATTGGCGGATGGTGACTAGTGGAGTGCCCCAGGGGTCGGTGCTGGGGCCTCAGCTATTTAGCATTTATATAGATGATCTGGAGGAGGGAACTGAGTGTATGGTGTTGAAATTTGCTGATGACACCAAGATTGGTGGAACGGCAAATTGTGCGGAGGGTGTGGAGAGTCTACAGAAGGATCTAGATAGGCTGGGCGAATGGGCCAGGAAATGGCAAGTGGAATTTAATGTTGGCAAGTGCGAGGTGGTCCACTTTGGTAGGAATAATGGTAGGAAGGACTATTACTTACGTGGTGAAAAACTGCAGCAGGCGACGGTGCAGAGGGACCTCGGGGTCCTTGTGCATGAGTCGCAAAAACCCAGCCTGCAGGTGCAGCAGGTGGTCAGGAAGGCGAATGGGATGCTGGCCTTCATAGCGAGGGGGATTGAATATAAAAGTAGGGAGGTCTTGCTGTGGCTGTATAGGGTACAGCTGGAGTACTGTGTGACGTTTTGGGCGCCGTACTTACGCAAGGATATTTTGGCCTTGGAGGGAGTGCAGAGGAGGTTTACTAGGCTGATACCAGAGTTGAGGGGGTTGAGCTATGAGGAGAGGCTGAATAAACTAGGCTTGTACTCGTTAGAGTTTAGAAGAATGAGGGGAGATCTCATTGAGACGTATAAGATGATGAATGGGATGGATAGATGGATAGGCCGGGTAGTTTGCTGCGAACAACAGTCTGTTTGAGGTTGCGTGGTTGTCTGAAGGCAAGAAGTGGCGAACATCTCGCCAGGGCCATCCCCACACCCCCACTTCTTGCCTTCAGACAACCATGCAACCTCAAACAGACCGTTGTTCGCAGCAAACTACCCGGCCTTCAGGAGAACAGTGATCACGACACCGCACAACCCTGCCACAGCAGCCTCTACAAGACATGCCGGATCATCGACATGGATACCATCATCACACGTGAGAATACCATCCACCAGGTACACGGTAAATACTCTTGCAACTCGGCCAACGTTGCCTACCTGATACGTTGCAGTAAAGGATGTCCCGAAGCATGGTACATTGGGGAGACCATGCAGACGCTATGACAACGGATGAATGAACATCGCTCGGCAATCACCAGGCAAGACTGTTCCCTTCCTGTTGGCGAACACTTCAGTGGTCACGGGCATTCAGCCTCTGACCTTCGGGTAAGCATTCTCCAAGGCGGCCTTCACGACACACGACAGCGCAGAGTCGCTGAACAGAGACTGATAGCCAAGTGCCGCACACATGAGGACGGTCTCAACAGGGATCTTGGGTTCATGTTGCACTATCTGTAACCCCCGTGACTTGCCTGGGTTTGCAAAACCTCACTTACTGTACTGTCTGGAGACAATACACATCTCTTTAGTCTGTGATCAGTGCTCCTTCCACTCACATTGTTGGCCACTTTAGGACTTGAACAGCAGCTTCTGTGCTTTATATTCTCTGTCTGAGGCCAGAACTCTCCATTCACCTGAAGAAGAGAGAATCCCCTCGAAAGCTAGTGAGTTTACTAACAAATAAATCGGTTGGACTAAAACCTGGTGTTGTCAGACTTTTTACTGTGTTTACCCCAGTCCAACGCCGGCACATCCACATCATGCCTTTCCCATGGCCACCTGTTATGGCTCCAGACCATTTTATCTGGTTGAAGGCTTTGTCTATTCATTTAGCTGTCTGAGTTTGCTAGCCCTTGGCTTATGAATATTCTATTCATAAGGACTGCCTAGAGTCCATGCCGATAAGAGCTATGCTTCTGTGAATGTATTGTTATAAAGAATGTGGTTCACTTCACTGGACTATTTTCCTACGATGCCTTAGAACTCTATGCCTTTAGCCAAGCTGTAACACACTTTTCAGAAATATGTGTTTAAATTCTCTAACTGTGGTTATATGTATTTCTATGCTGACAGTACCTCTGTAAAATTTATATAAGGCAGTCTGTGATTTTTATCCTAGGCTAATCCACTCTATTCTAATAATCTTTATTAGTGTTTTAAATCCCTGAGTATTTTGAATTCCTCTAATAGTGGGCACAATATTTTTGAGCTGGTCAAGTTTAATGGCAGATGCAGCTTGATTCCCAGCTACCGCAAAATCTGGCCAATATAAATTACATAGACAGACATAGGCTTTGTGCCAAGGAGCACAAATTTGTAAAAGCTATCATATTCACTGGGAACTTCCATGGCGGATTACCCCATTGATTATTAAAGTTTCAGCAGAGGATGCATGCATGTCCCCACAATTCATCCAGAGTATCTACCATTGTTACATTCAATGTTTGGAGGAGTTCCCAATAATTCTGTATTTATTGACTGAAACACATGTTTCAGTTTCAAGGAAATTATTTGTCATTTTCCACATCATACTGAATCAATCATTTCTAGTCTCTGAAGTGGCAATCCTGGTTAATTTCAAATAATTTCCCATTAAAGCTATCCCTTGCAATTCATATTACGTCTGAAAGTGCCTTTGTCTGCGTAATATATGTATATGATGCATGTTGGTTGAGGGTTTGAAGTGCATACTTTCCCTTTAAGAGTGTGGGTCAATGACCCTTGGGGGATTAGTTCCTACCAGTGTGGGACCTGGTTGTGCAGTCTTAGATCTGGCTGTGGCACAGTGCAGATCTACAATAAAGAGCTCCCCATGTTCAAGTGACTAAGCCTACCTTGTGTTCTTTAGGCATCATAAGTCAATAGGTGAATACATAACAGTACCTATCAATCTGCTTAGCAATTGCTTGGTAAATCAGATTTTACACAGCCAGTTGGGTTGAATGGATTGAATATTTTCTGCCTATGCATGAATGACTTATGTCCTCATGTTTCTATTTTACTGCATGCCCCTAGCTATTAAATATCCATTCTTCAGATAAACGTCTATAAAGATAAAGGGAATACATGTGTACATTTTTAGGCACTATCAAATCATAATATATATGGCTCATATTATGGCCAATAAAGAATTATTAACAGCAGCTGCACAATCTTGAACTCATTTGTCAGTCTGAAAATCAGCAAATGTACTTTGGAGAGGACAGGGTGTACGTAAGATTAGCCATTTTTTCACAAAGGAATGCCAATTAACAAGTCAGGCAAGTCAGTACTGCTGCTCGAATGGTAGAGTGAGTGAAAGTGTTGGAACAAGTTGTGTTACTTAGGACTTATAATTCAACTTTTGAGTCTCAGCATTGCATTTTATGATGGCTTGTATTTATTTTGTTTAAAAATACAGAATTAGAGATAAATTGGATCAAACGTCGGCATCATTTTATCTTGGAGGCAGTTGTTGAATTTCAGGGGAAGGCTGGATTCTTCTTCTTCTTGTATTTTATGTCAAATCAATCGCCTCACTGTTTACGATTGTATTATGGCTCATTACAATCCTTTCCAGTCAGTTTACTGTAAACACAATCCACTACAAACAGTGGCACTCCTGATGTGATAGTATCCAGTATTACAACTAGGATTCCGATTGTACTGATTTCCTAGCTATTGGGCAGTAATGATGTATTCTGTGAGGCATCAGCCAAGTAGGTAGTACTCTCACTTCTTGAATCTGTAGCTTGTTGGCTCATATCCCATTCCAAGGACTTGAACACAAAATTCCAGGCTGATGCTCCAGTGCAGTGCTGAGAAATGCTGCACTTTTGGCAGAACTGTCTATTAAATGAGACATTTAAACAAGGCCCAGGCTACATCTCAGCATAAAAGATTCCACGCAATATTTTGAAGAAGAGCAAAGGAATTATCTCCATTGTCCTGATCAATAATTATCCCTCACTCAGTATCACCAGAACAGATTATCTGATCATTATCACGACTCTTCTTGTGGGGAGCTTGCTGCATGCAAATTGGCCACTATGTTTCCTGCATTACAACAACGGGGAGGGGATGGTCTAGTGGTACTATTGCTAGACTATTAATCCCGAAACTCAGCTCATGTTTTGGGGACATGGATTCAAATCCCATCACAGCATCTGGTTCATTAATGTCCTTTAGGGAAAGAAATCTGCCGTCCTTACCTGGTTTGGACCACATGTAACTCCAGAGCCACAGCAATGTGGTGGACTCTCAACTGTCCTCGGACAACTAGGGATGGGCAATAAATGCTGGCCAGTCAGTTGACTCCCATGTCCCATGAGTAAATTTAAGAAATTACCACACTTCAAAAGTAGCTCATTGGCTGTAAAATGCTTTGTGACATCTAGTGCTATGTAAAGGCAAGTTTTTTTTCTCTCCAGGCAATAGGTGCCATTTTGGTCAGCATAGTTTCTGTGCTGGTTCAGTTTTTTGCATGATCATTCTATTTATATTTTCACTTTAATTATGTGAACTCTCACGGAGACGAGTATATCAAAGCACAAATGTGCACAAATGCAAGAGTTATAAATGCTGGTGCAACCTCTTAAAGGGCTGCCACAGGCATTTCAGTGTGAGCATTGCCAGTTCCACAAGTCTTTCTATGGAAGAAAACCTCAGACTACAGCAAAGATATGCACTGCATGTCAACTATCCTCCACAAAGAACAGTGGGCCAGAACAGCTGGGAGGTGGCACAGAATGAATGTTGTTTCAATCTCTCAAAGAAATTGAAAGCAAATATGTAAGCAGGTGTGAATTGAATTAAGTTACTTGGACAAATACACGATCCATGTTGTCACTACAGCTAGGTGACCCTCATATACACGCTGCAAAGTCTTTCTTTTCAACCTGTCGCAATTTATTTCTGTCCACAGAGAGCCCTTGTGCAGCATAAGGTGCAATGCAAAACACAATGAATGGAAAATCACAGGCAAGGCACATTCAATATCCAATGTGAATTCCCAGAGCTTGAAACCCTGAACCAAAAATGGAAATTCAATGCTTTATCTAATCTGAATTTTGCCATTTAACTTCACGCCATGCAGCAGGATAAATAACAATCTTAAGCCTCCATGTAGTGGGACGGGCTGCAACAGCTTTAACATAACTTGCATAGCTCAGATTTATTGCATCACCCTTTCTGACACTGTCCTGCCAAGACTTTATTAACATAATCAAGTCAATGTGTACATCTTTCTGCTATTTGCCATTTGATTCATAAGAAATTTAGCAATTTCCCCGTAATTCTGTCATTAGCAGGAGAAAGTAGCACATTTGGGACAACTCTGTGCTTCTGGTGGGAATGACACTCACAGATGTTACTTGGTGGAAGAAAAAAGTAGCACCTAATTTTACTAAACGTCTTGAGCTTTCAGTATTTCTAAGAATTGCTCTATCATTACTCTACCACCAATCTCATCTTCTCTCAATTCTTTTCAACTGGGCTGACGTGCACTATCACAACTCTTTGTTCTTCACCTGAGATTGCCAACGATATACAAAGAAAATACATGCCATTGTTTAGCCCAGCCTCTTAACTTGT
Source organism: Carcharhinus amblyrhynchos (assembly GCF_965287045.1). Lineage (NCBI taxonomy): Eukaryota > Metazoa > Chordata > Chondrichthyes > Carcharhiniformes > Carcharhinidae > Carcharhinus > Carcharhinus amblyrhynchos. The sequence goes on from NC_137324.1 coordinate 155,257,490, forward strand.
CAACAAGTCTTTAAATGTTATTTCTCTGCCCAGTATGAGTCATTCAGGCTGCTTTGACTTTCTCCCAATTCCTATGTCTTACTATTCCTGTAAAAAGCCAACTTTCAAAGAAGGTACAAAACTCTGTAGATACATAAACACCAAAGTAATTAAAACAGGATGGGCCATGCTGCCAGCCTTTTTAGACTACCTTACAGCGTCCCATACTGATCACAGGTTGTGCCAATTGCCTGGGGAGAGATTGGATAATTGCATTACATAGAACATAGAACATTACAGCGTAGTACAGGCCCTTCGGCCCTCGATGTTGCGCCGACCAGTGGAACCAATCTAATGACCCTCTAACCTAAACCATTCCAATGTTATCCATATGCCTATCCACCGACCATTTGAACGCCCTTAAAATTGGCAAGTCCACAACTGCTGCAGGCAGGGCATTCCACGACCTTACTACCCTCTGAGTAAAGAACCTACCTCTGACATCCGTCCTATAATTACCACCTCTTAATTTAAAGCTATGTCCCCTTGTGTTAGCCACCACCATCTGAGGTAAAAGGCTCTCACTGTCCACCCTATCCAATCCTTTGATCATCTAGTATGCCTCAATCAGGTCACCTCGTAACCTTCTTCTCTCCAATGAAAATAACCTCAAGTCCCTCAGCCTTTCCTCATAAGACCTTCCCACCATACCAGGCAACATCCTGGTAAACCTCCTCTCCACCCTTTCCAATGCCTCCACATCTTTCTTATAATGCGGCGACCAGAACTGTACACAATACCCCAAGTGCGGCTGCACCAGAGTTTTGTACAGTTGTAACATGACCTCACGGCTCCGAAATTCAATCCCTCTACCAATAAACACCGTACGCCTTCTTAACAACCTTATCAACCTGGGTGCCAACTTTCAGGGAGCTATGCATGTGTACCCTGAGATCTCTCTGCTCGTCAACACTACTAAGAGTCCTTCCATTAGCCCTATATTCTGTACTCCTGTTATTCTTACCAAAGTGAATCACCTCACACTTTTCTGTATTAAACTCCATCTGCCACCTCTCTGCAGCTTATCTATGTCCCTCTGCAAACTGTAACATCCATCCTCACTGTCTACAACTCCTCCAACTTTGGTGTCGTCAGCAAATTTACTAATCCATCCTTCTACACCCTCATCTAGGTCATTTATAAAAATGACAAACAGCAGTGGCCCCAAAACAGATCCTTGAGGTACACCACATGTAACTGAACTCCAGGTTGAATATTTCCCATCAACCATCACCCTCTGTCTTCTATCAGCTAGCCAATTCCTGATCCAAACCGCTAAATCACCCTCAATCCCATGCATCTGCATTTTCTGCAATAGCCTACCGTGGGGAACCTTATCAAACGCTTTGCTAAAATCCATATACACCACGTCAACTGCCTTACCCGTATCCACCTCTTTGGTCACCTTTTCAAAAAACTCGATAAGGTTTGTGAGGCATGACCTACTCTTCACAAAACCATGTTGACCATCCCTAATCAATTTATTTCCCTCTGGATGATTATAAATTCTATCCCTTATAATTCTTTCCAAAACTTTGCCCATAACAGAAGTATGGCTCACCAGTCTATAATTCCCAGGATGGTCTCTACTCCCCTTCTTGAACAAGGGGACAACATTTGCTATCCTCCAGTCTTCCGGCACTATACCTGAAGCCAATGACGACATGAAGGTCAAAGCCAAAGGCTCTGCAATCTCCTCCCTAGCCTCCCAGAGAATCCTAGGGTAAATCCCATCCGGCCCAGGGGACTTATCTATTTTCACACTCTTAAGAATTGCCAACACCTCCTCCTTATGTAGCTCAATTCCGTCTAGTCTATTACCTGGTATCGCAGTATTCTCCTCGACTACACTGACTTTTTCCTGCGTGAATACTGATGAAAAATATTCATTCAGTGCCCCTCCTATCTCTTCAGGCTCCACACACAACTTCCCATTGCTGTCTCTGACTGGCCCTAATCTTGCCCTAACCAACCTTTCATTCTTGACATACCTGTAGAAAGCTTTAGGATTTTCCTTGATCCTATCCGCCAAAGTCTTCTCATGTCCTCTTCTAGCTCTTCTTAACTCTCTCTTTAGCTCTTTCCTGGCTAATTTATAACTCTCCATGTCTCATCTTTACATAAGCCTCCTTCTTCCTCTTCACCAGAGATTCAACTTCCTTAGTACACCATTAATCAACTGTTCCTGTCTTTCAAACTTGATCTGTTCAGATCCACTGATGACTCGTGTTAAGCACACTCAGTAAACATGTATTTAACTGCATTATGAACTTGCTCAGTCCCCAGTAGCAATATTTAAAGAAACAGGTACCCAACTTGTGGGTCAAGTGCTTTTGGCTCACTTTTGCTTTGGAGAGCTTTCATAGAATCATGGAGTCCCTACAGTGTAGGAGGAGGCCATTTAGTCCAATGAGTCTGCACCGATTCTCTGACAGAGTATCTTACCCAGCCAAACCCCTGTAACACCATGTACTTACGCTGCTAATCCCCTTAACCTGCACATCTTAAAACACTATGGGGCAATTTAGCATGGAAAATGTCTGACAACACCAGGTTTAAGTCCAACCGATTTATTTGATAGTAAACTCACAAGCTTTCGAGGTTTCCCTCTTCTTCAGGTGAATGGAGAGTTCTGGCCTCAGACAGAGCATATAAAGCACAGACAGTTTACAGATTACTGATTAGAATGTGAATCCTTACACCTAACCTGCTGTTCAAGTCCGAAAGTGGCCGACAATGTGAGTGGAAGGAGCACTGATCACAGGCTAAAGAGATGTATATTGTCTCCAGACAGTACAGTAAGTGAGGTTTTGCAAACCCAGGCAAGTCACGGGGGTTACAGATAGTGCGACATGAACCAAAGATCCCTGTCGAGACCGTCCTCATGTGTGCGGAACTTGGCTATCAGTCTCTGCTCAGTGACTCTGCGCTGTCGTGTGTCGTGAAGGCCACCTTGGAGAATGCTTACCCGAAGGTCAGAGGCTGAATGCCCGTGACCACTGAAGTGTTCACCAACAGGAAGGGAACAGTCTTGCCTGGTGATTGTCGAGCGATGTTCATTCATCCGTTGTCGTAGCGTCTGCATGGTCTCCCCAATGTACCATGCTTCGGGACATCCTTTCTTGCAACGTATCAGGTAGACAATGTTGGCCGAGTTGCAAGAGTATTTACCGTGTACCTGGTGGATGGTGTTCTCATGTGTGATGATGGTATCCATGTCGATGATCTGGCATGCCTTGCAGAGGTTGCTGTGGCAGGGTTGTGTGGTGTTGTGGTCACTGTTCTCCTAAAGGCTGGGTAGTTTGCTGCAAACAATGGTCTGTTTGAGGTTACGTGGTTGTCTGAAGGCAAGAAGTGGGGGTGCGGGGATAGCCCTGGCGAGATGTTCGTCTTCATCAATGATATGTTGAAGACTCCGGAGAAGATGTCGTAGCTTCTCTGCTCCAGGGAAGTACTGGACGACGTAGGGTACTCTGTCCACCGTGTCCCGTGTTTATCTTCTGAGGAGATCGGTGCGGTTTTTCGCTGTGGCGCATCGGAACTATCGATCTATGAGTCGAGCACCATATCCTGTTCTTATGAGGGCATCTTTCAGCATCTGGAGGTGTCTGTCATGATCCTCCTCATCTGAGATTTTACAACTCATCCGGAGCGGAGAAGCTACGACATCTTCTCCGGAGGCTTCAACATGTCATTGATGAAGACGAACATCTCGCCAGGGCCACCCCCACACCCCCACTTCTTGCCTTTAGACAACCACACAACCTCAAACAGACCATTGTTCGCAGCAAACTACCCAGCCTTCAGGAGAACAGTGATCACAATACCACACAACCCTGCCACAGCAACCTCTACAAGACATACCGGATCATCGACATGGATACCATCATCACACATGAGAATACCATCCACCAGGTACACGGTAAATGCTCTTGCAACTCGGCCAACGTTGTCTACCTGATACGTTGCAAGAAAGGATGTCCCAAAGCATGGTACATTGGGGAGACCATGCAGACGCTACGACAACGGATGAATGAACATCGCTCGGCAATCACCAGGCAAGACTGTTCCCTTCCTGTTGGCGAACACTTCAGTGGTCACGGGCATTCAGCCTCTGACCTTCGGGTAAGCATTCTCCAAGGCAGCCTTCACGACACACGACAGCGCAGAGTCGCTGAGCAGAGACTGATAGCCAAGGTCCGCACACATGAGGACGGTCTCAACAGGGATCTTGGGTTCATGTCGCACTATCTGTAACCCCCGTGACTTGCCTGGGTTTGCAAAACCTCACTTACTGTACTGTCCGGAGACAATACACATCTCTTTAACCTGTGATCAGTGCCCCTTCCACTCACATTGTCAGCCACTTTCGGACTTGAACAGCAGGTTAGGTGTAAGGATTCGCATTCTAATCAGTAATCTGTAAACTGTCTGTGCTTTATATGCTCTGTCTGAGGCCAGAACTCTCCATTCACCTGACGAAGAGGGAATCCCCTCGAAAGCTTGTGAGTTTACTATCAAATAAATCGGTTGGACTTAAACCTGGTGTTGTCAGACATTTTACTGTGTTTACCCCAGTCCAACGCCGGCATATCCACATCATGGCAATTTAGCATGGCCAACCCATCTAACCTGCACATCTTTGGATTGTGAGAGGAAACCAGAGCACCCAGAGGAAATGCATGGAGATACGAGGAGAACATGCAAACTTCATGCAGACAGTCACCCAATGCCAGAATTGAACCCGGGACCCTGGTGCTAAGGAAGCAGCAGTGCCTACTTGGGGAGGCAGTGGCCTAGTGGTATTATTGTGAGACTATTAATGCAGAAACTCAGCTAATGTTCTGGGGACCCGGGTTCAAATCCTGCCATGGCAGTTGGTGGAATTTGAATTGAATAGAAGTATCTGGAATTAAGAATCTACTGATGACTATAAAACCATTGTCAATTGTTGGAAAAACACATCTAGTTTACTAATGTCCTTTAGGGAAGGAAATCTGCCCTCCTCACTTGGTCTGGCCTATATGGGACTCCTGAGCCACAATGTGGTTGACTCTCAACTACCCCTTGAAGTGGACCAGCAAGCCACTCATCATCACCTTCTCAATGGCAAGTAGGGATGGGCAATAAATGCTGGCCAGCCAGCGAAAGTCATGTCCCACGAATGGATAGAAAGAACTGACTCGTTTTTGGAGGTCTGCTGGGGATTTTGTGCATCCATTCAGGAGGGCAGAGGATTTTGCCATTAATAGTCTGCAAGAGGAATATCGGCTGTAATTACATTACTTCTCAGCAAGAGTCATGACCGACAAATTGAGTAGACACTGCAGAGACGGGAAACTCTGTGAAGAGGGAAGAGGAAGATGAACGCCCTATCTACCATGGGTTTTATGAAAGCACTTCTCATATCTCCATCTGATCAAAGATGATTCAGGTTCACCAAAGAGGTGGTTATGGAACAGTTCCACTTCCTTTAATACAATCAAAAGCCCCTCAGAGGACAAGGGGAACAATCTGCCAGTGGATGAGAGAGGAGCAGATATGTAGACAATGCACTGAGGTATGTAAAAGTAATGGGATAATTATATTTGGTGATTTTAACTTTCCCAGCATTAATTGGGATAGTTATAGTGTAAAGGGGCAGATTTCTTGGAATGCATTCAGGAGAGCTTTTTATGTCAAATGTAGAAAGGCGCAGTGCTGGATCTAATTCTGGCCAACAAAGCTGGAGAAGTGTTAGAGGTGGCAATGGGGAGAATTTTAGCGACAGCAACCAAAACAATGTACAATTTAAGTTTGTTATGGAAAAGGAAAAAGTTAGTCTGCAAATAACAGTTTTGGATTGGGTGAAGGCAGACTTTATGAAAATAAAGCAAGATCTGGCCAAAGTAGACAGAGGGAACAGCTTCTTGTGGGAAAATCTCGAGCAGAGCATTGGGGGAATTCAGAAAGGAAATGAGGAGAGTACAGGTCCAACATGTTCCCTTTAGGGTGACGTGTAAGAGCACCAAGCTCAGAGAACCCTGGATGTCTCAAAATCTTCCAGACTGGATGAGAAGAAAAAGTGAGCAGATACAAAATGAGCAAATCAGTGAAAGCCTTAGAGGAGGACAGAAAGTGCAGGGGGGAACTTAAGAAAACACATGAAGGCATGAAAAAGTATCAGTGGGTATGATTAGGCAGAATCCCAAGATATTCTCTAAATGTATTGTGGGGAAGAGGATAACCAGGTAAAGAATAGGAGCCATTACAGACCAAGGGGCTAATCTGTGCATGGCATCAGAGGACATTGGGAGGGTATTAAACAATTACTTCACATCTGTCTTCACTCGGGAGAAGGAGAATGTGGGCATAGAATTTGGGGAGAGGGACTGTGAGGCTCTTGAACATTTTGACATGAGGAATGAGGAGATACTGGAGGTTTTGGATGGCTTAAGAGTGGGCAGATCGCCAGTTCCAAATGATTTATAACCCAGGCAGCCGTGGGAAGCTAGGGAAGAAGTGACAGGATTCTGATGCAAATTTTTAATTCCTCTCTGGCCACAGGGAAGGTTCCAGCTGATTGGAGCACAGCTAAGGAGGTTTTACTTTCCAAAAGTGTGGGGGGGATAAACCAGGGAATTACCAGTTCAGTGAGTCACACATTAATGATTAGAAAACTACTGGAGAAAACTGTGAAGAAGAGAATTAAAGTAGTTAAGAAACCAGATACTTGCCTTTACCAGTTGTGGCATAGATTATAAGGGCAGGGAGGTTATGTTGGAACTGATCAAAACTTTGGTTAGGCTGGAAAACTGCGTGCAGTTCTGGTTACCTCGCTATAAATAGGATATGATTGCACTGGAGAGGGTGTAGGGGAGATTCCCCAGGATGTTTCTTGGGATTGAACATTTAAGCTATGAAGAGAGGCTTTATAAGCTTGAGTTGTTTTCTTTACATCAGAAAAGCTTAAGGGAGCGCCTAATTGATTATAAGTATGAGATTATGAAAGGTATGGGCAGGATGGATAGGAAGCAGTTGCTCCCTTTAGTTGAAGGATCAATAATGATTGGACATAATTTTGAGGTAAGCATCACAGCCTTTAAAAAGTATGTGGATGAGCATGTGAAATGTCAGAACATTCAAGGCTATGGGCAAATGACTGGAAAGTGGGGTTCGTGTGGATTTAGTGTAATTTTTTTAATGCGGGCTCAGTGGGCTGAAGGGCCTCTTCTGTGCTGTATGACTACTATATGACACCATGCCAATGACCGCAAAGACCACAGTGGAATTACACTTCTCTGTGATTGAATTGTTCCAGGCAGGAATGGGGGACATCTCCAGCGTCTCCCGATACATCACTGCATCTGGGAGGTGACGGAATGCTTGTGTGACAAGAGCGGCAATTCATTTTATTCTCTCAATGCAAGGAGAGAAAGGATGAGAGTGAATGGGAATTTGCCAAGATTCCTGATTGCTATTGACTGCACACGTGAATCTATGGAGCCCCCATGTCAGCAGAGGGAGTGCAGTAGTGAATGGGTTAATGAACTTTGTGATATCTGGAGAATGGTAAAAAGTATTGTACAATTGGTGCCGCAGCTTGTTTTCATGTTTCTCAGATAGACACCAGATGTGTTTTCATGTGCTCAGACTGCAGCTGTCCTTGCTGTTGTACATAAGTTTATGATAGTCCGTTCAAAAATGTAGCTGACTCATTGTATCTTTAATTTTGTGGACTTTCACCTAACATAGTGAAGCTTGCATGTCCTAAATATATATTCATATATATTTGTTATGTACTGCTTATGTGTCATGTACCAACATATTATACATACTATATGCTGTACAACTTACGAACATAGATTGTTACACCAGTCCCGTTAATTTTAACCTGTCTTGTTGGCCTGTACGTTAGCTAAGGGCTAATCAATTGCGGCCTTGAGATAACCATGAAGAAATGCCGAGGCAGCCATGTTCCCACGATGGAGGACAACCCACAGCCTGGGAAACTGCTGAGACCAAGAAGATGCGAAGGTAACTGGGGGGTATAAATATATGCTCCTAAGTTCGGGGAGACGCCTAGGTACCCGGGGTATCTCCCAAAAGCTTTTGAATAAACTTGCTGTATTTTGACTCATAATTAGTCTCGGAGGTATCTTTACCTACAACAGGAAGATAGGAACCACAACAGCTGATTTTCGATACAAACAACATTTATCAATATAGCGACGTTAACATAATAAATTGTAATAAGGTACCTCACAGAAGCATTATAAAGTAACATGTCATTTTGTACGCCGCTGGAGCATTATAAAGGAACATTTCATTTTTACCCCACAGGAGCATTATAAAGGAACATTTCAAATGGAATGACGTGCATGCTGCTGATGTTATGACAGGTTTTTTGCTTTCTACCCTTCACCTTTTGTCATTATGATTCCTCTCCGCTGATGCCCTCTGGACATTCAGATAGCCAGGGCCTGCTGTCTGTTCAGCAACTGCAACCTCAGGAGTATAGGCCAGAGTAGTAACAAACCTCCAGTGAAGAAGTACCATCACTTGATACTCACAGTCACCAACAAGTGCCTTAGTGGGCAGTGTAGATGGTATAGAATTGGGGGTCTGTTCGGCAATATTAGGATCGATGGTTAAAAACAAAGAGGTATGTTTTAAGGAGCATTATAAAAGAGAAAGAAAGATAGTGAAAAAGATAACTTTCAGGATTCCCAGAGTTTAGTGCCTAGGCAGCTAAAAGCACAGTTACCAGTGGCAAAGCAATTAAAATCAGGGATGCTAAAGAGACTACAATGAATTGAGCACTCATATCTCGATATCACTGGGGCTGGAGGAGATTCTAGCATGTCCAAACCATCCTGTCAGTGAATGCCCACTATCCTGGCAGCAGCAATGCTCCCTCCATCCTGAGGCAGTCTGCTATTACTGCTATCTTCGGGCCACCACACAGAATCGGAGGCTGGCTGCTTGGATATGGCTGGCAATCCCCACCCACCAGCCAATCACACGATGAGTAGTGGAACGCAAGCTGCTACCAACATCATCCTGGAGCAGACCATTGGTATCCTCAAATAGTGGTTCTGTGCACTTGTGTGCACTGGTTCAGCATGAACAGACCCTCAATTCTATACCATATATGCTATCCACTAAAGCACTTGCTGTGGCTGGTGACTGTGAGTATCAAGTGATGGTGCTTCTTCACTGGGGGTTTGTTGCTACTCTGGCCTATACTCCTGAGGTTACAGTAGCTGAACAGACGGCAGGCCCTGGCTATCTGAATGTCCAGAGGACATCACAGGAGCGGGTTAATAATGACAAAAGGCGGAGGATGGAAAGCAAAAGACCCATTGTCATACCATCATGCCAGATGGTAGGTTGAGGCATCTGCAAAGAAGCATCACCGAAAAATATGGAATAGTTTGGGTGATACTGGATATCATGTCCTCTGCCACAGTCAGCCCCATGACGTTAAGCACTATTAATTCTAGCTTATGTGATGCATATGTCACTGCAAACCATTCCCTGCCCTCTCCCCCCCCCCTCACTGGTTCTGCTTTGCTCCTTGCAGTTCTGGGTCACCTTGTCCTATAATGGAGAAGGAAGAATGACAGTGATTGTATTGCACTCTTGTGAGTGATCTACCTGCCACAGTGGAGACCAGTGAAAAGCGGATGTGAGGCTGGCATCATTGGGGGTATCTGAGGGTAAGCTGCTGTACCTGAGTGTGTGGACTGAGTCCTGACCACTGATGGCTGAAAGTGGCGGGCTATAAACAAGCAAATAATTGATGTGTGCAGAAACGGAACGGCGATAATTATGGGGGATTTTAATCTGCATATTGATTGGATGACCCAAGTTGGATGCGGTGGGCTTGAGAAAGAGTTCTTGGAATGCTGTTGGGATAGTTTCCTTGAACAGTATGTAACGGAACCTAAGAGGGAGTGAGCTATCTTAGATCTGGTGCTGTGTAATGAGGCAGGTAGAATTAGGGATCTTCTTGTGAGAGATCCTCTTGGGACGAGTGATCATAGTACGATTGAATTTTTGATGCAGATGGAGGATGAGAAAGTAGGGTCCCGAACCTGTGTCCTCTGTTTGAACAGAGGGGACTGTGAAAGGATGAGAGCGGAATTGGCGAATGTAGATTGGGGGCGCAGATTGGTTGGTGGGATGGCTGAGGAACAATGGAGAATTTTTAAGGAGATCTTTTTCGGTACTCAGCAGAAATATATTCCGATGGTAAAGAAGGACTGTAGGAGAAGGGATAACCAGCCGTGGTTATCTGAGGAAATAAAGGAGAGTATTAAATTAGAAGCTCATGCATTCAGAGTGGCTAAAAATAGTGGGCAATTAGAAGATTGGGAAAGATTTAAAAATCAACAAAAAATGACTAAGAAGGTGATAAGGAAAGGAAAGATAGAGTATGAAGCTAAACTAGCTCTAAATATAAAAAAAGACAGTAAAAGTTTTTACAAATATATAAAGAAGAAGAGACTGGCTAGAGTGAATGTTGGACCCCTTGGAGGATGAGAGAGGGGATTTAACAGTGGGCGATGAGGAAATGGCTGAGGCTTTAAATAAGTTTTTTGCCTCGTTCTTCACGGAGGAGGACACAAATAGTTTGCTGGATATTAAAGTTAGAAGGATGGTAGGAGATGAGAGCCTTAATGCGATTACTGTTACTAGAGAGGTAGCACTTGATAGACTAATGGGACTGAAGGTAGACAAGTCCCTGGGACTGGATGGAATGCATCCCAGGGTTCTGAAAGAAATGGCAGAGGTGATAGTGGATGCCTTAGTAATTATTCACTGGAATCCGGGGAGGTGCCAGAAGATTGGAAAATGGCTGATGTTACGCCGTTGTTTAAAAAAGGTAGCAGACAAAAGGCAGGGAATTATAGGCTGGTTAGTTTAATGTCTGTTGTTGGTAAAACGCTAGAGTCCGTCATCAAAGAAGAAATAGCGAGGCACCTAGAAAAGAATGGTTTGATCGAGCAGACGCAGCACGGATTCGTTAATTTATTTGATTTCTATGAGGATGTGACTAGTGTGGTAGACAGAGGGGAACCGGTGGATGTGGTGTTTTTGGATTTCCAAAAGGCGTTTGATAAGGTGCCTCACAAAAGATTGCTGCAGAAGGTTAGGGTGCACAGAGTTAGGGGTAAGGTGTTAGCATGGATAGAGGATTGGCTGTCTAATAGGAAGCAGAGAGTTAGAATCAATGGGTGTTATTCTGGTTGGCAGTTGGTGACTAGTGGAGTGCCACAGGGATTGGTGCTGGGGCCTCAACTGTTTACCATTTACATAGATGATCTGGAGGAGGGGGCTGAGTGTAGGGTGATGAAATTTGCTGATGACACAAAGATGAGTGGAAAAGCAAATTGCGTGAAGGGTGTGGAAAGTCTGCAGAGAGATCTGGATAGGCTGAGCGAGTGGGCGAGGACCTGGCAGATGGAGTATAATGTTAGCAAGTGTGAGGTTATCCACTTTGGTAGAAATAATAGTAGGAGAGATTATTATTTAAAAGGCGAAAAGCTGCAGCATGCTACTGTGCAGAGGGACCTGGGGGTCCTTGTGCACGAATCGCAAAAACTCAGTCTGCAGGTGTAGCAGGTGATCAAGAAGGCGAATGGAATGCTGGCCTTTATAGCGAGGGGGATAGAATATAAAAGCAGGGAGGTCTTGATGCAACTGTACAGGGTACTGGTGAGGACACAGCTGGAGTACTGTGTGCAGTTTTGGTCGCCGCACTTGCGGAAGGATATATTGGCCTTGGAGGGAGTGCAGAGGAGGTTCACTAGGCTGATACCGGAGATGAGGGGGTTAGCCTATGAAGAGAGACTAAATAGACTGGGTGTGTACTCACTGGAGTTTAGAAGGCTGAGGGGGGGGACTCATAGAGATGTATAAGATAATGAAGGGGATAGATAGGGTAGATGTAGAGAGACTCTTCCCGCTTAGAAAGGATAGCAGGGCTAGAGGACACAGCCTCAAGATAAGAGGGGGGTGCAGTTTAGATCGGAGTTGAGGAGGAACTTCTTCACTCAAAGGGTGGTGAATCTCTGGAATTCTCTGCCCGTTGAAGTGGTGGAGGCTACCTCGCTGAATATATTTAAGTCATGGGTAGATAGATTTCTGATAGACAAGGGAATTAAGGGTTATGGGGAGAAAGCGGGAAAGTGGAACTGATCCACTTCAGATCAGCCATGATCTTATTGAATGGCGGGGCAGGCTCAAAGGGCTAGATGGCCTACTCCTGCTCCTATTTCTTATGTTCTTAAGACATGAGATGTATTGCAAGGAACAGCCTTTGAGATTGGTGGTGTGGTGAGTAGGAGAGGTCATGTGATGATGCAGCACTGACATTGACCATCCCAAGAGGTCATTGATTGTTCTGAAGCATTGTTGCCTAATCCTGAAGACCTTACTCAGGGGTTTGATGTCTGTCACCGTCTCTTTCTTTCCCTTCTGAGTGTATTCCTTGAGGATCTCCAGTCTCCAGCATCCATACTCTATGCCCCCAGGCAAACTAGCCTCTCTCCTCCTCTCAGCCTCCTGGACAAAGGCTGCCATCATTATATCTGAGAATATATGAGCTTCCTCTTTTCTCTGTTGCTCTATTTGAATTATATTTCCTTCCAGTCTATTTCTTGCTGATACAATCAGCAGCAAGTCAGTTCTCGATGAGAAGTTTATGCATGATTAAAGGCATGTAATGGCATTGATCATAATTACAAGCAATAGATCTATTAATGACCAAGTGTGTCATTGTTCCAGACCAGTCTTTGATCAGAAAAATCCCCTGAAGCTATATTATGCACTGCTGCACCCACTTTATGGGGGCTACAAGAAATCAGTGGATTTGCCCTCTGGCTAGTTGGCACATGAGCTACCCTTTCCTTCTGCCCTGTCTGCAGTTCACCCATGCCCATGTACCCGTTGAGATCCTTGTGGTGCTAGTATCCGAGCTGGTGGTTATGAGTATAAGATCAAGAGCTAGTACATCCTCATCATTTTCACAGGGTAGTTCTCCCTCTACCCACTATCTCTGCTCAGGCTGTCCAGGGCAGCAGCTCCTTCCCTGAAAAGATACAAGTGCATTGTGTGATTTGGAGTGACCGAAGAGACATGGGTAAGAAAGCAGGAGATCCATAGTCACACCATCTTTATGCTACACCTCAGGAGGAGAATGAGGACGGCTGCCTTTTGCCATCATTCTGGACAGCCTCTGTGGCACCTCTGACCTCATGGTGAGTAGCTCCATCTCCTTCATGAGGCAGAGGCGATGTATTTCTGCCTCCCCCCACTTTGTTCTTCTGTCTCGCCTTTAGTTATGAGCATTCTTCTCCTGCAAGACAGGAGGAAGAGTGGCAGTGATTGTGTGGCATTGAGTGATATGATAGCTGGCAGTGTGTGGAAGCTAGGAGATGTAAGTGCGATGCTGGCAGCATTGGTAGAGTGAAGTGGGCTATATGAATGTTAGGGTGAGTCCTGTGTGTCAGGGAATGCTGCAGAAGGTGTGATTGGAGTGCATTGTCGTAGCTTGAGAAATATATGTAGCATCAAGAGATGTACTGTGAGCGCAGCGCTCTGAATTTCCCCATTCACCTGTCTCCAAGATTCCATCTCTTGCCTCCCATTCGCAGTGCACCTCAGTTACCACTGAAGCATCACCAAAGTGGAAAACTCTCTGCCATGTCTGCAGAGACATTCTTCCAAAAATGAAACCATATTTCCTATCAGGCACAATTGCTGGCATGCAGCCTTCTTTTAAAAGAGCCTGGGTTTTAAGATCTCAGAACATAATTAGGGGGAGGCGATGGCCTCGTGGTATCTTCACTAGACAATCGATCCAGAAACACAGCTAATGTTACGGGAACTCGGGTTCGAATTCCGCTATGGCAGATGGTGGAATTTGAATTCAATAAAAATATCTGGAATCTACTGATGATTGTGAAACCATTGTCGATTGTTGGAAAAAAACCATCTGGCTCACTAATGTCCTTCAGGGAAGGAAATCTGCTGTTCTTATCTGGTCTGGCCTACATGTGACTCCAGATCCACAGCATTGTGGTTGACTCTCAACTACCCTCTGAACAAGGGCAATTAGGGATGGGCAATAAATCAGCCAGTGACACTCATTTCCCACAAATGAATAATAAAAAATATTACCAATGCAAGGTATTTTGGCACAGGCTCCTATCATAAGGACTGCCTACAATTGGCAGATACAGTAAACTGCACTTAAAATTTCTGGATAGTAGGTATGCCAAATAGAAATACAAGACAGCAAGTATACAGAATGCTATTGATTGTGTAGTCACTATGGCAAAGAAACAAAACTGGTAGTTATAAATTACTGAATAAATATGGTAATGGTGATGGTAGGGAAGTAATCAACTGATTTCCAGTAAATCACAGGGACCTGTGGCATAATGAATCTTTTATGCAAGAATTTATTACCGGCAGTTACAGCAGCTGAAAGTTGTTCTTCTTGCTCTTCCAGACACTTGCACTGAACCAGTCTTCAGCTCTTGACACCTAGCTGGCACACTCAATACCCGGCACTGTATACGTCATTTCCCAGCGCAAAGGTCATTAAGAATTCCTGCACTCTAGAACAAAAGTTTTTTTAAAATGAAAATGTCTGGTTTCCAATAGAAAAAAACATTGGAGAGGGTCTCCATCTCTCTCAGAAAGTGAAAGACCATCTATAATTTCTTGTACTTGTTTTGCCAGGTTTATCTGAAGGATGGTTATACTTATGTCCTTCTGCAAAATGCTGGCCAATTTTTGTCTGTGCACAGACAAGCAATATAATTGTACGCTGCAATAATACAGCATAACATATGGCACCTGAGCTACAGGAATTGCATTATTTGAGATTTGGCAGGAGACTTTTAGAAGTATTGCCTGTCCATTAAGCCCCACCTCAAAATTCATGTATCAGACGGTATGGAAAACTTTACATTCAATTATCCCTATTGCAACTACTTACTGGAATGTTATTTATTCTAGGAACCTGTTCTTATGTCTATATTGTAACTACTTTAAGATTGTTTCTGCATTCCGTGAGAGATTTTCTGATATCTTTGTTTTCCCTCTTAAACAGGTACGATCGAAATGAATGCCAGAGCAGGCTTGAAGGGCTGAATGGCTCTTATTTTCTGTGCTACTTACTTGAGAAAGCTAACAACCACATGTAATGTGTAGATGCCTTTTCAAAAGACTATGGGTGGGATTTTATGGCCTTGCTTGACCCGAAGCCGGAAAATCCCGCCTGAGGTCAACGGACATTTCCATTATCCGCCCCTCGCCCGCTCTGATTCCATGGTGAGCGGGTTGTTAGAATTCCAGCATACATCACGCACACACATCCTTTGCACTGATTGTTAACAAATGTCAAGAGCCGACGTATTTGACAGGAATTATTAATATTGATTGCTGGACTACCACTTGCCTATATTACATCTGAGAAGACAATCCTTTTAAGTCAATGCCAATTTACATTTTAATTAATTGAAAGGATACCTTTTTGATCTTCCTTTACGCTAGGTTGGACGTCAATATGATCTAAAATACATGTCCATTGTGCTTTAGCTTTCTAGTTCTCAGTCTCACACTCACGGCCACCAGCTCAGATAGTGATACTGCACGTAACTGAGAGTTCGCTTTGTCGTGGAACACTGGGCCCTGGCGGGGGCAAGGTTGCGCAGGATACAGCTCTACTGAGGATGAGGCGCTCAAGATTTCTGCTGCAATGGACTCATGAGTAGTACAATGGAGCAGGCTACAGGACAAGACTGATGGGTATACACAATGAGATGCTTGGTGCATTGAGGGTAGGCCTACCAGAAAGCTTGGCTGCAATGTTAAGGCGTATGGAGACACTTGGCACCAATCATGATTCAGAACATGGAGCCCACCTTTTCCCGTACGGAAGTGGTGGCTGCTGCATATAGTCAGACACCAGCTGGATTTTGAGGGGATGCAATGCTCTTGTAGTTGGTGTGTATCTCAGAGCTAACATTATTAGGGGCAGCATGGTGGCACATTGGTTTAGCACTGCTGCCTCATAGGGCCAGGGACCTGGGTTCGATACCTGGCTTGGGTGACTGTGTGGAGTTTACATATTCACCCCATGTCTGTGTGGGTTTCCTCCAAGTGCTCTGTTTTCCTCCCACAGTCCAAAAGACATACTGGTTAGATGCATTGGCCATGCTAAATTTTCCCTCAGTGTACCCGAACAGGTGCTGGAGTGTGGTGACTAGGGGATTTTCACAGTTACTTCATTGCAGTGTTGATGTAAACCTACTTGTGACACTGATGAATAAACTTTAAACAGTTGTTTGCAAAGTGATCTGTGTGAAGTCAATGTCATCCAGAATCATGAAGAAATATGCAGTCCGAGCAAGACTATGTGCTAGCTTCACCAATGCTCCCTAGCAAGAGAGAATAAAGAACGGTCAGCTCCTTTGAGTGGAATCCCAGTTGCCTTCACCACCAGCCATCTTTGCAGCAGTGGATGGCAAACCTCTTGTCCAACCTGAAAGGAGTTGAATATATTGAAGTCTATCACTATGGTCACCATCATAGCCACTGCCACTGAGGTTCTGGCTGAGGCTGCAAAAGGTGGCACATGTCAGTGAGGACAGCTTTACTGAAATACATTGTTCCTCACAGAGGTATAGTTGAATTGCTGTCTGATCCCTGGGGTGAATATGACCTCCGGCTGAAGCCCTCCTGTCCCTCCTCCTCTCCCTCCTCCTCCTCCCCTTTCTTGAAGCTGGTCCTATTCTGTTTTGTCTCTGCTCAGCTTTCATGGTGTGCTATACTCTAAGCAAAATGTCTACTACTGTTTCCATGCCTGAGGAAACTGGTTTACACAGAAACCTTGAAGATCGAGACCTTCAACATGCGCCACATTGTTCCCTGTAGCCTTTAGCAATGTTAGAAACCATCATAGAACATTGAAATCATAGAAACCATCATCTGTGATTTCAGTGTAATGTTAAAGAAATCTAGAAAGCAGTACAATTGTAACACCAGCCTTAGAAATCAATCAACAACTAACTGGAAAGACTCACAACAGTGTAGCACTTTTCATAACCATCAGATACCTTAAAGTGTTTTACAGCCAATAAAGGACTGTTGAACTGTATTCATTGTTGTAATATAGAAAAATAGCAGCCAATATTCTTAAAGTAAATGCCTACACACAGCGACAATAGCCTTTTAGGGAAGTTGATTGAGGGATAAATATTGGCCAGGACCCCACAGTTGACTTGCCAGCTTAGCTTCCAAATGATGCCCTAGAATCTTTCATATCCAACCAAGCAAGCAGATGGGGCTTTGATTTAGCACCTCAGGTGAAAGACAGCACCTCCCAAAGTGCATTTCTCCCTCAATACTACACTGGGACATCAGCCTTGATTTTTTTTTGCTTTGGCCCTAGAATGGGACTTGAACTCAGAACCTCATGACGCAGAGGCAAAATACTAACAACTGAAGCATGTCTCTGGTAATTGTCCCTTTAGGTCTTGCTGATAGTGGAGGATTCCTTCCTTCTGCTGAATGCCTATTCAACTGTGCATGAGAAAGAGAAGTGATTAGTTGGAGTCTTGAATGGCCAGATAGCCTACTCAAGCTCCGAGTTCATATGTTCTCATGAGCTCCAAAACAGCAGCACTGGCATCAAATCAGCATTACCCAAATGTTCGTGTGCACTGTGGGTGCAATTTTGGATCTGTAATGTCATTTGTTTTATCCAAAAAAGTGGTCACTACAGATTAAATTTCGCAATGTGCCTGTTTCATATAGTTCCCTTAACATCGTTGTTCTGGACCGTCGCCACATCCTGATTGCTTGGTGTGTTTGTTTAAATGCAAACCGTACTGCAATAGAATACAGCCCTCAAATCTCCTCAACCCACTTGTGAAAAATAGTGCAAAGTATAAACAAATAAAAGTCTTGCACAACTCAGGTTACAAAGGTGTCCTCGTCATTTCATGGACTGGCATAAAATGCAAGCATATAAAATCTTTGCATGACTAATGGCTTCCCATGGTATTTGATGTAATGCCATATGGAGTTAGTTTTTGATCTGACAAAACTTACCCTCGGATTTCAGTTTTTCTGTCATTTGGCCATTTACACCTTCTATGTTCTCTATGGACAGGCATTAGCAGCCTTTCCCCTGGTTCCTGTGGCTATGACTCATCTTTCATTCCCTTACCCTACAGCATAAATATCTCCAACTTTCCATGCCTTTCAGCTTTGACAAAGGGTCATCTGGATGCAAAATGTCAACTCATTCTTCCCTTGCAGATGCTGCCAGACCTCCTGAGATTCTCCAGCCTTCTCTCTTTTAGTTTTTAATTTAAGTTAGACACTTAATTTCCACAGTGCATTGCCCACTGTCCATGTGAAGTAACTGAAGCCATAAATGTGTCACATATCCCTTTAAAAACTAACACCACAGAGCACCCCCCCTCGACTTTGTACCCAACTCTAACATTTCCTTCATCGCTCAATCAATGTTGAACTTCTCCTTAAAGCCACTATTTTGTAATTTTCAGAAAAAAATAACGACAGTAGTTTTTCTGCAGCTCACTGTAACTAAAGAGTGACGCAAGTCTGGCCTCAGTAAGATTATTACAGTTTTCTTCAACTCAACTTCATAAAACTAAAACGCGAGCCCAGCTAATAAATCCGAACTTAACTCT
Organism: Carcharhinus amblyrhynchos; assembly: GCF_965287045.1. Taxonomy (NCBI): domain Eukaryota; kingdom Metazoa; phylum Chordata; class Chondrichthyes; order Carcharhiniformes; family Carcharhinidae; genus Carcharhinus; species Carcharhinus amblyrhynchos. The sequence goes on from NC_137324.1 coordinate 155,276,251, forward strand.
CTTCTAAACATTCAGATTCCTGTAAGTTTTCAAGTAGATTTGATTAAGATTGCCATTCCCATTTGTCCTAGTTCAGAGAATGGAAAAACCACGTCAGTTGAACTGGGATTAATCATTCATTGGAGTATAGAACCATACAGTGTAGAGGGAGGCCATTCATTCACCCATCGCATCTGCACCGACTCCTGACCTGGCTTACCCCGTAACCTCATTTATTTATCCTGCTTAGCCCCTAACCTACACATCTTGGGGGTAATTTATTGGACTACGGAAATAAATCAGAGCATGAGGAAAGTGAAATCAGAGCACGAGGAAACTGACGCAGACACGGAGAGAAGGTGTAAACTTCCACACAAACAGTCACCCAAGGCCAGAATCGAAACCTGAGTCCCTGGCACTATGAGGCATCAGTGCTAACCACTATGCCATTATGCTGCAATAAGGATGCCTATAAAGAATTAGTCCATTCATCATGCCACTAAACATGTTTCCTGGAGCATTTCTGAACTGGATTCAGAGCCATCCAGCTCAAAAATAATGGTGGAAATTTTCTAACCGTTAATTTATGTGCATTGCCAATCTGAATTTCTGATATTGTTCTGCTAGTTGGCAAGGTTTCCTGCCATGACTGCAAACTCTGAAAACTGCCCTAGGAATTTCAGAAATGGATGCCAGCAACTAAAAAGTACTCAAACAAAGAAAATAATTCCAAGGCCAAAGTTTTCCCATTTCACCCATTGCGGGATTCATAGCGGGCAAGACAGAATTCGGTGAACCATTCAAAGGTCTGCAGGGATGTACACAGCTGGAGAATCCATCTTAAAGTATTACGTACGGTTCTATGTTAAGCATGCCCTGTGCAAAAGAAAAAATTTGAATGTGGCCCGAATCTTGGTCTACATAATTTCCTGTGAAACCATTTTAATCAATGCAAAGTAGCCAGTCAGGCATGTGCCTCAAATCCATAATAGAACATAGAACATAGAACATAGAACATTACAGCGCAGAACAGGCCCTTCGGCCCACGATGTTGCGCCGACCAGCTTTTAAAAAAAACAACACTAACCCACTAATCTAAACCAATCCCATTTCGTCCATAAACCTATCCACAGATCTCTTAAACGCCCCCAACTGCAGCTGGCAGGGCATTCCAGTCCCTCACCACCCTCTGGGTAAAGAACCTACCCCTGACATCAGTCCTATAACTACCCCCCCTTAATTTAAAGCCGTGCCCCCTCGTGCTAGCTTTCTCCATCCTAGGAAAAAGGCTATCACTATCCACCCTGTCTAAACCTCTAATCATCTTATATGTTTCAATAAGGTCCCCTCTTAGCCGCCTTCTTTCCAGCGAAAACAACCCCAAATCTCTCAGTCTCTCCTCATAGGATCTCCCCTCCATACCAGGCAACATCCTGGTAAACCTCCTCTGCACCCACTCCAAAGCCTCTACATCCTTCCTGTAATGTGGGGACCAGAACTGCACACAATACTCCAAGTGCGGCCGCACCAGAGTTGTGTACAGTTGCATCATGACGCTGCGACTCCTAAATTCAATCCCCCTACCAATAAACGCCAAGACACCGTATGCCTTCTTAACAACCTTATCTACTTGATTCCCAACTTTCAGGGATCTATATACACATACACCTAGATCCCTCTGCTCCTCCACACTATTCAAAGTCCTCCCGTTAGCCCTATACTCAACACATCTGTTATTCCTACCGAAATGAATTACCTCACACTTCTCCACATTAAACTCCATCCGCCACCTCGCGGCCCAGCTCTGCAACCTTTCTAAGTCACCCTGCAAACTATGACACCCTTCCTCACAATCTACCACACCTCCGACTTTGGTGTCATCAGCAAACTTACTAATCCACCCAACTATACCCTCATCCAGATCATTAATAATGTATGGTACACTGGGCCAAGTTCTGTTCTAATGACAAGGTGAATATGCAATGCAGTGTTGGTGGATTACTGGATTTACTGGAACTCTAAGCAATAGCCAGAAAAGTTTCCAGATCGTTAACAAAGAATGAAGGAATGAGAACCTGAATAAATATTGAGAGAAATATTTCAGCGTGTTTGAAATGAAGACAAGATTCCTTTGGCGTTTATGTGTGATACTAATAATAAATATTAAAAAAAATTAATTCTGCAAAATTTAATTCCTTGGCCTCACTGGAGCTGGAGTTATGGAAGCCAGCACTCTCCAAATTGTAAGCACAGAGCTACCAGCTATCTCTAGCATAACTGGGAGCATGCTGGTGCAGACATGCTTCCAGCTATGTTATGCTGTTGTGAACCAGAAGTTTCTGCAGCAAGCAGATCATGGCATCAGGTTGCAAAGTTGGGTTGAGTGGGTCCAGTGAATGCCCTCTCCTGGTAACGTCACGCTGAACATTGGTTCAGGTCTGAGGGACCACATCCTCCCCAAACCATTAGTTAAAGGGCCAGCCATTTAACTTGCAGGTGAGGTGTTTTTGATTTTGGCATTCTGCAAGTGTTGTGGGGAGTTTTTAGAGAAGCTCTGATGACTTGCTGGACTTGGGGGTGTTACTGCATCTTGACAGGGAGGTTTAGTCATCTGCACAGGAAGGCTGCACCAGTTATGTGGAGCCAATTGGGTGCAAGGACGTGTGTCCTGGTTTGGGGAGGAACCCCAGTTAAAGCCAGGGAGGAAAAGAGACACGTATTACAGTTCTGTCAGACCCTTGTTTGGACATATAGAAATATTATTGGTAATAAACCACTTATAACTTGAAGCCACAACGAGTCACCTTTGAAATTATTACATTATCCTAATAAAAAACCCTTGGCATCAGGACTCAAATATTACCTTTGATAAGAACCTAATACATCAGGAGAAAGAATAACATGCACTTAAACCCAAATTATATTGATCTTCAATCAGTTATGTTGCAACATGTCATGCACAAATCTGATTTGATCAAATTTCATTAGCTTTCCCAACACATGACGATGTCAAAGCAGAGAAGTAAGAATCAGTTGGAAAATGCTGTAAGGTGCCAGTCTGGCTGTTAAATCTCTGGATGTCATTTTCAACTTACTGCCAAATTGCAAAATTGTAAACTAGGCATCAATTTCCATTCTAAATTGTAAGGAATATCTGACCCACATCAATTTTCCAGTAGTAAGGTGAAAATTGCCCCATCTGTCTGTATATATGCCAAGGGATCAGGAAGAAACCACATTCAGTTACTGATCTGAGCTGACTTAACTTGTTTCAGCCCGGTCAATGGCATGGACATTATACGTAGACAGGATGTAAACTGAGGTCAGGAAAGTCGCTGAAAGTGCCTTGATAACTTGGTCAAGCAGTTAACTCTTTCACTTTGTGGCTTGTTCAGTTCACAAATGTAGGTTGAGAGCATAACTCCCAAATAATCCAAACTACTTTGCTGTAAAATAATTCCATGAATCATTAATTCCAAAGTCTAAGCACCATTAATAATTTCTTGACAAGAGGCTAAGGTGAAGGATATGTTATAATAAAGGCAAAATGCTATAGAAGCTGGAAATCTGTAACAAAAACTGAAAACATTGGAAAACCTCAGCACGTCGGTGGAGAGAGAAACAGAGTTAGCATTAGAATTAACACTATGGGGGGGCACTGTGGTGCCTCACAATGCCAGGGACCCAGTTTCAATAGGTGACTGTCTGTGTGGAGTTTGCGCGTTCTCCCTATGTCTGCATAGGTTTCCTCTGGGTCCTATGGTTTTTCTCCAAAAATGTGCAGGTTAGAAGGATTAGCCATGCTAAATTGCCTGTTAGCATCAGGGGGACTAGCAGGGTAATTACGTGGGGTTACGAGAATAGGTCCTGGGTGAGATTGCAGGCTCTATGGACCTGTCTAAATGGCCTTCTTCTGCACTGTAAGAATTCTATGATTCTATGACTCTGCTCTGAAGGGGAGTGAAAGATTTGTTGCACTGTACCTTTGAGGAATATTTTTGTCAAGGCATTATTTGAAGTTTACTTACATTTAATCTGTGACTTGCACCTCAAAAAATGTTTCGGGAGCACCACTGATCATTAATTTTTTAAAGGTACAATTTAAATTGATTATAAATCAATCAAACATAACGTACATTGAATTTTCACTGGAAATTAAAGATTGTTCCCATACAATCTTAAACTGTGTGTACTCAGCTTGTTACGTATTACTTAATAAATTAATTGTCACTTAAATGTTGGGTGATTTTATTAATAAGCTTTTTCTGATCACAAGTCAGTACAGGACTTCTGCAGGAGTATGTTCTCCTCAAATCAGTTTTTGGTGCTGGATACCAGTGAGGGTATTAACATCTCGAAAGTCTGAGGCAAAATGACTGAATCAAATAAATGAGGAGTTGTATGTGTGGGGATATGATACAAAATGTAGGAAGGCAGTAATAAGTAAGGATTTAAACCATCAGATGTAGGAACAATATTAGGCCATTTGACCCATCAAGTCTGCTCCACCATTCAACCATGGCTGATAAGTTTCTCGACTCCATGCTCCTGCCTTTTCCCCTTAATCTTTGATCCCTTTACCAATCTATTCTCTGTCTTAAATATACCCAATGAACTGACCTCCACAGCCTTTTGTGGCAATGAATTCCATAGGTTCACCACCCTCTGGCTGAAGAAATTCCTCCTCATCATGGTTCTAATGAATCCTCCATTTACTCTGAGGCTGTACCCTCAGATCCTACTAATGGAAACATCTTCTCCACTTCCACTCTATCTTTCAATGTTCTGTTAGTTTCGACGAGATCCCCCTTCACCCTTCTAAACTCTATCGAGTACAGACCCAGAGTCCTCAAATGCTTCTCGAACACAAAGTCTTTCATTTCTAGGATCACCGATAGTCAGGGGAACAGACAGACAATTCGGATGCTATGAGTCCCCTATATTATGTTGACTTCCTGGCGCCAGGCTCTTTGAGGGAGTGCAGAATATTCAGAAGGGAAAATGGAGGCAGGAATCATGGTCCATGTGGGAACTAACAATGTGGAGAGTAATGATGTTTGAGACCAGAAATAAGAGCTGAAAGAGCTACAGAGTAACTTAAAAAGCAGGACCTCAAAGGCCATGAGCCCAGGGTTACTCCAAGTGTCACACGCTGAGAAAGTAGAAATAGGAGTACGTAGCAGGATGATATATAGTTAGAATCATGATGCAGGAGTGAGGTCATTATATTCCTGGGACATTTTTTCTGTGGTAGGATCACATGATGGAAAATGAGCAATAATTTGTAACATGTGAACATAATGGCACAGCTACACAGGAGATTGTGTGGCAAGGGTGTGGGAGTTATCCCTAGGATCTCATTGGAGCACAAGTACTATATGTACCTGTTGAGCTCAGCAATAAATCCATATTGTTGGGAGTCCTTTGTGCTGGTTATTTGAGGAACCCACATGTTCTACATGCTGTAAGAAGTTGGCAGCATGGCAAAAAGGAACATAAGAGAAAACTGTTAAGGGATCTCAAGATAACCCGAAACGTTTTTACCAGTATATTAAGGGAAAGAGGGAATCAGTAAAGGGTAACGTGAGTTCCTAGAAAACGATACCGGTGACATTGTAATTGAATTAAGAGATGGCAGTCTTGCTAGATATTGACCTTCTGTCAGTCTTCACAGTGCAGGGTATGATACTGGAAATACAATCAAAAATAAAACTAAGCCATGGAGAGGAATTGCTAACATAAGTAAAATATTAGATTAAAAAAAGTAATTCAAGATAGACACAGTGGGTGTAGCAACATCACATGATCTACAAGTGGAACATGGGCGTCATTGGCTGGCCAGTATTTATTGCCAATCCCTAGTTGCCTGAGGGCAGTTGAGAGTCAACCACATAGCTGTGGCTTTGGAATACCATGTAGGCCAGACTAGGTAAGGATGGCAGATTTCCTTCCCCAAAGGACATTAGCGAACCAGATGGGTTTTTCCTGACAATTGACAATGGCTTCATGGTCATCAGTAGATTCTTAATTCCAGATATTTTTTATTGAATTCAAATTCCACCATCTGACATGGCAGGATTCAAACCCGGGTCCCCGGACTATTAGTTGAGTTTCTGGATTAACAGTCTAGCGATAGTTTCACTAGGCCATCACCTCCCTCCTCATCCTGTGGAAGAACAAAAATAAAGATTGACAAGTCTCTAGTATATATGGTTCCTATGCCATTAAACGAAGTAGGGCAGGAAATTTCTGGCCTCAAATTTCCAAACTCTTTTGATTCAGAAAGTGTCCCTTTGGATGGATAAGTGTCCATGTCACTCTATTATTTAAGAATGGAAGAAGAGATTGAGTATGAAATGATCAGCTGGTTGTGTTAATGGGTGGGATTTTCCAGCCATGCTCACCCCAGAACTGGAAAATCCTGCCTGAGGTAAACGATCTGCCTCTCGCTTGCTCCAATTCCCGTGGCGGGCGGAACGGGAGAATTTGCCCCACTGTCTGTTGTGGCACAGTATGTTTTCAGGACAGGAAGTATGCCAAACGGAAAGTCAAGTACCTCAAAAATTAATTTATTCTGGTGTATCTATAGATCCTACATAAACACTTACAAGAGGGTGCTATGACACTATTATAATGGGGAAGCTGTTAAAATCTGTTACTGGTGGGATGGAGAGACTTGTGAATAAGGCAACATGGATTTGTTAAGGATAATTCATGTCCAATGAACATGTTTGAATTCACTGAGTATGTATGGATGTGGCACATAAGGAAATATTTGTGACAGTTATTTACATGGACCTTTAGAAGAAATATTGTTCCACAATGGAAAGCCTAACAAAAATTAAAGTGTACAGAAATTGAGTCAACTTATTTGCATGGGTATGGAATTAGGAGGAAGATGACAGAGAGTTTGGATAATGGATGCGGAATCAGAAAATCATAGAATGATACAAAACAGAAGGAGGCCATTCAACCTATCCTGTCTGTCTCTATTAGAGCTATCTAACCAGGGCCACTCTCCTGCCTCTTGTCCATGTCCCTGGAACTTTGTACCTATGATTAATTATTCAATCCCATTTTGAATGTTACAGTCAATGCTGATAAATCCAGATTCCAGTTTGCTTCATTGTACTGAAGGGTTGCAACCCCTTTAGATAACATCTGTGAAGGCTACTTCCTGATGTATTCTGTCATGAATTATAGTGTAAATCCTTGCCTGATCTGTTCTTATATTTATGTTTCATAATGCTCTGATGAAGTGCCTTGGGACTTGCTTTAAAGATGTTAGAGAAGTGAAAGTTGTTGTTTTTGAGCTTGATAAAGTGACAAATTGTTCAAACATACTTGTTGCAAAAGCAGAATGTTTACAATGGTTACATTTTCACAGAGATTGGGAGGAACAAAAATGCTGCGGTCTCAGGGGTTTTCAGCAAATCTTGGCAAGCATTCAATAAGGAGAGAAAATGAAGATCACATGAGGCCAATGTCCAATTTATATATGATACGAAGAAAGCTAGATTTTGACTGAATGTTTTTAAAATTGACTATATAGGGAACACATTGGGCATCAACTTAAGAGAAAAGGGATCAAAATGTCTCATGACACTCAAAAAGTGTGATTTTTGTGTCTGTACTGCCTTATTTGCACTTCAAAATGGCACAATGATGGGATCAAAAATGATGCATGTAAGCATTACATTACTGCTTGATTTCTGCTTATTCAGATTTTCAGCCAGACCATAATGTAGACAACCAGAGCTTCTCCTGGAATCAGACTCAAACCTCACTAACAACTGCAAGCTGGGAACCATCAGTTGATAGAATTACTACTTCAGTGCTATCTTCACCTCAGTGACACAATCTGGCTCTCCACTCAGCTTTTCCTGCATGTAACCTTACACACTTGCGCGTGGTAGATCATCTTGTGTAGAAACGAGCTAACTCACCATTTATACAACCCAGGCAATTCCATGATCAAACTTCCTTTCTCTTCAACCACAGAATATCTAACCATATCACCTTCAATGGTATTATCATTGCTGACTCACCTCCCCTGAAACATAATGGTCCAGGCACAAGTGGCTCCATGAGCATTTCAGAGGCTGGGAATTCTGATGTGACACCCCATTCATCATGGCCTGCCAACCTGAGAATCACATTTTATCCTGACTCTGCTTTCCATCCATTAACCAATTCTCAATCCATGTCAGTATATAACCCTCAGTCAAATCCGCTCTAATTGTGTTTACTAACCTCTTGTGTGGGGCCTTCTCGAAAGCCTCCAAATACATCAAATCCACTGGTCCCCCCTTATCTATTCTGTGAGCCACATACTCCAAAAACTCCAACAGGTTTGTCGAACTCGACTTCCCTTGCATAAATCCATGCTGATTCCACCCAATCCCACCATTATTTTTAATGTTCAGTTATCACACCCTTTATAATAGATTTGAGCATTTTCCCTACTTCTGATGACACGCTGATAGGCCTGAACCTCTTCATTTTCTCTCTCCCTCCTTCCTTCAAGAAGGGCTACATTTGTCACCTCCCAGTGTTCTGGAACCTTTCCGGAATCTATCAAATTTTGGAAAATGACCACCGCCATTTCCACTATCTCTATGACCACCACTTTCATTCCTGTGCAGAGTAGATCAACAGGCCCAAGAGATTTATCAACTTTTAGACCCTTTAATTTCTCTCGTACCACTTTTTTGTTAAAACTAATTTCTTTCACGTGCCTCATCCTTACTAGGCTCTTGATTCAATAATATTAGTTTTTTATATTTTCCTTTGAGAAGACAGAAACAGGGCTGGAATTTTCCAGCCTTTCATTGGTGGGCATTAAGGTAGATTGGGAAAAATGGAGAAAATTCAATTTTCCACCGATGTGAAAAAGATTCATAACTTTCCATCCCAACATTCAGGGAGAATCAGATAGCCTGCTGCGCCATGTCAGGAACTACATTCGAATGTATTTATATATCATGAATACTCATTAGAAAGCCAGCTCACCAGAATCACGACCCACCACACATCTATTGGCCACGTGGGTAGCTGATTAGGCTGCCAAGAGTCACAACAGGATACAGGTGACCTGGTGGGCACCAATTCACACGTGACCTGGAAGAATGTTCATTTACTTTTCAAAGTGCTGCTCTGACCCTGTGCCAAGGCTGCCTTTGGTTAATTTGTCCCCTTCTTTTTAATGAATGATTTATTCAAATTACTACCAACGAGATTGGGGCCATTCGAGGATTGACTTCCAAAGATCCTTTATCCCTCTTATGGGAAATCCAAAATGGAACCAAAAGGGGCCACACCCACAAATGCAGATGCCTAATGGTACTAAGACCTCTGAACCTTGCAGCTGACAGTTTAAGATTTTGACATCCCCCTCCCCCACAATACTTCATAATGTGAGTCTGTTGTATAATTCTAATCACTGTCTGACAGTGTCCTGACTGAAACTTCTCTTGCCTGGTGAAGCTCAGTCAGATCCAAGTCCTGGTGTCAGAGACCTGATATGCCTGTGTATAGAAAGTAATGAGTTAATATATTTGCCAGCCAAATTAGTAATATCCATATTCTGGGAATCTATGTCTGGAATGCAGCAGTGTTTTGCATCATATGATAGCATCACTATTATCACAAGTCAAATTGACCTGCTGCCATAATCTTTGTATACAGGCGTCACTGGGGCGGCACAGTGGTTAGCACTGCTGACTCACAGTGCCAGGGTCCCAGGTTTAATTACCAGCTTGGGTCACTGGCCATGTGGAGTTTGCACATTCTCCCTGTGTCTGCATGGGTCCCCTCTGGGTGCTCCGGTTTCCTCCCACAGTCCAAAGGTGTGCGGGTTAGGTAGATTGGCCATGCTAAATCGCCCCTTAGTGTCAGGGGAACAGCTAGGGTAAATGCATGGGGTTATGGGAATAGGGTCTGGGTGATATTGAGGTTGGTGCAGGCTTGATGGGCCTAATGGCCTCCTTCTGCACTGTAGGATTCTATGATTCTGTTTTCCAAGTATGTTCATATGAGGTCTCATAACAAAATTGTTTGTGCCATAGTGCAAAAAGGGGGACGGGGCTTTGACCCAGGTATGTTGGACTTTATCTCAGACCAGGATTGCAGATGGTGCCAGGACCGTTTGATCTCCAGACTAGCCATTGTTACCAGCATCCCCGATGGGCAGAAGGCCGTGAGACTCGTTGCTTGTATTGTTTTCATATTATTTAATATTTTTCAATAACCCATGATGATAGTTTACAGATGATAATTCTAGTTTGTCTCTTATTTAACATTCTCCCGGATCATTAAAAGAACAAAATGGAACAGCCTGTGTCATTTGGGGGGACGAGGGAGGTGACTGGGGAGGCTTTGGTAGGGTGAGCTTGGTTCTCCTTTGAGGGATTCAGTGGGGATGTAATGACTGGGCTAAAAGTGACCCAGGGGCTCCACAATGACTTCCTAGTTAGCAACTGAAAGGTGACCATTGTAAGCTTATGTTTGTTATGTTTTTATTTTGTTCCACAGACACGAGAATGAGAGCCTCATGAATGGAGCAGGCAATGTTACCTTCATCCTGGTAATTGGGTAAAAAGGGATGAGAAGAAGGGCGCATCACCACCAGGCTGGGCTAAAGGAAAAGCCTCATCCCAGTGGACAAGGCTCAGCCTCTCAACACCCAAAGCTGAGACTGACTGAGCCATTGAGCATCCAACAAGATCGAGGGCACGCAGAAGCTGCTTCTTATACCTCCATTTCAGCAAATGACAGCACCTAATGTCTTTGCATATCCAGAGGTGTGGTGGCTCACATCTGCACATTCTCTGAGAGGAGTTGATGCTGCAGGGACTGGGAGGCCAGCCATTGACAGTGGTTCCAAAAGCGATCGCCACTCTGAACTTTTTGCAAGTGGCTCATTCCAGTGCTTCACGGGGGATCTCTACTTTTCTGCTAATAAATACATTCAAGAAGCTGTAGATACCCAATTTAGCAGGCACACAATTACATCCAATTCCCCTTAGATGATGCCAGCTAGGCTGCCACTGCAGTGGGATTTGCAGCCATCTCCAGTTCCCACAGTTGCACTGTGCCATTGACTGCACACATGCTCCGAGGGAACAGCCGCTATAATTCATCAACATGAAAGGGCTGCACTTTCTCAATGCATACTTGGCGCAATCGCCAGAAGCAGATATTGCAGATATGAGTGAGATAGTCTGGAAACTCCCAGGCCTCATGCACCTTGAATCACTCACAACTGCCATAGATCTTTGAGGGCCCTCAGCACAGCCAGTGGATAGCCCCCAGTGACAAAGGCTTACCCGCAGAGAATGTGGTTGAGGTTGCCTATTTGTCAGCCACAAAGTGCCTTAGAGAAGAGGTACTTAATGCTGCTGATCCTGCAACATGTTCATTGATTGAGCAGACCATCGTGATTTGCTGTGCTCAACACAACGTGACACTCCAAAGAGGGGGTGACTTGCCAGGCAAGAGGTGGAGAAGTCCCACAGCTCCTCCAATATTTAAGACGGCTAAGCTCAATGAGGATGAGCAAACAGAGGCACCAGGGGTAGAGGCCATAGCATGGGCCAGATGCTGCACATGTGTAGATGACATGCTTATAGCCAACAGTTTCCAGGAGGTGGATGCCAAAAGCTCATTTTAGCGTCTTTCACCAGAGTCTTCCATGCTGAGTTCACTTTAACACATCGATTGTGATCCTAATCAGATAATCACAGCACATCCATCTCTGAATGAGGAGTTACAACCTTGCATTATGATGTCCTCATCCTTGGCCAAGGGCTAGAGTGCCCCAGACTGCCTTGGGTCTCCTGCTATGGGGCGGGGGCACCTTCCTTGTCCTGTGGAGCTGTAGATGTTGGGATCACAGGCAGAGGAGATTGAGAATGGCTGTACACTCTTGGAATCACTTGGATGGATGGTTCTTGGGTGTTCAGCTGATGGTCTTCCTTCCTATGGGAGTCCGAGGGCCCTGCCTGACTCCTTGAGAAGAATGGGCACCTCAAGTGAGGCCGGGTTGGTCTGTTTCTCTCACTTAGCCACCAATGGATCCCACCTATGCCTAGAGCGATGGAATGCAGGTCCTGGTGCGGATCAGCACAATGTCCTGGACAAGGGTCTCCAAGATGATCACCATCCTACTAGAGTTGACCTCAGTGAACTGGTATGTCGGTGCAATGAACTTGGAATCTTTCTACCAGCGAATATGAAGAATGGAAAACATCCAAATAATAAACAAAAATCAGTTATGAATAAATGAAGTCATATGTGTTCACAAAAGTGACAATTGCTGTTTTAAAATGTTTTCTTTGGGCTGACAGCATTAGTAATACAGAAAGGCATATTTTTGACTCATTCAGTCTCTATTGAGGCCAGCAATTACATGATGTGTGGCAAGACTCTGGTTGATAAACAAATCAACAAATATCAATGAAAGCGGAAGCTTTTATTCCAAGTACATTTCATCTGTTATTTAATCATAGAGATTTGATCATTGCTAGTATATTGTTTATTCTATGTGATTAACATCTTCTATCTGGCTTGTTTGGCTTGATGTATCCTTTTGGTGGAATAATTTGGAAGGATGTGTTGCAAACTGCTTTGACTGTTGCCTCAGTAACTTCACCCTTCTTCTGAAGCTCATAAACTTAGTGTTAAAGTTTGGAATTTAGTGCAAGTGGAAATTGGGTACAGAAGTAAAAAGAGGTACTACTTTTTATTTTTCTTCTTCTTTTACCTCAGGCAGCTGGTGGGTGTACTTCTCCTGTCTCCAAGCTAGGATACTGTAACTTGCAATTATTCTGTTTTACTGAATTGGTAACGAATCAAGTAAATAAGGATTGGCTGATATGGGAGGACATGTGGTGCAGCAATATGTGGGATCTTGAGGAAAGCATTGCAATCCCAAGTAATCATACCTGCAGTGAGTATCTGCAGCTTAAGCAACTGTATCGGAGTTGTTGACCTGAGGTCTGAGCTACAGACATCACAGTGTATTGAGGAGCTGGGGGAGAAAATTGCCTGGACACTTTGGTCCGGGGCAGTCACATTGCTTAGCCTAAATTGAACTTTTGAGTTGTTTGATGTCAGAGATAGATGGGTGTGACTACAAATTAGACCGGTATGAGTCTACATGATATAGTGATGGAGGAGACTCAGCACTTGGCTTTGGCCAGCACGTTCCTTTGACCAGGAGACTTGCTACCTGTGTGGATGAGAACAAGTATTGCAGGGTGCATGGACTAACTGACCATAGCATCATTGTGCAAGAGGCTATTCAGGTAGGGGAGTGAAAACAAATGTGGCAGCGATAGGATCCATACCAGGGAAAGAGTTCTGTTTGGATGGACTCCACTTAACCAATATCCTGCCGTATTGTATAAGCAGGATTTTGAACTAAAAGGGTGAGGGAATCAGGTAAAGGGAGATTTAGAAATCTAAAGAGAAGAGTCAAAACGCTGGAGCAATGCAGCAATTTTGACAAAGACAAATGCAGTAGGTAGGATTTTCCAACCGCCTGCCCCATGACATGTTTGTGGCAACAGAGGTAGCCCATCATTGGCCAGTGGTGGGATCTTCCAGTCCTGCCACTGTCAGCGGATTTTCCCATTGTCCTCACCCTCCACCACTGGGAACCCGCAGCAGGAGATTGTTGTTGATGGAAACGGGAGACCAATGATGGGAACAGCAAGGAAATTTCGGCCAGTGGGATTGGAAGGGATAACAGTAATACTGTATCACTAGGGGAGGGGATTAAGGATAAAAAAGGTCAGTAAATGCTGGTGGTATAATCTTCATAGAATCCCTACAGTGCAGAAGGAAGCTATTCGACCCATCAAGTCTGCACCAATCATAATCCTGCCCGGTTCACAATTGGCCGTAGCCCCTAACCCTACATATTTATCCTGCTAATCCCCGACACTACGGTCAATTTATCATAGCCAATAAACCTAACTTGCACATCTTTGGATTGTGGGAGGAAACCAGAGAACCCAGAGGAAACCCACACAGACACGGGGAGAATGTGCAAACTCCGCAGAGACAGTGACCCGAGCCGGAATTGAACCCGGGTGTCTGGTGTTGTGAGGCAGCAGTGCTAATCACATCCCTATATTCTGAAATGGTCTTGATAGATTGGAAATTAACAAAAGTCCATCAGACATGAAAGAGATCATAAACTATGTAAATCAAACCTTACTTTTTTGCTCATTTGAAAAGTGGACTTTGTGAAACCAAAATATGGCTGCCACAGGTCTCATGATTCATAAATTTGTTACAGTTTCTGGAAATTTCCAAGACCAGTTACAGGACAGAAGCTCAAACATCATCCTTGTGGAATCTCATACCTTGCATTGTGAGGATGCAATATGATCAACAGAACCAGGGACCAGCAGACGATCTGTAACTATTAGGGTAGACAAAGGAAAACCAGGAGATGTAGCATATTTGGATTTCCAAAAGATACATGACAAGGTACCACACTGCAGGTTAATATGCAAGATAATGGAATTGTGGATCATATATTGGTTAATGAACAGAAAACACAGAGCAGGGCTAAATAGGGTAGTTTCAAGTTGGGAGGTTGTGACTACTGCATATCCCCACGATCATTGTTGGGGCCTTACCTGTTTACAATCTATAATGACTTAGATGAAGTGACCAAAATTTGCTGACAATACAAAGTTAGGTGGGAATGAAGATTATGAGGAGAGCACAATAAGGTTGGAAGACATACCGATTGGTTAAAAAAGTGAGCACCAAAGTGGCCGATAGAATATAATGTTGGGTGGGGTGGACATTCATTTTGGTAATAGAAATGGCAAAACAATATATTTTTTAAAAAGGCATGCAAGTTTTGAAAATGAGTGTTCAGTGAGACTTTGGTGTATTCATGCAAAGTACACAGAAAGTATATGTGAGAGTAAAGTAAAAAATTAAGAAGACAAATGATCTTTATTGCAAGGCAATAGGAGTGTAAGAACAAGAACATTTTTGTACACTTCCTGGCTTCATTAAGATCACACCTGGAGCCCAGTCTCCACAGAAAGGATATACTCGCCTTGAAGCTGGTATGGTGATAGTTCCGTAAATTGTTTCTTGGGTGAAAAGGTTGTGCTATGATGAGAGGCTAAAAATCTCATCAAAACATGCAAGCTTTGAATATTGGGAGGATTGGAGAGGTAAGTTGGTTGGGGAAAGCTTTAGAGCTTTAGGGGCAAAGTGATACATAATTCTGTGGTCAGTAATATGGAGGACCAGCTTGGGTAAATACATGGGGTTATGGGGTTAGGGCCTGGGTGGGATTGTGGTCAGTGCAGACTTGATGGGCTGAATGGCTTCCATGATTCCACGAGAACAAAAAAGGAGATGCCCAGAGTTGGAAGAGTGGGAAATGTGAAAGAATAGAAAGAAGTTGGAAAGTTAGGATGAAGCAAAAGCATAAGAAGTTTTGAAGCATGGAGTGAGATAGAAGATTTGGAAGTCTAAGCATTGAGAGAAGGTCCTTAATGATCAAGTGATAAGTAGATGAGACTTTGAATAGGATGGGTTTTAAGTGACAGGGTTCAGAATTCGGAGCTTATTTAGGATGGATTTGGGTGGGCACACAGGATGGGAATTGAAAAAATGAGTGTAGAAGTGATGACTTTGTGATGAAGGAGTAGGGGCAATGGGGAAGGTGATGGGGATAAAGGTAAACAGTTTTCAGAAAAGACTGAATTGGGGGCGTGGGATTTATCACTCTGGGTCTAAGTCCCGAGGTGAAGTGGAAAGTTGGAGGGACTTGCAAAAGTGCCATAGGTAAACTTGCCCAATTGTACCATGTTGAATTAATTATTTACGCAGCTAGGGATTTAGCACTGAATCATACAGAAGGAAGGGCAGAAAGTCGAGCATCCCATCACCATATCTGGACACCATATTTAAAAGGCACCTGGACATTGATTCATAGTTTGAGCAAGAGCTCTGGAGACAGACATGTCATCCAGGAAGTGGAGGGTACTAGCTCAGCGAAGCCATACTCTAGCCTTTACTGTTAGCTGTGGAGGAAAGAAGGGACATCCTCTTTCCAAAGGATGGGAGGGGAGGTCCACTCACCTCACCTCACATAACCGGAGGAAGTGCCATCGGAGCTACATTTATCCAGGCAAATAGCTGTATTCCCTCAAACTCCCCCACTTTTGCCTTGCACGTGGTAGATAGGCTTTGGGGACTCACAAGTTTACTCATCAGACACATAACTAGCAGCACGGGGCCCGCACTTGCATCAAAAGTGCTCGCAAACCATCTTCTATCTTCCAGAAGAAGACAGTGCACAATCGGTTTGCGAGAGAGGAGGCATGTCCGAAACCCACCCCCTCATATAGAGGGTTACCATGCCGGCAGGGTAGGACTGTAACCCTGCCTGTGATGATGGTAAGGCCATCCTCCCCCAGCCATTCATTGAGGAAGCATGTTTAACCTCAATAACTCCAAAGCCAAGGGTGAGGCTCTGAGCCATGTAGGGAGCAGCCCATGCAGTTGGTCATTTCCTCCTCTTCCTATTATAGGTGCCAGCAGGAAGAAAGAGAGACCAGTTCCCACAACTGAACTCAGTGCCAGTCCCAGCTCCAGCTGCAGAGAACTTTGGAAGAGGACGAGAATGGCGAAATTCTCACCTGTAGAGCTGTCATAATATTCACCCGCACCCTCCACCACCTCAGTGACACCCACCTCACTGGGGCATAGATCTAGTTTAGGCTGGTTTCCATTCTCTGGTTATTACCTCATAGGCAGGAGGAAGCGGTGACAGCCAAGGTCACTGACACTCGGATGAATGCTTTCGAAGAGGCTTCTGGTAAGCCCAAGTCTGATGATGCTTCTTGGAGGGCAGGAAGACGGAGCAGAACATCAGGCAGAGGTGTCAGAGGCCCTCAACAGAGTAGCATGTGAGGTGGAGGAGTCAGTGCACATGTTCTCTGACGTGCGTACGTCAAGATCTTCAGAGGGAGAAAGGTGGCCTCCATGGAGACCCTAGTCCAGCAGAATATCTAGTTACTGCCTGTGATGCGGTGAAACCTGCACACCATTGGTGCAACCACGGGGAGCTTTCACAATGGCTACATGAGGGGACAGGGCATTTTGGCCTCCCTTCAGATGGCTCTCCTTCTCAAGGAAATGTGGAGGGGTCCTTGAGCAACTAAAGAGCGGAAAAACATCAAGAGGACCTCCCCACCACCCCCCCCCCCCCCCCAACCTTCTGGCCTCCAACCAGAATCCTCCTCCAGATGTTCTGAGCCACCCTGCCTGTGTTCCCCATCAGCTTCAGCCTCTGGGACTGCTGAGCGTGAGTCTGCCCCATAGCAATTGATCTGAAGAAATCTGGGGCCTTCCAGGCCTCAGGCCTTCCAGAGTACAGCTGCCAAAGTCGCTGAAGAGAAAAATGCATGATGGTCAACTGACTCCACCTCTGCGGCAGATGTCTGGGAAGCGCCTAGATATAGTGGTAAGGAAAATAAAGAAGTTTAAGTTCACTCTTGTAGGACAGGTGCACAATATTTTAAATAATCGCTGCACCTTTGGGACTCATTGCATTATATGGAGAGCTTCTAGTCAATTCTTGCTGTAACTTGTGTTAATGCCTGTCAAAGACACCATGAGAGTATCCAAAGCAAAATGGCATTGAAGATCTTTCATAGAAATCGTAGAATCTTACATGGTTGAAGGAGGCCATTTGGCCCATCAAGTCTGCAACAACCACAATCCCACCCAGGCCCTATCGCCACAACCGCGTGCATTTACCCTAGCTAGTCCTCCTGACACTAAGGGGCAACTTAGCATGGCCAATCCACCTATCCTGCACATCTTTGGACTGTGGGAAGAAACCGTAGCACCTGGAGGAAACCCACACAGGCACGGGGAGAATGTACAAGCTCTACACAGACAGTGACCCAAGCTGGGAATCGGACCCCGTCCCTGGTGCTGTGAGGCAGCAGTGCCAACCACTGTGCCGCCCTGTATGTACAGGCACAGAAAGCTGGCCCCCTAAACCAGACCCCCATACCCCAGGTTACACCCAGAAAATGGGCACAATATGGTCTAATTTCTACCCCAGGAGTATGTTAAAGCATAATATGAATGGTACATTGAATAATAGGATGATTGCAGCACAAAAGGAGGCCAATCCACCCATCATGTCTGTGCCAGTTCTTTACAACAACAGTTAGCTACTCCCAGTCCCCTGGTGTTTCCCTGTCAGCCCCAGACCTAAAAGTTAAAGTTTATTGATTAGTCACAAATAAGGCTTACATTAACACTGCAATGAAGTTACTGTGAAATTCCCCTAGTCGCCACAGTCCGGCGCCTGTTCAGGTCAATTCACCTAACCAGCACGTCTTTCAGAATGTGGGAGGAAACCCGAGCACCCAGAGGAAACCCATACAGACACGGGAAGAATGTGCAAAGTCCACACAAACAGTGATCCCAGCTGGGAATCGAACCCAGGTCCCTGATGCTGTGAAGCAGCAGTGCTAACCACTGTGCCGCCCCTTTTTTGCTCTTCAAGTGCTTAATCAATTCTTTTTTGAAAACCACAATTGAATCTGCCCCCTCCATATTCTTGAGCAATGCCTTCCAGATCCGAACTCACTGCATAAAAGCGGGTTGCCTCATTCCAACGTTGATTCTTTTTCCAATCTTCTGTGTGGACAAACAGTCACTCTCTCTCTCTCTATTCTATCTTGGCACCCCCCCCCCCCCCAACCCCATGATTTTGGACACTCAAATCACCTCTCAATCACTCTAAGGAGACCAACCCCAGCTTCTCCAATCTACCTGCATAACCTAAGTCCCTGATCTGTGGAACTGCTCTCATAAATTGTTTCTGCACCTTCTCTAAAGCCTTCAGATCCCTCCTGAAATGAGGAGCCCAGAATTGCACACAACATCCCATATGAGGCCCAATCCTTTTTCTATACCTTATTTTCCTTGCCTTTCTATTCTCTCCCTCCATTTTGAAAGCCAAGGATCCCGTGTATTTTTTAAATCACATTGTCATCCTGCTCCTCCATCCTTAATGACTCATACCCCTTTCAAAAGATGTAGACACAAGGTGGGAAAGCATGGGAGCACATCTCAGGTACTTTAATCTGTCTAGCATCTCCTCATAACTCTTCCAAACCTGCCTGCTATAATCGCTATAAGGACCCTGCATTGATGAAGGGAGTTCACGGAAGAAATAATGAAGAACACAAAGAACTGTGGATGATGGAAATCTCAAAAACTAAAAATGTTGGAAATCCTCAGCAGGCCAGACAGTGCCTGTAGAGAGAGGAAAGGAAGGTTAACATTTTAGCTTGATTACCTTGAATGTTGGTCCTTTAGAGGATGAGAACGGGGACCTAGTGGTAGGGGTTGGGGATATGGCTAAGGTATTGAATAACTTTTTTGTTTCTGTCTTCACGGAGGAGGACGTGAATAATTTGCCGGGTGTTAGCGATGGAAAGGTGGTAGGACTGGAGGGTCTCAATGACATTACTGTTACTAGAGAGGTGGTGCTCGACAGACTGGAGGGGCTGATTGTGGACAAGTCCCCAGGACCGGATGGAATGCATCCGAGGGTTCTGAAAGAAATGGCGGAGGTGATAGTGGATGCCTTGGTGGTTATTTTCCAAACGTCGCTGGATTCCGGGGAAGTGCCGGATGATTGGAAAACGGCTAATGTTACGCCGTTGTTTAAGAAGGGTGCCAGACAAAAGGCGGGGAACTATAGGCCGGTTAGTTTAACATCTGTGGTAGGTAAAATGTTAGAATCTGTCATTAAGGAGGAAATTGCGAGGCATCTTGAAGGGAATTGCTTGATAGAGCAGACGCAGCACGGTTTCATTAAAGGGAAGTCGTGTCTGACAAATTTACTGGAGTTCTATGAGGATGTGTCTAGGGCGGTGGATAGAGGAGAGCCGGTAGATGTGGTCTTTCTAGATTTTCAGAAAGCGTTTGACAAAGTGCCTCACAAGAGGTTATTGCAGAAGGTCGAGGGATATGGAGTTGGGGGTAGGGTGTTAGCGTGGATAGAGGATTGGTTGTCAAATAGGAGGCAGAGAGTGGGAGTCAACGGGTGCTATTCGGATTAGCGGATGGTGACTAGTGGAGTGCCCCAGGGGTCAGTGCTGGGGCCTCAGCTTTTTACCATTTATATAGATGATCTGGAGGAGGGAACTGAGTGTAGAGTGTCGAAATTTGCTGATGACACCAAGATTGGGGGAACGGCAAATTGTGCGGAGGGTGTGGAGAGTCTGCAGAAGGATCTAGATAGGCTGGGCGAATGGGCCAGGAAATGGCAAATGGAATTTAATGTTGGCAAGTGTGAGGTGGTCCACTTTGGTAGGAAAAATGGTAGGAAGGACTATTACTTACGAGGCGAAAAACTGCAGCAGGCGACGGTGCAGAGGGACCTCGGGGTCCTTGTGCATGAGTCGCAAAAACCCAGCTTGCAGGTGCAGCAGGTGGTCAGGAAGGCGAATGGGATGCTGGCCTTCATAGCGAAGGGGATTGAATATAAAAGTAGGGAGGTCTTGCTGCAGCTGTATAGGGCATTGGTGAGGCCGCAACTGGAGTACTGTGTGCATTTTTGGGCGCCGCACCTGCGCAAAGATATTTTGGCCTTGGAGGGAGTGCAGAGGAGGTTTACTAGGCTGATACCGGAGTTGAAAGGGTTGAGCTATGAGGACAGGCTGAATAAACTGGGCTTGTACTCGTTAGAGTTTAGAAGAATGAGAGGAGATCTCATTGAAACGTATAAGATGATGAATGGGATGGATAGGATAGAGGTGGAAAGACTCTTCCCGCTCAAAAAAGACAATAGGACTAGGGGGCACAGCCTCAAGATAAAAGGGGGGTGGTTTAGAACGGAGTTGAGGAGGAACTTCTTCACTCAAAGGGTGGTGAATCTCTGGAATTCTCTGCCCGTTGAAGTGGTGGAGGCTGCCTCGCTAAATATTTTTAAGACGCGGGTTGATGGGTTTTTGATAGGAGAGGGGATTAAGGGTTATGGGGAGAGGGCGGGAAAGTGGAACTGAGCAGCGACAGATCAGCCATGATCTTATTGAATGGCGGGGCAGGCTCGAAGGGCTGGATGGCCTACTCCTGCTCCTATTTCTTATGTTCTTATGTTCTTACCTTTTATCACATTTAGAGAGTTCAGAGGTTTCAAGTATGTTTGGGGGCATGGAAAGGGACTCGGGTAATGAGAAAAGGAAAGACCCGCGACTGGGTGAAAGACAGGAGAGATGGAATGTGAAAGAGATAATGGACAAGACAAAAGGAAGTAGCAATAGGGCAATTCTTTGTAGAGGAGACATAAATGAGAGAAGTAGAAACATCAGCAACCACTGCTACCCACAGAGAAAAATAATAGGGTACGATGTCTGAAATTGGCGAACTCAATGTTGAGTCTCAACGACTGTAAAATGCCTAACCAAAATGTGCAGTGCTTGATACTTGAGGTAATGAAGAAATAACGATAATGCACATAAAAAGACTTTTGAAAGTGAAATCCAGTGATAAATAACAGAAATGTTCACAAGCAGTGTGCTTAAAGATCTGAAAGATTTGAGTCCTTTAAAGACCCTTCTGTCTGTAGTGCTATTGAAACTTCCTTCCTACTTGGTTTCTATCTCCAGCCTAACCCTGGCCACTTTTAGATATCTAAACGAAGCAGCTGTCAGTCTCAGACAGAAACTTGGCAGATGAAAAGAAGAAGTCTCAGAAACAATTAGACAGTGTCTGAAGCTGACATTAAGTTCCAGGGGACCAAATCCCAACAGATGTGCTGATCTATTTCAGGATCACACACGGCGTAGACAGAAGATTTACACTTTGCTGAACTTTATAACACACAATCTTTTCGAGTTCTAAACTCTGAACTGTAATATCATGATGACTAATTTATCACTCACAGTATTTGGACAGCAAAACCTTAAGAAAACAATGTGGAGTCAAAGTTATAACTGATAAAGCATAACTTTAAATATCTCTCCATCATAGTTTGCCCTGACTTCATGCTGAATTCCAGTGACATTGAAACATTTTGCAATAAGGCTGCTCTGTAGTAGTAGCATTGCTCGTCAAGATGTTGTGACTATTATGTGATCTGCATCAGTCATGTTCAGTTCCCATACATCATTTTCAGCATCATGAACTACATACCCTCTGCCAATGCATGAAATACAGCCAAAACAAGAATTATATCTGTTACAATTATTCTTGCCCTGTCAAACCCACAAACCTATTCAGACTTGTGGTTTTGAGCAAACCATTCAAACTGATTAATCTAAGGGTGTTGTACATTAAACCTGACCTAATTTGTTTCAATCGAATGCAGCCATGGCTTCTGTCGCTTAAAGTGCCATAAATAGGGTGTGGGTTAATTCCTCAAAGTGTACATTCATGATC
Source organism: Carcharhinus amblyrhynchos (assembly GCF_965287045.1). Taxonomy (NCBI): domain Eukaryota; kingdom Metazoa; phylum Chordata; class Chondrichthyes; order Carcharhiniformes; family Carcharhinidae; genus Carcharhinus; species Carcharhinus amblyrhynchos. Next base: position 155,298,685 of record NC_137324.1, read on the forward strand.
CCTGCCTTATCACTAAGGGAAGGAACTAAGCAAAAGCTCTTTGCTGTAGAAATGGAAGTTAAACTAGGAGCCGCCCAATGACAAGTGCCCCAATTGAAGAGTAAAATTAATCAGGGTGCTAACACCCAAGACGGCATCCGAGTCACTAGCTTTCCCACAAGGTGCATAAGGTGAAAATCATCCTCTCTACTTCCAATGAGACTAAACAATAATATTGAGCAGATAATGGAAGAAGCTCATATGGGGAGTAATCTGTGGTCTAGGGAAATCTCAGGGGCATAGGGGCAAGATTGTTAAATTGAAATCAATACTAATTGTTCTTGACGAGACTTTCAACATAGCTATTGCATTGAACAAGTAAGAACATGACAATTAGAACTTGGCCCATTGAACCTATTCCACCATTTGACATCATCATGGCTGATCTGATTGTAGGCTCAACTCCACTTTCCTGTCTGGCCCACCCACCCTCCACACTCCCGCCCACATCGTGGTCCTTGACTCTCTTGCCAATTACAACTTTGAGCCAACTCAGCCTTGAATTTATTCTTTGAATCAGCCTTCGCCGTTCTCTGGGGAAGAGAATTCTGTAGGCCAACAAAGCTCTGAGAAAGAAAAATTCTCCTCATCTGTCTTAAATTGGAAATTCCTAATTTTTAACTTGTGCCCCTTAGCTTCAGATTACCCTGCAAGAGGAAATGACCTGTCAGTATCAACCCTGTCAAGTCCTCTCGGGGGTCTTTGAGCTAAATCTCACTAAAAAAATGGCAGTATCGTTTCTGGTGAAAAACCGGCGTGTTTCTCTGCAGTGAAACTGATCAGTTTTCTTTCCGGGTCTTGCAACACTATACCCAAAAAATTGAAGGGAGTGTTTTTCACGCCATCATACAGAGGGAGGCAGGCCTCAACATGCCAGCAAATCCTGGCGGCGCAGAGATCAGGGTGCCATCTTTAAAGGGCATCTCGATCATAACCTGAGTAAACATTCTGCCCCCTCACAGCCCACCGTGTTGGTCTCCAGGGCTTCCCTCCCCACCTCCAATCCGAATCTGCTCTTCTCTATCACCGCCCACCCCCTACGATCATTGGCCCTTTCCACCCCGTGATCATCAGCCCCCTTCCCACACCCCCGCCAATCATCGTGTCCCCCCTTCTCCCCTCTCCCATCTATGCCCCACAATCTGAGGCAGCAGCTACCCCCACCCCCCCTCCCCCAACTGACAAGTGCCCTCATTGCTGGCATCCCCCTCCTGCTCCCAGCCATCACCACATCTTAATGAACCCCCTTCCCTTGCTCACATATCATGAGGCTCCCACTGGGGCCTGCCCCTTGGCACAGGTTGGCAGTGCTAGGCTGGCTTGATGCCAGATTGGCATGGTGCCAACCTGCCAAAGAAAACGACACCATGATGCAGAGGTAGGGGGCACTGCCAAGTCACTGTTTGGCCATGTCTTCTATTTGTGCCCCTGGGGAGACCCTCACAATGGGTTCATGTCTAGATGAATCTGTTTGTAAACAATGTTGACTGAAGTGTCAATAGATGACGAGGAGCCAATATTTGGTGAGGGAACAGATGAATTATATTAAAATCTATTCAAATGCATGTAAAGCAGGCTCACATCCGTTAAGGCCATGAACTTGATGATATCAAAAATGATCCTGGAATGAAGGGTTTGTCATATGAGGAACGGTTGAGGAATCTGGGCCTATACATGATGGAGTTTAGAAGGATGAGGGGGCATCTAATTCTGCTTCTATACCTTATGATCTTATGGTCTTATATTACCGGCAAGGGACACGGAAGATCCAAAATCGTGAACTTGCCGGTGAGAATGGTAACTCCCGGATCATGAGCCCCCACCGGCAATCGTACGGACGGTGAGCATGGGCTCAAGATCGCCCCCCCCTTAACATCCCTTTATGTTTTGGTTAACAAAATCTTGTGGACATAATGGGCAGGATTTTATGGCCCCGCTTTTTGTGAAACCATAAAATCCTGCCCGAGGTCAATGGTCCTTTCCATGCTCTGCCCCTTGCCTGCTCTGATTCCCGTGGTGGGTGGGCCGGTAAAATTCTAGCCATGGAAGTCACTGACACCTATTACACTGTCCTTAGTGTAGCCTTTGGGCCCGATTTTACCATGGGCGCGAAAACGTGGTGAAGTCAGGTGTGAGGCCATTAATGCGATCCACATTAATGCACTTGCATGCATTTAAATTGAATAACTGAATTACCCGCCCAACTTTATCAACACTTCCTCCTTTACCACCGTGTTCGCCAATTCGGAATCGCACCAAAATAAATCTGCTGAGTGAAAGTCTGTTTCGGTCGCCCCTGATGCTGAAGAAGCGAGTTCAGAGCTTCCAATGGCTCTCTGACTCAAATCAGTAGTGGAAGGGGAGAGAGGAGGGAGGCCCGATTGTAGTCTGGTTGGCTGGGGAGGGGGGAGTGAGAGAGGAGAGGGAAGCAGGCCAGATCATTCTCTGCGGGGTGGTGGGGGGGAGTGAGGCCAGATTATTCTCTGAATGTTAAAATGGCGGCAAGGGCTTGTAGGGCCGAAGGGCCTGTTCCCTGTACTGTGGTGTTCTTTGTTCTCAGTTTAGTTCAATTGCAGACTATTGGAATCAATGACAACCCAAGTCATGTCATTCCCTTGAATCTATTAAGTGACAAGTGCGGATGTGATTGTTCACCTGTAGAGGATATCTTTTGGCAAAGCATTTTTTCCCCTGCGTTCTCTTATCACTGACACATTCTGAGGTGTGGCTCACCAGTCACTGAGTCCCCTCTGATATCTCAACTCGGGTGAACAGTCTTTATGTGTACCTGGAGAGTAACAATTGCCAGGTTATTCATTAATCTGGGTGGAACAGCCACCTTTCCATCTCCAATAAAGAAAAATGACCATTTCCCAGCAGAGGTGTGTGGGTTGAGAATAGGATTGACAAACTTCCCTGATGCTCCCCTCCCTAGTCAAGAATTTCAAATCTGCAAAAACCATGTATCTTTTAAATTCAAGAGCAACAAACACTAAGCAAATGTTTAAATATTAGTGTCACAAGTGGCTTACATTAACACTGCAATGATGTTACTGTGAAAACCCCCTAGTCGCCATACTCCTGTTCGGGTACACTGAGGGAGAATTTTAGCATGGCCAATGCACCTAACCAGCACATAGCACCATCCCCTGTCTCCTACCAGCAAGCCAATTTTGTATCCAATTGGCTGGTTCTGGTTGGGTCCTACGTGATATAACTTTACTGACCAATCTACCATGCATTATCTTGTTGAAGGCCTTGCTAAAGTCCAGGTAGACAACGTCTACTGCATTGCCCTCATCTATTTTCTTGGTCACCCCTTCAGAAAATCTCCACCAATTTGTAAGACATGATTTCCCACACACACAGCTGTGCTAACTATCCCTAATGAGGTTAAAGTCCAACAGGTTTATCTGGTATCACGAGCAGTGCTCCGTAAGCTTGTGGTACCAAGTAAACCTGTTGGATTTTAACCTGCTGTTGTGAGGCTTCTCCTCAGTCCAACGCAAGCATCTCCACATTATCCCTAAACAGTCCTTGCCTTTCCAAATGCATGTAGATCCTGTCTCTCAGAATCCCTTCCAACACCTTACCCACCACTGATGTTAGGTTCACAGGTCCTTGGCTTTTCCCTACCACCTTTCTTAAATAACAGCACAACATTTGCCCCCCTCCAGTCTTCTGGCACTTCACCCGTGGCTGTCAATGATACAAATATCTATGCTCGGGGCCCCGCAATTTCTTCCTTAGCTTCCCATAATGTTCTGGGATGCATTTGATCAGGTCTCAGGGATTTATCTACCTTAATGCGTTTTAGAACGTCCAACACCTCCTCTGCTATAATGTGGATGCTTTTCAAGACATCACTCTTTACTTCCCTGAGTTCCCTAGCTTCCATGTCTTTGTCCATGATAAATACTGATGAGGAATATTCACTTAGGATCTCACCCGTCTCCAATGGCTCTGCACGTAGATTATCTCATTGATCATTAATGGGCCTTATTCTCTGCCTAGTTAATCTTTTGCCATTAATAATGCATAACTACTTGCACAAGTCCTTCGCTTTTCAGAATGTCCCTGAATATCTGAAGGTCAGTGTTTGTCTTTAATCAACTTTAAATCTCCTGACTTGTGAAGAAAAAACATAAGTGCAAACAATTTTGAAACTCACTGATTTCATGAGCTCAAGCATTGCAGTTTTCACAGGTCTACAAGGTGGTACAGTGATTAGCACTGCTGCCTCATAGCACCAGGGACCTGGGTTTGATTCCCTGCTTGGGTTGCTGTCTGTGTGGAGCTTGCACGTTCTCCCTGTGTCTGTGTGGGTTTCTCTAGGTGTTCTGGTTTCCTCCCACAATCCAAAGATGCGCAGGTTAGATGAATTGCCATGCTAAATTCTCCCTCAGCGTATCCGAACAGGCACTGGAGTGTGGCGGCTAGGGGATTTTCACAGTACCTTCATCGCAGTGTGAATGTGAGCCTACTCATGATTAATAAATAAACTTTAAACTTTAACTTTTTAGAGTTGAGTGTGGCATACAGACGGAAAATAAAAGTGGTCTGAATCACTTTCCAGCCAGAAATAAAGAACAATTGACGGAAGTGAATCATTTGGACAGTAGACCGGAGTGCAAATTGCACCACCAAAAGGTGAGGCCAATGTAATAGAATACACTAGCCATGCCCACCCCCCACAGAACCTCCACAAGGCTAAGCATTCCACTCATGGTAAAGATCTTAAGGCAGCCTGAATAACAACAGGGTGGCACAAGAGGTATGAGTGAGATTAGTGTGTATTATTGTGCATACGTTATTGTCACAAATTAATCAGGTACTCATGGGACATTCTGCTTCAGTTCGTATGTAACAATATGTCTTGTAAGAAAGGGAAATTTTTAAAAGCATTGATTCCCTGACAAGGAGGGGCACATTAAAAGTGAGTGTTGAGGGGTTCTCCACCACAGACAGTAGACTGACATTTAAAGAGGATAGCCTCAAGTCAGGTTTCAATTTCTTCAGACTTCACAGAGCACACGGTTTGCGAAACTTGTTTGTTGTTCCTTGGATAGACACATGGCAGAGGCTCCGTCTGTACTGCCCCCTTCCTGGATAATTCCACAGTTACCCCAATTTCTAAATGTGGAGTTAGGGTCATGTGGCTCAAACAATTCCATCGGGCCTGAGCCGTTTAGGGACCCTGAGTGGATCCAATGAAATGACATCCTGTGCCCCCTGGTACAGACCATGATTTACAATGCAGCAATGAGCAAGGTCCAGAGAGTCATTTCATTTTCTCTGTTCATTTTTTGTCATTTTATGGAATCATAGAATCCCTATAGTGCAGAAGGAGACCAGTTGGCCCATCGACCCTGCACTGACTACAGTCCCATTCAGACCCTATCCCTGTAGCCTCATGTACCCTGCTATTCCTCCTGACAATAAGAGGCAATTTAGCGTGGCCAATCAACCTAATCTGCAAATCCTTAGACTGTGGGAGGAAATCAGAGCACCAGGAAGAAACCACTCAGATATGGTGAGAATGCACAAACTCCACATAGACAGTCACCTGAGGCTGGAATTGAACCAGGGTACCTGCAACTACGAGGCAGCAGCGCTACCCACTGTGCCACTGTGCTGCCCAATAATCAACCTGTAAATCTTTCTAATTCACCTGTGACAGGTGGTAAAAATGGGAAGGTCGCATGGTCACTCATGTTTGATGCAAAGTGGCACCTCTCAAGCTACATGTAGCCTCTGGTAACAGGCTGGTATATCTGTTCCAGGAAAAAACTAGCCATGGAAACAAACATAACCAGCTGCTTTGCCTGCCTCATGTGTCTCTAGACTTTAGGGAAGCATCTACGTTGTCATATTTTATTAAGCAGCCAACTTATACTAAAAAATAACTGTGTGACAGCAGTGAAACTACAAGTAAGCAAGCGAGTAAGAAGGTGCAGTCAAGTGAGGGAGAGATTATAAAACCATAAGACCATCAAGTCTCTTCTGCCATTCAATCATAGCTAATATGATTCTCATCCCCATTCTCCTGCCTTTTCCCTATAACCCTTGATTCCCTTATTGATCAAGAACCTATCTATTTCTATCTTAAAGACATTCAATGACCTAGCCTCCACAGTACTCTGTGGAAATGAGTTCCACAGATTTACCTCCCTCTGGCTGAAGAAATTCCTTCTCATTTCAGTTTTAAACGAGCGTCCCTTCACTCTGAAGTTGTGGCCCGAGTTCTAGTCTCTCCTGATAGTGGAAACACTCTCTCCACATTCACTTTATCTAGGTCTCTCAACAGTCTGTAAGTTTCAATTAGATCCCTCTCATCCTTCTAAACTCCATCAAATATACACCCAGACTCCTTAACACTCCTTATATGACATACCCTTCATTCCTGGGATCATTCTTGTGTACCTCCTCTGGGCCTCCTCCAAGGCCAATGCGTCCTTCCTTAGGTATGGGGTTCAAAACTGCTCACAATATTCCAAATGGGGGCTGACCAGAGCCTTACACAGCCTCAGCAGTACATCCCTGCTTTTGTAATCTATCCTTCTAGAAATGAATGCTATCATTGAATTTGCCTCCCCAACTGTTATTGAACCTGCATGTTAACCTTAAGAGAGTCCTGAACCAGGACTCCCAAGATTTCCGAAGCCTTTCCCCATTATAAAATAGTCCACGCCTCTGTTCTTCCCACCAAAGTGCCTAATCTCACACCTTCCCACATTGTATTCCATCTGCCACATCTTTGCCCCACTCTCCCAGCTTGTCCAACTCATTCTGCACCTCCCCATTTCCTCAACACTACCTGTCCCCCTATATATCTTTGTATCACCTGCACATTTGGCAATCTTCCCAATAGATTGAGAGAATGAGACTGAGTGAGAAAGTACATATCAGGATAAAAGCTGAGTGTGAGATAGTCACTTATTGAGTGGGTAAGTGAATGTGAGACTGATTAAGTGACTGGGGGAGTTTGAGTGAATAAAAATGAATGACAGTGAGAGGGAATCTGAATCAGTGAGAGGGAAAGTAAGTGTGCATCAATGATTGTGAATAAACACAAGAATGTGTGTCAGTGAATGAATGTGGGAGAATGAGAGCTGTGAGAGATAATCCAGGGGGATCCACATTGATGTACGAAGCTCTGACCTCAGCTCTAACCTCCCCACCAACCCATTCACCCTCATGCAGTCACAGCTAAAATGACAGAGAAGATAAAATTAATTTCTTACAAATTAAGTACATCTTGAGAACTCAGACATTATACAAGATCTCATTGCAATTAACACACCAATTTTTTTGTTTCTCAGTTGTCACATAGATCAAAAATTGGTCTTTCAAAACCTTTGTGCAAGGCCCGTGAAGGCAAAAGACACCCTAATCAATCCATTATGATGAATTGCACCCTTCTCTGTTCAAGGTTCTCCTCTGTCTCCATAGAGAAATGTCAAATTTAGCAATATGCTTAATGCTGTGTTACCACCTTCTGCGAGACGGAGGTTTCCCCTTTAAGAGGCAAGTTCGACCCTTTTAAATAGCTTCTATATTAGAACTGGCAGCTTTAGTCCTCAGGAAATCAATAGGCTCAAACACAAGCATTAGAAATGAGAGAACCAGGCAATAATTGATAATATTTCTCTATTTCCAATTGAATTAAAATTCAATGCACTCAACTTAAAATTTGGAACCATAATTGTACATCCAATGGACTTATCCATAGACTCGTGGGCCCACCTGAGGTGATTCAGTTGGACCTTTACCCATTCCTAAGTAATAAAATGTATGATGGCAGGAAATGTGATAGATACCATCATCCCACCACTCTGTCTTTGGGATGGTATAACTGATGTTGCATTCCTATTGGCACTGGGTGCCAAAAAATCATTGAGTTGTGCATGGACTCTACTGGACTGCAATCCAAAGTTAGTTTCCAACCACTCTCACGCCAATCTTCTGGAACTATCTTGAGGAAAGTGTCACAGCAAATGATTTACAAATAGGAAGGAACTTTTGACATTCAATGATGGACAGGGAGGTCAAGAGAAAATGGTCAATGCACAGGGCTCAAATGGCCTCCATCTGCACTGTAGGTTCTATGATTCTATGATTGTGTGTTTTGGAACTTTGTGTGCATGTGTATGTAGGACTGCTTACACTGTTGTTTGACTGTTAGTGGTGAGCTACAGTTTGCTGGGGGGTGGGGAGGGTATGGTGGAGACTGGGCTGTCAGAGGTGATACTACACCTTGCTAGGGAGAGGGGTGTGAGGGAGAGGTAAGGACTGGGTTGTCAGTGGTGATACTACATTGCTTTGGAGCTCGAAGGCTACTTACAAAACAAAAAGATATCTCATTGGCTGCCAGCAATTGATCCAGCGACTTGCTTGCTGCAATATGCAAAGCAACTAATTTGTATGTGTTAAGCTCTGTTTAGTTTACAATCAATTTCAGAAAGGGGTGATAAAACAATTGTTAGGCCACTTATTAGTATACTCAAGAGACCGAATGCCTCCTTTAAGCTAATGATGCTGCTAGTAATTCCAAACATGTGTCAGGATATTTCTGATATCGTCTGGACCTGGAGCATTATCTCCCTATGAAATCAGCACCTGTGCCAGTTGTTGTAGGAAGTGGTCTCAGTGAGATCGGACTTTGTTTCCTACTTGTGCAATGTGATTTTCCCTGGGTTTCTGCTAGACTCTCGCTTAAGGGGTGGGAAATCTGACCACAGAATCCTACAGTGCAGAAGGAGGCCATTCAGCCCATCAAGTCTGCACCAACCACAATCCCAACCAGGTTCTATTCCCATAACTCCACAAATTTACCCTAGCTAGCCCCCCTGAACTAAGGAGCAATTTAGTGTTGTAATTTCAAAATCTCAGATACTTTCGACCAGTTTGCTTATTCCAATGTTTTACCCTGGCGCCCTTGTTTGGAAGATGGACAAAGGACAAACAAAGTAAAGGTTCAACAAGTTTATTAACAATAACACTACTAACCCTTAAATTACCCACATAAAACAAGGGGATACCCCAGATTCAAATATACTACCCGCAAAGATGGTTTGGTTAAAACGGCAGGCTCGATTCTCTGAGTCCCTCTGGGCTGTCATCACGAAGATGAGTCTCGATGGCAGCTTCTTCCTTCCTTTCTTTTCTGGTTAGTCTTCCGAATGGTCAAGGGTCGCCTCCTTCATCGAGTCTTCGGTCCTGGTGTCTGAAAATTTGTCCCTTTATCCCCTGCCTGCTTGCCTTTCCAGAACCTTCTCCAGCTTCCGGCCAATGAGGTCCCAGGAGGGGGTTCCAATACCCACTGGGTTTCTTGATGTCTGCCTGACAGGGTACCAGGGTCCGCCCCCAGGTGTCCAACTCCATGCTGCTGCTTACACGTAACCTGTCATCAGATTAAGCCAACTGCAGGAACTTCTGGTGACAGGAAGTCTGGCCCAATCTGGGCTTCTAACAATACGCTGGGGCATTTTAAAGGGGTACAATGATCTCCTGCTAAGTATCAGTAGGGTGCAATGACCTTTGATGGGAGATTGATGAATCAAGCCCAGACAGGTTTGTGTATTGTACAGTTGGCCTGCCTGAGGTTTGACTGTGTTTGGTTTTGAATATGCCCAATTCTTTAATTTAGGATGTCCAATTTTATCAGCCTTAAAACTAGGCCCTGTTTATATTACATTAGCATGGCCAATCCACCAAATCCACACAACTTTGGACTCTGGGAGGAAACCAGAGCACCCGGAGGAAACCCACGTGTGTGGGCTGCTTCTTTCATGTGAACAAAACTGTAAATTGAGAGGAACTGATCACTTTCTGCCGAAAAAAACCTGGGAAGCAAGAAGTGTTGCCATGTTGAAGAATGATGCGGCATTCACACGGTTGACTCCATTTGTTGCCATAACTGTGAAGGTGCTCTTCAAGGAATGAAGGAAAAGCACTGAAATGGGTAACATTGGGAAAAATAAAATCAGATGAAGATTTACCATGGCGACAACGACTGCAGCAATGATTTAGCAAGTTTGTAAAAGTTCAGGAGAAAATAACCGCCAAGTGTAGCAATGTTAATGTTTAATTGTGAACATTAACAAAAGATTTAAAGCACAGTGGCCTTCCAGCAATTATGTGAAAAGGAAATCTATTAGGAGAGATTCCTCACCCAAGTCAAAACATAAACAGGAAGATTAACGCCGGGCACAGCATATCATTTCCGCAACTGAAGTTAGTGTCAGAAGGCAGATAGCAGGAGCAAAAACAGATGAATCATTTTGTGATAGCTCACCTCATAAGCTGAATTTAGGGCAACAAATAAAATTAACCTAACTAATCCAACTGTTACAACAAACTAGCGTAACTGAAGTTTGAAGGAAATGGAAAAGTATTGAAGAAATGGAGTTAATGAAACACTATGAGAAATGCAAAGTTCATTAATATTGAGGACTGATATAGTTCAGAACAGTTAAGCCTTTGGTTCCCATGCTTTTGAGTCACAATCAGTCATGTGTGTTGATCCAGCAGGGACTCTTCCAGTGTCGACAATAAAAATATAACAAAGCTTACTCCAACTTACAAATCAAAGAAAAGGTCTAGTAAAGAAACTTCATTACTCCAAACTTGAGGCCTTACCCTGAGGCCCTCACTCTAAGCAATTTATTAATTCCCAACAGGTTCTTATTTATACTGAGTTAGTTGGTCATCACATCATTCTGTCATTGGTTACATGGGTCAGCTGACCCTTTCAGCTTGTTACCAATGGTCATGTTACGACAAAGCCAATATTATCATCAGTTACATCTAACAACATGATTTTTTTTGATTCTCTCTTCACTCTGACAGATGAATGTTCAGCAAAGAGGTCAGTTGTTCATCTAGGTTGGTGTGGTGTCATGTGTGACCTTAAGCCAAGTCTTTATTTTCAGGTAATCATTACATACAAAGACGTTGTTGAAGGCATATCTTCACAGAATGCTAGCTCTTCCTCTAAAGACCTGACTCTTCTCAAACTTTGAGATGCTTGATGACAGAAATTTCTATGTTTGATTAGTCCAGGGTAGTTTTTTTACCCAATATGGGATTCAGTTTACAAGTTCTGAGACTGACTTTCAGAATGTCTTTGTATTGAATTTGGAACGTCCTCTGCTATGGGTTCCTGTGCTCAGCTGTGTGCAGAATACCATCTTTGGTAAGCAGGAGTCCTCTGTTCAGAGTACATGGCCAACCCAGCAATGCTGAACATTTTTTAACACAAGGGTATGCGGCACCTTATAAGAAATTTGGGTCAGGGATTTTGTCCTGGCATTTGATGTTGCAGATAGAGAAGACAAAAGTAGAGAGGTTATTCTTCAGTAGTTCAGGGCACTAATGAAATCACATTTGGAGTACTGTGTATAGTACTGGTCATCTTATTTACAGAAGGATGTAAATGCATTAGAAATAGTTCAGAGAAGGTTTACGAGATTAATACCTGGAATGGGACAGTTATCTTGTGAGGCTAGACTTGTATCTGCTGGAGTAGAAAAATAAAAACATACAAATCGAAACATACAATCACGGCATGGTGGCACAGTGATTAACACTGCTACCTCACAGCGCCTGGGACCTGGGTTTGATTCCTGGCTTGGGTCACTGTCTGTGGGGAGTGCAGGTTAGGTAGATTGGCCACGCTAAATTGCACATGGGTGTCAGGGGGACTAGCTGCGGTAAATACATGGGGTTATGGGGATAGGGCCTGGGTGAGATTGTGGTTGATGCAGACTTGATGGGCCTATTGACCTCCTTCTGCATTGTAGAATTCTATGATTCTCTACACGATACTGAGGGGTTGTGACAGGATGGATGTAGAAAGGTCTGGAACCACTGGTAAGGATTGCAAATTTCCTTCTCCAATGGGCACGCGACTTTTAATTCCAGATGTTTAAAACTCAAGTTTCACCATCTGCTGTGTTATCTGCTGGTCCAGTGACATAATCACTATGCTACTGCCATGTAATGAACAGATGACACTGATTTTTTTTACAGAACAGCCACATTAGTACCGCATCTTCCAGGGGCCTTCTTGTGTTTAAGGCCTCGGTCAGGTTAATGATTGCTACGCTGAGAACTTCATTTTGTTCATGAGATATTCCTTTGAATTTGATGTGCCACAAAATCATGTTGACAGTCCCTTGTCCAGCACAAAAGCCACACTGATTACTTATTTACACATTAGTGTCACAAGCAGGCTTACATTAACACTGCAAAAACTGTGAAAATCCTCTAGTCGCCACACTCCAACATCTATTTGGGTACACTGAGAGAGAATTTAGCATGGCCAGTGCACCTAACCAGCACATTTTTCGGACTGTGGGAGGAAACCGGAGTATCCAGAGGAAACCCACTCAGACATGAGGAGAATGTGTAGACAGATAGTGACCGAAGCACGAAATCGAACTGGGGTCCCTGGCGTTGTGAGGCAGCAGTGCTAACCACTGTGCCACCATGCTGCCCCTGTGGATGCACTGAGTCTGTTAGATGAGTGACAATCTTGCTGAGAATCACTGTCAGAAAAATTTTTCTGGACGTGGAGAAAAGTGAAATACCATGATGATTCTCACAGATGGACTTGCTTCCTTTTCATTGTATCATGACTTATCGGTGTATCCTTATAATCTTGGGGTATGATGAACTGGTTCCAGATTATGTAGAAGAGGCTAGTGAGTTTCCTAATCATGTGACTTCCTTTGTATGTGAATATTTCATGTGGAATACCTTTGGCTATTGGAGACTTATCCACAGACAGCTGCTTTATGAACTGTGTTGAGCTCAACTTGAGGTTGCTTGAAGGCCTCACCCAGAACACAGTGCTATGGAAATGATGCAACAGTGTTGTTACACAACATAGATTCTTGGCTCAAGGGTTGTTCAAATGTTCTGGCCAATGAGGGAGAATCTCACACTTGTTCATTAGGAGCTGGTTGGTGTCCTCTAAGAGGATGGTGACATACCAAATGGATCTGAGAACAGAGAAAGGTCAGAGATTTATATGGAGAGCCTTCACATAGCAGTTTCCTGAGGCTTTGCAGCCTTGTCCTTCCATCATTAGTTCTATATCTCTCTCAGTTTGGGCTGCAGCATGTGTTTTGCTTGATGTGTAGGATCTGTGAACATTGTGCACATCATCTAGTAGCATGGCTGTATCTTGGTGATTTTTGTTGAACAAATCTTGGTGCTTCCATTTCACAATCCAAGGACATCAGATATCCTTTAACTGCTTCCAATAATCTTCAATGTCTGTTATTTTCCACAATATCAGTACATTCTGTGACTAATTTTTGTTCCAGCTCCTGTCTCTTGGCCAAGTCTTTTAGAGTAGTTACATGAACCTCCCTTTGTGGTTTGATTTTCTATCATGGGGCTTTCGTCATGATATTCTGACCATCCCAGCTGGACCCAAAGGGCCAGAAAATTCTTGGATTACTCCCTCCGTACATTGCCAAAAGGTTATGATGTGCTTGATATGTTGATACACTGACCAGCATTCTGCGCCTCCGAGGCAGTGAATAGAACATAAGAACATAAGAACATAAGAAATAGGAGCAGGAGTAGGCCATCTAGCCCCTCGAGCCTGCCCCGCCATTCAATAAGATCATGGCTGATCTGTCGTGTCTCAGATCCACATTCCCGCCCTCTCCCCATAACCCTTAATCCCCTTGCCTACCAAAAACCCATCAACCCGCATCTTAAATATATTTAGCGAGGCAGCCTCCACCACTTCAACGGGCAGAGAATTCCAGAGATTCACCACCCTTTGAGTGAAGAAGTTCCTCCTCAACTCTGTTCTAAACCGCCCCCCCTTTATCTTGAGGCTGTGCCCTCTAGTCCTACTGTGCTTTCTGAGCGGGAAGAGCCTTTCCTCCTCTATCCTATCCATCCCATTCATCATCTTATGTGTCTCAATGAGATCTCCCCTCATTCTTCTAAACTCTAACAAGTACAAGCCTAGTTTATTTAGCCTCTCCTCATAGCTCAACCCCCTCAACTCCGGTATCAGCCTAGTAAACCTCCTCTGCACTCCCTCCAAGGCCAAAATATCCTTGCATAAATGCGGCGACCAAAACTGCACACAGTACTCCAGCTGTGGCCTCACCAGTGCCCGGTACAGTTGCAGCAAGACCTCCTTACTTTTATATTCAATCCCCCTCGCTATGAAGGCCAGCATCCCATTCGCCTTCCTGACCACCTGCTGCACCTGCAAGCTGGGTTTTTGCGACTCATGCACAAGGACCCCGAGGTCCCTCTGCACCATCGCATGCTGCAGTTTTTCGCCATGTAAGTAATAATCCTTCCTACCATTATTCCTACCAAAGTGGACACCTTCACACTTGCCAACATTAAATTCCATTTGCCAGTTCCTGGCCCATTCGCCCAGCCTATCTAGATCCTTCTGCAGACTCTCCACACCCTCCGCACAATTTGCCGTTCCACCAATCTTGGTGTCATCAGCAAGTTTCGACACCATACACTCGGTTCCCTCCTCCAGATCATCTATATAAATGGTAAAAAGCTGAGGCCCCAGCACCGACCCCTGGGGCACTCCACTAGTCACCAACTGCCAATCCGAATAGCACCCATTGACCCCCACTCTCTGCCTCCTATTTCACAGCCAATCCCCTATCCACGCTAACACCCTACCCCCAACTCCATGCCCCCGACCTTCTGTAATAACCTCTTGTGAGGCACCTTATCAAACGCCTTCTGAAAATCCAGAAAGACCACATCCACCGGCTCTCCTCTATCCACCGCCCTAGACACATCCTCATAGAACTCCAATAAATTCGTCAGACACAACTTCCCCTTAACGAAACCGTGCTGCATTTGCTCTATCAAACAATTCTCCTCAAGATGCCTCGCTATTTTCTCCTTGATCACGGATTCTAACATTTTTCCTACAACAGACATAAGAACATAAGAACATAAGAAATAGGAGCAGGAGTAGGCCATCTAGCCCTTCGAGCCTGCCCCGCCATTCAATAAGATCATGGCTGATCTGTCGTGGCTCAGTTCCACATTCCCGCCCTCTCCCCATAACCCTTAATCCCCTCGCTTATCAAAAACCCATCAACCCGCGTCTTGAAAATATTTAGCGAGGTAGCCTCCACCACTTCAACGAGCAGAGAATTCCAGAGATTCACCACCCTTTGAGTGAAGAAGTTCCTCCTCAACTCCGTTCTAAACCGCCCCCCCTTTATCTTGAGGCTGTGCCCCCTAGTCCTACTGTCCTTTCTGAGCAGGAAGAGTCTCTCCACCTCTACCCTATCCATCCCATTCAACATCTTATACATCTCAATGAGATCTCCCCTCATTCTTCTAAACTCTAACGAGTACAAGCCTAGTTTATTCAGCCTCTCCTCATAGCTCAACCCCCTCAACTCCGGTATCAGCCTAGTAAACCTCCTCTGCACTCCCTCCAAGGCCAAAATATCCTTGCGTAAGTGCGGCAACCAGAACTGCACACAGTACTCCAGCTGCGGCCTCACCAATGCCCTGTACAGTTGCAACAAGACCTCCTACTTTTATATTCAATCCCCCTCGCTATGAAGGCCAGCATCCCATTCGCCTTCCTGACCACCTGCTGCACCTGCAGGCTGGGTTTTTGTGACTCATGCACAAGGACCCCGAGGTCTCTCTGCACCGTCGCCTGCTGCAGTTTTTCGCCATGTAAGTAATAATCCTTCCTACCATTATTCCTACCAAAGTGGACCACCTCGCACTTGCCAACATTAAATTCCATTTGCCAGTTCCTGGCCCATTCGCCCAGCCTATCTAGATCCTTCTGCAGACTCTTCACACCCTCCGCACAATTTGCCGTTCCAACAATCTTGGTGTCATCAGCAAATTTCGACACCATACACTCGGTTCCCTCTTCCAGATCATCTATATAAATGGTAAATAGCTGAGGCCCCAGCACCGACCCCTGGGGCACTCCACTAGTCACCAACCTCCAATCCGAATAGCACCCATTAACCCCCACTCTCTGCCTCCTATTTGACAACCAATCCTCTATCCATGCTAACACCCTACCCCCAACTCCATGCCCCCTTACCTTCTACAATAACCTCTTGTGAGGTACCTTGTCAAACGCCTTCTGAAAATCCAGAAAGACCACATCCACCGGCTCTCCTCTATCCACCACCCTAGACACATCCTCATAGAACTCCAATAAATTTGTCAGACATGACTTCCCCTTAACGAAACCATGCTGCGTCTGCTCTATCAAGCAATTCCCCTCAAGAAGCCTCGCTATTTCCTCCTTGATGACGGATTCTAACATTTTACCTACAACTGACGTTAAACTAACCGGCCTATAATTCCCTGCCTTTTGCCTGCCACCCTTCTTAAACAACGGTGTAACATTAGCCGTTTTCCAATCTTCCGGCACTTCCCCGGAATCCAGCGACGTTTGGAAAATAACAATCGAGGCATCCACTATCACCTCCACCATTTCTTTCAGAACCCTCGGATACATTCTATCCGGTCCTGGGGACTTGTCCACAATCAGCCCCTCCAATCTGTCCAGCACCACCTCTCTAGTAACAGTAATGTCATTGAGACCCTCCAGTCCTACCACCTTGCCATCGCTAACACCTGGCAAATTATTCATGTCCTCCTCCGTGAAGACCGAAACAAAAAAGTTATTCAAGACCTCAGCCATTTCCCCATCCCCTACCACTAAGTCCCCCTTCTCATCCTCTAAGGGTCCAACATTCACCCTAGCCAGCCTCTTCCCTTTTATATATTTATAAAAACTCTTGCTATCCTTTTTTATATTAAGCGCTAGCCCAGCTTCATAGTTTCTCCTCCCCTTCTTCATCAACTTCTTTGTCAATCTTTGTTGACATTTAAACCTCTCCCAATCCTCTTCTCGCCCACTACCCTTAGCTACTCTAAACGCCTCCGCTTTTAATTTAACACTTTCCTTCACCTCCTTCGTTATCCACGGCTTATTACCTCTCCTCCTACGGTCCTTTTTAACCATCGGAATAAATTTCTGCTGAGCACCAAGAAAGATCTCCTTAAAGATCCTCCACTGCTCCTCAGCAGACCTACCTTCCAACGCGCTCCCCCAGTCAACATTCGCCAATTCTTCTCTCATCCTACCATACTCCCCTCTATTCAAACAAAGGACTCGTGTCCGGGAACCCACTTTCTCCTCCTCCATCTGCACCAGAAACTCCACCATACAATGATCACTCTCCCCAAGAGGATCCTTCACCGCAAGGTCCCTAATTCTACCCGCTTCATTACATAACACCAGATCCAAGATAGCTCGCTCCCTCGTCAGCTCCAACACACACTGTTCAAGGAAACTATCCCGGCAGCATTCCAAGAACTCCTCCTCGAGCCCACCGCGTCCAACATGGGTCGACCAATCAATATGTAGATTGAAATCCCCCATAATTATCGCCGTCCCATTCCTGCACGCCGCACTTATTTGCGTGTTAACAGCCTGCCCCACCTAGGGGCCTATAGACGACACCCACCAGCGTCTTCCTCCCTTTGCTGTTCCTAATCTCCACCCACAATGATTCCACGTTCTGCTCTTTGGTTCCTATATCATCCCTTGCTACCACCCTGATACTATCCTTAATCAGCAGAGCTACGCCCCCCCCCTCCCTCTTTTCCCTCCCGCCTATCCTTCCTAAACACTTGACACCTCTGTACATTCAGCTCCCAGTCCCTGTCACCCTGCAGCCACGTCTCTGTAATGGCCACCAGATCATATCCATTTGTGTCGATCTGCGCCACCAGCTCATCCACTTTATTCCAAATGCATCGTGCATTCAGATAAAGTGCCTTCATCCCAGCCTTCACCTGGACCCTATTTGCCAGAACGCCACCAACCATACTCACGCCCCCTACTCCCCTTATTATTGGGACATACTCGGCCTCTTCCCTTACCCGTACCCTCTCCTTAACTTTAGACCCCGTAATGTCACCTACCCTCGCACCTCCCCCCCCCCCAATTAGTTTAAAGCCCTGTCTACAGTCCTATTTACACGATTCGCCAGGACTCTGGTCCCAGCACGGTTCAGACCAACCCCATCCCTCCCGAACAGGTCCCACCTACCCCAATACTGATGCCAATGCCCCATAAATTCAAACCCATTCCTCCCACACCAATCCCTGAGCCACCCATTCACTTCCTTAATCTTATCAACCTTATGCCCTTCTGCACTCGGTTCAGGCAGTAGTCCAGAGATAACCACCTTGTCGGTTCTACTTTTTAATTCCATTCCCAGCTCTTCATACTCCCTCCCCAGAGCCTCAGTTCGCATTTTGCCTACATCGTTGGCACCCACATGTACCACAACGACCGGATTCTCACCCTCCCACTCCAGGTTCCTCTGCAGCCCAGATGCGACATCCCGGACCCGAGCACCAGGCAGACAACACACCCTTCTGTGCACTTTGTCATTGTGACAAAGGACAGTGTCAATACCCTTAACCCCACTATCCCCAATTACTACTACGTTCCTTTTCACCTTCTCTTTGCCTATGTCCTGCTGCACCACTGTACTGTGTGCAGTTTGCTCACCGACCTCACCTCCCTCGTTCTCGTCCAGACTGGAAGCAAGAGCCTCAAACCTGTTATGCAGATTGAGAGGCTGAGGCATCCGCTCCCCACCCTCCTTCCTCCGCTCCCCACCCTCCTTCGTTAAACTAACCGGCCTATAATTCCTTGCTTTTGCCTGCCACCCTTCTTAAACAACGGCGTAACATTAGCCGTTTTCCAATCTTCCGGCACTTCCCCGGAATCCAGTGACGTTTGGAAAATAACCACCAAGGCATCCACTATCACCTCCACCATTTCTTTCAGAACCCTCGGATGCATTCCAACCGGTCCTGGGGACTTGTCCACAATCAGTCCCTCCAGTCTGTCAAGCACTGCCTCTAGTAACAGTAATGTCATTCAGGCCCTCCACTCCTACCACTTTCCATCGGTAACACCCGACAGATTATTCACGTCCTCCTCCGTGAAGACCGAAACAAAAAAGTTATTCAAGGCCTCAGCCATTTCCCCATCCCCTACCACTAAGTGCCCCCCTCTCATCCTCTAAGGGTCCAATGTTCACCCTAGTCAGCCTCTTCCCTTTTATATATTTATAAAAACTCTTACTATCCTTTTTTATATTAAGCACTAGCCCAGCTTCATAGTTTCTCCTACCCTTCTTTATCAACTTCTTTGTCAATCTTTGTTGACATTTAAACCTCTCCCAAACCTCTTCTCGCCCACTACTCTTAGCTACTCTAAACGCCTCCGCTTTTAATTTAACACTTTCCTTTACCTCCTTCGTTAGAGTGCATACCCTCGTGATCTCTGCATTGTACAATAATGTGGCCCTACAGATGCCAATGTTTAGATCTCAGCACCCCCATGTTGTCTTCAGTTTATTGCTAGTTGGAAGATTGAGTTTGTGGATAACGATGTCCAAACTGCTGCATTTACAGAGAAGAAGCTGGCCACTGAAGTTCACTCTACCAATGCCACGGTGTCCCAGTATTCCACTGCATATATTGAAATCACCAAGAAGGTGGAGTTTGTCCTGGTGCGGCATTTCTCTGATCCTGTGGACATCATGTTTCTTTGATTTTGTCTGTATGTGTCATTGTTGGTGCATTGGTGCTGAAGAATGTTGCGTATTAGTTTCTAGCAAGACTTATTCAAAGTACTGTGTCACCCTGAGATGGCCTGTATGTAACTGAAGACTGCCAGTGTCATCCTCTACCTGCCCAGTTGCCACTTCCCAATAGCCATTGGACTTGGCTGTCTGATACATTGGTTGGTTTGATTTACTGAACAACCTGTACATGGAGTGTGTTTAAGTGTGTGAGATTTTGTGAAGAGCCACTTGCACTCTCTGGCCTGAGGTCACTAATATTGCACTGGCGCACTGGGATGGAAGCCTCATAATGAATGGCCATGGAGTATCAATGGTGGTTCTTACATTGATGCATCTGAGTGGCCACATGGCAATCCCATGGCACCGTCACGATCAGTCGGACTGCCACCAGCAAAGGCAATGTGCTTGCCTTTGGCAGGCCACCAGCAATGGACGTCTATGTGCTTGCAGTAGATATCTATGTCAAAGAAAGTGCCTACCACAGCAACAATATCATTTACTTAGTAATTCTGACTCTCAGGGGAGGCTCTGGAACCTGAAAGCAGCAAAGGGGAGGGGGTGTGGGTGATCACAAGACAGGAATGAAAACACAAAAAAGTGAGTGGTCTAATAGATGGCCATAAGAAAGCCTCTGGCAAACATGAAGTATGATGCAAATATGCCCCCCTCTGTTCACATGGAGCTCCGTAGTAGAAGACTGAAGGATGTGATGGAATGCCCATTACCCTGTAATTAATCTTCTCTATTACACAGGCCAAAAACTAGAACAGACAGAGCCAAAAACTGGGGTGGGGTCCACCAAGAACCATCAGGAACCACCTACAGTGATCACAGGCCAGTTGTCCTAGTCCCCTTGACTAATCCCCATTGGGATCCACCTTGATGCAGCGACGAGCCTCGAACTGAGAGATCCCACACATATCTCTGGGTGCCTGGAATGATCCTAAGGAATTGAAATGCAGCACCACTGTGACTTTGAGTGCTGCTCTTACTGGGTGGCTATCACTGCCCACAGGGCTCTGCCTGATCTTCATCATGGCACCCAGTGCCATGGCAGCCTGCCTGAAGAGGAGCAGTCTTCAGTGACGCTGCTGCTCTGACATTTGAAGATAGCTGGGCCAAGGACTGTAGGCCCTCTCTAAAGGGTAACCTCTTCTGTGGCCAAGGAAGCTAGTTGTATATGACTCTTTATCCTTCTCCCACACCACCCAACCCAGTGCCAGGACTCCTTTGGATTGTTGCTGGACCACTGTCTTTGGCAGTAGCTCCCACTTTCGGTCTCAAATGCTCGTCACACATTAGTGGGTCTGAAACTTGAGTAAATGATGCCCAAGGGAAGTAAATGTATTTAGTCTCCATTTATCTCCCACCCTCCCCATGAGTGCCAGCTCCGAGTTGACTTCTTTGATGGTATGCCCCCAAAAGTTTGGCAACATTTTCCCTGCTCCTGATGGAGGCTGCCAATGTCTATGCTGTCCCACTCTTCATTCAAAGGTTAGGTTTCACAATGGCTGCCATTTAGAAGTAGCATTCACCTCCCGTCTGCCAACTTGCCACCTCCTTGTCCCTGGAGTGGCCTTGAAGCCTTGTGATTTCCATGCATTCTTTGAAAACTTTTTCAGAAGACTAAGGAAATTTGGCACGTCTGCTACGACTCTCACCAAGTTCTACAGATGCACCATAGAAACTATTCTTTCTGGTTGTATCACAGTTCGGTATGGCTCCTGCTCTACCCAAAACCTCAAGAAACTACAAAGGGTCGTGAATGAAGCCCAGTCTATCACGCAAACCAGCCTCCCATCCATTGACTCTGTCAACACTTCGCACTGCCTCCAAAAAGCATAATTAAAGATCCCATGCACCTCAGACGTTCTCTCTTCCACATTCTTCTGTCAGGAAAAAGGTACAAAAGTCTGAGATCACATACCAACCAACTCTAGATCAGCTTCTTCCCTTCTGCCATCAGATTTTTGAATGGATCTTCCTCGCACGAAGTTGTTCTTTCTCTACTCCCAAGCTATGACTGTAACACCACATTCTGCACTCTCTCCTTTCCTTCTCTATAATGGGGTGCTTTGTCTGAATGGTGCGCAAAAACAATACTTATCACTGTATCGCAAAAAATGACAATAATAAATCAAATCAAATCATAAAAATTGAAAAATTCTGCTAAGACTGAAGATAATTTCCTGTTTCACAGGATTCCCACCTTGTTTGAGCATAAACATCCTTCCGTCACACTGGCTGCCCTTCAGAGGATCTGGTTTCTACATAGCATGGGGCTTCGATCATGATATTCTGACCACCTCAGCTGACACCAAAAAGGCCAGAAAATTCTTGTATTGTTGCCTCTTCCAATAACTGAAATGTCTGGTTTCAGATGGATATATTTCCCCTGCTATCAATAATGAAACTGGTAGCTGCAACTGGTCCTTTCACTCCCATGAGATTCCATTGGGTAGAGAGGACCTGGCAAGGGTTCAGGCAGTTAGATAGCCACACAGTGATAACTGAACCTATTGCGTTATGTTGTATCAATATTATTCTAACAAATGTACCAGTAAATTGCCTTAGTTTTTAGGTCATAACTTTGTTTTCTGAGAAAGGGAGGCATTTGTAAATGTTGAATGATTCAAAACAAAATAAGACACGTCATTTGATGGAATGTAGCCACTTCAAAAGGCAGTGAGACAGAGTCTTTGAATATTTTTAAGGCAGAATTAGATATTTTCTTGATGAACAAGGGGTGAGTGAAATGTTACTGGGCGTAGGCAGGGATATGGAGTTCAGTAAGATCAGCCATGATCTTACTGATTGGTGGAGCAGGCTCAATGGGCTGAATGGCCTGCTCCTAATCTGTACGTTCGTATGATTAGCAGTGTGAGGTTCTTCCATGAAAAATGAATCACAATAGTATTTCTCATGAGGAGAGTGTTTCTGCATTGAGCACTTCTCACCGGATTATAGGAACAACTCATCTGTATTATTCTGAAATTAATTCCCTGCTCCCAATGTTCCCTGTAAAATGTAGTTGTTGTGCCTGGCTCCAATTTTTTAATGTGTGGTCCCTTTAGATTTTCTTATACAACTACACATGCACGGTAGCACAGTGGTTGTCACTGCTGCCGCACAGCGCCAGGGATCTGGGTTCGATTCCTGGCTTGGGTCACTGTCTGTGTGGAGTTGGCATGTTCTCCCAGGTGGCTTTCTGCCGGGTGCTCCAGTTTCCTCCCACAGTCCACGTGCTGGTTAGGTGGATTGGCCATGCTAAATTCTCCCTTAGTGTCGGAGTGTGGCGATTAAGAGATCTTCACAGCAAATTCATTGCAGTGTTAATGTAAGCCTACTTATGACATGAACAAATAAATGTCATTTCAGGCAGGACAAGGCTTGCACGGCCATTGTGTGTTTGTGCACCGTGGCAGCACTATCTTTGTAGCTCCATAATTTCTCCTCCTCCTTGTGTTCCTGTCGTTGAATTTGTCTGGACTTTATCAACCTCCGATGTGTCTGTCTCCTGCAGGCGAGTGGACACTCTGTCCAGTAAGATATTCAGTTTGTTGGCCAGCTTCCTGGATATGAAAGATCACGAAGTAAAGATGCCGGCATTGGACTGGGGTAAACACAATAAGAAGTCTGACAACACCAGGTTTAAGTCCAACCAGTTTATTTGATAGTAATCCCACAAGCTTTCAGATACGGTGTTCCTTCGTCAGGTGTGTGGCACCTGGTGTTGTCAGACATCTTACTGTGAAAGATCACAACAGAAAGCAGTGCCAACTCCGTGGGAGGTGGTGGCAGAGAGGGTGAATATCAGATGATCAATGCACAGATAAGGTAGATGTTTGTTAGGTTTAGAAACACTGCCAAGGTCAGGCCACCTGATATTTTCCAGTACAATGTAAATAAATGAAGGAAGACACACATTTATATGGGGCCTTTTGCAGCCCCAGGGTGTCCCAAAGTGCTTTACAACAAATTAACTACTTTTTATGATGGCCAAAGTGCATGGTACAACTGTTACACCCAGACAGCAACTACACACACAATGTCAACTTGCTGTTCCTTTACTGCAACACAAATATGCCCATTTTGCAACAGGGCACACTTTCTAATAGCAACTTAAAACTGGAATTATCACATTAAAGTTGAGCCAACAATGCAGGCCTCTAACAAACCTAGTTGCTTAATGCATGTTAATTTATTTACTTACACATGTGAGATGTTCCGTTAATTAAATTAACCTGGAACATGAAACTATTGAATCGCCCATTCAGTCCACTAATGTCCTTTAAGGAAGGAAATCTATTGCCCTTACCTGGTCTGGCCTACATGTGATTGACTCCGGAACCACAGCAATGTGGTTGATTCTTAGCTGCCCTCTGAATCAGGCTAGCAAATCATTTAGAATCATAGAATCCTACAGTGCAGAAAGAGGCCATTCAGCCCATCGAGTCTGCACCAACCACAATCCCACCCAGACCCTATCCCCATATCCCCCCATATTTACCCACTAATCCCTCTAACCTATGCATCCCAGCTCACTAAGGGCAATTTAGAATGGGCAATCAACCTATCCCGCACATATTTGGACTGTGAGAGGAAACCAGAGCACCCGGAGGAAACTCACGCAGACACAGGGAGAATGTGCAAACTCCACACAGACAGTGACTCGAATCGGGATTCAAACCCAGGTCCCTGGAGCTGTGAAGCAGCAGTGCTAACCACTGTGCTACCATACTGTACCGTGTATAAAACCTCTTTGAAAAAAACAATAAGACGACAATAAAATTGGCCACTCAATCTTGACTGAGGCAGCAAGCATGACAAAGGCACTTCCAGCTCAGGCAGCACTATAAGGGTCAATTCACTAACATCAGTGATTTGAGCCAAAATTGCAAGAGTTACCCCACAGGCTCGTTAAACAACAGTTTGATATAATTATGTTCAGTGAATCATGCTATCAGCTTACTTCCCTGGCTCCTCATAAAATCCTAGAATCCTTGTAATGCAGAAAGAGGTCATTCAGCCCATTGAGTCTGTACCAACTCTCTGAAAGAACACTCCACCCTGGTCCAACAACCCCCCAACCTTCTCTCCATATAGCATAGCATTTACCACGGCTAATCCACTTAACCAGCACATCTTTGGATGCTCCTTCATCATCCCTTTGTGTGTCTTGTCCCATCTATTATGGAACACAGTGATGTTCAGTCTGGAGGGAGTTGCCTTGAGTGTTCTCAACAATGACTCCAGATTCCACAAAATCCCATGGTATCAGGTCAAACAAGAGTAGGGAAAGCTCTTGCTAAGTATGATTACTGCCCTCTCCCTGAATGACCTCTGCTGTGATCAACCAGCCCTCCTTATCCTCCTTCAGGTCAGCCCTTTAACATCCACTTTGACTACAGTGAAGACAATGGGATCAAATATTGCTTGTTTTTAAATAAAAATGGAAAATGCTGAAAAAACACAGCAGGTCTGGCAGCATCTGTGCCAAAAGAAACAGAGATAAAGTTTCATTGAACATAGAACACTACAGCACAAACAGGCCCTTCGGCCCACAAGTTGAGCTGATCATAACCCTACCTATTAGGCCTATCTATAGCCCTCAATCCCATTAAATCCCATGTACTCATCCAGAAGTCTCTTAAAAGACCCCAACGAGTTCGCCTCCACCACGACTGACGGCAGCCAATTCCACTCACCCACCACCCTCTGAGTGAAAAACTTACCCCTAACATCTCCTCTGTACCTACTCCCCAGCACCTTAAACCTGTGTCCTCTCGTAGCGACCATTTCAGCCCTGGGAAATAGCCTCTGAGAATCCACCCGATCTATACCTCTCATCGTCTTTTAAACCTCTATCAGGTCACCTCTCATCCTTCGTCTCTCCAGGAAGAAAAGACCTAGCTCCCTCAACCTATCCTCATAAGGCATGCCACCCAAGCCAGGCAACACCCTTGTAAATCTTCTCTGCACCCTTTCAATATATTCCACATCTTTCTTGTAGTGAGGCGAACAGAACTGCGCACAGTACTCAAAGTGGGGTCTGACAAGGGTCTTATAAAGCTGCAGCATTATCTCCTGACTCCTAAACTCAATCCCTCGATTAATGAAGGCCAGTACACCATACGCCTTCTTGACCACATCCTCCACCTGCGAGGCTAATTTAAGAGTCCTATGGACTCGGACTCCAAGGTCCCTCTGATCCTCTATGTTGCTAAGAGTCTTACCCTTGATATTATACCCCTTCATTCCATTGGGCCTGCCAAAATGGACCACTACGGCTTTATCCGGGTTGAAGTCCATCTGCCATTTCTCTGCCCAGTCTTGCATCCTATCTATGTCTCGCTGCAACTTCTGACATTCCTCCAAACTATCCACAACACCATCAACCTTCGTGTCATTGGCAAACTTACCAACCCATCCCTCCACTTTCTCATCCAGGTCATTTATGAAAATTATAAACAGCAAGGGTCCCAGAACAGATCCCTGGAGCACTCCACTGGTGACCTACCTCCATGTAGAAAAAGACCCATTCACAACCACTCTCTGCCTTCTGCAGGCAAGCCAGTTCTGGATCCACAAGGCAACAGCCCCTTGGATCCCATGTCCTCTCACTTTTTGAAGAAGTCTTGCATGGGGGACCTTATTGAATGCCTTGCTGAAGTCCATATAAACCACATCCACAGCTCTTCCTAGTCCATATAAACCACATCCACCGCTCTTCCTGTTTTGAGTCCAACCTAATTCCTCTTTGGAACTCTGCTTTGTAAAAACAAAGTTGTTTGAACATCAGTGAATTGTTGTAGGTAAAATAATACCTCTGAGACAGTGAGTCAAAATACAGTGGTTTTTATTCCAAAGCTTTGGGGAGAAACTGGCTCCGATTGACGCTTATCAGACTTCTCATAGAACACAACACAAGTGGGCATTTATACATTATGAGCTCCAGCAAGAATCACGATTCAAAGTTCCAATTCCTGCCAGACCTTCAGTTCTTCCTTCCTGGTTTGTGATGCAGCCCCAGTGTTAATCAGGAATTACGGTCCTGCGGGCAGGACAAAGGAAACTCCTTCTGCAGAGTACTGGCATCCCTTCTTTGAAGTTACTTGTGTGATCGTGGCTGTCCCAGCAGGACTCTTCCTGTTAAAAGCTGGTATCATGAACTGCCATCAGCAGCTGTTAAAAGCTGGTATTCTAAACTACTATCTGTGTAATGATTCCCACTAATACAAACAAGTA
This sequence comes from Carcharhinus amblyrhynchos, assembly GCF_965287045.1. Taxonomy (NCBI): domain Eukaryota; kingdom Metazoa; phylum Chordata; class Chondrichthyes; order Carcharhiniformes; family Carcharhinidae; genus Carcharhinus; species Carcharhinus amblyrhynchos. The sequence goes on from NC_137324.1 coordinate 155,325,648, forward strand.
AGACTTGCAAAGTCTACAAAATAACAGTCACATTTAACTATCGGCTGTTATAAAAATTTCACATACTTTAACATGAACAAATAACTTATATTACTGCCAGGAACAGTATAAGCTTAAGGAGATCAGTCATGAGGAAGGGTTATGTTTGTGATATATTCTAGGTACAAAATCCATTAACCCTTTCCCTTCAGGTACAAAATGCATTCATCCTTTTCTCTATTTCAGAATCATGCCTGATCTCTGACTTAGCTTCATATGAAAGGCTGGGATATGGGTCATTGCTCCACCACCCTTAACATCTGTGGATAACAAAAAAACTATCAATCTCAGATTTAAAAGTAACAATTGATCTAACAGCAATTGCTAATTGCAAAGACAATTCCAAACTTCTACCAGATATTAGAATCCATTATCAAGAATGTCATAGCAGAGAATTTAGAAATACATAATAACAAATACATAAAAATTTAGTAGAATTCTTTGAGGTGATAATGGGCAGGATCAATAAAGGGGAACGAGTAGCTGTAATAAACTTGGATTTCCAAAAAACATTCACTAAGGTATCATGCAAAAGGCTGCTTAATAAGATAAGATTTCATGGTGTTGGGGTAGTATATTATCATGGATAGAGAACTGGCTAACCATTGGAACACAGAGAGTTGTGACAAAAGGGGTATTCTCAGAATGGCAACCTGTAACTAGTGGAATGCCACAGGGATCAGTGCTGGGGCCACAAAGATTTACAATATATATTCATGGCTTTGACAAGGGAAGAGAATGTGCTGTTGCCAAATTTGAGGATGAAACAAAACCAGGTGAGATGGCAAGTGGTGAAGATGACACAAAGAGCTTAGAGAGGGATATAGACAGATTAAGTGAGTGGGCAAAAATAGGTTGGGATTTTATGGTCTCGCCCGGAGATTTCCATTGTTGGACCCTCGCCTGTTCCAATTCCATGGCGGGCGAGGCGGTAGAATTCTGTCAATAATGTCAGAAAATATGAAGTTAAGCACTTTGGTAGGAAGAATAAAGGTGCTGAATATTATTTAAATAGAGAAATACTTCAGAATGCTGAAGCTCAGAGGGATTGGGGTTCTTTTGCATAAATCACAAAAAGCTAGCATGCAAGTTCAGTGGTGATAGGGAAAGCAAATGGAATGTTGGCCTTTATTTCAAAGGGAATGGAGTATAACAATAGAGAAATTGTTTCCCCTTGTGAGAGAGTCCAGGGCCAGAGGGCATGATCTCACAGTAAGATATTTATAACAGAGATGAAGATGATTGTTTTCTCCCAGAGGATAGTGAATTAGTGGAATTCTTTTCTGCGGAAGACTGGAGAGGCTGGGTTGTTATGTATGTTCAAGGACAGATTTTCCATCAATAAGAAATCAAGGAGTCAATAATGGAAAGTGGAACTGAGAATTATCATAGCAGATTAGTCATGATCTCTTTGAATAATGTAGCAGATTCCATACATATAGAGGTGTTTCCTGATTTCACTCCTGAGAGGTTTAGCTCTGATTTTTTTGAGACTATTCCTCCTTGTCTGCATTTTGTTTAGGGAATTGGGTGACGACAACAGATTTACAGGAGGGACAGTACCTGAAGGTCAAGAGCCATTAACAATGCCAGCTAATACGGGGATCAGGAAAGGAAATTGGGTGGTCAGCATTTTCATGGGAATAGGTTTGAGGGAGCAGAAGGTGGGTCTCATAGAAGTTTATTTAATTGTGTCGCAAGTAGGCTTACATTAACACTGCAATGAAGTTACTGTGAAAATCCGAGCAGTCGCCACACTGCTTGGGTACACTGAGGGAGAATTTAGCATGGCCAATGCACCTAACCAGCATGTCTTTCGGACTGTGTGAGGACAAACTGAACTCAGAGGGTGGATCTTCCAGTCCTGCCAAAGGCAAGTACCCCACTCCCATGCAGGTTCCTCGGCAGCGGAATGGGCGAGTTCCACAAAAGGCCAAAGACATTGGCAGGATTTGAACATGTTGTCGGTTGCCAAATGGGAAGCCACCTCCACCACCTGGGGGTGGCGGGGGAGGGTGGAGAATCCCACCCTCAGATGAATAGTTTTTTATTATTTACAGGTGCTAAGTGATCAAGGGCCCATATCCCAGCATTCCATATGAGGCTAAGTTGCAAATCAGCCATAATCTCATTAAATGTTCGAAAAGCTTTAAGGGAGACATGATCAACTTCTGCTGCAATATTATTTTCATTGGATGTGATAGAGCTGTTCCAAATCATGAGGGTTCTGGACAGGGTAGATCAAAAGAAGCTGCTCCCATTCGTGGAAGGGGCAAGAATCAGAAGAAATCAATTTAAGGTGATTGTCGAAAGGAGAAAATACAACATGAGGAAAAATATTTACATCTTGGGTTTTTATTTGAAATGCACTAAGTGAAAAGCTGGTGAAGGCAGATTCAATTGTTACTTTTGATAACTTCAGATAAATACCTGAGGGAAAACAGAATGGAGGAGTACAGGGAAAGGGCAGTGAGTCTAACTGGGCTGCTGTTGCGGAGAGCCACTACTGACTCAATTTGTTCTGTAAACTGCAGTGAAGTTACTGTGAAAATGCCCACACTCTGGCAGCTGTTCGGATACACTGAGGGAGAATTTAGCATGGCCAATGCACCTAACCAGCACGTCTTTTGGTCTATGGGAGGAAACCAGAGCACCCGGAGGAAACACATGCAGACAAGGGGAGAATGTACAGACTCCACTCAGACAGTGACCCAAGCTGGGAATTGAACCTGGTCCCCTGGCACTGTGAGGCAGCAGTGCTAACCACTGTGCAACTGTGCCACCCCTAACGTAGTGTAACAATTCGATGATTCCTCACTCCCCTGAAGTAATTTCATTCCCATTCCCTCACACTCACTCTGCACTCAGGTTATTTTCCAATGATATCTTCTATTCAGTATCTCCTTCAGGTCTTTTCTGCATTCCCCTCTGTGGTGTCTCCTCTATTCCACATTAATTATGCCCACAATTCTGTGTTGATTTTATATGTAACCTCACCCATACAGCTTGGGTTTCCCCATGTTCATTCACGTGCATACTTAGGCTATTACTCTAGGCTCAATCTCATCACTTCTTTCCTCTCCTCTCTTTCCCCTTTTTCTTCTTTTTCTCTTTATGCCTCCTGGACACCTCTATCCTGTTGACACGCCTTTTTTCACTTCCCTTCTCCTCAATACTTTGAACTCCCAAATTCCCTCCCCCTATCCTTCAGCATTCCTTGGGAAGGATTTTCCAACCCTTCGCACCAGCGGGATCTCTTGGTTCTGCTGAAGGGTGATACGGGCACGCCACACAAATCATCTGTAAAACTGAATCCTGTTGGTGACCAATGGTGAACTGTCTCTGCTGCTGGAAAATGTGCAGCGGAGAAGCTGGAAAATCCCACCCATTATCCCACCAAATTTTTTAAAATTTATTTATTATTTGATTTGATTTATTATTGTCACATGTATTAGTATGCTGTAACAAGTATTATTTCTTGCGCACTATAAAGACAAAGCATACCGTTTCATAGAGAAGGAAAAGAGAGAGCGCAGAATGTAATGTTATAGATATAGCTAGGGTGTAGAGGAAGATCAGTTTAGTGCAAAGTAGGTCAAAAGTCTGATGGCAGCAGGGAAGAAGTTCTTGAGTTGGTTGGTACGTGATCTCAGACTTTTGTATCTTTTTCCAACCCAAAAAAGTGGAAGAGTATGTTGGGGGTGTGTGGGGTCCTTAATAATGTTTTTCTGAGGCAGTGGTAAGTGTAGAGAGAGTCAATAGATAGGAGGCTGGTTTGGTTGATGGACTGGGCTTCATTCACAACCCTTTGCCGTTTATTGCAGTCTTGGGCATTGCAGCATCCTGGTATGTAATACAACTATAGTGCATCTGTAACTGTTGGGCAGAATTGTAGCGGACATGCCAAATTTTCTTGTCTTCTGAGAAAGTGGGCTTTCTTAACTATAGTGGTGGGGGGGGAGTGTGGAGAGCCGGGACAGGTTTTTGGTGATCTGGTCACTTAAAAACTTGAAGTTCTTGACCATTTCTACTTCGTCCCCATTGGTACATAATGTTGTGGGTGGCACAATAAGTTAGCACTGTTGCCTCATAGCACCAAAGACCTGGGTTCAATTCCTGGCTTAGGTCACTGTGGAGTTTGTGCCTGTGTGGAGTATGCATGTTCTCCCTGTGTCTTTGTGCATTTCCTCCGGGTACTCTGGTTTCCTCCCACAGTCTGAAAGATGTGCTGATCAGGTGCATTGGCCTGAACAAGCATTGGAATGTGGCAACTCGGGGAATTTCATAGTTATTTCATTGTGGTGTTAATGTAAGCCTTACTTGTGACTAATAAATTAATTTTAACTATATAGACAGGGCTATGTTTTCTACTATGCTTCCTGAAGTCGATGACTTTCTCCTTTGTTTTGTTGACATTGAGGGACAGGTTATTGCCATCGCACCAGTTCACCAGATTCTCTCTCTTTCCTGTACTCTGTCTTGTCATTATTTGAGATCCGACCCACTACAGTGATGTCATCAGCAAAATTGAATTTCGAATTGGAGGGGAATTTGGCCACCCAGTCATAGGTGTATAAGGATTTTAGTAGGGGGCTGAGGACACAGCCTTGTGGAGCACCGGTGCTGAGGATGATCGTGGAGGAGGTGTTGTTGCCTATCCTTACTGATTGTGGTCTATAGAACATAGAACATTACAGCGCAGAACAGGCCCTTCGGCCCACGATGTTGCGCCGACCAGTTAAAAAAAAACAATGACCCACTAATCTAAACCAATCCCTTTTCATCCATAAACCTATCCACGGATTTCTTAAACGCCCCCAAACTAGGCACATTTACAACTGCAGCAGGCAGGGCATTCCAATCCCTCACCACCCTCTGGGTAAAGAACCTACCCCTGACATCCGTCCTATAACTACCCCCCCTTAATTTAAAGCCATGCCCCCTCGTGCTCGCTTTCTCCATCCGAGGAAAAAGGCTATCACTATCCACCCTATCTAAACCTCTAATCATCTTATATGTTTCAATAAGATCCCCTCTTAGCCGCCTTCTTTCTAGCGAAAACAACCCCAAATCCCTCAGTCTCTCCTCATAGGACCTCCCCTCCATACCAGGCAACATCCTGGTAAACCTCCTCTGCACCCTCTCCAAAGCATCCACATCCTTCCTGTAATGTGGGGACCAGAGCTGCACACAGAACTCCAAGTGCGGCCGCACCACAGTTGTGTACAGTTGCAACATGACGCTGCGACTCCTAAATTCAATCCCCCTACCAATGAACGCCAAGACACCGTATGCCTTCTTAACAACCTTATCTACTTGATTCCCAACTTTCAGGGATCTATGTACACATACACCTAGATCCCTCTGTTCATCCACACTATTCAAAGTCCTCCCGTTAGCCCTATACTCAACACATCTGTTATTCCTACCAAAGTGAATCACCTCACACTTCTCCGCATTAAACTCCATCCGCCACCTCTCGGCCCAGCTAAGTCTCCCTGCAAACTATGACACCCTTCCTCACAATCTACCACACCTCCGACTTTGGTGTCATCAGCAAATTTACTAATCCACCCAGCTATACCCTCATCCAGATCATTAATAAAAATTACAAACAGCAGTGGCCCCAAAACAGATCCCTGAGGCACACTACTCGTAACCGAACTCCATGACGAATATTTACCATCAACCACCACCCTCTGTCTCCTATCTGCTAGCCAATTCCTGATCCAATTTCCTAGACTACCCTCAGTCCCATACATCTGCATTTTCTGCAGAAGCCTACCATGGTGAACCTTATCAAACGCCTTACTAAAATCCATATATACCACGTCAACTGCCTTACCCCCATCCACCTCTTTGGTCACTTTCTCAAAAAACTCAATAAGGTTAGTAAGGCATAACCTACCCGCTACAAAACCATGCTGACTATCTCCAATCAATTCATTACTCTCCAAATAACCATAAATCCTATCCCTAATAATTTTTTCTAAAACCTTGTCTATGGGTTAGGAAATTCAGGATCTAGCTGCAGAGGGAGGAGCCGATCCCACAAATAGGCTTATATTAACACTGCAATGAAGTTACTGTGAAAATCCCCCAATTGCCACACTACGGCACCTGTTCAGGTACAGTGAGGGAGAATTTACCATGGCCTGTGCACCTAACCCACATGTCATTCGGACTATGGGAGGAAACCAGAGCATCAGCAGACAAAGGGAGAACATACAAACTCCACACAAGCAGTGACGCAAGCAGGGAATAAACCTGGGTCCCTGGTGCTGTGGGACTGCAGTGTTAACCACTGTGCTACCATGGCACCCTACTATTATTCGTATGGCTATGGAAGCAATTATAGTTGAAAAGTAGGCGTTGTTAAGTCATGCAACAACTTCAGCTGATGGAGTCGAAGTGGTTGTGATGCCAGCAAGGACTGGATGTCTCAGGGCAGGAGTTCAGTGTGTGGATGATGATCTGATTTGGATGGCCACCATCATAATTTGAGCTATTCCTCATTCTCCACATCTTCCCTGGCCTGCCCTCCAGCAGTTGTTGGGTGTAGAGTGTGTCCCAGTAGGAAACACAAGGTTTTAGATAAGTGTGTGGGTTTTTCTGAGATCTTGTGTCAGTGGGAGCTACAAACCAGTGATGTTCTTTCAAAAGGCTGTTTATCCGTGGGCATCAAGAGATTCAATATGTGCCAGCACAGAAGCTACGTTGGTCTATATAATCCTCACAGCTTCCCAGAAATGGCTGTCAACTTATATGTGTGGCGACTGCTGAGCCTGGTTGAGTAGTAGTACTCTGCTGTTGGGTAAACCAGGGTGGGTGAAGCAATGTGTTGGCTCTGCTACTCCAGGTGATACCAGTCAGTTTCCAAATGAGGTTCACTTCCACCTTGACCTTGTCTCTGGTGTTTTGGAGGTTTAGGTGAGTAATGGTCAGAAGTGATGCTAAAGTGTCTTGACGTTTAGTTGTGAGTGAGTAGTCGACCACAGGACTGACATGAGCTCCTTCCCTGGCCTTTGGGCTGTTCAGGTGGAAGGCTGAGACAATTGCCTTTGCAGCATTTGGTCAAAGTCTCCACTTCCAGAGAACAGGGAACTTCAGTGAATGCTCTCTCAATCCCCTGAAGTTCTTTAGTCTGAAATGCCAGGGCCACGTCATCAGCATGTGTGAAGAACCATGGCTTTGAGGGAGGGAGGTAACTGGGATATATGTTGAAGATTGCTGGTGTGAGGACTGGTCCCTGTAGGGTGCCATTGTTAGTTATATTTGCGTGGCTGATTTGATCTCCAAGATGCACACAGAGTTCATAGAACCATAGAATAGAATCATAGAATCCTACAGTGCAGAAGGAGGCCATTCAGTCCATCTAGTCTGCACCAACCATAAACCTACCCAGGCTCTATTCGTGTAACCCCTCATACTTACCCTGCCAATCCCCCTGACACTAAAATTAATTTAGCATGGCCAATCAGCCTAACCTGCACATCTTTGGACTGTGGGAAGAAACTGGAGCACCCAGAGGAAACCCATGCAGACACGGGGAGAATGTTTAAACTCCAGACAGACAGTGACCTGAGGCCGGAATTGAACCCGGGTTCCTGAGCTGTGACAGAATGGTGCTAACCACTGTGCCGCCCAAATCAAAGTGGAGAATGTGGGCAATGATCCAACTACCTCTTGCCCAATAGAACATATAACATTACAGCGCAGTACAGGCACTTTGGCCCTCAATGTTGCGCCGACCTGTGAAACCAACCTAAAGCTCGTCTAACCTACGCTATTCCAATATCATCCATATGTTTATCCAATGACCATTTAAATGCCCTTAATGTTGGTGAGTCCATTACTGTTGCAGGCGGGCCATTCCATGCCCTTACTACTCTCTGAGTAAACAACCTACCTCTGACATCTGCCCTATATCTATCACCCCTCAATTTAAAGCTATGTCCCCACATGTTAGCCGTCTTTATCTGGGGAAAAAGGCTCTCACTGTTCACCCTATTTAATCCTCTGATCATTTTATATGCTTCTATTAAGCCACCTTTTAACCTTCTTCTCTCTAATGAAAACAGCCTCAAGTCCCTCAGCCTTTCCTCATAGGAACTTACTTGTTGGTGGCTGGTGTTAGAATTGGTTAAAGTTTTCACACATATCAACAGCATTTTTCTCTGGAAAGACATCAGATGAGTCAACAAAGATGGCTCCTGTCTTCAGGCCTTTCTGAAGACCAGCCTCAACATGTGAGGTCAGTGTCAGGATCTGCTCAAAGCAGTTGCAGCCTGTGCAAAAAGCCTGCCTGTTGACTGGGGGCAGGGTGTCACTGCTTTCTGGGTGCAGTGAAGCAGAAGGTGTTCCAGGGCTTACGTTATTGAGAACAAATGGGTGGGCAGCTGTGTGCCTCATCAAATGGTTTCCCTGGCTTGGCAATGCCACTATCTTAGATTAGCATGGGGCAGCACGGTGGCACAGGGGTTAGCACTGCAGCCTCACAGCACAGGGACCTGGGTTCGGTTCCAGACTTGGTGACTGTGGAGTTTGCACATTCTCCCTGTGTCAAAGAACAAAGAACAGCACAGCACAGGAAACAGGCCCTTCGGCCCTACAAGCCCACGCCACCCATTTTAACACTCAGTGAGTGCCTTATTCAAGTCTTTCGTCGCTCGTTGACATTTTTATCTACCTCTAGTGGAACTCCACAATAAAGGGGGTGGAAATTTAGGGAATTATATGTACACCATATGTGTCTCCGTGCGGTTCCTCTGGGTGCTCCAGTTTCCTCCTATAGTCAGTAAGATGTGCCGGTTATGTGCATTGGCCATGCTAAATTCTCCCTTGGTGTACCTGAACAAGTGTCAGAATGTAGCTACTAGGGGATTTTCACAGTAACTCCATCGCAGTATTAATGTAAGCCTACTTGTGACACTAATAAACAAACTTTAGCACCAGATGTTGCAATGCATATTGGCAAACAGCTTTTCAAGCCATTTCCTTTCCTGTAATCTGACCAATGTTCTTCTGGAATTCAAATTCCATTGACCCCTGCTGCATTGTTTGACTTGGTTGCTGACAGGATACTGTCCACTGCCTCATGTAAGGGCTTGAGAAGCCTGTCTCTCTGGAGAGATTGCATCAGGCCTGTTTTTACTGCCCGCTTATCTTCCCTGCTGGCTTTGAGTTTAATAGGAGCGGTGAAATGACCGCATCAATGTTGACTCTGTGCCCATGGTGTTACTCGGCTGTCCCCAGGCAACATAGCAATTTCTACATCTTTCGGATTGAGTGCATCGCTTCTCGGCCTTTTGGCTAAGATCAAGTGTAGTGTTGACATGCTGTGCTTGGTTGAAGTCATTAGGTTACATTTTAGCTTCATTTGAAGCAATTTTTAAAAGTGGCAACTCGGCCTTTTGGCTAAGATGCAAATGAGATCAAGCCTTGGAGGAGGAGCTACACCGACTCCAATCAGCTTGGATCATGTAGATCAAGCCCAAGACAGGAGGTGAGAGCCCTGTCTTGTCAGCTTGGATCAGGAATGTCTCAACTTGTTGAGACTCTGAATTGGACTTGATTGGATTGAATTGGAATTAAAAAAAAGCCACTCTTTCTGCTGTTTCCTGCCATCTTGAGAGGCGCTTTCCATCAAGCTGAGAAATTCCTTTTGACTGATAACGTTTTTTGAAATAGGAGCAGGAGGATGCATATGGGTCTTGCTTTGTCAAATGGCCCTTACCTTGCCATTCAATGACCATGGTTAATCTGACTGTGGCCGTAACTCCACATTGCAGTCTCCTGCCTATGACCCTTGACTCCCTTGTAGATCAAAAATCTGGCTAACTCAGCCTTGAATATATTGAAGGACCAAGCCCTCGTTGCTCTCTGTGGAAGAGAATTCTAAAATTTAACAACTCTCTGAGCAAAGAAAATGCTCTTATCTCCGTCTTAAATGGGAGGCTTCTTATTTTTAAACTGTACCCCAAAGCTCTAGAATCCACCAACCTTCCCACCCCAAGAGGAAACATTCTCTCAGCATCTACCCTGTCTCGCTCCCTCAGAAACTCATGTTTCAATATGATCATCACTCATTCTTCTAAACTCCATAGAGTACAAAACCAACCTGCTTAACCTTTCCTCATAAGACAACCCTGCCATCTGAAGAATCAGTCTAGTGAATATTCTCTGCACTGTTTCCAATGCAAGTATATCCCTTCTTAAGCAAGGGAGTAAACAGTACTCTCACCAATGCCTTGCACAGTCATATCAAGGCTTCCCTACTTTTACACCTCATTCCCCTTGCAATAAAGGTGAACATTCCATTTGCCTTCCTAATTACTTGCTGTACCTATTTGTTCACCTTTTGTGATTCATGTAGAAGGATATTCCGATCCCTCTATACTGCAGCATTCTGCAGTCTTTCCCTCCATCTATACAACATTCTGCTTTACTATTTTGCCGCCAAAATGGATAACTTCACATTTTTGTCTGCCTACTCACAGCCTATCGATATTCTTTTCAGACTCTTTGTGTCCTCCTCACCACTTGCCTTCTTATCTATTATTGTATCATCAGCAAACACAATACACTTGGTCCCTTAATAAAGGTCATTAATAGTTCAGCCCTGGCATTTGATTTGATTTACTATTGTCACATGTATTAACATATAGTAAAAAGAACTGTTTCTTCCACGCCGTGCAGACAAAACATACCATTCATAGAGAAGGAAACCAGAGACTGTAGAATGTAGTGTTACAGTCATAGCTAGGGTGCAGAGAAAGATCAACTTAAATGTTAGAATCCGTCATCAAGGAGGAAATAGCGAGGCATCTTGAGAGGAATTGCTTGATAGAGCAGACGCAGCACGGTTTCGTTAAAGGGAAGTCGTGTCTGACAAATTTACTGGAGTTCTATGAGGATGTGTCTAGGGTGGTGGATAGAGGAGAGCCGGTGGATGTGGTGTTTCTGGATTTTCAGAAGGCGTTTGACAAGGTACCTCACAAGAGGTTATTGCAGAAGGTCGAGGGACATGGAGTTGGGGGTAGGGTGTTAGCGTGGATAGAGGATTGGTTGTCAAATAGGAGGCAGAGAGTGGGGGTCAATGGGTGCTATTCGGATTGGCGGATGGTGACTAGTGGAGTGCCTCAGGGGTCGGTGCTGGGGCCTCAGCTATTTACCATTTATATAGATGATCTGGAGGAGGGAACCGAGTGTAGGGTGTCGAAATTTGCTGATGACACCAAGATTGGAGGAAAGGCAAATTGTGCGGACGGTGTGGAGAGTCTACAGAAGGATCTAGATAGGCTGGGCGAATGGGCCAGGAAATGGCAAATGGAATTTAATGTTGGCAAGTGCGAGGTGGTCCACTTTGGTAGGAATAATGGTAGGAAGGATTATCACTTACGTGGCGAAAAACTGCAGCAGGCGATGGTGCAGAGGGACCTCAGGGTCCTTGTGCATGAGTCGCAAAAACCCAGCCTGCAGGTGCAGCAGGTGATCAGAAAGGCGAATGGGATGCTGGCCTTCATAGCGAGGGGGATTGAATATAAAAGTAGGGAGGTCTTGCTGCGGCTGTATAGGGCATTGGTGAGGCCGCAGCTGGAGTACTGTGTGCAGTTTTGGGCGCCGTACTTACGCAAGGATATTTTGGCCTTGGAGGGAGTGCAGAGGAGGTTTACTAGGCTGATGCCGGAGTTGAGGGGGTTGAGCTATGAGGAGAGGCTGAATAAACTAGGCTTGTACTCGTTAGAGTTTAGAAGAATGAGGGGAGATCTCATTGAGACGTATAAGGTGATGAATGGGATGGATAGGATAGAGGTGGAGAGACTCTTCCCGCTCAGAAAGTATAATAGGAGTAGGGGGCACAGCCTCAAGATAAAGGGGGGGGGCGGTTTAGAACGGAGTTGAGGAGGAACTTCTTCACTCAAAGGGTGGTGAATCTCTGGAATTCTCTGCCCGTTGAAGTGGTGGAGGCTACCTCGCTAAATATTTTTAAGATGCGGGTTGATGGGTTTTTGATAAGAGAGGGGATTAAGGGTTATGGGGAGAGGGCGGGAATGTGGAACTGAGCCACGACAGATCAGCCATGATCTTATTGAATGGCGGGGCAGGCTCGAAGGGCTAGATGGCCTACTCCTGCTCCTATTTCTTATGTTCTTATGTTCTTATGTTCAAGTTAAGTCCATTCAAAAGTCTGACAGCAGCAGGTAAGAAGCTGTTTTTGAATTGGTTGGTAAGTGACTCAGACTTTTGTGTCTTTTCCTGACGGAAGAAGGCGGAAGAGAGAATGCCTGGGGAGCACAGGGTCCTTAATTATGCTGGCTGCTTTGCCGAGGCAGCAGGAAGTGTAGACAGAGTAAACAGATAGGAGGCTGGTTTGGATTGGGTTTCATTACGTGGGTGGAAGAGGGGGCTCACAATGTTGAAATGGCAGCGTGGGCCTGTTGGGCCAAAGGGCCTGTTTCCCGTGCTGTGTTGTTCTTTGTTGTTCTTTGTTGTTCTTTTGTAATTCCTTGCGGTCTTGGGCAGAGCAGGATCCATACCAAGCTGCGATACAACCAGGAAGAATGCTTTCTATGCTGCATCTGTGAAAGTTGGTGAGAGTCATAGCTGACATGCCAAATTTCCTTAGTCTTCTGAGAAAGTAGCAGCATTAGTGGGCTATTTACCCAGGTGGGGAATGCAGCACCGGGTGTCCCCATCAATATAACCCGGTGTCATTTAGTAAGGGCCTCACTGTTGGCTCTGAGGCTATTAAGACTTATGTTTATGGAAGAATCATTAAGGTTGTGAGGGTCAATATCTAGCGAGTCGCACCAGTCCTCTACAGTGCTCAAATCTCCTGTTATGTCTGAGTTGATCAGTACCCCTAGGGGCACTTCAGATGTGGACGAGGCTCTGGGCTATAGTGTGGTAGGGGTAAGGATCTGGTCTAAACCTGAAAGCGGGTGAGAAGGTGTCCGGGGAAGTATATTTCCTGGGTGAGGTCGTTCCAGCCGCCTAGTGTCATCCTCCCCTATCTCTAATATGAGATGGTGGAAGTGATTATTTCTGAGTCCCATAAGCTTTCAGTTGATTGACATGGAACCAACCAGCTAAGGTGATCAGGACCTTGTACACTGAGGGGCTTATTTTGTCGGTGATGGTATGCAGACCTGCATATCTCGGGGACAAGAAAGAGCTGGGGTTGTAGAGGGGTTGCTGGCCAACTGTATATTCTACCGGGTGTACTCTTTTATCGAAATATGCCTCGCTCTGTTTCCTTTTAACTCCCAATCGGACAGCCGCGGCTAACTGGGCTGCTTCAATGTTTTCAGTTATCTGCTGGATGGCTTTCTCATGGGTGAGCGCTGTGATAGCAGTTAGGTCAAACCCCAATAAATGTTCAGCTCCCCTCATAGGTCGGTCAGTCATTAATGCGTGGAGGGGTAAATCCAGTAGAACTGGAAATGGTGTTGCGTACCATCATGAAGGCAAAGGTTTGGAGCTGACGAGGGAGCGAGCTATCTTGGATCTGGTGTTATGTAATGAGGCGGATAGAATTAGGGACCTTGCGGTGAAGGATCCTCTTGGGGAGAGTGATCATTGTATGGTGGAGTTTCTGGTGCAGATGGAGGAGGAGAAAGTGGGTTCCCGGACACGCGTCCTTTGTTTGAACAGAGGGGAGTACGGTAGGATGAGAGAAGAATTGGCGAATGTTGACTGGGGGAGCGCGTTGGAAGGTAGGTCTGCTGAGGAGCAGTGGAGGATCTTTAAGGAGATCTTTCTTGGTGCTCAGCAGAAATTTATTCCGATGGTCAAAAAGGACAGTAGGAGGAGAGGTAATAAGCCGTGGATAACGAAGGAGGTGAAGGAAAGTGTTAAATTAAAAGCGGAGGCATTTAGAGTAGCTAAGAGTAGTGGGCGAGAAGAGGATTGGGAGAGGTTTAAATGTCAACAAAGATTGACAAAGAAGTTGATGAAGAAGGGTAGGAGAAACTATGAAGCTGGGCTAGCGCTTAATATAAAAAAGGATAGCAAGAGTTTTTATAAATATATAAAAAGGAAGAGGCTGGCTAGGGTGAACGTTGGACCCTTAGAGGATGAGAAGGGGAACTTAGTGCCAGGGGATGGGGAAATGGCTGAGGTCTTGAATAACTTTTTTGTTTCGGTCTTCACGGAGGAGGACATGAATAATTTGCCAGGTGTTAGAGATGGCAAGGTGGTAGGACTGGAGGGTCTCAATGACATTACTGTTACTAGAGAGGCGGTGCTCGACAGATTGGAGGGGCTGATTGTGGACAAGTCCCCAGGACCGGATGGAATGCATCCGAGGGTTCTGAAAGAAATGGCGGAGGTGATAGTGGATGCCTTGGTGGTTATTTTCCAGACGTCACTGGATTCCAGGGAAGTGCCGGAAGATTGGAAAACGGCTAATGTTACGCCATTGTTTAAGAAGGGTGCCAGGCAAAAGGCAGGGAATTATAGGCCGGTTAGTTTAACGTCTGTTGTAGGTAAAATGTTAGAATCCGTCATCAAGGAGGAAATAGCAAGGCATCTTGAGGGGAATTGCTTGATAGAGCAGACGCAGCATGGTTTCGTTAAAGGGAAGTCGTGTCTGACAAATTTGCTGGAGTTCTATGAGGATGTGTCTAGGGCGGTGGATAGAGGAGAGCCGGTGGATGTGGTCTTTCTTGATTTTCAGAAGGCGTTTGACAAGGTACCTCACAAGAGGTTATTGCAGAAGGTCAGGGGACATGGAGTTGGGGGTAGGGTGTTAGCATGGATAGAGGATTGGTTGTCAAATAGGAAGCAGAGAGTGGGGGTCAATGGGCGCTATTGGATTGGCGGTTGGTGATTAGTGGAGTGCCCCAGGGATCGGTGCTGGGGCCTCAGCTATTTAGCATTTATATAGATGATCTGGAGGAGGGAACCGAGTGTATGGTGTCGAAATTTGCTGATGACACCAAGATTGGTGGAACGGCAAATTGTGCGGAGGGTGTGGAGAGTCTACAGAAGGATCTAGATAGGCTGGTCGAATGGGCCAGGAAATGACAAATGGAATTTAATGTTGGCAAGTGCGAGGTGGTCCACTTTGGTAGGAATAATGGTAGGAAGGATTATTACTTACGTGGCAAAAAACTGCAGCAGGCGACGGTGCAGAGGGACCTCGGGGTCCTTGTGCATGAGTCGCAAAAACCCAGCCTGCAGGTGCAGCAGGTGGTCAGGAAGGCGAATGGGATGCTGGCCTTCATAGCGAGGGGGATTGAATATAGAAGTAGGGAGGTCTTTGTGCAGCTATATAGGGTATTGGTGAGGCCGCAGCTGGAGTACTGTGTGCAGTTTTGGGCGCCGTACTTACACAAGGATATTTTGGCCTTGGAGGGAGTGCAGAGGAGGTTTACTAGGCTGATGCCGGAGTTGAGGGGGTTGAGCTATGAGGAGAGGCTGAATAAACTAGGCTTGTACTCATTAGAGTTTAGAGGAATGAGGGGAGATCTCATTGAGACGTATAAGATGATGAATGGGATGGATAGGATAGAGGTGGAGAGACTCTTCCCGCTCAGAAAGGACAGTAGGACTAGGGGGCACAGCCTCAAGGTAAAGGGGGGGC
This sequence comes from Carcharhinus amblyrhynchos, assembly GCF_965287045.1. NCBI lineage: Eukaryota > Metazoa > Chordata > Chondrichthyes > Carcharhiniformes > Carcharhinidae > Carcharhinus > Carcharhinus amblyrhynchos. The sequence goes on from NC_137324.1 coordinate 155,341,276, forward strand.
AGTTTAGAATGGAGTTGAGGAGGAACTTCTTCACTCAAAGGGTGGTGAATCTCTGGAATTCTCTGCCCGTTGAAGTGGTGGATGCAACCTCGCTAAATATTTTTAAGAAGCGGGTTGATGGGATTTTGATAAGCGAGGGGATTAAGGGTTATGGGGAGAGGGCGGGAATGTGGAACTGAGCCACGACAGATCAGCCATGATCTCATTGAATGGCGGGGCAGGCTCGAAGGGCTAGATGGCCTACTCCTGCTCCTTTTTCTTATGTTCTTATGTTCTTATGTTCTAAGTACTGTATCCCACATTGTGTTGTTTTGCTGCACTGTCTTTCTAATGATCCATTTTTTAGCATTAGGTTCATGAGCTCTACGATTCCACTAGATTGTGGATGGTAAGCGATATGGAATTTCTGCTTGATGCCAAACATAGCCATAACGTTCTGCATCACCTGCCCGGTGAAATGTGTCCCTTGGTCAGACTCTCTGCTGCGGGGAAGACCCCACTGTGTAAACATCTGCTGGGCTAATATCTTTGCGGTGGCCTTAGCTGTGTTGGATCTAATAGGGGATGCTTCGACCCATTTGGTGAAAGTGTCTATTACTATTAGGATATCATCAATTTGCGATTTGTCCAGGGGCCTTCTACTGGACATGTGAGCCTTAGCTTCACTTTTCTGACCTACCTATCGGGGTTGTTCTGGGCACAAATTAAACAAATGACGATAAAATGGGCAATGTTATTGTGCAGTTCGGGCCACCAACGTAATTCTTTTAATCGCTCGATTGTTGTCTCGATGCCCTGATGGCCGTGTCCGTCATGGTATACTGGTAGATGAGCTGATTTCTGCGCTGGGTAGGGACTACGTATGTGCCTGCCTTTAATATCAAACCATCCTGAATCTGTAATTTGTCCTTCCATTTCTCATATGGGATTGGATAGACTCCTTGTAAAATTTGTTTTAGGGAACTGTCAGTGTGCTGCGCCTGGATCAAGTTGGCTATATTAGTTTGGCAGGTGGCTGCCAAAACTGTCCCATATGGGCACCGGCCTTGGCTAATGCATCAGCCTTACAGTTACCAGATGGGGAGGTCCTGTGGTGGCTTCTTACCTTAATAATTCCACATGTGTGCCCTTCGGTGGCCTGCAGAACATATTTTAATAAGGGGGCTGGCGGTATGGGCTTTCCGTCTGCAGAGACAGAGCCTCTGGCTTCCAATAATGGTAGGAACTCAGTCAGGCTGTTGCACACGTACATGCTATTGGAGTGTATGTGACGAGGGTTGGAAATAGGTCTGGGTGACTTACTACGTATGTGACGGCTGCTAATTCAGCAGCTTGAGCACTCAGATGGCTGGGCAGTTTGAGAGTGAGTTCTATTAATGGCTGTCCCTGTCATTCACATCTAGAGATGCCCTGTTCAACTGGTCCAATACTTGTGAGGCATAAGCTACCGGGTCTTGTCTACTATGTCTTTCTTGTAATAATACTGCTGGAAGTGTGTGGTCGGTGACTGCAACTTCTAAGGCACATGGTAGATCTGGGTCGGGGACTAGTAAGGCTGGCACTGTGGCAAGGGCACGCTTTAAATCGGAAACGACAGCTGTTGTGCTACACAGTCCATTCCCAGGTTGTGTTTTTCTTTAACAATTCGGAAAGTGGGCCTGTCTTGGTGGTGAAGGTGTCTATATGGTTCTGACTGTACTCTACTAGACCTAGCAAAAATCGGAGGGCACTCACACCCCGGGACAGTGGGAGGTGCACTATGGAGTCTATCCTCTTCTGTTCAATCTCCCTTTTCCCATGGCTAATCACTGTACCTAGGCATATAATCATGGGTTGCAAAACTTGGGTCTTTTTCGTATTGACTTTGCAGCCCAAAGAGTGGAGAAGTGCCAGTAACTCATCCAGCAATGTTACGTGCTCCTCTTTGGTGTTGGTCTGTAACAATAGACTACAATATTGTGGCAAAATTGTCGACATATTGGATCAAGAACTCGAGTCGGGAAAATTTTTCTTGCCCGGTAGCTAATCGCCTGTGGAAGATGAACAGGGAATTATGGAAACCCTGTGTTAGGCAAGTCCAAGTGTATTGCTGTCCTTGGAAGGTAAAGGCAAACTTGCACTGGCAAGACTGATTTAAAGGGATGGACCAGAAACCATTACTGATATCTAGTACTGTGAAAAACTTTGCCTGGGCTCCCTGTCTCTTCAGGGTGACAGGGTTTGTGGCTACTACGGGACCATGAGTGGGGTAACCTTATTTAATTCCCGATAATCGACCGTTAACCTCCATGATCCATCTACCTTCTTCATGGGCCATATCAGGGCATTAGTTGTGGATGCCGCTCATCTCAACAACCCCTGCTGTAACAGACCATCAATTACTCTGGCCACATCTCCCTCTGCCTGTCCAGGGAAACTGTATTGTCTCTATGGTTTTGGATCCGGCCCTTCAATTAACACCTCCCCAGTATCTGGCCACAATCATGTTTATGCTGCACAAACACCCCATCGTGTCTTTGAAGCAGCTCTCTGATGATTGGATCACTGCTAATCGTTAAGGGGTCAAACCAGAATTCCTCTATTGTGCTAATCCTATTGGCATATGTCCCGATTGGAATTATTGATGGTGCTCTGCTAATCGTAGCCATCTGCCAAATGCATCGATTAGCTGGATCGAATGAAAGATGACATTTATTCATGTAATCAGATCCCAGGATGTGTTCAGCATTTGGGGGATGATTAACTAACACCACCGCATGGTCTCACTTCATGCGACCTAGGCGGACCTGTAGAGGGGCTGTAATGCATCCCCCCTGTATGTGTCCTGTGAATCCACTGAGTGTAATTGTGCCTGTAGCTGGTCGAGGGATGTCTGTGTTTAATTTTGATACATTCAGGGTAGTTCAGGAGCCTCCGGTATCCCAAAGGAATTCTACGAGGTGGCCTCTTACCTTGCTGTTAACTAGGGGTCTCCCTACGCTATCACACTGGTGTTACAGACACAGGTTGGGGAGGCCGGGCACTGTCAGTCTAGCATTCCATAGGCAGGGCAGTTGGATACAATGGTGGGCTAGTGCTTACGGTATGCATGGAGTGACTGGGGCCTTCTTTCGGTGGTGGGCGGTGCCTTCTCTCGTACTTAGTAGCCGGCCTAATTAGTGGAGCTGATGGTCCTGGTAATCTCAAGGACCGTGTATATGGTGGCAGGGGTCTCCTACAATCTCGGGCAAAGTGTCCTGGCTGCCCGCTATTAAAACATGTCCCTCTATCTCTCCCCGGAGCTGCAGTGTAAGGTAGAGCTGTACCTCTCTGGTGTTGGAGATCCCCTCGTTTCTCCACACTGAAGTCTAGCTAGCCCTCATCAGAAGCATTCTCACCTCCCTTTCTGACTGTGACATTGGGGCTCCCTGAACTTGCTGTTCCCAGACTCGAGCTAACTGTCAGAGAACCCATGCCTCATTGTGTGTGGCCCCTACGGGCTCAAAATTAGTGGAGGCATTCTTGCCTTCCTCTGTGGTGTGTGCGAGACTAATGTCCAAGCCCATTTGAGGATGAATCAGCCTCATTTAATCTAGCCCGATCTAATTCCCCATATACTCCCAGGAAATGGATCCATAAACAACCGGCAAAGACAGTCGGATGTTTCCCTTTCCTCTGTCTACATTTATTTAACCCATTGACAGGATCCTCTTTATTAAACCCTACCATAGTCAATATCACTTCCTTAATTTCATTTAAGGTTCCTTCCCTGACATTTTGAGGGGCTGGCAGGGCAGACTGTACAGACTTGCTTAAGCACATGACTATCAGCTTCACTACTTCCCTTTCACCTAACCCATGCAATATCTTCTGCTGCCTAACATCCTCAAAGAAACTGTGTGGATCAGCCGATGGCTCAAAGTTTGTGATTTTATTTGCAATTTCGGCCAACTGTGCCACCGTAAGCAGGGTCGTGTATGTGATAGCTAGGCCCTGAGACTCTCCTACCCGATGTTCAGTGCATCGGTACTGGAGGTGAATCTGAGGGCACAGTGGGTATTGATTCCCCTGGGAATATGGTGGTGGACCCCAATTCTCAGTTCGCGTAACGTAAAGTTTAACGTTCTCCTTTAACTCTCCCCAATTCGCATCCTCTCTCTCCTCTTCCTCTACTGTCCCAAAGGTACACATAAATCCATTTTGAACCAATAGTAGGGATTCCGGCTGTGAAATTTCTCACTGGCATTTGGAGTGGTCAGCGATTGCCTGTCTCTGTTCTTTACTGGCTTGATGGAGTGCTTTTATTGCCACCTGCAGGTCAGTGCACTTAGCTTCCAATCGGGCTACTGCCCACTCGGCTTCACCTTTGGCCAAGACATCTTGGTAGCTGTCTCATAGTGGGTTTGAAAATTGCCCAGATGTAATAAATTTGCCTGGTTGGTTCTCTTTAATTCATTTACTTCTCGGTCCTTTTCGGCTCTTATTTGCTGTATCCTCTCCTGCTGCTGTTCCTTTAGTTAATCCCCTCCTCCTTTTCCTCCTATGCCGCTTTGATTCCTCCAGCTCCCTACGAACTGTCTTTAATTTCTTTCCTGCCCCGAGCAGCTGTCCTAAGCAGCTCACAACGGCAGTCGCTTTCTCACATTTGCCTGCCCATTTTCCCTGAACTTTTCTCAGATCGTCCCAATACTTCTGCCGTAGGGATCTTGGTCCCGTCGTAGTATTGGCATAAGATTCTGCCACCTTTCTTCTCAATATATTCTCTTTTTTTTTGCTGTATGGGACATTTTGCTTCTGTGCTGTTTCCAGCCATTCTATATTCAACGACAAGGGGCAGGGAGTTTATTGGACTGCAGATATGGCTTTGGGCCATGTTCCGGTCTTAATCCCTCTGGATTCTAATGTAAACCTATGGAGTTTACCCTATCCTCCTTGTTAGTAACAATGCATGCACAATAAACAATTTCCCGAAAGCAGTTATTTGTCCAATAAGGAGTTTACACCTGTTGGCTCTGAATTTTAAATAATCATTCAATATAGATTCTGGGGGATTCGATAGTGGAGCAACAAAGTTACTTCTTGTCGATGTCCCACCTGGGTTGCTACTTGCTGTGCCTGCCGCATTGTCCATCGTATAAGGGTTAAAATAGACCAAGAATTACGAATAGACTTCTTGTTAGTACAACCAATATTTATTTAAAACACACAATCGATAATCACCCATCCAACCAACAATAAGTTATCTTACAGAAAATACTAAAGTACAAGTTAAATACTAGACTGTGACTTAACTTTGCGTGACTGGCAAGTACCCAAGCAGATATTGGCCTTTATCTATGCACTAATCTCTGTAGCCCTCTGTGTAGTCTGGTCCTTTGGTCTGGTCTGGCACTCTTGGCTCTGGTCTTCCTTCCTTCTTGGATGTGGTGGCTCTCCTTGTGCTGGTCGTTGCTGATGACAGTCCCCGTTGTTCTAGCTCGTTCATGGGGTCAGAGAGAGAGCTTCTTCTGTTGTGCAGCACCTTTTATACCGCATTGGGTTTTGCACCCCTTTTGGTCACTGCCAATCAATCAATCAGGACTTGATCACCCTGATCGATAAAGTCCAATCGGGTGCTACCACACCAATCTCTGGGTGTGTCCCCAACGGCCATGTCTGTAGGTACTGGGGACATGTAGGGTTCACACCTCCCTCCCAAATAAGGGGTTATGGTCCCCAGTGTCTGGTAAACAACCCAGTTTGACCAGAAAGTCCCTTTTGTCCTGGAGCTGGCCCATATCTATGTATTCAGTAGTCTGAGTTGCAGCCTGTTTATCTCTGAGTTTTATGCTGCAGCCTGCTGTTTTAGTTCTTGCCCAAGAGTCCCAGAGTGCTTTACAAATCGCCATTTGAGGTGGCCCATTTGACCACATCTTCCTGCACCTCCATCCATGATTTGTGTCCATTTGTAAACAGAGCCCACACAATTCATAGGATCACAGAATCCCAACAGTGTAAAAGGAGGCCATTCAGCCCGTGTCAACAACAATCCCACCCAGGCCCTATCCCATAACCCCACATGTTTACCCTGTTAATCCCCCTGACACTAAGGGCAATTTAGCATGGCCAATCCACCTAACCTGCACATCTTTGGAGTGTGGAAGGAAACCGGGGCACCTGGAGGAAACCCATACAGGCATGGGGAGAATGTGCAAACTCCACACAGACAATCACCCAAGGCCAGAATTGAACCTGGGTCCCTGGTGCTGTGAGGCAGCAGTGTTAACCACTGTGCCACTGTGACCTTATTGTGGAGGATCATATCATTATCATTATATTAACATATTTCCCCTTATTGAAGCTCCTTCTTAGGCTGTATCCTTCACCATGTGCCCTACTCAAACCACTGCAGTGACACCAAACCCCACAATGATCTATCTCCCTACTCTTGTGGCAAATTCTCCTTTGAGCTTCTCATCCTGTTCCATCCCTCATTGTTGTCATTTAAAATCTTTGTTTCTAATAGTCACTCAATGTCATGTCAAGATTCTCACTGAGATATTTGCTCCTCCCTTAGCCTCTGAACAAAGTGACTTCTTGTACTCAGTAATTTAAATTTCCAATTCAACTCATCATGCTCTCTCATTTTTGAGTTCACTGTCATCATTTCATCCCCAAATCTATCCAAGTACATAAACACCCCTGACCATTTTCACAGCCTCTCCCTCAATCTCACCTCATGTGGCGTCACTACACATATTTTGCCTAACAAAGATCAGATCAAGCCAAAGATAAAGCTCCGACGAAGGGTCATCCTGACTCGAAATGTTGGTTCTATTCTCTCTGAAGGGTGCTGTCAGGGCTGCTGAGATTTTCCAGCATTTTCAGTTTTTGTTTCCGATTCTAGCATCCGCAGTATTTTGCTTTTATTACAAAGCCATCTTTGACCATTTTATTGTGTCCCTCTCCACATATCCCCATTCCCCCTCCTAAAGCTACTTATTTATAAATCTGGCACAGAAATAAATTCTCTCAAGTCACCTACGACTGCTCTTTCAAATTTCCAACCATTTTTGATATTTCTGTAGCTATCAATCTTCTCAATCACACTATCACCTCCACCTTTGATGGCCATTAAAACATAAGAACATAAGAAATAGGAGCAGGAGTAGGCCATCTAGCCCTTCGAGCCTGCCCCTCAATTCAATAAGATCATGGCTGATCTGAAGTGGATCAGTTCCACTTTCCCGCTTTCTCCCCATAACCCTTAATTCCCTTGCCTACCAAAAACCTATACAGCCGTGTCTTAAATATATTTAGCGAGGTAGCCTCCACCACTTCAATGGGCAGAGAATTCCAGAGATTCACCACGCTTTGAGTGAAGAAGTTCCTCCTCAACTCCGTTCTAAACTGCACCCCCCTTATCTTGAGGCTGTGCCCTCTAGTCCTGCTGTCCTTTCTGAGCGGGAAGAATCTCTCGACCTCTACCCTATCCATCCCCTTCATTATCTTATGCGTCTCTATAAGATCCCCCCTCATCCTTCTAAACTCTAACGAGTACAGACCCGGTCTATTCAGCCTCTCTTCATAGTCCAACCCCCTCAACTCAGGTATCTGCCTAGTGAACCTCCTCTGCACTCCCTCCAAGGCCAAAATATCCTTGCGCAAGTGCGGCAACCAAAACTGCACACAGTACTCCAGCTGCAGCCTCACCAGTGCCTTGTACAGTTGCAGCAAGACCTCCCTGCTTTTATATTCTATCCCCCTCGCCAAAAAGACCAGCATCCCATTCGCCTTCTTGATCACCTGCTGCACCTGCAGACTGGGTTTTTGCAACTCATGCACAAGGACCCCCAGGTCCCTCTGCACCGTCGCCTGCTGCAGCTTTTCACCCTTTAAATAATAATCCCTCCTACTATTATTCCTGCCAAAGTGGATAACCTCACACTTGTTAACATTGTACTCCATCTGCCAGGTCCTCGCCCACTCGCTCAGCCTATCTAGATCCCTCTGCAGACTTTCCACACCCTCCACACAATTTGCTTTTCCACTTATCTTCGTGTCGTCAGCAAATTTCAACACCCTACACTCAGCCCCCTCTTCCAGATCATCTATATAAATGGTAAATAGTTGAGGCCCCAGCACCGATCCCTGTGGCACTCCACTAGTCACCAACCGCCAATCCGAATAGCACCCATTGATACCAACTCTCTGCCTCCTATTAGACAACCAATCCTCTATCCACGCTAACACCTTACCCCCAACTCCATGCCCCCTAACCTTCTGAAGCAACCTTCTGTGCGGCACCTTATCAAATGCTTTTTGAAAATCAAGAAACACCACATCCACCGGTTCCCCTCTGTCTACCGCACTAGTCACATCCTCATAGAATTCCAATAAATTTGTCAGACATGACTTCCCCTTAACGAATCCGTGCTGCGTCTGCTCTATCAAACAATTCTTCTCAAGGTGCCTCGCTATTTCTTCTTTGATGACGGATTCAAGCATTTTTCCAACAACAGACGTTAAACTAACCGGCCTATAATTCCCTGCCTTTTGCTTGCTACCTTTTTTAAACAATGGTGTAACATTAGCCGTTTTCCAATCTTCCGGCACTTCCCCGGAATCCAGCGAAGTTTGGTAAATAATCACTAAGGCATCTACTATCACCTCTGCCATTTCCTTCAGAACCCTGGGACGCATTCCATCCGGTCCTGGGGACTTGTCCACCATCAGTCCCGCTAGTCGATCAGACACACTCCCATGCTGACTATTCCCCCGGTATGGACATCATTTCCACTCTCAAATTTAAAGGCGTAAAATTAAACACCTATGACGCACATCTGGCTTATCCATTTATTGCTAGATCTGGTTGGACTATGTAAAGCCCAGTTCTTGTTAAGACCACTTTCCAATTGCCCTCCTTTACTCTCACCTCCAATAACAAGTGCATAAATCTTATGCACTTCCTGCTTACAAAGATCAAGACTGTCCATTAGCTGCCTTTGCTACATCCCTCACTTCCCCTAACCCCCTAGGCAACTTCACTAACTTCCTTTCCCTCTCCAATTTTTTTTGAACAAGTCATTGCCTTCCAAATCTTGGGCACCTATCCTACAACTCCATATTTGATTCCCTCTAAATCGGGTTTCCTCTCCTGCCACAATGATAAAACAACCCTCATCAAATTTATAAATCATATTCTTAGTGATTACGACCATGAGTAAACCATCTCTCCTCATCTTTTTTTAATCTGTCATCAACCTTTGACAAAATTGACCGCATTGTCTTACAGTGGCTTAGCCCCATTGTCTAGCAGGTGGACTGCACTTACCCAGTTTAATTCTTATATATCTCATAGTAGCCTGGGAATCACCAAAGATTTTATTTCCTATTTTCCTCATTGCAAATTATCCAATCCTTGGCTCTCCTCAATTTTTCATCAAAGCACAGCTCCTTAGCAAAACCATCCAAAAATATGTTAGGTTTCACTTGAACACTGATGACATTCACCTCTAACTCTTCAGCACCTTTCTCTGTATTATCATATTTGCTCGTCAAACATCCAGGAGCAGCTGAGCAAATATTTCACTGAGTTAAATATTCTGAAGACCAAAGCCGCCGACTTCAACCCTGCCACGATCTCCACTCCCTAGCAACTGTTTGCAGCTCTCCCCAGCAGCTGCCTGAAACTGAGCCACGGTGTTCACAACCCAAATGTTGGCCTTGACCCAGAGATGAATTTTTGTCCCATCGCGAAGATTGCCTGCTTCCACCTTTGTAACGTCACCCAATTCCAGACCTACCTCAGCTCAATTGCTGCTAAAACCCTCACTCGTGCTTTTCATTACTTCTGAGCTATCTGAATCGTTCGTCCTGGCTGGCCTCCCATCTTTCACTCAACAAACGTAATCTTATCTAAACCTCTGCCTGCATCTCAACTTATTTCAAGTCCCATTTCATCTGTCACCACTTGCTTTCATTACTTCCCGTGCTGGCAACAGCTCAATTTTTAAAATGATCATCCACATTTTCAACTCCCTCTATGGTTTCACTCCTCACTATCTCTGTAACCTCCTCCAGCCCGATGGGTCACTCCACCATCAAAATCAACAGTTGGTATTATTCCAAATTTAAAATAAATGCATCACAAGCATTCCAGAGTCCTGCGCTCCTCCCAAGTCCAGCATCTTAGGCATCCTGCAATACCCATCTTCAGCCTATATATATATATTTCTTGTTTGCTAATCACACACCCTCCTCACTATTGCCTGCTATTTTCCAGCCTCCCTATCTTCATGGCTCATTGGAATTTAACACTGATCTTCACGCTACATTCCACTCACCAAACATATCTGACAAAGCTTGTGCATCTTTGCCAATGGGAAGCAGCTCGAGTCAACAATTTCCAGAGATATCATCTTATGAATGAGATTCAGCAGCAGGCCCATTTTTGGGCACCGTATTTTCTGATACTGTGCCTACTATGGTAAACCCGATCAGTGATACACATGGGCAAGTTTTAATTACTTGATCATACCCACTGGAGATGCAATTGACCCCGAATCCAATTTTACAAACAAAGTAACAGCCATTTCCCCATCAAAATTAACAGTTGGTATTATTCCAAACTTAAAATAAATGCATCACAATCATTCTTTGGGACATTCCTGTGATAGTTACTTAAAAGTAATATTCAACTAAGAAAACATTGGCGCGATCTTACTGGCTGCTCACTGCCTGTCGTCATTGCAGTAAGGATGGAAAATTTGGCGCCCAGCCAAATCTCTGTTCACTGCAGCAGGACTGGAAAATCCCACTGGTGTGAACAGCCGGAAGATTCCACCTCGAGGTTTAACTTTCTAATTTCAATTATTTTGGGATTGTGTTAAATTGATTTGAATGACGCTGAAAACGGCAAAACTCTGGCCAGAATTTTATGCAGAAGGTTACAATGCGCTCCAAACCCAGAGGCACATAGTGGAATTGAGTGATATGGTGTCGGGCGCACATCTAGATGTCACTGTGCCCTCGTGTGATGTATCGGTCAGCAGGTGGGCGCGCGAGTCAGAAGCACACCCGCCACCAATCAGGAATCTAATTTAAATTAACTAAACACCAATTGGCTGGTTTGACACTGGTCATTCTGCCTTTATTGGTTGGTGGGTGGGCCGATTGGCAAGGCGACCTTTTACGTTTTAGCTGCAACTTCAATCCAGGGTGGGGTGAAAGTCAGGGCTCGAATAAAATTAACTAATGTGCCTGAGGGACCGTGCTGATGATTGTGCTGCCTGGGACTCCTGTGACATAGCTTCAACACACCACTCAGCCTCTCATGTTGCATGCTGGATGACTGTGAATTGGCCAGCCGGTGTGAAATTGCGCTCCAGAGCCAATAGCATCACCCACTTCCAGGCCCACCACATGCACAATGGGCAAAAAATTCAGGCCTCTATCTGGAAAGTAAACTCTCTATTTTTAAAAATCAAGGTTTGTTCTCCTAAGCATCAAGTACATATACTGGTTTGTTTTCTTCAGCCAACCAGAAATTAATGGAATTTATTTGGCACATGGGCAAATACTTTGTTCACGCAGGTCAAACTCAAGAAGAGGACAAAATGATTGAATACAAATTGGAACTGAACACATACATTTGAACATCTGATTTTAATGGTGTTGAAGCAGGTACTTTTATATTCAATTACCACATTTTAATGGAAAATTTTTAATACTAAAGATACAGTCTGCTGGAGATCACAAAATTATCAATATCAATAAAATTATCAAGAATTGCATTATCTTTGGCACAGGACTGGGCTTGTGAGGAATAACACATTTCTACCCCATCTAAGAATTATTACACATTACATGGGGAAGAAAAAGAACTTCAACATCAGTTCTATTACATGTCACTGTAAAAATATTACAGGGCAAGATTCATTTTGGTGTAAATACACTTTTTTCCCAAAAAAAATTCTGTTTCCAAGACGGGCAGGGTTTTGAAAGTGCTATGCACAGAACAGTCAAACTTTTCCTTATTGCTTAAAGGGAGACCTGCCTGTTATTTTAAACAAAAGCTGACTTGGTTAACAATGAATAATTCAGATGGCAATTTGAATGCCCAGTCGAAAACAGCAGCACCCCATTAAAATCTAGCTGGAACTACTATAAAGGAAGAAATTAGCATTGACTATTTTTTTTCTAAATGTGACTAATGTTGGGTTATAGAAAAATGTGTAGCTTTATGGCTGGTTTGTTGCCTGGTTACCTCCTCGGGATTGCTTTATTGTATGATAGAAGCAACTTAAGGGAACATTTATAGATGTGGCTATGAATCTGCACATTGGGAGAGAGCATTACGTTTAGTTGTCACCCATGGTTCAGTTACTTGCAAGCTATTGATTGTCACTGAGATGGGTAAACTGGCTGCCTGAGATTGGTAGATTATCACTCGGTGGTGTCACTGGAGCTGACAGAGCACTGATAAGAACACAGGGAATAGGAGCAGGAATAGACCACATGGCAAGTACAGCTTGCCCTGCCATTCAATATCATGGCTGATCTTGAGCTACCATTCCACTTTCCTATCTGCTCCTCCCATTATCTTGATGCCCCTCACAGGCCAAAAATCAATCTACCCTAGCCTGAAAATATTCAGTGATGGAGCATCCAGGATCTGGAGTTCCAAAGGCTCTTTAAGTGATTTCTCTTCATCTCTGTCCTAAATAAATAGCCCCACATTCCTGAGGTGGTGTCCCTGGGTTTTAGATTTCCCAGCCAGCAGAAACAACCTCTGTGTCAGCCTCTTCTAAATATTGTATCTTTCAATGAGATCACACTCCATTGTTCTTGAACTCCAGTGACTATAAGCTTCTTGCCAGGTTGGCATCTGTGCCAACTCTTACTTTGCTTGTCTGTTATAAACAAGCTAAGTGGAAACTAAAGTGATTCTGAACAGTTGGCATTTGGTGGTGACTTGGGCCTGGTGTTAAAACCCTGTGCCCTGGATACTGTAACCATCAAGGATCAGCATTGAATTTACTTTAAACTGTCTTTGCTATGAAGACAAGGAACTTTTTGAATCTTCATGCAGATCTCGGGATGGGTAGGAAGTGAGGGGGAGGTGGGGGTGTGTGTGGGCACACAGACCCATGGATGAGAATTTCTGCCCCCAAGCTCCGATTCAGTCCAACATTTGTACTCCTTTGGTAGTGCCCACATCGAGTCATTCCCAACATTTTTATTAACTATTAAAAATAGGGTGTGGCACGTAGAGCAAAGTTTTGAAAGAAGGTTGCGAAAAATAAATTCTAGACTTCATTATTGCATGAAGAGAGAGGTTTCTCAATCATATTTTAACCTATTGAAATGAATAGGCTACTATTGGCATTATAATTGTGAAAACCCAGATCCTTGTGTCAATTGTTACTCTAATCACGGCAACATAATTCAAATCTGAGATGCTGGGTGGGATTTAGTGTCCTTCTCTGTAGTGGGCTCAGTGGCAGGTGCAAGAGACATTTAATTCTATGGAAGGGTGGCAGGTTGGGACGCTGCCACTTTCCTGATTTCACTCTGATTAAGCTCATGGCGGGAAGACCTGTGTCCTTGGTGGTATTCCTGCTCCGGGTTCCTTGAATTCAAGGAAAGCCTTTTGCTGGCCTGCCAAGTGCCTGAGTGGCAAATTCTGCAATCCTTCCCAAAAAGAGATAACTTGAGATTCCTGTCATCCATTATATCCAGATCATCGGAGCTGTTTCCACGATGACATTTTAAGAAAATAGAAGTGGTAGAATTTAATGCATCTCAATGGCAGATTTGCAGGTATGTGGCCTGTAAAGTTCCCTGGTTGGCCCTCCTGTCACACTCTTGCCTGTCTGACAACTGCCCACAATTCTATGGAGGAGGGGGAAAAGCCGAGAGCAGTCCAATTACCTGTTCCCCAATTAAGGCCTCAGAACATTTCCCTCCACCCCCAGGGTCTTGATTTTGAGGATTGCAGGAAGAATTCAGGGACAGAGAAGCGTGGCTGGTCTCCCTATTAGGGCCTCAGGTGTTAAGGTAGTGACACTTCCCCCAAGAGCTCCCATTCCACATCAGGCACCCTTTCCCAAGGCCTACTCCCCACAGGTGTTCTTTCCCCTGACCTGGTGTTCCCCCAACAAGACCTCACCACTCTCTCCCCAACTTCCCCGGACCTCCCCTTCTTTCTTTGCTGAAAATCTCCACACATTTGTTTGGTCCTGGACTCCAGTATGTTGAAGAGTGAATCAGAGAGTTAAATGACTCTGAGGTCCCCGTGATATGGTAAGAAGTCTCACAACACAAGGTTAAAGTTCAACGGGTTTATTTGGTAGCAAAAGCCACTAGCTTTTGGAGCGCTGTCCCTTTGTCAGGTGAGTGGGAATTTGTGAATAGAACTCCCACTCACCTGACGAAGATGCAGCGCTCCGAAGACTAGTGGCTTTTGCTACCAAGTAAACACATTGGACTTTAACCTGGTGTTGTGAGACTTCTTACTGTGTTTACCCCAGTCCAATGCTGGTATCTCCACATCGTGGCCTCCGTGATGGGCAGGGATGCATTCCCCACTAATTCTTCAGGTGCCAGAGTTACTTTAAAACCAAAAAGAACAGAAGCAGCATTACCCTTTAGTATTATCAGTTGTGTCAAAAGAGAGCCATACCATGTTAGTCATTCATCGTTTAGTTTAGTCTTTTATCTGAAACCTGCCTCTTTCTGATCCTATGATTTAATTCTTTCATGCCCTCTGATCAAAGTCAAGTTGGGTGAGTGGAGCAGGAGGTGGACAGAAGTTTAGGCATACATCATTTTTTTAACTTTTTTGTAATTTTAAATAAATTGCATATTAAAGATACATTTCAAATCACACCTGAATCTGATTGTTAAATGGCTAAACATACATCAATGTTTTGTTTTAACTCTCTCCCTTGCCCAGAACCTCATTATAGCTCCAAAACTGGTATTATTGGAAGAGATTCTGACATAGTCTACATATATTTGATTGGATTAGTGAAAATTATCCATACAGTTTTTATACACTGTACATATTACAAACTTCATATTATGTAATCCATAGCTCGATCATTTACAAAGAAAATACATTTCACTATAGTTTCCATAAAAATATATATATACAATATAAACATTAAATTTTGTGCATTTACATACAATACATGAGGTTAAGTTAAATAAAAAAAATCAAACTTATAAAAACTTATTTTGATATAAAAAAACGTACTTCACAATTTCCATACCATTCAATATGGTTTATACAAGTAGTATTATTTTACTGAAATCATACACTGGAGGTGAGATGCAAAGGCCTTAAGAAATTCTGTTACATTTTTCTCTTCGAATTCTTCACATCTTGCACAGTTCTCTGGCTACATTGAAAACACAGGTTTAGGACTACAACAACAACAACAACAAAATCTTTCTACACCAATTTTAATGCACTGTACCTGCTTAACCTAATCTCACCTGGCCAGCGTTTATTGCCCATCCCTACTGACCCTTGACTAGGCCATTTCAGAGCGCAGTTGAGAGTCAACCACATTGCTGTGGCTCTGGAGTCAAAAGTGGCCAGACCGAGTAAGGACAGCTGATTTCCTTCCCTAGAAGGGACATTAGCGAACCAGGGGGTTTTCCCAGCAATTGACAATGGTTTCATAGTCATCAGTAGATTAATTCCAAATACTTTTTATTGAATTCAAAATTGCCATGGCAGGATTCGAACTCAGGTCCCCAGAACATTAGCTGAGTTATCTGGATTAATAGTCTAGTGATAATACCACTAGGCTATCGTCATCCCTAAATGGTGAAGAATCACAGAATCCCTACAGTGCAGAAAGAGGCCATTCGAACCTGCACTGACAACAATCCCACCCAGGCCCTATTATCATAACCACACACATTTACCCAGCTAATCTCCCTGACACTAAGGGGCAATTTAGCATGGCCAATCCACCTAACCCACACATCTTTGAACTGTGGGAAGGACCGGAGCACCCAGAGGAAACCCATGCAGACACGGGAAGAACATGCAAACACCACACAGAGGGTGGGATTTTACAACCTTGCTCATCCCAAAGTCGAAAAAATCCCACCCTAGGTCAACGGATCTTTCCATGGTCCGCACCTTGCCTGCTCCGATTCCTGCGGCAGGCGGACCGATAAAATTCTGGCCAGACAGTCACCCGAGGCCATGGAGCTGTGAGGCAGCAGTGTTAACCACTGTGCCACCTTGCTGCCCAAAGAAGTAAATCAGTGCCCAATTCCAAATGACCAAATAGAATACTGAAAAGGCAAAGGGGAGTGCAATACTGCAATACATTTGTACTCAGGCGTGGAGCTGATGCATTAGATTTAGCAGTTTGCTTTCAAAAGCAAAGGAAAGGAAATAACTTTGTAAGTGTGGGTAGAAAGCTGAATGGAATCAAGTTGCAGACATGGAGGAAACATTTCTGCTCCCCTTTATTATTTAAATGCTGCCTTAATACATGCGTTTATGATTTAGCAAATATAACAAACTCCCCACTCCTCTCATTAAATGTAGGATAATTCTATTCAGGTTACAGCCAAATCAGGACAGTACTGTGGAGTCAAACGGGAGGATACTTATGAGCCTCCATTAACTTGTGATGAAGTGATCTAGGTTTACACCTCAAACGTAAATTTTGCATATTCCCACCGTGCAGTGACCATAAAATTTCTCGGACAGCTTTCTCCCTGGACTCCCACCTGTCACAACCTCGCCACTATTTTACACTTGGACAGATAAGGCCTAGCCTGCTGTAAAATTGCAGAGAGATCAGGGTGGGCCAGAGCCTGGTGGGAAGGCTGCCTGGGAAAATTTAAAGGGGAATGCTGTTGGTCCCTTAAGGGCAGCTTCCTGGCCCACCACAGTTTTCACGCTGGCAGGAGTTCAGGATCAGGAGAGATGCTGAAAAATGGACCATGCTTCAGCCACAGGTGAGAAGGTGGAGGTGGTGGGCAGGCATCCCCCCTCCCCCCCGCCTCCACCCCGTAGAAGGTTCAGGCCTTCTCCACCCCACAATCCGGGCCTCTCTACCAATACCTCTAACCTGCTGTGCCCATTCCCTTGGGCCTGACCTCCCTTCCCCACCCTGCTACCCCCACTGTTCATGAAAAGATTGAATAGATGTGGGCACCTTAGCCATAAATCACTTTCATTCAACTATCTGAGGTCTTTCTTGCTACTTATTTGCCCTGTGCCCAATTATACACATTCCTGGGCACAAATCCATTGGAAATGTATCAGGATGCAGGGGCAGCATGATGGCACAATCATGAGCACTGCTGCCTCATAGAACCAGAGACCCAGGTTCGATTCCAGCCTTGGGTGACTCACTGCATGGAGTTTGCACTGAGTTTGCATTTTCTTCCCGTGTCTGCTCTGTGGGTTCCTCCCCACAGTCCAAAAATGTACACGTTAGGTGGATTAGCAGGAAAACTGAGTTACAAAGAAAGGTTGAATAAGTTAGGACTTTATTCCCTGGACCATAGAAGGACTGGGGGAGATTTGATAGAGGTGTATAAAATTATGATGGGTATAGATAGAGTGGGTGCAAGCAGGCTTTTTCCACTGAGGCTAGGGGAGAAAAAAACTAGAGGACATGGATTAAGGGTGAAGGGGGAAAAGTTTAAAGGGAATATTAGGGGAGAGTTCTTCACACAGAGAGTGGTGGGAGTGTGGAATGAGCTGCCAGATGAAGTGGTAAAGGCAGGCTCACTTTTAACATTCAAGAAAAACTTGGACAGGTACATGGATGAGAGGGGTGTGGAGGGATGTGATCCAGGTGCAGGTCAGTGGGACTAGGCAGAAAAATGGTTCAGCGCAGCCAAGAAGGGCCAAAAGGCCTGTTTCTGTGCTGTAGTGTTCTATGGTTCTAAATGCATGGGGTTACAGGGATAGGGCAGGGAGTGGGCCTGAGTAAGACGCCCTGTCAGACTCAATGGGCCAAATGGCACCTTTCTGTACTAGAGGAACTTAATTCTATGACGCAGAGTGAAATTAAAATCCCAGACCTAAGTTCTTCATGAAACTACGAGACTCTGTACAAAATGACTTCAGAAATGACAGAACATTAAAAAAAGCAGGAGGAAGAGGAGATGACACAGATAGATGAACTTTGCAACCTGATGCATGAAAGGACAAGTAAATTTCTATTCTCTATTATTGACTCAGTCAAATTTTCCTTCTATAGGTCCGTTATATATTCGACCTAGTGAATTGATGACAAAATGGCCAACTATCAGAAAATCTGCTATACAATGCGCATTGCATTTATTTTGTGCACATATGGTAGCCTGAATCTAAATTTGTCAGGCAGCTGTTTGCTAAATTTCTGAATAAAGAACCTATTTATAATTTTGTTAGTGATATCAAACAGAAAAAATTCACTCTGCTCTTCCTTGGCACCATTTCAAGAAGGGGTAAAACATTCAGTTCTTTAATGAATCTGAAAGCAATATCAATCACATCACTCTGGGAATAAGTCCCCGTGAGATAGATTAAGGGAAGGAAAATGGTGCTGCTTATTTGCCTACTGGATAGGCGAAGGATTTGCTAAATGTTCATCAATTCCTCTTCCTGACTAATCCCCGGGTAACTTGAAGAGATTTGCACAACAAATTTCTATCGTGAAGATAACACACAGGTAACAGATATTCAAATGATTCCTCCCCTAGCCAAGGCCAAAATGTTTAATATGGTATTAAAACACTACTTACCTGGTTAAGTTTAGTTAATACTTTTGCATTTCTGTCCAACCTTTCATGGTTTGTGAATTTGAAAGAATCAAATGAAAATTCACGGTATAAAACTTTCAGTTCTTCAGTGAAGCAATTGATAGCAGTTATCACACAGTTATTGCACTGGAGAAAAAAGCAGATTAAATATTACTGCATCATGCCCCTCACACTCTCCACCGCTCCCCTCATGTCCTCTCACTCCCCTTGCTGTTTTTCTTACGTCCCTTGCTGCTCGCTCCCAAAGGCCCTTTACTTACCCTTTTCCTCTCTGTCATCCATTCCAGAAGCAGTGAGGAGCAGCAGGAGGAGTACTGGGATGTGAGGAGATTCAGAATTCCTACAGTGCAGGAGGAGGTCATGCAACCCAGCAACTCTGCATGATTCTCTGACAGAGCATCTTACCAAAGTCACCACCAACCACCACCCCCCCCACCCCCCCATTCCTGTAACCCCACACATTTACCATGGCTAACCCATCTAATTTAGACACTAGGGACACTACAGGATATCTTTTTAAACCATGGCCAATCCCCCATGCATCTTTGGACTGTGAGAGGAAACAGGAGCATCCAGAGGAAGCCCACGTAGACAAAAGAGAAAGTACAAACTCCACACAGTCACCAAAGGCTGGAACTGAATCCCACTCCCTGGCAGTGAGGCAGCAGTGTGCCACTGTGCTGCTCGCAAAGGGTGTGGGGAAAACACAAACAGAAGTGGCAAGCTGGTTACGGGGTCATGTGGATGTTAGTAAATCATTTCAAGAGCTGAATAAACTTGTTCCAAAACTAAAATCAGGTATTTATTTCTGCAGGCCTTACAAAACAGGGTGTGGTTGATGCAGAAAATCATTACAAACTGCATTTTCAAAGTAAAGAACAGCATCAAATAGGAAGCCAGCAATACTTGGTGCTGCAATCTAGACCATCGCTGTGTCATTTTGCTCTAAGTGGCTGAATGTTTGTCAGACACCGAACCCTCGAACCTTTAATCTGTGATGTTACCCACATAACTGTCACTGCTAGATTTAAAGTTACAGCGTACTCCTACCCAAACAAGTGATCAAAACACATTCAACAGAGACACTTTGTGAAGGAAGATAACTGATCAAAATCTTCTTGTAAACAGTGTGCCAAATATGGCAGCGCTGAGCTGGGAAAGTTGCTTTACAGGGAAACTCCCTGGGATTAACTTGGAGTTAATGTTTAATGCAGGGAGCTGCCGGGAATGTCACTGTCAGGATGTCAAAACTCTGACACTGCATCCATGTAACGTTCAGGAAGACCTTGTTTTAAATATCCGCCTCCTGTAATCTACAGTTTCCTTTGGTGTTACAGAATCAAATATTAAAATTTGTCGTGACAATATTTAAAAGGGAATAATTGGGGAATGTCCCCCTTTCAACTTGCCAATTTCCCCTTTCTTCTCTTAAAGAAAGCAATGGCATGGTGGCACAATGGTTAGCACTGCTGCCTCTCAGCACCAAGGTCCCGGCTTCAATTCCAAGCTTGGGTCACTGTCTGTGTGGGGTTTGCACATTCTGCCCGTATCTGCATGGGTTTTCCTCCAGGAGCTCCGGTTTCCTCCCACAGTGCAAAAGATGTGCTGGTTCGGTGCATTGGCCATGCTAAATTTTCCCTCAGTTTACCCAAACAGGCACTAGAGTGTGGCAACTAGGGGATTTTCCCAGTAGTTTCATTGCCTACTTGTGACACATATAAATAACTTGAAACTAAAGGCACAGATCCCTATAGTTCCACATGTATGGCACCTCACTCAATCCCTCGTGAATATTCTGCTTTTCTCACCATTCAAATAATGGGAGTATTGCTGCAGATTTCCACTCTCCCACATTTTGTGTTGAATTATGAGCCAGATTGGTTTCAATGTGGAGAATCATTAAATATTTCTTTTGACATAAAATCAGTCAATGTTCCTAAATAAAGTCTAGATGCACTCAACAGTGCGTTAGGTAGTGGGAGGTTCAAGGTCAAGAATCAACCCTTTCTGCTAACGTTATGCACAACATTACATTATAAATATGCTGTCAAAACATCCTGCCACAGATAGCTTCAGGAAGAGGTGCACATTAGTATACATGAGTTATAATTAATCTTACCCACAAGCAGAAATTGCCAATGCCCTTCACTTGGCAGCAGTATGTTGGAAACTAGAGGGCGTTACAGTCGAAGAAACTATTTGCAGTCCTGGATGCTGATACCAGATCAGCCAAATTGATTACTGGCCAGGGTGGCATATTTTCATAGAATCCATACAATGCAGGAGGAGGCTTTTGGCCCACTAAGCCTGCACCGTCTCTCTGACAGGGTATCTTATCCAGGCCCACCCCTCAGCCCTATCCCTGTGACCCCACACATTCACCATGACTAATTGTTCTAACTGATACATCCCCGGACAGTGAGGGCAATTTACCTTAATCAAGCCACCTAACCGGCATATCGGTATCTAACCGGTGGAATGAAGAGATTAGAGGTGGGCTGTGAAAGGGTATCCAGAGCACCTGAAGGAAACCTATGCAGACACAGGGAGAATGTGCAAACTCCACACAGGCAGGTTGGATCAAATCTGAGTCGCTGGCACTGTGAGGCAGTAGTTCCAACCACTGTGCATTCTACTTAAGAACATGTGGAACACTTCAATGAAATGATCAAACAACAGTTTAAGAGAGAAGGGATCTGACTTTCCAATGTGTGATATGAAGCGGTGATAGATTATAGATCTCTATCACAGCCTGTTCAATTTTAAATACGTGCATAGGGGACTCAACCTACAACCCAGTGTCCCATCATTCACACATAGCTGGAGAGAAAACCAAAGTTATAGCTACAGCCTCCTAGTTCACAGGAAACTGTGATCAATTCAACTATCCAGTTAGGCGATGAGCTGCTCAATTTTTAACTTATCTAATTAGCACAGAAAATTATGGCATGCCAGTACTTAATACTTACAGATACCGGTTCGGGCGTGTATAACTTTAATTCCTAAAAGAAAAAATGTGTTTTGATTAAAATAGAAGGCAATTATTCTTCCATATGCAAATACATAGTAATAGCTACTTCAACAGCTTTTGTAAAAGAATGGTTTTGTTTAATGAAACAGGATATACTGTGGAGTAGGACATTGAGAGCACAGACAGTGAAGAAAGATAACCAGTCAATATGGTTAACCCTTAACTGCCGTTTGAAATTACATGTCTTGGTTCAAGGGCAATTAGGGATGGGCAACACATTCCATAAAAGAATAAAAAATATTCTCTCCTCATTCTAACAACATACAGCACATGTAATAAATGCATTAATTATCCGACACATGCACACACAGGCACACGGTTGATTTCCCATTACAATCATCACAAGTAGGAGGAAGTGGATTTGTTGCAGCATTTCTCTTGTAGCTGAGACAAAGTAGCTTGTCGGGAAGTTTATGACTTTGTAAAAACCTTGTGGGAAGATTATAGAAGTAGTTAAATGGATGAAGGAAGTGAAGCACTGGGAGTACTGAGTAGTTGGAACCTAATGGGTATTTTGGTAGGGATTGTTAGTACTTAAGGAGTATAGTGAGGGAGAAAACTAACTAATGATTCTCCAGTTGGTATTCAAGGAGTATTTAGATCATAGTAGTAATCAATTCAGTGGGTAGTATTGGAGAATTTGAATTTTGGAGCAGGAAATCATTAAGGAGACAGTGATAAATTGGAAGTGAAATTTGTGTAAGGTAATTAAGTGAGTCAGCAAAAATGGTAGGTAATTTTCAATAATAGGAATAGGAATATAGTCAGGTGTTTAGGGCTGATGCGAAGAAACAAGGATATAGGAAGCAGAATTCTGGCAGCATTGTTTGATGGGTGTGTGACTGAAATAAGTGACGTGAATTGATCATTTATAGAAACTAAATCGTTAATTTAAATTAAGGGCATTTTAAAGTTTCTTAGCTTTGGAGCTAGCAAAAATGTTCAGGGAGGGATGCCGTTCCTGCAAAGAATACACACATGTCAGAAAGTGGGAAAGGAGAAAGCAGGGATCACAGAAACATAAGCATTGGTAATGGACAAAAGGAGGATTATAGTCAGATGGCCATTGGGAACCCCAGAGTTATAAAGTCCACTTATCATTTGTGACAAATTTCAACAAAATTAACCAATTCATTCATTTTCACACTTTTAGGACCTGGCTCTACTGAAATAAACTCTTAAAACTTCTTTGGACCTCTGAGCAAGGATAAGGACAGTTGCATCAATAATTTCTTCCCGTGTTATATTCAACTGTCTTTTGTTCGCCCTATTTTACTTTTTGTTCATCACCCTCACTCCTCTGCTCTTGTTGATCTTCCTCCTTACTTCAACTTTACACCAATCCTGGTTATCTTTTCTACTATAAATTTCTAGCTCGGATTTTCTGGTCCTGTTTTTCTCAGGTTGCTTTGCAACGGGAGTGAAAAATCTTACGAGAAAAGCCCAAATCACGTTTCACGCTGCCTTAAACATGTCACTCGATTGTCCCCTCCCCCTGCCAGTGATGTAGCATGTTTCCCAACATTGGGCAACTCGCATTCATGAGGAAACTTCATTATTTCCATACACTAGCATCTAATAATAAGGCCTCTATGCTTGAATCATCCTATAAAGGGCAAACTGGGGTGAAACCCAACTGGTCTCCCAAGGTGTGGAGCTGGTGAGCTGACCTCCCAGAGGGACTCAGGTCAGTGCGTCACTCAGGGGCAGAAAGAGGGTTATGCTCAGGCACTGCTCCCTGGCACCTGGACAGTGCCAGGGGATGGTGCTGGGGGCATTTTCCTGGTGAACTATTGTGCACCAGAGCGGCCTTTAAAAATGATGCCCTGATCGTTGAGAAATTAAGCTGCTGGTGGGGTAAGATCACAATCCATCCTGCCAGCATTATGTTCTGGGATCTGCCCTTTCAGGTTCTTGAGCCCAGGTTCCACCACCATTGTTGCTGGCAGCTTCAATGCTGCTTTTCCCCACCTTCTACTGGCTTCTGCCAATATCTATGAAGATCTTGTCCTCTCTGCCCAGATTTATAATGAAAACTGTACGTTTATTGCACTGTAACTGCACTCACTCTGGAGAGAAAGCAGTTACAATGTGACAGGTACTATTATGAATGCCAACAGCAGAATTTGTGCACGCACTCACCTACCACCTACAATGCCCCCTAATAATCAATTGGAATTAGAGAGGAAACTAATGCTAGAACAGTAGCAACATGTGGACTACATGAACAGTTTTATATTCCATTAGGTAACAAATTGCGCAGTAAAAGGTTCAACCTTTCAGCTGTCTTAATAGTTCGGAGAAGTCTATCAAATACTTACTGGTACATTTTTATGAGCATCCGAATGTGATTCCTAAAAAGAAAGAGAGAGTTATTAGTATATAGTGTCTGTAATAAATTTGAATTTTGTAGCAGTTTCTTTATCTTCATACACAGGTTCAAGGATGTATGTAGATTATGAATAAACAGGTGTGTCGGAGTCTTTCATCTTGCACTCATCAGGAAACTTCAGCATAAAGGGGAAACAACAATGTATAATAAATGAGAAGAAACTTTCAACATGCAAGATAAAAAGCTTTGACGTGTCTCTTTTTTTCAACAATACTTAAATTCTGTAGTACCAACCAACTAGATGTATGTAAATTGAGCAGACTTGGAAGAGATAGCAATCACTTGGAACCATCTCCCTTTACATACTTAACATATAGAGGGACTACTCTGTTCATAGGGTGGGTGTGGAGAGGATGTTTCTGCTAGTGGGAGAGTCTAGAATTCGAGGACACAACCTCAGAGTGAAAGGATGCTCCTTTAAAACTGAGATGAGGAAGAGTTTCTTCAGCCAGAGGGTGAATCTATGGAACTCACTGCCACAGAGGGCTGTGCAGGCCAGGTCATTGAGTGTCTTTAAGACAAAGATAGATAGTTCTTGATCAATAAGGGGACCAAGTGATATGGGGAGAAGGCAGGAAAATGGGGCTAAGAATCATATCAGACATGATTAAATAGTGGAGCTGATTAGATGGGCCGAATGCTCCTATATCTTGTGATCTAACAGTGTTTCTCAACACTTCAATGTACAAGGATCTGTGATTTACCCTTCAGTTGTTGGCTACAGGGGCAACGGAGATTGAGGAAACTTAAACGTACCAAGTGAATAAGATGCAAGATACAAGAAAAAAGATGATTGAGTTAATTTCACATAACAAAAGCTAAAGATGATCTGAATTGCTATCAACGAATTAACAGCCTCCCTCAATAATTCACACTCATGAGCGAATGAATCATCCCAACACAGGGCAAATTGTGGAAATTTCAAAAATTAAACCTGCTCTGGAGAATAAAAGGCGACAGAGCACTAATCAGCTTGAATCGGAGATTTGCACCTTTTCCTAGCAAACTGCCAATCTTCAATTCAGCTAATCTTTTTTTTAGATCTGGGTTGGCCCCTGGTCCTGAAATTTACCTAGTATGGTAATAAAACTCATTTGTGTTTGCTCTATATAATCTGAGAGATAAAAACAATCAGCGCACAAGCAGATACTGCAGGTAAAAGTTTAACAATATGGGCTATTTTATGTAGCGGGTAGTGGCGTTTGGGTTTGCTTAATGAGCATTTCCCGATAGTGGGTTGAGACACAGAGAAGGGTGCCAAGCCTCATGCCAGCCTGTGGCGGATTCAAATTTGTAGTATATTTGCACACCTCAGATGTTTATTAGCATAAAACACGTTTTTAATTACGTCAAGGTAAAGTCAACAAACCAAGTGAGTGTAGTGACACAGGATATATGTTGGTGCACACCAGTCAATTGTGTGCAAGATCAGAGGTTTCCCTCATTTAACACTATGACATAAGCAAGGGGAGCGGGAGAATGGCAGCTTGCATGGAGGCTCAGAACCAGTGAAGGTCAGTCAGTGGTATAGTGGGGAATGGGTGTAGAGTGGGGTCGATGGCATGGAGGAGTGGAAGAGCCATCCAAGGGAGAATCAGGGTGGGGACGGGGGTCAGTAGAGCATTCCAGAGAAATCAGAGGGGCATGGGGAAGTGAAGTGGGAAGGGCTTGGCATCCTGGGTATGGTGGGGGAGAACAGTCAGACAGTCAAGATGAGAAAGTGAGGGACCTAAA